>NC_142443.1:129957500-131207500 GCF_059453495.1 Arachis ipaensis | reverse complement strand
ACAAGCCCTAGCAATGGCGATGGAGCTTCAGTAGCGACGAAGCACCCCCTTCTTCTCTCCTCCATCGCGTTTTCTCTTTTCCTCGAGCTCTCTCTCTCACTGATGCTCAACAACGACAGCGGCGGAGTCGTCCTTTCCTTCCTTCCCTCACTTCTCTTCTTCTTCCCGTTCTCCCCCTTTTGGATTTCTTCCATCTTTCATGTGTGTGTGGAGTGAGGATGAGGGTGTATGTCACGTGAGTGAGGGTGACTGGGTGAGGGCAAATTTTTGCTGTGTTTATTTGAGGGTGTGTTGTGTGCGAAAAGGTTGGCAAAAGTGAGGGTTATGCGCAAAGGTGAGAATGGCGAAAGGGTGTGCTTCTGGAGGGAAGAGGGTTTGCTGTGCGCGAAGTGGCTTGTGGGTGTGTTCTTCTGGAGGAAATTGAAAGGGAAACAAAAAATTTACCAAGTGTTAGGAATTTGCCATACATACATTAGGCATCACTTTTAAAGCGCAACCAAAACATAATAAATAAGTTACTTTTTAAAAGCGTTCTCTTTGATACGAAAAGTGAACCCATAGATATCAACCTACGACTACGCTTTATAAGTGATTTCTATAATACCTAAGGCTACACTTTTTAAATGATGCCACAATTGTGTATCTTTTTCTCTTATAAAAAGGCAACACGGAGAAAAGCGTAGCCTATTCATAGAATAGGCTACGCTTTTCAAATGTAGCTTAAAAAAAGTGTGGCTGAATGGATATTTTTCTTGTAGTGGTAGTTGGTGAAATCCCTGGAATTACCAATTCCATTGATCCCAGCTAACCTGAATCTATTCCTAAATACTCAAGACTCCATGAATGAAGATTTTTAAAGAACTATCCACAAGAATTCGTTATTGGGGATGTTTCTCAAGGTGTTACAAATCGAGATTATCCTCTAAAAAGGCTAACGAAAAAAATTGGCTTTTCTATCACAAATTGAGCCTCAAAATATCAAAGAAGCACTTGATGACCCTTCTTGGGTAAAGGCTATGGAGAAAGAACTTCAACAATTTGAGAAGAATCAAGTGTGGACACTTGTTTCTAATTCTATCGAAAGGAAAGTGACGGGCACTAAATGAATTTTTAGGAATAAATTGGGTGAAGATGGAGGCATTACTAGAAATAAAGCAAGATTAGTGGTGCAAGGATATGATCAAGAAGAAGGGATATAGTTTGATGAATCCTTTGCTCTTGTGGCACGAATAGAAGCTATAAGGCTTTTCCTAGCATATGCTGCCCATTGTGGCTTTAAATTATTTCAAACGGATATAAAATGTGCTTTCTTGAATGATGTGATTGATAGAGAAGTGTACGTGGCACAACCCCTTGGTTTTGAAAATAAAGAGTATCCAAATCATGTTTTTTAAATTTTTAAAAGCTCTTTATGGATTAAGGCAAGACCCAAAAGTTTTTTATGAAAGACTTAGTTCTTTTTTTTTTTTTGAAAAATAATTTTTAAAAAGGTACTACAAATACTACTCTATTCATTAAGAATTCTAATGATTCTTTTATCCTAGTTCAAATTTATGTTGATGACATAACATTTGGATCAGTAAATGAACCACTTTGTACTAATTTTGGTAAACTCCTGACAAGTGAATTCGACAAGAGTATGATGGGTGAACTTAATTTTTTTCTTAGTCTTCAAATTAAACAAACTCAAAACAGAACTTTTATTCACCAAGAGAAGTAGAAGTTTGGTATGAAAAATTCTAAACCCATGAGAACACCCATGCACCCTAACTCAAAGTTAGAAAAAAATAAAACTGAGAAAGATGTTAATGAGGCTAGGTATAGAGGCATGATAGGCTCCCTTATGTACTTAACATTCTCTAGACCTGACATTGTATAAAGTGTTAAAATTTGTTCAAGATTCCAATCACAACCAAAAGAGTCACATCTTTCTATAGTTAAAAAGATCATTAGATATGTTCATGATACATCCAACTTTGATTTATGGTATCCTAGGTCTGATGAATTTTCTGTAGTTAATTATTGTGATGTAGATTTTATTGGAGAAAGATTTGATAGAAGGAGTACTTTTGGCATTTGCTATTTTCTGGGCAAATCCTTGAATGTATGGTCAATCAAGAAGCAATCTACATTGGCCTTTTCTACTGCTAAATTCGAATACATTGCTGCTTCTTCTTGTTGTTCACAATTCATGTGGTTAAAAACTCAGCTGATTGATTATAAATTAAATGCTGATAACATTCTCTTGTTGTGTGATAACATCAGTGCCATAAATATTTCTAAAAATTTAGTTTTGCACTCAAGAACAAAACATATTGAAGTGAGATTTCACTCAATAAGAGAACATGTTCAAAAGGGTAATATTAACATTCAATTTATTAAATCAAAGGAACAATTACCTGATATATTTACCAAATCACTAACTGAGGACAAATTTTGCAAATTAAGTACTAGTTTAGAAATTCTTAGTTATGATTCTTTGTTCTAACTTTGCTGACGTGCTGTTTAAGAATTTTTGCCTCTCAAATTGGAATGAAATAATTCTAGACAAGTAAAGAGCCATCATCCTAGAACATGGTATTTGGTATTTGGTTCCAAGTTCAGATTCATGTGGGTCAACCATTCTTTTCATATTTCATGTGGTCCTTTGTGTTTCCTTAAACATAACCACTATTAGGCCAAATAAGAGTGTGTTTATGTGATAGTGAACTTCATTGGTTTTGTCATATATTAAAAAAAATTTAATTCTTTTTCTTTGTCTTTTATAAAAGTTGTTTTACATTTTTTTTAAATGAAAAACTTTTCAACTTTAGGTCATGTCTTTTCAAAGTTGTCATAGGTTTTGCACATACATGTTTTCAAGAAACCATTAACTTGTCCTAGTTACCAAACCAAACTCCTTCATATTCACTTGCATGAACCTTCAGTTTTTCCACTACCATCCTTTGTTTTGAAAACTGCAAAATCATTGTGTCATAATAATAAGAAAGAAAACTGCTACACGAAGAGGCACCCTCACTCAATAGCTTCCCAAAATCCCTAAAAAGTCTCGAGCCCCTTTTCACTCTCACGATCCCACATTCACTCCATCACCCTCACATTCTCATTCCCTTCCTCGCACTGAACCCATGTCTCACACAAAGATGACCCCAAGGTAACCATCTTCATCTTAGGCAGTGGCTCTATCCAGCGCACCATCTCGCCTTAGTACTTCGAAGGGGAAGTGTCTAGCCACTGAAGAAGCTCCTCCTAAACCTTCAAGGCTGAAATCAATGTCTGTTCTTCAATGCTCTCAGAGACGTAATCCATAAATCCCTCTTCATTCAGTAAAGGAACCCCAAAATGTTGACCCATTTGTTCATAAATCTCACTTCTTGAATTCACACTCTCATTACAACCCTCTTCATTTTTTTTGGCTATGAACTATAAGTTTTTCAGAGGAGTTGTTGCTCATCGTCCTTTGTACCCTACCTTTTTGGCTAATTTACCTACTTTGAAAAAGAATGGCTTTATTTTTATGGAAAATCTGAGTTTTTTTATTGGAAGCATCTTTTCAAAATTAAAAATCCTGTGTATCCTGATCTTGTTCGTGAGTTTTATGCAAATATGACATATCATGAGGAAAACATTCATTCTTATGTAAAAGGGCGTGAGTTGAACCTGAACAGTGAAACCATAAGTGATGTCCTAGGTTATACAGATGTGCGTGTATGTGCTTATACCTCCGGTAAATGGGATAAAGGTTTGGGTATCTCATATCAAGATGTTTTGACTTATGTTTGTGAAAATATTTCTCTAATTGATGGTCTCACTCCAAATCATAAGGCTCTAGGTCCTCTTCGTGCTCAACTTCACCGCATTGTGAATCATATCATCTTATCCCAAAGCGGTTCTTATAAAAAAGTTTTATTTTATGACACATTGGTCCTGTATGATATCATTACAAAAACTGATATTTCATTTGCTTATTTATTGATGAGACATATGCATGATTACATAAGGAGTGACAAAAATGTGTCTCTTTCTTATGGCATATTTTTAACTTGTATTTTTGAATCATTTGGTGTTGATCTAACCAATGAGATTTATGAAAAATAGAAACTCTTACCTGAAAGGGGGGTGGTGCTATGAAACAGCAAAAGAAAGGACCTACAAAAACTGAAAAAGTTGTCATTGATGATGATGAAAATGAACTTGATGACATTCCTTCTCATTCAACTTCTGGAACTTCTAACTCCACTGGTCACAAATCATTCCTTTATGGAGTTGTTAAAGATGTCTTGAAAGAGTTTGTAAATTTGTCCAATCATTTTATTTCCACAAGTCAACAAGAAATGAAGCTTGCAGTCAGGAATGAAAATGCCTTGAGAAAATCAAGAGATAGAGTGGCTGTTCTCCTAAAATATATGGACAATATATATGATAATGACACCATGGCCATGGATCAAGAAGAATCACTAGACTTTGAAGAGGATGGCTCAGATGCCTAGGAAAGTCTCTTGATGAAGATTTCTGTTTTATTGCTCTTTGTTTCATGAAACTATTTAGGTTCAGACACTGTTTTTTTTATGACTATATAACTTAAAGACTGTTTTATGTGCACTTATTTTAGTTCAGTTTAAGTAGATTTTAAGGACTAACACCTTTTATGTAGGCCTAAACTTGAAACTGTTTCCTCCCTTGATAACAAAAGGGGAGTAGTACATGACATAGGATAGATGATGTGTGGTCTGAATTTGTGTTACTTTAATTCTGAACTTATGCTTGTTATACACTTGTGTTATTTTAGTTGGTGTTAATGATTTGGTGGTTGATTTTAACATTTTATGTGTTGTCTAATTGAGTTTGTGATAAGAAAATGCATGATATGATGAATCATTTTGGTTGTGCTGCTGATTTATTACTTGAGATGTTGACAATGTTGCCATACACGATAATTCTATTCAACATTTGCTTGTCATATATAGTTGTGTTCTCTGTGTGTATATAAACAGAAAATGGTATATGAGTACACATTAAAGGGGAGCAACCCTTATGAAAAAAAGGGGGAACACATCAAAACTACATGGTATCATCAAAGGAAAGTTTCTGAAACTTGTCTATGTTAATTTCTTTGATCATCTCAAATATTATGTTTGTCATCAAGGGGGAAGATTGTTGAATTCAGAAAATATATAACAAATTGATGATGACAAAAATATTAAATTTGGGTTGATAACCTAAGTGGGTTTGATGATGTTGTTTAAGTGTGCAGGCCCAAAATTGTTTTTGTTGTAGCCCAAACCTATGAAACCCAATTATCCGAAGCAGTTGAATGGAAATTGAATCACTAAGCCAGTCCATTATCTTTCAAGCAAAAGGAAAACAACCCTAAGCTTCATCAAGTTCACTTCGAGTAAAGATCAGAAGAGAAAGAGAGCTTCACTTTTCTGTTCAAACACTAAAGTAGAAGAAAGAGAAATGTAATTAAGGCAGCTAATGTCAAATCAAGCTAAGCAAAAGCAAGCTAAGCAGGGTTTAGAGAAGTTAAAGGTAATTTATTTCCTTTACCATGCAAGTCAATTGCTTCACATTTTACCCTACTCTCTGCACCACCATTTCGGGAAAAATGAAAAAAGTGGTGGCAAAGTTTCTCTACTGTGAATCAATGGTTAAAAGTGTTTCTTGGAGGCAAAGCACAAATCTAAGGATTTAAATTTTGCTTAGATCTTTGAAAAAGATAAATCATGTTGCTGCTGTGTCTGCTTTGGGACTTTGCCCTAATTACAAATCCCTAATTTTTGGAGTTGATTGAAAAAAGAGAAGGAAAGATTTCAGCTAGCCTAAGAATCAAAAAGTTGACTTTCTGAAGGATACCCTAGCCATGGCTCAAGCAAGGTATAAAAAGGAAATTGGTTTTCATTTTGAACTAAGGAGAGAGAACCCGAATGAGAGAAGAGAGAAACCTCACAAACAGAGTTTGAAGTCTTAGAATTATTGCATCTACACTAAAGGGAGCACTCTACCAAGATGAAGGACAATATTTTGAGTTCAGAAGTTGGGTTCAGCACATAGAGTCAAGGCTATGAATCATCATCTCCTTCATGGTTTACTGTTTGTATTTCTATTTTAATGTTATATCTTTCTTTGTATTCATTCAGAGGTAAAAGTAAGAAAGATAGGCATTGAGAGAAAGCCATTGAGAGAAAAGACTGAGGAGAATACTTAGAGAGAAAAGTCAAGAGTAATTTCAGATTTTTTTTAATTGTATTTCTATTTTGTGTCATGTACCTGAGAGGTATCCCTTGCTAAGTTGGGTAAGCACTTAGTGTGTTGAGTCTAGGTAGTTACATAGCCAAGTCAAGTTTATGTTGAAACTTGTGTGTCCTAGATAGGATTATATTGAGTCCTGTATGTAATACTTGGAAAGATAATGAAAATTCTACCAACATTGTGGTGGAGAGTGGATGTAGGTTGCATTGCACTAGGCAACTGAACCAAGATACATGACTGTGTCATCTTCTTCTTCTCTGCTTTGATTCAGTTTTCCACGATTTATGAAACAAAATAAAATTGTCTCTTGCATAACCAAATACGCAGACCAAATAGAAGCTAAGTTAAAAGTTTTGGTTTGAGGCTTTATTAATTAATTTTTTAAAGAAGGTCATAGATTCAACCCCCCTTCTCTAGGCCATCAAAAACCTTCACTTACAACCAAGTTGATTATCCAATCAAGTCCAATCAAGTTGGTATAACCTAATTCACCTCTACGTGCTACTTTCTCTAACTAACTTTTGACTAAACTCGCGATTATATATAACTGTCTTTTCTCTGCGGATTTCTTCTTTTTTTTTTCAAATTTTCTCTGTGGATTTTGTTCACTTCGTTCTATATGTTCACTTTGTTCTCTACGCTCTATTCGTTATCTTCGTTCTTTGCATTATGTTCGTTCTCTACATACTGTTCAATCACAATCAATACTCTTTGATCTGATTTGAAGATTTGGATTAAATTTTGTTGAAATCAAGTAGTGAAATCAAATTTTAACAGGTATTTCCTTTTTCAAGACAACGAATGATGCAAGTTCAGGCTGCTAGTTAAGCCAGGCAAATTGAATTATTATTTTAAATCGAATCAAGAGGATGAGGTTCGGTTCGAACCTAGTTAATGTAGTTCGTTAGTAGTTGATATTTTTGTAGTTGAATAATTTTATTTTTGTTTGTAAAAATTGCTGTTCATGGTTGAAGGTTTGAATTTAAATGTAATGTAGGAGCTCTAGATTATTATTTCGATGAATCTATTTTATTTCTAGTTTTGGTGCATTTAGAAAGATAATTTGGTTTAATCTAAGTACCTTGAATAATGTTTCGTCTTCTCTTTTTGGATTTCTTGGTGAAGATTTCGAACATAGTTTCGAGATTTTCTTGAGATTTCACAAAGATTTTGAAAAGATTTTGAGAGATTTTTAGCATTATTTGAAATTCGTTCATTTTAGTTTTGATCAAGAAAGACGAAGCGTTTTTTATATTAATGTTCACGATAGTGAACAGTTGCACAAGTGTGTGTTTTACACACTCTGTATTATGAAGTTGGTTTTTATTGAATTTAAGCCAATTTAGTTGAACTTAAATACCAAAAAAATTTGTATATATAGCATAATTATCATTCTACAATAGTTAATAATAAAGACTAAATACATCAATTTTAAACTGATTTTTTATTCTCTCTTCAAAACATTTACTTGTATATATTTATGGTGCTCGTATACATTTACTTTTGAGTAGAATTATACTTGGGTTTCTAACTATTTCTCTTTGGAAAAGTATAGGGTACCAATATATTATCTGCCAATTTATTGTCAATAATAAGTAATTATCATATTTTAAATATATGTATAAAGAGACACATCTAAAAAATACACATTTATAAAGACACTTCTGTTAAACACAGCTAGGGATGGAAAAAGGTCAAGCGGCCTGCCAGGGACCTGCAGTCTGGCCTGTATTTGGCCTGGCCTGGCCTGACCTGTTATAAAATAGGCACAGGCTCAGGCTGTTATAAAGGCCTTATTATGTTAATAGGCCAGGCCCAGGCTCATTAATTAGCCTGGCCTGGCCTGTCTGGACCTTTTAATACATAATTATATATATAAATAATTTTTTTATTATTAACAAAATAATGAGATATTTTAAATTTACTATATTTAATTATAAATAATTTTGTATATTTTAAATACTTTAAAATTTAAAAATTCTTATAAATATTAAATATGACATTTTATATATAAATATGTTTATTAAAAAATATTTTTTTAAATAATATTTTTATTTTTGTAAAAAAAAAATTAGCAGACTTTTTAACAGGTTTCAGGCCAGGCCAGGCTGAATAACAGGTCAGGCTTAGTACTTTGAAAAAAGCTTATAACAGGCTGCAGGCCAGGCTCATGCCAATCAACTACATGATAGATCAGGCTTGTTAAGAGCAAAGCCTGGCCTGTTTCTACCCCTAGACACAGCTATAAAAAAGACATTTTTATTAGACACATTCACAAAAACACTTCTATTAAATACAATCATAAATAAGAGTTGATAGAAATTGACAGACATACTGTTGGTTGGTGACATTACGGAATTGTTTCTCTTTGCCTATTTGTCCTCTAACAAACAAATGACACAATTCAACGTATAACGTTAATGTTTTGTGTGTTGTCAAAATAGTATATTACATTCTATCACCATCATATGATGATAATTTTCCATTTTGTTATTTATATTAACAATTACAGAAAAATCTTGAGGACTCCACGCCAGCTGACGCCATAAATCGTTCATAATAACTGAAAATTACTAAAAAAATTAGTTAAATAAAGGCACTGAAAAATCATTCAAAAAGCTTGGGGATCCTAATTCTTTATCCAAAGCAAGAAATGAAGTACTAATCAAATTTGTTGCTCAATCCATACTAACTTACATAATGGGCTGCTTTAGAATGAGCTTATGCAATCATAGAGAGAATGATGAATAACTTTTACTAGGGGAGTAAAAAATGAGATTTAGGTAGTATATACTAAGTATTTAATTCAAACCCTAAAACCAAAAAAAAAAAAAAAAACATACAGTTAGCGTTATTTGCAGTGTAGTTTGGAGAAATTTTAAGTCAAAATTTCATTCAATACGAATACTAATTATACTGTTACAGTGTGATTTGGATTAGATTGAATTTATAATTTTATAAATTAAAAAAAATTATATACATAACAAATCCCTAACATCAAATTTTAAATAACCAACAATGTCATAACGATTTTTAAAATTAAGCTCACATACAACAGTCACTAGATCTAGAATTAGTGATATTCTTACAGCAATCTTCATCATCATGTAGTAATGTCTATATATATCTCTTATATGTTACAAAATTATTATGTTTCATCAAGCTAAGTCTTTGATATAGTTATATATTAACTGTGTATCTATATTATATTAATATTATACAATATATATCATGTAATATATATATTACAAGAAGACAAACAGTGGTGGCTTATTTTATGATACACAACTCACTATATATGATATGGCTTCAAATATTAATTTAACTTAATTAATTAATTGGGTATGAGCTTAAAAGGGGGCTTAGAAAATGTTGGTGAGGGATCATATCTTCCATAATCTCTTGTGTTAGCCCTAAGAAGCCTCTCGTGGATGATGCTTACTTCTTCTTCTTCATTCACGGATGTTCCCTGCCAATTTAAGTAAACATTTGCAACTCAGTGAAAATAAACTACTCCAAAACTATAAATAATAATAATAATGAGATGCTTCAAAAATTGAGAAAATTAAATTACTTTTGAAAGTTGCCATAATAAGTTTAGTCTTGAACTTTTCTTCTTCCCTTTTCTTTTATAATTATTAATTAATTGATTAGTATCAAACTCCTTAAAACTTATTTGAAGTTTACATTAATTTAGTCCTGAAAATTAATGTAAGACTAAGATATAAAGTTAGTCCGAATAACCTCTTTAGGATACAAATAGGGAAACTTTTTATGAAAAAAATATATTTTAAGTTTTTAATGACAATAAGTGTACGTACGCATTAATTTGGCAAATTTGATTGTAAATTATCACTTCTTATATATTGTCGCATAATAATCTTAATTGTATACATATTTAATACATGAAATAAATAGCTTTATATATTTTATTTGAATATAGAATATAATATATATTTAAATTATTAAATTTTAGATTATTAATTAAATTATTGTATTATTTTTATTTACTTTCATAATCTTATATTATATTTAATGCATTATTTAAAATTTGTTTTATTCAAATTTTAACTATGTGTTGAACTGATTAAATATATGATTATTTTATATGTTAAAAGTATACAAACCATACCTATAAGCAAATAACGTACAAGAGAGGATCGGATAATTTATTCTCTAATTTCAAAATGCTACCAAAGCAATAATTGCCCATTAGTTTTTATTTTTCAATAAATATTTTCCCTATTCTTAATAATGAGTTCTCTAATGATGAGGGAATAGAATAATTTAAGAAAATGTTTACTTGGATTAAAAAAATAATTAGCGAAATGTATTGGAATTATGTGATTTACAAATTTCATTTTTTTTTTATCGATTATTACTCCCTTTTAACTACTTGATCCATTTATCTCTCTCATTTATTTACTAAGGGATGTAATCTAAAAAAAAAAAAATCGACAGTTCAAATCTTCATAAAGCTAAGATTCAAAAAAAAAAAAAAAAAAAAAGAAAAAAAAAATTAAATTAGAATGAAGGCTCAAATACAAAACCACAAAAGTCACAGAAAATACAACACGACCCTATCAAAACTAAAAGCATAAAGAAATACAAAACAAACATCATAAACATAAAAAATAATGTTACATTGATATAGTAGTTAATACTATATACTATATTTAGCACAAAAAAATAAAATGATCAAACTCTACAAATTTGTTAAGGATAAAAAATATTTAAAGCTTTTAAGGTAATAAGTCCATTGAAAATTTAAATTAACTCAAAATTTTAATTATTTAACAAGGCTTTTTATTCTTTTAGTATTAGTAAACTTAATGGCGCCCTTAAATCCATTATTATTCAAGTGTTTTACAACAAAAGAAATAGAAAATTGGGTTTTCTATCCAAAGCAGAAAGTGAAGGATCCTAAACAAGAAGATAGAAAAAAAAAAGGAAAATATATAAATCAAGGGAAAGGACTTTGTATTTTAAACTGGACAGTACAAAACAGAAGAGATGTTGAGGTAGTTCATGATTTCTGCACCATTATTGTTAGGTACAAAGCTTCAGAAGCAAGAGAGAGAGAGAGAGAGAGAGAGAGAGAGAGAGAGAGAGAGATTAATCAAAATCGACGAGAGCTTACTGCATAATAATTAGTAACACAAGAAATATTCCTGATGATGAGTACTCTAGTGCATGTATATAAAAAAATTAGTTATAAAATTAATTATTTATATAGAATATATGTTAAAATATAAAATATATATTAAAAATAAATTAAATAATATACTTATTATTTATACACAAATATATAATGACTAATTTAATAATTAATTTTTTAATGGACATCTGCCTAATATTTTTGTAAATATATATGCTTTTCAAAGCAGGTAACTAATAATAAGTTGTAACATGTAACCTTAGCTTTTTCATAATGAAATACTAAAATATTTGAAATATAAAAAATATTTGAGAATTAAAATTTTTCAGTTATAATCAGTCATAATTTTTTAAAATTGAATTTATTTATATTATCATTATACATATTGAATTTTTATCATACTCTCTTATTACATAAATTATCACATAACTTATCACAGATTTTATTCTTTCCACATCTTAATCATAGTATATCTTTAATTATTAGGATATAACGTATCATGTATTAATAATATCTAATATAATTTAATTTTTGTATATATTATTACAATAGAGACTAATCATAATAATTCTCTTTGATTGGCATTAATTTTAATTTATTTTATTTTGTAACCACTCACCCTTTCATTGATTCAGCTTATTCCGCCTTGTTCAAAAGAAAAAAAATTTAACTTTAAATTTTTATTACTGACATAACAAGACACAAATGAAGTAAATAGAAGCTTGATGCATCAATTAGCTGGAGAGGCAGGGAAATAGAATTTGTAATTGAAGGTATTTTATAAATTGAATCAATATGTGCATACTATACTCTTGAAACTTTTTGAGTCTTATTTCGGGTGAATTAGGCCAAATAATTCACAAATAATTGTAATTTTTTTTCAGTAGTATAACATTTGAATTCGATCTTAATACAGTGTCTATATTAAAAGAAGTTGAAAAAATGAAATAACAAATATACTCATTTGATGAGATTGTTCATAGTCAAGTAATTTTTTATAGTATAACAAATTATACTAATTCCGATGAGGTATAAGATATCATTTGTAGGTTCGTGATTATGTCATCTATAAATTCATACATATAACATCTATAATTACATGTAAATAACATCCAACAATTAAATTAATGTTTATTAGTTATGATATCCATACATATATCATTTTTTAGTTATTATATAAGTAACTACCAAATTAACACAGATGTTTTTAAATTTTATCATAATTGGATTTAAAAAATGCTAAATACTTAAATTAATTTATTCAATTGATAAATTTACTCATAACATCCATAAGTTCATACACATAACATCTATAATTTCATATTAATAACATCTATAATTTTGTATTCATAACATTCATAATTTCATACATGTGATGTCAATAATTAATAAATTTTTATAATTAATATTACCAAATTTTAAACTATATATCTTATTGTATTCTTCAAATTATCTCATATGTGTACTAATAATAGATCATATTTTAATTATTTTAATATTTTTTATTTAATATTATATGTATACTTATTTATTAATTTTAATATGATGAGTTAATAATTATTTTTAAAAATTTATTTTTTAATTTTTTTAATTTTTAATTTTTAATTTTTAATTTTTATTTTTATTTTCTAATAGTCCATATATAAAATATGAGTTGTATAGTAGAAATTGTTAAAATTTTTTAATTTAACATCCATAATTTTATATGTATAACGTTTATAATTTTAAACAGATAATATCTATAATCAATGAATTAGTATTAATTTATTATTTATTATTTTATTTTGTAGGTCAAAAACTAATAAATTTAAAAAAAATTTATGTTCAATAAATAGAGACTAATTAAATTTAAGATATTTTTATTTTTTATAAAATGTATTGAGGTGATTTGAATTTTTTTTTTGGATTAAAAATATCAGAATTTAAAATTTTTATTTAAGAAAAAATTATAGAATTATGAATCTAATAAAGAAAGAAATTTTTTTGAGATTTGATTTACATTAAATTCGAAATTGATTTTTGGTGTAATTAAATAAGAGAAGATAATTATAGAAAGAAATTAATTATGTCAATTAAATTAAGAAAATAATTTACACTCTCTTATTAATGTAAATATTAATAATAATGTATTTTTATATATTGTCTATAATATTTTAGCTACCTAACATTACTCTATTGCATAATAATTAGTAACACAAGAAACGTTTCTGATGAGTACTCTAGTGCATGCATATGTATCATTATAAATAAATCAACTATGTTATATATATATACAAAATATCAGTTATTAAATTATCTATTTATATAAAATATATGTTAAAATATAAAATATATATTAAAAATAAACTAAATAATATATGTAGTTATACACAAATATATATAGTAACTAATATTATAACTAATTTTTTGTATATAATACGCGCGCCTAACATTTTTGTAAATATATATGCTTTTCAAAGCAGGTAACTAATAAGAAAGAAGTTGTAACATGTAACCTTAGCATTTTTTTCATAATGAAATACTAAAATATTAATACCTTGTTGATCTTAACTAATTAATATCATGCATGTATGTATGTGTACCTCTTGAATTGCACTAACATCTGCAGCCACTTTATTCATGAACTCTGATCTTCTTCCTGTAAATGCGTTAAGCAAAAAGACAAGGTAAATTACTTGGTTATATATATAAAAGTGAAACTCATATGCAGTCAACTTCACGTGAAATTAATAACGGAGAGCTGTTAGATGATTTAATTTGACTAAATTTTCATCTAACGACTCTCAACTATCAACTTCACGTAAAGTCCACTGCACCTGAATTTTCACCATATATAAAACAAAGGTAAGTACAACCTTTCGTGCTAGTTATCACATGCTTTCCACTCATTTTTTTTTAATTAAAGATAGGAAATTCGAATTCGCAATCTCTTAATTGAAAATGGAAAGACTATGCTATTTGAGCTATTACTCATTGGCCACTTGGCCACTAGGTAGTAGTTTGTTATCGATATTGTGAAACTTAAAAATGTAATATAATATGAAGTACAGTAATAAGAAATATTTATTTAATCTTAAATTTTAATTAAACACATAAATCTGCATTAATTTGCACTTAGGTTCGTTCCTTTAGATTATTTAGCCACGCTAGGTAGCTTCTCTATGACAAAGTACGATTACGAGAGTAAGAGATATAATTATTTATATAATTTTTTTATCAACTTAAATTTTTTGAAACAGCAATTATATGACAATGAGTTGTGATAGAAGAGAGAAGATACATACATAAAATTAAAAAGAGAAACTAACCTGCAAAAGAAGTTGAAAAAAGTGATACAGAAATGAGAAGGAAGAGGCAGAAGAGGATGCTGAACTTCTTCATGAGACCCATGATAATGATGAGTTGTGAGAGAGTTGAGAGAAAAACTCATGTTTCTTAATTCCTATATATCAATATATTAGAGGGAACAATAATAAACTGAAGTTGACCGTTTTTTTTTTCTAAACAAAACATGTTTTGTGATATTTAACCATAAATGTTTTTGAGTTAGGTTATAAAAATGTTTTATTTTTTTATTAGAAAAATTCAAAAGCCAGCATTGTTTTTGTTCATCACTTTTAATTATTAGTCTAATAATTCAACAACATATTTTTAACTCATATTTTTAAATATTATTGACTAATTACTAGTTAAAAGATAATAAATTTTACTAATTCTCTAGTATTTTTTTTATTTTACTATTATTATATACTCTAATAATAGCTTTGGAATTTTACTTAAATAGGTTTTAAAGGTAGAAAAAGCGTGTACATGAAAATTAACTTGATAGAGTTTGTAATTTAATTTGATAATAGTTTATTTCTAAATCTATATTGAATCTTTTAATGTGTAGATAACTTTATTGTTTAATAGAATAATATTTCTATTATAATTTAGTTATTAAATGGTATTATTTTGAGAAATAACTCTATAATCAATCTTGATTTTGGGTTTCTTAATTTAACTAGTGTGAAAATTAATAAAGTGACTAATAATAATAAATAATACTTCATTTATTTCAAAATAATTGATTACAACAAAAAATTATATAAGAAAAATAATAAATAAATTTTAATAAAGCTTAAAATTTATTGATTAGAAAAAATTCTCGTGAATAAATTTTATTCGGTTATTACAATTAAATTAAGGTGTTATTTGGAAAAGTTACTTAATGTTATCCTGGTATTAAAAAACGAAAAAATATAGGTAGATAATGAAAATACTAAACAATGTGAATAATGGATATATCAGATGTTTAATTCACTAGGTGTGCGGATGGTTATCCTAATATTAAGATTTAGGTGGGTAATTTGAGGGTGTAGTGTATTTTTACTTTATTAGGTCAATTTTAGAGCTAATTATTTACATTGTTCACAAAAGTCATTATCTCCCTAGCAAAGTCTAAAAAAAAAAAAAAACAAACAAACCCTTATCTTAAAATATTGAATTTTATTTTCTTTAAAGCTTTTGTTGGAGCACTAAGTCTAAGATGTTAGTGGAATGATATAAATAATAATTAATTAGGATAATAGTTGAAATCTGACCATAGTGGGAAATTATTAGGATGCCCCTAATCTTTACAACAAATCAATATTTCAAGCTTATGAAACCTTTAATTGTATGTGACAATATACTTTTGGGTACTATTATTGAGGAGCAAAAAGGCTACTTGAAATCCAACTTTCTTAGTATGAATCAACAAGAATAATTATTGTTACCCAATTGGCTTATGATGGAGACGACATTGATCATATAATCTTTATCATAATGTTTTATGGCATTATGATGATGAAATTTGATCTCATCTCCATGACTCCAAGTAGGTTAAGCTTTATAAGATCAAATCAATAGACGCTTGAATGGAAAGTTAGAAAGCATGGCTAGCTAGCTAGGGAGTAAATTAAATTAAAAGGTTGTGCATACAAAGTGACATTAGGTTGGCATAAAAATAGTATTTGTTAATTGCAAGTGCTTCCAATTATCCATAACGACAAGGATAAACGCACCATTTAACAATGAAAGGACATCGGTGGAGAATAAAGGTCATTAAGCACTCTCATATTTAATTTTAATTAAATTAAAGCGGGTTTATCTCATTATTAGCTCACTTAAGTCAAGCATTATCTTCTTCTCCTTTCTTATAGTAGGATTATCATTGGTCAACTCGCTAGGACTGCTTGGTTAAAAAAAAAGAAAAAAGAAAAAAGAAAATTTAAGAATAAATTGTGTTTGGAATATATAGGCCACCACAACAAATGCAGATAGTGTTCTCCGGTCGGGTCGCAACGGTTCACGAAGCTTGGCCAGTTCAACCGCCAGTTGCGATTTTGAGCAATCGCTGGAATAATAACCATTGCAAAATGCACATGGTAAGTAGCAGCATTGGTTTTAAACCACCACCGAAGACAATTTTGAAAAAAATGTATCTTTTGTGACGGTTTTAAACGACTGTAAAATTGTCTATTAAATGAATATAAAATATTGGGCTAATTTTTTTTTTATATGAAACTTAGGTGCGTGTAACGCTGCGTTATGGACATTAGAGGAATTATGCACTATTGTGACGGCGGTGAACTGACGGAAAAAAAAATCAGACAGTCCAATTTCTTTGTGGAGAGAGAGGAAGATAAATCGAATTGTCCGATTTGTGTTGAATAAAAATATTTTGGCTAAAGAAATCGGACCCACCGATTTCATACATGTAAAACAAAAAATATTTTGGCTAAGGAAATTAGACCCATCGATTTCATCCATGTAAATTTTTTTACTTCGACGTAACTCTAATTGGACTGTCAGATTTACGTTCTCTAAAAATTTGAAATGGTAAACAAGGCGGTCGGACGGTCCGATTTCAATGTTTATATATACCCGACCCGCTAACCGAGCTCTCCACTTCATCTTCTTCTCACAATCTTCAGATCTTCTGAAACTCCTCTCCTCTCTTCCTCTTCTTCTTCCTCTCCGGTGTTTCAAAAAAAATTAATGCCAAAGTTGAAAGTGTTCAATGTGAGTATAGATGATAGAGTTATGTTAAAAGTATATTATCATGGACAGATTTTATTACAAACATCTGAAGTAGTGAAATTTGTATGTGAAATTCCATTAGATATTATTATTCCATTCACACTGTTATTCAAAGAACTAAAATGTGTGATTTGTGAGAAGATGGAATCTCAAATATCTAGAGATTGTTGTGTATTTTGTACAGATATTTTATATCTGTGTTTCGTAGGTCCTTTCAATTTTAAACAAAATATGTGACCGATGAAGCAAGCATGCAAGAAATATTTTCAATATATATTGAAAGTCGGTCCCGAATATCGTTCATTGAGCTGTATATTGAGTTCGAACAATCTGCAGCGGATCGAGATATTGAATTGGAAGATTATAACAGTGATAGCGATGTAGAGTTTGAAAGTAACTATAAGGTCGATGATCTGGGTGTAGATGAAGATCAAGCTGACGACACTATGAAGGTAGATGTGGTGGATGTGGCAAATACACTAGCAAACCAACATCCGTTTGAGGAGCCGACTTTCATGCGGTCGTTGGATTTGGAGGCCATGCATACACCGGAATTTCCTCAATATATAAATGCAGGTATGTAATAATTATAATTTATGATTTATACATAGATTTTGACGTTTGAGACAAACATTTAATAGTTATGTAAATAGGTAAAATATAACATATAATTACTTGTTTAATGTTTATTTTTTAAGTATTTATGTATGCTGATTCTCTTGATTATGCACAGGATTGTCCTTCTGATTCTCTTGAAATACGAGGTCTGACAAATGCAAGTGGGGACCATATGTACCTCGATACCAATGCATGTAAATTTTTAAAGGATGCTGTAAAGGCATCAGGAGCTCAGCAAGAACATGACTATACCGATTCGTCCAATGCATCACCCAAAAAGAGTAGTGGGTTCCAGACTGATTCTTGGGTCCTGTCAGTACTTCGCTGTGTGCTTCACCTAGCTCCCACTCTTGATGAGAAATGCCCTGAGTCAAACCAAATTGTCTCCTCAATTTATCAGATGCATGCCACTCAACGCATTCGAAAGATATCAACGGCACCGTGGCACTCCATATAACTGAATGCTGACAGATGTCAACAGGAATCACGTCTGGCTCAATACGACTAATTGCATAAGCCTCCCAAACAAATTGTACACATTGAAAGTAAAAGAGGATTACACATCAAATAATAATACGGCTAAACAAAAACATATACTTATTTATTTCAACATACATGCCCTTCTTGCAGATCATTCAACGAAATGAAATTTATAAGGCCGATCAGCACGCTCCCAGTTACGCCACCTAACATCAAACAATCCGTTAATTAACTTTATCGATCAAATTTAAAATACAATGTGCTACACTTTTTCAAAGCAGATAGTAATTAATTTTACCTGTTTGCAATAGGAAAGAGTCGAGGATTGCCAGGAATCAGCGCAAGAAATAGTAGACGGATCCAAGCCCAAGTAAGCAAAAGTGTCAGTGGACCATTAATCTCCTTGCAGTCGACATAAGATGTCCTACACAATGCTCTATACAGGTGTGACAGGCATGTCGATTCCCAACTAAATTGTATGATCCTAGCGAAGTTACGGAGCAACGACAAAAACTTCTAGTACACCGTTGTCCCAGACTTGTCTCCAAACATTATGGTCCCAAATAATAACATTATGTGGTACTTTGACGTACCTCTGAATGTAAATGTCATCCGCCAACACTAAATGATCTTTCAGTCCTCGAAACCATGTCAACTTTATAAAGCTTCCTTTATAGTCTGTCTTCCTAGGTGCAACACCAAACTGTTGCAAGCATTCGACCTCTAAGGCCTCATAACTACTAAGGGTCGGTCCTGTAACTAGCAGACCATTCATCAGAAGACCAAGAATTATTGCCACATCCTCTAACATCACAGCATACTCACCAACCAAAAAATGAAATGTGTGAGTCTCAGGGCACCATCTCTCAATTAGAGCATTAACCAATGCCAACTGACATTGGATTACTCCAATTTGGGAAACGTGATAAAAACCAGTCTCTCTAAATTCCCCTCCACAATTTGATTGTACGGATCCAACGACATTAAGTGGTTATATTGTAACATCCGTGAACCCTATGAAACGTAGCCATATATCACATTAAAAAAAGATAACCATATTTAATTAACAAATTAAATTTAACAAAATCAAATTTTCATTATCACATAAGCAATAAAACATAATCATATTAACAATTATATTATTAACTACTTGAAATATAATATATTTTACAAAAAATAATTATTCTCTACATACAAGTCATTTACACATACAAGTCCATATAAGTCATTTATATTCATGCGCCCTGCACGTCCTTCTTTTTCGTTATTTTCTCTTTCGTTATCATCACCAACACCACCACCACCTCCTCCTCCTCCTCCTCCTCCTTTTCTCGTTGGACCTTTTTCTCCTTCTTCCTTTACCTCATTCTCCTCCATTATCTTCATCATCATGATCATCATCGTTATAACATCGTCGTCTTCTTCTTATATGTATCGTCGTTATCGTTATTGTCGTTATTGTTATCGTAATTGTAGAAATTTTTCCATATTTATGACGTTGCCTGATCCAAAATTTTTGCCATAGAATTTTCTCAGTTTGTGTAGTTGCAGCAAATTTCGGGGTAAAACTAAGACATTTAGGTGTATTGTTTAAGAATTTTTGGTGAATTTGTACTGATAAATTCTGCATAATTCAAAATTATTCCTCTTCCTCCTCCTCATCTTCTACTACTGCTTCTTCTTCTTTTTTTTGTCATCATCATCATCTTCTTTTTTTTTCTTATTCATCTTTCTTTTCTTGTTTTACCTTCTCAAGTTTCTTCTTGTTTTACTCTTTCTCAACGAGAATAAAAACAAAAATATCAAATAAAGAAGAGGAAGAAACACATAATGTTGCAACATTACTTAGAAGAGGATGAACTTATATTCATTCAACTAAAAGAAAGAAAGAAATAAAAAAAAAAGAAGAAGAAAAAAATGCAGTATTAGAGAAAATATTTTTGTGTCATTATAACAAATTTCGGGGTAAAACTAAGACATTTAGGTGTATTGTTTAAGAATTTTTGGTGGATTTATACTGATAAATTCTGTATAATTCAAAACTCTTCTTCTTTTTCCTCTTCATCTTCTACTGCTTCTTATTCAACTTTTCTTTCTTGGTTTACCTTCTAAAAAAATACATAGTATTGCAAAATCAATAGAAAGAAGAGAAAAAAAGTACATCAAGAACAACAACAATAAAAAAAACGACGAAGGGGATGAAACACGCGAAGAAGAAGAAGAAGGAATTGAACACGAAGAAAAAGGAGGAAGAACGCAAAGAAGGAGGAGGAGGAGGAGGAACGTGGAATACAAACGTTGGAGGAGGAACGTCGTGATTTCACGCGCGCGTTATGAAAGTGGATTTTGTTGAATTAGGATTAACTTGTATAAACTTGTATGCCAAAAAGACTTATATATGTAACAAGTCTAAAAATTAACATTTATATTTATTAGCTTCTTCTAATAATAATCAATAAACCTTAAATGAATCTAAAATATAAATCTAATTATTATTAGATATATTAAAACTATATTTTCTAATGTCTAAAACCTATTTATTTTATAATAATAATTCCTATTCCTTATTTTCTATTTAATTATATAACCAGAATAATTTTAAAAAGTATTAAACACCTCGACTAAATTATTATTATACATATATATATTTTATATTACCAAATTCATCAATAATATAAATAATTTATTAAATTCATATTTAGAATTTAGTATTACTAATATAATTCATTGCCTAAACTACACTAAATTTATTTGATTTCCATTTTTTATAGTACTATAACAATAATAATAATATACCTTAACTAATTCACTAACTAAGAATCAAGAATGATTAATTATTATATTTAAACAATTTTAAAATTTTTAATTCCAGTACAACATAATAAACAAACATATCAAGTAACTATTTAACTAATAACAACACATAACAACAAGTTATTAATCCTTAATTAAATATCTAAATAATATACTCATAATAATAATAATTAATTCAGTAATTTTTTAAATATCTTTTAAATTTATTTTATTTTACTTATTATTTCTAACAATTAATAATAATTATTTTATTATACTTATAATCTTAATATATAATTATTATTATTATAATATTTTTACTAATCTCTAACATTATCATTATTATTTTTATTAAATCAAAATATTTGATAATAAAAATTTACATAATTAGGATTATCAAGATAATTAACAATGTAAAACTTTGAAGAATAACAACTTTTATTTTTTGTCTCATTAGCATTGTTGAAGGACGATTTTTTATGGTGACAATTTTTCCCTCCTATGCTGGATTTCTGTAGCAACAATGGGAGAAGAGAAAAGAAGGTGAAGTTGGGGGTGGAATGTTGAGTGACGCAGAGTGAGAATGAGAGTGAAAGGAATGCATGAATGATGTGTGACCTGTAATACTACACAAATTAAACGGTTTAATTTGTGTACCTCCGATTTGTGTATGTAATCGATCTTAATTTGTTCTATGCAACTGTCATACCCCAATCATTCATCCTCCACTCCAATAAACACACTATACACAAATCTTATCCCAATATCAAAATTAAAAAGTGTTTGTAATCACTACGATCATATACACAATTATTACAATATCAAGGTTCGGTGACTCTGTTTAACCACCTCTAAGATTAATGTACAGTGTAAAGCACTGAGAAAAAAAAAATGAAGATTTTGACGATCATTTAAAATTATTATTTTATTAGTATTTTTTATGATTATTAATTGTATGTTAAAAAGTATGTTTAATATTTTTAACGTTTAAAAATTGCGTTAGTAATTATGAAAAGAAAAAGAAAGTGTTAATGGTATTCTTGTCTTGACAACGGTTAATAATAGTTAGGTCAATAATTGTTAAAAATCGTGTTTAAAAATATATATTTTTAACAATTTAGCTATGTTTACATTTTTTATAATAATAATATTTTAATATTAGTATTATCTTAACAACTAATCACACGTTTTTTAGTTTTTAATAAAAAAAATAATATAAATACATAATTAATGAGTAAAAACTGTACTTTTGTATTTTTTGTACTAGTGCCGAGAGTGTTTGGTATATAAATAATATTTTTTTATTTTTAGTAGTCAATATATAATTATAATAAAAAAATTACAATAAATTGACGCTTAGTTTGTTTATAGTTGAAAGAAAATTGAAAATTCTCACACCCTTAAATGTGTAAAATAATAAAATGAGCTTATGATAAATTTTAAGAAACACTCAAACTCACATAATATACGAAATAAAGTAGTGAGATTAATAATAATGTCTATTTTTAAATATAATTACTGAAGCTAGCATTACTAGTTACTACTGCATGGCTATCGAATTTGTCCATAGACCTTCACTGTTATTCATAAATCATGTATATGAAGACAAGGTTTTTGAAAGAGTCTAATAGCGAAAACAATACAAATGTCTAACATAAGAATAATATGAAAGTATTTACAACACAATATGGGAGTAACTATAACAAGTAAATATAGCAAATAAAGTACTAACAAGAACACACTGAAATTTTAACGTGAAAAATCCTCTCAATGTGAGAGGTAAAACCTACTGGTCATTCAGACCAATGAAATAGTTTCACTATAATCAAATGAGGTACAAGAGAGTCTCAAACAAAGCACAAAAACGTGCATATAACCAGCCAAAACATCAAATCACTAAAGCTTACAAATGAGAAGCAAGAAGATGAAATATACCCAAAAAAACATAGTTGCTTTTGAAGGCAATTTCTCGCACTACAGACCTCCAATTAAAATCTTCACCGTTCACAATGAAGAATAAGATAAAAAAAAATCTGCAATCCAAATTTCACGTCGATCCAACGGTGAAACAATGAGAAATTGTCGTTAAAAAATTGCTGCTCTGTGTAAAAACGGAAAACCTAATTTCTCTCTTGTAAAACCAATTTCTCTCACTGCAAATCTCCAATCAACATCTCCACCAACCAGAACGAAAAACAAGATTATAGATATTGTCATTTGAAATTTACTACTTTGCATAAAAACAGAAATTCTGTTTTCCCTCTTCTTTCTCTCTTTGGTGGCTACTCTCTTTCTCTCAAATTGACCCCAAAATCTAATTAGAGTTGTGGCATAATGGGTGTATAATGGGTTTAGACTTCATAAAGAAGAGAAAAAAACTCAACAGCTCTTTGACTATATAATGCCTTCCAAAGTAACAAAAGGAAATTAAATATTGTTTGATGAATCCATTCAATGCTGCTTCAAGAAATATTCTACAAGACAAGTCCATGAAACATTATTGCTTAGCAAACAGTCAGAGGGATAAGATTGTTTTTGTTATTGTTGTTTGTCGTCGCGGTCATCGCGGCCGCCTATACATCTCCTAGTGTGGATTTTCTTTACCACTGCTGCGCCACTGGGGATATTCGATCCATCAATATTAGATGACCAACAAAATTTATCAAGTTTAATTTGATTATTTAACTGTATGTGCCACTGAAAATAGTTTCAATACGTGAAAAGAATTTGATTATTGTATATGAATAAGTTTGATTATAACATATAATATGGTTACACTAAAATAATTTATGATATAAAATTTATTGATATAAGAATTTATTATTTTAATAGTTAATTATTGATTTGAGTATTTGACGGACGAAGTAGTTTCCATAAGAGTTTTGGGTCCATCTACTGTAAAGATGCCTTCTTGTACAGATTTACAGATTTTGATTTAAAAGCGTATCACTAAAAGTGTTGCTTAAAGAGAAAGTGTTACCCTTAATCGTTAACTTGGCTCTGATACCAATTTTATACTAGTCCTTGATGTATATTGTGATTTCATTTTCAATCTTGTTTTAGTTTATAATATTCTTTTTTGCATGGATTATTGTATATAAAATCTTTTATCTGTTTGTCTTTTTCTTTAATATAGTCTCTCAAATCCTCAAAAACTTCTTTTATTTCTACACTTTCTGTTGTTTCTAAATACCTTCTTAATTTTTCAACTTCATTCTCCATTTTTTCTTTCAATAGCTTTAATTCTTTTAAGTCATAATATGGTTTTCCAGGCATTTATAAATTTTTTAAATTTAATTCCAACTTGTTTATATTTATTCTTATTTCTATCCTTTTTATTATAAGGTCATCAATTTCGATCTGAAGATTATTTAATTCCCTTTTATACTCTTTTATTTTACTTTTTATTTTTTCCGCCCTTTTTCTTTTTATTTTATTTTCTGGTTTTTCAATCTTTTTATGCTTCATTATTTATTTTAGAATTTCTGCAAACTCTATCATCGATTCGTCACTATTTTCTAGAGATTCTATTAATTTTTCTAGCTCTTCAACTTCTCTTTTTAACGTGTCATATATTATTTTTAGAGTTTTAAATGCTCTTTGATTTATTTCAGTATTTCAGAAAACTGTAAATAATTCAAACGATTTTCTCTTTCAAAGAGCTCTTGTTTCTTGTCTTGATAAGTTACGTATATTTCTTCTTTATTTATTGTCATAATTTAGTGTTTAGGGTTTCATTTAATTTTTCGACCTTTTTTGTTAATTCTTTTATTTCAGAATTTTCTTCTTTAATCTTTAACTTAGATAAACTTAAAGGGCTATTAATTTTAGATTCTCTTATTTGAAAATTTGATGAAACTAATTTTCCTGATAGTTCTTTTAGTAATAGAACTGGGTTTTCAATAGCTTTATATTTTGGTATTTCTGTTTTTATAATTTTCTGAAATAATTCATCGACATAAATTCTTTCTCTGTTTTTAAATATTATACTATGATGGCTATTTGTTAAAGCATAATTTATTGCATATGTAATTGAAAATGGTTCATCATCTTGTTCCATTAGATTCTTTCTGTGAAATTTATAAGCCAAACTTATAGATCTTCCAAGATTTTCAGTTGATAAAGGTATAGCGTATCCAAGATGGGCATTGAATTTAACATTTACATTTGCCAAATTTCCATGAACAATTCCAATTATTTGATCTATTGGATCATCAGTAATTCTTTTATCACAGATTGCTAAGCTTATTGGTGAATTAATTCCTTTCATATATGTAGATTTGATTAAGACTTGTATAGTGCTAATATGAATCCATCCAATTTTAGATCTTTTTTGTTGATCCTTAATTTTCTCAATCTGTTTACTCAATTCTTCATCATTTATCAAAGCTATTTCGAGTTCTCCATTGGCGGATTTTATCTTTATAGGGGCTTCAAGTTGAATTTTTCCGTAGTATATTATATTTTTTCTATTAAAAATTTCTTTTAAAGGATTTTGTTTATTAAAATTTTCATTTGATTTGAGATTTAATTCTGTTTTTAGAACAGCCTGTTTTTCATTATCTAATAAAGCAGATAATTTATAATAGTCAGATTCCTCCGTTAGTTCTAAACTTTCTAAATAATTCATAACTAAGAGATTAGGATAAAGGCGTACCTCTCTGGAGAAAAACTTCTTTTATTTAGAATATTTTACATAAGATGATTTTATCTCCAGAGGGGAGATTATAGATACTAACTCCAGAGGGGAGTTTAGAACTATTTTTCCCTAATGGGAATTCTTCTTCAGATCATAGAATCGCCTCGGCAGCTTCCTCCTTGCTCTCCTAGCATTTGAGTACTCTTTGCCTCCTGCTTTCTATTTTCTGATTCCTCTACAATTGCCTAAGCAACCTATTTATAATGGTTGGGTCTGATGGACAATTCCCATCCTTACCCTTCTTATGACGTCATTGCTTACGTCATTGTTTATTATCTTGCACCAGCTACATTGTTGGTGCTCTATGACCTAAGCGCTTACGTCACTATGCAATAATGTTGAGAGATGCTTCAGATGTGCTGTCTTCCTCTTTCATTATGTGGCCTTCAGATGCGTTGTCTTCTTCCTTTATCATGTGGGTTGATTCCGTTTTATTATTGCTTTCTTCAGATAACTCTGAGACGCATAGCTGGCACTTGTGGTCTTCTCTGTCTTTTATCAAATAGCAGAGATTCCTCTTTATCCCTTCAGGGAGCTTTTCTAAGAGTCCAGATAAGTTGTAGAATGCTGATTCAAATTCCACTAAGAGTCTCATCTCTCTTTCTTCAATTTCATTCCTTTTACTAGACACAAGCAAAGTATTTCTGCTTTTATAATTAATTCTTGTGCGAGATTCCCTTGTTATCTTTTGAGTTCTTTCGAAGACCCTTGCTAGTGTGCTGGCTAGCCTTCCTTCATGACTGTAGATTGTTAAATCTTGAACTTGATCAATTGGTTGAAAATTTCCTGGGAAGACGGACATGAATATTACTTGGTGTGCTGGAACCAAGCATTCTTCTTCTTCATTAAAAATAGGCTGACTGTTCGTAAATTTTAGGGATATATCCCTTGGATTTACGTTGTCAATCATATTTTTAAATCTCTTCACTGCATCAACGAATCCTGCAGGAAACTCACTAATAATTTTTAGATCATTAAAAATTAAAATTGTATCAATTAATCCATACTGGAAAAACTGATAGGTGTCCGATGGGGATGCATCTGGAAATATAACCAGCTTTGTTAGCTATTCTTTGGCAATAGGATAATATCCCAAAATTGCTCTTTTTTCTTCAGTCCAGTTCAGGACTATATTAAGGGTTTCTCTGAGATTTGATCTACAGACCCTTTTCTTTTCTTTGATTTCAGTCCTTGTAGGAATGTTTCTTATTATCCCTGTTCTCTGGGTTTGAATTGGAGCTTTATCTGCTCTTTTTAGGGTTTGCTCTGGATGAAGAGCTTCATATTCTCTGAAAGATTCCTTTGCTTCTTCCAGTGTTAAAAACCCTCCTTTATGAATTATCCTTGATTGATGTGTAAATGGTGCTGCTTTTTCCCAGGCATCATATACTCCTTTCATGGGGCCATTATAAATTACATAATATTTTTTATCTTGGGTGGATTTTTTTATAATTTCAGCAATTGTTTTATTTTCTGGAATTTTTTCACCTGATTTGTCCACCACGCTTAGCTGGCTGAGCTCTGATGGTTTTGGTTGTTGTGTTGATTTCATTGCTTCGATGGCCTTCTTGAGGGATTGGATCTGTGTCCTTATTTGCTGACAATGCTTGCATTTTTCGAGTTCTTGTTCGTATTTTTGAATTTCTTGATCTAATGCGTTGTAGACGAACTCCATTCTCTTGTTAATGTATCTGCAATAACATTTTTGTCACCTTTAATATATTCAATTTTTATTGGATATTGTAACAAAAATAATTGCCATCTTACCAATCGTCCATGATTATAATCAACTTTTAAATTATATCGTATGAAACCTGTTAGGTAACTTGAATCTGTCCTTAATGTAAATTCTCTGGGTAGTAAATCAATTTTCCATTTCTTAAGAGATTTAATTGCTGCTATAGTTTCCTTTTCATGAGTAGTATATCTCTGTTCTGTTGGAGTAAAAGTCCCTGAAATATACCTGCAAAGTAATTCCTTTGGGGAATATTTAGAATCTAGTGATTCTTTTTCTTGTTCCAAACTTTTTATAGCCTTCTTAGCTTTTAGACATCCTGACCAGGTTATGTCTGAAGCATCTGTTTCTACTATTAAGTAGTCATTTTCTTCTGGAATATAAAGTTCTGGAAGTTTTTCACATAGTTCTTTAATCCTTTGAATTTGCATACTATCTTTTTCCTCCCATTTCCATTCTTTTTTAGTATTTATTTTTGGAAATAAGCTTTTAGTGTATTCTGTTATATTCTTTAAAAATCCTTGATCAGAAATATAATTTATACACCCTAAAAATCTCTGTAATTGTTTTCTATCTTCTATTTTATTAGGAAATAAATTTACCTTTTCTAGGACATTTGGCTGTAGTTTTAGCTTTCCTTGAGTGGATAGAATTAATCCAAGAAACTCTATTTCTTGTTTTGCTATTCTTGCTTTCTTTCTGCTAAGAACTAATCCTTTATTTTTACATCTTTCTAACACTATTAATAATTTTTGAAGATGATCTTCTTTATCCTGTTTTGTAAAAATTAGTATATCATCAATGTATACTAAAACAAATTCATTTAACTCTTTTAGATTTTCTTCCATAAATCTTTGATAAATACCTGGGGCTTGTTTTAATCCGAATGGTAATACATTCCATTCATAGAGCAATACACTTGTTGATTCTTTTGTTGGGCAAGTAAAAGCAGTTAATTTCTTTGTTTCTTCGTCTAAACGAAGTTGCCAATATCCTGATTTTGCATCAAGAGATGAAAACCAAGTTGCTCCTTTGATTTTTTCTAAAATAGAATCTTTTCTTGGAAGTTTATGAGCATCACCAATAGTTGCTTCATTCATCTTCTTATAGTTAATAACCATTCTTCGTTTTCCCCTTTTAATTTCATTATTGTTTTCGACATAAAAAGCTGGAGCCGCATGAGGACTTTTACTTATTCTTATAATTCCTTTTTCCAAAAGATCTTTACATTCTAACGAAAACTCTTCTCTATCTCTTGCGGAATAAGGAATTTTATTTGGAACATTTATCTCTTTTGTAGGATCTTTTAATTTAATACTTACTAATTCGTTATTTGTATTTTTAATATCTAAAGGATTTTCAGCACAGATTTCATCCAAAAATTCTTCTATCTTTATTTCAAGATTATTTTTTGGGATATTTATCTGAAAGTATAAATTTAAATAACATGTCTCTAATATAGAAAATATTTTAAATTTTAAGATCTTATCTATAGTAGTAGTTGGTATTTTTATACGTTTTGATTTTTGATTTATTGAAGAATCGTGTGGAGCTTTTAGAACTATATATGTTAATTCTTGAATGAATGGATGATATAACTTTAAAAAGTTATTTCCTATGATAAAATCCATTCCAGAATTTAACATATATATAGATGGAACAATGAACCTATAATTTTGAATAAAAATTTCAACCATCTCTGCTTTTTGGTCAATTTTATGTATTGATTTGTCAGCTATTCTAACTCTTAATGGTTTCTTTAATTTTTTCCAATCAAGTTTTATATTTGAACTAGCAAAGCATTGTGTTGCTCCAGAATCTATGAAAGCATTTATAAACTTTTCTGTTATTTTTATAGTAATAAATGTGGCATTATTACTCAGTCTCTGAGTCTGTTTCCGAGACATATTCAAAAATATAGTCTAAGTTATCATCAGACTCCTCTAAGGGTTCCATGAAACAAGACTTAGCAATTTCTATTTGTTTAGTAAGATCCTTTTTATCCTTCTTTTTCGGGCACTCATTTGCATAGTGTCCTTCTTCTTGGCAATACCAACACTTGCAATTTTCTTTTTTATTTGGGCAATAGTTACTTTTTTGTCTTTTGTTTTTATTGTTATCTCTCCTTCTAAAATACCTCTTTTTTCTCCAGTTTGGATAGTATTTTCTTTTTCTAAATTGATATTTTCTTTTTCTTTGAAAATTTTTATTAAGACCATATTTTTGAGGTATCTCTTCATTATCCTGACAGCAAATTCTAATTATATTTGCAAATCTTTTTTGAGTTGCTTCTTGCATACACCGTTCTTTTATTTCCTCTCTTATTGCAGAGGTTGCCCCACCAAAATTATTTTCAATTGTTCCTCTATTTATTTCTCTTATAAATCTTCCCATTATAAACTCATTAGCAGGATATGGAAGTTTTGTTATATACATACTAAGATAATGATTTTTATCTTCTTCTTTTAATTTGTAATAATGTATTCTATATTCACATATGTAAGACTCCACATTACATAAATCATATATCTGAATATTAGCTAAATGGTTTTTTGCTTCTTGATATTCTTTATTATAGACTTCTTGTTTATGATCTATAATATTTTTTCCAAAAAATTCTTTATATAGAATCATCATTATATATAATATCTTATCATAAGCTGTTGTTTTTGTTGCTAATTCTTCTATTATTTGGTTTTCTATTGATGTCATATAATCTCTTATAGTTCCTTTAGTATGAAACCCTATGTAATTCCAAATGTCTCTTCCAGACAATTCACTAAGTTTTGGGTTGGTAAAGGCTTCTAATAAAAAGGAATTTAACCAGTTTTCGAAAATTTCTTTTTCATTCTTTTTACAGTCTAAATCGAGCATTCTATCTCCTTCCATTTCCTGGATTTTAGGAACATATTTTGATGGTATTTTTGTATATTTTGAATCTTTGTTTATAAATCCTTTTTTAAAAGCATAATTATCAAAACCTGTTTCCCATTTAAATTGAGATTGATTGTCCTTAGATGTTCCAGCTTCATTTTTTACTTGTATTGGAATTGCTGGTTCTTCGTCACTTGAATAATCTAGGATATGTTCTTCATTTTCTATATTTTCAGGATTTAATTCTTCTTCTATTTGGAATCCCTGTTCCATAATATTATTTTCTTGAGCCATTTTTAATTGTTTAAAAAGCATTGTAACTTCTTCTAATTTTTCTTCAATATTCATAATTTTAGTGGTGGTTTTACTTTTAAATATGTTATGTTGATTATATTTTGAAATTTTTCTTCTTTGGGATTCTCTTTTTCCTTATTTCTCTGAAATTTTATGGATACTAAAATTTCTTCAAGCATGTCTACTATAGAATTTAATTGTGGGTTAAAGGTATGATAAAGATGTGGTGAATCATTTCCATGGTAACATTTTTTAGAAATTCCGTGTGAAAAATAAGTTTTTTCAGGTTTTTGAAGTCCTTCAATAAAACTTATAGTAAAATAAAGATTTTGAGAGAAATCATTTTGTATTGATTTTAAGAATTCGGTGTCATTACAGTTAACATTAGTTAAAATCATTAATTTTTGATCTATTAATTTTGATAACTTAATTATTTCTTCTCTTAAATCTTCTAATTTACTTTTTTCCATTAAGTGACGCTTTTCTTTGTGAAGAGTTACAGTTTTAAATGAAAAATGTGGCTTTAGAATGTGTGGTTTAGATTTTGCCACGTAGACAAATCTTTAAATCTGTACAGATTTAGATCTGTACCATATAATTTTCCAAGAGTTTTTTGTTTGGTATTAGGGATGATTCCGTTCAAGTTCCCTTTCTCCTTTCTGTATTCCTCTAATATTTATGCTTGTCTATGTAGACCTTAGTCGCATGCACTGATGCACACGCCACACTCACATAATATATATCATTTTTTATTTATTATTTAATAATAGAGATCTATAAATTAACTAATATGGGATGCTTTGTCAACACAAGAGTGGCAAGTGGCAACATTATTTATTTATTTGTATCACGTAGATACGTAGTGAAACTGTGAAAGCATTATAAAGCACCCATTTTGAATACCAAAAGCATGATTTATAAAAACATCTTCTTTAAGTGCTTCAACCACGCCATCTGCTTTAGAACAAATTTTGATTTGATATTTATATATTACACAACAAATTTTGATAAGAAAATTCTATGTGAAATATTAATCGGGTGTTAGCAGGGGGTAAAAAGCATGACGAGGCAAGCTTAATTTTGAGTTAAACAATTTAATCTACATTGGAAATTAGTGGTCCAAACTTAGACTTCCTTTCTATCTACTTTTATTTATATTTTTTGTTTTATAGGGCTAACCTAGCGTGTTTAAAAACTCATGAAGCTACTTTGCAAGAAAAGTTTCAAGTGATCAAGTTGGGTTGGTCTAGTGGTTAGCTCATTAGTTCGTTTAAATAAGTGTTAGAAATTCGAATCCCGCCTAACTTGTATATGTAACATCCTATTGGCCAACAACAAACTGTTAAATGGAGTTTCGATCTATGATAGATTAGTTATTGACTTGTCAGACTAGAAAATACAATAGAAAAAAAAAAGAAAGGTTTCAGGTCATAGTTGTAAGAACCAGACCGGATCATCCGATTTGAATAAAAACCGGTAAATCGGACTCTCAACTGCCTCGGTCCAATCTCTAAACTGCTTAAGAATTAGAACCGTTCAAGAGAAAATTCTAAAATTGATGAAGATATAGTTCGAACCTGCCTGTGTAACACCCTATCACACTAAGCTTTACGCTTAAGCCGTAAAACAGAGGTGGTGTGGTATTACGACCTCTAAAATAGAATGAGTACATATAATAGCAGAAGAATTATAATATGCTAGGAGCCTTGAAGAATAGGGGAAATAAAAATCGCGAAATAAAAGCGCAACGCTCAAGGAACGAGTTAACTTGCGTGCTAAGAAAACCATAACTATCAAACATAAGATAACAGAAGTAGGAATAGAGTGCCAAAGATACAAAATAACAAGCTCCTGACTCAGCCTGCGAAGTCAAGACTGGCCGGAGAATATTTACACATATATACATACATATCCAAAACCCAAAAGTACATATACACAATCCTGCCTCTCCATAAACCTCTAAGAGGATCAAAAAGAATAAGTCATGCGGAGAGAAAGCTAAGTACATATATATACATCATAGCATAACAAAATATCCCAGTAACCACTCCGCTTCAAGAGTCCAGACGCCTAACGAGATGCCTCTCGACCTGCATCTGAAAAACAACAACATAGTATGGAATGAGAACCGGAGGTTCTCAGTATGGTAAAGGTGCCACACACATAATATATAAGGTCTTGGGAATGCCAGAGGCAATCCTAGAACGCTGACACTCAGATTATAGAGCTTAAAGTATTAAACAGAAGCCATAAAAGGTGGTTTACTAAGGATATTTAGACCTAACTTAACTTAACCTTAAATCTAAATCCCATTTTTGCCATTCCTCCATACCTCCAACTCCATCATGCATTTCACAGACAGATAGACAGATAAAGGCAAACACAAGAAGGTTACAACTACTGCAGGTAACAAATACACATTTAGCATGGCAAATACAGATAGGCACACCCAATTAGAGCACAAGCAAGTAATTCAAGTAATATGCATATGATGCATGCCTGTCCTATGGCTGATGAGGCTCATCTGTCGGTTATCCAGCCAACCCGACAAGTCTGAATTGTACTTAGACTGTCCCCCGACGTGCATCCCCAAGAGTCTATGCATAGTTTTTTCTCAAATAATCAATAATACTCAATGGGGGTAACATTCCCGGGAATTTATATAGTGCCCGGTCACACACTTACGTCGTAGGGTCAACAGAGTATCGAGTTTTCAACCTGGTACACGTGGTGGCAAGCCACAGCACTTAATCCAGGGAATCTCGTATCTCGGATTATTCAAATTCATAAGCCATATAAATAATTCAATTATAATTCATCAACATCAACATCATTCTCAATCGCATATCATTCATCATCATACATCAATCATATACAATCCTTATCCTTCATTATCACACTTCCCATTCCGTCCATCAATAGTTCCAATTCAAAACATAATTCATTCTTTTCTAAATGAATCAAACTTAAAACATGCTCATTTTCTTAATAACTCTAAATCAAACCATATAACCTTTGAATCTAAATCTTTTTAAATAATCATATAAACAAAATCTCTAATCTCTAATTTTTATAAAATTTCGGCAGCATCTCCTCTAAAACTCGGACTTTGCCACCTTGTTCGGGTCCAAACCTGCATTCTTTTCAATTCAACATTTCCTTCCTCATTATCATAACAATCTCCACAAAAAATCTACCTCAGATCAACAATTAAACTCATACAATATTCAAATCCAACAACCAAAATTCAACTAAGAGTCATAGTTCACAAATCCTAGGCTTTTAACACAAAATACCTCAAATCAATAATTCATCGAATCATTAATTAATCAACAAGCACCAGACCACCCATGTTCATCAACAATAACATTCAACATCCAAAATTAATAACTAATTATCCAATAAACTTCAACCAATTATATTCATCGACAAATTACTAAATATTAAATATACACCTGCATTCCAACTTATCCTATGGTCATCTAGCCTAAGTTTTCACAGAACATTATATATTAAATGCAAGAAACCTAAACCATACCTTAGCTGATTCCCAAGTATTATTCCAAGACAATTTTCCTAAAAGAACATAGCCCTCAAAACCTCAACTAATCCGCTTCCTCCAAGTTCCAGTATTCACAATTTCAAGCTCCAATTATTTATTCACAACCTAATACACATTCATAACACATATACATCCAATTTAATACTCAAAGCTCAAATTCAATGAAAATAAAATAGAATTATCGTATCCTCACCTTACCCAAGCTTCACATAAGCAAGAGTGAACGTTTCTCTCAAGCTAATTGGATCCTAAAACATCAAAAATCAAAGAAATTCAACAAACTCAAAAATTGGGGAAAATGAAAGGCTGAAGTGAAATAGCAAGTTACCTATGAAATTATTCCGGTAGAAATGTAGAGCTCAACACGGTGAACCCGTGGCCGCAAGCGGTGCGGCGATTGGAGCTCGGACGGAGAAATTACGGCAAATTGATTTTACCGTCAACGTATGGTTTCTCTCCTTTCCTCCCCTGGAAAGCTTCCTGCGTCGTTATGAAAGTGGGGAGAAGGAAGAGCCCGTGGCTCTCTTTTTAATTGCTGGTCCGGTTGGGCCCATGGGCCCGGTTTGGGCTCGGTTCAACCGGTTCGGTCCGTTCGGTCCAATCTTGGACCGATTTCTTCGAAATTGGTGTCAAAATTCTCGTTTCGATGAGCTCTATCCTAATTTAATATAATATTCACATTTCTAATCTTCCTTATTAAAAACTAATTTATTAACTAATTATCTACTAATTTAACTGGGGTTTACATCCTACCCACCTAATAAAGAATTTTGCCCTCAAAATTCAAATCTAGTTACCTGAAAAGAGATGTGGGTAGTTCTTTCGCATATCTGATTCGAGTTCCCAAGTATGTTCCTCGATACCAGCTCGACTCCAAGCTACTTTTACCAATGATACTTCCTTTCCGCGTAATCGTTTAATATTAGTATCATCAATTCTCACTGGAATTACTGGAAGTGTTAGATCTTCTCTTACTTGAATTGGTTCTGGTTCTAGAACATGACTTGCATCAGGGGTATACTTTCGAAGCTGTGATACATGAAATACATCGTGCAAATTCGAAAGGTACGGCGGTAAGGCAATTCTATAAGCCACTGGTCCAATTCTCTTCAGAATCTCAAACGGTCCAATATAACGGGGATTCAGTTTCTTGGTCTTAATAGCTCTTCCCACGCCAGTGGTTGGTGTTACTTTCAGAAAGACATGTTCTCCTTCTTCGAATTCCAAAGGCTTTCACCTCTGATCAGCATAGCTCTTCTGGCGGCTTTGGGCTATAAGCATTCGACTACGAATCTTCTTTATATGCTCAGTCGTTTCAGCTATCATTTCAGGCCCTAATAAACTCCTTTCTCCATTTTCATACCAACACAACAGAGACTGACATTTCCTGCCATACAGAGCCTCATATGGAGCCATTCCGATGCTCGCATGATAGCTATTATTATAAGCAAATTCTATTAATGGCATATACCGATCCCAGCTCGCTGGCTGGTCTAAAACACAAGTCCTTAGCATATCCTCCAAGGTCTGAATAGTTCTCTCTGACTGACCATCTGTCTGAGGGTGATACGCAGTACTCAAGCTTAACTGAGTCCCAAATGCACGCTGAAAAGCTCCCCAGAATCTTGATGTAAAACGAGGATCCCTATCAGATATAATGGTAGAAGGCACGCCATGCAACTTGACAATCTCTTTAATATACATTCGAGCTAATTCTTCCATTGTACAACTTATTCGGATAGGAAGAAAGTGAGCTGATTTTGTCAGTCGATCCACAACCACCCAAATAGCGTCACAACCAGATCGGGTTCTAGGCAAACCTATCACAAAATCCATTGCGATACTCTCCCATTTCCATTGTGGAATCTCCAAAGGCTGAAGGGTCCCTGATGGTCTCTGATGCTCAATCTTAACCTTCTGACACGTTAAACATTTAGATACATACAATGCCACATCATTCTTCATGCCTGGCCACCAGAACATCGCTTTCAGATCCTGATACATTTTAGTGCTCCCTGGGTGGATTGAAAACCCGCTCTTATGAGCTTCCTTTAAGATTCTCTGTCGCATGTCTCCAATATCTGGCACAATAATCCGGTTCTTGAACCTCCATAAACCATCCTGACCTTCTGACACTCTCCACTGTTTCCCCTGTTCGACTGCTGGTAATACCTTACGTAACGCTTCACTGTCTCGATGAGCCCTCAGAAGTTCTGATTTAAAATCACTTGAAATTTGCAACTGACTCAAACACAGGATTCCAGATTCTTCTCTAACTCCCAAATTCAAACCTTGGAATGCCTTCAGTAACTCTTCCTCCCGTAGCATCATCCAAGCTGCATATAAAGACTTCCGACTCAAAGCGTCCGCCACAACGTTCGCTTTTCCTGGATGATAATCCAATTCAAAATCATAATCTTTCAGAAGCTCCATCCATCTCCTCTGACGCATATTCAACTCTTTCTGCTCAAAAAGATACTTCAAACTCTTATGGTCTGAGAAAACATGAAACTTAACGCCATAGAGGTAGTGCCTTCAAATCTTTAAAGCAAACACAACAGCAGCAAGTTCTAAATCATGTGTCGGGTAGTTCATCTCATGCGGCCTTAACTGCCGTAAGGCGTATGCTACAACATTCTGGTGCTGCATCAGAACACACCCTAACCCTTTCAGAGATGCATCACAATACACTTCAAACGGTTCACTTGGTTCAGGTAATACCAATACAGGTGCAGTAGTCAACTTGTGCTTCAATGCCTGGAAATTCTCTTCACATTCCGGAGTCCAGATAAAAGGCGTGTCCTTCTTAGTCAACTTAGTTAAAGGTAAGGCGAGCTGTGAAAATCCTTTAATGAATCTGCGATAATACCCCGCCAAACCTAAGAAACTCCTGATCTCTGTCACTGAAGTTGGTCGCTCCCAATTCATCACTGCTTCCACCTTAGCAGGATCCACAGCTATCCCCTGCTTACTCACCACGTGGCCGAGAAACTTCACTTCACTCTTCCAGAACTCACATTTAGATAGCTTAGCATATAACTTCCTATCTCTCAGAATTTGTAACACAGTTCGCAAATGATCAGCATGTTCCTCTTTAGACTTAGAGTAAACAAGAATGTCATCAATGAAGACAATAACAAACTTGTCCAGATACGGTCGGAAAATCCTGTTCATATAATCCATAAATACTGCCGGGGCATTAGTTAACCCAAAAGACATCACTGTATACTCATAATGACCATAACGTGTCCTGAAAGTAGTTTTCGGAATATCCTCGTCTCTAACCCTTATCTGATGATACCCGGATCGCAGGTCGATCTTAGAAAACACACCGGCACCCTGTAACTGATCCATTAGATCATCGATTCTAGGCAACGGATATTTATTCTTCACAGTGATCTTATTCAACTGCCGATAGTCGACACACAACCGCATACTCCCATCCTTCTTCTTTACCAGTAACACCGGCGCTCCCCACGGAGAAACACTTGGTCGGATAAAATGCTTACCCAACAGATCTTCCAGCTGAGCTTTCAGTTCAGCCATTTCTAAAGGTGACATCCTATAAAGAGTAATTGAAATCGGACCGGCTCAAGGCACCAACTCAATTTCGAATTCAACTTCCCGATTAGGTGGAAATTCATTAATATCATCCGGAAACACATCTGAAAATTCACATACAACGGGAATCTGCTCTAAACTCTGATCATCACCTGATACTCCCGCAGTTAATAACATAATACCCTGACATTCGGTTCCAGAACAGTTTACTATCATAGAATTCAAATAGTAACTATTCACCACAACCGGTGCTTCTGACCCTTCTGGCATAAACTGTACTGACTTCTCAGAACAATCAAGCAAAACATGATTCTTGGATAACCAATCCAATCCCAAAATGAGATCAAGACCAGTCATAGGCAAACAAATCAAATCATGCACAAATTCACGCTGTTGTACTCGAAAGGGAACTTGTGGACATCCTATCCTAGTCACCATAGCTTCATGAGTAGCGTTATATACTTTCAAATCATAACCTAAAACCACCATTCTCAATCCTAATTCATGGGCCTTTTCAAATGCAATAAATGAATGAGACGCTCCTGAATCAAATAAAGCATTTAAGATTTTACCAGCCATTTCACAATTACCTCTAATCAGTGTCTCAGATCCCTCAGCACCAATGGTAGAAGTGGTGTATACTCTCCCCGGCTGTTGCACTCTACCAGTCTCATACTTTTTCTTCTCTGGACAATTGGTGGCCATATGCCCAGGCTGTCCACAAGAATAGCATACTCCAAGTCCGAATCTGCATGGAACTCCAGGGTGATACCTTCCGCACTTCTGACAATTCAGATCTTGCTGTGGCTGCTTCCCAAACCTTTTTCCTTGACTAGCATTGGTATTCGGCCTTCTGTAATTACCTTGACCCTGAGTCTGCTGCGGAACAAAGCCTCCACGCTTGAAATTTCTACCTCTCGGAGCAAAGTTCCTCCCTGAAGGCCTCTGAAAAGGCACCCTCAAACTCCCTTTCTCTGCTGCCGCCTTCCTCACACAGTCCTCAGCCACCCTACTCTTATTCACCAATTCAAAAAACACCCTGATCTCCATCGGGGCAACAAAGCTCAGAATATCACTCCGAAGACCTCCTTCATACTTAATACATTTCCATTCAGCAAAATCTTCAGGAGCACCTTGACAGATACGAGAAAAGCAACATAACTCCTCAAACTTACTAGTATACTCAGCAACAGTCATCTGTCCCTGTTTTAACTGCATTAATTCAAGTTCCTTGGCATTTCTAGCTGAATTAGGAAAATATTTCTTATAGAACTCTGTCCGAAAAACCTCCCAAGGAATCGCAGCACCATCAGGCTGCAGGATACGTCGTGTTCCCTGCCACCAATACTAAGCTTCACCTTGCAACTGATAAGTTCCAAATTCAACCCATTGCTCTTCAGGAACCTGTTGTGCCTGTAACGCCCTTTCCATAGCCTGAATCCAATTATCTGCATCAGTGGGATTTGAGGTTCCCCTAAAAGTCGGAGGGCGAACTTTCAGAAATGTGGCAAGTGTCATAGGACCATCCTCATCATTATTATTTCCATGATTACCCTGATTTATCTGATTACCCAGTGCCTCGGCTGTTGCCTGCATAGCTGCAGCCATATTTCCCAGGGCAGCCATAAAATCTACTGGATCAGTCCCTATGGGTGCAGGAGTAACGGTGCCTGTCCTACCTCTACCTCGCCCGCGACCGCGTCCGCGAGTTGACATCTGGTCCCTATACACACCAAACAAGTGATATTAAGTTGATCAGTCTCAATATCGCAGGTCTAATGCTTTAAGTTCCAAATGCATGCTCACAAACGTTTATGCCATATATATCAGTCAGATATCCTAATAGCACATAAACACATATACAGAGAATGCACAGAAGTACAATTAGTCCGTCTTTCAGGCTCTATAGGAACGAACTGCTCTGATACCATAATGTAACACCCTATCACACTAAGCTTTACGCTTAAGCCGTAAAACAGAGGTGGTGTGGTATTACGACCTCTAAAATAGAATGAGTACATATAATAGCAGAAGAATTATAATATGCTAGGTGCCTTGAAGAATAGGGGAAATAAAAATCGCGAAATAAAAGCGCAACGCTCAAGGAACGAGTTAACTTGCGTGCTAAGAAAACCATAACTATCAAACATAAGATAACAGAAGTAGGAATAGAGTGCCAAAGATACAAAATAACAAGCTCCTGACTCAGCCTGCGAAGTCAAGACTGGCCGGAGAATATTTACACATATATACATACATATCCAAAACCCAAAAGTACATATACACAATCCTGCCTCTCCATAAACCTCTAAGAGGATAAAAAAGAATAAGTCATGCGGAGAGAAAGCTAAGTACATATATATACATTATAGCATAACAAAATATCCCAGTAACCACTCCGCTTCAAGAGTCCAGACGCCTAACGAGATACCTCTCGACCTGCATCTGAAAAATAACAACATAGTATGGAATGAGAACCGGAGGTTCTCAGTATGGTAAACGTGCCACACACATAATATATAAGGTCCTGGGAATGCCAGAGGCAATCCTAGAACGCCGACACTCAGATTATAGAGCTTAAAGTATTAAACAGAAGCCATAAAAGGTGGTTTACTAAGGATATTTAGACCTAACTTAACTTAACCTTAAATCTAAATCCCATTTTTGCCATTCCTCCATACCTCCAACTCCATCATGCATTTCACAGACAGATAGACAGATAAAGGCAAACACAAGAAGGTTATAACTACTGCAGGTAACAAATACACATTTAGCATGGCAAATACAGATAAGCACACCCAATTAGAGCACAAGCAAGTAATTCAAGTAATATGCATATGATGAATGCCTGTCCTATGGCTGATGAGGCTCATCTGTCGGTTATCCAGCCAACCCGACAAGTCTGAATTGTACTTAGACTGTCCCCCGACGTGCATCCCCAAGAGTCTATGCATAGTTTTTTCTCAAATAATCAATAATACTCAATGGGGGTAACATTCCCGGGAATTTATATAGTGCCCGGTCACACACTTACGTCGTAGGGTCAACAGAGTATCGAGTTTTCAACCTGGTACACGTGGTGGCAAGCCACGGCACTTAATCCAGGGAATCTCGTATCTCAGATTATTCAAATTCATAAGCCATATAAATAATTCAATTATAATTCATCAACATCAACATCATTCTCAATCGCATATCATTCATCATCATACATCAATCATATACAATCCTTATCCTTCATTATCACACTTCCCATTCCGTCCATCAATAGTTCCAATTCAAAACATAATTCATTCTTTTCTAAATGAATCAAACTTAAAACATGCTCATTTTCTTAATAACTCTAAATCAAACCATATAACCTTTGAATCTAAATCTTTTTAAATAATCATATAAACAAAATCTCTAATCTCTAATTTTTATAAAATTTCGGCAGCATCTCCTCTAAAACTCGGACTTTGCCACCCTGTTCGGGTCCAAACCTGCATTCTTTTCAGTTCAACATTTCCTTCCTCATTATCATAACAATCTCCACAAAAAATCTACCTCAGATCAACAATTAAACTCATACAATATTCAAATCCAACAACCAAAATTCAACTAAGAGTCATAGTTCACAAATCCTAGGCTTTTAACACAAAATACCTCAAATCAATAATTCATCGAATCATTAATTAATCAACAAGCACTAGACCAACCATGTTCATCAACAATAACATTCAACATCCAAAATTAATAACTAATTATCCAATAAACTTCAACCAATTATATTCATCGACAAATTACTAAATATTAAATATACACCTGCATTCCAACTTATCCTATGGTCATCTAGCCTAAATTTTCACAGAACATTATATATTAAATGCAAGAAACCTAAACCATACCTTAGCCGATTCCCAAGTATTATTCCAAGACAATTTTCCTAAAAGAACATAGCCCTCAAAACCTCAACTAATCCGCTTCCTCCAAGTTTCAGTATTCACAATTTCAAGCTCCAATTATTTATTCACAACCTAATACACATTCATAACACATATACATCCAATTTAATACTCAAAGCTCAAATTCAATGAAAATAAAATAGAATTATCGTATCCTCACCTTACCCAAGCTTCACATAAGCAAGAGTGAACGTTTCTCTCAAGCTAATTGGATCCTAAAACATCAAAAATCAAAGAAATTCAACAAACTCGAAAATTGGGGAAAATGAAAGGCTGAAGTGAAATAGCAAGTTACCTATGAAATTGTTCCAGTAGAAATGTAGAGCTCAACGCGGTGAACGCGTGGCCGCAAACGATGCGGCGATTGGAGCTCGGACGGAGAAATTACGGCAAATTGATTTTACCGTCAACGTATGGTTTCTCTCCTTTCCTCCCCTGGAAAGCTTCCTGCGTCGTTATGAAAGTGGGGAGAAGGAAGAGCCCGTGGCTCTCTTTTTAATTTCTGGTCCGGTTGGGCCCATGGGCCCGGTTCAACCGGTTCGGTCCGTTCGGTCCAATCTTGGACCGATTTCTTCGAAATTGGTGTCAAAATTCTCGTTTCGATGAGCTCTATCCTAATTTAATATAATATTCACATTTCTAATCTTCCTTATTAAAAACTAATTTATTAACTAATTTATTAACTAATTATCTACTAATTTAACCGGGGTTTACAGCCTGCATGCTCTCCACTAAGTTGTGTTGTTTTTTATTATTTTAAATGCTAATTAAAACCAGTCAAAGCTGATGAACTCATAATCGGTGAAAATCGGTTCAACAGAACCGTTCAAGAGAAAATTCTAAAATTGATGAAGATATTGTTTGAATCTGGGCTTTCTTTGTGCTTACATTCTCTCCTTGTCACTTATTATTTTAAATGCTAATTATTAATTATATAAAAAAAACGTCCAATAAATTTTTTAGATATTATTTAATTTTATACTCACTTATATTTAAATTAATTATTTTTTATTATTCATAATTATTAAATATGAATATAATTAAATATGTATAAATAAAAAATATCAAATGTTTTTATTAATTATAATATAATTATTTTTTATGATTATATGATATTTATTAATATTATTTTTCAATAAATATCTATAGTATATAACAATATAATAAATATAAACTAATTAGTTAGTTATTAAAATAAAAAATATTTATTTTAATATAAAAAAATTCAAAAAAATTTTTATTATGAAAAAATACTAGAATTTTATATACTTATTTTAATAATAACCAGATTATAACTTAGATTAGTGAATATATATATTTTAAATTTTAATTTTAAGTTTTGGACTATTTTATATTTTTTATTTACGTGAGATTAGTTTTGTTAATTCAACTAATAACTCATCAGTTAAACTAATAAACTAGTAAATTAGTAGCCTGGTCGATTCGATTATCAGTTCGATTTTGACAACTATGTTTCAGGTTCAGCAGCAATTAGGGGTGGCAAAGCGGGCCGACCCGCCCCAACCCGCCCCGCCCTGCCTAGGTCCGCCCATCCCGGCCCGCCAACTAAAATGGGTTCAAAATGCTAGCCCGCCCCGCTTTATGGCAGATTGGTGGGTTAGCGGGCTAGCCCGCTTGACTCTTTTTTTTTGTTTTGAAAAATAAAATTCATTAAAATTAACCAAAAAATAATAATTAAAAAATCAAATACAAATAAAAAATAGTCAAATTATAATATAATTTTTTATTATTTTTTTTAAATTTTTAACTTTAATAAAATTGTTCAAAATAATATTTGTCAATAGAATCATCTTTATTTTAAAAAATAAGTCACATAATTTGAGCATATATACAAAATTGTAAAATAAAATAAATAAAGTTAATAACTAAAAGAAGAATAAAAACAAAAAATGAAAAAAAAGTGTTTAAAAATTCTATAATTATTAATTTTATAATAGTAATCACTCTTTTATTTAATAAAAAAAAAAAATTTCGGCCCGGCGGACCGGCCTGCCCCGCCCCGCCAAAACCCGCTAATTTGGCGGTGCGAATTTGGCGAATTTTTTTAATTTGGCAGACTCCAAATCCTAGTCCAACCCACCTTTTTTAGCAAGTTTAGTAGACTGACTCGACGGGCTCGACCCATTTTACCACCCCTAGCAGCAATAGATTCATTCACTTAGTGCCATATATATTAACATTTTATACTCATCCAAGTAAAGAACCGTGAAGATATGTTTGGAATGGATTTCACTTTCTCAAGGCATTTTTTTAAAATAAGAACTCCAGTTTTGCATTATTTTTTTGGATGATAAATATTTGACTCAAATTATTTTACAAGTCATTTCATCACCATAAATTTAAAGTTCAGCCCCAGAAAATAAATGCGAATATAAGTCACAAGTTTACAACTCTCTAAAATAACATAATATCTAAATGACAAGTTACAGTTCTAATTACACTTATAAACTAAATCTAACTTTATACTATTGTATAAAATTACATGTAATAAAAAAATATTAATACCAAACAAATACAGAAATATTGTATGATCGATTAGTCTTTTTAGTAATTAAGTTTAACTAAATTTTGTTATACGTATACTTTTTAATAGAATTTATGTGTTTTTTGTAAAATCCGTAAAATTAATGAATAATTAGTCAATAAATTAATTATTATTTAAAAATATTAGAAAATTAAATTTTATAATTTAATAAAGTAGAAATAATTGAAATATAAATTTTAACACAAATTTTAAAGATTTTGACTCAAAATTGAGCCAACAGACCGAATCCAAACCGGATCCAATGACCCACTATATAAGACTCAAAATCTGCATCTTCCTCCTCATAATCACGTTGAAGCATGCTGAAAGAGAGAAGGAGAAACCTCAAACCCTAGTTCCAAATCCTAATCTACTTAACTTTCAATCTGGAGCTCTGATCGTCGCACCGTTTGCGGCCACGCGACCACCACGTCGAGTTCTACAAAACTTGCTAAACAATTTGGTAAGTACTTCACTATTTCTTTTTCATATACTCTATCCCTAATTTGAAAATTTGAGGTTTTGATTTTGAAAGATTGTGTGATTTTGGTGTTTAGGATCAAATTAGTCTTGCAGACTTGCCGGGTCTTGTAAACCTCGAGTAATTAATGAATAATTAGCTAATAAATTAATTATTGATTAAAAAAATTAAAAAATTAAATTTTATAGTTTAATGGGTATAATTAATTAAAACATGAAGTTTGACATTAATTTTAAATAATTTGGTCCAAGATTAGACGGAACGAATCGAACCGGACAAATCAGACCCGTATTGGGCCTATGGCCCAGCATATATAAGGATGTGATGAGTTTGGAAAACTCTAAACTAAATTGATGATGATCAAACATTATTAACAGCAAAATTATTAATCTAATTTTGATTGATATATTAATTAAATTAATTTTGCTGTGCAGGTTTTTATTGGGCCAAGAATTAATGAAAATACAACAAGCCCAAAATTAAAACTTGCAATCAGCCTTGTTTAATGTTTCTTACATTTTGGCTGAATGATTATAATAGATGTTGGGCAGGAATAAATCTTATTACTTCAAAGCCCAAAGAATGCTTTCCCATTTGCTCATTGCTTGATCCAAATTTCATCAGGAAGGCAAATGTTACTAATTGGGCCAGATTAAATCCCAATGTTACAAAACCCAATATTATTGTTAATGAATGCTTCCAAACTTGGTCCGAAACCAAGATGAAGAGAAAGCAAATATATTGCTTCTAGCTTCCAACGGAATCCACTTCTAGTGGAATTCAAATTTTGTTAAAATGAAGTTATTACATGCATTGAAAATATGAGAGAGAATTTGACATTGACATGATTGATGTGATCAATGCAACACGCCACTCAAGCAAGAGGAAGTAAAAGCAAACCACATTAATTTGTTTCATTTCAACTAGTTGCTTTTACTTTAACCCTACATTCTCTCTCATCTCTTTCTTTTTTTCTTCTCGGTCATTACCCAGGAAACAATGGGAGCTAGGATCAGCAACCAAAAGAAAGAAGAAGATGCATGCTTCAAGACCATCATGAAGATGGCAAGAAAACACAAAAAATATAGTGGCTGAGATTCTTATCACATATGGTAAGATATGGTGATGATATCTTAGCCTCTCCATACCAAAAATGGAGGATGAAGATTCGGCGAGCAAGAAGGAGATTCTTGAAGCATGGCTTGTCTTTGATTCTGCTCAACCACCATAGGAAGTAGCTAGAGTAGCGAAGTGATGGTTGAGGCAGAGATTGAAGCAGATGAAGTCATCATCATCATGAAGCATCAAGGGCCAGAAATCCATCTTGGAGAGCAAGCCAAGGATGGAGAGCTCGGATTGATGAAGGGTGATGATCAAGAAAGGATTAGAGGTAATTGCATGTTGGGTTTTGCATGGTTATCTCTTCTCTCTCTATGTGGCCGAACCGGTTCTGTTTGTTGAAAGAGGAAGAAGTTAAGCTTGGATTTTTGGCTTCAAGTGTGGAGGCTTCTCTCTTCTATAAAAAGAGTGAACAACCACTGTTTGAAGCAAGGAGTTAGAAGTAAGCAGTGAGAGTGCAAGGCACAGGATTCTCAGAGCTACCTAAGCTTACAGATTTTCTTCTCCTTCAATGTATTTTGTTTAGTATTTTTCTGTTTAATTTTGTCATGTCTTGAGTCTCATGGAAAAAGGCAAACAGTGAGGTTTGTATGAAAAAGCCATAGAGCGGAAAAAGGCAGAGTGCAAAATTAAAAGAAAAAGACATAGATGTCTTAGAGTTCCTTTGTTCATCTATGTTGTGTTTCATGATTCTGTGGGAATCCCCTTGTAAGTTGGGTTAGCACTTTACAGCTTGTAATCAGGATTGATTATAGTGAAATTCCATCATGTTTGTGATGGAGACTGGATGTAGGCTGCACTGCACTTAGCAGCTGAACCAGGATATATCTGGGTGTAATCTTCTACTCTTCTCTCCTACATTTCTGTTTCTACTGCACAGGAGCAAAAACCAAAATTATCTCGTGCCAAGTGACGAGACAAAAAGAAAAGTCTCGTGGCTAGGGACGAGACAAAAGAAAAAGTCTCGTGTAAAGTGATGAGCAAAAACAGAAAAGTCTCCTCTAAGTCCAGCAAGAGTTATTAAGTAAAAAGGGGGCTAAGATTCAACCCCCCTTCTCTTAGCCACTGAAACCATCAATTGGTATCAGAGCTTGGTCTCAAAGAGATCAAGCTTTGCAGCTTGGAGTAAAGATCCTCATGGTAGAAAACAGTGGCGCAAATGTGGTGTCTTATAATCTGACTGAAGGTCAATCAAGCAACAGACCTCCTCTTTTCAATGGGATAAATTATACCTATTGGAAGGAAATGATGAAGATATTTGTACAAGCAGTGGATTACAGACTTTGGAAGATTATCCTGGAAGGGCCTCAATTTCCAACTACCACAAGTGCAGAAGGAGTAGTCTCTCTCAAACCAGAAGCAAGATGTACCGAAGAAGATAGGAAGAAAATAGAGTTAAATGCCAAGGCAGTAAACCTGCTTAATTGTGCTATCAGCTTTGAGGAGTACCGACGAGTATCACGGTGCAAAACGGCAAAGGAAATCTGGGACAAATTGCAAATCACCCATGAAGGAACCACCATTGTAAAGAAGACTCGGACAGACATGTTGAATAGAGAATATGAAATGTTTGCAATGAAGGAAGGAGAGTCCGTTGATGAACTGTTCGAACGGTTCAACGCCATCATTGTTGGCTTAGATGCTTTGGGAATTACACACTCTGAATCTGTGCTAGTGAGAAGAGTGTTGAGATGTCTCACAAAAGAGTGGGAAACAAAAGCTTTAATTATTTCTGAGAGCAGTAGCTTAGATTCCATGACAGTTGATGATTTGAGAGGAAATCTTCTTGCTTTTGAAAACACCTATTTGAAAAAAGATTCAAAAAAGAAAGGAATTGCCTTTTCTTCTATGACTAACCCTCTGGATGAAGAATCCAGTGATAACTCCTCTGAACATGAATTTGTGTTGTTTGCAAAAAAATTCAGGAAAATGATGAAGCTTAAAGGCAAAGGCAGCAGCTCAAGGAGAGTGAAGAAAGACCTTAGCAAAGTAACTTGTTACAACTGCAAGGAAATTGGGCATTTCAAATCTGATTGTCCCAAGTTAAAGAAGGAGAAAAAGCCAAAAAGAGTAAAGAAGAAGGGACTGATTGCCTCATGGGAAGACTTGGAGAATGACTCCGATGATGATGATAATGAAGAAACCGAGACCAAGTCACAAACATGTCTCATGGCTGACCACATAGATCAGGTAGTCTTTCATAACCCTAACACTGAAGATCTCCATCTTATGATAGACCACCTTTCTGAAAAAATAAGATGTTTTCTTTTGGAAAATCAAGAACTTGAACAATAAATCACCATTCTTAAGGCTGAAAATAGTTTTCTAAAAGAAAAAGTGAGAGAGGCCGAAACTGCTTGTGATCTTGTTGAAGATAATAAGCAGTTAAGAGCCCAAGTTAGAAGCTATAAAAGTGACCATTCTGTTCTTGCATATGTAGATTGTTTTAAGCAAAATGAAGAGTTGCTAAAAGAGGTTAAAAGACTTAAAGAAGACTTAGCCAAGTTCACCCAAAGTTCTGAAAATCTGAATCAAATCTTGGCTAGTCAAAAACCTCTTTATGATAAGGCTGGTTTGGGGTTTTATAAATCAGAAGAATCTCATTTTAAAAATATTGCTTCATCTTCAAATGATACAAGGTATCAAGACCCAACCTACTTTAACAAAACAGCAACTCCAAGATTTTGTAGACTATGCAAACGAAATGGACACTTTCCCATTCAATGTTTTTTTGGTGAAAGAATGATTGGTGATAAGGTTTATAAAATTGTTTTTGATTACAATGGCTTAGGTCATAGAAGATGGTTTAACGTAAAAGGATCCAAAAAGATTTGGATACCTAAGGTTACTTAAGCTTGTTTTGTAGGTGTGCCTAGCATCCAAACGGAAGGAAAATATGTGGTATATGGATAGCGGATGCTCTAGGCATATAACCGGAAAGACAACCTTCTTCATAAAGCTTGATGACTATGATGGAGGACTTGTCACATTCGGTGATGATGCAAAAGGAAAAATTGTGGCTGTTGGGAAATATTGTGAAGGATGTTGATTCAGATTGTGAAGAGGCTGGAAGAAATAAAGAAAATCCCAAATCTGTGCAAAATGAAGAATCTGTCAGCACGGTTTTGTCTCGTCAGATTGGGGGAGACACTTCCATTTTGTCTCCTGAGCTGGCACGAGCAACTGAAACAGAGAGACCACCAGAAGTTCATCAAAGCTCTACACCTGTCCGAAAGCATAGAGAATGGAAGTCTATGAGGGGTTATCCTCATGACTTCATCATTGGTGATCCCTCTCATGGTGTAACAACAAGATCCTCCACCAAAAGGTAAACCGAACCTAGCAACTTCGCTCTCTTGTCACAAATGGAGCCCAACAATGTCAAACAAGCTCTTGAAGATCCATCATGGGTCAAGGCCATGCAAGAGGAGCTTGCTCAATTTGACAAGAATGAGGTTTGGACATTAGTACCTCATCCGGAGGGTAAGAAGGTAACGGGTACTAAGTGGGTATTTAAAAATAAGCTTGGTGAGGATGGACAAGTTGTTCGTAACAAGGCTAGATTAGTGGCCCAAGGTTACGATCAAGAAGAGGGTATAGATTTTGATGAATCTTTTGCTCCGGTAGCTAGAATGGAAGCAATTAGATTGCTTCTTGCCTATGCCGCCCATAAAGGTTTCAAAATGTTTCAAATGGATGTTAAATGTGCTTTCCTTAATGGCTTTATTGATAGAGAAGTGTATGTGGCACAACCCCCCGGTTTTGAGCATGAAGAATTTCCAAATCATGTTTTCAGACTAACTAAAGCCCTTTATGGTCTTAGACAAGCTCCAAGAGCTTGGTATGAAAGGCTAAGTGCATTCTTGTTGGAAAATCAATTTCAAAGGGGTACCACCGACACTACTTTATTTATTAAAGCATCTAATGATGATATACTCCTTGTTCAAGTTTATGTTGATGACATTGTATTTGGATCGGCCAACATTTCCTTGTGTGAAGAGTTTGGAAAACTCATGACTAGTGAGTTTGAGATGAGTTTAATGGGAGAGCTTACCTTCTTTCTTGGCCTCCAAATTAAACAAACTCCTAGTGGTACTTTTATTTACCAAGGAAAGTATGTAAAAGAGCTTATCAAAAAGTTTGGCCTAGAAAATTCCAAATCAATGGGAACTCCAATGCATCCTAATACAAAACTTGAAAAGGATGATGAGGGTCAAGATGTGGATGAAACAAGGTATAGAGGAATGATAGGTTCTCTTATGTACCTTACTTCCTCTAGACCGGATATAGTCCAAAGTGTGGGTGTATGTTCAAGGTTTCAATCTCATCCAAAAGAATCCCATCTTACGGCTGTTAAGCGCATCATTAGATACATTAAGGGAACTTGTGATTATGGATTATGGTATCCTAAATCTGATGACTTTTGTGCAGTAGGGTTTTGTGACGCAGATTATGCGGGAGATAGAGTGGATAGAAGGAGCACCTCCGGCATGTGTTGCTTCCTTGGAAGCTCACTCAACATGTGGTCAAGCAAGAAGCAAGCCACAGTGGCTCTATCCACAGCTGAAGCTGAATATATTTCCGCATCTGCTTGCTGTTCTCAATTAATTTGGTTAAAAACACAATTAGAAGATTACAAATTAAAAATCAATAGTATACCCTTATTTTGTGATAATATGAGTGCTATAAACATTTCAAAAAATCCTGTTCTGCACTCAAGAACCAAGCACATTGAGATAAAATATCATTTCATTAGAGAACATATGCAAAAGGGAACTACTGATATTCAATTTGTAAAATCTGAAGACCAAATTGCTGATATTTTTACAAAACCCCTCTGTGAAGACAGATTCTGTACCTTGAGAAAAAGTTTGGGTTTGTTTGATTTAAGTTTCATTGATAAATTGTGAAAAGTTGATTATGTTCAGTTTTGTCTCGTAGGTTTGGACGAGATAAATACAAGGATGATGAAGGAGCTGTGGTCAAGGGGGAGGCAACTCAGAGTTCAAAATTTTATGGGCCCCACCAAAATTTCTTGACCCCACCTTAACAGTTTTGTTAGTTATCTTTCTATGCAAAAAAAAAAAGGAATCTTCTTCCTTGTGTCATCATATCTTATTGGAAGTGGTTATTGTCAAATCAAATCCCTCTCTCTATCTAATCCCTTAATTTAAGGCAACAACTTTTCAGTTTTAGATTTCAAAATTAAAAGGGAAATCATTCTTGGGTAATAACTTCTCCATAATGGTCATTAACCGCCCACTAATGGTCATTACTTCCAACAAATTCTCTTTCCAGTCCTCATTTAATGTGTCTCTCACCTTCCTTCCTTCCCACTCATTCGGTTACCTCACCAACCTTTCATATTTCATTCTTCCATCACCATGAAAAAGAAAACCGCGCCAAGTAAAAGTGAAAGGCTTCTATTCTCTCAAAAACAGTCTACTCCACAATCTCACACACAAATTCACATCCATTCTACATCATCTTCATCACCCTCACCCCCTTCAAAACGCACAGACACAATGAGAAGAAAAGTCATTGCCACAAAAACTTCCTCAAGAAAGAAGAAAAGTGTTCCTGTGACAGAAGAAGAGGAGTCTCATACTTCTCCCATCCCTTCCCCTCCACAATCACCACCAAAAAGATCATCTCCCCATGCATCCGGTAAGAGTGCTCAAAAGACTAAGGGTTTTGCTCTTCACGACACCACCGAACCTCCAAATTTGGAATCCCTGGAATTCAGAAACAAGTATGGCAAGACTCACTCCCACTTTGATCTGAGCAGATTCAACTCTTGTACCTCTTTTGAGTTTCACAATGAGGTTATGGAAAAACGTCACTTGTGTGCAACTTACCTTGTTAGTCTCGACACTCTCACTAACAAAGGCATCAACATCTCCTCTCTATTTGAACTCCTCAACTGGAAGCCCCTTCTTCTCATTCAGAAACCAGTCTATCGTGGCCTAGTCCGAGAGTTCTACGCCAATATGCGACTCATTGACGGCACTCTTCATTCCTATGTCAAAAGGGTTCAAATTGCCCTTGATTCTGAGACCATTGGAGCGGCCCTGGGCTTCAAGGATGAAGGACCACGAGCGTATATGGTAGACAAATGGGATACACAAGTCGGCATTTCATACAAAGCAGTTCTTCAGCACATCTGCAAGAATCTTTCTGGCTTGCATGGAACGATTCCAACTCACAAAGCTCTAGGACCAGTCAACTCTCTACTTCACCGAAGCATCACCCATATTTTGACTCCTCAAAGTGGCTCACACAACCGAGTAACATTTTCTAACTGTCTCATATTATTTGCTTTGGTTACCTCTACTCCGATATCCTTTGGCTATATTATGATTAGGCATATGTGGGATTCTGTTAGAAGCACCAAAAAGGCTAACCTGCCTTATGGAATGTTTTTAACTAGAATTTTTGAATACTTTAAAGTTGATCTGTTGAATGAGGCAGTAGAAAACAAAGTATCCTCAATCCGAGGAGGAGGAGCGACTAAGGGAACCAAAGGGGGCAAATCTGTTGCATCAGATAGTGACAATGAGACCCGGCCAGAGTCTTCCAAAACAGTCAAATCTATCAAAGAAATTTTGGGTGAATTCTCAAACATGGCAGACATGATGATTCAATCTCACAAAGAGGCTCGCAAGCAAGCCTCTGAGAGCGAGAAAGCTTGGAAAAATTGCAAAGAAAGGGTCGGCCTGATGTTAGCAACTCTTAAGGAGGATCTGGGCGATAATAGTGAAGAAGGCGCTGAGGACTCTGCTTTTCATCTATCAGATGATTGATGACTGTTGTTTTATGTTATTTGATATTGGCATCATTAGGCTCAATCTTTCTTTTGTAGTAGCATGACTTGATACTCACTGCTTCTTAACACTTTGACTTATTTGGCATCTTATGAGTATTTTGTTATATTGCCAATGCTTTCTTGCTGCAGGTACATAATGCCCCTTTGATGACAAAAGGGGGAGAAAAGCTAAAAATTGAAATATGAAAAACAGGGGAGAAAATAGAAAACAGGGGATGAAATTTTCTGTTGAAAATTCATGATCACCCTTGTTATATTTGGTGCTTGATGATAGCTTGATGATAATATTGAAACTGCATTGTGTTTGCTGATAATGTTTAATAATGATTTGACAATGCATTTGTTTTATGAAGACTGGTTGATAATTAACCGTGATGAATGTATATGCATGATTAAAACTCTGTTTCATCTTGGTTAATATGCTTAATTTTTTTTGGCAGTTCCTTTAAACTATGGAAAGCATAAAAAATGCCATGTTTTGACCATATGTGCTTCAAATATTTTTCTTACCATAATAATGCTCTGATATCTTGTTTAGAAAAATATTTGAACAAACTTTCCTGTTGATTGGTGTGTGTAAAAGATTGAGCAGAAAATCAAATTATTGATAACAAATGAGTTTTGATTATCATCCAATTCTGCTCATAAATCAAGCATTCAACATTTTCAAAATTAATATGTAGAATAACATTGTTACTTGAAGCTTGATTAAAATGTTACAGGTTTATGCTTCCCTTGGTAGAATAGCATATATCAAGGGGGAGCCATGTGACATTTAGAAAAGGGGGAAATTCAAATTCAAAGGGAGTATTTCTTACTCAATTTTTTTTTAAAATTTCTTTCCATTTCAATTTTAATAATGTTTGTCATCAAGGGGGAGATTGATGAGTTTGGAAAACTCTAAACTAAATTGATGATGATCAAACATTATTAACAGCAAAATTATTAATCTAATTTTGATTGATATATTAATTAAATTAATTTTGCTGTGCAGGTTTTTATTGGGCCAAGAATTAATGAAAATACAGCAAGCCCAAAATTAAAACTTGCAATCAGCCTTGTTTATTGTTTCTTACATTTTGGCTGAATGGTTATAATAGATGTTGGGCAGGAATAAATCTTATTACTTCAAAGCCCAAAGAATGCTTTTCCATTTGCTCATTGCTTGATCCAAATTTCATCAGGAAAGCAAATGTTACTAATTGGGCCAGATTAAATCCCAATGTTACAAAGCCCAATATTATTGTTAATGAATGCTTCCAAACTTGGTCCGAAATCAAGATGAAGAGAAAGCAAATATATGGCTTCTAGCTTCCAATGGAATCCACTTCTAGTGGAATTCAAATTTTGTTAAAATGAAGTTATTACATGCATTGAAAATATGAGAGAGAATTTGACATTGACATGATTGATGTGATCAATGCAACACGCCACTCAAGCAAGGGGAAGTAAAAGCAAACCACATTAATTTGTTTCATTTCAACTAGTTGCTTTTACTTTAACCCTACATTCTCTCTTATCTCTTTATTTCTTTCTTCTCGGTCATTATCCAGGAAACAATGGGAGCTAGGATCAGCAACCAAAAGAAAGAAGAAGATGCATGCTTCAAGACCATCATGAAGATGGCAAGAAAACACAAAAAATATAGTGGCTGAGATTCTTATCACATATGGTAAGATATGGTGATGATATCTTAGCCTCTCCATACCAAAAATGGAGGATGAAGATTCGGCCAGCAAGAAGGAGATTCTTGAAGCATGGCTTGTCTTTGATTCAGCTCAACCACCACAGGAAGTAGCTAGAGTAGCGAAGTGATGGTTGAGGCAGAGATTGAAGCAAATGAAGTCATCATCATCATGAAGCATCAAGGGCCAGAAATCCATCTTGGAGAGCAAGCCAAGGATGGAGAGCTCGGATTGATGAAGGGTGATGATCAAGAAAGGACTAGAGGTAATTGCATGTTGGGTTTTGCATGGTTATCTCTTCTCTCTCTATGTGGCCGAACCGGTTCTGTTTGTTGAAGGAGGAAGAAGTTAAGCTTGGGTTTTTGGCTTCAAGTGTGGAGGCTTCTCTCTTCTATAAAAAGAGTGAACAACCACTGTTTGAAATAAGGAGTTATAAGTAAGCAGTGAGAGTGCAAGGCACAGGATTCTCAGAGCTACCTAAGCTTACAGATTTTCTTCTCCTTCAATGTATTCTGTTTAGTATTTTTCTGTTTAATTTTGTCATGTCTTGAGTCTCATGAAAAAAGGCAAACAGTGAGGTTTGTATGAAAAAGCCATAGAGCGGAAAAAGGTAGAGAGTGCAAAATTAAAAGAAAAAGCCATAGATGTCTTAGAGTTCCTTTGTTCATCTATGTTGTGTTTCATGATTCTGTGGGAATCCCCTTGTAAGTTGGGTTAGCACTTTACAGCTTGTAATCAGGATTGATTATAGTGAAATTCCATCATGTTTGTGATGGAGACTGGATGTAGGCTGCACTGCACTTAGCAGCTGAACCATGATATATCTGGGTGTAATCTTCTACTCTTCTCTCCTACATTTCTGTTTCTACTGCACAGGAGCAAAAACCAAAATTATCTCGTGCCAAGTGACGAGACAAAAAGAAAAGTCTCGTGGCTAGGGACGAGACAAAAGAAAAAGTCTCGTGTAAAGTGATGAGCAAAAACAGAAAAGTCTCCTCTAAGTCCAGCAAGGGTTATTAAGTAAAAAGGGGGCTAAGATTCAACCCCCCCTTCTCTTAGCCACTGAAACCATCAGGATGGTATCAGCCTCCTTCCCCTTCCAACAATGCAATTCACGCTGCCAAGAAAGGGGGAGGTAAGAACCCTAATTTCATTTCCAAATTCAACCTTTAAATTTTTGTAACTTTTAATCCAGAGCTCCGATTGACGAGCCGTTTATTGTCACGTTTTTGTCTCGGCGTCTTCTTTGATTCTAATCAAACATGGTGGTAAGAAACTGTAAATCTCGTGCCTAGCTCTCTATTTTCTTCTTTTTTTCACGTTTTTGGTTTGGGTATTGAGGGATTTTGATGATTTTGATGGTTTAGGGTGGAATTAGCGTCGAGTATTGTGGGTTCCATCAATTTTGTCCATGGGTAAAGATAAGGAGTCATTATTTATTTCTAAAATTTGTTAATTTTATGAGATTAAGATATTGAAGATTTGTATGTAAATGGAATTATATGACATTAGGTTGTATATATGTGAAATTAAAGTCAAATTGGCGAAGTGTTATACTTGAATTGGAACTTGTGGTGGCTGGAACCTATAGCACTTGATTTGGAATCTTGGACGCTTAAATTGAGGTGTTTGAGCTTGGGGAGAAATTGGCCAAGGTATGGTTTTAGTTTCTCGTAACTAAAATATAATGTGTCGTGAATACTTAGGTTAGGTAACCGTAAGATAGGATTGGAATGTTGATGTTGTTGAGATTGATATTTGTTGATATTTATGAGGATGTTGTTGGTAAAATAATGGTTTGTATTTTGGGTGATTGGTGATGCATGTTGATAGTTGATTAGTGATATGAATGAGGATGGTGTTTGTGAAATAATGATGTTTGAGTGATTAATGATACATGTTGATAATTATGTATATAGTTGTTTTGAATATGAATTGTGTTGAGACGGATAAAATGACGAGTTGGAGTAGTATTGGATGAATTAGGAGTGTTGAGATATGATTGGGTGGATTTAATATAGTTTTGGTAAGTTTTGAAATGGTTTTGAAATTGGAAAGGTTGGGAAAAACTTGAGTTTTAAGTTTTGGTCAAAATAGAATTTTAACAAACTTTGGCAGTCCATAACTTGAGTCTCAAATTTTGGATTTGAATGAAATCTGTTTTAAATTAAAGATATTTTCAATAGCATTAAAACGGTATAAAATTTGAGGAAAATAGAATTTTGTAGAGGAAGTTATGGACGTCGAAAAATAGGTGCAGAAAACTGATTTTTGTTAAGTTGCAAAATTTTGAAAATGCTGGTGCGTGCATGTGCACGCACCAGACAGATTGGGAGTTTTGGCTCATGCGAATGTACGAGGGGTGTGCGTGGGATTTTGGCAAGTGTGCGCACGCAAACTACGGTGCACACGCACACGCATGGGGAGACTTGCTATTGCATGCGCACGTACACCCTTGTACGCACGCACACTACCTTATTTTTTTAAAAATTCTGTTTTTTACTATTTGAATTCCCGGCAAGCCTATTACCCTTCGAAACTACTCTTCTGAATAAAATTCACTATTTCTACACTATTGACCATTATCCTGGTTTTTTCCAAACTCCTAAAAAACTCTGTTTAAAACCTGATAGGTGGTTATTGGGTAGTGGAGTGTGGATATGATTATGGAAAGAAGTATCTTGTTGATGAAGAAAGAGGTAAAGTAGATGATGTTGAATAAGAAAGTGTTGTAATGTTATATATGCTGTGAGCGGTGGCTAAATTCATGATGTATAATAATACGATGATTAATGAATGAATGTATGTTTGTGATACCTGAGCAGTAGCAAGGATTGTGGTTTGTCCCACTTGTTCCAGATCAATGCTTGAAATTTGATAATAATGATGATTGTTTTAGGCTGAATGAATGTATGTTTTAAATACCTAGGCAGTAGCAAGGATTGTGGTTCATCCTACTTGCTCCAAGTCAGTGATTATGATGCCTGGATAGTAGCAGTAGTAGTGAATTATTCCACTTACTCCAGGTTGAGCTTTTAAACACCCACCTGCGTAGTAGCGGTAGTAGTGGTTCTTCCACTCGCTCTGGATTAAGCGGGTAGTAGCAAGGGGGTTGTAGCTCAAACTCACTTGCTCTGCAATAGGTGTTTCTGTCCATGGTTAACTACCAGGACGTGTCTGGTTGGCTATATAACCGACAGATGATATCATCATCCATAGGGTAGGCATGCATCATATGCATTTGTATGTCTTGCTTGATTTTGCATTAACTGGGTTTGCCTATGTGATTATTATGCCTACTTGCTAAATTTGCTACCTGCTGTAATTGAATTCTACTTGTGTTTGCTTTGTCTGTATTTTGGTTGTCTGGGCTATGGAGTTCTGGAAGAACGGAGGAAGGTGAGAGGCTAAAGGATCAAGTTAGGTTGGGTTAGAATTTTGAGCCTTTTGCTACCCCATCTTGTTTATGGCTTATTTATGGTTGTAAAGAATAGTTTTTAGTTTGAATCTGTTGTCAAAAATTTTAGGATCGCCTTCGCCTTTTCCGAGACATTATTTGTTAGTTATGTGGGCATCGTTACCATGATGAGAATCTCTAGTTCTCACCCCATACATATTTTGTGGTTTTCAGATGCAGGTCAAGCGGCACCTCGCTGAGGCATTATGGGAGCATCTATCAGCGAAGGATTCTTGTGTTTTGGGTTTATGTTTTGGTTATGTTGTATATATATATGGATATATTTATCTCTCCACTATGTATATATTATATTTTGTCCCTCCTAGAGGTTGACTTGGAGAAATAGGTTTTGTATACAGTATTTAGGGTATTTTGGGTTATCCTTGTATATATGTATGTATATATATACTCTGATCGGTTTTAACTTCACTAACCGAGTCAGAAGCTTTGTTATCTGTATCCTTGGAAGTCACCTCTTGTATATATATTTTTACTCTTATCCTATCTGTTTTACGCTAACATTCACGTGAGTTTTGTGTTTTTCGGTTTAATATTTTGTTTTATTTTTTTATGGCTCCTCGATAAAATTTCCTTTCAATTATATTATATATATAATTTTACTTTTAGATGTCGTAATACTTTGCCATCTCAATTTTATGACTTAAGCATAAGATTAAGTGTGGCAGGGTGTTACAGGTCTTGTCCCAAATTTTTGTCTGTAAGGTAAGGAACCACTAACTCTTATGAACCATTAATGATTATAAATCCTAGTTTGATTTTGTAGTATTTATGTGGAATTAGAGTGAGATATATGTTTTGGAGACAAATTTGGTGACATTGGTGACTAGAAAGCAAACCGTAGAGGTTGGATTTTTGTTCGGTGAGGATTTGGAGCTTTGGACGCTTGAGGAATGGAGATATTTGTGGTGCTCCAGCATTAGGGAGAAATCGGCCAAGGTATGGTTTTGGTTTCTCGTAGATAATATATAATGTTTCGTGAAAACGTAGGCTAGACGACCATAGGAAAGGTTGGAATGTGTAAGTAAGTTAATGTTTAGTAACATTGATAGAAATGTGGAATTATGTTGAGAATGAGTTAATGAATAATGATATTGTTGATGTTTGGTGATGATAATGAACTATGATGAGTTATGTTGTATGAGTTTGGGTGTTTGGAGTGGAATTCAATATAATTGAGAAAATGATGTGAAGGAGAGGAGATGGAATGGTTGTATTCTTGGTTCATACACAGCGTTGAAGAGTGTATATTAGTTTTGAAATGAAAGTTGGTGAAAATTGATGTTTGTGATTTTGATGAAAAACCTAATTTTTGACCGAACTTCAGCGGGCCATAACTCGGCTTTCGGACTATCAAACTTTATCAAACTTATTTCATATAAAAATTGAGTCCATGAAGTTTACGCCGTTCAAAGAACAGACTAAAAATGGTTTTTAACGAAAAAGTTATGCGCGTTGGAAGTTTGGTGTGCAAAAGTATTTCAGATTTATAACAGCTTTTTTTGGGAAAAAGCAGGACTCGCGTACGCGGACATATGGTTGCGTACGTGAGAATTTGCTACTGTCCATGGGACTCGCGTATGCGGACAAAGGTCGCGTACACGAGATGGGAAATAACACCCTCGCGTACGCGAGACAAGGCATGTGTACGTGGCCATTCACCTTTATCCAGTGTACTCGCGTACGCGGACAGAGCTCGCGTACACGAGACACCTTGTTTTGAGAAAAGTGCCTTTTGTGAATTTCAACATATTTTCTAACCTCTATTTTTACTCTCTAAGGTCCTAATACTAGTTTTAATCTTGGTGAAAGGGGAGAACCATGAGGGAGTGTTAACTTGAAAGTGAAGAAAGCTTGTGAAGTGGTGAATTATGATTGATGATTGACTTGAGATTAAATAAATTTTTTATTGAGATACCTGGGCAGTAGCAAGGATTGTGATTCATCCGGCTAGCTCCAAGTCAGTGTTTGAGATACCTGAGCAGTAGCAAGGATTGTGGTTCGTCCTGCTTGCTCCAAGGTAATGATTCTGATGCCTGGGTAGTAGCAGCAATAGTGGATTATTCCACTTGCTCCAGGTTGAGCTTGTAAGCACCCGCTTGGGTAGTAGCAGCAATAGTGGTTACTCTACTTGTTTAGGTTAAGCGGGTAGTAGCAAGGGGGTTGTGGCTCAGACCCACTTGCTTCGCGACGGGTGTTTCTGTCCAAGGTTAGCTACCAGGACATGTCGGGTTTAGCTATATAACTGACAGATGATATCATCAGCCATAGGACAGGTATACATCATATGCATTTGTTTGTTTTGTTTGAGTGTGCATTACTTGGGTTTGCCTACTTGATAATCTATGCTTAACTGTTATATGTTCTGTTTGCTGTAACTGTATTTCTATCTGTATTTTCTTTGTATGTATTGTACGTCTGTGCAACTGAGAGATCCCTCGTTTGGCAGAGGAGTGACGAGGGTAGTTTCACCGGAGTTTTTGAGGGTTAGAGGAGAGTGAGGATTATGGGGATTAAGTTAAAATTGGACTAGAACCTAAGTACCATAGATAGTTCACCTAGTTTTTTGTTTAAAGTATAACTTTAAGATTTTAATCTGAATGTTGGAGTTCTAGGATTGTCTCTAGCTTTTTCGGGACCTTATATATTATGTATGTGGGCATGCTTACCATGCTGAGAACCTCCGGTTCTCATTCCATACAAATGTTGTTGTTTTCAGATGCAGGTTGAGATGCACCTCAGTGAGCGTCTGGAGATTCCTATGGCAAGCAGAGTTGCGATGTTATAATGTGGGACTGTCGGTTACGTATTTATATTTATAGACTCTCCTATGTATAAATAACTTATGTTTAATCCTCTTAGAGGCTCTTTGGAGAACTAGGTGCTTTCTTTATGTATTTTAGGGCTTTATAAGATATACTTATATACGTGTATGTATGTACATATTCTCCGGGTGGCCTTGGCTTCGTAGGTCGAGCCCGGAGCTTGATATTTTGTATCCTTTGATATTTTGCTCATATATATATATATATATATATATATATATATATATATATATATATATATATATATATATATATATATATATATATATATATACTTTTGTCTTTACCTTTCTTCCTATCCAATTTTTCCGTTTACGTGAGCGTTGCGCTTTTCGTTTTGCGACCTTGTTTAAACTTCTCTTTCAAGTCTCCTAGTTACAATTTCCTTCAATTACGTACGTATTTTTACTTTTACAGGTCGTAGCGCCTCGCCATCTCTGATTTACGTCTTAGGCGTGAAGCTCTGTGTGGTAGGGTGTTACATCATTCTTCAGCTCATTTTTTTAGTTATGAATTTGGAGGACGTGTTATGTTTAAATATGGAGAACTGGTGTGTTTTTGAAGAATATGGATTTGATTTTTTTAATCAAAAAATACAAATATATATATACACTCCGTGTCCCGTTTGCGCAAACTTCATCTTCTTCAATTCATCTTCTTTTTCTTTTTTCTTTGTACTCTCACTTTGTTTACTTTGTTTCCTTTTCACTTTTGCAACTTTGAACTAATGCTGAGGGGAGAGACATTGTTTTAAAAAAAATAGAAGATGGAGTTATGTTAAAATTATATTATCATGGTCAGATATTATTACAAACACTGAGGAAGTAAGTTTTGTATGCAAGAATCTATTTGATGTTACTGTTCCTTTTACAATACCATTTGAAGAACTAAAAAGTATTATTTGTGAAATAATAGATCCGCATGTACCGAATATGGTATCGAGTATTTTGTACCGGTATCATGTATCAGTGTTTGGTGGGTTCATTCATTTTCAAATGAAGTATGTCACGGATGAAGGGAGCATGCAAGAGATGTTTTCAGTCTATTACGAAAGTCGATCATGAGTATCATTTATTGAAATGTACATTGAGTTCCAGCAATTTGAAACCGATCGAAATATCGAATGGAGATATTACAACAGTGACAGCAAGGATGAATTCAAAAGCAACTATAAGGTTGTTGATCCAAATGAAGACGATGACGAAGCTGATGACACTATGGAAACAGATATGACGGAAGTGACAAATGCACTAACAAACTAGCATCCGTTCGAGAGCCATCTTTTATGCGCGTGTTGAATCTGGAGGCTATGCATGCACCAGTACCCTAAATACTTTAATGCAGGTATGTAGCTTAGATAATCATATAGTAGTTTTATGATATAAATAATTAAATTTGACGTAAAATAGTATGATTATTATTAGGCAAATTATACAGGAAGGTAAATTATAAAAGAAATGACAACCAAATTTCAGAGAGTTTCCTTTAAATGCTAAATGATCAGCACACTAATTTGCTTCTCGAAATTCATGGTGAAGCTCTAAACTCGAAAACTTGTTGAACCTGTCTTTAATAGCCACGATGAGCGTGCGAACTCTATGGAGGTCGATAATATCATTCAGACACAACGAAATAGCATCTCTTGAATCAACTTCAATAGTGAGATTAGCAATACCCAAATTAATAGCTAATTCCGTACCAAGAAGTATGTCCCACAATTCAGCCACAGTAACAGTACAAACGCCTAAATTGGCGCTAAAACAAGCCAAGAATTATCCTTCATGATCCCGTAAAATGCCACCACACGCAGCCTTTTCCTCCTTTGACACTGAACCATCTGTATTTAATAATGAAGGGGGGTTGGGGGAGACCAATAGATATACTTTTCCATAAAAGAACCAACATTTCTCCTTATTCTAATAAACTCAGACTAGGCAGCAGAATAATCTCGAGTTAACCAAAGAGCATCCAAATGAACAGCACCCTTTGGCATAGTTCGATCCTCTTCAAAGATATACTTATTTCGATGAAACCAAAGAATATTCATAATGCAATGTATTTATGTATACTTGTATATATGCTCTTGTGAACTTATGTCATGATATTGTTGTACAGAGCCTCCTGTTATGGTAGATGATGAATTCGTCGTGGGGATGAAATTTAGTTCTCGAAAAGCTGTGATTGCGGTAGTTAAAGATTATGCTATCCGAAGAGGCGTAGACTACTGGGTGTATGAATCAAAACCCTAAACATTCTATGCCAAATGTACACAGTACGGTACAACTTGTGGTTGGTTGATAGGGTTAGCATGATCCAGAGAAAGTATTGCTGTAAAATAAGGAGATATAATGGTAGTCACACTTGAAAAAAATTTAACAAAAATACTTATATAATGAGGTTGGCTAAATAGTTAATAATATGAAGTTCGGGTACTTCTTTAATTTTTTTTTTCTTAGGCATTGTGGTTTTTATTTATTGTTAGTGTATGTATTTGGTGGTATGAAAGATAAAGGATGAAGAATGGTTGCTGAAACTGAACCAAATGGAGTTAAAGGGATGAACGAGGAAAGAAGATATCAACCCCATCCTTCTCATGTGCATGTGGTACACGTGGTTATTAACCACAAAACTGAGGGTCAGAATTGTGGGCCCTCCCTCACCGTCGATCATCGTTGATATACCCCTGTCCGTTGGATTGATAAGCGATGAAATCTGAGACTCAGATTTCGGGCATCAAGCATTCACCGTTCGATCTCCACTCATTCATCTTTGGACATCCGATTGCTACAAAAGCGTGTCCTAGTTACAATCAAATCTGAGGGTTCAATTTGAAGAATACTGACCCTCCAATTTGCAAGACTTCTTAGATTTGTCTTCTGCCGTCGTCCCCATCTGAAGATTACACACACAATACCAATAACGGTAGAAAACATTATTTCAGTCCCAATATACAAATTAAAAAGCAGTCATTCTTCTCCTGCATTATCTTCTTTTTCCTCATTCTTTTTCCTACATCTTTTCCTTGGCTTCTTTCTCCTCCTTCTACTTCTTATGCTTTTTCATTTTTTTTCCATCTTCTACTACTCTTCCTTTTTATAAATCTTATCCTTCTTTCATATTTTCTTTGTTCGTTTGTTTTGTTTTAAAATTTTTTAAAAAAAAAAGAATTTAAAGAAGAGAAAAAAATATGAGAAAAAACACAAGATTTTTGTAACAATAAATACAAAAATTTTTTGATGATAAAAACATAATTTTTTTTAAAAAATCACAGAAAAAAAAACAAATATTTTTATGCTAAATACAAAAATTTGTGACTATAAATATAGAAATTTTGTGACAATAAATACAAAAATCTTTTTAAGATAAACACAAATTTTTAAGAGAAATATAAAAAACAATACAGAAATCTATTAATAAACAGAAAAATTTTATGATGATAAATACATAAACTTTCTAAGGTAGACATACAAATTTAAAAAAAAAATATAGGAATCAAACAAAAAATTTTATGATGCGAAATACACAAATTTTTTAAGAATAACATATAAAACATAGAAATATTTTTACAATTAACATAAAATAAAACAAATTTTTGAATGTAAAAATACAAATTTTCTTTCTACTAATTTGCTCATACTTAATTAGAAGCTCTTCTTCTCTATGCAACACACACTAATTAACATTATATATTCACTCTATTCGGTTCATAAATCTCTTCCAAAAACCATCTCTTCAAAAAACCAGTATTGTTTCCAATGTTGTTCTTCTAAAATCAATATTCTTAACATAAGAAGTAGGCAAGTAGAAAGAACTGCAAAATAGCAAACATATTGAAAGAACCAGAAAATAGCGAATGTGGTAGAAGAGATTGAGTTTTGGAAGAAATGGTAAAAATTGAAGTGTGCGTCTGATTCAGGTATATTGTGTGAGTGATTTTGTTAGAATGGTTTTGGGCCAATGAATCTTTTGGTCAACTTTGTTAAACTTGGGTATTATAATCACTTGGTCATGAAGGAAAACCGAAACAAACTATAAAATAGATGAAGAGTTAAGATAAAGTGTTGAAGTTATCTACAGGAGTGGAATACTAAAACCACTTATTTTAGACCGATACTTAATTAAAGGAGTTCCACCTATCCCAGGAGTTAGGAGTGCAGCATGAATAATAGAGAACTTCAATAAACACTAAATGGGAGTTTAGAATGAATATTGAATACATAAATACGTAACGAACACTAGCTTTACAAACAAGGAAGTTGAAAATGTACATTGATTTGTTTGCAAAATAAAAATGGCAGGCTAGGCTAACCTGTAATAACTCAAACTACACAGCAATGAGAGCAGTTAAATAGCATTGGAACAACAGTTCTTTTTGCTTCTTTGTTGTACCTTTTTTGCCCCCCTATTGTGCACTGAAATATACAATATGAAATCCAATCCAAACTCAGATAGCGTAGGCATCAGTTAATTCATTCACAACCACATCAAATAAATTTAACAAAATTATCGTGATGGAGAAGATGATGTTGATAATGGTTTCTGACATTCACGTCGCAGGCTGTTCTCCCTAGTGTAAGCAGATTTAGCACCCTGAGAAGCATGATGGAGCATTCTTAATCAGATATAAACAAAATGTAACAAGTGCTTAACGAAGTCTTTGATCCATGCATAAGTGAAAATATTATTTGCATAGACATGGCAAAAAAAAAAAAAAAAAAAAAAACTTACTTGAAAGATGGTTCCTAACTTCTTTAATGCTTTTGCCCTAGATTTCAGAACATCTTTTGAGACACTTGGATCTCTAAGAACCTGAGATTAATAACAAGATAATTTTCTCAAATCCTTGCAATCAAGTGAGATTTCATGATATAAATTTATTCTTATCACTGTTGTTATTACATGCATTTCAGCTTATCACCGTTCTTAGATGCTTTTAGTTATGGTCTAGAAGAGTATTAAGGTTTGAGTATTAAAAAACATTGAGAAGAGAAAAGATATTGATAGCACATCACGAAGACGAGATTTTTTCTGAGTAGCTTGTTGAACTGATCACTAACAGCATTCAAGCACTGCAGTATTTTTTACTTTTTATTTCTTTTTTTGGGTAATGCAACTTACAACTTGGCAAACGCGTGACAGAGTTGTTTCAATATCAATCACGTTGATCTGCCATACTGAATTTATCATGGCCTCCTTCTTTTCTTCCAACACTTTTATCATGCTTTCTTCCCTATTTTCAGATTGGTTTAGCTTCTTCAGCTCTTCTTCTATTTGAATTAGTGCCACAGCTCCTACAGAAGCAATTAAGTTCCATTAAAACCTTCCAAATTTGAGCAACGCCCATAACCGTAAACTTTCAACTAAAAAGACTATCAACATTTTTATGGAAAATAATCTGCTACCAGAGGCTGCCATCACTTGGGACTTTATTCGGTGTCCTTTGTCTCGCACCCACTCTGCCAAGAAGGGAACATTCATATATCGTCTATCCTTTCCAAGTTCCTTTGCAGCTTTTCGTGTGTAGATATAACCAATTGTATGCAGCATGGCCTCTCCAAAAGCTGAAAATGATATCAGTTATGTGTTAACAAAATTCCAGTCAAAGAAAAGAGTATAGGAATTTGTATCCAGAAAAAAAAAAAAAAAAAAAAAAAAAAAAAAAAAAAAGCAGCAGCAGAAATAGAGAGGCAAAGAACCAGGAGTGAAATTAAAAGAGAAGTCGTAACATTCATGGATTTTATAATTTCTATTCCATCTTTCTGATAACTTTATCACCATTTTCCCTGAGTTACAAGAGGAAGGCTGGCACTTAGCTAAGTCAGGAAGAAATTCGACTTAAAGTTACCAAGGCTGTCTCAACAATGGAGCCCATTTTCTTAGCTCAGACTTGGCTTACTCCTAGATCGAGAGCCAAGTCCAATATCAGCTGTGTAAACAAAATTTAAATCAAAAGAAACTAAGCCAGGAGATTCTATCATACATGAATTTGTAGTTACTACAACATCCTTCTAATTGTACCATGTTAACATTAACACCATTCTCCCTAACGTTACCAAAAGAGGGTTGACATTTGCTAATTTTGGAGGAAAGCCAACTTAGTTATCAATGCTTAGCCTCAAAGTCATTCTTATCTCATAAACTGTGCTCATGGTCAATGTGCAAGGCTCAAAATCCTGTTCAAATTGAACTCCACAGTCAAATACGCAGTCATAATAATTAGGTTATGCTGGTTCCTAGGTTTAGGAAAGGATGATCTATCCAACAAAGGTGATCTACACGAAATCAATGCCCTCAAATATATCCTATATATGCAATAAGAATGTACTTTGTTGAAACAATATTCAACTTCAACTTTGATATGAGTTGTATGAGTGATTGAAATTGAATCATGTATGCTGGAAAGTCCTGTCAACAGTGTCTTTTTTATTTTTATATTTTTAAAAAAAAGCAGCCCCCAGGTTGGAACTTAAACCACACATAATAGTAATATACACAGATTAGGAGACAAAACAATGGAAAGGCTTACACTTCAATAGCATACAATTAGTGTTTGCTTAATAAAGAAGTGCTGTCCAAACAAAAGCTTTTTACCTCAGAAGGAGAAATGGTCATATGGATTTTCAAATGATCTTTTCCAAGGGGAACCTTTCCATGTTCAGAGATGAAATCAATAATTGAAAATAAGATTTACATGAAAAAATAGCAAAAGGATTCGAAAGTCCAAATTCACATCCTAGTCTCAGATACCAGATAGCTGAAAAGGGTTTCTCTATCATTTAAATTCCCATTAAATGCAACCTAATGACATGTATGGTTATGTTGTCCACTAGAAGGGTATGAGATTTATGCTGTATTCTTGGTTGGACAGCATGAGGCCAAGAATGATTGCTATATTGAGACCCAAGGGACCCTCATTGCAGAGAATGAGTTAATTGCTAGTCAAGTATTAATAAGGCACAACCACTAGTAGAACCTCAGCACAGGTTAATAAAATTCAAACATAACAAGAATCTTCATAATCTTACTACGGCATCAATTATAGAGTGCCAAGACGATACCAAACTAACACCATATTATATATTTTTCAAATGTAGCGAAGATATAATTTAGACATCTTCCTTTAGTGGGAAATAATGTCATTCAAATAACATCAAACCATTCAAATTTCAAAACCTTAAACTTGATCAACAAGCTTTAAATTATTTCAGTAATTCCATTTATATTGAAAGATGAAAATAATATTTGCACCTCCAGATCAAGTGAAACCTCTAACAGTGCTCAAAAAGCTTTAAATACATAACTAACTCATTTTACAAATGTAAGTTACTGAAAAGTCTAGACTGTCAACCATTGTTAAACAATACAATATTAGTATTCAAAATACGGCATTTACCAGCTGTTGAAAGACGGATAGCTTCTTTATTTGCCCAACTAATGAATTCATCTACTCGACCCTCAACAAATGGTTGCAGGTGATTTTTGAGACTTGAAATGAGCTTTAGCTCCCTTTCCTTCTGCCGTTCCTGGTGATAATACAGTATGAAACAGATTCAACTACTGGAATATGGGGAAGGGAAAAGGAAGAGTAGGTGTGGACAACTGGTAAGAGATAATTACTTTCAACTTCTCAAGAAACCTCTGCTTCTGAGCTTCAGGATCCTGTATGTTGTCTTCAATTTCTATAGTTGCCATAGAAATGAAGCTTAGTACTCCAATGTAATCTTCAAATAGGTCATTTCCGAAAACCATTCCAAATACAGCTGTAGGGTCTATCATTGAATCACTGAAAAACGGAAAAGAAAAATCAGTGTTCATACAGGTTTTCTTAATTAACAAACAGAAAGCCTGTTAAGATCCTTGAAAAAAAAAGAAACAAAAAAAAAAAGAAACAAAAAAAAAATCAAAATATTGTCAGAACTCAGAAGCATCTAGAAAGCTCCCTTGGGCATTAGTTCATCAATACAATTTTGATAACCCAATATAGGAGACAACATTCACAAATCTGAATAGATCAAGTTATCGTTATTGTTTAAGCAAAGGTTCTGCAACGCTATCTAAATATGTTTTCATAGTGAGAATTGGTTAGGTCTGGTTTGTAAGTTCTAACTAATCTCAAAAGGAAACGTAAACTCAGGTTCAACCACTTGCGGTAATAAAACATTGCCCACATTACATAAACAACCCCCCTCCCAAATAATAATAATAATAAAACAAAATAAAATGGAAAAAGGAAAACAAAAAATGCTAGACCTAAGGAAAGTGCAGAGGGAAGATATGGAATAAAGGCAAGAAGAATGAGAATATAACCTCCTGCCCATGTGCCAGGTAGCAAGGGGAGATCTATAGCAGTTCATTTTAAGGTCTGAGTACTAGAGGGGAGGGAAAAGAAGAATGTCACAAAAGGATAGTGTGAGATTTTATGCAGGGAGAAAACAAGCCTCTTGAAGAACAAGCTTGCAGCATCTCACATCGTTTAAGTGTCTTTTGGCCATCATAGAGAAAGACAGGAAAAAGAGGTATATTTAAACCAAGAGAGTGCAACTTTAGTCCCTTATAGTTTCTGAAAACCATATCTAGCATAAGGAGCTAATTACAAACATTGTGGACTAGGATGTTATGCCCAATGAATCCTAAGAGTAACTCTTCTTAAATTAAAACAAAAACTTTCTACCCCTTTCTCTTTCCATGTGCAAGTCGGAGTAATACTGATTGTTGGATCAGCCACTTGACACAACACCAAAAGCTATAGTTGCTAGCAAGGAAGCACTTTTATTTCCTTATATATAGTTGCTTAGAACTGCATCTAACATAAGGTGGTGGAGCAACCATTATACAGGAACTATAAGCAAGCTAGGATGTTAAGCCCGTCATCCCTAAAGGAGATGCTGGCTAAATTAAAACCAATAAATACCTTTAGGAGCCCTAATACAGAGATTTGATTAGATAGAAGGTATCCCAATAATCTAAGTAAGGAAAACCAAGAAACAGCATTGACGAAACCATTAAAAATGATTTATAATAAAATAACTTGCTTATCGATATAAGACATAGTAGTGCCATTTGATCCATGTAATTTGACCCCATTTATGGGAAAACAGCTTCATTATTGTTGACTCTCTTTATCTTTCTCCACAGGAATTACAATAAACCCAATTTCTGGGCTCAAATCAAACTAATATACATAAAAACATACGAAAAGAGTATACTCAGTGAACAAATATATCTCCGGTTACATTTCTATCTGTCTAATAATTGAATATAGTAACCAAGAAGAGGAAATTAAATGAAAGATGATAAAAAAAAATAGTTAAACACTAGCATACTGAACGGAATCTATATGACTTAGATCCCAACTGCAATAAAATAACATAGTCATTTGATTATTTGAAGAAGCTTAATTACTTGCAATCCACTATTAGTTACTCAATTTATTTTCAACCGTTCAAGGTAGAAGGAACTTACTCTTGTACTCCTTCCTTTCCATATTTATCATATGCTTCACGCTTGTTAGGGTCACTTAAAACCTGGTAAGCTTCACCAAGTACCTGCATATAGATACCAGACTCAGAAAAGTATACTAAGGAATACCAAAGCAAACTAAAGGGTTAGAGAGATCCAAATTATAAATACTCCAATGTTTAATACTCCTAAGTTAGCAATACACCAATACAACCACGACAAGGCATAGGGAAAAACTGATGAAGATATTGAAACATGCTGGAGAACTTTTAAGGAGTAACCATTTGAATAGAGTTAACTATTTGTATCTCTTCCAGATAGGAATAAATCTTCTATTAGTAGGAATTAAGAAAGAGAAAAATTATAAAAATTATTAATGAAAGCTCAGTAAACTTCTTCAGTAGTCAGTACCATGAAGCCAAAAACTCTGGTTCTTAGTAACTTACCTGAAACTTTTCTGCAGCCGTAGGGTCTCCAGGATTTTTATCAGGGTGAACAATTCTTGCCTGCAAAAAAGAAGAGAAAGAGGGGTAAGAGAGATTAAAACAACAGACAAGATATAATATTTCAAGGTATTCTCAACTCTGAAAAAGAAAAAAAGGTATTCTCAACACACAGAAGAAACCCACACTTTCTTACATTTTTCGCCCTTAAAATTTCACATAAATTTCAGCTTAAAAAGTTCAAAAAAGAAAAACATCTCTACATAAAGCGAGGAACATATTAGATCCATGAAGAAGGCAACACTGCAAATTCTGTTTTCCAAAAAACAAAATTCCCAACATAAAATGCTTCAAATGAAACGAATAATCAAAGCAGGTTCATAACGGGTAAGATAGTAACTGTTCCATTTAAAAAAGTGATGACAGATTTAGAAACAGATCAGGCAATTTAATAACAATATCATAAAAACGAAAGTTAATAATTTCAGATTAATTAATTAAGTAATATATTACCTTGATATAATAGGCCTTTTTGATATCTGCGGCAGATGCATCAACGTTGACACCTAATGTGTCGTAGTAGGTGGTTTCCTTCACCATTGCGATTCAGAGCTCCTTAAAGATCAAGCAAATTGAAGATTAAATAGAAAAATCCTTGTTCTCAGATTTTCTTTTATAACCACCCCAATAGAACAATTCACAACGAAGTTTTCGACTAAAAGAAATTGAGAGAGAGAGAGAGAGAGATATTCGGGTGAATCCGTGTGTCAGATGACACGGTGTCGACCTGAAAAGGACGATGATGTGTTTTTATATGCAAGTAAATCATCATCAAAGAGAACGATTATAATTGTATGATTATGTAAGGATTTGGATATTCTAAAATTTGAATTTCATTTTAGAGAGTGAAGTGTGATCTCTCATTATTGATTTTATAGGTGGGACTAATAATAAATATGAAAGAAAAATTATTTAAGGGAAAAAAAATTAATAATAAACATTTTACTTCTTAAAGTGAAATTCAAATTTTAGAGGATTCAAATTCATTATGTAAAGAGTTCTGCTAGAAAGCCAATGAAATATTTGTATAATGTGTACAATAGACTATATGAGTTACAAAATGAACATCACCTATAATATCCAGAATGAGTTCACTAAGGATCAAACTCTTGACCTTTCCAATTTAGAGCTCTGATACCATATCATAATACCACTCATTCTAAAAACTTATGTTGATGAGAAAAAGTAACACTAATGGTTATATCTCTAATACTCCCTAAACCTCTATTGTACAGATTGTACAAATATTCCATTGGCTCCCTATACTTTTCTTTATGTAAAATATTTGAAGTTGGATCATTTAAATTTTGAATTTTCACTTTAGAGGATAGAGTATGATCTTTTATCATTGAATAGTTTCTCCCTCATATTTTCTCTTGATCCTATTTATAAAATAAATGGTGAAAGATTACACTTTACCTTTGTAAAATTCAAAATTTAGAGAATCAAAATCTAAAATATTTTATACTCTGAGTGTATGAAAATTAAAAATAGTGAATTGACGAGTCAAAAGTGGATGAGCTTAATTGTAATAAAGTACGGGTTTAATTTGTTTGGTGCAAAATGTTTTATATAGTTATAGTTACAGATATACTCATTTGAGAAAATTGACAAAACGATCTTATTTTTTGGTATGCGAATATTTAAATTCTTGAGGATTTAAAAAATATATTTAAGTGTTTGACATCTTTAAAATTTAGACACATCAATTTTTGAGGCAAAGTTGTCTTATTTCTAAAAACTTTTTCACGTGTGCATTTGTATCAACTAAATCAGTACAACGGGAGTCACGTTTGATTTTTTCTTGGATCTGACAGACCCAAATGAACATGAGTGATTAATATATTCAAATTTTAGAAAAGCCAAAAACTTAAATATATTTTTCAAATTGTCAAAAACTTAAATATCCTCAAACAAAAAGTCAATGACATATTTATTATTTTCTCTATTCATTTTTTAGATAATTATTGATGCAATAAATAAAAATTAATTATTTTTATAAATATGATATTACATGATTAGTTACATATATAATGCTATTTGAAAATTATATTCATAAATTATTCATATAAATTTTTTTTTTATCAATGTTCATACTTATCAGTTTATCAAATAAAGATAAAATAGTATTTAAAAAATTTTATTGTTGACAATAATAACTCCAAAAGATGGGAACGATAAATAAATCATTTAAAATAGTTACATTTGACAAAAATAACCTTTTATTAAGTGATTTCATTTAGATTGACAAAAAATACTGAATTGACAAATAGACTTAATGAAATAATAAATAATACATCTTTTTTTTTTCTATCCTCTCTAAATCTATCTTTTTCTTTTACCTTTTTTATCTCATCTCAAAAGAGATACAAAGACAAAACAACATACACATATTTTTCTCCACCTCTTTTGTTGGTGTAAGAATTATATTAAGTTTAAAGCTAAACAATAAATTAATTGATGATGACTAAACATTATTATTGAGTTAAAAATTTAAGTGTGTGATTAATTTACTTAATTATGCAAAAAATTAATATAAAACATACTGGTCCAACAACTAGCTTCAGGCCCAATCACAAGCTAACAAAGCCCAACATTAGTTTAGATCTGATAAGCAATTTTTTTGGACATTATCCAATAAGTATTTATATCATCACTTTTAATCCAAAGAATGAATGGCCCAAAAACAAGCAAAAGGCCTAATTACTGATCCAAGTCCATTCACTCATTTGGTTGCTAAGTAAACAATGAAACTCCATTTTTATTAGAACCAAATCACACACTACCGAACCAAACTCTCTCTTCTCACTCTTCTCTCTCACCCACATAAAACTCTGAAGCAAAACAAGAAAAATGAAAAGCTCTTATTAGGACTAAATCAAAGTACAAAAAGTGAGTTACCAATTTCAATCAAAGAAAAAGAAAGTCAAAGAATCTAGGCTTAAAAGCAAAGATCACATCCGAAGGCTCATTGGAAAAATCTTTCCATCTTTGTGCAACATTGAAGTTCGTGAAAGAAAATCTCCTCTCTGCATACACCGAATCGAAAAGCTTAAGAATTTAGAGGTTATGGAGCTTTGCAAGAAATCAATAGTCAGAAAAATTACTTGGAGCCAAAGCACAAATGAAGGGATTAGATTAAAGAAGTAAGATGAAAAATGATGAAAGAGAAGATAGAAAGTATGGATACATGTATGATTTAATCACTGCTTCTATTCTATCTCTCTTCTGTGACGCCGTTGTCGCTGCTGATATTGGGGAAGAAGAAGTCAAACATGTGCAAGCCAAGCTTCGAACTTTGAAAACTTTACTTCTCTACTAAAGGGGTAAATGACCAAGGATTGAGACAAGGAGTGAGAGCACAAAGTTTGGGTTCCCATATCTTAGGCTGTGTTTGTTTTTGAGAATAGGACAGGACAAGACACTGAGAACAAGACATAAAGACAGAGACACAAAATTTTGTATTTTTGTATTATGTTTAGTGATAAACTAGAACAAATTATAGGAATCTAATTTATTCTCATTTTTTTTATTCAAAAATTTAAGTTGAAAAAATATAATAATAAAAAATATAATTATGAAAAATTAACAAGAATAATGAAAGAAAAAATAAAAAATAAGTTGTGTCTCTTGTTTGTGTCTCCGTGCCCTTCCTATTAGAATGGACACAAAATACACTAATTCAGTGTCTCTAGACACATTGTCTCTGTCCATGTCTCCTATGTCAAACACAATTTTGTGTTTCTGTGTTCCTGTCTCTGTAAACAAATACAGCTTTACAGAACTATTACATTATTCTCCTTCATGGTTCTCATTGAATATTCTGTTTTCTCAGTTTAATATTTCTTTGTTTCAATGGAGAAAGGCAATACAGTGAGAAATGTATGAAAAAGTCATTGAGTAAAAAAAGACAAAGAGAGTTAGACTAGGAGAAAAGTCAATGTTTATTTCAAAAATCTTTTGTATATTTTTCTGTTTTATTTTCATGATATTGAGGGGATTCCCTTACAAGTTGGGTGAGCACTTTGCAGTTGAAATCTAGGGAATGAACCTAGTTAAATATAGCTTGCGTAGAAGTTGGGTTTGTCCCAGATAGGATTGGGTTGAATCCTAGGAAAATTGATGTATGTAATCTTGTTGAAAGATAGTGAAATTCCATTATTGTTATAATGAAGATTGGATATAGGCTACATTGCACTGGGTAGCTGAACCAGGATATATGGCTGTGTCACTTCTCTTTCGCTTCTTTGTTTCTGGTTTTATACTTTAGAAGACAAAACAAAATTATCTCATGCCTATTCTATTTAGTTATACTTCACTGTTATAGACCTTGCACTCAGTTTTATTTTGGCTCCTCCTTCAACAAGAGACAAAAAAAAAAGTATCTTCTACTTTTCTACACAAGGTGACTCAATAGAATCTATAAGATACACCCATTTTGAAGAACAAGAAGCAAAGTTAAAAGAGGTCTAGATTCAACTCCCCATTATCTAAATCACTGATATCCATCAAATTCAATTTTTCATAAACTAATTTTTCTGGCTATTTTTTAACTTATTCTACAAAATCATGAACTACGGTCCAATAACTATTAGTGAGGTAGGCCCAATGGTAAAAAAATAAAAATAAATTATAAAATAGTAATTAATAGGTCCAACTTGACTTTATGAGGGCAATTAATTTCTCTAAGTCAAATTTGACTATTAAAAATAAATACTTGCTTGTCATTGATTTATTTTCCTCAATAGAGACTTTTTGAGATAGAAATTCACTTTCAGTGGCAGTTTTGCGTGTGCTGGAAAAAGTTAGTAACCGAAAAACTCGAAATTAGTGATGGAAATAATTTCGATCTTAGTAATTGTCTCAAGATTAATATTAGCAATCCATTCATAATTTATTTCTTTAAGAATAAATTATAGTCATTAATTATTTTACCACACAGTAAAAGTTATCTCGAACCGAATTTCTGACTAGTATTCCACAAGCGACTCCTAGAGACCCCGAATGACCGAATCCTCTTACTTGCCACTCAAGTAACTTGCCCCTCCCTCTCAGCCTCTGGGATACTATTATCTCAGTCTCTCACCTCTCTTTACTGTATTTTTATCCCCGAGTAACTAGCTGCAGCTAATTGCAGATAAACTCGACATACAAGCGCTGACCAAGCTTTCTCGTTTTCAAACCCCTTCTTCATTAATACCTATCCCTTGACCACAAAAAATTTTAGCCCTTTTACTACAATTAATTCAGCCAAGACTCTGAATTTTTATTTAAAGAAATTTTGCTAAAAAAAATTTACAAACACTTGTGCATTTTTACCACTTTTTTACCGAATTTTTGAGAGAAAGAGAGAAAAATATTGCACTTTCTCTCTATATTTTAGCCTTAATTCTAGCATTTCTTCCATTTATTCTTCATGTGTTCTTCAAGAATTCAAGCCATACAAACACAATTTCTTACCCATTTTCACTAATTCTTGTGTTTTTACCGAAAATTCAGCAAAGTGAGTTCTTGTTCCTTCTCTATTCTTTTCAGTTTTTTTAGCAGTGACCATGATAAATTCTTGCTCTCTTCTATGCACAGAAATTCCATCTTAAAGCCCATATGGAGTACACCTAAAGAGATAGAAAATTTCAAGCTCAGAGTGGTTAATTTCATCACTTTTTTTACGACACTTTTTGGCCAAGAAAAATATAGCACCACCACCAGTCGTGTCTCTGCCTTTGTGTGAGTATTTTCTAGTGTGTGAGAGATGTAAGAACTGAACTAAACAAGAAGTAGGGATTAGAAATAGTTATAATATATTTATGCTTGATTCAATGTTCAAATAAGTTACTTTGTAGTGATTTTGTGCTTAATTTTATAATCTGTAAATTCAGTGGAGCTTCTCTATTTTTGAGTTATTATTTGAGTGTTATATGAAGCTTATTTATCTTTGAAAATTATATGGAACCACTGAAATTATTTGAAACACTTGTGATTTAAGTTTCAAGTTTTGAACGTCACTAAAAGTGGATAAAAATATAAAACTGTTTCTGAAAATTTCAGCCCTTAGAAACCTGAAAAGTCATGTTCTAAGGAGTTAAAAAGAAGTTAGAAAAATATTTTTAATCCTATGAAATAAGTGGATAAAAATGAAAAGGGTGTTATGGTCATTTCAGATAAAAAGAGGGTTAAAAATATAATTTAATTTAAAGATCAGTAAGATTTTGAACTTAGTATCATCAGAGATAAAAAAGTAATTATATAAATTAGTTGTGTCAAAATTATAATTAAAATAAAATTTCGGACCTAAATAAAAGTTTTAGTAAAAGTTAGAAGTAAAACTATAAAAAGCTGTAACTAAATTAAGTAAATAAATTAATAAAAAATAAAATAATCTTTTAGGGATAAAAATTGGCATTAATTAAAATTATTAGGGATAATTTGGAAAAAATATTAGGATTAATTGTAAATTTTTAACACTAAATAAATTAAATGAAAAAATTAGAACACTTAGAAATAAATTGATAATTTTTAAGTATAAAGTAAAAACAATTAAAAATGATTAATTAACTTAATAAAGGGTAAAAGAGTATGTTAGAAAAAATATGAGGGTAAAATAGTAAAGTAATAACATTAGTGGTGAAAGTATCACTAAAAATCCAAAGAAAATGGTAAAAAAAGAAGTTATGTACAAAATAGCAAAATTGAAAATATATAAAAGTACCAAAAACAAAATAGTAAATGTGACCAATGCTAAGTGATTTAAAGAGAAGAGACCGGACACAAGTTTTTATAAAAGAAAAGTACAAAGAAGTCCCTTAGAGATAAAGTTTATTTGAAAAATGTCGTGGAAAAAGAAAACTGTAAACCCCAAGGTGTTAAGAACTTATTTGGGGAGGAGGAGTATCTGCTTCGACGGAACCAGAACCATGCAAGAGATTATCTAGGAAAAATAAGTTTTTGTTCCGACAGAACCAGAACTATAAGATGTGGGGATGCCCACTTTATATTGAAACCTGTTTCTCCAACTATTAGCATACTATGGCATCAAGCTCTGTGACGATTATCAGTTGCCAGAATGCACGTGGCTTTATCCATTAGGCACGTATGCAGAACGTAAGCAGTTGGAAAAACCATATTCGGGCTTAGTCTCCGGTAATGTCGGGTTGCGGGTAGTCAACCGACGCGTGAGCTCATGGCCTGCATAGGACCAGGCATGTATCATACTTTGTTGCTGCATTTCTCTGTGACTGTATTTTATTTCTGCTTTCAGTATTCTATGCTTGTTTACTATTCTGCTATATACTTGTGCTTGTACTTATTTGCATGACTTACCGACACAACTACGCGAACTCTTAGACTTAGGCTGCAGAACCTCTTAGGTTTTTCGTGTAGTACCCTACTGGAAACTTTAGGTTCTCACCCCGTTACTTCCCCCATTCTGTAAATGGGAACCAGCATGATCTTCTCTGGGTTTCCCGCATTTGGATAGGCGAGCAGCAACACCACGGGTGTGTCCGATGACTCTCTCCTTGCTTTAGCACAATATTTTCTCAGCTACCAAGATATCCATGAGCAGCAGTAGTAATAGTAGCAGCAGTAGTAGTAGTCCTTGCCCGCACGCTGTGTAGACTTATAGAGGGTTAGGTGATTTTGTAAATATCTATATAAATAAGTTAGAACGGGTCCTAAACTATGGTGGCTCTTGTGAGTCGGAGCCTGTTAGTATAAATAATTGAGTCTGTAGATATTTTCAAGAATAAGCAATGGCGTAACCTGGCATGAAATATGATGTATTAAATGATCTTTTGAGCATATATGTATGATATTATTATGTTTTCTGTATTTTCTATGCTTCATGTAGATATTATTTGTTTCACTATTACCTGTTCCGTTATATCTATCTAACACGCGATCTTGACTAACACTACAGGCTCATATATATATGATCTGTCACCTTATAACTCAGTCTTTATTGTGCATTATGAGTTATAGCTCGGCCTTAATTATCATTCATTTTGTAACCGACACCTTCATTACCGACTTAATGACCATTATTCTGACTTAATGATCAACGGTCATACCATCAACTCTATTCATCAACTCTATGCCTATAAAAGGCACCAAATTCTATATACATTCTAGATACATTCTAGATATATTCTATATACATTCTATATTCATAGAATTATTACACAATGGACAATACCATGATAAGTTCTAAAAGTTCTATATCATGTCTTACATTCTATATTCATAGAATTATTATAATATACAACATATGATGACTTCTATTTCATGTCTTACATTCTATATTCATAGAATTATTCTTATACCTCTGAAACACTTACTGACTTGAGCGTCGGGGTATCTTTTGCAGGTACCCGCCCCCTTGTTCTCTCCTTGCCGACGTATAACTTATCCCGACGAGGAGAAGCTTGAAGACATTCATCGACGGACGAGCTATACACCGGCCAAACTCAGCAAGAACAATTGGCGCCGTCTGTGGGGACGAGTAAAATAATTCCCACTCTCCTTAGGTTCATAAAACTTGATTTACATTCAAATTTTTAACCAATCTCAACAATCTTATTTAAGATTTTATTTAATACCTCTTATCAAATTTTAATCTATCGTAACTTTTTATAAAGTATGTATTTTATACATTCAAATTGTTTCATTTTTACGTATCATAATATTTCACATCTCATAATCGATCAACGAACCAATCCAAAAACAAACTTGGCTTTCAATCAATCCAAGAACAAACTCGGTTTTCAATTTTGTTTACTTTTTCAAAGTTCTCTACTTACACAAGTAAAATTATATATTTTATTCAACATATGCATTTATATTTTGTGTAACTAATATTTATTGATTTATTAGTTATATTCAAACCTTAATATATGTCCTATACAATAATGACATATAACTACCATGTCAATTGCATTTTTATTTTATTATATATTATATTGCTTAATGATTTCATTTATACAATTAAATGACGATAATGATGAGTTCAAATCTTAAAATTGAATTCCATAAAAAATTAATTATATATCAATTGTATATAACTATTATACTATTCACTTTATGCTATTAACTTTTATGTTACTATTTGTTTAATACAAAAAGTTAAGCAAAAACACATGCAAGCATTCAAAATTTACTATTATTGCACGAGAAATATCATTCGTCATACTGTACCTGCTAGAAACATTATACTAAATGTATAATTTAATAACTGCTATCTTATTGCTTTATTATCAAATTAAAGCATGTCCTACAAAATAAAATTTAGATATTCACATTTGGCATGTATGACATTCATATATGTCGTTTTCTTCTCTATAATTATCAACTTTCAAGGTATATTTTTTTACTTTGAACTATCTTACTTTTACAATATATATTACTCAATATATGTTGCGACTTTATACCTATTCATTTTCTCGATTTATCTTATTCATGTCAGACCTTCACTATAAATTGTAAATATTCAATAACTAATTGTTTTGAGCGAGAAATTTATCAATAAGTTATTGTGGGTCGGAAAAATTCCCAAGACAATTAACCATTATATCCTCGAATCATACAATCGATTCCATCAATGGATATCTATCTCTGAACTTTTCAGTTCACATACAATCAAATGCTAAAATTGTTCTTAAGCGGAAAAGTATCCCCACACAACTATCTTGATTGAATGACTCTTATCATTCAATTATTTTTTGAATAAGTGCCGACATAATAACCCGACTAAGCTTGGGGGCTCACCATATCATTATTCACTTATCTTTTAACCGAGTTATAAATCATTTTATTTTCTAAGCTTAGCCTGGATCATATGATCGTCAGACAAAGCTTGGGGGCTATGATCCGTCACCTTATAACTCGGTCTTTATTGTGCATTATGAGTTATAACTCGGCCTTAATTATCATTCATTTTGTAACCGACACCTTCATTACCGACTTAATGACCATTATTCTGACTTAATGATCAACGGTCATACCATCAACTCTATTCATCAACTATATGCCTATAAAAGGCACCAAATTCTATATACATTCTAGATACATTCTAGGGACATTCTAGATATATTCTATGTACATTATATATTCATAGAATTATTACACAATGGACAATACCATGATAAGTTCTATAGGTTCTATATCATGTCTTACATTCTATATTCATAGAATTATTATAATATACAACACATGATGACTTCTATTTCATGTCTTACATTCTATATTCATAGAATTATTCTTATACCCCTTAAACACTTACTGACTTGAGCGTCGGAGTGTCTTTTGCAGGTACCCACCCCCTTGTTCTCTCCTTACCGATGTATAACTCATCCCAACGAGGAGAAGCTTGAAGACATTCATCGACGGACGAGCTATACACCGGCCAAACTCAGCAAGAACAGTATATATTTAATATAACGTCTAGAGTATCTAAGAAAAGATGTGAAGTAGTGCCTGACGGCTAGCATTGATCATGACGTGTTAGAAGCTAAGTCGTTACAGTTGGCCTCCAAGATCCATCTCTTCCTCCATCGCTCACGCGATCCTTTGAGTCATCTTCCATCTCTTTATTTCTTGCAGCAACTGCAACTGTGGAAATCGTCTGTCACCAATTGCCTCCCAGTCCTCCTCGTTCCTCCTTGAGCATTGTTGTACAAGATCCTTTTCCGCCTCAAAGAATAACGTAGCCCAAACAGTTATCTTTCTTCTCTCTTTGTTGTTTCCACTCTCTCCCCCTCTAAATCTTGATGTCTTTTTCCTTTTAATTTTTTTTGAAAAAAATATATTTTATTGTTGTTGTTGTTGAACTGTATGGTGATGAACAATGTTCTGAAAACCGGACCGAACCGGCCGGTCGAACCGGTCCAACCGCGAACCGGCGATACAAACGGTCCGGTCAAGTACGTAAAACTGCTGAAACAAAAACCGGTGAGAAACCGGTGAATCGGACGAGAACCGGCCAGTTGGACCGGACCGGTAACCGGCTGGTTTTAAGGAAACGGCGTCGTTTGCAACTTTGGCCTACTGATTACTGAACTGAACCACTTCACTTCTCAGTTCTCACTCCTCTCAGCCTATGCTCTGCTTGCCCGAATCATTCACTCTCCCTTATCCAACCCTAGCTACTCTTTTCGACCCACTGCCGCCTCTCCGTCGAGCCACTGCCGCGTCCGTCCGTCGAGCTCTGCCGCCGTCCGTTCGTGTAGCCACTGCCCCCAAGTCTCCAACTTTCCTGCTCTCTTCTTCCGCAAGCTCGCCCCATCCCCTACTCTTTGCATCTTCTTGCCGTTGGCTTCATCTTCTTGTCGTCGTCTGGTCGGCATCGTCCATCAATCAAGGGTCTGTTGGCGTCTTCTTCGAAGGTCAATGAATGTCTTGCTTGCTTGTTCTTCAATTGTTTAGCTGTTGTTCGTTTTTTTTCTACCTTTTTATGCTCTGTTTTTGTGATTAGCTCTGGTTTTATGTGTTGCGATTTTATTGATTAATGAATATTTTGTGATTAGCTCAGGTTCCCTACTGATTATTGGTTCTTTACTGATGTGATTAAACACCCTGGCAGTTAGATTACCTCCAGAAACGGTGCCAAGAATTGGGAATCCACAATGTTATTTTTTATTTAGGATTTAGGATTCAATCAAAAATTGGCTTTGTTTACATTTGTTATAGCTGGCTTAGTTAGTTAGCACACTGTGCCAAGAATTTTGCTCTTTGTGCGTATATCTGAGTTCAAGCACCTTTGGTTACTTTGTGCAACTTGAGTTACGACGTGCTGTTGTATTAGTTGGGTTCAAGAATTTTATTTTATTTTAAAGCAATTTGTTTGTATTGTGCCAATGAAGTTCATTATTTCTACTGAATTTTTTGTTCTTGTGTTTGTATTCTACTGATGGCTTTGTTTTGTAGATGTTGGTTTTGCTGGGTAAAGGTTTACTGTATTCTGCTAATGGTTTTGTTTTGTAGATGCTGTATTCTGCTAATGACTTTTAGTGTTTTGTATGCTCCTAATTATTTTTGTTCTGGTGTTTTGTATTCTGCTAATTGCTGGGTGAAGGTCTAGGGTTTTGTGATTGTTGCTGAATGCTGTAGGCTTAATTCAGATATGGTCTTGTTGATGGTTTTTTTTTTATTTTTCATTGTGTTGTGACTGTTTTTAATTTCGTATCTGTTTTATTAATTTCAATTATGGATAATAGTATTAATTAAGAAGCAATTGCCGATAACAAGTTCTTGCTGATTTTGATGATTGATAAATCATGATGTTGGAATTTAATATTTAGATATGTTTTTTTACTATTTAACAGTTGAATTTGTATTTTAATAAGATCATATGGATTTGGTTGATGATATTTTATATAGTGTTTTAAATTTCGAAGATATTTTAAGATTATATTAGACTATAATTATATTTTAGGATGTTTATTTATAATCTTTTCATTATTTTATTCTAAAGCGGTTTTTCCGGTTGAACCACCGGTTGGACCGGTTAGACCAATAAACCAGTGAACCAGTAATTAGAGCGGTTTGATGACCGGTCCGATTCTTAGAACCTTGGTGATGAAGGAGAAACACAAGAAAGAATAATGCGGTAGTTGGTGTTGGCCCGCAAATTGCAAGGTGCCAGAGAATAGCGCGATAGTGCTCTTTGAGAGAGCAAGAGAAAGAGGTGGAGAAAGAGGTAGAATAGAGGAGAGAGACTACGAAGAGGTAAAAGTTTGAGAAGTTTTTTTCATATCATCTATTCCATTGGCCACATCATCTACTCTATTATCCACGTTAACATTTTTTGTTAACGGATAATAACAAAGATTCAAGCAAAAATATCATTCCTCAAAAATCAGTTCTCAACAATAAATTTTTCTAAAAAATAACCCTCTCAAGAGCATCTCTCATGTATCAAAAGAAACCCAAAAAACAATCTTCCAAAATAACAGTTTGCAATGATTATTAGCATGTAAGAAAATCATAAAATCAAGAACAAAGGAATGTTCAAAAAAAGAAAAGAAAGAAGAAAAAAGTAACCTTAAAACAAAAATAGCAAAGAAACAGCGCGTACACCTGAAAAACTTTAGAAGCACCAATGAAGGTGACGAAAAAAAATAATTTTGAGACGAAAACGGCAGGGTATGCGATTGGCACAATGTGACGAAGAATAAGAGCTTTTTCTTTATTAGGAAGAGGAGAAGTTTTTCGTAACAAAAAAAAAGTTGGAAAGAAAAGAGAAAAAGTCAAATATATATGTAGGTAAGAAAGAAGAAGGTAATTTTATCATGTTTTATTTGCAGTGAACAGATATAAAAAAAATTGAAAAAATGTATAAATAGTTATAGAAAGACAAAACGTAATTGATATTGTTAATTTTTACCAATTTTAGTAATCTTTTGAAAACTCTTTTGTCTTTCATATTTTTTAGGATTGTTTCTGTCATTGTCAGAATCTTTCTAATACCATTTTAGTAATGTATTCTTATTAAATAATTATTTTTTAATACACTTTATAAATAATCATCTAACTAAAAAGCTATAGTCAAAGAATTGTGTTTAAAATTTTACAATTTAGTATATCAAATTTCAACTTAATTTTTGTTGATATCAATGTATTAATTTATATTTCTATAAATTAAATGTGTAATAAATAATAGATGTAAATTAGTCACAATAATGAATATGTCATTTTTTAATTAAGAAAGTTAGATTCAATTACTAGAAGTAACACTTTTTTTAAATTTATATATATATAATGAAAAATATCTTAGAAAAAAATATACACCAAATATATTTCATATTCCTATTATATGCAATAAAAGACGAAATTTAAAATAATTGTTATACTATATATAAACAAAAAAAATGCACATTTTAAATTTATTTCTTTAATGAATTAGGGTTAAAGCCCAATCAAAACAAAAATGCTATACAATGATGAGTTGGGAAAAGTTACATTCGTTGCATTATATTTATAACTCAATTGTATCTCTAATCTCACTAAAAGCATAAAATAGACATAAAAATCTAAGGATTAGAATTGGGAGTGATCTTTATTGGTAAGAACATTAGCAATTCTACTCTCTTCACAAAAAAAATCTTAAGTAAAGAGTGAAAGGTATAAGAACCTAGACTTTGTGATGAATGAGAGTTAAACCCAGCTTTAGAGAAGAAAAAGAGTAAAGAATAGAAAGTAAAGAGAAAAAAAAGGAGTAATTGAACAATGAATACAAGTACAAGTAGTGTTTTTATAGTGATAGCAGTAGTACTGATCACGTGTTATTACAAAATATTTGTAATCAGTTTGAGCAGTTTAACAATCTTGCATGACACGTCACGCACATACCTCTCTAACTAACTATACCTGAACAACTCAGCTTATCTTCACTTCTTTTTCGGTTTTTCCTGATAACTCCTATCATCCTCCCTCAATTTGGATCGAAAAAATTCAAACAACTTGAGAAAGATAGACTTGGTTAATATAATGGCCATCAGATTGTATGCTGGAATATGCACCACATGCGCGAGATTCTGCACAACTATATTACGCACAAAGTGAAGATCAATTTTAAAAGTGCTTGGAACGGTGATGGAGAATTGGATTCTTGGCTATGAAGACAGCACTTTGATTGTTGCATAACAGTGTTGGAGGTGGTTCTTTCGGAGGTGCATCTCATCACTTAACGTTTGATGGAAACAATCTGGTTGCAGGATCAGAATATCAAGGCACAGATTAGGTATTCGCAGGTAATGGATAAGGTATGTGTTAGGATTTGGTTGAATTAGTCCCACATTGCTCAGGATAGCAAATGGAGTGGGTGACCTAGGCTATAAATATGAGGCTAAGTTCTCCATTTGTTTTTGCACTAGTCAGAAACACTTTAAGCTTGTATCTGATTTTTCTTTTCCTCTGTACTCTTTATTAGAGAGTGTTATGAGGTGTAGTTAGATATTTGCTTTGAGAGAGTGTGGGTGTACTGGAGTGCCGGTGAGAAAAAGAAGTCTATGTGTTGTAACAATTTTCACATAGTGATATTCTCTGGTTGTCATTTGACAACGACCGTGGTTTTTTCTCCGGTAACTGGAGTTTTCACGTTAAATTCTTGTGTTGTGATTGTGTCTATTTTATTTCTCGTGTTTTCGGGGAATGGTGTCTTATTCCCAACAAGTGGTATCAAGAGCTTCGGTTCGGTGGGATTTATTCTTAGTATGCTCTGTGGTTGCAGCCTAGTCTGACCTTCCACATCAGAAAAGAATTTTGTCCTGTGACTTGAGATTGATCTTTGGTTGCTGTTGTTGTTGCTGGAAGGCAGTGTGACACTGTGAGAGTGCTGTTTGGAAAGGTTCTGGCTAAGGAAAGACTTGGTATTTAAGTGTGTCCATTGTGACCCACCTCTCTTTCCTGGGAACCCTTCCTAGTGCACGGTTGAGTTATACTATTCCAGTATACAGTTGCAACAATGTCAGGATATTCAAGTGCTGTGAAGCTTGAAATAGAGAAATTTGATGGAAGAATCAATTTTGGCTTGTGGCAAATACAAGTCAAGGATGTGTTGATACAATCAGGTTTGCACAAGGCAATCCTCATGGTATTGCCGCACTGCCATAGATAAGGATGAGTTGTGGCAATCGGGTCCACAATTGCACATGGACATTGGTTGACGTTGAGATGCAAGGTGTGTGGCGGAGTTAGGTCGATGGTTGAAGAACTTCCAGGAAAAGCCAATTTGGAAGTTGCACCATGAATTTTCAGCAAGGTTTCGATCTGTACCAAGGTGAAATGCTTGGAGTAGTCTAATTCCAAGTGAGTATACTTTCATGGTGGAGTATGATAGTTCTCTGAACTATGATTGTCGGTATAAACAATGGCAGCAAAGAATTGTCGGTGTTGACAATGGAAGCTGAAGATGTGTGACTATTTCAATCAAAGTGGAGATTGTTAGGATTTGGTTGAATTAGTCCCACAGTATGATAGTTCTCTGAACTATGATTGTCGGTATAAACAATGGCAGCAAAGAATTGTCGGTGTTGACAATGGAAGCTGAAGATGTGTGACTATTTCAATTAAAGTGGAGATTGTTAGGATTTGGTTGAATTAGTCCCACATTGCTCAGGATAGCAAATGGAGTGGGTGACCTAGGCTATAAATATGAGGCTAAGTTCTCCATTTGTTTTTGCACCAGTCAGAAACACTTTAAACTTGTATCTGATTTTTCTTTTCCTCTGTACTCTTTATTAGAGAGTGTTATGAGGTGTAGTTAGATATTTGCTTTGAGAGAGTGTGGGTGTACTGGGGTGCCGGTGAGAGAAAGAAGTCTATGTGTTGTAACAATTTTCACATAGTGATATTTTCTGGTTGTCATTTGACAACGGCCGTAGTTTTTTCTCCGATAATTGGAGTTTCCACGTTAAATTCTTGTGTTGTGATTGTGTCTATTTTATTTCTCTGTCAAAGGTGTTTTCTCAAGGGAGAATGGTGTCTTATTCCCAACAGTATGATTATTAACTGTGTTAGTAAAACTGCATTATTTTCTAAATCAAGCCCTTCAACTCTCTTTAAGCTACAAAACCTGTTATTTGTACTTTTAATCACTAAAAACTTGGTAAGTGTAGCCAAGGTTGCCCTCGATAACCACGTCTTCTTCGAATTTTATTCTTTCGGTTGCTTTGTAAAATTTCAGGAGACTAAGAAAACAATGTTCACAGAATCTCTTAGAAAAAGACTGTATCAGTTTGATGATATTGGAGTGTTGGCCAGAAGGGCACAGCCCTGAAGTTTACCAAAATTTGTCTCTTATACAAGCAATGCAGCAATAAATTCTTCCACCATGTCTATGGTTGCAGATTCGAAGTGCAGTTTGGCAGCTCAGCTCAAGCAATACCGTTTTTGATAACCACGGTTAAAATTGTCATTAATATATGAAAAAATCGTGATGATCATACATTGGCTACAAATAAGGATCCATAGATAATAAGGGAGGTTTTTTTTTTTTTTTTATTTGAACAAAATAGAAGAGAATCAATATTACCAAATTTTTCTAAACCAAATTTTAAAAGGTAAATTCCCTATCTCTATTAATATATAAATGGTCCATGGTTTTGTGCTTTTAATAATATGTAAATCACCACACTTTAGAATAATTTATTCATTGAACTCATTTTAGAAATGCACACAAATTGTTCCACGAGTAGCATGATTTATAGTGTTTTTAACCTAAAGCACTAGAAGGTAGCAGGATTTACGTTCCAAAAAGTAACTCACACTACCCTAACATAATTTAGGTATAAAATGATAACTCACAATATCTTAGCATGGCTTATAGTGTTTATAATTTTTTTTCTTTTATTTTTTTTGGTTAAATTTTAAGCTAATTCATTTTAAATAAAATTTGTAAAAAAAAAAAAACAAAGAGCAATGTAAGATAAACTTAAATTAGATAAGTATAATTTCTTTAATTTAATAAAAAAAAGTACTGTATTTTTTCAATTAAGTCTTATACAAAATTTCTAAAAAAAATTTTTTTGAAACTTATTTTTTATTAAATTTTAAGTTAATTCATTAAAAAATTGTAAAAAATTACAAATTTTTAAAATAACACAGAAATTTTGCAAAAACAACACATACATAAAATTTTAACTAGACAAATAAAGGACACTACACTATTAATAGAAGAAAGATTAAAAGACTTGTTTACGAAAAAGTATTGGTGTTTAAAAGTTGGAAAAATGAATACTTGATTGGGGATTTGGTTGAAAAAAAAATTATTCATTTAAAACTAATGATATTTAAAATAAAATTAATTTTTGGCCATTTCAAGTTGCATTTTATTTTAGTTAAATTAAATAATATTTATACAAGTAATTAGACATGTAGCATTTATTTTTGAATGTATCAAATATTTGCTATTAATTTTTTTAACAACAAAAAAAGTATTAAAATACATTTTCTTCTAACATAAGACACTTATTATGAAAATGCGTGTGCATGTAATATACACGAGCTAACTATTTTTCTTGCATTTGAATCAATATAATTTTTTATTAAAAAATATCATGTAAATATTAAAAATTAGTTTTACTTTTTTGTTTGACTATTTTTTTAATCAATATATTATTTTTTCTCTAATACTCTCTCATGTATATTATTATTTTTTATAAAGCTCTTATTTTTTTTTGTTTATATGAATTTTTTTACCGTTATTGTTATTTTTTTTTGTATAAAACAATTTTTTTGCTTTGTATTATAATTCTATTAATCCTATTAGAGTACTAAAGAATATTGAAAGTACTAAAAAAATATTAAAATTTATTTAAATATCTAAAATAAAATTATAAGATAACATAAAATAATTATTTAAATTCATGTCATTTTCTGTCATTTTTTTATCTAAAAGCAATTTTGAATAATGTAATCCAAACAATATTTAGTTTACTATAATCCATTTTAAATGAAAATTACCAAACATAAACCATGTTAATACCAACTCACTTTTGATCAAGATCAATTTTATAAAAACTTTCATTTACAAACGTTAATTCAAGCACACACTTAGTGGTGGCTAATTTTTTATATATACATAATATGTCTTTTATTTGTTTATTAACATTTTTAGAGTTTTGTACATAAATCGTGCTATAGTATTGTGAGTTACCTTTTTCACGTAAATTGGGCTACCTCATAGTGTTTTAATTTAGGTTAAAAACACTATAAACCATGCTACTTTGGGACGAGTTATATTCAATTTGAAAAGCTCAAAGTTTTGGGACGATTTATGTGCATTTTTAGAATGAGTTCAATGCATAAATCGTTCTAGGGTGTGGTGATTTACCTATCAATAATGCTCCATATTCAGGTAAAACATACATCCAAGTTATCCAAGTAGTTTTTGCTAGACGCGCCTACCCCATCCTCCAACTCGTTTGTGATACACGCGGCCAACTTATTAACATAACAAACTGTTAACGTAAACCTTCCCTGCTGCAACCTAGACCTTCTTCTTCTTCTTCGTTCTTCTCTGCTACTTCTTCTTCTTCTTCGATTTGTATTCCATTCAACATAATAAGCTTCGTCGTTCTTCTCTGCATGCATCCATCTTCTTCGTTTTCTTCTTCGATCTACTTACGTTGGATTTATCTTCTTTCTATTCTTCTTCATTTTCTTCTTTGATTTAGACATAGCATTTATCTTCTAAATTGAAACAATGAATGATTCAACTTCAAATAAGTTGAATGAGAGCAATTTGGATTATTCTTCTGAATCCTATCAAACGGATGAGGTTTAGAATGCAATTATTAAATTGAATTGAATGCACGTAGGTGTTCTGAATTGAATTGATAATGTAGACACAGGTGTTTTGAATTTGAATTTATATAATAGATAATGTTCCGTTCATTCAGTACTATATAATTGTTTCGCCTTAATATGGTGTTCGGTTCATTGTGCAGACAGCTCTTCAAATTTGAATTTATATAATGGATAATGTTTCGTTCATTTAGTACTATACAATTGTTTCACCTTAACAAGGTGTTCGGTTCATTATGCAGAAAGCTGTTTGAAGAATTTGATTTTATATAATGGATAATGTTCCATTCATTTAGTAGTATACAATTATTTTACCATAGTGACATGTTCGGTTTATTATGCAGAAAACTGTTTGAATTTGATTTTATATAATTGATAATATTCCATTCATTTAATACTATACAATTATTTCACCATAATGACGTGTTCAGTTCATTATGCAAACCAGGTGTGTTGTGGATGAACAATTTGTCCCAAAGGTGGGAATGATTTTCAAGACACTAGAAGAAGCCGGAAAGTTCTACAAAAATTATTCCAAACTTGCCGGTTTTCTACCAAAATAAGAAACACAACTCGGAAGGGAGACGAGGTTAAGAATCAACTAATCGTATGCAGCAGAGAGGGGAGGTGGAAATCCAAAATATCTCAAACTCTGAAGACAAACCCTTCAGCCGGATTAAACTGTCCAGCCAGAATTTATGTGCACATAATGAAAGACGTCGGTCTTTGGACAATTTCCAACGTTGTTTTGAATCATTCACACCACTGCTGTCCAGACCGTGCAGAGATGCTCTAACAATACAGGGAGCTAAGCATATTCGTGCATCGCACCATTGAAACCAATGAGGAAGCCAAAATCAGACCGACCAAAACTTACTAATCATTCGTAGCAGCAGCCGGCAATCCTCAGGAACTAAGTTTTATAGAAAAAGACGTGAGAAATTACATCACACAGGAAGTACGGAATGTGTCCGAACAAGACGATGCCAAAGAATTCAGGAAGTACCTATTAAGAATGAAAGAGAAGAACTAAAATTTCTTTTTCGAGCTCAACCTCGAAGGCGATCACTCCATCAAACATGCATTCTGGGCCGACGCAAGAAGCAAGGCAGCATGCGAGTATTTCGGAGACGTGGTTTCATTCGACACCACGTACAACACAAATAGGTATTCGGTTCACCCAAATTAAGTCTTTACATTCACCAAGTCCACACATTTCGGTTCATCACTTTGTGAGAGTGTCCATTTATGTAGGTACAATCTGGTTTTTGGTTCTTTTGTAGGCGTGAATCACCACGGTCAGTCGACACTTCTCGGAAGCACCCTGATGAAAAACGAGGACATCCAGTCATTCAAATGGCTATTCGAGTGTTGGCTCTGTTGCATGGGAGGGAAGGCACCAAAAGGCATTCTCACCGGCCAATGCGCATCGATGCAAAGGACCATCGAGATGTGCATGCCAACAACAATTCACCAGTGGTGCATCTAGCACATCATGAAGAAGATCCCAAACAACTAAACGGCTACAAGCAACACGAAGAAATCGAACAAGATATGAGCCACGTCATTTGGAACTCGTTCACAAAAGACGCATTCGACAAAAACTGGGACGATTTTGTCACAAAGTACGGCCTTGGAGGCAACAAGTGGCTCTCAGCTAACCGAGGTTTCAATTCGAATCATTTTCATGCAGTTACTTTTTTTGTTAAAACGTGCACAAATTTTGGTTTATCCCAGCTCATGTTTTCGGTTCATTCTGCATAGCTATACAAAGATCGGCATATATGGATTTCAGTTTACCTGGATCACCACTTTTGAGCCGGAATGAGAAGCACACAAAGGAGTGAGAGCATGCATGCATGCATTTTTCAACAAGTTCATCACACGCAACAGCTCCTTGAGTCAATTTGTGAAGCAATACGACAATTGCCTAGCAAGCAGAGAGCAAAGAGAGAGAGAATTGGATGCTGCAGATTTTCACACCGTGATACTATGCGCAACAAAATCAGCAATAGAGGCTCGATTTCAAGCACAATTCAGAGGAAAGGTGAACTGCATCACAAGATCAAAGCATTCTACCCTAGTTTTTACAACATACGAAGTGATGGAGCAGGTTTCTTACTCCACATTCAACAAGTTTTTGTCACCTACGACACAGTATCACGAGAGGTAAAGTGTCAATGCTTGTTGTTCGAGTTAAGGGGCATACTGTGCCGCCATTCTCTGAGCGTCCTAAGCTTCGAGCGAGTGGATAACATGGCACCAAAATACATACTGGAATGCTGGAGCAAGAACATAAAGAGAAGACACACACATTAAGAGCAGCCAAGACGAGCCTCTGGTGGAGCAGAGAAGCAAGAGATTCGACGATTTGGTATTTCGATCCCACAATAATTGTGAATTTGCCTCAGAGTTCGAGGAGCTGACCGGAATTCTGCACCGTGCCTTTGACAATGTCATGGCCGAAATGCAAGAATATCAAGCGAGAAGCAAAGGGAAAAGTTTGTTATCCCACGAAGAAGCGACGTTGAGCGATGTGAACAACCTTCAAAGCCCTCCACATGTCAAAACAAGAGGCCGGTCGAAGAACAGACTTGGATCAAACTTGAAAAAAAAAATCTCAAACGCCACGAAGAAAAAGAAAAAGACATTTCCAAGCGAGGTAAAATTGATTTGCTTTCAATTAGCAAAAAATTCATTTGTGCATTTTGCTAATAGACGATTTATTATGTCTTTTGCAGTTGAACCTTTTAGACGGCGGATCAACGATTCAGTCAAGCTACAGCCTTTACAATGCACTGGATACAAATTATCCCAGAGAGGAATCTAGGAATTCCAATTTTTATTAACATAAATTTTCATTCATGTATAAGCAAATTTCGGTTCGCTAAAATTTTAGGAGGATTAATATCTTACTGGTGTTGGTCTTTATTGAATAGTCACTTTTTTGTGTTTGATATTAGCTTTCTAAAATTCTTTATTGAATAGTCACTTTTTTGTTTATTTAATAGTCACTTTATTCTGTTATGTCAAAGAGTCAGGTGTTTTCTAAATCTGAATACTAATAGAAACATTTTTTTTAAAATTAGCTCTTTGCTATATTGATATATGCATTTTTTCGGTTCATACAGCGTATTAGTTTTGGTTCATTGTGTTTTTGGGGTTCTTAATGTTTTGATAAATACCTTGATTCCATTCACTGTGAACTTGGAACAAAACAGCAGCCAGACAGTTCCAACAGGTATATATATTAACATCTCAGACCGACAGGATAAGGACTAATCCATCTTGAATCAAATATATACATTAACATTAGATATATACATTAATATTAACATTAGATATATACATTAACATTTACATTAATATTCACATATATACATTCAAAGAAGCAATGTTTGCTTTTTTAAACAAGTTAAATAAAATATTATTAATTACAACAATCAAACAAAGTATATCCTATTTACTATCTAAATCTCCAGATGTGAATTTACAAAAAGAGCTGGAGAGGGCAGCAGATGGCTTTGGGAGTCTTATTGCTTCTGATGCCCAAATCACTTGGTCTCTGATTTTGTTCATTTTGTGCAATAAGATGTTTGGACCGTATCCGCGCTTGAAGGCATCAATTTCTTCCTACAATTCAATTGAAAGGAATTAGTTACATAAGAAATGAACCTAACTGAAATAAGAAATGAAAGAATTTCATTTATATAGAAACTACTTACTTGTGTCCAAGCTTTATATTGATACCTCTTCCCGCTTTTGATCTTTCGAGGATCAATTGTTTCAAGCCATTTCATGATGTATATTGCACAATCATAGCTAAGCAAGAATTAAGTAAAATACAATTAATAGCATACTAAATAAAACACACTAAAAATAGCACTATAAAAGAGAAATATTTTTACCTTATACGTGACCTGTAACAACCGCCCCTTCTAGAAACAAAATTAAATTTAAAGTTTGAAAATCAGTTAGGAGATAAGTTTAGAATTTTGAAATTTTGGATAGGAACCTGGTAACCACCCTCAGTTTGAAATTTAAAATATCCCAACCACCCCATCCCCAAATGTATATAAATAGGGGAGCACCCATAGGTAGAAAATCACTTCTCTCAAACACTTATCCTCTCCCTTCTCTCTCTACAAAGAAATAATATTCTGTGGGCAAACACAAGAGGCAAGCTCAAAGAAGCGTTAGAAAAGAAGGTAGGAAATTATGCCTTTCTTACTTATGTTGGCATGTAGTATGCTTTATTTTGTTTTCTTCCATCCATGCATGGCTATCACCTTTCATGTATTTTATGGCATGAATTATTCTTTGCTTATCTCTCATCTACATTGAGCATGATTATCTATTTTGTCAATTATACCCTCTTGAAATCCATTAATATGTATCCCATATCTTTTCTATGTGCATTTACATGACCCTTTAATTATTATTCCTTTTATGTTAAGAGTACATGCCCCTTTATAACATTTTATTAAATTATTTAACATTCCCTAATTTTACTATGTACCCTTACGTGACCTTTGATACCGTTACCTTATTATTATTCCTTTTATGTTGAGAGTACATGCCCCTTTATAACATTTTATTAAATTATTTAACATTCCCTAATTTTACTATGTACCCTTACATGACCTTTGCTACCGTTACATTATTATTATTCCTTTAATATTGAGAGTACATGCTCCTTTTTATATCTTGTTCAAGGAACCTTATTTTATTATATGCAACTAAGTGACCCCTTATATCATTATTGCTCCTTTATTTTAAAGATCAAGGGTACATACTTTTTATAATATCTAATCCAAGTATTTCAAATACTCACTTTCTTACTATATGCACTTAGATTATACTTTTTACATTATATCATTAATATCTTCTTAGGGTCAAGAGTATATGTTTTCTTATAATTGTTTTATTCAGCTAATTAATATCCTATTTTCTTTAATGTACATTTATTTTATACCCCTCTAGGGACGAGAGTACCTACTTTCGTATAAAATCTTATTCAAACATGCTTATTTTATCATGATATATGCCTCTCCTCTCGCATGGTTCATTCTTGTATATGCCTAAATAACCGTACTTGTTAAAGAACTGAGGGAATGATCCTTCGGTAAGGGAAGGTGACCCCCAAAGACAAGATATCGATATGATCCTTCGGTAAGGGAAGGTGATCGATCGAGAGGATCCTTCGGCAAGGGAAGGTGATCGAAAAACGTTTGGGATAAGAACCTTCGGTAAGGGAAGGGGACTATCCCATCAATTTTATATAATAAGATATCTTTTTATATGACCCCATTCTTGTGTATGTCTAAATAACCTTGATTGTAAATTAAACTGAGGGAATGATCCTTCGGTAAGGGAAGGTGACCCCCAAAGACAAGATATCGATATGATCCTTCGGTAAGGGAAGGTGATCGATCGAGATGATCCTTCGGTAAGGGAAGGTGATCGCCAAAACGTTTGGGATAAGAACCTTCAGTAAGGGAAGGGGACTCCTACTTATACCGGTTTGAGCTCAATACCCTCCATATAAGTTATAAATTAAGAAAGAAAGAAGGCACGAATGAAAGCTTGAGTTCTATGTTTTCCTTAGATTTAATTATGATTATGTTGATGTTATTCTTCTATTTTCCTATATGTTTCCCCTTTCTTTTACACACATGTTTTACAAAAAAAGAAGATGCATATTACATGCCATGTTATACGCTTGTTTTTAAAATCCCGCACGTGGGCTGGAGATGGATATGGAGGTGTTACATAGCACTCCTACTGAGACGTTAGGTTCTCACTCCCTTTCTTTTCCCATACTATCTCCAGAGGAACATGGCACAGCGGATAGAGACGACGCAGTGCCCCCTCGAGGGTAACTTCTGAGTATGACCCCTCGAAGCACGCGTGGGTAGTTGCGACCACTACTACCATGCTCCAAACTATCTACTTAGGTCGAGAACTCGTGGAAGAAGAACCCCAGCTGTCCGTCATAACCTTCCTAGATAGGGACGTTTCAACATCTAGGAAGCAGTCATCCAAGGTGGTACACCTTGAGTCCGACCCCGAGACTGAAGAAGAGAAATCCGACAACCATGGCCAGAAGGAAGACACCATGGAGGAGGACCCAGAGGAGAAGCTGAACCCTTGTGGAGGCCCAAAGGTGGAATACGTGCCCTACTCCCCCATTTCGGCACCCCGTCGAGTTTTGGTTCATCCCACGCAACGGAACCAGGTCTTCACTGCGCGAAAGGGTGTTGGAGGGAGACCCCTGGTACCTCGATTCGTGAATAACTAAAGACTCCTGATCAAGGATAGGATAGGATGCAAGTAGGGGAGCCTCTTCGACGAGATTAGTTTAGGACGTAGTTAGCTTCTTTTCCTGTTTTAGTTCCCTATAAGTATTTTGAAACGTACTCATGGTTAAGATGTTTATTTCACTCTAATTCAAAATTTCAACGTTTTAGCGCTACTCGTTTTCCGCTCTACACGTATTTACTCCTGCCTCGCGTAACGATTAAGTCATTCTTTTTCTTGGATCAAGTGTGGCACCTTATTTTAAAAACCTCCACGATAGTATAAGAACTTAGGGTGTTACATGACCATTCAGCATGATATACCCTGCTTCTTCTCCCTCTCCGTCCTCCATTAAGGGTTCCACCCTAGCGTAAAGCCTCATCTGGGAAACTATTAATCCCTAAAAGAGATACAAAACGTGAATGAAAATTAGCAACTACAATGAACCGAACTCTATTTATGTTTTGAATAAAACGTGATAACCATTCAATCAGCAAGAGAAACATTTTGTGCATGCAAAAGAACCCAAGTGAACACATAAAAATGAGGTGAATCAAAATCAGGAACTCCACTGAACTAAATTTTACTGATGTTTGAATAATTTACAACAAAATATGTATGATTTAAATAACTTACAACAAATTTGTTCAGTTTAATTCTCAAGTCAGGTATTTCTTTTTTTCTTCTTCTTCACAAGGTTAAGAACATATAATACCTTTTTCTGGGCATCGGCAATCCACAACCACCAGTGTCCTCCATTGCAAATCGGCACAAACAGGTGAAGTTTGAGAAAATCATAGAATATTTTAGTAGAAATGATAGCAAACGAGAGAATTATCAAAGAATTTTTAGAAATCACAACTTACAAATGGATGCGATGCGAGTTTTCTTTTGTCAAGAAAATGGCGGTGGTGGGCATATTGATCGATATCAAACTGGTAGGCCTTGTTGGTCTTTGGATCAATGTATTTCTCGCCATGGTTTCCCAACATAAACATCTGCAAAACGAACCTCAGTTAAATCATAAATGAACCAAATTATTTATCACAAATGAACCAAGGAAGTGAATCTAAATGGCCAACACCATTGAACCGAACACAATTCATGTGCTGAATAAAACGTGATAAACATTCAATCATCAAGAAAAACTTTTTTGCATGTAAAAAAAAACTCAACGGAATACATAACAATCAGGTGAATCAAAATGACCATTTCCACTGAACCGAACACCAATCATGTGCTGAATAAAATGTGATAAATATTCAATCATCAAAAAAAATATTTTATGCATACAAAAGGACACAACTGAACACTTGACAATCAAATGAATCAACATGAACAACTCCACTGAGAATCATGCTATGTGCAATGACCACCTACAAGAAGAAAATTTATGAGATATATGGTATAAGAGTCTTTAGAAAAATCATTAATGTTAACACAATAGGCAAAGAATTTACCGTGCTTTCCACATGTTGTTCGGGCATTAGAGACATGAAATGATGTCTAAGCCCCTCGAAATTTGCTTCACGCTTCAAGATGAATATGGTATCATATTCGTTGGGACTATCTTTGGTTTGTTTTAGATGTGTCATCCAATGATAACACTTCTCCATCAACTCCTCCATGATTTCTTTCTCTTTCTCAGGATTTTGTACCTTTCAATGGCTGTATGGCTCGGCTTGTCACTTGTTGCGTCAGCAAATTTCAATGCTGCCGCCACCCCCAGCATCTACCACCGTGTCTACCAATATTTCGAGTTGATTCACTGTCGGTTGAGAGGAGGCACTTGGTTGAGATTCTGGAGGACTTATCCCAAGGCTGAATGAAGGTTCATCATCTTCCCATTGCCTAGGACGAGCAGCACTGCAAGACGACAGAGGAAAGTTTCAAGCAATTAGGAAAAAGCAGTATACCATATAACACGAAAGCTAATAAAAATGATATTAATTAAAACTTACACATTCAACGGAGGTTTTCGCTCTGCCTTCCTCGGAGAAGATTCCTCGCCGGCCTACTTTTTGTGTTTCGGAGGGCAGCTGTAACAAACAGAAAATAATTTATTTCTGGATTCTGATGAACCGAAATTACCCAGATCCAACAAGCAGTAAAACTTACCCATCAATGTGTGATTTTCTTCCGATTGCCCTGCCACTAGAGGTTCTTGGCACGATTGCTGTTGCAGTTCCAGAGGGTTGCTGCATTAAATAGAAAAGAGTTCAATAGTGACCCCAAATTATTATCCTATACCATTAAATCTAATAGAAAGAAATTTATGTGCAACTTACTCATTAACAGAAGCTTCTTGTGTTTGAAATTCGGAAGGGTCATAGGTAAAGTCATCTTTTATTAGCTCTTCCTTAAGAGAACTCGGAAGAAACACCACAATCGGAGCTCTAAGGAATGTAAACAAGGAAGAAGTTAATGTTGAATAATTAGAATAGGTTCTAAGAAATCGAAATTTGCACATTGAAAAACTCACATTTTCAAAGGTTGAGAATGAATTTCTTCTCGAACCACAATGATTTGGAGGTTAGGTTCAGGTGTAGCGCTATTGACAAATAAACAAAAATTTGGTCAATACTTCACTCAATATACCGACAAGCACATGCATGCATATTTTAATCAAGTGAATCAAAATGACCAACTCCACTGAACCGAACTCCATTGATGTTTTGAATAAAACGTGCTAATCATTCAAACAGCTAGAAAAATATTTCTGTATGCAAAAGAACTCTACTGAACACTTTACAATCAAGTGAATCAAAATGATCAACTCTACTAAACCGAACTAAATTCATGTTTTGAATAAACAAAGATTAACCAAAAATTATTACCTAAATCTAAAAGACCAACATAAATATTTCAACTTACATAGGGGGTTTAGGATCTCTATTTTTGATGGACTTTCTTTCTTCTAAAAACGTTTATCAGGGTTTTCGAGGTATTTTTTAATAAAAAATATACCAAATTAAAATTATCAACCAAGATTAAAAGTAGAGGATTAAAAATACATCACATTCATTTTTGAAATCCAATAAACCACACTTAAACCCAAAATAAACCAAATTTACCTGGCATTTGTCGGTGCATTTATAGACGGTGTTGAGCTCATCTGAGTTTCTAAAGGCTCGCTGTCTAAATTTATAGTCGGCAGTCTAAGCAAGAAAATTAATATTATTCAGCAAGTCCAGTTACAAGAAGTTTTAGCAAAGTTAGCAAACAAAGAAAAAGAACTCGATATAAGGAACCGAATCTTACATCTCAAAGAAATCATTTTGGGCCTCTGTGGAGTCAAAGTCATCCAAAGCAAGATTTGTATTTATAGCTCCATCATTTTTTTTTCTTTGATCTCTTTTCTTTTAACAGCTGCAACGCCTGTCTTCTTCTTTTGGCAGCGCTGCCCTTTACTTGTTCACCTCTAAAAAAATCATAAAATAAGTACCAAGGAACCTAAAATGAAAGCATCAATAACCAAAGATATGATTCCAGAAACTTACTCCTTTTCAGATTCACTTTTGCTCTCTGAATCTGTCAGAAAAATTTTGCTTGATTTGGTTTTATTTTTTGGCCAGCCTCTCCGGTTGTTTTCTTTTCACTGTGGGTATTTTTTCAATTTCTTTTTCTCTACATCACACACAAACACATTGAATTTATATCGGAGACAAATATCACAGCCGTAATTTACTTAACAAGCACAAAAAACCAATTTTCAGCAAATAAAAGCAAAACCAAACCAGATGAACATTATACAATCACAACATTGAACCGAAAACAATCAATTTTCAAACTTACTGATTTTCAGATTCACTTGTGCTCTCAGAATCTGTCGGCACCATGGTTCTAAAAACCGGACCGAATCGGCCGGTTCGACCGGGTTAACCGGGAACCGGTCATTTGGTCGGTCCGGTTGATGTCAAAAATCGACCTGCAAAAAACCGGTAGAAAAACCGGACGAACCGGTGGTTAACCGGTACACCATATGAACCGGTCGGGTTTTTAAGCCTCCCGGTTCGCTGCTTTATATAAAAAAAAAACAAAAGCTCTCTTCTCAGTTCTCAGATCTCAGCTCAGTTCTCTCTTCTCTCTCCAAACACGAAACCCTATCGCAGCCACCTTCAAGCCCCAGTGCCAGCCCCCGCCACTGTCGCCGCCGACAATGACAACCCTCTCGAAGGTCAAGCCAGTCGTCGTCGTCGACCCTGAGTTGCAGATTTTTTGTTTTTGTTAAGTTTGGTTCGCTTATGGTTCTCACTGGCGCGCTTCAACTCCGTCGTGGACTTCTCTTGTCGTCGTCGCTCACGCACGTTCGCTTCTCATCGGCATTTTTCTGCTTCGTCTCTGTTCTCTCTCTCTTTCTCGTAGCTCAGTCACTGTTACCGTTGGTAAGCGTCCATCCCTCCACTGCTTCTTCAGTTTCATTTTTGGGGGTTAATTGCTATTTTTGTGGATTTAATTATGTCGATTGTCGATTATTTTTTCTGGGTTATTTAGTTGTTTTCTGAGTTAATTTTCTTCATTGTTCATTGTTAACAGGGCTGGATTATTGTTTTGTTCTGATTTCTGGGTTAACTCTTGTTGATTATTGGTAATTTTCTGAGTTATTTTTGTGCTATTTTTTCTAATTCTGAGTTAATTTACTAGTTATTGGCTTATTGCTGAGTGAAATTAGTTAAACTTAAAATCTTGGTTTGTTATATTGATTCTGATTTCTGAATTTTATTTTGTTATATTGATTCTGATTTTTGAGTTGTTGGTTGCTGATTTTTTCTAATTCTTCTAATTATGAGTTGTTGATGGTACTTTGTTGGGAATGAATGTGTCATTATACAATTGAGATACTTGTACTTTTCAACTGGTTCTAGCTCTGATTTGATGCTGAAAGAAGAGTTTCTAGTTGAAATCCCGGATAAGAAAACTGATAAGCTTGCTTGCCGTGTCAATGTTGCGAAATACATAGCCTAAAACTTCACTCTATTATTCTTTTGTTGATTTATGCTCTTTTGGTTGCGCTGGAATTACGAAAAGGATGTTGCTGGTTAACATTTTTATGTTGTTAATTATATGAATTGATGGCTTGATGCAGAGTTTTGCTTTTCAATTTTTTTTTATTTTGTTAATTATATGAATTAATCATGCTGTAATTTTGAATTTGATATAAGTTCAATTTTGGAACTTTGGATTTTGAATTTTGCTATATTGAGTTTTGTCATATAAGTTTAATTGTGTTATATTAAATTTTACTGAATATAATTCTGGATTTTGAATGTTGTATGAATTGATATAATCTTCTGGATTTTGGATTGCTGTCATTCTTAATTGTTGTATGTAATTTGTAATTTGGATTTTTAGATTTTGGATTCAGATCCACTTATTAAGCCATGGCAAATCCCTCACCCGATTCAATCAATGATGGCATTTGCAGACATATTCCTGGGTTGAACTGCATATTTTTTCTTTTGTTAATCTCCTTATATGTTGTATTGTGTTGTGTTCTTTCTTACTGGCATAAAGTCACTCTTGTTATATGGTGGAAATGTTTAGAATGAGGTAATTGTTAAGAATGTAGCTTAGAGGATTTTTTTTATTTTTATTGGTACTATTTACATCTAAATAATAGAGGAACTTTGTATTAATTACTATAAATAAATTATCTCTATTAGTATTTTTATTGAGCATGATTTAGAAATTATTAAATTTAAATATTTAAAATTGTATATTAAATTTTAATAATTTTATTTAATATTTAATTAAACCGGTTGAACTCCGGTTAAACCCCGGTCGAATCAATGAACCAGTAAACCAGTCACTTTACCGGTTCATTGACCGGTCCGGTTCTCGCAACCTTGGTCGGCACAAGCTTCTTTTTTTTGTTTTGTTTTTCAACCACTTTCTATGGTTATTTTCTTTTTTTTTTTGTCTCTCTTTTTTCAATTTCTTCTTCTTCTTCTTTGCGATACATAAGAACCAGCGCATAAGAAAAAATTTAAACAATTAGCAATAAACATCAGACAGAGATAGCAACTAACCAAAAATAGGCATTTCCAAAAGTTACTGGTTTTTGGATTTAGTTGGGCTTCCAAATCCGTCGAACTACTCTGGTTTTGAGATTCACTTGTTTTTTCTGAATCTGTCAGAATAATTTTTTGTTTTTTCACCAACCTCTATTGTCTTATTCTTTTGGCCGACGGTGTTTTGTCAGAATCGGATTTGGATTCAGATTCGAAAAAAGTGTCTTCTTCCGAAGAAAAATCCAGAACAACAATTTTCTTTCCTTTTTTTCTTCCCTTTTCCTTTCTCTTTCCCTTTCAAAAAAGTTAGTTTCTTCTCCACCTTTTTTCTTTTTGTTTTTCGTCCTTTATTTGCTTTTTATACAAAAGTCCCTAAAACATAAACTTATTTAATTAGCAGAGTATTTTAGAAGCATCTGAAACGAGCAAATATGCTAACAATTACGTGAATCAAAATGAGCAAATACAATGAACCAAATACCATTCATGTGCAGAATAATATGTGATAAACATTCAATGATCAAGAAAATATTTCTGCATGCACAAGGACCCAACTAAACACACTAACAATCAGGTGAATCAAGATGAGCAACTCCATTGAACTGAACAACATTCATGTGCTGAATAAAACGTGATAAACATTCAATTATCAAGAAAAATATTTCTGCATGGACAAGGACTCAACTGAACACACTAACAATCTGGTGAATCAAAATGAGAAACTCCACTGAACCAAACGACATTCATGTGTTGAATAAAACGTGATAAACATTTAATCATCAAGAAAAATATTTCTGCATGCACAAGGATTCAAATGAACACACTAACAATAACACTAACAATCAAGTGAATCAAAATTAGAAACTCCACTGAACAGAAAGAAAATAAGATCACATTTCATTCCAAGCCCTAGTTACGCAAAAAAAAATGGAATCAGAATAAGTCGATCTACTAAATGAAGCAACTCAATCCAACAAACCTAAAATACAACTAGGAGAAAGAAATTAAGTATAACATAAACCACAAGCTTATTTAGTTAGCAGAGTATTTTAGAAGCATCTAAAACAAAATTTTAGGGGGAAATTTTTGTTTAATTTACCATTGTGTCAGTTGCTTCTTGAGAAATCCGGTCAAGCATCATCTTCTTTGTCCAGTGGGCCACCCACGGTGGCTGGGGAGCATCAGGTGCATCCAAGCGAGGGAACTTGGTTTCATGAAAATAAATCAGTATCAAAACAAAAACACAGCCGTCAACAGACTGTTTCTTTCCCTTTCTCTTGTTTTCGATTCTCTTCCTCAAGAAGCTGAGCACATGATTTGTCCAATCCCATTGTCGGATGTTGTCCGCATGAAGGGCAGGCAGCTTATGGATTGGGGAGGCCATGCTTACCGTTGTCGGCAGCAAGAAGCACTTATGTACATAGACGATAAAAGTCCTCTGCAATTTCTTCCGGTTCTCCTCCCCTTCAACACTCATATCGAGGACAGACTTTGTCAAAGACGCCAACGTAACACATTTGAGGCTATCAATTGTTGCCTTGTCTGCCTCATTCAGGCTGCCATACTCTACCTTTTCAGGAAAACGATTTCCTACAATATTTTAATAGCAACAAATCAGCCAAAAAGGCTCAGTTTATTTTTCTGTACCCAAATAAACTGAAATTAAAGGAAGCAATGAACAAAAAATACGCAGAAAGTGGAAAGTGTATTAACGCCGTGGTTTATGCCTAGCGTAGTTGCTATCTTACCAGGTGTTATGTATATTTTCCCATGGAGAGTTTTCAGGCATCCATGATAGTCATCATGGCAAGCAATCAATTCTCTCAAGAGGCTGTGAGAGACGTTCATTTTTGGGAGATGTGCCAGCACACCAAATCCCATTTCTTCAACAATATCTTTCTTTTCCTGACTCATTTCCTTGAACATCCTCACTATTGCCTTTGTATGGCATCTACAATCGTGAGTTTTCTGCAAAGTTTTGAAGCAGAATGTCACGATATATTTATAATACAAATTAGATTTTATTCCAATGAAAGCAGATAAATATATTTAATGTGTGCATATTGATAAACCCCAATTTTGTGGTTTATCTTCTGTTAAATTCAGGGAATTTTATCAACTTATCTCACATTTATTCAATGTAATAGTATGGTTTTGTAATTCTTCCTAAATTTATGCTTAAAAGTGAAAACATGCTTTTTAGGCCTTTAAATAGCCAAATTTTAATTCACTTTAATTCCATTCGATGCCTTGATATGTTTGTTAAGTGATTTCAGATTCATAAGGCAAGTATTGGATGGAAGAAGTGAAGAGAAAAGTATGCAAAGTGGAGAATTCATGAAGAAATGAGCATTTGGAGAATTAAGGGCACACGCACACGTCATCCATGCGTACGCGTGAGAAGAACATTAATGGCCACGCGCATGCGTCACCCACGCGTATGCGTGAGGGGGAAATTTGCCAGCGACGCGCACGCGTTGACCACGCGAACGCGTGACGCTGATCACGTGATCTCATTAAAGTGAATTTGCTGGGGGTGATTTCTGAGCTTTCTAGGCCCAAATCCAACTCATTTCTGAAGCTATTTGATGCAGAACTCAAGATGGGTCAAGGGGGGAGCAATTAGATTAGCTTAGGACCATGCTTTAGGTAGTTTCTAGAGAGAGAAGCTCCCTCTTCTCTCTAGAATTAGGTTAGTTTCTTAGATCTAGGGTTTAATTCTTGCTTTCTTCTAGTTTTCTTTACAATTTCTTATTCTTTCATCTTTGCTATCTTAGTTTCTCTTGTTGATTTCTCCTTTGAGCCACTTTTATGTTTATGAGCACTCTTGTTACTTTGATTTTCATTTAATGTAATTTATGTTTTATGTTTCTTTATTGTTTAATTGAGTTGTTATTATTGTTTCCTTGCAATTGGTAGTAGTAGATTTTATTCTTTCTTGCAAGTCTATGATTCTTTCCTTTTATGCCTTCCAAGTGTTTGACAAAATGCTTGGCTTAGGTTTAGAGTAGCTTTTTGAGCATTCTTGGTTTAGAAAGAGAAATTAGGCAATTTTGAGTCATTAATACCCAACTCATGTTGGTAATCTAGAGTTGTTAGTTAATATTGTTTCCATTGACTCTAATCTCTTGCTAATTCAATTAGTGAGTTGATTAGGACTTTTGGATTGAGATTAACTAGTCTTATTTGACTTTCTCTCAAGTGAAGATAACATTATACCTTCTTCCTATGTTGAAGATGACTAAATGAGATTAGCTCTTGTTAACTATTGTATGATAATTAATGACTAGGATAGAAAGCCTATATCTCAATCCTTGCCATGAATGTCTCTCTTTATTACTTGCTTTCTTTAGTTGCTTACTTTACTTTTGTTGCCTTTTTAATTTCTTGTTTTATCAACCCAACCCCCTTGTATCTCATAACCAATAATTGAGCACTCGATTGTGATTCCTAGGGAGAACGACCCGGGACTAATACTCTCGGTTATTTTTATTGGGTTGGATTTGTGACAACCAAAAATTAAACTTTGATTGAGCATTACTTGTCGGTTTGGAACTATACTTGCAACGAAGTTATTTCTTCTTACCGAGAAGAAAATTCTAAGCCGACGATAATCCTCTTTCACATATGCTTACGTTATAGCGCGACTTCTCCTTCTTTGTCACCATTGTCATCTTCATTTTTCTTGTAAGGACAAAAAAATTTTGTCAATACTTCACTCAATACACCGACAAGAACAAGCATGCATATTTGAATCAAGTGAATGAAAATATCCCAGCCCACTGAACTGAACTCCCTTGATGTACTGAATAAAACATGATATATAATAAAACGGCTAGAAAAGCATTTCTGCAGCAAAAGAATCTAGCTGAACACACTAACAATCAAGTGAATCAAAATTAGCAACTCCACTGAACTGAACACAATTCATGTTTTGAATAAAATGTGATAAACATTCAATCAGCAAGAAAATTATTTTTGCATGCAAAAGGACCCAACTGAATACACTAAGAATCAAATGAATGAAAATAGCCAACTTTACTGAACTGAACACCATTCATGTTTTGAATAAAACGTGACAAACATTCAATCATCAAGAAAAATATTTCTGCCTGCCAAAGGATGCAACTGAAGACACTAACAATCATGTGAATGAAAATAACCAACTCCACTGAACCGAGCACCATTCATGTGCTGAATAAAATGTGATAGATATTCAATCAGCAACAAAAGCATTTCTGAATACAAAAGGACTCAACTGAACACACTAACAATCAAGTGAATAAAAATAACCAACTACACTGAATCGAACGCCACTCATGTGCTGAATAAAATGTGATAGACATTCAATCATCAAGAAAAACATTTCTGCGTGCAAAAGGACTCAACTGAAATACACTAACAATCAAGTGAATGAAAATCACCAAGCCCACTAAACAGAACACCATTCATGTTGTGAATAAAACGTGATAAACATTCAATCAGCAATAAAAGTATTTTCCATGCAAAAGGACTCAACTGAACACACTAATAATCAAGTGAATCAAAATGACCAACTCCACTGAACTGAATGAAAATAAGAACACATTTCTATTCCTATGCTCTAGTTACACAAAAAAATTGATTCAGAATAAGTCGATTTACTAAACGAAGCAACTCAATCCAATAAACCTAAAATGCAACTAGGAGAAACGTGAGATTATGAGATTTTAAATGAACAATATTTTTTCTCATACTTTTCGCAGTCTCTGTTCTTATTTTCGTTTTTTTTATTCTTCCTTTCGAAATCTTCTTGTGATTCTTCTCTAGTAGTAGTTTTCGCAAAGAATACGAGTGAAGTTTGAGAAATTTTGAGAGCGATTCGAAGTTCTCCAGTTGTGGTTTCAAGGTCGAAGAAGGTTTTTTCATAATGAAGCGTGAATGAATGTTAAACATTTTCGGAGGTTTGGGTGCGTGTATTACACGCTCATTTAATGGTATTAGATTTTTTTGGTTTGGGCCAGCTTAGATGGACTTAGATACAAAATTACATGGATGTGTAGCATGATTATTTTTCTATTATAAAAAACATAAAGATTTAGGACGATTTATATATTAATAGAAATAAAGGATTTATGTTTTGAAATTTGGTTTAGAAGAATATGATAATATTAATTTTTCTTTATTTTATTTAAATAAAAAAGCCTAATAAGGGAGTTGCTTTCCTCTCTCTGCCACAATTTTGAAAGAGGAATGCTAGGGGGCCAACAATTTTGGTATTTTGTAACCATCAATAGTATTTTTAATGGTGTGAGATTACATCTAATGGTAGGAGATCACTCACTTTTATTTTGATGGTTAAGTGCTGACCAAAAAATACAACAATTGCTGACGCCTAAACTTTTCCATTTTGAAAAGTGTGAAGACCTTTTAATAGCCATAATGTTTATTTCATTGCCCACACTTTAAATCCTAGCAAAACTAAGACAAAAAGTTTGATTTCATCACACTTTATTTGTAATTAATTTGGACAGGTCAAGACTTTTAGCCACGCTTTTTCCTGTGGTCAACGTTGAACGTGTAAGATTTTGTTTAAGTGATAAAAGAAGTATAGCCTAGGGATAAGCTTGAATCTTCTAAGCATTTAATAAAAACACTACCTGTTAAGTAGAGAAAGTTTAAAGAGCCAACATTTTTATTAAAATTTAGTGAGTACTTAATCAGCAAAAAAAAATGGAATAATTCTATATCATTAGATGTAATCTCATATTATTAAAAATACTAATGATAACTAATTAATGAGTACATATCACAAAACCTACTAACTCCTATCACTTTTCAATTTGAAATACCACTCTATTATAACTCAATAATAGTTAGAAGACAAAAAAAAAGTTAAAATAGTCTAAAATTATTTATTTAATATTTATTAATTATTATTATAATTCATAAATATTAAATAAAAGAAATTTATTTTTTTTTATTTTTTAATATTACCACTAAACTATAATTTTAAGCTATTTTTAAGCTTTCAAGAATTCCAACACAAGAAAAAATGACAAAAATTAACTTTTAGCTAGTCAATATTAATTAATTTTAGTGTTTAATTTATAACTTAAGATAAATAAAATAATTTTTTAAAAATTACTCGATATTGGTTAAAAAATAATTAGTTACCTAATATTTTAATTCACACAAAAACACCCTGTTTCCATGAGAGAGAGAGAGAGAGAGAGAGAGAGAGAGAGAGAGAGAGAGAGTAGTGGCACAAGCTCAATAAAAAAAGAGAGGCACTATACTTAGGTAGAAGAGGACTTTAAGGAGCAATGATAACCTAATTCAATATGAAGCAGCAAGCCTTTTTTTCAAAATTGGGAATAATGGTATATAATGGTGAGTATGCAAATTCACCGAGCCTAAAGCCAGCCTCAGACTAGCAAATCCAAATTTTAAATTAATTTTTGCTGGACCATAAAAATCGGTGCATGATAATATGTAAGAATGGATTAATTAGCATGAATCACATAAACCCTAGAAAATAAGAATTTCTCAAATAAGGAACCACAATTGAACACTGAGGTGCGAACTGAAACTAAAGATTATAATGTATGGCAGAGGCGGCGATAGAAACCACCGCATGAGGTTACAAGCCATCGACAGAAACTGTGACATGAACGAGCAACAACCAACGCAAATTGAGGATGAGGTGATAGTGAAGAATGTTATTTGAGCCGTTCGGTGTAAAACTTGGTGTGAGGAAGAGGAGGAGATGGCGGCGACGGCGAAGTGAAGAGGTTGTGACAACAAAGTGAGGTGGAGGCAGTGACAGAGTAAAGAGGGGTGAAATATGAGAAATGAGAAAAATGAGAAAATAGCTTCAGCTGTGAAAGTGATATTCTTTATAATTAAAATAATTAAAAAAGATTGAAAGAAGAAGAATTACAGGCAAATTTAATAATTATTTAGTGGCCATTCATGTAATTGCCAGTACAAATGAAGTATTAAAGGCAATTATTTATTTGTAGTAAAAAAAAGTCATTTAACGAGAAATTACGACTATATTAATATGGCCGCTAAAAATTTGTTGGTAAAGATTAAATTTCTTGTAGTGTTCAAAGTTTCATAATCATTAATTGATAAAGAAAGAAGAGCTCATGTCAACACAATGCTACAAAATTCTTGATTATAAATGATAGATTATTGATGCACCACTATTTGGTGGTGTATTCTATGCTGAATTTAGGGGATTTTATCATCATTTTCCCATATTTATCCACTAAAATAGCATGGTTTTATATGTTCTCCCTAATTTGCGCTTAAGAGTGAAAACATGCTTTTTAGACCCTTAATTGGTTAATTTTAATTCACCTTTGATTCCACTAGATGCCTTGATGTGTGTGTTAGTGATTTTAGATTGAAAAGGCTAGGAATGGATCAAAGGGATGAAGAAAAAAGCATGCAAAGTGGAGAAATCATGGAAAATCAAGGATTTGGGATGCATTCATCGACGCGCACGCGCAGCAGATGCGCACACGTGGAATGTGAAGTCGCATGGCGACGTGTACGCGTACATGACGCGTACGCGTGGAAAGCAAAATTGCCAAGCAACGCGTACGCGTGACCCACGCGTACACGTCGATGTTCGCACGTGACTTCATTAAAGTGAAAAGTTGGGGCAAATTCTGGGCTTCCCAGGCCCAAATCCAACTCAATTCTGAGCCTATTATATACAGAAATCAAGAGGAGTCAAAGGGGAGGAAGTCATAGTTGAATTTTGGAGGGAATGCTTTAGTTAGTTTCTAGAGAGAGAAGCTCTCTCTTCTCTCTAGAATTAGGACTAGGTTAGATTAGGATTTCTTAGATCTAGGTTTAATTCATGCTTTAATTCACTTTTCCTTTACAATTTCTTGTTCTTCTACTCTTGCTTCTCTAGTTTAGCATTCTACTCTTGTAATTGTTTACTTGTTGTTGATGCACTCTTGTTTCTTCTATTTTTTTTAATGTAATTCATGTTTGATTTCCTTTATTGTTGATTTGCTTTGTTGTTGTTAATTTCCTTGCAATTGGTAGTGTAGACTTATATTTCCCTGCAATTCCTTTGAGAGACGACCCGAGGTTTGAATTCTTTGGTTATTATTTTTAGGGGTTTGTACTTGTGACAAATAATTTTTTTGCATGAGAGGATTATTTGTTGGTTTAGAAACTATACTTGCAACAAGAATTTATTGTGAAATTCTATACCATACAAAAATTTGTTCATCAATTATAGAAAAAACCTTAACATTATAATAGTAGAATTACGAGAGGTATTAGTTTATGGTATTACTAGGATTCTATTTTAATACATTATATATTTGCAATAGTACATACCAAGAAATTTGTGCCACGCTCTGCCACAAAGTTGTTACAACTTAAACAACAAATCTAAAAACGCTTTCAATCTTCAATTGCCCAGTTATTCCTTTGTCAATGTAGAAAAATTATATAAAATTTTTACAGAAATTATAAAACTAAATTGAAGTTGACAATCTAATGTTAACTTCACAAAAAAAATCTCAGCAACCAAAAAACCAGTTTGAACAAGACATATTCACACTCTCGTACCAAAAGAAAATCACAATTTAAACTAACATAATCAATACACAATAGAGAAAGAAGAGCTCCTAGCATCACATTACTACAAAATTGTTGATTATAGATTATAGATAATAAATTATAGATTATAAATTATAAAAGAACTTCTACCATTATAATCCTAACCTTACAAGAGCTATTAGTTTATTCTATCACTACTTGAGTTCTCTTTTAATAGATTACAGATTTGTGATTGAAAATACTAACGAAGTTGGATACACTATGCACAAAGTTGCAACAACTTAACCAAGCACAAATTGAAAGCAAAATCCAAAAGATAATTATTATAAAAATAAAATTAAAAGCATAAACATGTCAAACAATAATGGAAGAAAAAAAACCAACAGTATGACTTGAGAATGATATAAGTAGCCGCACCAAACTCAGCAACGAGACAGAGAAAAACAAAAGACCGACATCGCAGCAGCAGACAAGAAGATGCGACACTAATAGCATGAGAGTAGCATAAATGGGTAAAAACCTAAGAATAACCTATGTAACCATTTTTTCTTTCCGTTGGGGGCTTTGACTGGCCCATACCCGAAAACATACCCTTTTCTATTCGCTCCAAAACATGTGGAATTTGCCAATTTCGTAAAGAAAGAAGAAACCTCAATATTTATCTTTTCATAATAGCTGTGTAATCAATAATAAATGGGAGAGAATTGGAGAGGATTTGGAGCATGAGCCTTCCACCGAAAATCACACTGGAGCTAAGGAGAGACTTCGACACATCAAACTAGGTTTCTTAGCAACCGTTCCAATTTAGGAGAGGGTGGAAACACTACAAGAAAAAAGGCTGTCGGCATACTTTTTTCTTGCCACGCTTTTAAAGCGTGGCCAAAAGTGGTCAATGGCCACGCTTTTGCGAGGGTGGCCACTAGTTTGTGATTTGGCCACGCTTTTTTTGCCATGCTTGAAAAGCGTAGCCATAGAAAAAAATCGACACGCTTTTACGAGACTAATTTGAGATTTGGCCACGCTTTTTTTCTGCCACGATTGAAAAGCGTGGCCATAGAAAGAAACCAGCACGCTTGAAAAACATGGCTAATTTGTCTTCTAGTGGTCACCTTTTTAAAGCGTGCCCATATCCTGTGTTTATTTCGGCACCCTACATAAGCGTGCCGATAGAGTTTCCTCCCCCAAACTTTAGTTTTCCATCCATTTTTTCCAGACTTTACTTTTTTTTTTCTAAGTTTTCAGTTTTAACTCTAAAAATGATAACAACAGCATACACTAATTTTACTTTGTTTTTAAATTCACTTTTAACCCTAAAAGAATAGCCGTCACATGTTCATCACTTCATCTTCATTGCACCCTGCTTGCCTTCATGTTCATCTTCATCGCTGTCGATGACTGTGGCACCCAGCTCGGCTTCATGTTCATCCCAGCCTTTCCTCTAACCCTCTCACCCGTCCCTCTCTCTGTCGCACCCTAAATGGCGTTGTTTTGAATTAAAAACATATTAATTTCGAAACCTAAATCCCAGATTCAATTCGTCCTACTTCCTCCTCACTCCCATTAGCAACAGCTCAAGCCCAGCAACGTTTTCCGCCACTATCGTCGGCATTGACACAGACGGCAACGCTTACCTCGCCCGGGTCCCTCTGGCTCGTTGCTGCTACTACATCTCTATCACTGAGTTGTCGCCCAAAAATTGCCTGTGGTCTCGCCTCTCCGGTATTCGTTGAATGACGTCTCTGCTTGCTTCTTCGGCGTCATCGACGGTAAGCTCCTCGTCCTCTCCTGTGACCTCTGTTCGTCCCTAATTCCTGTTGGTCCTCGTCCTCGTCCTCATCACTAACTCCTCTGGCCTCTCGCTGTTGGAGGATAGTGGAGTTCGTTGCTCTCACTTGGAGATGCAGTCAGTAGGGAGTTAGTGTGATAGCTAGTTAGATGTAAATAAATTTTGTTCAATGACTTCAATCACATAAATAAATTAAATTAAAAAAAAAGGCTTAGTCAGTATCTATAAGAGTATTATTATTATTGTTTTGGTCATTGTTATAAATTGTTTGGGAAAACTGGTAAAGCCGAAAAGCATTCTTTTGATCATTGTTTTGATTTGTATACGTAGGATTACTTACTGAGTTCAGTTGTTCACCACTGAGCTTCAATAGTTTTCTGGTAACAGAACACAAATTCAGATTGATGTGGGTTGTAGATTGAAGAGGAACAACGTCTGCTCATTCAGGTTTTCAGGCGTTGCAGAAATTCCACAATGCATCTAATTCTATTTCCCCTATAATTTGAATTAAGCAAGTGCAGTTTTGTGAAACTGATTTCAATTCTATTTCCTTGTTGTTGCTGCAACTTTTTTTGGTTTTACTTTTTTGAATTATTATACGCTTAATAGGCTAAGTAGACGTGCTTCTCCTTTGTTGCTGCTCCACTCCCATGGCTTTTTGTGGGGCTCGGAAACCCTGGTGACAAGTACAGAGGAACTAGACACAATGTAAGTTTAAACGTTTTCTTTTGCTTTCTATTAGTTTGAGCTTCTCTAGTTACCACTAACCATCCTGTGCAGGAGGGATTTGAGATGATTGATACATTTGTTGCGTCAGTAGGAATTCCTATGGATATTTTTGGACCCTTAGTTTGAATGATTTTTCATTATTAGGACCTTTAGAAAGAGTTTAATATTAGCCATTTAACTGGTAGATATTTTGCTGGGTTTAGTTTGATTTTTCCTTAATTTCAGATGTGTTTGTTGCTAACATTAGTACTATAGTTTCTTTTTTTCTTTTTGTGTTTTTTTATTTTTGGTGGATGATGGTTTAGGGGTGTACCTTATACCTTGTTATGAATAAAGGGATCCCTATGTATTCTACTGTGTGGTTACCACTACGGGTTCTTTTGGAGTTTTCTGACATTTGTTATTCATATTATGTTTTATAATTTGCTTATTGTTTGTTTTTTTGTTATTCGTATGATCATACTTGAAGATTATTCGTAAAATGTATTGTGGAGCTTTCCAAGTGGTTGCTTTATCCGAGGAACGCCTAGTACAAGCTTGAAGTAATTCAATGACATTTCTTAATTCTCTTCTTAGAAATTCATTTTTGTTTGTTTGTAAATTTTTTGTACACTGTGGTTGCGTGTATAGAAATGACATGGCTAATTTGGTTTGAATTTTATTAATGTAATACTAATTTTTATTAATTTTTTTAAATGACATTCACATATTGTTGTCAATATTTTTTTTTATTATTTTTGGAGTGTATTAAAGTGCATGTAAAAGCAAAAACCAATTTTTTTTATAAATTTAATAAGGATATAACCACGCTTTAAAAACGTGGCAATAGGTTCATTTCTAGCTACGTTTAAAAGCGTAGCCTTATCTTTTCCTATCGACACGCTTTTGAAGTGTACCCAAAACCAACCTTTTGGGCACGCTTCAAAAACGTAGCGATATGTGAACTTTTCGGTATGCTTTTAAAGCGTGGCAAGAGATATAAGTGTGGCAAAAAAGAGAGCGTGCCGATAGAGCAACCGGCACGCTTTTTAGCACTTTTTGGCATGCTTTAAAAACGTAGCAGAAAGCTTATTTTTTTGTGATGAAAAAGGTACCTAGTAAATCGAGGTGCCTCTTTGTCGTCAGTCTAGGTCTAATAGAGTCGGTTGGCCATGAGCGTCGTCATCCAAGAATCATAACGCCTTCATGGAGACAAGGTTCTTCTCCAAAATCGATTTTGCGTTTAGTTAGCCAATCAGCAGCAACGACAGACATGTCCCAGATTTTTAAAAATTAAATAATAAATTAATTATGATTCATTTTATTTATTCAGGATATTAATTTTAAAAAATTTTATATTGATTGAATATTTTTTATTATTGATTTCAAAAGCTTTAATAATTAAAAAATAATAAAAATTTTAGATATATAATTTAATTTGAATAATTAAATTTTAAATTCTATTTTAAAATTAAAAAAACATTAATTTAATTATTTTTAATTATTAAATTAAAATATTTATTTAAAAATAAATTAAATTAATAATTAAATAATATTTTTAGTTAAATCTAAAATTTTTAATTTCATAGCCAAAACTCTAATTTCCAAATCAAAATTCTAATTTTATTTTAATCTAACCCTAACCGGACCGCTGCCTCATCCACCGCCATCCTCTTCCTCTACGCACAACACAGCGGTTCCAGCAAACAAAAGAAAGAAAGAAAAAGAAAGGGTAAATAGAAACAGGGGAAGGAGAGAAGAGAGGGAGTGCCGAGGGAGTGAGGGAGAAGAGGAGAGGGAGGAGCCGCGTCCAGAGTCGCGCCGCCTTGCCGCCAAGTCACCACGCCGTCGCGCTGAGGGAGAAAGCTTGCGGGAAGGAAGAAGACGCCGTCGAGCTGCTTCCCGTTGCCGCCGATTCGTCAACGAGTCACCGCGAAGAGAGAGAGACGCGCAGGAGGAAGGGAGTATCGCGGAGGAGGAGGCACCGTGTGCTATCGCCGAAGCCGCCTTCGCCATCGCGGTGGCCTGGGCTGTCCCCGGAGGGAGCCGCTGATCCCCCATCGCCGCCGCTGCTGAGGAGCTCGAGGAGAGAGAGACAGCTTGCAGAGGAGAGAGAAAACGCGATTGGGGCTCCGCTGCTGCTGCTGCCGTGGTTGTTGCCGCCGTACATGGTCGCCGGGAGCAGCGTTTACGCCGTCGGAGTTTGCTGCTGGTGCTGCGGCTGCTCCGTCCCTGATTTCTTTCTTGGTACAGTAAATCTTTTACCCTCAAAACCTCTGTCGCTGTTCTGATATTAGATGATTGAGTTTTGCGCGACGATTTTATGTCTGGGTTGAGTTACTGTTGTTAGCCGGTGTCCTTATGGCTGTTACCGCTGTGGAACATAGTCGAAGTTGGCGCCGTTGTTTTCGGTTCTTTAACGCGTTAGTTCGACTTTCCGAGGTAGGGGTTTTTATTAAAATATATTTTATATTACAGAGTTGTTATAAATAGATATGGACGTAAAAAAATGTATTTCTGTGATTATATTTGTTTTATGGAGGTGATTGTTCGCTGAATTGAATTACTGACTGCTTGAGTGATGTGCGGTTGTGGATGAGAAATTGATAGTGAAACTAGGTCGGCATTGAAAATGATTTGATTTTGGAAGCGGTTTGGTTTTGGATTGGTTTGATTTTATAAATGATTTAATATTGGAGCTGGTTGATTTTGAAAAAGACTTATTATTGGAGTAGGTTGGATTTTGGAAAATGATTGAGATTTGGAAATGAGTTTGATTTATTGGAAATAAATTGAATTAGAGAAATAAATTGATTTTGAAATGGTTTGACATCGAACTTGATCTTATCAAAATTGGTATTAAAATTACAAAAGATTTAATATTTGACAATTGTTTGATATTGAAGTTGGTTGAGAACGGGTTGGAAAATGTGGTTTTGATGGGACCTGTAAGGATAGCTTAGTTCGAATTTCAGAGGAGATGCTATCCAAAATTTTATAAAAATTGGAGATTTTTTTTAAAGTAGTTATTTAGAAAGTTTAAGATTTAAGGATTATATGACTTGTTTCGGAGTTATTAAGAAAAAGATTATGTTTTGAGTTTGAATTCTTAATGAACGGAATTGGAGGAATGATGAGGATTGAATTTGAAAGAAGAATGATGAGATTTGATTTTAAAAGTATGATTTTTGAATGAATTGAATGATATTGAAAAATGGATTTGAAAATAAAATTGAATTTGATTAAGGGTTGAGACCCTATGTAAGAGGCAGTGGCGTTGTCCATTTGCTCTGGGAAAAAGATGAGGAATAAGAACGAAGAAAATTGTGTTTGATTATGAAATTGAATAAATATGATAAATGAGACATGGTTGAGGATGATTGATGACAAGTATATCTGAATTTTCTCTCTGGTTGTAAGGGTGATAGGGTACCTGTTCCCTCTAATGGTGACAGGGCACATATTCCCTCTAATGGTGACAGGCACGTATTTTCTCTAACGATATTAATGCGCAACAGAGAGACAGTGTCCGGGTTAGCTACCGAACATGTCGTACTTGGCTATATAACCGACAAATGAGCTCATTAGTCATAGGACAGACATGCATCATATGCATTTGCATACTTTGTTTGAGTGTAAATTTGTTTTGATTTGCCTAATTGCTTAACTGTTATTAATGGCTATCTGAACTATTTGTTGTAACTACTATCTATACATGTGCTTTCCTTGTCTGTTTTGCCTGTGTTTGCTCTGGTGTAGTACTTTGGTTGATTGAGTATTGGTGCTGAATTGATGATAGTGTTGATTGATTTCGTGGTTGATTTTTAATTAAGATTTTGTAAAGTATATAAAATATCAAGCTGGTTCAGCATAAATTTAATGAACCTATATTTGAAACAGGTTGGTCATTTATATTGTTAGGAAACTTTTAAGATTCTTTTATAAGAAAAGTGAGTTTAGATTTCTGGATAATTAACTGATTTCTTTTAAAGAGGTTTTGGATTTTCGGATGGTTAAACTGTCGATTTTCAAAAGATTCATAAGAGAACGATAATCACTGAGCTTGAAAAACAGTTTTCTTATTTAATCTTGTTATGAAACGGAGGAAGAAACTTACGAAGAGTTTTGTTGCGTTTTGCTTATACGATGTTTTAGTTTATATATTATTCTTCCCTCGCCATTAACATTATGTTGTTGCAAGAGGGATAGGAAACCTGTTTTGTAATGAAACGCATTGTAAGTACTTGTATAAGAAGTCTGGTATGTATGTATATATATATATATATATATATATATATATATATATATATATATATGAGAAATGTGATCGAGTTCTGGTTATATATGCATGTTTGTTTTAAGAAAAAGTATTTTTGGTTTTTCAAAGGAGTCAGCGATATGGTTTCGAGTAAAAGGCTCATATTTTATTATTAAGTATATGAAGCCGAAGCCTAACATTCTTATAGTGAGGGTGTTATAACAGCGATTCCTCGGGCTTGGAAGGTCATCCATGGCAGAGGCGGAAGGGAGTGGGTTTAAGAGCGTCTAAATCTGTCACCGGCCAGCAAACAGTGAAGATGTTTGAAGACATCACATCGGCAATAACAGAATAATAAAGAAGTTCCATCAAGTTTCCTGAGTACTTTTTTGGTGTAAAGGTCGTCCTGTGTTGAATGTGGGGATTAGTTTTTTTTGTTGGTGTCAATTTGTTTGTTCAGCTCATGACAAAAAAAAAAAAAGAAAAATAATAATAATAAATAATTTTAATTTACCTTATAATTTTTGATAGTAGGTTAATTTTTAAGGAGTATTGCACTCTCTACTTTGTGTGGAGTGCACTAGTTTTCACCCCTTTTAGCTAGTCAATATTAATTAACTTTAGTTTTTAATTTATAATAAATAAAATAATTTTAAAAACATTACACGATATTGGTTAAAAAAAATTTAGTTACCTAATATTAATTCACACAAGTCACCAAAAAAAAAAATCACACAAAAACACCCTGTTTCCATCCAATGGGTCCACCACAAGAAGCGTTGAACCATTATGAGAGAGAGAGATGCATCAGTGGAGCAGAGGAGCTGCAGAGAGAGTTGAAGGCGAAGGCGGTGGAACAGTGGTAAAAAAAGAGAGGCACTATACTTACGTAGAAGAGGACTCTAAGGAGCAATGATGAGCTAATTGAATCTGAAGCAGCAAGCCTTTTTTGAAAATTGGGAATAATGGTACCAAATGAATGTTGGAGTTAATATGGGTTGATAAGAATTGAATTTTGTCAAAGATGACAGACAGGAGCACGCAATTGAATTGTTTATTGATTGACAAAACATTTGGAGGGAGGGAATTTGTAATGCTGAACTGAACACCCAATAATGTTGTTGATATTTGTTGTTATGACTCTTCCTTCTTGAAACATTGACACTACCAGCCATTGACTAAGGAGACCTACCCTGTGATGAATTTGGGATTTTCGAAACAGGTGCAATTGCAATAGGTGTAGGAGCAATTGCTGCATTTGAAACACTAATAATTAGTTGGTATACAAATGCATTATAATTTCATTAAGTCTATCAGTATATTTTCTTTTTGGAAAATTCTATGGTGTGAATTGAATAAGATGTCCACAGTATGGATCATGTGTGGTCTGCTTCCTTGGATAGCAATTCTAGTTTTGCTTAATCAATTTTCATTTGGCCAACCCAAGCTGAATTTTATATGCAAACTTTTCTGTTTCATTTTTTTGTTAAATGACTTTTCTTCTGTATTTATCATTTTTGTTTATTTCTCTTTGGATCTTCTGTTTTGCCTTAACCATGATAACATACCTATTGATAATCAGTAGTATTTTTTTCTTTAGTGATGAGAGGTTGTTGATTTTTTCTCTTTTCTGGGAAAAGAATAATGAATGAGATTGAAGGAAGCACATTTGTGGGGAAGTTGATAAGAGTATTTATAGGTAGAGGCTTGTGTCTCAAGCTGTTAATTAGAAGATTGCCAGACAGGTTTCTTTCTCTATAGATTTCAGCTTCCTTGAAAGCCGTTATTCTTTGTTTTTCTTTTATCATTCTATAACATGAAGTCTGAATCTGGCAAAACAGGTTACCAAATCATGATAAAGCCAACCCATGGAGGGGGAGGATAGGGGTATATTCTTATACAAGTTATTACATTTTGTAGTTCTTGATGCAGGGGTATGGTACCTACCTATCTTTCTTTTGAAGTCGATTTACTTTATGTGCTGGATGTATTTGCCCTGTTTATAAAATGTGTTGCCTTAAGCAGTTAGTCTAATTCAATTTGGATTTTTCACCGTAACCTATGATTCTCAAAATGATTGTGTTAGTTGTAAATAACTGCTCGCATGATGTAATTGTGATACCATGAACCTTAATCACCTCATTTATTTTCTTCCTGATAATTGTGATAGCTAAATACGTATCATAAATGAGAATGTGCAACCACTCTCGAATGCTTTCTGCATTTTAAAAGTTAAGTTTAGTGTAAGAATTACAAAGATTATTTTATGGTGAAAATAGATGAGAAATAGATAGGTGATAACCCAGTGTTCATACTTGCATTCAATGTTACAGATGCTTCTCCGACGAACTACCACCCTCATCAACAACCACCGCCTCCTTACAACAATCGCCACAACAGGCAACAACCCCATTACTCCGGTGAACCAGGACCAGCTCCGCCGAGTCTGCACTATCTTGTATCAGCAACAAAACATGCCCGAGTCACGCCTCAACTCGAAACTCGCCTCCACTGAGTTCCAACTCACCCACGAGTTCTTCCTTCAAGTTTGCAACACCTTCCCCTATTCATGGAGACCTGTTTACCGCTTCTTCCAATACACACAGCAACAAAACCCCACTTTCCCTCACACCATTGTGTCCTTCAACAAGATGCTTGATGTAATTGGAAAGTCTCGTAACATTGACCTCTTTTGGAGCCTTCTTTCTGATATGGCACGACGTTGTTTTGTTAACGATAAGACCTTCATTATAGCCCTCAAGACTTTGGGTGGTGCTAGGGAATTGAAGAAATGTGTTGAGGTATTCCACTTGATGAATGAAAATGGGTGTGGCTACAATCTGGAGACACTAAACAAGGTTGTTGGAGCAATGTGTGGTTGCAAGCTTGTTGATGAGGCTAAGCATGTTGTCTTGAAGTTGAGGGATTTGGTTAACCCTGATGCAGTTACTTATAGGATCTTGATTGAGGGTTATTGTGATAAGGGTGAATTGATTGAGGCTTCAAAGGTTTGGAATTTGATGATGGATGATGGGGTTAGGCCCGAGTTGGAAGCTTTTGAGAAAATGATGGATATTTTTTTCAAGAAGGATATGTGTGGCGAGGCGTTGAAGCTCTTCCGGACAATAAGGTTTAAGAGGATGGATGAGCTCCGGGATTCGAGTTATAAGTTGGTGATCAAATGGTTGTGTAGGAAAGGGATGATGTGTGATGCACAAGAGGTGTTCGATGAAATGCGTAGTCGAGGGATTCAAGTTGATAACTTGACTCTGGGATCCGTGGTTTACGGACTTGTCTCAAGACATAGGGTTAGGGAGGCTTATCAGGTTGTGAAGGAGATTGATTCACCGGATATAAGTGTATATCATGGATTGATCAAAGGGCTTGTGAGGTTGAGGCGGGCCAGTGAGGCGACTGAAGTGTTTAGGGAAATGATTAGGAGAGGTTGTGAACCAACAATGCATACCTATATAATGTTGTTACAAGGGCATTTGGGGAGGAGAGGTAGGAAGGGGTCTGATCCACTTATCAATTTTGACACTATCTTTGTTGGTGGTTTGGTGAAGGTGGGAAAATCGAAAGAAGCTGGAAAGTATGTGGAGAGGGTGATGAACAGAGGGCTTGAGGTGCCAAGGTTTGATTACAATAAATTCTTGCACCACTTTTCAAATGAGGAAGGTGTGGTTATGTTTGAGGAGATGGGAAAGAAGTTGAGAGAGGTCGGTTTGGTTGACTTGGCAGACATATTTGAGAGATATGGACAAAAGATGGCTACTAGGGATAGGAGAAGGAACAGATTTCCAATATCAGAAGACACTAAGGATGTGTAAATCTAATTGTTAAACAAATTGGCAAATGAATGAAAACTGGAAAATATTGTGTGTACATCCAGCATTGTGATACAGTGCCATCTCCATCCAGCATTGGTAATTGGTATATAACATATCCCTTTAAAATTATATATCTGTATTATAATTGTTTTTCAGAGTTATTGACAAACTACTACTTTCTTTTTCTCTTAAATTATCTGCACCTCTCTATGAACCCATAATTTAGAAGTAATCATTCAAGGAAAAGTTTGTGCAATTACCGCTTCTAAGGTAATGAACTGTTATTATTCTCTTGAGCAATATATTTGTTTCTGTAGTTGCCCATTTATTACAGATGCTTTCAACTTGTTATCTTCCCTTCATAATCGCAATTACAGTATGTTGGCAGTTTTTTTTTTTTTTTAACTATGGAGTATGAGCTAATGAATCATTATTTTTTTCTGCATGTTTGATTCCTCTAAATCTAACAACTTGAAAGTGATAACACATTAAAAAATGGAAAATTGTCCAAGTTGAATCCATTTCTAGATTAAGAGAATGCAATTGACACATTAAGACTTAGTTTCATGAAAGGGTGCATAGTGCTCACTGCTCCTTGTCCTAGTATGTGTTAAGATTATCTTTATGCATGTTCCATTATTCCATTCTATTCTGTCTTGGTGTTTAACATATACATAGCTTTAATGAGGACTTCTCTACAGAAAATAAAAAGACGATTATTGGCATCTTACGTTGGTTTTGTGAACTGAAAAAGTGTGCTGTCTGGAGCATTTTGCAAGCTTTCTATTTTAAAATGTGCTGTGGTATAGACATCTTGGATCTCATATGGGCTTGTCTGAAGATACAGAATTTGGTTTTCTTTGTACCATTGATTTGCTGCATACTTGCATGAAGACTCAACTAAGTTGCTTGGAATGAGTGGCTTATCTATGATTCCTTTGAAACTGTCATCAAACAAAGAATGTTACGAGGCAAAAGTCGGTTCAACTCCTTGTCATGTATAATTTGCTGTGTAATTCAAGCTTATAGATGGCTGAGATCAAACCTTAGATTGTTATTGGTTTTGTCATCAAGAATGTGTGAAATTGTGATTCACACATTCTTGTACAAATGATTGAAATGACAAAAGGACAACCATGCAACACATTTGGCAAAATCAGAGTGGAGCAAGGATAATTCATCAACGGTCATGAGAGAAGATTCTCCTGCGTCGTCTCAATTTTGGAAAATTGGCATTCACCATGATCTTGAAGCTTTAAGGATTTGGTTGGTGATTTTGGACTCCTAGAAGTGCAATCAAAGTTCGGAAGTGAGGTAGGGATTTAAATTAAAAATTGTTTAGTTTGTTTGCCAAAAAATCGTAGGACCTCAACTTGCCAAAATTGAATGAGTTATGTTGTTGGTAATGACCTGATGGAATATGAGTTGTTTGAATCGTGTGTAGATACTGGTTTTTTTCTTTCCTTCTGAAACCAAAAGAAGTCTTAAGACTTGTGAGCAACGAAAGAAGTTAGTACCTAGATTTAATTTCAAAATTGTATGAGGTTAAGCCGAGAGTATGTAGACTTCATCTTTATTTTTGAAAACAGTTTTTCAGATCCTTAAAGAATAAAACAAGCAGCAATAAAGGAGATAAGAGTTTATATTCTACCAATACTTGCTTACGTCTAGTTCTTAACATAGAGGGAAAATTTCAAATAAGTATTTATAAGATAACTTGAAGTGTCTGAATATTATGTATATTCAAATGTACAGGAAATCATCTCTTTATAGAGGAATTACAGAAATAGAAATAACTAAAAAATGGGAAAAATACTAGCCTAAAATAAGGAAAGATTTTTGTTCTTGCTGAGTTTGGCCAGTGTATAGCTCGTCCGTCGATGAATGTCTTCAAACTTCTCGTCGGGATGAGTTATACGTCGGCAATGAGAGAACAAAGGGGTGGGTACCTGCAAAAGACACTCCGACGCTCAAGTCAGTAAGTGTTTAAGAGGTATAAGAATAATTCTATGAATATAGAATGTAAGACATGAAATAAAAGTTATTATGTGTTGTGTGTAATAATTCTATGAATATAGAATGTAAGACATGATATAGAACTTATAGAACTTATCATGTTGCCCCTTTAGAATTAGATATAGAAAGTTTCTTAGTTTTTATAGGCATAGAATTGATAAATGATATTCATGTTATGACCGTTTGGTCATTAAGATTGAAATGATGGTCATTAAGTTAGTAATGAAGGTGTCGGTTACAAGCAAAGAATAAATGATAATTAATGCCGAGTTATAACTCATAATACACAATAAAGACCGAGTTATAAGGTGACAGATCACAGCTCCCAAGCTTTGTCTGCCGATCATATGATCCAGGCTAAGCTTAGAAAATAAAATGAGTTATAACTCTGTTAAAAGATAAGTGAATAATGATATGGTGAACCCCCAAGCTTAGTCGGGTTATTATGTCGGCACTTATTTAAAAAATAATTGAGTGATAAAAGTCATTCAATCAAGATAGTTGTGTGGGGGATACTTTTCCACTTATGACGAAGAATATTCCTCGTGCAATAATAGTAAATTTTGAATGTTTGCATGTGTTTTTGCTTAACTTTTTGTATTAAACAAATAGTAACCTAAAAGTTAATAGCATAAAATGAATAGTATAATAGTTATATACAATTGATATACAATTAATTTTTGATGGAATCCAATTTTAAGATTTAAACTCATCATTACCGTCATTTAATTGTATAAATGAAATCATTAAGCAATAAGAATATAATACATAATGAAATAAAAATGTAATTGACATGGTTGTTATATGTCATTATTGTATAGAACATATATTGAGATTTGAATATAACTAATAAATCAGTAAATATTAGTTACAAAAAATATAAATGCAAAAGTATGTTGAATAAAATATATAATTTTATTTGTGTAAGTAGAGAACTTTGAAAAAGTTAGCAAAATTGATATGTGAGTTTGTACTTAGATTGATTGAAAACCGAGTTTTTGTTTTTGTTTTTTTTGTTTTTGTCGGATTGGTTGAAAGCCGAGTTTGTTCTCGGATTGATTATGACATGTGAAATATTATGATACGTTAGATTAAAATTTGATAAAATGTATTAAATAAAATCTTAAACAAGATTGTTGAAATTGGTTCAAAAATTTGAATGTAATTCAAGTTTTATGAACCTGAGGGGAGTAGGAATTATTTTACTCGCTCCCCACAGACGGCGCCAATTGTTCTTGCTGAGTTTGGCCAGTGTATAGCTCGTCTGTCGATGAATGTCTTCAAACTTCTCGTCGGGATGAGTTATACGTCGGCAATAAGAGAACAAGGGGGTGGGTACCTGCAAAAGACACTCCGACGCTCAAGTCAGTAAGTGTTTAAGAGGTATAAGAATAATTCTATGAATATAGAATGTAAGACATGAAATAGAAGTTATTATGTGTTGTGTGTAATAATTCTATGAATATAGAATGTAAGACATGATATAGAACTTATAGAACTTATCATGTTGCCCCCTTAGAATTAGATATAGAAAGTTCCTTAGCTTTTATAGGCATAGAATTGATAAATGATATTCATGTTATGATCGTTTGGTCATTAAGATTGAAATGATGGTCATTAAGTCGGTAATGAAGGTGTGGGTTACAAGCAAAGAATAAATGATAATTAATGCCGAGTTATAACTCATAATGCACAATAAAGACCGAGTTATAAGGTGACGGATCAATTTCTAATCACAAAATCTCTAAAAATAAGCTAAACTAAAACCGAAAAGGATATTGTAATTAATTCTATTTACAGAAAAGATTCATAAGATAAATTAGGAATCTGATTTTGATTTAATCTAGTCAACACTCCCCCTCAAGTTGGCTTGAAGATATCCTTCATTGACAGCTTGCTTATTATGCTATCAAAGGTCTTCTTGAGTAATCCTTTAGTTAGAACATCTGCCAATTGTTCCGTGGTCGGAACATATGGGATGCAAATCTGTCCTCTCTCAATCTTTTCCTTTATAAAATGCTTGTCAACTTCAACATGTTTAGTTCTATCATGTAGAACTGGATTATGGGCAATAGAAATTGCAGATTTGTTGTCACAATACAACTTTATTGGTGGAGAAATGGGAACCTTTAGTTCTTGTAGGATTTTCTCTACCCATAGTGCTTCACATATTCCATGAGCCACTGTTCTAAACTCAGCTTCTGCACTACTTCGTGCCACAATACTCTGCTTTTTACTCCTCCAACTAACCAGGTTTCCTCCAACAAAGGTGCAATACCCAGATGTTGACCTTCTATCAATGACATTCCCAGCCCAATCTGCATCTGTATAGACTTCTACTTGAAGATGTCCATAGTTTTTGTAGAGTAACCCTTTCTCAGGCGACCCCTTCAAGTACCTTAGGATTCTAAAGACAGCGTCCATGTGTTCTCGGCCAGGTGAATGCATAAACTGGCTTATCATGCTCACAGCAAAGGCTATATCCGGGCGTGTATGGGATAAATAGATTAGCCTCCCCACTAACCGCTGATATCTCCCTTTGTCCATTATATTTTTTGGTTCAGTTGGCTTCAATTTTAAGTTAAGCTCTATAGGTGTTTCAGCAGCTTTACAACCAAGTAATCCCGTCTCTTTTAAAAGATCTAGGATGTACTTTCTTTGGTTCATAAAAATGCCTTCCTTAGACCTTGCAAATTCAATTCCAAAGAAGTATTTTAATGAGCCAAGTTCTTTGATTTCAAAAGCTTTGGCAAGCTTTTCTTTCAAGTCTTTTAGCTCCAAGCTATCATCACCTGTCAGAATAATGTCATCCACATATACAATTAAGATGGCAGTTTTATTAACTGCTGAATGTTTATAGAAAAGTGTATGGCCAGCTTGGCTTTGAGTATAACCAAGTCCCTTCACCACCATTTCAAGTCGTTCAAACCAAGCTCTTGGGGATTGTTTCAATCCATAGAGAGATCTCTTTAGTTTGCACACTTTATTCCTCCCTAGTTTAGCCTCAAATCCAGGTGGAAGTTTCATGAACACCTCTTCCTCTAGCTCCCCATTCAGAAAATCATTCTTTACATCCAATTGATGTAAAGGCCAATTGTAATTCGCAGCAAGAGATAAGAGAATCCGCACAGAGTTGAGTTTAGCAACTGGAGCAAAGGTCTCTCGATAATCTACTCCATAGGTTTGTGTAAATCCCCTAGCTACTAACCTAGCCTTATACCTCTCTATGCTTCCATCAGCATTGCACTTGATGTTGAAAACTCACCTGCAGCCAACCAATTTTGTATTCTGTGGCAGATCTACAATCTCCCAAGTTTCATTCTTCTTGAGTGCATGCCACTCTTCCATCACTGTTAATTTTCAATTGAGATCATCTAGTGCTTCCTCTATATTCCTAGGCTCAAACAGATTTGTAATTTCAGAAGTAAAAGCTCGATGTTTTTGAGAGAGATAAGAGACATAATTGGAAATAGAATGGTTGGTGCTGGTTTTGAGTACTTTTTTGGTGCAGGTTCTGGTTTCTTTCCTAAGGGCTATTGGCAAATTATTATTAGAAGTAGCAATTTCAGATTTACCTGGAAGATCCTTAGGTACTACAGTTGGGTTGTCTTCAGGGTTTTCAGATTGGGTTGGTATAGAGATGATGAGCTGGTCTCTATTCTTCTTGGGATATTTTCAAACATAACATCGAAGCTCCTTTTCTTATTATGGTATTTCTTTTTCTGTTTGTGTTCCAACTAATTCTACCACAATTTCAGAATTGATTTTCATATCTTTTTTGGCAATTATTTTAGAATTTGTTTGATCAGTGAAAGTTGTATCCTCAATATGTAAGATAGGAGTGGGTAAAGGTTCATGCAAAAAATTTTCTTCACTTAGACTCTTTCCCTGAAGAAATTTTTTCTGAAAAAATGTTTCATATTCCAAAAAAGTAACATCCATGCTCACATGACATTTCTTTGTGTGTGGATTGAAACATTTATAACCCTTTTGACTTGGAAAATAGCTAATAAAAATGTATTTTTCTGCCCTTGGATCAAGTTTACTTTGGGGTGAAGGTGTATGCAAAAATACAGTACAACCAAATACTTTTAAAGGTAAATCAGAATGCAACTTACATGTTGGAAAATTCTTTTTGAAAATATCCAACGGTGTGCAGTAATTTAACACACGCGTAGGCATTCGATTTATGAGATAAGCTGCTGTTAGGACAGCATCTCCCCATAAATACTTTGGAACATTACCCTCAAGCATAATGGCACATGCTACTTCAAGAAGATGTTTATTCTTCCTTTCAGCAATGCCATTTTGTTGGGGTGTATTGGGACATGTAAATTGATGTTGAATACCTTTTTTTTTTTTGAAGAAATTCATCAAGATTTTTGTTAAAGAATTTAGTACCATTATCACTTCTTAATATTGAAATTTTTATGTCAAATTGAGTTTTTACCATTTTTGAAAAATACTGAAAAATTTTAGAAACCTTAGATTTTTCATGTATGAGATAGATCTAACATAGTCGTGTGTGGTCATCGATAAAAGTCACAAACTATTTCTTTTCAAATTGAGTTGTTATTTTCGATGGACCCCATACATCACTATGAATCAACTGGAAAGGTTTAGATCCATGACAAGGTTGAGAGTAGTAAGGAACTCTATGACTTTTTGCACGAATACAACTTTCACATTTAAGTAAGGAAGAATCAATATTCTTAAACAGACTTGGAAACAAATGTTTGAGATATAGAAAATTAGGGTGTCCTAGTCTATTGTGCCAGAGCATTATTTGGTCCTTTATAAGCATAGAACTTATACCACTAAATCCTTGAGCTACTTTATCTTCCGAAATATCCTCAAAATGATAGAGTCCGTCTATCATCTTAGCACTGCTAATCATCTTCCCCGAGGTCCGGTCTTAAAAAATACCATGAGTGTCAAAAAATGCCACAGCACAATTGGAATTATTGCAGATTTTACTAATAGAGAGAAGATTACAAGAAAGCTTTGGTACATGTAGGACATTTCTTAGGTCAATGTTTTTGGACATTTTAATTGTACCTTTTTCAGCAATGGATGAAAAACTACCATCAGCAACTCTAATTTTCTCATTTTCAAAAGAAGGAGAATAAGTTTTAAATAAAGGAGAGAAGCTGGTCATATGGTCAGATGCACCTGAATTGACAATCCATGGTGTATTCAAGTTTGAGGCGTAGTTAAGGGACATAGGAATACTAAAATTACCTGTTTGAGCCAAAGAACCACTAGAAGTACTAGATACAGAACTGAAATTTAACAGCCTTATGAGCTGCTCAACCCGTTCCTTACTCAAGGATGATTTTTCAGCCTCATGAGTAGTTGGGGTAGAACGTATTTTGGGACCAGGTTTGCTGCCTTTAAGATGTGCTGGTTTTTCATGAATCTTTCAGCAGGTTTCTCGGGTGTGACGAGGTTTATTGCAGTGGTCACACCAAAGATTGGAGGGATGCTTCTGATTTGATGAATTTTTAAGTGCAGCAAGTGCCACAAAGAGTGCATTAGACTCCAAAGAAGTCTGTTCAGTCTTGCCTTTTTCCATCATCACAGCTCTACGAGTTTTCTCTCTTCTAACCTCAGCAAAAACTTCTCCAATTGAGGGTAGCTGGGTAGGATTGCTCTTCCAATAATTCTGCCACGAACTTCATCTAGCTCCACATTGAGGCATGCAAGAAATTGAAATATCCTCCCTTCTTCCACTATTTGTTGGTGGTGTTTGGCATTAGCGGCTGAAATCCACTTATAGTTATTGAAGTGGTCAAGGTCTTGCCACACCCGCTTCAATGTGTGGAAATATTTGGTGACATTATCACTCCCTTGTTGAATTTCTCTAACTTTTAGAATAAGTTCATAAATCCGGGATTTATTCCCAAGATCAAAATACATTTCCTTGACACTATCCCACAATTCTTTGACAGTGGTATAGTACATATAGTTACTACTGATATCCTCCTCCATTGAGTTTACCAGCCATGTCATCACCATGGAATTTTCGGTATCCCACACATTATATTGTGTGTCAGTGACATTAGGCTGGCTTCGCTCACCGGTGAGGTATCCAATCTTCCCTCTTCCACGAATGTACATCTGAACTGATTGAGACCACCTAAGGTAGTTTGACCCATTGAGTCGAAATGTGGTGATCTGAACTGAATGGGAGTCACCACTAACTAGTACCCGTTGCTCAGATTTTAAATCTGATGGAGTAGGAGTGGTGTTCTCCTTTTGTTCATGATTAATGACTGAGGAACTGTCAGCCATATCTATAAATCAAAGGCACAGTGCAGAAATTCTGCTCTGATACCAACTTGAAGTGTTTGAATATTATGTATATTCAAATGTACAGGAAATCATCTCTTTATAGAGGAATTACAGAAATAGAAATAACTAGAAAATGAAAAAAATACTAGCCTAAAATAAGGAAAGATTTCTAATCATAAAATCTCTAAAAAGAAGCTAAACTAAAACCGAAAAGAATATTATAATTAATTCTATTTACAGAAAAGATTCATGAAATAAATTAGGAATATGATTTTGATTTGATCTAGTCAACAAGATATTATTTCTTTCATCTCAACTCTCAAGCTTGATTAAGAGAAGTGTTACTTTTATGGGTATATTATGTCTTAATGTTCTTAAGAATTTCTAAATGCAAGAAAATGAAAACTAAAGTTATTATGATTATAAACTTTGAAGAACAAGTCTATGAATTGATCTAGGGAAGTTTCACCAAGTTACCTTATTTCTAAGAGTTACAGAAACCTCTAAATTTTCTAAATAATTGATTAAGCTTTTTTTAACATGAATAAAGCTAAGAAAATAACCGGAAAAATACATATAAACTTGTACAGTGTATATTTAACAAAATATATTAGACCCTTCTATTTCCCTAATTCTTCATCAAATGAACAGCAAATTGGGCTAGAATTTTATTCTGAGATCCTTCTTCTTGCAAGCTTTCAGTTGCAACGTTCTTTAAACTTTGCATCCTTCTCCTAATTTCCCTATATTCTTCATCCTCCATCAACCTTCTTATAACGCAAGCAACTTCCTCTCTTTCCACTAAACCATTTTCATTAGCCTTTACCCTTAGTGCCACTTTGAGATCCTCACAAAGAAAAATTGCACTCATTTTTTGTTCAGCAAATAGAGGCCAAGCTATTAATGGAACCCCATTCATGACACCCTCAAGTACCGAGTTCCATCCACAATGTGTTAAAAACCCACCAATTGCATGGTGATTAAGAATTTGAGCTTGAGGTGCCCATAAAGGAACCACCAAACCTTGTTTCTTGGTCCTATCCAAGAACCCAGATGGTAAGAACCGTAAAGGGTCTCCACCATTATTGTTATTACCACTAAGGTAAGAAGCATTTGCTGATTCACTTGGTGCTCTTATAACCCACAAGAATTTTTTGCCACTAAGCTCCAAACCCATGGCAAGCTCATTCAATTGGTCTTGTGATAATGTCCCACCACTTCCAAAGCACACATAAATAACAGAATTTGGTACATGATTGTCCAGCCATGTTAAACATTGATCAAAATTTGCTTCATTACCTGAACCGTTTTGTATAATGGGTCCAACCGGATAAACCATTGGATAGCCTCTTCCTTCCTCTGTCAATTCTCTTATAGGCCCTGGTTCAATTTCTCTAAAACTATTCACTAAGATCCCATCAGCAAAACGTAGTTGTTTGCATCGTTGAAGAAAATTTCTATATAGTTCGCTGTTTCGATCTTGCACCGGGTTTGGAAGATCTCTACCGGGGACAGGCACGCAACCGGGTATTCGAACCGGCTCTGATATCTCTTTGAACTCCCCTGTTACATTTTTGTTTTGAAAGAAGAAATTAACACAATAAAATGGAACTTATTATAACATAGGGTAAAGTATTATTTTGGTCTACAACGTTTGGGTCGAATCCTAATTTAGTTTCTAATGTTTCAAACGTTCTATTTTAATCCTAAAAACTTTTAAACCTCCTATTCAATTGATCACTAATATAAAAATTTTTCTTTTGATTTTGAAGAAGTGATGATTATTTGTTAGGATTTGAAATTTTGTTAAAAAAAATGGAGGAAAGCAGTGTTATAAGAAAGTTTTTATTATATTTTATTAACACATGAAAGAATATATAACTTCATAAGTAACGTTATTAGTGTCCACGTTATTTATTTTGTTAACTTAGAGTCAACTTTAATGGTAGGATCATATTAAATCTATTTAAAATTATTTGAAACAGAAATAAAACATTTGAAAGAATTTGACCCAAACGTTAAGGACTAAAATAGGACTTTACCAGTAACATAAACAACCACAAAAAATAAAGACATATTCACCTATTACAGTCTCATCCAGTTTTGGTAGAAAGAAGCAAAAGGAGAGTGTCATAGCTGTTGAGGGACAGTAAACAAAAGACAACAAGTTCATTTCCTTTGCAAGAATAAGTGCATCGATTGCAAAAAGGTCAGCAACAATTGCAACAAGCCTAGAGGTTGAAGTCAACGACATCAAAGCATGGCGAATCGATGGCAGAGAACGAGAGACGACGATTTGTGCGGTGAGTGCTATTGGAGCCTCTTGTGGTAGCTCTTGGTTGTGGATTGGGGGAAGGAATGTGTAGTTTATGGTTGAAGGGAGTGATTGAAGGATGGCTTTGGAGGCTTCTGAAGGAGACCCGTTATTGGCAATTGTGGGAATAAGGAGTGTGACATGGATGCCATTGGGGAGCTTCACAATTCTTTTTGCAAACTCAATGATTGAAGCAACATGGCTGAAACCTGGACTTGGAATAACAACTACCCGGGTTGGCTTCTCCATGTCATTGATTTATGCTTTTGGAAGTTGGAACTTGGAAGGACATATTTATAAGGAAAAATTCTCGGGCTTTTGCTTATCCAAGTTTATAGGGCTACGTAAGAATAGCTTTAAACAAAGATTTTATTTTTGATACAATGACAATAAAAAGATTTATTTAGTTATGTATGAGTTTATATTGATATATTTTTTTATGATAATTTACTTGGTCAATGTTAAAAATATATAGCTATGTTTATTAACATGGAGTTATGTGATTAAATACACATATAAAATTATTTTACATTGAGAGAGTATATTAAAATTAAATTATTTAATTAAGTTCACATATTTAGATAATTTTTTAAATAGTGTATTTAAATATTAATTATTTTGTTTTATGTGATAATATAAAATTAAGTGTCTAACACAAAAATTAAATTATTTTGCTAAAAGTTTTAGATAAATTGTATAGTCTTTTATTGCACATAAAAATATTGCTCAATATTGTTTGACAATTAATTATTCGTTTATTTTTTATTATAATTTCCTCTTTTCTTTAACATTTTTTTTTGTTATAAATTAATATAAAAGAATATTTTTCTTCTATGATGTATATAAGAATTTATGGATAACAAAAATATTCATGAAAGCAAGTATCGTTCGATTATCCGCGACAAAATTAAATGGGGACTCAGTGATATTTTCACAGAGATAGGAACCCATCTCCATGTATTAAGAGGAAGGTGCTCATCCCATGAGAATCTGCAAAATTTCTACAAAGAGAAATTTACTAAAATACTTTCGTTATATATAAGTTATAAGTTGTCATATTTGTATTTAATTATGTTAAATTGTGTTTAAAATTTTAGATTATGATATCTTATATTAAACTTTGTAGAATTTTTTAAGGATTATGGTATGTGTTTTGTGTTAAATTTTTTTATAAAAATTTTAAAAGCAATACCCATTTATATCATAGTCTTTGTGCTTTTGTGTTCCTTGTCGCGAGCTAGGATCATACCATTCACATTTAAATACGCACACCTTGTACATAGTGCGACAGAAAGTCAGAAATATTCTAATTCAATTATGTTGTGCAACACACCAAATCAATCTGAATGACCACCTCCTGAATCTCCGCGAACCCAAATTCCAGTGTTATCTGTTTTCTTCCTTATCGACCACTGTAAGTTATGGAACCGATATTCATTAATATTGTACATCGGGTAGCTAGTGGCCTTATTCATTGGGCCCAACTAAGTGCAACTAGTTTTGAATCTGTTGTGTCAGATAGATGCACGCTGACGTATTCTCTAAACCAACGTGAAAAGTTGTTCCATGACGTATTAGGATTTGCCTCTTGAAATAACTTATATGATAGAATAGGATAAAAAAATTTTGATTACATTAAGAAGTTAGAATGTTAATGATTGCAATATTTACGAGGACTTAATAAACTCACATGAGGTACGGTGAAATCTGGTCATAGTCAGTGACGGATCCAGAAAATTTTTTCAGTGGGGGCAAAATATATATAATATAATAATAATTTTTATAATTATACTATGATGTCATAAAATAGGAATATTCTTTAAATTATTTAACCAATAAATTAAAATAAAATAATAATTCAAAATAATAACAAATAATTTAGAATTCCATTCTTCTAGGTTTCATATTTTAAAAAGATTGAATAATCTTTTCATTATCAATACAATCAAATGTCTCTCTTTCTATGTATGTCACTAAACAATCATTTAAAAATTCATCTCCTATACGATTACGAAGTCGACTCTTTATGATGTTCATAGCAGAAAAAGTTCTTTCAACTGATGCAGTTGCTACGGGCAAAACTAAAGCTAATTTCAAAAGAAGAAACACTAATGGATAAAATTATAAATCTAAGTTAATTAATTAATAAAAAAATTTACAATTCTACGCAAATTAAAAATTAAAATATAAAATTATAAATACAAAATTGATAAACATATGTCATTTAAATAAATTTCCAACCACAACAAAATAATTTTCAGTCTCTTGTCAGCCATTCATTTCTTTGCCTTATCATTGCTTAAAGAGGATGCTTGTGATTTTGTGAATTCCAATCAAAAGGAAGGTAATCAAGCTGCTATGAAAGAATTAAAAATACCAAATCTGATGCAACAAATAGAATGCTTCATGTTAATCAACAAATGTGTATCAGATCATTAAAAGGAATCATCAGAAGATTTCTACATCCAAAAATTCAAAATCAATATTAGTTGATTATTGACTGAATTTTTAATAAATTAAACTTGCAAGTACATCAAAACAAATTAAGTCTTAAAAAATAATTAACAAACAAATTAATCAAACTAAACTTGCAATTACATCAGAACAAATTTAAATATTCAATCACAAATTCACAATTAACAAACCAACTAAATCAATTATCAAACAACAATAAAACAAATAAGTGAATACATAGAATTGCAGATCGGTGAATCATGATTCATGAATGTACCAAAAAAAATCCAAGATTGAATTTGAACAGCTGAACTCTAGGAACTAGAAAGCAAAAGTGTAGAACTCAGTAGGCAGTAGCCAGTGACGGATCTGTGCGGCGTTCAGCGGCAGCAGGACAAAAGGCAGGCGTTCTCTGATGAAGCCTGAAGAGTGAAGAGTGAAAACCAAAGAGAGAAGAGGATCGCAGATTTGCAGTATTCGAAGAAGAAGGACGGTCGATCGATGAAGAAGAAGGCAAAAGGGAACGCGGAGATGTGGAGACACGGCAGTGACTTTGGAGACAAGAGGGCGGAGAGCCGGAGACGTCAGCGGGGAGAGAGCCGTGACACTGGCTGAGATGCGGAGTAGCTCTGGTCTCTGGAGACAAGAGTGCCGAGTGCGGGCTGCGATTCTACGAAGGCTGGAGGCTACGAAGTGCGAAGCCTGGAGGCCTGGAATAGATGAAGAAGATTGGGGAAAAAGAAGGTTAGGGATTTGATTTGGGGTGGGGTCAAAACAAATTATATAATGAGGGCATTTAAGATATTTTACTAAGAACTACTAAGTAATTTCTGAAATTTCACTGGGGGCAGTTTCCCCCACTACTCAATGAATGCATCCGTCCCTGGTCACAGTTAAGCACCATATGCAGATGTGCAGCATTGATCTCCTTCTGCTCTAACCAGTAGTCACTGCCTGCATCCATTGCAGCTTCTTCCGAAGTAAAGATTGGGTATGTTGTTTCACCCGATAATGATTCTCCCCTCTCATCGTTTCATGCAACCTTATTCTATGTGACTCAATATGATACTGAAAATAGAATGAGCAAAATACGAATGTTTTCTTAGCTAGCAATGTTTCGCAGATGATTCCCTCAATTCGAGTCCTGTTCTTCATAGTGCGCTTGAATGAACCAATCATCGGCTCAAATGGGTACATCCACCAAAATTGAACTGGCCCACATATTAATGCTTCAAACGGTAGGTGGACCGCTAAGTGTTCTATAACTTCAAAAAAGGATGGAGGAAATATCCTCTCTAGCTTATAAAGTATGATGTGAATGTTCTTGTCCATGACTATGAGATCATTAATGTTAAGTTTGGTAGCACATAACTCCCTAAAGAACTCACTTATTTCTGTGAGGAGTTTTCAGACGTTGGTTGGAAGTTCTCTGAACGTGACCGGAAGCAAAGACTCCATGAAAACGTGACAATCATGGCTCTTCAACCTAGCAAGCCTACCCTGTGACATGTTTATACAACCGCTCAAGTTAGAGACATAACCATCAAGAAACCCCAATCCCTAATCCACCAACAAATATTTTTCCTCTGTTCCTTTGTTAGAGCGAACACCATCTTTGGTTTATCCCACTGCCCATTATCAAGTCTCCTTAAGTTCATATCTAGCCGCCTACAAATGTCCATCAAGTCTAACCGCCCCTTATCGTTATCCTTTGTTCGCTTATCGTCCATTACTGTGTGCATGATATTATCGAACACGTTTTTCTCAATGTGCATCACATCAAGACAATGTCGAACCAATTTATCTCTCCAATAAAGCAACTCCCAAAATATACTCTGTTTAGTCCAATTATGCTCCCTGCCATATTTTGGAGGTCTCAAACCTGCCCCGTTTTTTATGATCTTTGGGATTCTACTGACACGATGCCAAACTTGCCTACCACTCATCTTCACGGGTGCCTTTTGGTGTTCAGTTGTATTCTTTTTGAACGAGTCCTTGTTGCGCTAAAAAGGATGATCCATGTCGAGGAATCTTCGATGGCAATCATACCACGAATTCTTACAACCATTGGTCAACCAAAATTCCTTTGTATCCTCCATACAAATGGGACATGCCAGACGGCTCTGAGTGGACCAACCTGACAACATCTCGTACGCAGAAAAGTCGTTAATGATCCACATCCATGCAGCACGCAGTTGGGAGTTTGTCTTTGTCGAAATATCATACGTTTCGACACCTTGGATCCACAAGTTCATTAACTCATCCACCAAGGGTAGCAAAAAGACATCTATTTTGGCCTTTGGATTGTTGGGACCAGATATGATGCAATTTAGGAACATGTACGGGTCTTTCATGCACATTTCTAGACTCATGTTATACAGCATCACGACTACAGGCTAACAAAAGTATGCGTTCCTGAAATTGGAATTCAGTGCGAACCCGTTAGAGCATAAAACTATTTCTAACATTTCTCGGCTCACTCGCAAATAAAGGATGGACCCGATCGAATTGCTTCCAGGCTTCTCCATGTGATGGGTGCGTCATGATTCCATCATCTCTCTTGTTGTTACTATGCTAGGTCATGTGAGGGGCCGAACTCATCGATGCATACAATCGTTTCATTGGAACTCTCTTTAACCGGCGTTTATCAATCTGTTCTCTCTCAACTTGGAACCTTGGTGATTTACAGAATCTTTATTCAGTTAGGTCTGCATCCCCCTTGCAATACAGCATACACCCATTCAAACAACAAATCAACTTTCAACGAATTTAGACCTAATTTCAAAACTAGTTTCTTTACTTCGTAGTGGTTTTGGAAGATACCAGAGATCCTGACAGGTACCATTTTGTTGCAAAGGGTGGCCTACTTATCAAAAGACTCTTGCATATGATTTGATTTTGACTTAATACTCATCATTCTAACACATGCAGACAACTCTGCATGAACGCTTCCCTCAAACAACGGTCTCACAGCAGATTCTAACAGATGATAAAATATCTTTGCCTCTGGGTTAGGCTCTTGTTCATCCTTTTCCTGCTCCAAAACACCTGTTGGATCAAACACTATCTCGTTGTATCTCTCTTGGTTATCCGCCTAAGTCATGTCTTCCATGTTTAGTTCTCTTTCCACCCAAACACTCGTTGATCGACAGTCAGACCTATTGAAATTCAAGCCAGGCCTATTAATTCGTTGTTCGTCCAATTCTCCGTGCTCCTTCCACATGCAATACCCATCCTTGAACCCATTACGGTAAAGGTGAAGTGTTATATCCGCAGGTCCTAACCACTTAGTCAGCCCTTTTCATACGGATACCTAGATACCCCTTCAGACCTAAACGGTTCCATGCTGAACACATTCCCAATAAACACCTCAACCCCCTCAAAGAATTCAGGTTTTAATCCCCCATTATCTCTATCATACATCCATAGACGATGACTTGGAATCATTTTGAATCACACACCCTAGAATTCGACGGACAAGACAAAATTATTAAAGTTTTTACAAAATCCGGTAAAGCATACCCTATAATTAGAATCTTCTGCAAACTAAACAAGTTTTAAAACAAATTGCTCTCGCCAGAACTTTCCCTTAACTCAGAGACATCCATCAAATAAGTATAACAATTTTCACAAAGGGAACAAGTGCAAGCATATATTAGAACAAACACAAATTCAATAACATATCAAATCCTAACCTCTCTAGTGCGCAACCCCTTATAACTCCACAATTTTTCAACAAACAAGGGTTTTGAGAAGGTGCATCTACGCTACCTTTTCCCACTTTCGTCCTAAAACGTTATCCTAGGAAAAGTAAGTCGAATATAAAACTTAAACAATTAATTATAGTTAAAGATAGAAAACCTATCTAAAACACAGATGCACAAAATACGGAAGAACCAAAATCTAATTAATCTGAGAGAAATAGCACCGTCCTAATAAAAAAGAAAACTTATTCAACTCACAAGGTGAAACTAATTAATTCAACAAACAACACAAAGTCGAACACTATTAATCTCACCCTACTTAACCTACATTAACTTAATTATAATTTCTATTTACATTAAATTAACATAAGAAATCCTAATTACAAGCTGTATTGCCCTATTTTAATCAATAATTTGATAATAAAATACATAAACAAGTCCTATACTCAGAAAAAAACTGTGAAAACTAAAAACCACAAACCAAACCCTAACCACAAACTCCATTACCATAATTTAATCAACAATTTGAAAAAATACCTAACAAAACTGTAAAGTCACAAAAAAAAATCTGAAAAATAGTAAAAAAAATATACCAAATCCTAATCACAAACTTCATTACACTAACTTAATCAATAATTTCATAAGCTATTTAACAAAAAAAACTCTAAACTCACATAAAAATCTTAATAAAATTAAAAAACTATGTCAAACTTATCTTTGATGGTGGCTGCAGGATGCTGGAGCATTGATAGTACCAGTAGTGACGGCGACACTGACGGTAGTGGCCACCTAGAACAGTGGCGCCATTCCCAACCTCCCCAGCAGTGACCGACAGCTCCAGCAGCGACAACATCCAACGGCGGTGGCACCAGAGGCTCTGGCAGGTGACGGCAACGCCGGCAGCACCTCCTTCGACGGCGGAGCACCAGAGAGAGAGAGAGAGAGAGAGAGAGAGAGAGAGAGAGAGAGAGAGAGAGAGAGAGAGAGAGAGAGAGAGAGAGAGAGAGGTGTGTAGAGTAGAAAATGAACTCGGACAAGTGAGGGAGGAAGGATTCGCATTTGATTTTTAAACCAGTTTACCGACGGTAAATTGGTGAAATGCAACGTTTCATTAAATCAATTTACCGTCGGCAAAATTCGACGGTAACTTCGCCGGTAATTGTGGCGCCAGCAAAATCATATTTTGTGCCACTAATTACCGTCGGATTTAGCGTCAGAATGTCAAATCTGATGGTAAACATTTTCGAAAACTCTAAACTACCTTGTATCCGACACAAAACTTGCCACTAAATCTGCCAGTAACCATCGATGCTGAATTCGATAGTAAACCTGACAGTTCTCAGCGTTTTTCTTGTAGTGCTCCCTCACGAACGCAACGCCTTCTCATAGTGCGTGTTTGTTTTTATTTTTAAATTTTTTTAAATATTTTTTTTTATTTCTAAATAAATGAATGTTTCTTTCCATAATTTTTTTATGTGGATTACTAGATGTTTTTTTCTTAAATTTCGAGGGAGTGCATTCTTTTTTTTTATTTAACTGTTTTTTTATATGTTTCTTCTATAGAGTTTTAGATGTTTTTTTTAATAAATAAATGTTTTTTTACGTAAATTATTAAATTTTTTTTTTGTTAGATTTTTGAATTTTTTTTGTGGAAGAGAAGTGAAGACACGGCGGTGCATTTTTTTAAATTTAAAAAGTTAGATCAAATTTATTAGTATTCTAATTAATTACCTAGATGAACCGATATTAAAAACTTTATTTTAGAGCTTTCCATTCAAACTGAAGGGTCATAGGGTTAAAGGTGATAATTTCCCGTTATTTATTTCATGAAATTTGGGAGCTAGGACTAAGGAGATCCACGTATAAGGCTTGATGGTCCTTTTTTTTTTATGACGGTCAAAAAATTATAATAAAAACATTATGTACTTGGTGCATTATTGCCGTGGAAGAAACATATACATAATTTGACGTAAGCTCATACGCAAGAGTTTTAATTATATTAAGAGCATACTATTAAAAATGTATTTTTAAAAGATAAAAACAAGAAAAAAATATTCTCAAAAAGTATGAGTCATTATACGGATTTTTTATTTAAATAAATTAAATAAATATATTAATTATTAAAATAAATAATTATAAAAATTATTATCAAAATTTCTTCTCCAATTTTATCTCGTTTATAGTGTAAACGAGATAAATTTATATGTATCTCATCTACACTGTAATCGAAATACATGTTAAATTAAGATGTTTACAGTGTAAACGAGATATTATAAGACAAATTCTCAACTGCTATAAAAAAATGTGCAATCCTTAGCATTCTTCACATATATTTCTAACAGTTTTTTTTTAATAAACCAAATAACAGCAAAAAAATACACACAAAAGTACTATACATTAACAAGTCATACAAGCATCAATTTTACAATACATCATTCATAATCTAGTACATAAAATTAACAACAACATACTCTACATAATAAACTATAAGACATCATCGGTGGTGGGATCCTGATAAAGGAGCCGATGTCCAGTCCCACATGGGGGAGGCTGTGTCTGGCGTTGAGGTCGGCTGAGTCGAGGGTTTGCATGAGGGTGGGGATGAGCAGAATGATCTTGTGGCTGCTGCGGAGGCAATGGGAGAGGTGGGACGTAGTAGCCTCTGGAGTAAGGAACGGGGGCATACTGGTGTAGTTGAGAATGAGGCTGAGGCAATGGAGCTGCAGAGGGTGTCACCTGAGGACGGGATGTAGTAAGTAAGCGACCATAGTCCACTGACGGTGGAGTCACGTACTGGGCACCGGGTCTCACCCCTGCCCGTATGACGAAAAAGCATCGGAAGATATCTGTTGGCATCCAAGCGAAAGTCTGCATTGGAGCTGATGGGTGATGAAACTTCCCGACACTCCGCTCCTTCCATCGATGCAGGGCCAGCGGTATGAAGCTAAAATACATCTTCGAAGAATATCTCCTCAACTGTCTGCTCCTTCTGATAGTTGCTGGATGGGCCAGCATCATGCCATTTGGGTGGTGAGGCATCCCAGATGGGCCGATGCTGCTGACCTCCTGAACCAGATGGATCACGTGGTGCGGGAGGTGGAGGAGGTGGCGGTGGGAATGAATGGTCGCCTCCTGCGGGGATGTCTCCATGGTCCTCATGTCTGTCGTACTCCGCCTCCTCGTCTGACTCTACATCCAATCGATCCTAGCGAGGCCTGACCCTCTCCTGCCTAACCCCCTCACTTGATCCGCGCTCTCTGGCACCCCTCTCCCTCCTAGTAGGACGCCGGGTGTTATCCCTGACCTCCCTCGCATGCCTACGCCGATCAGAGATGTCCTAGGGAAGGTGGAGAACGTCCCTCGGTTGGCTGGCAGTAGGCTACGTCAGCAGGTAAATCGACTAGTCTCGGATCATTGAGTACGTCCTCGCCTGATAGGTGCCTAACCTGGCAAGAGTCCTGCCACCAATCCTAATACTCCCGGGTCGGCCTATAGTCAACACAATACTGAATAGAGATCTTGCGGCCCTCCTCAAAACGACTCGTCCAGCCATCGCACCACTCAGCAAGTCTCTCAGGCCACCATACATCCTTGTCCCGGCCTGTGGAGGTTAGGAACCCATCGACGTTGACTGGGGTGCCAGGCACTGGCTGCTCTCCATTGAACTGGCGCTTCACCCGGTCAACCTCATGAAACTCGATAATGTTTAAGCAGACGAGGGGATGACTGACATCCATGTCCCCCAATCTGCCTCCTCTACAAACCACGTGCGGTACAGAGCCAGGTCCGCAGGGTCATCATACGGCGTCCACACAAATTGAACCAATAGTTATACAATAAATAAATAATTGATATCCGAAAAAGTAATAATGGACCAAAACACAATTCAGTAACTACATACTTTTATTTCGTTTATTTAAACAACAAAGTCTATATAAACGACTAAAATAAAAGGCTGGTCATTTTAATCATAGTGCCAACCTCGTCCCAACGGAGCTGGTCTATCGCTCAACGTCATCGCAGAACTCTCGCCTCATGCTGGTCTCTGCTCTGCTGCGGCAATCCTACCAACCTGACACCAAGTTCAAGAATTACACGAGTTCATATTAATGAATGTCTTAACAATTTACAAATTCAAAACATGAGCAAGGCATAAACAATTGTTACCTCGCAGCCATAGGATACATGAAAATTTTTCTGTCAGGTGGACACCACTGAGAAAATTCTTGGTATATCTAGGACATCAACAGTAGAGTGCAGTCGGCGATGTTTGTGGCGCCTCGGTGTGCTGCAGAGTACAGTGAATGGTATGTCTAGGCAAGTACCGTTGAGTCCCAAGACAACGCACGACACCGCCCAAAGTCCTGAAGGGGTGGGAGCCAATGTAGATGGACCAAGTTGTTCGACTTGTCCATCATCAGGTAGCCTCCGATGAATAACAAGATGTAATACCTCGCATACTGTCGGAGTGTCTCCGTGTCATCTGTCGATGGCATGCGGTGGACATGGTCTCGCAGCCATACAAACTTCAGCGAGAACGACTACTTCCTCTGAGCCCCCTGCTATGGAACCACTGGAGGCCTGGCACCGAGCAGCCTCTCCACCAACTCTCACGTCTCCGTGCCGTACCACCTGAAGAAGTCACGGAAGCACCCCCCAACTGGGTCCCTGTGTGCGCGTAGTTCAAGGTGGTACGCCACGTCCTGCAGGGTGATAGTAGCCTCACCCCACGGTAGATGGAACGTGTGGGTCTCCGGACGCCATCGCTCGACGAACACCGTAATCAGGGAGTTGTCGAAAGTGAAATTCCTGAGAGGCACCATGCTGCGGAATCCCGCCTCCCTCAGATACGGGATGATAGCGTCGGGTGGAGGAAGCACGTGTGACACTCACCGGGACAGGAGTAGGCGAGGCCTCTGACAAAGAAAAATATTTCACAATTATTAAAAATTTAAAATTTGTATAGATCATCAACATATCAAACTGTCTTGACTATTCCACATATTTTCTTAAAAGAATTTTACACGTATGTACTAACTGAATTTATACTGACACGTCATTTTTTGTTAATATGTACTTTCTTAACTAACATATACAGCCTCACAATAAAGTAATTAATAATCTAACTATCAAACTTTGGCTTAACTTAATAACCTAGTTGTCAAACTTGGATAGTTACTAACTAAATTAATAAATTGAGAAATGTGTGACCAATAAACTAAACATAACTATTAGAAAAGATCTACCCAACATTTAAACTCTAAATTAATAATTATATAGCTAACAACTTAATTATCAAAAAATGATTACCACATTTCTAGAATTACTAATTTCTATCAGTGACCTATTCCTAATAATACAAATTATATTCTAGTTTGTGGCAAGCACCCTAACCATAGCTATACATATATGTGATTACATAAAATTCAAGATAATAGAACTAACCGCAAAGTTGGCTATCCCAGCGGAGTGCCATGTCGCATTCAGCCTGTTGATATCCCGATCACGTACATCTGCGTGAGCCATCTTCCAATTGCTCGATGATAAGGTCAGAAATGGGTAAAAGAGAGGAGAAAGTGGTCGAAAAGTTTAAACTGGGGCCCATAACGTCGCTGTAAACGACATCTATGTATACTCGCGTACCAGCCTTATCTCCTTTACACTGTAAACGAGATAAGGCTGACTCACTTATACCAGCCTTATCTTATTACAATGTAAATGAAATACGTGCAAATTTATCTCGTTTACACTGAAACAAGATAAAATCAGAAAACAAATTTCGATAATATTTTTTATAATTATTTATTTTAATAATTAATACATTTATTTTATTTATTTTAAATAAAAAATCTGTCATTATACACCGTACAAAAAAATAGTAGTAGGTACATCTAATTCAGAAAATTTGGACAACATGAGTAATGATTACAAAAAGTTTTATAATTATATTTTGGTATTTTACAATATGATTAGTATTCAAATTATTTTAACTAAAAATTTAAAAATTATAGTAATCTAAAATAATAAAATACTATTTAAAAGTTTTATATTTTTATTTTATATTTTAAAAATATTAAATAATTTTTTTATTATCAATACAATTAAATATCTTTTTTGATATATGTTATTAATTAAAAATCATTTAAAATATCATAACAAATAAACTTTTTTCAACTAATACGGTAGGAATTGCAATGTGCTAAGGCTTGATTTGGTAAAACTTTTCGAAAAGGTGCTTGTGCTTTTTAAAAGCATAAGTATTTCATTTTGTGTTTGGTAAATAAAAAAAGACCATGTGCTTGTACTTGCAACTTTTAAAAGATCGGAGTACTTTTGAAAGTACTTAAGGTGGAGCTTTTCAAAGTTCACTTGTACTTTTTAAAATTTAAAAGTCTAATATAACCTCATATATTAACTAATTTTTAAATTTAACGCTTAAATTTATATTTTTATAGTATTTTTAAATATTAAAAATTATTTTACCAAACGTAATTGTTGCTACTTGTGTTTATTAAAAATCATTTTTAATTTGATTTACCAAATATAAATGTTACATTTTTTAAAAAACTATCTTTTAAAAACTAGTTTTTATAAGTTACTTTTAATAAGTAAAAGTTTTATCAAACTAGGCCTAACTCAAAGATAAGTTTGAAATGTAATATTAAAATAGGTTCATTAATCAAGTATCATTTTAACACAACAATTTTATATTTTTTGTGGGTCAAATTTGATAAAATAATTTTTAGATTTAATATTTATTCTGTTAATTCTTATAGTTTGATCAAATTTTTATAATTAAAGCTTTTTTAATTGAATTCCTATATTAAATAAAAACTTTTAATTAAGTTTTTTTAACTATTTTTTGTTAAAAAGTATAACTTTTTTGAAATATTTATTTTTGTATTTGATGTTGCAAGAATTATGAAATATTATAAAATTAAATATTTTAGGATTATTTTTTAAAAAAAAATAATAACTAGTAAGAATTTACTTACCAATTTTTATCTAATATAAAAACTCAGTTACAAACTTTTAAACTTTAAAGATGTAAGCAAAAATTTAGTGAAATTATAAAAATTAACATACATGATAATTAAATCTAATTTTAATACTATCCTAATATAATAGTGTCAAATTTAATAAAGCAATAGATACAAATAAATATTAGGCTTTCTTTGTTTAATATTTATTTCCTGTTGACTCTTGTTAATGCATGCTTCACTTTGTTTGGCACACTAGACTCGAGAGGCTGTACCTTCTGTAGCACATATAGAATTAAATATTCCGTTTTAATGAATATATTTATTTTACAATTGTTTTAAATAAAAAAACAGATATAATCAAATATGAAATGTTGTTAAACAGATTTCATTGTACCGAAAGAAAATAAAACAAAATATAATGAAGAAATTCAAGATAAACTTGTAAGAATTTGAGCATTGTGGTTTTATATATTTTTAGGGAATCTTTGCCTCTTCTTGTGTTGTTCCAACATTATTATTGAAAAGAATGTTGAAATTCGAAAGGTAGTAACAGTAGTTAGTACCGAGGAAGAAAAACAAGAAACAAGATAAGAGTAGAGAAGGTATAAACAATTTTGTTATTATGGGATTTAGTTTCTAATTTGCACCAAAAATAAATAATAAACTACAGTTGGATAAATGGTTGGAAGCATTTCTCACTTGTTAGTAGGTGTTTCTAAATTCTGACTTTTGAGGGTTCAATAATTATTGAAGAGGTATTATTTAACAAATAAAGAAAACAAGGTAAGAAAGAGGAGTGAACTCCCAACCCAGTTCTTGATATTTTTTTGAATGACGATATTACAATCTCTTAAAAAAAACAAAGATAGTTTATTTTGGTTTTTATTCGCTGCTTCCGTGATATAACGTAGTCTCTCTGTATGTTTTTTCATCGAATTTCGTTAGAGTGATAATAAAAAATCTAAACCATGTGAATAGTGGGTTACAGATTTAGTCCAAATACATATAAAAATTAAAAACACTCTATAAATTAACTAAATAAAAAAATAACCATCTCAAATTCTAATTTATCAAAGCATTTCACTCAAATACTCTTTTCTTTTTCAATCGGCTGCTACCCCACCTTCATCAATAATCATCCCATTTCACCGTCGCTGCTTGGCTTGTCATACGCCGCTACTGGCGTCGCTCATTCATAGTAAAAATAACCATCTACTTAAAGATAAAAATAATCATTTGCATACCTAATAAATTGAACATCCTATTTTAATTATATATAACTAAAACCAACATATATTGAGCATGATGATTGTTCAAATGTTATGATGTATTAGTTTTGAATTATGATTAATAATTAAAATTACAAAGATCTTATTTGATTTTATTGATAATTATATATGGTAAAGTGAAAATCTATTTATATTATAATTATAAAGATTTTATTTTGTCCAATATTATAATTATTTTCATTTAAGAAATCAATAATCGGTTAAACCCTAATTTTTATAATAATAAATGTCGAAAAGAATTATGATTGAGTTTTTTTTTTTATAGACAAAAGTTGTCAAAAAAATGTCTAAGAATTAGTATATTTCACTATCAATAATTAAAAATATTTCTATTGAGTATTTTTTATAGTCAATAAATATTAAAATAAGTAGTATTATAAAAAAAATATTCTCAAACTTTTCTAGTAAACCATTTTTGATGGTCAATAATTAAAAAGAAGGAAAGATTATTTTTCACAATTATATATCTATATGTCAAAAATATTATTTTTCACAAAATTTTTATTAACATGTTTTGATTGTTAAATGAGCAACGTGAGTCACTTTCTATTATTTTTTGAAGTGCTTAAATATTTTCATTGGTGGATGAATGATTTAAATTTCAATTTGATGAATGAATTTGTAATAAACAAAAATATTGTCTTAGGAATAAATCAGATAACATCTGGTGCAATAAAAGAAAAATTCAAAACTAAGATATACTTTTTGAAATATTTAGTTCGAATAAACTATAAATTTTTTTTTTAAATTATTAAATGGCTGACCAAAAGTACTTCATTTTCTTGTGTTCTTAACTTGCTATCGTCGCATATGTATTATAATAAGCCCTATCATCAACATGAATTAAAATTCTGACCAATTTTCCATGTCATGGATTATTCATCACCTTGGGCCAAGACTTCAATGGGTTTAATTTGACCTTAAAGGGCTATTAGTATTATTGTATTACTATTAGTCAAACCTCAAAATGCTTCCTGAGATTGACGTCGTGCATTGAAATCGTCTCTGAAATTTCAATTGCATTAATTACGTCCCTAAGATTGAAAAAAGTGCATCATATTAGTCCCTGACCCATTTTTCCTTAACAACGTGATGACATGGCTAGATGATGTGGACGATAAGTGACACGTGTCACTCCATAATTTAGCCACGTATAATGATATGATGATGTGGTGACCAGTGACACGTGGCATGCTGATGTGGATAGTTGTGCCACGTGTCACAATGTTATTTGGCCACGTGTCCGTTTGTGCCACGTGTTGCAACAGTATTCGTCCACGTGTTATTCATTATGTCATCATTGTAGATGCACCAAATTAGTCCCTCACTTTGCATTTAGTAACTCATTTTAGTCTCTGAAATTGAATGTCGTGCACCAAACTAGTCTCTTCACCAATTTTTTCTCATTTTTTCTATAAATTCAAAATTCTCAATATTTTTGAATGCATTAATTTCAATTCTATTTTTTCACATGTTATTCAAATAAAAGTGCTTTTATAAAATATTTTTTCTCTTACGAATACCTTAACCGCCGACTTGGAGTTGACGTGAAGGCATTTCAAGCATCTTCACTACTATCTCCGACCTCTTTCAATGCTTTTATAAAATATTTTTTCCTCTTGCGAATACCCATAACCGACGTCTTGGAGTTGACGTGAAGGCATTTCAAGCTTCCCTCATTACCATCTCCGACCTCTTTCGTTTAGACTGTAGAGGTCAAAGATGATAGTGATAGTGCTTGAAGTACCTTCAATCTAACTCATTTACACATAACGAAAACGTGTATTTCATAAGAATAAAAAAATGTATATTTTAATTATTGATTTCTTGTTAAAAGCACATATTTTTTTATGAAAAAAAATATGTCCAATCAATCATATAATTATTTTTTTATAATAACATACTTATATATTACAAAATTTATCAATGTTAAATTATTAAAAAAATTATATAATTAAAACTAAAATTTTAAAATTTTTTATGAAAGTACTTGTATTTAAACGATATATGAAAAAATAGAATTGAAATTAGTGCATTTAAGATATTGAAAATTTTAAATTTAAAAAAAATGAGAAAAAATTGGTGAAGGGACTAGTTTGGTGTAAGACATTCAATTTCAGAGACTAAAATGAGTCACTAAATGCAAAGTGAGGGACTAATTTGGTGCATCTATAATGATGACATAATGGATGACATGTGGACGAATACTGTTGCGACACGTGGCCAAATAACATTGTGACACATGGCACAACTATCCACATCAGCATGCCACGTGTCACTGATCACCACATCATTATATCATTACATGTGGCCAAATCATGGAGTGACATGTGTTACTTACCGTCCACGTCATTCAGCCATGTCATCACGTCGTTAAGGGAAAATGGGTTAGGGACTTATATGGTGCACTTTTCTCAATCTTAAGGACGTAATTAGTGCAATTGAAATCTCAGGGACGATTTCAGTACACGACGTCAATTTCAGAGACCATTTTAGGGTTTAACTCGCTAAATAGAAGAAATAATGTACACAATACCACCAAAAAAAAATAAAAAGAAGAAATAATGTAACAAAATCAAATGATAATCTGTTAAATTCAAATGCTTTCTGTTGGAAGTCACCAACATATAGTATAGATATCATATATTAAGTGTTAGCATAAGTGAATATTTTATATTCTTCAGAGGTAGAGATTTCTTGGAACATACTGCTCAAATTAAAAAACTTTACATACATTATGTATATTAATATCAATACTAGTAACTCATATGAAAGTTTTTTTTTTTTTTTTTTTTTTTGGTTGGACGAAACTTACATAAAAGGATTAATTTTAGCATATGCATGGTGATATGATATACTTTGTACAGGCCAAGAATTAATTCACATAAATGCTTTCAAGATATTTTAAAATGTGAGAAAAATAAAAAATATATTTTTATTAATGCCAAATAATTTTTGTATTTGATAAACTGTATTTTATCCAAAATTTTGTCAAAATATTTGGATAAGTATTTAAAAAATGCAAACAAAAATTAAAGTGGAACCATAATACATTATTCTCTAAATTTTATTTTCATTTTTAAAATTATTTTTTAGTCATTTATAAAAAAAGTTAAAAAAATCCATTAAAAGTAAAATCATTAAATTTTAATAACAAACTTTTTTATTTTTCTAATCATACTTATGGGAAATTATATTAAAATTTGATCTCTAAATAATTAAACCTATGTTGTGAATATATATTTAACGGTTTAGTATTTTTATTGTGTTTTATAAATTTTTTAAAAATATTTTGGTCGTTAACAAATTTAAAGGATACTTTTCATCAATGATTTGATAATTTGGAAATAGTTTTTTTTGTAGTTTACCCTATTTTGCTTAAATTTCTCACGATTAATGTGTCTTATGTTGTAGGTGAATATCTTAGATACTTTATAGATGATTCAGTACTCTCTCAACATAAAAGAGGGAGAAATTAAAATTATCACATCAAATATTCATATAAAATAATAAAATACGAGGAATTATAAAATTAAGAATTTCAAAAAAAATTCACAACAACTTGTATATGCTTATTTTTTTATTATTTGGGTGAACCTAGCATAAAGTTTATTAATGCATTCTTTCTTCTTTCTTGGATCATTCCCATGGCGTTCCTCACATTCAAGGACAACGCATTTCTTAATGCACTCTTTTGTCTTTCTTAGATCTTCTGCATACTCATCTCGACAATACTTGGTACACTTTCCTAGTGCAGTTCTTCCTCTTCCTCCTGCAATAATATAATAAGATGGAGTTGCCCAAGATTTCATAGGAATATTTTCATGAAATTTAGCACTGCCAATACAAATAAGCACTCCAATCATCAATAATATGATTGCATGCATCACACTAGTCTTGGCCATATAATTCTATGTTCTTTTCTCTCTTAAATCACCTTTTTGTTACACACTAGAATTTATATAGGTTTTAAAATATTCCTTGTTATAGAATTAGAATGTTTCTCAAACATAGTTTGTGTCCTTTCGTTATACAAAACGCTACAAGTTACTAATATAAACAAAAAAATTACTGTTGTTGAGAGAATTTTGAGATATCTAAAAGGGTATTACTAATATTGAGATCATGGGTTACATAGATGTTAATTTTTCTAGAAATAACAAGTGTAATTATCCGTGCCATGCACGTGATAAGATCGAATAAAATATTAAAATGATAATTAAATAAAAAAAATTAGTATTATAAAATTTATAAAAAATAATAATAAATAAAGCAATTCTCTAATAAAATTTTCATTAAAAATTTAAATTGTAAACAAATTAAAAAATTGGTATCAAGGTCAAATTAATAATTTTAAGAATATAACTCATTTAATCTATGTCACGTGTCAAAAATCTAATATATTATAATCTATTCAACGAGTGAGATTAAACATCACGTTTTAAACGTCTTTGCCTGAGTATTTGTCTCTGGCAAAAATACCAAAACAAAAAATTATTGTTACATTGGACGATTTTAATATGAAAAAAAAAACATTAAGGAAGATTCTAAATAAAAAATTACCTTGGGGACGGTTTCGATTCTGAGCCTCAACGTTAGGGACCAAAACAATACTTATCCCTATAATAATAATAATAATAATAATAATAATAATAATAATAATAATAATAATAATAATAATAATAATAATAATAATAATAATAATAATAATAATTATTATTATTATTATTATTATTATTATTATTATTATTATTATTATTATTATTATTATTATTATTAAAAATATTTTCGATTGATAATTGATAAGTAGTTTAATAATGCATTAAATACTGATTTTATATAACTATAATAAAGATATTTTTCTAAATTAGTATAATTATACATTATTACTTAAATGCTAATTATAGTATAAGTATAATAAAGATATTTTTATAAAATAAACTTAGAAGAGAAAATAGTACATTCATTTTGGCGGAAAAATAGATTCATAAAGAATCGACACTTCACTTTTATTAATTGGGGGAAAACTCAATTTTAATATATTAAATAGCTAGATTGATAAAAACATAATTGAAAATTAGAGGTGTTTTGGCTCGGTTTTAGATTAAAAATCAATCAAATTGATTTGATCGGTTCTTTTTTAGCATCAATCAATTGGTTTGCTATTTTTACATCAATTGAATTAAACCGAACTGAATCAAAAGCCATTTAATTCAGTTAGTTTTTTCAGTTTATAAATTCTAATTAAACAGGTCATTAATCACAATAAAATGAGGTTTAAAATAGTTAATAAACTTAAAATAATAAAAGTACATTATATTCAAATTTAATGCAATTTCAACTATCTCAATAACTAAACATAAAATAAATACACATAATTAAATATAAAACAAACGCATGAAAATGTCTAATAAACACCGTCCTAAAACCAAACTACAAATCAACAAATACACTTTAGAACTAAATAACAATAAAATCAGTCACCATAATTAATTTGAATAATTCACACCAGATTCATTATCATTTTTTTCGATTGGTGCAATTTCTACAAAACAAAACAAAAAATAATATAAATTATAAACTATAAAGCAATGCGTATAATTTATGAAAGAAACTTCAATTTTTTTTGCATATCTAATTTTAGTTTCTCAAACTCCTCAATAAGTTCCTCAAAATCAGTTGTCATTGAAGAAGAACGAAGCCAATTTTGTGTGCAAATCAATGCCTCTACTATTTTTGAAGTTAAAGAACTTTTATAGTTATTAAGCACTCTAATGTCTTTGTCTTTGCCTGTTCATTGCTTGCTGACTGCATACATATAAACATAACAAACGCACAACAACATACATCAAATTATTATCTAAAAAATTTGTTATCAAACAACAAGAATTACAACAAATCTATTCTCAAACAGTAACAACAAGTTATAGTAACAAATTTTCATAGTACCAGCCACCGAAAATTAGGACCAACAACAAATTATTATCTAATTAAAAATTAGGACCAGTAAATCAGCAACAATAACACAAATTTAACTCAACAAATTAGACCAGCAACAACAACAAATAGAGCCAGTGAAGTACAGAACCAGCAACAACAATAAATTTTATTCTAAAAATTGGTGAATATATTGTCTTCCAAAGAAGACATTGTTGAATTGCAAGAGAGGGCTTGATGACGGCGCGGGGTTCTCGGTTAATTGGAGACGACATAGGGTTCTCAGCGACAGAGAGGGTTGCTTGGTGACGGCTCAAGCTTCTTGGCAACAGAGAAGATTCTACGGTTGGGACTCGTGACGGCGCAACGAGAAACGCGTCACCATTGCGGATTACGTGAGAAGGATGGAGGAAAGAGCGCTACGCATAGAGGAGGAGGGAGGGAAGCGCTACGGTCTATGACTCTACGGATGGAGGGAGGAGGGAGATTCTGAGATTCAGAAAAAGAAAAACGAGGAAGGGAGACACTGCGTTTTGCGTGAGTGAATCACTCACTTAGGGTTAGCAATTTTGATATTAGGTTAAAGGGTAAAATTGTAAAAATTAGTCTTTTCGATTTTTGGATTGATTATTATAAATTTCAATTCGATTTTATGATAATTTTTGATCTAGCTCGATAACTTACACCTCTAAAAAAAATTGTTGTTTCTTTGAAAAATCCTATATCATTTAGAAAAACAGCAAACAAAATATTGTTGCTCCATAAATTATTGAAGCAGAGTACATAACTGCTACAAATTACTGAAAACAAGTCTTGTTAATTAAGAATCAACCTGAAGGCTACCTACTAAAGTGCTAGTCTATGATCCCCATCCTTAGCTTGGTCATAATACAAAGTGTTGTGCATTAAAAGATATTTTGTTTTTCATTTTATATATAAGTTACAGAAATGTTAAAATTTTAGTAAATTTTATTTTTTGCCAATAGTTAGTTAATAATAAAAGATATAGACTAAAAATATATTATCGAACTATTAAATAAAAAATAATAGACTGATAATTAAAAATACTAACAAAAAAATAATAAATTAAGTTGATCTTGAACTTTTCTCTATAAGTTATATATGATATAAGGGATACGCCTAAGTAATAATGCAATGTGGATGCGCAATTCCATTTGTAACCCAAAAAAAAGAAATACACCATTTGTAACCCAAAATGGCGAATAATGAGGAAATAGTTCAGCTACATCATCGATCGAAGAGGCTCAATACAAGGAATAATACATGGTACACTAGAACACTATTTAATTTTCAGATACATTCCATAGAACTCCATTGAGCAAACTAAAGTACTAGCCAAACATTTGACGACACTTGTTCATGCATTCAATTTCCTTCCCTCTATGGTTAGGAAAGATTCTTCGACATCTGTTAATACACGCTTGAAGTTGTATCTCATCAGATGAAAAATCATAATGTGATAGACTCAAGGGCCTTTCAAGAAGAGTGTCTTGAAATTCAGTAATAATGACCAAATAAATAATCACTCCGGTTATAAGTATTATTGCTAGTGCATTTGTCACATTGATCTTGGCCATAAATGTCTCTGTTAATGTTACAAGTGTGAGAAGTGTATGAAGTTAGTCTCACATCAAAGAAAACAAAAAAGAGTAAGGAGTTTATAAGATGAAAGACTCATTTATTTATTACCTTAAGGTTTTTGAGTTAGATGTAGTGTCTTCTCATCTTATATTCTCTTGATTTTTTCTCGATATCTCTTCGATGTTCAAGAGTTCCCCATGATGACCCAACAGTCTCTTAGTGTATTTCTTCTCTTTTGGCTTGCAATCACAAAGTTATGATTAATTCGACTTTATATACAGAGTTAAATCATTCCTAATCTTATTATTATATTCTATATGATTCTCATCAAGTTAACTAGAATATTTGTAGCTTAGTTTGTGTCCCATTTATATACTAAGAGGTATAGATTGATTCTCAACATAAACAAATTAAATAAAACAAAGAATTCTCATTGTAGAAAAATATTCTTTTAGAATAATTTATTGTATTGTTTGCCTCTTGAGTTCACTGAATTAAAAAAGTAGCTTATTTATAACAATAATGCAAACTGAATATAAAATGTAGCTTACAAAGAAGAGAAAAACTATGTACATGTAAAACCATTGAAAATATATATAATATTACTATATTTTTGAGAAAAGCTATGGGTAAATGGTATGGGAAGTTAGGAAGAAAAAAATAATGTTCTAATTATTTGTTTAAAAAAAATTTACATGAGAAATAAGAGTGACATAAGTTACTGTTTTACACATACTTTTGGAATGATCTTTGAGTCATCATGGTTACATTAGAAGAGAATAACATAGTTACAAACCGTACCATTAGTTCATAAATAGTAACATAAAGTTATGGTAACTATTTAGTTATAATGACATTAGAAGAGATTATGGTTACAAACCGTAATATAAAGTTAAAAACAGTGATCATTGATAAATTATTACTACTTTTTTAGCAATAGTCACTATTTTAAAGGGTCACTGTAACACCCTACCATACAGAGTCTTATGCTTAAGTCATAATTCAGAGATGGCAAGGTATTACAACCTCTAAAACCAAAATTTAGTACGTTTAGTAGTATGAATAATTGATTATAACTAGGAGCCTTTGTAGAAAAAGGGGTAAACAAAAACCGTAACTCAAAAGCGCAACACTCCGATCGATAACGTAACGAACAGGGATAAGCTAACGCGAGATCATATATATACAAAGGAGTGTCAAAAACAGGAATATCAAGACTCAAAATCCGGCTGCGAAGATAACCGGTCCGAATAAGGAAAACCCCAAGGAAAACCCAAAAGGACACAAATACAGAAACCTATTTTCCAAAACCTCCTATAAGAGGAGTCATCACAGTTTGTATTATTTAATGGAGATAAAAGTATCTAAACAAGATATATAACCCAAAACAGAGTCCCGAGAACAAAGGATCTTCGCTAATCCAGAAGTCTCCAGCATGCCTCAACGAGAAGCCTCGCGTCCTGCATCTGAAAACCACAAAATCCGCATGGGTGAGAACCAGAGGTCCCCAGCACGGTAACAGCTTCCACATATATAATACATAATAATAGAGGAAAGCCGAAGGCAATCCTAGAACTTCCTCCAGATAATATCAAAGCTTATAAACAAACTAAACCGTAAGTGGTAACTGACTAAAGATTCTTCAGTCTAACTAATACTTCCCTTTCCAATTCCTTCAGACCTCCCAACCACCAGCAGGAGTATAATATAGCAAACACAGTTATATCAGACAAGAGATTTACAAATAGGAGCAGATAAGGCATTTAGACAATTAGCAAGTAATATGCAGTCAAATAGGCAATCTCAAACAATTCATGTAGTATGCTTATGATGCATGCCTGTCCCTAGTGGCTGATGATATCATCTGTCGGTTATAGAGCCAACCCGACAAGTCCTGGTAGCTAACCATTGGACTGTCCCTCTGTCGCGCATCCCCAACTCGAGTTATACTCATCATAAACTTGATCATAATCATGATCCATATCCATCACCCTCACTGGTGAATATTTACGGGGGCGAGCTCATCCGGGTCTTTCACAGTGCCTGGCCACACTTACGACATAGGGTCAAAAGAGCTTCGAGTCTCAACCTGGAGCACGTGGTGGCTAGCCACTGCTTCCTCCCAGGGAAACCCTCATCTCCGATGGTGGAAGTGCAAACATTCACAATTCATTCAACAGCATATATGCATATATACTTAGCCATAATCATGGCTCCACCGTAACACGGCAATAATCTAGCCATCCGGCTCACGGTTAAATCCATAACCAGCCAATTCATTAACAATTACGGCCCTTCGGCCCATGGCACAACAAGCACTTTCACCGCCATTCTCCGCATCTCACATAATCATCTTTGATCCTCATTGATCATTCATTTTTCCCTTGCTTCACTCGCAAGTTACCACATTCACTAGCCCTTTTCCTCATGCTAGGCATATCATAATGATTTAAGATATAAGTGGTGAGATCGGAGGCTTAGAAGTATGAAATTTGGCTTTTAAAACTCAAAAATCAACTTTGAGATGAAAACAGGGCCACGCGTACGCGCACTCCACGCGCACGCACGGATGGCCAAAAACTCATCGACGCGCAAGCGTCATACGCGCGAACGTGCGGGTTGAAAAATATCCAAACGGCGCGCAAGCGTCAGCCACGCGTGCTCTTGCGCCCAGGCACAAAACTGGCACAATTCTGGCACAACTATCTGGAGAATAGTTGGGCATATGGCGCAGCGCATCGACGCGCCCGCACACACCACGCGCACGCGTGGATGGTGCTTCCTGGAAGAATGGTGCGCACGCGCCAAGTGCGCCTACGCGCGGAGGGTTATTCTGCTAAAAATTTTCTAAGTTAAAAGCTGCAGAATTCACAGATTCAACCCCCAATCTTCCGACGGTCATAACTCTCTCATTTTAAATCATTTTTCACCCGTTTTTCGAACGGCATGGACATCCCGGATCCAATTTCATTTCTAAACAGATTTGGTACAAATCAGAGATCCGTAGTCCAGGTTATGTCCCGTCAAAGTATGCCCAAAAACCATGTTTTCATACAAAACCACAAAGTGCCATTTTCAAAACAAGCCACTTTCAACTCTTTTCAAAATCAATCAAAACATGCCAATTTCAACCCTTTTCTTTGAAATCATTCAAAATGTACCAAAATCAATAACAAGCCATCCTCAACTCACACATTGACACTTTACCAAAATTTCCAAAATCACCATCCAACCCTTTTAACACTTCTCAATCAAATGGCTAAAGGACAAACACAATATCATGTCATACATCCTTCATCAATCCAATTTCCAATAATTCCATTTCCAATCAATCATCATTATACATAATCATCATCATACTCACCATCAACATGGTACCACCCATCAATTCAACCTCAATCATCCATCAAGCATATATCACAACATGCATTTCTCATACATCACACAATCAAGGCATCAATATTCATAATCACATATATGATCACATCATATATCTCAACCATTCAACAACATCAACAATTCAATGCCTATCTTAGGACCTCTAGCCTAAGTATTTCCTACCACATTACATATTAGATACGGAAAACCGAAACCATACCTTTAGCCGATTTTCCAAGCTCAATCGGAGCACTTCTAAACCACTTGTCCACAAGCTCTCAAGGTATCAACACCTCCAAGAACATATTTTGTCACACAAAACCCTCTCCCAAGCTTTCCAAAATCACCAATCAAGCTCCAATATTCACATATACACAACCTAAGCCACAATCATCATATCCATACACAACATCTCAATACCCAAACATCATAGAACAACAAATCACACTAGGGTTGAGAATCTTACCACACCCAAGGTCCAAGGAGACAAGATTAACCTTCTCCTTCAAGAGAGTTGGGTCCTATAACATCAAAGAGCCCAAAATCTCAACATTTTTGCTCATGAAACTCGAAATCAAGGCTAGAAATTCGAAGAGCAAAATGTGGCTTACCTCAAAATTAATTGTATGGGTTTTGTAGAGCTCTCCGCGGTGAACACGTGGCCGCAAACGGAGCGGCAATCGGAGCTCTAGATCAAAAGTTATGGTGGTTTGAAGATCAACCAAGGGAGAGAACTTGAGAGAGTGTTCTTCCCCCCTCCATCTTAATTTTCAGCGTGTGTTTGTGTATTGTGAGGAGAGAGAGTGCTGAAAACTAGGGTTTTAGTTTAGTTTAGTTGGGCCAAGGGCCCACTTTGGGTCCGGTTGGACCGGTTTGGCCCTTTCGGTCCAATCTTAGTCCGTTTTCTATAAAATTGGTACCGAAATTCTTGTCTCAGTCTCCTCTATCATATTAAGCCATAAAAATAACATTTTTGGCTTTCTAGAATAAATTCTCATTTATGGGTTAATTAGCCATTAATTAACCGGGTCTTACAGTCACAACATACAAAAACAAAAAATTGTAGTGGGTACTTTTTAATTGATATGGTAATATAATATTGTTGCCGAATTTTCTTTACAAAGGCAACAATTAAAAAGTTTTTACCAAAAAGATTAATTTGTTATATTATATACACTTCTCCAAATATAGCCTTCTACCATTAGGTGAGTGAGTTTTTTTTTTATCAAAAATAAATATTTTATTGATGAAATAAATGGTCCACTAGGGACAACACATGGGGAAATAACTGAAAAAGATACAACAAAGTCCAAGGTTCAGAAGTAATTGAATTACATTGAATTAGGAAAGTAACTTTTCTAATTCCAAGCAACACTTCCATTGTCTTCTCACTTATGAAGAGCACCACGCCAAGTGCAGCGTCTTCCTCTCTCTTGCATGGATCTACGGGTCACACTACAAGAAAAATGGTGAGTACTATCAAATTTAGGATTGGACATTAGCGACGAAATTACTGTCAAATTTATCGCCAGTAATATCATCGAATTCATAAGGTTTATTATTTACCAGCAGATTTTGGATTTCGACAATAATTCTGCCTATAATATTTGGAGGGAAACAAAAGTAAAATGGTGCGTCCAGTTAAATCCGACGGTAAAACCAATTAGTGAAACGATGCATGTTGGTGACCTACAAAGGTTTACCATTGAAAAAATCCAATGGTAAATCCAACGGTAACTGGTCGTGAATTCAAAACGCGAACCCTCCTCCCCTCATTCCAGATTCACTCCCTCTCTCACTAAACCACCATCTCCCTCCTTCCCTCTCCCCAAAACCACCATCTGCCATCGTCGACACCGCCACCACCACAACCCCCTCTCCGCCGCTGTCAGCCCACCGACCCACGAGACCCCTTTGTTCTTCTTCTTCTCCTTCTACTCTCCCTATTCTCCATTTTCCGAATTGGCGCCGAGCACCACAGAGCCACCACAGCCGCTCCCCAATGCCAGCCTCCGTTCTTTGGTGTCTGCTCGACACCACCACCACCGCCTCCGCTCCCCAGCTTTTTCTCTTCGATTCGATTCTGTCTCTGCATAACAATAGGTAACATTGAAATCTCTATATTGTTAATTGAAATCTCTATATTATGCCTCCATTTGTTTTTTTAATTAAAATCTATATATTGAGTTAATTGAAATCTCTATATTCTGTCTCTATTTGTTTTTTAATTGAAATCTCTATATTAGGCTAAAATATTTTGTTGTAAATTGAAAAAATTGTTGCTGAGCTGTCCATTTTAATAGATTAAAAAATGATTGAGAAATTAAGTTATATTGAGCTGTCCATTTTTATACGTATTTGAAGATGGCTGAATTTGAGTTTATGAACATGCTGAGGTTTTGTTGATTATTGAATTGGTTTTTCTTATTTTGAATTTGAATTTGAACTTTGAATTTCCACTTTAAAAAGTGTTTCGATTATTGAACTGAATTGCTGAATATTATTGCTGGAGTTATTTGACATTGTCTGAAATATGTTGGTTCACTATGTTAAGGTTGGTTTTGATATATGCAGACATGACGACAAGAAGAGGTGCTGCAGATTAGGTTATCAGACGTGGTTGAAGCCGTGGTCAGGTAGAGGGAGGGTTTCCTCTGGTACCCTCGGGACTTTTGGATCCTCTCCCTCTACTCCGACCACGCCGGTCATGCCACAGGTTCTGGGTTTAGCAGACCAGCCATTCATCATGGTCCCTAACCCCAACTATGTACCGTGGTCTACGACGATAACGCCACCTCCCACCGCTCAATAACCTGCATCCACGGCAACGCCGAGTCCAGCGACGGATGCCGTGGTGTCGGAGTCCAGCCACGGCAGTGATGCAACAGTTGATGCCCCTCCACCACCTACCATCGTATAGTTGCGCATTTGGCTTGATGGTTGTAAGAACCGAGACTAATTAACCGTCTAATTAAATGATTAATATTGCTCAAAATAGGATCCGAAAACTTATAATGAGAATTAGAGGATTTAAATATGATTTTTGGACTCAGTAGATTTTTCTGATTCAGAAAATGTATTTTCTGCGAAAAACGAGTAAAACTGGGAACCGGCAATCGAACTGGTCGAACTAGTTTAAGTCTGCCCGGCACTATGCGAGAAAAATTAAAAACAGCAGAAAACCTTAGGAAAATATTTAAAGTCGAAAACCGAGCGTTAATTTTAAAAGTTTGGTCCAAAGTTGGGCCAAACGGACTAAAAACACTAACGGGTTGGACTGGGCCCAAGTTGGGTCCAAGCCCAACATATATAAGCACTTAAAGGCACCCACTTTAGCTCATTAAACACATTCAAGAGAGGGAGAGGAGCTGAAGTGAGAAGAGAGTGAGGGTTTCCAAAGTTACTGTTCACCTACATCTTCAATCCATCATATCTCGAGCTACGGTGCTTTGATTCACGTGCCGTCAGCGGCTACGCGAAGCCCTCATCGAGCCCGTCACTTCTAGCTAAGAATTGTGGTAAGCTTTTCAAAATTTTCTATCCAGTTTCAAGCCCTTGTAAAATTCAAAAATTTGGTTTTGGTTTTGAGTAAAATCTTGTGATTTTGGGTGTTTAGGTACACTCTAACACTTGATTCCCATTGGGTTTTACCCAATCCACATTTGGTAAAGTGAGCATACTTGATCTCTTGTGGTTTTGTGTATATATGAAACCCTAGGTTTATTTATGGAACTTGTGTAATTTCTAGCTTGAATTGGTGTTGTGTGGAGTATATTGGTGACTTAAATTGCTTGAAAGTGGACTTGGTGGCTGGACTTGTTGATCTTGGTTGAGGATTTGGTGAATTGAAGCTTGTTGGAGTTCAATTTTGGGTTTTTGGCATATTGGGAGTCGGTCAAAGTATGGTTTCGATTTTCTCTATGTAATATATAATATTTCTGGACACTTAGGCTAGGGACCCATAGGATAGGATTGACTTAAATTAGTTGTTGAAATTGTTGTATGATGATGAATGATGATTTGATGATTTGGGTTGTTGATGAATTGAAATGTTGATGTTGATAGCATGGTATGGAGGGTTGAGATTGAAATTTATTATGGTGATTGTTGGTAATAGTGGAATGATGTTTGATTAATGTGTTGGTTGAATATTAATGTATTGTTATGTATTTGATAATGGGGATTGATGATTTCATAAGATGGAGTGGTGAATTGAGGTATGAAAAATATGAAATTGAGGTGTTTTGGGAGTTTGATGAAATGGTGGTTTAGTTTTGGTTGTGAAATTGGAAAATTGAGAATTTGTGAACTTTTGGTAAAAAACTGAAATTTTGATAAACTTCCATGAATCATATCTTGAGCTGTCGTGCTTGAAATTCAATGTATTTTATATCAAATGAAAGATAATTGAACAAGCTTTAAAATGATTTAAAATTTGTGGAAATCCGAATTTGGTAGAAGAATATATGATTGATGAAAGTTTGGTGTCAAAATCTAAAATTCTGCAATGTTGCAGAATTTTGTGATTTATTGTTTGTGTGCGCACGCACAGCCTTGAGCACACGCACACCCCGTGAATTTTTGAACCTGTGCGCATGCACACACGGGGAAATGACTACTGATGGGGGTGCTAGGATGCCCACGCACATACCCACGAAGTTTTACAACCTGTGCGCACGCACACGTTGGAAGGTGCATTCTGTTGAGGGGGTTAGCACGCCATGTGCGAGCGAACAGAATTGTAAAATTTTGCACTTGTGCGTACGTACACCTCTATGCGTACGCACACTTTTTAAAAATCCCCTAGGGCGTGCGCACGCACACCCCCTTTGCGTACGCACATGTCCTGTTTTTCAACTAAAACTTTGTTTTTAAACTATTTCACCTTCCCAACAAGCTTGTATACTTCTGTGACACCTAATTAAGACTCTTGGGCTTATTTTCGGGCATTGAAACATGGGAAAGGTCCTAGGAGATTTAACTTGGTATTATTTTGAAAAGATAGAGAATGGAGGCTTAGGTTTCTGATGTACTGAGGATGGGTTTGGTAGAGCGAGAAGGAAGAATGGTGTATGAACTGAGAAACTGAGGAACTGATGAGTTCAGAATGGACATGTTAAATTAACAGTGGTTGAGATGAGTCGAGGGCTCGGAATGGAGTGATGATCCATGATATACTGAAAAATGTTTTCTGAAAACCACTGAATTACTGTTTTATACTCAGAATTATGAGACGCTATGCACCTGGCAGAGATGGTAGTTAATCCCGCCTGTTGAGGTCGCAGCAGCGGCGTAAGAACGGTGGTGAATCCCGCTTACGTTGAGATGTGAGGTCTGTGGCAAGAGTATCCCGCTCGCATCCCTTCGGATCACTAGAGTGTGCAGGCACAAAATCCTGGACGATGTTCTGAGCATCATATCTCGGAGGTTCCCAATCATGATTTCGAAGGGCGACATCTCCATGGAGATGTGTCGGGTTGACAGTTGAACCGACAATGTGATATCACAGCCAATAGGACAGACATTCATCATGTGCATCTTCTATCTGTTTGTTTGCTTTGTCGACTTGTAATTGCTTGCCTAATTGTATAACATGCCAAATTGCCTACTTGAATTACTTGTCATATATGCCTATACTTGTGTTTTACTTGCATTGATATTATCTGTGTTTTCTACTGGGATTGAGGAGGTTCGGAAGGCGGTGGCGATGGGATCGCATGGAGGATAGATTGGTGAAGGCTGTAGGACAGCGGAGAACTGTTAGACTAGAAAATCCCCTAAGTTAGATTACCCCTTTTATGTTAAGGATTTAAGTTATGCTTTACTATTTTAGTTATGCCTTAAGATGAATCTTGTGATGGATATGAAGTTCTAGGATTGCCTCTGGCGTCCCGGAGTCTTATATCTTACATCACTGGGTACTATTACCATACTGAGAACCTCCAGTTCTCATACCATATTCTGTTGTTGTTTTTTAGATGCAGGTCGCAACCCACCTCGGTGAGTTGCTTCGATGGTGCAGAGCAGAGGATCCAGGATACATTTTGGGGTCTTTTTGCTTATTTTGTTTATATCTCACACTTTTGTATTTACTTTTGCCTAGGAGCTTACTTTGAGAGGAAAAACTTGTATAAGCTATTTTTGACTATCAGGTTTCTGTATTGTTTGTATATAGCTAGCCGGCTTAAACTACGCGAGCCGAGGCTAGTTCTTTATGCTATTATACTCTTATATTTTGTTATATTATGTCTATATCTTGTGCGTTAAGTTTGTGGCTTCGTGAGTACGTTTTGCGCTTTTCAAATCCTGTTTTTGAGCTGTATCCTTCATCGGACTTCTAGAATATATTATTTCTTCTATATATTATATGTATAAGCTTTAGAACTGTCGTAACCTTTGATTAACATTTGCTTTATGACGCGAGGTAAGGCTTAGGGTAATTAGGGTGTTACAATGGCGGCACGGGGTAAGTATCACATTCAATGCTGATGTATTTTCTGTTTATTGTTTTCTAGTTTTATTAATTATGATTTCTGTTGTTGCTGAGATTTCCTGAAATTTTGATTCCTATTTAGTAGATTTAGGTTGATTTGGAATGCTGCTAGTCATTGTTTTCTAGTTTTATTGATTATGATTCTTGTTGTTGCTAAGGTTTTCTGAAAAATTGATTCCTATTTAGTGGATTTAGATTGATTTAGAATGTTGCTGTTTATTGTTTTCTAGTTTTGTTGATTATGATTCCTGTTGTTGTTGAGATTTTATGAAAAATTAATTCCTGTTTAGTGGATTTAGGTTGATTTGAAGTGCTTCTAGTTATTGTTTTCTAGTTTTGTTGATTATGATTCCTGTTGTTGTTGAGATTTCCTGAAAATTTAATTCCTGTTTAGTGAATTTATGTTGATTTAGAATGCTGCTGTTTATTATTTTCTAGTTTTGTTGATTATGATTCCTATTGTTGCTGACATTCTTGAAAAATTAAAGCATGTTTAATGGATTTAGGTTGATTTTTGTTTGTGGGTTGTTGTTGTTACGTTTTTGCCAAACCCGAACGTGTATACTTAGGAGATTACCAAACTGATGTACGACACGCCTTGGCCCAGCTACACGAAAATTTTTGCTAAGACCAGGCAGTGCTAGTTTGAGAAATGGGTGGTAATTACTTTCATTGTTTCTATTTTAATTCTTTTTTATTAGTTTATATCCTCTATTTATCTTGTTTAATTGAATTTAAAGCTTCTTTGTTGCAGCTGCACTTTATTTGGAATATTGAACACCACCTGGCCATTCGAAAGATATTCGACTATAGGATGGGTAGGCAACTCCAGTAGATGCTGGATGATGTCTTTCAATTAGTAAATAGTGGACACGTGATGTCTTTCTATTAGTTAATCATGTAAAATTTAACGGTAATATTTATATGTATCGTTACCTACTGTGACATGTTTATTTATGAAATATCGTTATACAGATAACAATTTTTGGAGTAAAACTTTACCTATTTTGATATGATTCATGATAAATAGAGAGCACTTGATAATAAAGGTTATATGAAAATTCAAAAGATAATAAATGTTTCACTGTCAAAAAATTATATCGTTTTTATGCTCATGTGACAACAATAAAACATGCATTGTAGATAACAAAATACATAGACAATTCCATTTCATTTCGTACTATCCATTTATTGAAGGATATATATGTCTACCTTTATTTTTATAGAGGACTTGGTTAATACTTTTTTTTAAGAACTAAATATTCTAAAATTTAAATTTTCAAAAATCTAGTTATCATTTTACTCAAATATATATATAATTAAACCAGTTCACGAACTAATGATTTAAACTTATTTAAATTCAAACTCGCTTCGTTTAATACATGAACGTAAAAATTTAAATGCAAACTCAACTTACAAAGTTACGAGCTTAACATATCAAACTATTAAAGAGAAGCTTATCTCACTTCTTGTCCAAATAAAAGGTATAATTAAAGTTTGAAAACTCAAACATAATTGAAGAACAACATTTTTAAAGGGTTTAGTTAATATGTACATTTAGGGTACATGTTTAAGTTTATAAATAAATTTTTTTTTATTAAAAATATATAAATTTTTTTACTAACGATAAATTTATTATGTACTTTTAATTTTTAAGACATATATAAGAACGCACGTTAGTTAACCCTTTTTAGAAATAGTGCAATTAAGTAAACAAACACTGATCAATTATTGCTCAGGCAATATTTAATGGGACCAGTTAATTATTATAGAAACACACATCCAAAATTAATGTCTTTCACATCTTCCCTCTTTTCCATTTGAAATTCAAAATGGTATCCCTGAAAATTTTCAATATATATTCAAAACAAAATCATAATAGAATCAAAACAAAAATAAAAAAATCAACTAAGCACATACAAAATTCTTCACACCCAAAGAATGAAATTAAGCACATCTGAATTAAGGTAGAAGATCTAATGCAATTTCTAAAAAAAATCCAAATCAAACTAAACTAAACTTTTGGAATTTAAAATAAGTTGTGTGAATTACCTCCTAATGCAATCGAAGTGTTTAAATATATTTCTATTTGCTGAAGGATTCATTTAAATTTAAGCTGTAATAAAATTGTAAAGCAGGCACTTTGGATTTTGGAGTAAAAATTATCGAAAAATATCAGTTTTCTTCCCCTAAACCTATTCAATATGTATATATATAGAGTACCTTAAACTGAAATAATACAAAGTGTTTGTTGGACGTTATTAAATTGATAAAAAAAGATCTTTTTTAATAAAAAAATATCTTTTTCTATTTTTTAGTATGTTTGGCAAATTTCTAATAGTAAAAGTAAAAATATTAGAAAAATAAAAAAATAATTTTTTTGAGAAGTTACAATTTACATATTTTTTTAAAAAAAAGATGTTTTTCACATAATAAATGAACAAAAAAGTATTTTTATTTTATTTTATCCAAACATAAAATTACTTTTACTTTTATAAAAAATCTTTTTAAAAAATATCATTTTTAAAAATGGCGCTCAAAGAAGCCCAAAATATAGGAGGAACCAAGTAAAATGTCTAGCACAAAAAAAAAAAAGGAATAAAACTTAAAAATCAAGTTTTGAAGTATTTTTCATAAACTATAATTAAGGCCTACTTGTAAATATTACTAGTTTCTGAAATTTCTTAAAATTTCATTGATATCTTAAACTTCATAAAAAGTGATGAAGAATTCATAGCATCATATATTCATATATAAGATAATATAAACTTAAACACGAACTTATGAAAACAAAAAATTAAAAAAGAGAACATCATTGTAAATTAGATACTAACCATTGTTAAACTTTATTTTCCGAACTTATGTTTAGCATGGCATTTCCTAATGCAATTGTCGCTGTTCATTGTACCAGGCAAAAAACGTCTATTGCATTCAGCAATACACTTTGCTAACTCTTCATCAGCTGTTGCAATATAATAATTTAACGGAGACAAAGGCTCTTCAAGAATAGTGTTATGAAATTCAGCAATGGCAAAACATATAAACATTCCAATTATCAACATTGTAGTTGCTCGTGTCACACCGTTTCTGGCCATATAAGTCTCTCTTTGTTGTATTTTGCAATAAAAAATTTATGGTAGAATAGGTTTTATACAAGATTATAATCTTCTTTTAATAATAATAATAATAATAATAATAATAATAATAATAATAATAATAATAATATTTGAAATATAATACTAGAACTAGGAATATTCTCCAATTAGTCTATATGTCCTCTTAATTGTACTAGGAGCTACAACTTAATCCTAACAAAGAGTTGTTTTAGAATAATTTATTTAATTATGTTATATGTACACCAAAAATCAACCATTAATTATTAATATATATAAAATATATATTAAAATATAAAATATGTATTAAACATAAGTTAGATATATAATTAATGTATTTATATATAATACATAATGACTAATTTAATGAGTGCTTTAATAGTTAATCTTTTTGTACCCATAGTATTTTTGTAATTTATTACTTTCGTTAAGCTTTACTACCTCATTGCAATGAATTTTACAACAGGCATTATTGTATAATACAATAATACTATTTAACTTTGACAACTGATATATAATTAATATATATTGTCACAAAAGAAATAAGAAAAAAAAGTAAAGCTATATGCTTGATAAAAACATTAAAAAAACAAGGCTTAGCTTTTGCATTGCTGTCTTGAAATCAAAATAAAATATTTATAAGACTAAAACTAAACAATAGTACTTTTATAAGAACAAAAAATTTGTTTAAACTAAAAATAATGAGTTGAGTACTATAATAAATGGTTGTGAGGACAAGAAAGTTGTTATACTTATTTATGAAAATGAATTATAAGTAATACTTTTAAAGCTTGCACTAAATTTTAGGTTATGGATAAGGATGGCAAACAAGTTACAACTTAGTCCGTTTAGTTCTCTAAAAAAGACCGATCGAATTAGATATTTAAAAATTAAAACTGTCCAAAAAATAATGTCTGCTTAACTCATGTCGTTTGGCCTGCACATAGGCTTTGGCAGGACAAGACAGACACTTTGCTTTTATTTTACTTTTTTTTTATACTAATCAATTTTACTAACGATTCAGTCCAAATATGCAGTTTTTAATATATAAAAGAAATCTAATTTTCTATCCATAGTTGTTAGAACTAAACTGGTGATCAAACCGTCCAAGTTACTAGTTCACTAATTTACTAGTTTAATCGAAAAGTTACTAGGTGAATCGATTCCACGTAAATGAAAATATAAAATAGTCAAAATTTTAAAATTAAAATTTAAAATACAAATTTTCACTAATATTTTTAAAACAATCAAAACCTCAACAAATTATAATCAACAAGTTATAATCTAATTATTATTAAATAATTATATAAATTTTAGTATTTTGTTCACTTTAATAACTAACTAATTAGTTTATATTTATTATATTATTATATACTATATATATTTATAAAAAAATAATATTAATAAATATAATATAATCATAAAAAAATAATTATATTGTAATTATTTTTTATTTATACATGTTTAATAATATTTATATTTATATTAATAATTACGAATAATAAAAAATATAATTAATTTAAATATAAATGAGTATAAATTAAAATAATATCTAACAAAATTATTGAAGATTTTTACTATATAATTAATAATTAGCATATAAAATATCAAGGAAAAACATAGCTTAGTGATAAAAGGAGTATGTAGTAACAAAGGTTACATTTGTTTCTGAGAACAGGACAAGATAAGACACTGAGAACAAGACACAAAGGACAGAGGCACAAAATTTTGTGTTCTTGTATTCTATTTGGTAATAAACTAGAACAAATTGTGAAAATTAATTTATTCTCTTTTTTTTATTCAAAAAATTTGAGAAGAAAAAGATAATAATAAAAAATATAATTATGAAAAATTAATAAGAATAATGAAAGAAAAAAATAAATAAGTTGTGTCCCTTATTAGTGTTTCTGTGTCCTTTCTATCAGGATGGATATAAAATAAACTAATTCAGTGTCTCTAGACACAATGTCTTTGTCCTTGTCTCATCTGTCAAACACGATTTTGTATCTCTGTATTCTTATCTCAGTGTCTCGTCCCTGTAAACAAAAGCAGCCAAAGAGGACTTGAGTTTGAATCACATCTTTATCAATTTTAAAATTTTTTTCTTAACTATTCGATTGGATTGGTTTTCACCAATTTTAACCTGTTTTAACCGGTTTTTGCCAGTTCCTAACCTTAAAAGGTCTTCCTATTGGACTAGACCAATTGGTGGTTTGATTCACAAATTTTTCAATCGAATGTGCCCGTCCGATCCAATTTTAATAACTATGATCCCAACCCAACCTCCTTACCTTAACCCTAAGTTTTATTCACTCCATTTTCTATTCCAGTCCCAGCATATTCGATACTCCACCCACTTACCACCATTCACTCTCAAACTCTCTCCCACAAAGAAGAACAGGGTCCTCCTCCAAAGCTGATAGCTCTATTCCTTATCTTCTCCAACTCTGTTGCCACTTGCTAGAGAGAAATGAAACAGACACAGGGAGAGATTTGCTGTCACCTAGCCTGAAGAAAGAGAAAGAGACAGAATAAGAGAGAAAGCGTTGTGAAGAGGATAGAAAATCGATGGAGGTCGTGAGAGGGTGATGACGAAGGGTAAAGCCGCGCTACTGCCATCGCCATCGAAATCGAAAGTCGCCACCGTCATGTTGCTACCCTCCTTGCCATTGCCACTGCTAACTTCTTTCTACTCTGCCTCGATTTTGCCTTTGTTTTGCAACTTCCTCAACTTCTCGCATCTAGGCTTCCTTTACTTTGTTTGAACTTTTTATTCTTATTCTTTTTGGGTAGTAGGTCTAGGGACTTTGAATGAATCTTGTTTTAATCTAATTTTAGCCATGGCTCCTATTATTTATTGATGCTCTTTTATTTGGTGGCGTTGAAATTGTAGTTTTATAAATTTTAATTATATTTTCTTTGTTTTTTTTAAATATTTGTTAATCAAAGGGGATCCTAGATGCAGCATTGTAGGTGTCTACTCTTATGCAGAGTGATACAGTATTCACGTCCTAATTTGAACCAATTAAATTAGTTTTGGAACCGATGGGTAATAAGGTATGATCAGGTCAGATCCAATAACTTCCAATTATAATTGGTCTAGGTATTGATTTTGGGATAACAGAACCTAAATCAACCTATGAATCCGATTACTTTTCTGTTAAATAAAAAAATATAAACTCAAGTGATATATATTACTGAAGTTTAACTACCCATAAAACCAAAGCACGACATCCATCGTTACTTTCTCTCCCCCAAAATCAAAAGAACCTAACAGAGCTCCCAGACTCACACCCTTACTCACTCCCTCACTAACAGTGACAAGTGATAAATCGACTATCACTCCCTCACAGCGGCGGTTGAAGGTTGAAGGAAGTCTCACTCACTTATGGTGATCACTCACTCATTCACTCAAGGCAGTGACGCCAGCATCTCCAGCGTATGTTGTCCTCATGTATGTCGTCAACAGCGTCATCTCGTCCGGTATGTAGTGGTTGTCTTCTCTGATCATGCAATGATCCATTTTTATCGTCTTCCCCTATTTGTCCGAGTCTATGAGTTTTGGTTCAACTATGGTCTTTGACTCTCTATTAATTTTTTGTTCATATTCTTTATTAAGTGTTGTTGAATTGACCTAATTTTTTGAGTATTAAGTGTTGTTAATTTTTTATAAATATTCTTTGTTAATTTTTTATTTTCTGTTCAATTTTTTGTTCAATTAGTTTATTTTGAGAATTTGAGGTTGTCCTGTACAAACTGCACTTCTGTTATACAAAATTGGTGATTTAGTATTGTAAAAAGAATACACCAAATTGAGTTCTTGTTGAAATCCATGTTCTGAGTTATAAAAAATCTATGTAAAAAAATTGTTCTATTCTGAAAAAAAAATGTGGCTGATATTCTATTATGTTTTTTTGCAGCTTGAAAAATGGTAAAAACTAACCCTATTAGCGATGATATTGTTGGAAGCATCACATAGCCCACTCCCACTAGCAATTAAGAAGGATTTTTTAGTGAAACATCACCGAGCCTAGCTCCTCACTACTGCCTGCCTCAAATCTTCTATCAGAACCTGATGCGCAAATACAAACACAGATTGAAACTGCTAAAACCATTGTTGAGCCTCCAAAAGAGATAAAACGTAAATCCAATAGGACACCTAGTTGTGTTTAGGCTCATTTTTCTATAAGTTCTCCAAATTAAGCTACTTGTAACTATTGTAAAAAATAATATGCATGCAATAGTTTGTAGTCATGGTACCACAAACTTGCATAAATAGTTGAGAATTTGCACTAAAAACCCTCATAAGCAAGTTGAAAAAAAAACCATTTTACCTGGGAGCCAATTTGAGGATGACCTTAATGTTGTTAGTATAAATCTTGTTGATTTCAATTAAGGTTCTGAAAACCGATACGAATCGGCCAATCGAACCGTGAACCGGTGCAAATAGCGGATCGGTCAGACGCCATAACCGCAGAATTCAAAAACCACAATTGGACCGTCGAACTGGTCGATCGAACTGAACTGGAACCCAGCCGATTTTCAGAATTTTGCCTAAAATGTCGCCGTTTATGTAGAGAAACCCTAACCAAAAGTCCAAAACGCACAGCATCCTCGTCCTCGTGACTTCGTCTCTCTCACTCAGTCATTCAGGCAGTGACTCACTCCTTCTCCTTCCTCTCATCTTGAGCTCCTCCCTCACTCCCTCACTTCCGTCCATCCACCGCCCTGTTACCGCCGCTGTTGCAAGTTCTAGAAGCTGCCTTCCCCACTATCATCGTCTCTGCCACCATTTGAACTTTGAAGCCACCATCACCACTGCAACTGGTATCGCCTTGTACCTCCACCGTGCAGCCACTGTCCCACCGCGCCATCGTCTCCGCCACTATTCAAACTTTGAAGCCACCGCCACCACTGCAATTGGTCTCGCTTTGTGCCTCCATCGCATAGCCAATTATCCCGCCGGCGCCAAATCTGTTCTACTGTGCTCTAGCCCTTCAGCCGTGTCAACCCTTCCGTCGTGCTCTTGTCCCACTCTGTGCTCAGTCTGCTTCCTCTAGAAGGTTTCTTTAACTGTAATTGACTAATTGTTGTTTTAATTTGTTAGTTAATTTGTGATTTTTCATTATTGCGGTTCAAGATTGAAGATGATATTGAATATTGATTTCTGAATTTTTTAATTGATTGATTTGATTCTGATATTTTATATTGGATCATTGCTATTGTTAATTTTTTTTATTATGTAATTATCTATGTTGAGATTACTGGGTTGCTATGGGTTGTTGTAAGCTTGTGATATTGTTATTGGATTGTAGATTTTGATGATTTATGACAAACTTGGATGTTGGTATTTTATGTTTTTTTTTGTTATTTGACTTTTGAGTTTGTATTTGAATGAGATTATAATATTGTGGTTTATGTAGTACTTTTAATTTAGATAATATTTTAAAATTTATATTAGATTGTAATTATATTTTAGTGTGTTTATTTATATTTTATTTATTTATTATTATAAAATATTTTTTTGGTTGAACTACAGTTGAACTAGTAAACCAGTGAACTAGTAGCTAGAGCAGTTCGATGACCGGTTCGGTCTTCAAAACTTTGATTTTAATCAAGAGCAAATTCATCTTGCCCTTGCAAAGATGATAATTGTTGATGAACTTCCTTTTAAATTTGTCGAGGCTTAAGGCTTTAGAGAGTTTATAAGTGAAGCACAACCAAGATTTAGAGTAGGAATAAGTTGAAAAGATATATGGAAGATGTTGTGGAGGACAATATTCTTGGTTTTGACATTTTGCATTATTGGTGGAAATTAAAATTAATGAAGTATGGAAAAATATAGGTAGACAATGAAAATACTAAACAATATGAACAATGGATATATCGGATGTTCATTTCACTAGGTGTGCGGATGGTTATCCTAATATTAAGATTTAGGTGGATAATTTGAAGGTATAGTGTGTTTTTACTTTATTGGGCCAATTTTAGAGCCCATTATTCACATTATTCACAAAAGCTATTGTCTACCTAGCAAAGTCTAGTATTTATTATGCTTTTTCTCACATGGTTAGGGATTTGTTGGCTATTCTCGTCTCTACCGTGTCTTCTGAATCATGATTTAGCACTAGTGGTCGTGTGCTTGACCTATTTAGAAGCTCTTTGAATCCTTCTAATGTCAAGTCTCTAATTTGCATACGAAATTGATTGAGGACTCAAGAGAAGGTATATGATTTAAAGAAAGAACTTGAGGACCAAGAAAAACTTGAACTAGGTAAATACTTTTTATATATATTTCTTTAATTCATTATGTAATTGTTGTTATTTTGAATCTCTAATCATAATTTAACTGTTGTTATTGTAGAGTTTTCGGCTTTATCAATATCTAATGAAGCCGTTGATGTTGATATTATTTAGAATAATTTGAGGTTAATATTTTTTTACTAATTATTTGTTTATTGTTATACTTTTAATTAATCAATTTTATATATTGACATTGGCTAACATCTTTATTTATATGCTAATTTTTGAAGGTCACAACACCTCTCTTGAACATGCTTTGGTTGATGAAATGAAAGATTATAGAATGAAGACTTTGAAAGCTAATTACTATTGCACTCTTGTTTTTAGTTTTTAATGTGTTTAGAATGTATTGTGTTTGGATTTTAATGTGTTTGTTATTTGGTTTTTGATTGTTTGGAATTTAATGTGTTTACACTTTCGATTACGACAATGACTTAAGTATTTAACTAGTTATGGATTATTATGGGTATTTTCTTATAAAGTATTATTTACTTGTTGGTTGATATTACATATTTATTATATTTTTAGGATTTTTAAAAAAATTGTCATTTTTTCAATTGTTTATGAATTTTTATTTATCGAGTACCCAATTACCAGAACTGAACCAACTTGGTTTTAATCAATTTGGTTGTGGTTCATATGTACTCACCAAAAGACACAAAACTGAACCATCTTATTTCACCTTCAATTCGAACTAACTCGACCCATGAACACTTCTACACAGTGAAACTGTATAGAGAATACAGAGAGAGTAAGAATGAATAATAAGTTAAGTAGGTCTCATAACTTTTTTTAAATAAAATATAATTTCGTTGTCAGATGTGCTCACACTCTATAAGAGAATTCACCACTTTGTAAACTCCTGTTTAGTATGTCTTTTTTCATATGTCAATTTCTATTGTAAAGATCTATTCTCTAGCCACACATCCTTCTAAAATCTAGTGTTTTTTTTGTCCCCATCATTCCAATTATGTCCTTTTATGGCCCATTAGAATTTCTATCTGTATGTTCAGCAACTGGTCTATTCAACTCAACATTATAACAAGAACTAACCATCTTCTCCAAAGTGCCTTTGAGAACCTCCACTACTATTTAAACAACCTTGTAGCATTTTTCATCTCTAATACACCAATACCCAGTTCTCCATGCTCTTTTGACTTCTGTATTGTACTCTAGTTACTAGTAGGTATTGCTCTTTTATCCTTATGCCCACCCAGAAGAATCTCGACTATAATGAAATAATTTTCTTTGCCATCGTCTTCGGCATCTTGAATAAACTAAGAAAATACGTTGGCAAAGCTTTTGATTACCAACAGTATAGAAAAATTATTGAGTACCGTCGAATTTACCGGCAAAAAAAATGAAAATAATCCACTCATAATAAATTTACCGTCGGATTTTTTGTCGGTTTTCGAATCTGATGATATAAATTTTGCCGGTAACTTGTGGCAGATTTAGTAGCGGAATTGGTTTCTTAAGCTACGAATATCTGGTATCAATTACCAACAAATTTTTTCGATGGTAACTTTGGTGCCAAACTGTTTTGTTCTCACATTATTACCGTTGGATATTTCCTTTGAAAAATCCGACGGTAAGTTCAATTTTTTTTATATTTTTTTATGAAATTAGTGGTCAAATTCTAAAATTTTTATTTAAATTTATTTTTTGCACAATTAGTAGTCAAATTCGAAATAATAGAAGCTAAATATGTTAAATTATCAAGTGTACAAATAAAATAAAAAGTCAAATAATAGAGGATATGATACAATCAAACAATGTATAAAAAAACCCTAGTCATTGAAAGTTTTTGTCGTCGTCCTACTGGTCATGCTGCTGAGGCGGCGGCCTAGGCGGTGATGTCTGTGCTCCTCCATCAGCGTCGCTGCCACCAGGGCACATCTGATCTTCGTACGGCTCCATGTGTCGTTCCATCCGCTAAAACTACTCCAGCTCTCGCCTCCACTCCAACCTAAGGTCATTTGTGTCTGCCGTGCGTGAGAGGATCTCCTCATACTTCCACAGCTGCTGAGCCTGTTAGTAAAAGCTCCGGGTAAGGAGCAGCACTTGCTCCCTCAAAACCATGCCATCCTCGGGATTGATGGGCCGACTGGTGGCAGAGGCAGATGAGTGTCTAAATGTGGACATTCGAAGGTTATCAACGAAGAACGATCCCAACCGTACACGCGATTCTTGTATGGCTCAAATGCGGCCTTGTCCCAAACTAGATCAGGATCGACGACTGATGCAGCGGAGTTGTTGCCATCATCTGCAGTGCACTGAGATTGTTCAGTTGCGGCTTCCAATCTCTGCATATAGGACTCATGTGTAACACATTTATAATTAGGGTTTTAGTTATTTTAAAAATGGTTTATCACATGATGTTTACTCATATAATAATCTGTGTTCTGCTAATTGGCAAAATAACTTACAGACAACCAAAATAACAAACACAAAATTATAATAACAAATTAGAACCAAAATTATAATAACAAATCAGAATCAAATAACGAATATAAAATTATAATAACAAATCAAAACCAAAATTATAATAATAAATCAGAATCAAATAACAAATACAATTATAATAACAAATCAGAACCAAAATTATGATAACAAATTAGAACAAAAAAAAACGAATTCAAAATAATAATAACAAATCAGAAGCAAAAATATAATAACAAATCAGACCTTATTCCTATTTTAGAAAAAGAGAACTTCAGAAGCATTACCTAAAGAAGAGCACCAGCACCAAGAAGAAGAGGGCGACAGAAGCGGCGACAGCAGCGGTGACAGAAGCAGTAATGGTAGAATCCGACAGCAATGACGAACAGCGCCAACGAAAGAGGGGGCTGCCAGAGAAATGAGAGGGTGGGAGGCAAGAGGGTTATATATATATATATATATATATATAGAAAGAGAGAGAGAGAGAGAGAGAGAGAGAGAGAGAGAGAGAGAGAGAGAGAGAGAGAGAGAGAGAGAGAGAGAGAGAGAGAGAGAGATTCAAATGAGGGAGAAGAGGGTTCACAGTTCGAATTTTGGGGTATAATTACCATCAAATTTATCGGTGGATAAATCCGATGGTAACACATTACGGGTTACCAAAACGCAGCATTCCACTAAGTAGGTTTATCGTCAAAATTTTTTGCTAGTAAATCCAACCCTAAATGTCGTGCCTATTTTTTCTGTTTTTCCTCTAATTATTACCGTCGAAAACGAGAATCCGCCGGTAACATTTTGACACTACAAATTTGACGCCTAAACCACCGGTAACTTTGCTATTCTGCGATGATAAATTCGACGATAAATCTGACGATATTCAGCGTTTTTCTTGTAGTACGATCTAATTATGGTTAACCTTCCTGTCTTAGAAAACAAATTTTCCTTCCAACTACTTAGTTTCTCTTCGACCTTATCTAGCACTGGCTTTCAAGTAGATATCCTCCTCACATTAGCACCCAACAGAATACCAACATATGTCATAGGCAAGGATCCTACCTCATATCCTATTGCACTTCTCACTGCCAGACTACTACAATTCACCAAAATAATTAGGAACTTGTCGAATGTGATCGTAAGTCCTGACATCATGCCAAAGCATCTCAAAATCTTCCTATAATTTCTCAACACCTTTGCTTCCAGTGGACAGAATAGATAGTATCATCTGCAAATTGCAAGCATGACAATGCTACCTTCTTTTCTACCTCCATGACTTTCACCTTCTGAGTTAGCACTGCCTTTTCAATAAGTTTATTTAAAACTCCTGCTTCCAAGATGAATAAATATGGTGATATGAGATCACCCTGCCTTAACCCTCTTTGCATGTTAAACGATTTTGTTGGAGAGCCATTCACCAAAATAGATATACCGCAGATTCCATCACCTCAAATCCATCCTTTCCATACATGTCCGAACCCCATCTTGTCTAGCACATGATCTACGAACTTCCATCTCACCGAATCATATCTAATTTTATAACTACCTCCTTTTTTCTTTATCTTCTTTAGCCAAGCACTATCTCACATGCTATTAAGACTCCATCAAGAATCTTCCTGTTTCGCACAAAACCTAATTGTGTTTTACCAACTAGTCCTTTCTTAAGCGACCTTAATCTAGCACCACCATCACTTTTGAAATCACTTTGTATACACATCCAACCATATTGATAGGCCTTAAGTCCTTGATTTTTTTCCCCTGCTGATTTCACTGTAAGCGCCACCCATGTCATGTTGATATCTCTCGACATTTGACTATCTACAAAGAATCTCTTCACCATCTCAATGAACTCCTTCCTGAACGTTTTCCACAACTTTTTTATGAATTCTAGTTTGTATCCATCTGATCTTGGTGCTTTGGATGATTCACATGTCCACACTGTCTCTTTTATTGCTTCTATACTTTTTGTTTGTTCTTCTATAATCCTTCGCACTAACCCTTCTTGGAAGTAAACTTCTGGTATTTGTTTCTGAGTGTATAAGTTTTTGAAATATCTTTTCACAATATGTTTGATCCTGGATTTTTTTATCATTCTCCTCCCATCTTGAATTTTCTCAATTATGCTTTTATTTGTCTTATCGTTGCTTTCACATGGAAGTATTTTGTATTTTTATCTTTTTCTTTGATGTATCACTTCCTTGACTAATGCTTCCAAAACTATGCCATTCTTTTGTACCATACTTCAATATGGTTCTTTAACCCTTCTCTTCTTATCAAATTTTCTTCATAATTAATCCCATCATCTACTATCTTTGCATTTTCAATTTCCTCTTCAAAGCATTTAATTTTTTCATCAATCCTCCCAAATTTCTCTCAATTCCATGCTTTGAGTGTGCTCTTGATGTTTTTAAGTTTCTCAGCCACCATTTGTCCCTTAACTTTTCTCCATTCTTGATAAAACATTTTTCTAAATTGTGAATGTGAAAGCCATACATCTAACCACCTGAATGATTTGGGCCCCAAGTAGATTATTCCTCTTCTAGAACCAATAGAACATGATTTGAAATAGCACATTTTAGAGCTTTCACTTTCAGAGTCTATCAATTGAGTTGGAACATCCGTCATTTCTCTAAGCAAATCTATGACCGTTAACCGAAACATCCACAACCTCCATATCTTGTAGCCATCGCTTGAACTCCATCATTCATGTATTGTTAACCCTCCCACTATTTCTCTCCTCTAGGATTGTGACTTCATTTCCCCAAATAATTTGGTAGAAAAATTAAACCTTCTCTTTTACACCTACAATCTTTTTCTAAACCACCCTTCTCTCACTTGCAATATTCGGTTCATATACTAGTACAATTAAAACATCTTTGTCAGTACTAATAATAAATCTCACCTAGTATATCATTTATTTCCTTTTATGACTTCTTGTACCTGTAAAAATGCCTTCTCCCACACACAAACTAACCCTCCACCATTATTTATTTGGTGAATTTTATGGTTTCTTTTACTATGGTGTCTAAATTGCCTAACTTGCTTTTAAAAATAAAAAATAAAATATTTAAAATAAAAAATAAAATATTTAAAATTTATTAAATATTATCTATTTGCCTTTTTTAGTAAGTTAGGCACAATCTCAAAAGTACTATAGCATTGACCTATTTACTTATGCCACCATGTCCCCTCATAGTCAATATTGCTCCATATTCTGTTTACTTCATGTTCTTTCAAATTAACAACCATTGTTTCTACTAGCCCCAAAATCCTCATAATTTTTTCTCATCATTTCTCTAATAACGCCAATTTTTCCACTACTTTTTAACCCTATGCAATTTCATAAATGAATCATTGAGAAATAAAATTGGACTCGTCTTTCTTCTATTCGATCATCCTCTTTTTGTCTTTCTTTTTTGTTCTGTTCGTACAGAAATTTATCAATGATAATAAACACATAAATTTTTTAAAAGGTAACCATACAACTTTTTTAAGAGAAACAAAGAAAAATACATAAATTTATTGACAATAAGACAAAAATATTTTTTTTTTGGTGACTAGACACAAAAATATTTTGAAGGTAAACACAACTTTTTGAATAGTATATATGAAAAAAACACACAAATTTGTTGAAAAAAAACACAGAATTTTATAATAATAAATAATATATAAAAATTTTTAGGGTAAAACACAAATTTTTGAAGAGAAAAAGGAAAGAAAACAGAACTGTGTTAAGCAACTAAATTTTATATGTTTTTAACAAAAAAAATTTCTTCTTTGTTATACAACTAAAAACAACATAATTCAAAATAATTTATATGTTATGCAACTAAAATTTATGTATTTTTTAGTTTATGTATTCAAAACAATTGATAATACTGATCTTTGAGTTAACGTGTGTTTAGAATCTCTTGAAATCGGAATTAATTTGATTTGAAAATCAAATCCTCTGTTTAGAAGTAGTGATAACAAAAAGGGAATTTAATTGATTTGTAAATCCCACGAATTTAAATTATAACTAAATTCAAGTCCCTCTATTTTTTAAAGGATTTAGTTGCAATTAAAATAATTTTATGTTTTAAAATATTAAAAGTTATTTTCACGTACCCTTTAACTATAATATAACTTTAGCTAACCGAATTATATCTCAAATGACATAGTATTTCATACTCACTTAGAGGTCACAGATTCGAGTATTTTTATCTTTGAATATATATATATATATATATAAGAGGCTGGACTAACCAGCTATGCCGGTGCTTAACTGCGTTTATTGGTAGTAATTAAAAAAGAGTGGTAAATAAACGATAAACATGTAAAATTGGATTATTATATCAATTTTTAAATAAAATTAATTTTTACTGTACATCATTAATTTTAAAATATTTTATTCCAAATATACCCTTAAGGATAGGAACTTGTTAAATTTTGCATTAAAATTGTGATATCTTATTTTAATTGATAGAGAATGTAATTTATGTGTAAATTATTTGCGTGATGTTTGCTTTTAATCACCTCATCACTTAATTATTAATCTTTTTTATTTCATTTTATTGTGGATAATGTCCAATAATTTGCGAAAAAAAATTGAAAAATGAACTTAACTTCGAAACGACTTAGATTTACTACTTAATCTTAGCTTATTCTTCTTATTTAGATATTTATATTCAATAGGATTAGAAACGCTTAGGTCTTGTGACATCTTGATTTTTTTTTTTTGGTGACTGATTTTTTTTTTGGTGACTATTGTCACATCTTGATTAATAATTTAGTTTTATGGTTTACACCTATATTAAATTTAAAAGGATTTTACACTTAAATCTTTCTTAATATTATTATTTGTATATTCCATTATTCCTTGCTTATAGTTGGTGTCTTTATTTATAGTTTTATACTTAGAGTTGCAAATACCGATACAAACAAAACAAAAACCTCTTATTTTAGCAAGGCATACATTGATTTAGATTAATTTATTATTTTAGTTAAGTTTAATTGCCGGCCGTTTGAATTCGACAAATTTTGAAAATACAATATATTATATAGTAATATTGATTTATTTTATATAAGTACTGAAATAGATAATGTATTTAACAATCACAAGTATTATATATAGAGAGAAGCAAAAAAGCTACGCCTATTAAAGAATGATTATAACGTAAAAGAGAGTATAGATAATGATAATAAATATTATTTCTATAAATCAGAATTATCTTTCCATCATCTAACCTTCTTCTAGTCCGACATAAAATTACAATCACATATACAAATTTTTGCCTTTGTCTTTTGAGTTATTACTACATATACAAATTTTTAAATGGAATTTTGACTTGTGAAACATTTGGGTGTATCAGACTATTTTTAAAATTTGGATCTCTTTATATTTTTTCATGTGTATTTGTTCTATTTGTTCTGAAAAAATATTCAAAATGTAATGTGGAAATGGGGATCTAGGTATAATAATAATAATAATGAAGATAAAGAAAAAGCTAATAAGGATGCTATTATTCATAAAAACTACGAAATGAAAATACAACCATAATAAACGTTATTATTAATTTAGGAAAAATAGAGAAAAAAAAAGCTATGATAATAATTTCATTACATAACATTTTACTCCATTTGATTGTAATCTAATTAAGTAGCTACTATTGCCTTATAAAAAGTAGGACAATTAAATTATTAAAATTCAAATATAATTAAAGAGTAATCTTAAGGAGCTAATTTTTTTTTTTAACTAATATCGGCTAATTTTTTTAAAATTATTTTGTTGATATTAAATTCTAGATACTAATCATAAATTCTTAACACTAAATCTTAAATTATAAATTATAAATCTTAAACCTAAATCGTTTAAAAAATGAGAATTTTTAGAATTAAAAAATTGAAATTAATAAATATTTATTAACTTAAAGTTGTTTTCTATCCTTTCTCATAATTAAACTATTTGATATAAGAAAGTAAGAATGGTAAAACAAAAACATTAAAAATCCCAAAATCAGCAAACATGCATGAATCACTTCTTTATTTGAACAAAAAACTCAAATACATTTTATAGTAAACAAGAAAAGAGTTAACCAACTAGTTAACGATTTAGTAACTGTCTACTAATCTATTTAAATAAGTATCGAAGGTTCGAATCTCATCTTGTGTATGCAATAATTTATTGACCAATAACAAACTCTTAAATAGAACTCAAATCCATAACAGATTAATTTTTAACCTGTCGAATTAAAAAATATCGTAAGAAAAAAAAAGCATTAAGTCTTAGAACACAACAAATATTCATCATATAATATTATACAAACTCCAAAGAATTCAAAATAAACTAGATACTTACTATTACTACTTACTTAACTTATCCATGGTGATGATAGCATCTCCAAAGGCAAAAAATCCTATTAACTGCATCATAAGGAAAGTTTCTATTGCATCTAGCTATACATGGATCCAATAGATCAGATCCAACAACATAATAAGGTGTAGTCCAACGTTGTTCAAAAATAGTGTCATGGAATCCCATAATAACAGAACAAATAACTACTACTATAATTATCAACAATGCAATTGCATATCGTGCATCATTTCTAGCCATAAATCTCTCCCCTTTTTTCTTGTCTTGAAAATTGAAATCATAAGGTTGAGGGAAGGTAGGTTTTATAGAGGCTTAAAAGTTAAAACCACCTTTAACATTTTTATGTGTAGTATAATTCTAAAATTAGGATATCCCTTACTTACTTCATGTCTCGTCCTTAGTTGCTAATTACCAATAAATAAAACAAAAAGTCTCATTATAGTGTCAAATGGTCATTTTGTAATAGTCTAATATTTTTATTAAATAAAGTTTCATTGCCTCTTAAATACAATGAATTTTATAAAACAATATTATATAAAGATGCGAAGGTGGTGTTATTATATCGCGAGGCCGGTTGCACCATGCAACTTCAAGGTACCACCAAGGCTCTTTCTCAAAAAATAATACTATTTGAGTAATAAAATTTATTATTATTAACTAATACTAAATTTTAAATTCTAATAGTATAAAAATAAAATATTAATTTAAAATATTAATTAATATTAATATAAAATATTGGTCTCTTAACATTTTTTTTAGTTGATTACCTAAAATATAGACCCTAATATCTTGCGCTCGCTTACTTAGTTTACTTTAGTATTAGATAAGAGTGTCTTGTTACTCTTGTTGTAGTCGTTACAATCCTCCACTGAACTCAAAGGCAACATTTATTTTTAGCGATTGCTTGGGGCTGAAATTTGGAAACTGTAATTCGATATTGTATTTAGTGGTCAGAGAGACTAAAATTAGAATTTCAATCTCATGACACGAAAGTTTAGTCCCTTCAATACTTTCAGAAAGAGGAGATGCAAGAAATTAAAATTTTTGAAAATTTGGAGTCCGTATCATAGTGAAGGTAAGGTAACGTTGTGATTCTTGCTCAAAAAACAGACCGAACGCGTTCGAGTTATTGGCTCATCCAACCCGACAGCATTCATGAGTCGCTCGTTCAACTGTTCTTCGGAGACACGGTCGAGAAGTACCATGCATGGTTGTCCCCCTTCCTTTCTTGCTCTCGGTCCCACCCAGCAAGATACGGCTCAGCCAAAAAACGTGAGCGCCCCTGCGCGAGCCTTATTTTATTAGTCAAGCCAAGCTTTGGCTCCCTAAAGACTAAAGAAATTGATAAAAAACAGAAACTAAAACTTTAATAACATTTATTTTTAAAAATATTTTTGTTGAACTTTTTAAATTCTAAATCTATCCCTCAAATATCTATATTTATCTTAAAATAAATATAATATTGAGATATAATTCAGTTCAGTATATTTTACATCAAATATAAGATTTAGTCTCAGTCTCTCAGTTTTTATTTTTCAGTCTCAATCTTCCTTCTAAACGCAGTCAAAAAGACCGAAAACTATGAATGAGGTCCATTACTCAGATTTAGGTAACTGACTCCCTAAATTTAAATACCTTCAATTTAATTGATAATGGAAAGTATTTTTAGTAGACACATAAAAAGAGGGTTGAATTGTGTTTAAAATATTTTAAATTGTTATTCAATTTCAATAACAAAATTAACTTGGATGATGTATATTATTTGAAACAATCCGAATCAAAATTAACTTTCACTTTAAGAATGCAATTGCTTTGTTTTAATGATAGCATCCCAATAATCATCATTCCATTCGTCTCTAAACCCTCCATTCATTTCGAAGAAACTCTTAAAATTCCCAAATTCAGAAAACATACATGAATCCCTTCTTTATTTGAACAAAAAACTCAAATACATCTTATAGTAAACAAAAAAAGAGTTAACCAACTGGGTTGGTTTAATAGTTATTTATTAATCTATTTAAATAAGTATGGGAGGTTCGAATTACATCTTGTATATGCAATAATTTATCGACCAACGACAAACTCTTAAATAGAGCTCAAATCTATAACGGATTAATTTGGTAAGGGAAAAAAAAGGATTAAGTCTTAGAACACAACAAATATTTATCATATATTATACAAACTCCAAAGAATTCAAAATAAATTAGACACTTACTGTTACTACTTACTTAACTTATTCGATCCATGGTGATCATAGCATTTCCGAATGCACAAAAACCTAGTAATCTCGTGATAAGGAAAGTTTCTATGGCATCTAGCTATACATGGTTTCAACAGATCAGATCCAATATAATAAGGTGTAGTCCAACGTTGTTCAAAAATAGTGTCATGGAATCCCATAATAACAGAACAAATAACTACTATTATAATTATCAACAATGCAATTGCATATCGTGCATCATTTTTAGCCATAAATCTCTCCCCTTTTATTGTCTTGAAAATTGAAATCATAAGGTTGAGGTAAGGTAGGTTTTATAGAGGCTTAAAACATTCTTTAACATTTTTATGTGTAGTATATATATAATGGAAAAGTATAGGGTACCAACATATTATCTGCCAACTTATTGTCAATAATAATTAATTATTATATTTAAATACATATATAAAGAGACACATCTAAAAAATATATCTATAAAAACACTTTTATTAAACACAACCATAAAAAAAACATTTTTATTAGACACATTCACGAAGACATTTCCATAAAATACAATTATAAATAAGAGTTGGTATAAGTTGGCAAATATGCTATTAGTAACGTAGCGGGACCGATATATAATTCTAGAATTAGGCTCTTACTTATTTCATGTCTTATCCTTAGTTGCCAATTACCAATAAATAAAACAAAAAGTCTCATTATAGTGTCAAATGGCCATTTTGTAATAGTCTAATATTTTTATTAAAGTTTCATTGCCTCTTAAATACAATGAATTTTTAATTTTATAAAACAATATTATAGAAAGATGCCAAGGTGGTGTTATTAATATCGCGAGGCCGGTTGCACCATGCAACTTCAAGGTATTACCAAAATATAGCTATTAAAATCGAATCGATAATCAATCCATAAAATTATTGAGTTGGTTAATAGTTCAATTGATGGATTAGTGGTTGAACTGTTTAATTCGATAATAATTAAATAAATATATAAAATTATAATACAATTTAAAAATAAAAATTAATGTTTAATATTTTATATTATTAACTCGTTGCTTTAATATATATATATATATATATATATATATATATATATATATATATATATATTATTAGTATTAAATAGGTTTAATCTAAAAAAAATTAAAAAAATTATATATAAATAAAATTAACTTTACACATATGAACTATTATAAGATTATAGACTTAGAACATTATTCATGTGAATTTGGTTATTATATATATTTTTTATTATTAACCTACAATAGAGTAAGAAATAAGTTTGGCTTAATGATAAGAGTGCAGAAGCTTTGTACTATGGGTGAGTACTCGTAAATTCGGGTGATATTGCTATCTCTATTTTATACGTGGTTCGAGTTCGAAGTGTTACATTTTTGTGAATTAATTCACAAGGTTATTTTACTGTGATTTAGCATCTCCACTGGTGTACTGTGGAGACGTGCAGGTCATGCGACCGGTCAGTCCATGAGTTTATCGGATTTCTAATTCAATCGATCTGATTCAGATAATTTTGCGATTAAGACTCTTCCTCAAAAATTAATACTACATGACTAATAAAATTTATTGTTGTTATTATTATTAAGTAATACTAAATTTTAAATTTTAATAATATAAAAATAAAATATTAATTTAAAATATTAATTAATATTAATATAAAGTATTGGCCTCTTAACATTTTTTTAGCTAATTCCCTAAAATATAGATCCTAATATCTTGTGCTTACTTACTTTGTTTACTTTAGTATCAAATAAGAGTGTTTTGTCATTCTTGTTGTAGTTACAATCTTTCACTGAACTCAAAGGTAACATTTATTTTATAGATTGAGACTGAAATTTAAAAATTGCAATTTGATATTGTATTTGATAGTCAGAGAGATTCGTGACACAAAAATTTGGTCTCTTTAGTATTTATAGAAAATGGAGATACAAAAAATTAAAATTTTTGGAGATAAAAATTAAATTTTTAATAATTTTTTTTTTAAAATATCCTTGTTTAACTTTTTAAATTTTAAATCTATTCCTCAAATTTTCATATTTATCTTAAACTAAACATAATACTAAAATATAATTCAGTTCAGTATACATTTTATATAAATATAATACAAAAATTTAATTTAATCTCAATCTCTTAAATTTTATCTTTCAATCTCAATTTTCTTTCAAAATGTAGGGATCGAAGACTGTGGATGAAGTCCATTACTCAAATTTACGTAACTCCGTAAATTCGAAAACCTTCAATTTAATTGATAATCGAAAGAATTTTTAGTAGACAAATAAAAGGAGAGTTAAATTGTGTTTAAATTCTTTTAAATTGTTATTCAATTTCAAGAACTAAATTATACAAGGCACGATGTGATCGAAAAAGCACTATACCAAATTAACTTAGATGATGTATATTATTTGAGACAATCCGAATCAAAATTAACTTTCACTCTAAGAATGCAATTGCTTTGTTTCAAGAGCTCTCTTGCCAATGGGATATTTGTACAATGTTTATAATAAGCTATTTATTTAGTCCAATATAAATTAAAAATGAAAATTATCCACAAAATAATAAATTTAAAAATTCTTATTCAGTTATTTCACATCAAATTTTAAATTTTAAATTCTCTAATTTTAAATTTCAAATTTTTAAAAAATTCAATTTTTTATTTCAAAAAAATAACCATATGAGATCTTTCAATATCCTCTTCTTTTTCAACCGGCAGTCATCCCATCTTCATCAATAATTATCTCATTTCACCGTCGCTACTTGGCTTGTCACACGCCACTCACCCTTAATAAAAATAACCATCCACTTAAGGATAAAAATAATCATCCGCATACCTAATGAATTGAACATCTAACAGATTTTAATTATATATAACTAAATTCAATCCAATCAAAATAATCATCCACATAAAAATAAAATAACCATCCGCATACCTAATAAAATGACCATCCTAAATTGACCATTAAAATAGAAAAAGAAGATGAATAAACAGAAGAAACTATTATTGTGGTGAAACATAATTTGAAAGGACTAGTTATGACAAAAGCGACAATGTTGTAAAGCATAGGGCTCAAATCATGAAAGAAGCTAACTACGCTTGGATCCGAAGAAGAAAAGGAGCATAGTGGTATCATTGGTGAGAAGAGACTGGAAGGAATGGGAGAAAGCGAAGGCGCATCGGAGGAGATGAGGACGGTGTCGGGAAGAAGGCACACACCGGCTATGACGGAGGCACTAGATGTCCGGGTTGCTGCGGTGCCGTTAGTTTGACCTACAGAATATGCGCATCCTCCTTTGGCGGTGGCCTGTGCGGCAACGGCACCAGTCGGAACAGTGTCGGCGCAATTTTCGATGGCGGCTGGTGACTGTAGCGTTAGTGTACCGGCGAAATTTCATGAAAAAGGCATAAAACGTTGAGTGACAAACTGTATTGAGAGGGAGAGGTGAGAGAAAAAGGTAATTTATTTGTTTTCAAAACCGACATTAATCTTAACATTTGATTTAAATTTCAAATTAAAAACTATTTAAAATTAATTAGTTACCTATAATTTAGTTTTAATTTCAAATTAACTCCATTATATACATTATATAAAATATACTTTGTCTCCTCGTACTTTCTTTGTTTTAATGATAGCATCGTCCGAGTAATGATCATTCCATTCGTCTCTAAACCCTCCATTCATTTCGAAGAAACTCTTAATATTATGTACATACATTGCATCCCTCCAATCCTCCAAAGGAGGTACCCCAACTTGTTCTGCTAACCAATGTTTATAATCACGCTGCCACAGCAATATATAAATAGATAAATTAAAACATGTAATATAGGTTATATAGCTAAATTAACTTCAACAAATGTCATACTTCAAATAAATTAATTAATAATAAGACACATTATTCCGCATTCAACTTGGGGACCGTCTAAAATCAGTTCAGGTCTTTTAAGTTTATCTAATGTACCATACAATTTAAAGCATTAGATTAGATTAATAACAGATCTAATGGTTTATATTTAATCTATAAATAATTTATTAAAATTTATATTAAAAAATAACAAATTTTTCATATTTTAAATTTGCCCGATAATAAAACCCTTGTATCAGCGTAGATTGTTCCTATCTCTATTCAGTTTCAGCTCAGCTCCCAGAAGAACTTTTCAAAAAGAAAACCTATCAACACCTTCATGGAAGACCACCAATCACCCTGCGGCTTCATCCTCTCCCATCTTCCACACCAGGTACCCTCTATGTCTTTATTTAATTTCGCGATTTCATCGAAATTCTTGCGATTCTCGTCGTTTTTTTTTTTCTCATTCCATCGAAATCTTGTGAATTCGTTTCATCTGCACCAGGTTCAACTCAATGAGGTCGACACCGCTGTAGTCCTTGAACTTGAGCATCTCAATCTATGCGTAAGGAGATAGCAGATCTTGCGCTGATTCGTATAGAAAGTGAAGCAGAGAGAGAATCTGGGATAGAAGCAATTTTGCAGAACGGTGAGTAACCCTAACAGTGTCCACAATTATGATAATATCTCCATTTTTGCAATGCTGATAACCTGATATTTGTGTTTGCTGGTTTGAGATTTGTTGTTCTTGAGGAATGGTGGAGCAAAAAATGGAGTGAGAATTTGTTTGTTTTTTTTTTCTTTTTTTTTCCTTTGAATTGTAACTTTGGGGGTTCTTATACATTGTATAAAGTGCAAACAGGGTCTGCTAAAGGTTGGCGTTTTGGGTTTGGGATGAAAATAAAAGCAGCATTGAACATATTGCAGAGATAGAGTACGGTAAAGTTAAAAATTAAAGATAATGAAGCCGAACAATTTGCTATAATATTTCGCTTTTGCTTTGTTAGTTTGTAGATGTGATTGATTTTGCTCAAATAACCTCATCTCTTCATTATCATTTATCTTCAAATCAAATATCTGAATAGCTTTGGGTTCTATTGTGGGTTTCTTCTTTAACTTGTTAATTTTTTTTAATGAAAATTTTTTGTGAGCTTATGGAGTTTCGGTGTACAAGTTTGATATGAACAAGGCTTCGCAGATGATGTATTGATACTTGGTGCTTCATAAATGAGATATCATTCCATCACATGCAATTTAAGTGTATTAGAGCATCATCCAACAGAAATTTGAGATACTGAGTATTGTGCGGTTAAAAGCTAACAACAGAATGGCCAATTTTGCATAAAGATATTGTGAGATGAGTGAGGATACATTAGATATGATATTTTTAGTTATTAATGAATCAGAAAGATAATTGGAGTAGCATTTGTTTTAAAAAAGACCATAGAATCTCCTTTTAGGTGGTTTGATCATGGATGAAGATTGTTATAAACCCTAATGAAAAAAGAGTAGATTAGATGTAGAATACCCAATTGGAATGCCAGAAGCAAACTGCAAAAACTATAAATAAAACTATTAAGGAAGACGTAAATTTAGTCACTTCTCTGTACTCTATGCACAGTTTATGATAGATTGATAGTCCTTGATTACATCTTTTGATCCATATAGTTGGAAAAGACTTGATCGTTGTTATTCTATTTTATAATTTAGTGGGTCATATGTATAATTCATTTTTTCGAGTTAACACTGTACTGATATATAGGTATGGCTTGGGATGGTAAGGTGGGAGCTGGTATGCAACAAAGAAGTACAAAAAAGAGCAGATGAAATTGCTAGGACAGATTAAACCTAGAAGATGGAAATTGCTTGGGAAGATAAAACCAAGAGAATTGAAATTTCAGTTCCTCAGAAGGCCCTTAATAAGATCAAAAGTGACAGATACTTCAGCTAATACATCTGAAACAATTGTAAAGATGCATCCTCCAAAGTGCCGAATGCTGTTGCAAAAACATCCGAAACAACTATAAAGATTTGTAGCCTTGATAAAATTATTCTTTCAAACTTCAGTGCTTATAGTGATGGCTATAGATGCTGAATAAGTCTTTCAAAAAAAAAGTTAAATAGCATAGAAACATCAATATGTAATTTTACAGAAAAGTAATATTATCAAAGAAAGTTAATTTATATTTTTTGGATTTACCACCCAAATTGCATGTAAATTATCAGTATCCTTTCCATTAGATCTAAAATTTGTAACTTCTAATGGCCTTATGCGTGAATGATGAAAGTAACAGATAGAAATAATTGATCACCTACCCAACTAAAAATGCAAAAAGAAGAGGATTAAAACTATAAGAAACAAGACTAAAATTAAAATAACTATAAGATGAAGATTAAAACTATAATTGATCTCCAATTTTTTGTTTTCTGTGTTAAATTAGAAGGATTAATATAAGAACTTCAAAAAATTTAGAGACTTTCATGCATAGTTATAAAAATGAACATATGGTGATTCACAAGAAACTCCAAAAAATACTTAGTAACTGTGATTCAGAATATACAAACCATTCAAAGCCTGATAATTGACTCCTAATTCTACTCAACTTGCATAATAGAATTTGCTTCCTCTAAAATTCCCTATAGTTCCTTTAACATTTTGCTATGCAGAATCAAAACGAGACAAGCAATGTTTATGCTATAGTTTGAGCAAGTTCACTATGTTAGTGCTGCCACAACTTGCATGGAAAAAATATCTGGTTTCGTTCCTTGATGGAGAACGAATTTTCATTTATTCTTCTCTTCTTTTCGATTGGCCAAAATATCGATCAGTGTTTAGTGGTTGGTTCTAGGAGTCTGAATCGTGTTTGTTCCAGGAATATAATGTGAATCGCGGAAGTCAGATATGTTCCTGCCCCATGCAGAACAAAATCACTCATTAAAACAGAGCGCAGTATGATTCAGCTGCTAAATAATGATGGAGAAGGGCAATTGAATAAAAAAAATATTTATAATGGTGAAAACTAGAGCATGATGAACAGAATCATAAACACATAAATTGAAATCAGAATCATAACAACAAATTCCAAAATTTTTTAACCCTCATAAACAGAACCCAAAAAAATTCAAACAACCAAATAAACAGAACAAAAAAAAATAACTGAATGAAATCAATGAAACAAATTCGTATGGAAAACCTAAACAAAAAACAAGTAGAACAAAAAAATAATTGAATGAGTTCAATGAAGCAGATTCATACTACAAGAACATAAAAGGAACGGAAAAAAGTGAAATCAATGAAGCAAATTCATACCTGAGGCTGAGGCTCTATTGGAACTCTGGAAGTGGAAGATGAAGGGGAGACGGAGCACCACGGCGCTGACGACGACTCGAAGAGAGAAGAGAGAAGATAGAACAGAGATACTGAGAATGAACGACGGAGAGAAAGAGCTTAATAGCGACGCCGCGAGATGGGCTGAGACTGGCAGCGAGTGTCGGATTGGACGGTGACGGTAATAACAGAGACCAGAGAAGAGTGGAGCAGGTGGCGGTGGCTTCGTGGATAGATTGAAAAGTGCGATGAGAAATTAGGATTTTATTAGATGAATTTTAAAAATATTTGTGGTAGATGTGAAAAAATAATAATTATTATTAAACCTTAATTTGAGGTACATTTGTAAATTATTTTTGTGTATATTAGAAAAACTCAAAAGGCTTGAGCTTACTAAAGACAGATCCTTCAACTTGAATAGGGCCTACTCATTTTAGAGGTAAAATACACAACAACAATCATTTTTGATAACCTTTTGTTTGTATTCTTGTTGTCTTGATCCTTTGTTTTGCGCAAGAAAATTTACTCGCAAAAAAAATAAATACTTAAATCTGATTTAGTGTGAATATAACATTTTGAGTAAAGTGACAATTTTAAAAATTTATATTTTGGACAGACTAATTTTTAAAAAAAATATTAATAAAGTTTTTAAGGATAATAAATGTGGACAAGTTAATTTAAATTAAGATATTTTATGCTAATTATAGGAATTAATTTGAAAGTACTGTGCTCACATCTGCTATATTGAGATACTTTATAAGTATTTTTTTTAGAGACTAATCTATTCGAAAGGTAAATTTTTAGAAATCTATTTATCACTTTATTCTAACATTTTTTATAATAAAAATATAATTTGTACACCAAAATTAACTACTAAAATCAACTATCAATATATTTATGTATAAATATATATATAAATTTAATTTATTTTTAAAAAAATATTTATATTTCAATATATATTTTATACTCATAGCTAATTTTGATGTATACATAATATAATCATTTTTATAATAATGAGTAAAACAAGTGTATGCAAACCTGAAATGAACCAAGGAAGTGAGTGAAGCCTTTGGGCAACCCATTTTCTTGAATGAATTGATAATGTTGTTGAATGGATTTCATAATCTCCTCTTCTTTAGGCAACACAATTTTGCCAGATAGAATCCTTGCAACCCATTTTGCTTGTAACTCAGCAATCGGGAATACCGGATCCTGCCCACAGATTACTATAATTAATTATCCTTAATTGTTGACATTAAATATGTTAATATGATTGGAAAAAAATAAAGGATAAGTGATAAACAACCAGATAAGTAAAATTTAATTATTTTATATTTTTATCTTACAGTAAAAAATATTTTTTTAATATGATTTTTAATATTATAAAAAAATTTTTTTATAATAGTTAATTTTAATGAATAAAAAATATGAGAAAATTCCTCTCTCCTTCCCTGTGAGATGTTAAAATGACACTCTCCTCCCTTTTATTTATAAAATGTACATTCTCCTCTCTTCTAACTTTTAAAAAACCTCTTTTTTAATCCATTTTAAATTTTTTGTGTTAACTAATGTCAACTTTATCCATTTTTCAAGGAAAAATAAATTATTTTTTACAAAAATACTCTTTAGCAAAAATTTTATTTTTTATTATTAAATTTTGCTTGCCAAAATACTCTTTAATAAATTATTTTTTTATTAATTAAATTGTATTTTTATCAAAATATTTTTAAAATATTTAATAATTAAATTATTTTTTTCTAAAATACCCATCAATAATTTTTTAATTAATTATGATTTTATCAAAATTTTTGTTAACAATTTTTTTATACTTTACTATTAAATTTTCGATATCAATATATATTATTTTAATATTAAAAAAATATTAGTAAGATTATTTTTCAATATCAAAATATATTAATTGTTATACATATTAACAATGGTAAAATTTTTTTATTTAATGTTAAAATAATATACATTGATATCGAAAAATTAATAATAAAATATAAAAAAATTATTAACAAAAATTTTGGTAAAATCATAATTTAATAATTAAAAAATTATTAAAAGATATCTTAGAAAAAAATAATTTAATTATTAGATTTTTTATAAAATATTTTTGTAAAAATATAATTTAATTAATAAAAAATAATTTATTAAATAGTATTCTGATAAACAATATTTAATGATAAAAAAATAAAATTTTTGTATTAAATAAATTATTTTTCAAAAAATAGATAAATTTAACATTAGCTAACACAAAAGATTTAAAATAGATTAAAGATGAGGTTTTTTAAAAGTTATAAGGGAGAAAAATGTACATTTTATAAACAGAGGGAAGGGGAGTGTCATTTTAGCATCTCACAGGAGAGAGGAGTGGAATTTTCTCAAAAAATATTTATACATTTTGTATTTATATATTTTATATTTATTTATTTAAAAATAAAAAATTATGTTATCATTTAAAGTATTGTATATTAAAAGATATCTATTTATGTACTAGGATATTCTGTATTTATTACAGTCTATCAATGCTCTTCTTTTATATTAATCTTTGATTTTTATTTAATAAAATCTAATGATGTATATAAAGTGGCACGTTCAATATGCACATAATTATTGTGCTCATTTAGACATACCCCTGATTCTTCATCTTCAAAGAAAGGAATCTCTCCTGTTATTGGAAAATTAGACGGCAATAATTTCAACACTTGAAAGCATGATATTTTACTTACAATTCAAAGTTTGAGCTTAGAAGATCACTTATATGCATCTAAGATTCCGCAACGCTTTAAGGAAGATGCTGCAAAGAAGACAGACAAAGACTGCTGAATACAAAATTTGGAGACTTGATGATCTCACACTATCCACATGAATTCTTGCATCAGTTTCAACAATTTTCAAAAATAAAATCATCAATTATCATTACTTTTATGAGATTTGAAATACTCTCAATGACTATTTCTCTAAATTATCAGCAACTCGAATTCAAAGCTTGAAGGCATAACTCAAGTCTATTAGAAAAACTAGTACTATTCATAAATATTTGGCCGGTATTCAACAACTAGTAGATTCTTTACATATTGTTGGGTACAAAATTTTAGAAGATGATCACATCTCTGCTATTTTTGATAGACTACTTGAAGAGTATATTATCTTCAATACATCTGTTATGTCAAGACTGAGCTCTCATAAAGTTTTAGAAGTAGAATCTTTTCTTAAAGCATACGATGACATGCTGGAAAGGTACAACAGACCCCAAGACTCTATTCCAATGGCTAATCTGGTTTAGACTTTTTCACCATTTGGATATCAATCTGGTAGAGGAGTTCCTGCTTGAAGAGGACGTGGTGATGGTAGATTCTTTTATTCAACATCAAGACCACAATGTCAATTATGTGGTAAACAAAGATATGTGATACAAAACTGCTTTCACGTGTTTGATCCAAATTTTCAAGTTTCATATTCATCTTCTGCACAACCTTCTCAACAAATTCTCTACTCCACAATGCATTCTCCATCACCACCTTTTTCATTTCATCAATTCTGTGCCTACCTTGTTATTCCATCCACTCATAGTGAAGCTTTTTGGTATGCAGTTTTTGGAGCAAGTCACCATGTAACTCCAGATTCGTTAAATCTTTTAACCATGACTCCATCAATGCATGATTCAGATACATTATATGTAGGTAATGGACAAGGTACTCCCATCCTTTCTTGTGGTTCTTCTAATCTCATTGATAAAGATCATAAAATACGCTTTATTTTGTCACAATTATTGCATGTGCCTATCATCACTCAAAATTTGCTGCAGATAATCACGTGTTTTTTAAATGAGAATACTACAACAACACAAACTTCTCTGAATAATGAAAATAGGTCTCCTACTCCTGATATTTCACATGAAAATACTAACACTCATCAAATTTTGGGATTGAAGTGTGTTTACCTTTTACCCCTGCCCAACCTCCTTCCACTAACACTCATCAAATGGTGACTAGGTCCAAAGCACAAATTGCTAAACCTTCTGCTCTTAGTATTAAAGTTCAGACACCTATTGACCTTGTTACTCGAATTCCCAAGATTGTTCAGCAAGCTATTCAGTGCTCACATTGAAAACAAGCCATGGATAATGAGTTTAATGCCTTAATGAGATGTCAAACATGGACCTTGTGGACCATCCTCCTAATGCTACTATTGTTGGCTTTAGATGGATTTTCACTATAAAACGTGACTCTCAAAAAAATATAGTGAGATATAAGGCTAGATTAGTTGCCCAAGGATATCACCAAATAGAAGGAGTAGATTTTGGTCAAGTATATAGTAGCACTGTGAGAATTGTCATTAGTATCGCTTTATCATTAGGATGGGTTATGAGACAGTTTGACTTTCATAACGCTTTTGTAAATGGCAAACTCGAAGAGCAAATTTATATGACTCAACCAAGTGGTTACATTAACACTTTGTTTGGTTTAAGGGAAAATAAGAGGAAAGAAAAGTGGTGGAAGGAAAATGAGTGGAAAATTTTATTTTCCTTTGTTTGGATACCAAAGAAAATAGGAAGGAAAGAAAATTTTGGTGTGGGTCCCATAAAAAAAATTTTCCATCCATTAGAGGCAAGAAAACAAGAAGGAAAATGTTACTTTTAGTGTATTTATAATACTACCCCTAATTCTATTATTATTAATAATTATTAATATAAATTTAGTTTTAATAGTTTTAATACATTATTATAATAAAATTTACATTTAAACATTATATATGTATTAGATAAATAATTTATAAAATTATAATATTTTATAATATTCATAAAATGCAATAAAATATAAATAAATAAAAATATTTATACTTTATTTTATTATAGGGGTATTAATGTAATTTTATACCATTATGATTTTCTTTCTTCTCACTTTTCTTCTCATCCAAATAAAAGAAATTTCTCTCTCTATTTTCTTTCCATTCATTTTCTCTTCATCCAAACAACACACAAATAATTCTACTTTTCCGGCTATTTTCTTTCCTCTCATTTTCTTTCCTCTTATTTTCTTTCCTTCTATTTTCCTTCCTATATCCAAACAAAGCCTAAAGGATCTGCTACTCAGGTTTTTAGGTTGAAAAAGACCATCTATGGTCTCAACAAGCTCTAAGAGTTTTTTTTTAACACTTTGATAATAACTCTAAAGCAAATTGGTTTTTCAAATACTAAATCTAATAATTTCTTATTTGTTAGACATAATTCTGGTTCTATGATATTTTTTTGGTATATGTGGATGATAGAGTTATTACTGGCAGTTCTTCTACTGTAATTGATCTTTTAATTCAACATTTGAATAATATTTTTTCTCTTAAAAACTTGGGCAATTTTCATTATTTTTTAGGACTTGAAGTTCACAATATCTCTAAACATAGTTTATTCCTTAATCAACGCAACATGCATCAGGATTACTGACACGTGCTAACATGGAAAATTGTAATCCAATACCAATTCCTATGTTCTCGTCCTGATTTGTCTTTCGCTGTGAATAAAGTTTCTCAATTCATGCATGATTCTCGACCGCATCATTGGAAAGCAGTCAAGAGGATTCTTAGATATGTTAAAGGGACTTTAGATCATGGTCTCATATTTCATAAAAGCACTAATTCTCTATTGTTTCTCTTTTCAGATGTTGATTGGGTTGGAGATGTCGATGATAGAAAGTCGGTTACAGGTATTGCATCTATTTAGGTGATAATTTAGTGTTTTGGAAGAATAACAAACAAGCTAAGGCCACTAGCAGCAGCACTGAGGCTGAGTATTGGTCCTTGGCTACAGCTCAATCTGAATTAGTCTTCCTCCAACAGTTGCTTGAAGAACTTAAAATCCCACAATCGACAGTACATAAACTCTTTTGTGACAATCAAAGTGCCTGTTTACTTGCTGCAAATATTCTTTAGATCAAGGGCGGAGCCAGGTGGTAGGAAAGGGGGCCCTCTAATTTTAATTTTTACATGTAAATTATATGCCAATTTCATTTTAGTCCTTCTTAAAATTTTATTTTAGTCTTATTTTATTATATAAATATTTTTGACCTCTTCTAATATTTTATCTAGTTCTGCCCCTGCTTTAAAGTAGATGCAAGCACCTCGAAATCGATTTACACTCCTTAAGAGATATAGTGAATAAAAAAGAACTTTATGTTATTCATATTCCATTTCTAGAATAAGTAGCTGATGTATTAACCAAGCCTCTTTTATTACCTCTATTCAGCAAATTTAAACACAAACTTAGAGTGGTTGATAACCCCTTCTAAGTTTGAGAGGTGGATGTTAAGGGTAGTTGAATAAGTCATTAGCTTGGCAGTTACAATTCTATTTTAGTTTTTTTTTTTTTTTTTTATGGTATCTCTTAACTCGGTAGGTCAAAGACTAATTCATCGCAGTATTGAGCTTCATTTAAGAGTTTGTCGTTGGCCAATGGATTGCTGCATTCACAAGGCAAAATTCAAACTACCGGCACTTATTTAAGCGGATTAATAAGTTAACTACTAGACAAACCCAACTTGATTACAATTCTATTTTAGTTAGCTACTAATTATAAAATCCGTTAGGATTATTCTATATATTCTACATCACGCTTTTGCATCATTTGTTCTTTGATCCAAAACTATAGAAAAGCTTTCACATGAGAAGTGTAAATATCATTTTGTATATTAGTTTTTATTTTTAGGGTTAGAATGATAACTTTAATTTTATGTATTTTTATTTTATTTATTTAGTTAATAAATTGAGATTTATGTTATTGAGTTTAAATTTTTTTTATTTTAACCTAATATGAGGTGTATAAATATTTCATAAACGATTATAGCTGTTAGAGTTATTAAAAGAGTGAAAAATACTTTTTTTGGTCTTGTGATGAAATCATGGTATAGATAAGTGAGATTGAGTAAATCTCTCTCTTATTGTATTAGGAAGTTAAATAGAAGGTAAAGTGATTTTTTCTTCATTCAATTTTAATTTATCCCAAAAATAGTGTATATATGTGAGGTTGAGTAAATCCTTTTTTGTTTCATGAAAAAATCAGATAAAAAGAAGAGTATTTTTTTCTTATTCAATTTCAATCTAATAAATAACCTAGAAGACAAAGGATTGAAATTGAGTAAAAAAAATTTAAAATTAAAAATAGAAAACAAAAAGGATAAATTGAAATTGAACGGAAGATAATCACTCTACTTCTTATCCAATTTCTTGATGTAATAAGAAATGAACTCACTAAATTTTACTTGTTTATCCGTTTTTGGGATAAATTAGAAAATAAAAAAGAAATCACTCTAGCTTCTATACAACTTTTTGATGCAACAAGAACAAGATTTATTGTAGTTCGCATGTTTACACTGTTTTTGGGATAAATTAGAATTAAACAGAAGAGAACCACAAACCCACTAATAACATAAAACTCAATATATTAACTAAATGAATAAAATAAAAATACATAAAATTAAATTGATACTTCTAATTAAAGTTGTAAGAACAAGACTAATAAAAAAACCAATCGAATAATTGGTTTAATAGTCTAATAGTTCAACCGAAATCGAACCATAATTAAATCAATTTAATTAAATATAAAATAAAATAATTATCATTACTATTTATAATTAAATGTTGATACTATGTCTACAAAAAAATAAGGCCGATAACATCTGATGTAAAAAAAAAAAAAAAAATACACACACAATAATAAGTGATAAGTATTTTTTGACCTTTAATAATAAATTAAATGTAAAAAAATTTTGGAGCCTTACTGATAGTCCAATTTTATTTTAAACCTTAATTTACCCTAATAATTAACATAACTTCTCTTCTCTCTGTCAAGTCTCAACAGCCACCTATCTCTCTTCCCTTCCCTTTCCTTTCCTTCCCTCCTATGCTTCCTCTTCTCTTCTCTTCTCCCTCAACATAGTTAACATAACTTCTCAAAAAAAAAAAAAAAAAAAAGAAAAACATAACTTCTCTTCTTTCTCTTTAACACTGAACAACCTCTCATCCTTCCCCTTTTTTTCTAGATTTGAATAAAGTCTCTATCTCGTCGGCTCCTTACTTCGGTTTCTTCTAGTTTTGCATTATTCTCATTGTCTCAATTCTCTCATCTTCGTTTACTGCTTCATCTTCTCTCTTCACTGCTTTCTCTTTTATTTCTTTTCTCCCTCCAGCTCTCGATGTGTTGACTCCGTCTCCTCTATGTTTTAGCTTTTTTTCTTCAGAAATTATCCAAACCGAAAAAATCGTATAGTAGTTCAAACAATTCACCGATTTACCTCCGGTTGCATTGATTTTTATCGGTTTTTTGCAAACAGATTTTTTACATTAACTAAATTGGATATAAAAGCGGTTTTCGATTAATCCAGACGAACCAGTTGATCTGGTTCGGTTATCAAAACATTACTGCTAACACTTAAAAATAAAAACTAATAACAACAAAATAATACTTGTATATCAAACAGCTTATCCTTTAGTCACCAAAAAAAAAAAACAGCTTATCCTTTCATTACACATGTTTTATCATATGGCACGACTGGTCGATTCAAGTCCATCAAAGTAAAAAATTGGGACAAAGGACACAGAGACGTTTTGTACTTTAATAGCATTAACGCTCATTATATCCATTAAAACTCATAATATTCATCATTTTCATCTGTCTCTGCCTTATTCTATAGGGTTAACAATACTCACTTTTAAAAGAGTTTAATTGAAGCACTGCCTTATAACAACTCCTATGTTAACCTATTAGGCCATTTTGAGTAAAGAGTTTAATTAACCTTCTTTTAAAAAAAAATAACTTAAGTAATAAATGACTATATTAAAAGTAAATTATAAAAATTTATTTTGTATTTAAAAATTTAATTCTAAAAATATTTATTTTATAAAAGTATGATAAAAAATAGTAATATTATAAAAGTTATTTTTTTTAATTTTTTTATAAACTCTTAAATAATTTTTTTAGAAAGTTGTAATTTGATTTTAAAAATTACACCAAACATTAATACTGTAACTTTTCATAAATCAAAAGCTATCAAAAAAATTACTTTGAAACTTTTAAAACGGGTCCTTAGTCCCTAACGAAAGAAGTGCTGAGTATCGATGTTTCTGAATTTTCTAGCCAAAAAGGAATATCACACTGACGAGAAGTTGGTCTGTGTAAGTATAATGTCCACAATTTATTGGTCTCAAAATGATTAACTCACATAAATAATATTATCATATTTTTTATCACTCAAAATCATTAACACTCGTAAAAAAGAATGAGAGATTTTTTAGTTCATAGCCTTTTTTATTATATAGACACACACTTTACAAACTTATAACTACCACCTATTTATAGACGTCATAAGCCCCGGTGATTTACAATACAACTTGCAGCTAAAACACTTTCTAAAATCTTCTAAATAATAAACTATTCCTAAGTATTGGCGGTAAGAGACTCGTGATGTACCTCTTGCATGATTTCTTTTACTTTCTTTGACTTTTCAAACTTTTCAGCATATATATCAACCAATCAAATTGAACTATTAGCTAAGTTACTCTTGTCTCATGTGTTTTAATTATGAAAAATTTTAGGGGTAGCATTTTTGTTGCACTTAACTATTGAAAGAAAATGGATTAATTCTACACTATTAAATATCATTTTACACCATTAAAAATATTGATGATGACTAATAATTGATGGCTAAACATCACAAATTCTGCTGCTCTTAGCACTCCTCTTTAATTATTTCTTGATCGTTGTATCCATACACCTCTGACTACTTGGTTAATTAGTCATCATTCCTGATAATTCTAATGTAGTGGTGTAATGCAAGTTGATTTATTTTTTTTTTAATCAACAGTCTGATTTCTACTGTCACTACCGTAAAGACTCAAATATGCTGTTTAAGGACGAAGCCGACTCTATGTTCTTGGTCCGAATTTTTGTAACTGGAACTAACTTTTACTCAGTTTTCATAGTTTGTTGGGAATGTATTGGTACAATAACTTTGCTCTGACTCCAATCTTCTCTACAATCTTTAGTCATATTTTATTCGTATTGATAAATTTTCTCCCATGCATACAACCAAACATGCCACACCTTAGTATGACTTAGTAAGCGCGACTTATATGACTTAGTGCTAGTACATTAGTTATCGGTTGTTTATTAAGTACTATCATTTCTTACTAGAGCCTACCAACACAGACATGCCTTAATATGAATATCTTCCATGTTTACTTAGTGCTTCTATTTGCTTCAAACATTACAATAATTTTCATTATGCATTATACTTTTTCAGTTTGGCTCCCAAGTCCATGCCATGATGATATTGCTAAAACTGTATCTGTTATACTGCTAGGTTTTAAAAGAACACAAACTCATACAATTGTTATTTAAAAAATTTAATAACCTTTTATCCAGAGTGTAAAAATTGTACCCACCCGTACGATTTTCATACTCAACTCTACTATTTATGCTTATTTCTCCAATAATATTGCCACTTACGATGACAACAAAGAACTAAAATATTTATAAATATTTACTCACAATATATCATGAAATGAATATCATCACACCTAAATAAGAAAATTTTCATACACTAAAATTGTCCTTTAGTAAATAAATACTACACTATATTGATTCATACAATAGTACTTTTTTTTTTGTTTTTCATGATATTTTCTGGTCCGGCAAGTCAATGACTAATCCGCTATGGTACTGAATTCTATTTAGAGATTTGTCGCTGGTTAATGAGTTGCTGCATACACAAGGCAAAATTCAAATCTCTAACACTTGATTAAACGGACTAGTGAACTAATCACTAGATCAACCCAACTTGATTATATAATAAAATTTTTTTAATCCTCCAAAACCTCATTACCATAATTATTTTTTGGTAATTCATGGCTCATTAGTTTTCGTAACAGCTAAAACTATTAATCATTACTCTCAATGCAATAGTTATAGAAACATTAAATCAAAACACAAGTTGATATTAAAAATGTTAAAAACATTAAACAAAAGAAAAAGAAACGATGCTGCCATTCTTTAGTTTAATTATTATTAAAATCGATTTACAATAGCAATATAGAACTTCTTAAAGAGAAAATATATAAAGAGCACACCTGTTTCTCAATACAATACACACAAGCTGAAATACTATATTATTTATGAAACCATAATTCTGAAGATACAAACATCATAAAACTTTATTGTAGAATAAGGCTAAGAAGACTCTTATAATAATCTTAAGGACTTGGAATTGGCTTAGGAGGTAGAATTGGTTTCTTGAATTCAGGGTGAAATGGTAATTTAGGAATAGGCTCTTTAAAGAGAGGCTTTGGCTTTAGAAATGTCTCTTGCTCAACCTCTGGATTCTGTGGAGGAAAGAAAGGTTTCTTGGAGATTGGAAATGGTTTAGGAAATGGCTTAACAAGTGGAATTGGAACGGGCTTTTTCACTATAATCGGTTCTGGAATGGGCTTAACAATAGGAATTGGTTTCGGAATAGGTTTGAAAATTGGAATAGGCTTAACAACTGGAATTGGCTTTAACACTGGAATAGGCTTCACAATTGGAATAGGCTTAACAACTGGAATTGGCTTCAATACTGGAATAGGCTTCACAATTGGAATTGGCTTTGGAATAGGCTTAACAACTGGAATTGGCTTCAACACTGGAATAGGCTTCACAATTGGAATTGGCTTTGGAATAGGTTTAAACACCGGGATAGGCTTCACAACAGGAATTGGTTTAACAACTGGAATAGGAACCGGTTTTTTAATTATAACCGGCTTTATTACAGGTTTAACAATTGGAACCGGTTCAGGAATAGGTTTCACAATAGGAACCGGTTTTGGTATGGGCTTAACAATTGGAATTGGCTTAACAACTGGAATCGGCTTTGGTATAGGCTTAACAATGGGAATCGGCTTGACAATAGGAATTGATTTTTTGAAAAATGGCTTTTCAAAAATCGGTTTTGGATGAAAAAACCCTTTGAATTTTGCGTCTCTATCATGAGCTTCTTCAGGGGTTTTTGTTGCCGAGTCTTGGTTTCCAAGTTTACTCTCGCTCTTGGCTTCATTTCCTGTTTGAGAAATGCAAAGGAAAAGAAAAGTTGAAAATTAATAATAAGTTATATTCATAATAACAAATGAGATATAAATGAAAAGGTTTAATTGAATGATACCTTATAACCAAAATTCATTGAAAATTTCATTTTAACGTTAAACTCGGTTACTATATAAATATATTATAATTGATTTAATAATTATTATATATATATATATATATATTTGTAAATCATTTTATTGCATTAGCAAAACTTCTTTTTCACTACTTAAATGGCTATATGCAACTAATTATACTCATTTTTGAAAGTGTAATAACTAATAAGCGTAAATGATTTGTTATTTATAAGGTTTAATTATTTCGTTAATATTATATGGTTTTTTAGTTAGGATTTTATAGTTTCAAAATTTAGAATTAGTTTTAATTTTTTTAAAAATACAATAATATTTATTTTTAGAATATGTTATAATTCATCGTATATCAAATACATACAAGAGTGAATATTTCACAAAACTTTGTGTATTTAAAAAAATAGATAGAAAAGACTTAATCAAAATTTTTTATCTAATACAAAAATTGAAGTACAAACTTTTAAACGGTAATAAGAATAATTTACTTAACAATTTGATAAAATTATAATAATCTACACAATAATCAAGCCTATTTATAATGAACAAACCTGAAAGTTGAGTTGCCAGCACAGCGGAGTTAGCAAAAAAGCTAACAAGAATGAAGAGAGGAAGCAAGAAGCGCAAGAATGCGCAGTCAAGTGTGGAAACCATTCTCATTGAGAAAACTAATAATATTCCACACACCAAACCTTGAAAGGGAGAAAATAGAAACAAGTATCTTAATAAGACTTGTGTGTGTGTTGTTCTATGTACTATAAGCTTTGTGTTATTTATACTACTTAGATTATAGTATGTAGTCCAACTACTAGTACTGTGCATCAATTACCTTTAAATTTTGTTAATACTCAGAGATTTTAGGTTTAGTAGTTGTGAATTGTGTTTAAAGATTATTGGAGTGACGAGCGATTAGCACCGTTTTTGTCGATAAATACACAGTGCTCTTTTAATGAGCCTCCCAAGTTAGGTGTTTTAATTTGTGTACTTTATTATTATATGAGTGAGAGCTAGAATATTACCTGAAACTTAGATGAAGAAATAATACTTATCATTATTATTAATAGCTTCAAGTACAAGTTTGTGTGTATGTGTGAAATTTATCATATTTCATTATTTTTTTTAATATTGACAATTGTTGTGGCACTTCGTCACTACTGATTAATTTCCTTTTCACGTGTAAAGTGTATTAGGTAGTAAGCATGAGGTCGTCAAGCAAACAACCATCATTATCAGTATAACATAGAAAAAAAATTATTAAATTTATTAGTCTTATAATAAAATTTATTAAAAATTTATTTGTTTAATGTGTATTGTAAAAATTTGATTGAAAATAATAGATGGATCAATTTGTCTAATAAAAATAATTCTTGATGACTTCTAAAAAATTAAAATTTGTTCAGACCAACTTAAAGTGTTCAATTTAAAATTGGTTTAATTATTCTGTCAATTCTTATAGTTTCGTTAAATTTTTAGTTAGGTCCTTATACTTTTTTTTTTCAATTAGGTTCCTATACCATATCGAATTTTGTGATTAAGTTTCAACTATGATAAAAACGTTGAAATTAATAGAATATTATATTAACTATACGGAATATTCTATTAATTTTACCGTTTTTATCACAGCATAGACTTAATTACAAAATTTGATATGTTATATAGGAACTCAATTAAAAAGAAAAAAAGTATAGAGACCTAATTATAAATTCAGTAAAATTATAAAAACCAAGAAAGTAATTAAACCTTTAAAATTCTTTTAAAACCAATTTTGATATTTTAAATAAACCACAAAAAATATCCTCAAAAGATTTAAACACCTATAAAAATATCCCTAAAAGATTAAAACAACAAAAATTCCTCAAAACATTTAAAAACATGATAAAAATTAACTATATATATTATTTTAATACAATTTATTATTAATATGGTTAGAAATATAAAATATTTTTATTCTTAAAATTTGATGCAAGAAAATTTTTTTATAATTCTTTTAATGGTCAAAACCTAATAAAGAATGAAAAAGAGGTTTAGGATCGTCCACTTGTACTTTTGTTTATTATATTTTTTAAATAGTTATTCATTTATAAATACATAAATTTTTTGTAAATATATAAATTATTTATTATTTACAATATTTTTTATTTTTATCATGTTTTTATATCTTTTAAAAAATTTGTATAATTTTAATTTTCTTAAGAGTAATTTTGTTGGTGCTTAAATCTTGTAAGATATTTTTAGTGTTTTACTCGGATAGAAAATTTGGAAATCAACCTTTTACTACAATCAATCATCTTTATCTTTTTTCCTCCCTCCCTATCTCATTATCTGCCCATCTAATTATTAAACATTATATTTGAATTTTTTGTTGTTGAATGGCTGTTTGCTAAAAAGAAAAAAAGTTTATTATTTGATTAACCCACATTAAAAAGAAACTGTGTTAAAAAAAAACGGTTTTTTTTTTTCCAAAATACAATGCGAAGCTTCTCATCCCTCCATTCTCTCTTGTTTGTTGTAAAGAAAAATTGTTTTTACATTTTCCTTTTTTGAATTTTTTTTTGTATCTGTTTTTTAAATATATAATTGTTAACTGAAAAAGTAGTTGGTTCTCTGATTGGACCTCAAAAAATAAATTGCTCAGAGATAAACAATGTAAAGCTTAGATTCTATGTTATCTGATATTATTATTATTATTATTATTATTATTATTATTATTATTATTATTATTATTATTATTATTATTATTAAAATGGTGATTGGAACAAACAAATGAAAAGTGATAGAAATATTAGAAATTCAGAGAGAAAAATTTAATGTATTTATGCAGGATCTGGTTCTTTTAAAATTGTATTGTCACTTTATAGAAAAAAGTACATCATTAATTACCATTGAATTAAAATAGTAAAGTTCACTGATAATAAATATTACAAATTCAAAGGTGATTAAAACATCACTTTACCACTTTACTAACATTGTCACTTTAGAGGATCCTTTTCCGTTTATGCATATCTGAGTTGTGTGAATATGAGAATACCTAGTTATATATAGAAATATTTGACAACTATTACAATTACTAATAATATTTATTATCTAACCAACCTAAATACTAACTAATATAGTTACTTTAATATCTCCTTTAAACTCAATGCAAGTAGAAGCTAAATGAAATTATTTTGAGTTTGGAACACTAAATTTTAAAAACGTATAGGATGATGAGCCTTTGTAAAGATATTAACTGTTTAATCCATAGTCGCAACAACTATTAGACGAATAGCACCAATGAGAAGAAGTTGACATACAAAGCGATAATCAATCTTGATGTGTTTGGTACACTCGTAAAAGATATTATTATGGATAATTTGAATAACACTCCTGTTATCACAATAATGATCAGTGGGAGAAGACTCAATAGCCCCCAAATCTTCAAGAAGCCAATAAATTGCCAGTACTTCAGCAGAAATAATGTTAGCCAAAGCACGATATTCTACTTTGGTGCTTTAGAGAGTAGTAAAAGTTTACTTCTTAACTTGCTAGGAGATAAGAAAGTCATAAAAAAAGTAATTAGTAGTAGAACATCAATAAGTAGGGTCATTAGCCCAATCAGCATCAAAATATGTCTGAAGAGTCAAAGAAGATTGAGTTAAAAAATGAAGACCCTAAAACATAGTACCTGTGATATAACAAAGAATACGAAGAACAACAACATAATGAGTAGTGCAGGGGCTGATAAGAACTGACTAGCAACATGAACATGATAAGCAATATCTGGTCGAGTAACATTGAAGTAAACAAGACCACCAATCACCTGTCTGTAGAAAGTGGGATTATCTAAAATTGTGCCATTCAACGGAGTGAGACGAGCATTAGGCTCAAGAGGAGTACATTCTGTGTGACTATCAGTAAGTCCAGCCCTAGCAAGAAGATCAGATACATACTTTGCTTGAGAAAGATAAATGCCATCATTTGACGAGATGACTTCAAGACCAAAAAAATAACTAAGAGATCTAAAATCTTTCATTTCAAACTGGTAGTTGAGGCTGGCTTTAAGATCACGATGCCATCAACATCATCTCCAATAATGATCATGTCATCAGCATATAATAGGAGAAAAACAACACCCTTGGTACTCTTGCGAATGAAAAGAGCATTCTCATAAGGACTGCAAGTGAAATCGAGATTGTAGACAATAATACTAAACTTTTCAAACCATTCTAGAAGAGCTTTTTTAAGATCATAAAGTGCTTTTTAAAGAAGACAAACTTTGTTAGGAGAACAAGAATATCCCAGATGAGATTTCATGTAAACCTTCTTTGTAAAATCATTATTAAGAATGGCATTTTTTACATCTATCTGACTGAGAGAAGAACAACAGAAATTGCAAGAAGAACTCAAATAGACATGAGGTGAGCATTAAGAGAAAAAGTCTCTTCATAATCCATATTATATTCTTAAGTGCATCTTTGAGCAACTAATTGAGCCTTATATCTGTCAATAGAACCATCAGAGCGAGTCTTGATCTTGTATACCCATCTACTAACCACTACTTCCTAATAAGAAGAAGGATCAACTAAGTCCCATGTGTGCACTTTATCTACTGTTTGGATTTCTTCCTGGATTGTTTGCTGCCAATTTGGATCTGTGGAGGCTTCTTTATATGACTTAGGTTCATGGATGTGAAGGATAGTAGCAAAACAATAATAATCAAGAATACAAAGAGGTGGATTTTTTACCTTGAAAATGCGAGTGGGTGGAGGAGGAAAGATTACAGGAGAAGGATCATTGTTTGGTTTTGGATCATCAGGAACAAGAGAAAGCGCAAAATGGGAGGATCAAGAGGTGACTAGAAATAGTATCTGTAGTTTAAAGGAGGAGAAATTAGAAAATATGTGATGCTCATAGAATACAACATGACGAGATATGCAAATTTGTCTAGAGATGGGATCCCAACAATGCTAGACTTTATGTTTAGTACCATAACCAAGAAAACATCACAAACAAGCACGAGGTTCAAGTCTATTATGTTCATGGGGTTGAAGGAGAACAAAATAGACAAACCAAAAAATCTAAGAGAACTATAGTTAGGTGACATATTATAAAGATGCTCAAAGGGAATTATGTTACTAAGAACAGAGGAAGGAAGACGATTAATAATGTGAACAGCAGTGAGGATAGCTTCAACACTATGCACGTTCAAGACAAGAAGAGGAAATGAGCATTTCATGAACAGATCAAGGATGTGACAATGCTTGCGTTCTGCTCTTCCATTTTGTTGAGACGTATCGGAACAAGAGAACTTAAATAAGGTGCCTTGCTCAGCATGAAATTTCAAAAGTTTGGTATCACGGTACTCCATTACATTATCACGTCAAAAAATTTTAATGACTTTAGAAAACTGTGCTTTAATCATAGTAACAAAATTGATGTAAAGCTGAGGCAACTCGGATCTATTAGACATCAAATAAATCTAAGTGAACCGTGAATAATCATCAATAAATACTACAAAATATCGAGCCCTACCCAAAGAAGTTGTGGGAGCAGGGCCCCAAATATTAGAATATATAAGATCAAAGGAAGAACAAACAAGAGATGAACTATTATTAAAAGACAAAGCTGGTTGTTTTGCAGTTTGACAAGAAATGCAATCAAAAGATTCATATTGATTGATCCTAAAACTTTCTTAGAGTTGAAATAGCCTTCCGATCTTACATCCAGCCCCGATAATCTATCTCGTCCGAAGATCTAGCACATGATAATCAGAAATAAAGAAATTGACATAAAAACTAAGTTCAACTAGTTGAGCCATAGAGATAAAATTAAAGTTTAATTTAGGAATGGAATAAGCATCGAAAAGATGGAGATCAAAATGTGTGATAGATCTTTTATGATTCACATGCATAAGGGATCCATTGGTAGTGTGGTTAGAAGGTATTGTGGTAGTGGTTAATAAAGAGAAAAGATGGTGCATGGGTGACATGTGATTAAAACAACCAGAATCAAAATACCATTTAGAATTTCTTGGATAAGCGGATAAAGCAGCAAATGTATTACCAAAGAAGGAGAGAAGTTGTTTAAGAAAAGACTCAATATCGGTTAGAGAAACAAGAGATGAACTACCAGAAGTAGATGAGGTAGATGCATCAGCGGCAACAACAGTAACAGGCACGGGCTTATAAGCATTAGAATGAGGATGATTTTTGTTCTGATCTTTATGAGCCGAATGAATAGGACAAGTAGTAATCAAGTGGCCCAGTTGTTTGCAGTAGTGACAAAACACGATGGAATAATTAGAGACAATGTGACCTTTCTATTTGAATTTCTAGTATTCGATGGAGAGACAATCTGGAAGAATGTGACTAGAACGACTACAATTTCAACAAAATTTCGTCTTTGTCAGTAACTTCAAAAACAACAACAAATTTGAAATAAGTCAATCAGAGACGTGTCTTCTCCTCCATCGAGTTCTCTCTTCTCCTCACCCTCGCCGCCGTCGACGCCATCGATCTCTCTCTTTGTCGCCGTCAAGCTTGCTCTTTGTCTCTCTGTCCCATTCTCCGGTAAGTATTAAGCATTGCTTCTTGAATTTGTTTTTGCTTGTTTTGTACTGTTAATCTGTTGTTAATAATACTGATTCAGTTGCTGGGTTAGTTCAGTGATTCTGAGTTGCTATATTCTGTCATAATAATATTATTGCTGGTTTTTTGATCTGTCTCTCTGTCCCTTTTTCTGGTAAGCATTAAGCACTGCTTTTTAAATTTGTATTTAATTTTTTGCTTGTTTTGTACTGTTAATTTGTTGTTAATAATACTGATTGAGTTACTGGGTTAGTACACTAATTCTGAGTTGTTAAAATTTTGTTAATTTCTAATTATTCTTAATTTGTTATATTCTATTATAATAATATTATTGTTAGTTTTCTGATTTTTTAATTTTGTGTGTTAATTTTAATGATGTCCAACAATTCCAAATAAGTTTTATGTTTTCATATACTAATGCTAGTTTATTATACACTGAGAATGCTATACTTTCATATCTTAATAGTTAATAGTAAATAAAATAACAAAATTTATTTCATTTAATAAAGTTATAGTCAATATGTGAAATTATAAAATTTTAAATTTTATTAGGTTAAAAATGATTAAATTTAAATATTTAAAATTATATATAAAATTTTTAATAATTTTATTTAATATTTAATTAAATCGGTTGAATTCAATTAAACTTTGATCAAATCATTAAATCAATAAATCAGTCGTTTTATTGGTTCATTGACCGATCCAATTCTCAATCTTAATCTACTAAAGATTTAAACCCCAAAAAAATAAATATTTTTTTCTATTATTAACTTCGATCAAATCTTGAACCCGAATATACCTATTGCAAGATAAGGAAATTTACCACTAAATCAAGTTCTCGCGTGTAGAAATAAACAAACTTATATAGTACCAATCAAATTAAAAGATATATTTTGTTGGATAAAATATAAATTATTATTTCTTTTATTGTTTATGGTATTCTCAAACTAACAAGTTAATAATTAATTTGTCGCGAATCTGAGCTCTATTTAAAGATTTATCGCCAATTAGTTATTGCATGTACGAGATAAGATTCAAATTCTCAATCTTTTTTTTTTTTGGTAGTCAAAGGGGGCTGAAAGCCCCAAAAAGAAAACAAACAGTTATAAATCAATAACACAACGGGGTAAGGAGACCCCTCTCATGTCAGCATCTAAGATGGATCTCAAATCCATAAAAGGGGAGTCAATGAAGCTGTACCCTGCATCTCTCTCCTCCACACTTTTTTTTGCCAGCCAGTCTGCAGCCTGGTTACCTTCCCTATAGGTATGTCTGATTTTAACACTCCATTGTTTTTTCAACCAAACATTGATACTCCTGATTAAGTTATTTGGGTGTTGATTCAGTCTCCTTCCTTTCGTAATTGCTTCATATACAGCCCTTGAGTCTACTTCAAGTTCCACTCTTTTGAACCCCAAATCCCAGGCAGTCTTCAATGCATAGCATACTCCCCACAATTCATCTTGAAAGGCAGAACAAGTCCCTAAATTAGCCATGAAGCCGGCAACCCATCTCCCCCAATGGTCCCTTGCCAGGCCACCACATCCTGAACCTTTTTCGTTGGACGCCCCATCAGAATTGAATTTTATCCAGCCTTCTACAGGGGGTTTCCACGCTACTTCAATCTCCACTCTTCTTTTCTTTTGACAGAATAACTCCTCTTTTTTGAAAGCTTCATTTATGGAATTTGTTGTCTGAAAAATAGTTGCTATAGCGTCTATCGGCCGTCTGAAGGGAGGAGAGAAGATTTCACAGTTACGCCACCTCCATAGCCACCAGCAGGTAACTGAGAATTTTGTGATCCATGGAGTTTGGTTATTCTTTCCTAACTCTGTTGTTAAATTTCATCGGAGCCAAACATCGAAGGGAGCTCTAAAGAAGCTTTGAATTTTACAGGGATTAATTAATTGAGTCCATATACTTGAAGCAGCAGGACAATCTCGCAGGACATGGCTTTGATCTTCCGTCAGACTATTGCAACGATGACATTCATCTCCTGTACCAAATAATTTTCTTCTTCTCGCACCTGTCATCAATTTCCTATGCAAGGTTAGCCACATAAGGATTTTTATTTTCTGGGGTCCTTTCCATCCCCATAAAACTTCCTATATGCGGTCCTGTGTATCTATCTGCTGGCTGATTTTTCTATATGTACTTGCTATGTTGAATTCTCCTGTTGGTGTCAAACTCCATAGAATTTTGTCTTCTTCAAGGTTATCCCAAGGGGGATGTATGGCCTGAATTTTATAGATTATGTTATCTGGAAGATATCTTCTGAGTAAGTTAAAATCCCATCCTCCATTTAGGTCAGTAGCTTCTGTGAGAGTGATTTCCATGTTTTCCTCTTCTACTGGTATGATAGCTTTTTGGATTAAGCTACCTTCGTTCTTAAGCCAGGGGTCAATCCACAGCCGAATTCTCCTACCATTTCCAATGGAAAACTCAATGTTATCTTTAAAAGAACCCCATACTTTTGCTAAACTTCTCCACAGATCAGAGTCTGATTGCTTGCTGAGGATATTTTGTCTCAGGTCTTGTCCTCTCCCATATTTACTGAGCATTACTTGCGCCCATAAGCTTTCTTTTTCCATAACTAATCTCCAAATGATCTTTTGTAAAAAAGCCTCGTTCATCTTACTTAGCTTTCGAAAACCGAGACCACCCTCTTTAATTGGCTTGCATATAGTCTCCCAGCTTATAGCGTGAACCTTCCTGCTCTCTCTACCATCCCCCCAGATAAAGCTTCGCTGTATCCTTTCAACCTCTTTGCAAATACCTTTCGGGACTTGGGTATGCATCATATCATAATTGAGAATGGGACTGATGACTGCCTTGGCCAGAGTTATCCTCCCTGCCATCGATAAACAATTCATCTTCCATCCTCCTAGCTTGTTCTTTACTCTATCAAGAGTAGTTTTAAAGTTGTCCTTCTTCTTCCTGTTATCACTAATCATAGCTCCTAAGTATTTGCCAAGATTGGACTGTTCTTGGAATCCACTGATATTGCTGATCTGGTTCCTGAGCCTCTCTTCAACATTCTTAGAAAAAACAATTGCAGTTTTTTCTGCATTAATTTTTAAGCCAGAAACTTGTCCAAATCTGTTAAGAGCCCTCAAGATGCCTTCAATTTGGTCAACAGAAGCTTGTGAAAAAAGGATTAAATCATCCGCAAATAGGAGGTGAGAGATAAATGGTCTTTCTCTCCCTGCCCTCATAGGTTTCCAATCGCCTTTATCTACCAGGTCCTCTATAAAGTGTGATAGTTTATCCATAGCTATTACAAACAAGTATGGCGAGAGGGGGTCGCCTTGCCTGAGTCCCCGGGTAGGAGTGATCATATCAGTTTTTCCTCCATTCCACAGAATTTTATAAGTCACCGAATTGATACACTCTTTTATGAGTCGTCTGGCCACACCTTCAATTCCAAATTCAGCTATGCATTCATCCACAAAGCTCCATCTCAAGCAATCATAAGCTTTAGCAAAATCAATTTTTATCGCCATAAACTTTTTCTTACCCTTCATACGCTTCATATCATGAATCATCTCCTTTGCAATAATGACATTATCATGAATGACTCTTCCTGGGACAAAACTGGATTGATTAGGGGAAATACGGTCATGTAAGGTAGGCTTAATTCTCTCCACCAACAGTTTAGAGATGCATTTATATACCACATTACAAAGAGCAATGGGTCGGAATTGTGATATAAATTCAAGTTGGTCAATTTTGGGTATGAGGGTAATGAGGGTTTGGTTTATTTCTCTTATCTCTTCTGGATTTTCCCAAATTCTTTTAATAAAACTACAGACAGAGTCTTTCACCATACTCCAATTCTCCTTATAGAAGTAGGCTGGGAATCCATCCTCTCCCGGAGCTTTTAGTGACCCAATGTGAAAAATAGCCTTCTGGATTTCTTCATTATTTGGCTGCTTCAGTAAGGCCGCTTTATGTTCATCTTTCATGACTGGGTAAGAGATAGGCAGATCAAGACTTAGGTAGTCTGTGGACTCTTCCTTATAAAGACTAGAGTAAAAGCTCACTGCCATGTCTTTGAGTTCTTGTTGTTCCTCACACCAAGATCCATCCCCTCTTCTAAGTTTTAAAATCCTGTTCTTCCATCTCCTTATAGCTGTTTTTGTGTGATAAAACTTCGTATTGCGGTCTCCATTAACAATCCATTGCTGTCGAGATTTCTGCAACCAAAGTAATTCCTCCTGGTTTAAAATTTGATCGAGTTCTCTTGACAAATCTCTTTCCAGCTTTTCTAGGTGAGGATTTCTTCCATAGGTGGGGGCTTTTTGAATACCCGCCAGTCTGTTCAAAATGGTTCTTTTCTTCCTGAAAACATTCCCAAAGACTTCTAAATTCCAACTCTTTAAAGCTTCAGTGAGGGATTCCAGGGCTCTCGGGAGGGGGGTGTCATTTGTCCAAGTCTTCTCAATGAACTCGTTAAAAGATGGGTGTGTTTTCCACATGACCTCAAAATGAAAAGGTCTTTCTCCCAACAGTCTCATACCCGGGGTAAGATTAACAAGGAGAGGGTGATGATCTGAATTGACTCTCGGAAGGATGTCCACCCTAGCATTCATGTATCTTCTTCGCCATTCAGCATTAGCTAGACCCCTGTCCAAGCGCTTGAAGACTCTCTCCATGCCGTCTCTTTGACCACCCTTCCAAGTATACTTTGATCCGACAAATTCCAGGTCTAAGAGGTTACAACTTTGTATCCAATTTTTAAATCTTTGGCACGCATGTTGGTCGGCTCTCGCCCCACCTTTCTTCTCTCCTTCCTCTGCAATCTCATTAAAGTCTCCTATGACCATCCAAGCATCCGTAGTAGCATCAGCCAATCTTTTTAAGTTTTCCCATAAGTTTTTTCTAATTCCTTCTTGGGGACTTGCATAGACTGCTGTAAGCTTCCAAGGAGAGTGGCTAGGGTCCTTTACCTCCATGGCAACATATTGGTGGTGTGTCTCCAATATATTAATGGTCAGCGCTGGATTATCCCATAACACCCAGATTCCACCTACATAACCATCCGCTTCTTCCAAAAAGGAAAAGTTAAAACCAAGAGCTTTTATCACTTCTGTAGCTTTATTTCCATTACATTTTGGCTCATAGATTAGAGTAATATCAGGTCTGTGCTGAGACTTTATTTCTTTGAGTGTGCGAATTGTAGCCTTATTCGCAACACCTCTAATGTTCCAAGCAACAATAATCATGGTAAAAGTAAGCTAAAAGGAGGAACTCCTACTAAGGACAGCTGGAAAAACTTGAACCACAAAGGGGAAACAAAAGTGGTCCTGGACCATTAATTGCACTGCATGTCTTCCACCTGAGGTGGATTAACTCCTTGCTGAATTGCCTTATTTGCTTCTTCATTCTCATATACTAACATAGCTTCCACCAATTCACTAGTTTGTAGTGAGTTAAAAGGTGGATCAGGTGGTTTACTCTGGGCTGGATCCTCCAAAGCTGTCTGAGGGATAGCTAAGGAGAGTACTTGGCTTGGTTGAGTGGATACAATCCAATTTTCTTGAAAATGGGGAGGATGATCAGGGTTGTTCAAAATAAAGTCATTGGGCTGGACAGAGGAAGAGTTTGGTGTGTTGCAGGTTTGGGTCATGGCATAAGGGTTTTTGTCTAATTGGTGTTCTGGTTGGGAAACAGGGTTATTACTATTAATCTGTTGGTGTTGGACAGTGTTTTTTTCTGGTGTATTAGCTATTTGGGCTTGTTTGTGGGCATGTGTGTTTGGGCTTTTTGGTCTGGTTGTGGACATATGGGTAGGGTTAACTGGCTTAGGAAGGTCTAGATTATTCTTCTTATGAGAGGAAGTTGAGGACATACCTTTGTCTTTTTCTGATTGTGGTTCATTACTGATTCCTGCCGTCGCTTTAGGATTGCTTTCTTCATTCCTTTTAGGTTCTTCCTCTGCTAGTACAGCAAAACGTGACTGTCGCCTCTCACTTTCTATCTTTCTTTCCTTCTCCTTTTCTTTTCCACCTCCTCCACTACTTGTACCTTCTCCTGGTTTTGTGGTCTTTTTGCCACGCGTAGACCTCTGTACTATCATCCAGGGGCCAAAGGCATCAGCAGGTTCCTCTATCACTTTTTTGCCCTTGTCGATATTCTTATTTCCATTTCTATCCTCTTCTTCAACCTCTGCATTTGTCGCTTGACCTTCCTTCTGGATTTGTTGCTCTGGTGAGGGGTCTTGTTTTCCTTCCTTGCAGTTGGCTTTGTCATGTCCCACTCTTCCACACCTAAAGCATACCAAATGAATGCCCTCATATTCCACTACATGAGTTTGTCCGTTAATCTGGTATTGAGAGACTAGAGGCTGTTGTAGGTCAACCTCCACACATAACCGTGCAAATTTTTCCCTTGTGATTTCTGCTGTATTTGTGTCCACCTTGATGGTTTTTTCCACAATGTTTCCTATTTTTTCCAAAATAGGTCTACAGTAGTACTCTATGGCCAAACCTGGAAGTCTAATCCAAGCTGCTATATTATCTATGGGCGTATTCATTGGATTGAAATCTGGTTTTCACATCCTTACTGAGAGGTAGTGATCCAGAATTTTCCATGGCCCCTCCATTAAAGCAAAATCCAGATCTTCAGAATTATAGAACTTGACAAGAAAAAACTCATTTCCGAGGTCAATGACGTCAATGCTTCCCCTCTTCCCCCACATCACCTCTAATCTCCTCTTCATAGCCAACAATGAGATTTTTCTCCCCAACAATTTAACAATGAGTGTGTCCCACCATTCCTTCCTGAGTTCTCTTTTCACTTCTTCCCCTATCACTAGATTGTAGAGGCCGTTTGGCATTTTTTTGACAATTATATCTGATTCATCCTCATCACTATCCTCTGGTTCTTCAACAGCTTCATCAGTAGCCATTTTCTCTATATTTTGATCACCCACCTCATTGGCAGCGTTCTTCCCCATTTTAACAATTTCTGCAAAAGAGTGGGGGACTCCTCCGACCCTGCTTTCTTGTTCCTTGTTGCTATTTTCTTCTCCTTGGGCCTCTTGTCTTCCCTGTTTCTGATGCTCGACCTCTGTTTCCATCATCCATTCCTCCACTCTAGGTGTCAGATCCATCTCCCCAGAGTATTCCTCCGCTTCTCCCGTCTTCCTCACCTTCTTTAAGTTTCTCAACGATGATTCTCCTTCCCTTCTCCTTTCTCTAGGATCATGGGATCTGGCCGCTCCCCCTCTCACATAAGCTTCTCTCATGGAGGACAAAAGTTCACTCGCACCAGTTGAAAGAAATAGTTATCAGTAGGTTTACATTGGTCCTTTGAAGTTAATGTAAATTCTCAATCTTTATTTAAGCAAATGAGTAAATTAGTCATTCGACTAACTAAATTGGTTAAATATGGATCATTGTTAATAATTGTTTTTTTAAAGAATCAAGATTGGAGCTATATGAGAATTCAAACACACCCAAATTGAACATGATCTTATGGACCTATATATATGTAGGCCCAATAAATAAAAGACATGCCAGTCTAATGATAGATGGGCGTTGGCTTAGACCTTTGGCATTGGGATTACTAATACTTTCATCACACAATGTGTTGTGCTTTAAAACTTGAGCTACTGCCACTAATTGATCATTCAATGCATGGCCAATTAACATAGCAGAAGGCATTATGGAGGTTACAACTAATATAAATTAGAAATCAATTCCCAAAAGGTAATTATCTATTTTATTACAAAACTACCTCTAACGTTCTTTTAATTTGAAAGTAAGAATGCTTATGCAAATAGCTGGAGAATATCAAGGTTATTGAATCTTTAGCTTTCAAAGCAACCTATTACAGATGAATGAATGAAAAAAATGAAATACTGATATTAGATTGAAGGGTGTAAAAGTAACAAGACAGCTAGAGTTATACACTACTCTACTGCTACTTATGCACTAATTATTTTAGTTGGACATCAAAATTATCAGTTATTAATTAGTGTAAAATACATAATATTAAAATATAAAATATATATTAAAATAAATTAAATTATTCATATATTTATATATAAATATATAATAATTAATTTTAATGGTTAATTTTAATGTACAAATAATTTTTTTTATATACGCTAGAGTACACAAGGAATTCTACAGCCAAAAACTTATAACTGCCTATCAACTTTCCTTTCTATTTTTGGGTATTCTGATATAGCAGTTAATAAAGACTTTGAGTCTTTATCCTTTACACCTCCTCAAACTTAGATTTGATCTTTAAACCACTCTATGTTTTTCTACTCAACTTTAATATTTACTAATAAACTACATATGCATTTTGATAATTAGCTCTCAAACATAAATTGAATAAAAATTATTTAAAAATTAGTTGAATAAAAAATTTTATACTTCTATCTATCTAGCTATCTATCTATCTAACTTTATTATTATTATTATTATTATTATTATTATTATTATTATTATTATTATTATTATTATTATTATTACAACAATGCTAGGAAACCAACTCTATATAAGCCAAGAATCAGCCAACTGGTAAACCAGAGGCACCGGTGACTTTAATCGGATGTTGCTACTGATAGGCACACGGATGTTTCTTTTTCTTGTAAATTGGATGGTTTTGGATATGATTTCTATGTTTCATGTGTTATGCATTAATAAAACATAATTAATTATATGGAACCAACTAATTAATGATCAAAGTATCTGTTCTGTGATTCTCTCCTATCACTAGCGTATCTTCCCTCATGTTTTGAACGTGGTCAACAACAATTTAAAAAACAAATTAAATTATAAATTAATAAAACTAATTATAATTAATTATGTTGTTTCATTCTTGGTTGATTATTAGTTGGTTCCATATACTTTTTCTTATTATTATTATTATTATTATTATTATTATTATTATTATTATTATTATTATTATTATTATTATTATTATTATTATTATTATTATTATAAATCAAATTTGATTTTTTTTTATTAAATGATTGAATAATTATTAAGTAATCTATAAAATGATATGAAAAAATTGGTGCATTTTTTTTAAAATATCATTTTTCATGAATAATTCATAAAAAACATGCTTCACTATTTTGAATACTCAAATAAAAAATTTATTGGTTAAAAAAAATCAATTTACTATGTTGACTAATCTCACACTTATTATTATTACATGTATTTAACATTTAATATTAAATTTTAAATATGGATAATATACTAATATGAATAATAAAAAATTATTAAATATTTAATATTTGTATATTATTTAATTATATATACTTCGATATGTTTAAGTAAAAATTTTTGTTATTTCTATATGTTATATGTTTGCTCCAATGACTTAAAATTTCTAAATCAGTCACCCTAAATATTACACAAGACAACTTTTTTTTTATTATCACTATTAATTTTTTATAATTATATTTTATTATTTTATTTTATTTTAAAATTTTGTGTGAAAAAAAATAAAAATAAATTTAACTTTTTATCATTTGTTCTATTTTATATTTAATTTATTATTAAATAAAATATAAAAAAAATATTTTGTATTTTTATATATTTTTTTTATTATAATTTTAATATCTTGTCTTATTTTCAAAATTAAATGCAGACTTTGTTAATTCTAACGATTAGGTGTTCTTAAGGAGTTATAAGGAGCAGTAGAGTTGATATACAAATTTGGAATTAAAGTAGGAGTGCATTATTTGAAACTCTAAATAGGATTTTGGTGAAATGGCCATGGATGGTGATCGATGAAATTATTTTTCTTTGTATCTTTTTATAAAAATCTTAACAAGTGACATGATAATCAAATTGCGGACTTAACTACATGAAGAGTGATGTGGTCCTATATATAAGATATCATAAATAAGGGATACTAATATAAAGTTGATGAAACAAACATCATAAGGAAAATTGGTTGTTCCATTGTAATTTGTACAATAGTATATATTCCAACATAAGTTCATACTAATAATAATTAAAAATATTATTTATATGTTAAAATTAATAATCATATATTTATGTATAAATATATATGTAATTTAATTTATTTTATTATATATTTTATATTTTTATATGTATTCTATACATACTAATCAATAACTGGTTTTAATGTATACTTAATATAATAGTTAAATAATAATTTGTGTTCTTAATAATAAACTAAAAGCTTAAAATAAAATTTCACTTTTATTTGATTTCTCTATTTTTAATTTTTTATTCCTTTCTTATCATTTTTTAATCATTTTTATAATTTGATTAGAAATATCCTATATCTAAAAATGTGTAATGATATGATAGCAAAGAATGCCAAAGTTCAAATTGATTCCTAAATGGTCATCTATGACTATAATCAGTTTGGTTCATATGTTCAGTTTGGTCTATAAGTTTTATTTTGATCCTTTTAAACATTTTATTTTAAGCTAAAAAAAACTTTAATTAGGTTCAATGTTATCCCACTACTAAATTTGACATAAATAATTAATAAAATAATAAATAATATGAATATTAATAACATTATTAATTGAATTATATCTTTTTATTTATTTATATTAAAAAAATATAATCGAAACATTTTTCATAACTTTCTTAATTTATTTTTTTCTCATTCAAAATCCCAAACTCTAACCATCAATCATCAACGTTCTAAAATCAAGTAAAAAATATTTACATTAGTGATCATTGGTGGGTCGTTGATTTCGCTGGTAATTGATATAACGAGAAAATAAAACATCAATTTAACAGACAACTAAGAGATCATTTTTACCATCCTGCATTGATGATTAATTATTCAATTTACAATGAAAATACTGCGAACTTGTGGTAATTAATAACGGAAGTATATTACTATATATATTTCGGTAAACTACATTCAATAAGAATTCTTATAAGACATAACTTGAAGTGGAGATACTTGGACATACATAACTATAAATATTAGACATTAATTATAAATAACATTGAGCACAAGAGATTATTTTTGGGCCTGTAGATATTATGAGCCTTATCACCATCTAATACAATGGAGTTGGAGTTGGCTTGTGAAATGGAAATTAATATATAATTCACTTTTCTTCTGTTTCAATAACTTAAGGACTATTCTGTGGAGGAAAATAAGGTTTTTTAGGGTATGGTTTAACAAATATTGGTTTTGGAATTGGCTTATATATAGGAACCGGCTTATAAATAGGTTTAACAATTGGAATTGGTTTTGGAATAGGTTTAAAAACCGGAATAGGCTTAACAATTGGAATTGGCTTTGGAACCGGCTTGAATACTGGAATAGGGACCGGTTTTTTCACTATTACGGGTTTTGGAATTGGTTTATAAATAGGAACTGGCTTATAAATAGGCTTTACGATTGGAATTGGTTTTGGAATAGGCTTATACACTGGAATAGGTTTCACAATTGGAATATGTTTCTTGAAGAGTGACTTATGATGATGGAAAAGGAATTTTTCTTCTTCATTATGAACTTCTGGTTTTGTCTTTGCCAATTCTTGGTCTCCAAGCTTTGCTTCATTCTCTGTAGAAATTAAAATGCCAAGCAGCATAAGTTATGCAAGTTTCATATGAGAATGAATAGATCTTAGTTAATACATATATAGAAGAAAAATAGACACTTGTTTTTTTTTTTTTTTCTTCCAAAAGATAGGAAGACTTGAACCCGCAACCTCTTAGGTGAGTATGGGGAGACTATGTTATTTGAACTATAGCTCATTGGTAAAATAGACACTTGTTTTAAGATGAAAATTCAAGTGCAATTAACTTCATATGAAGTTGATAGTTGAAAGTCGTTAAATAATTTGACAGATTTAACTAAATTGTCATCTAACAGCTTTTAACTATCAACTTCGTATGAAGTTAACTGCATCTGAATTTTCACCTTATTTTAAAGATGATCAATAATTTTGAATTTTTTTTTATAAACTCAGTAATTATCAATATAACTCTATATATATGAGACATAGCGATAAGAGGAAATTTAAAAACGAATAGAGAAAAAGGTAAAAGAAATCAAAGCCAAGAAAGATAGCAATACACTAATTCGAGTAAAAAGTAGGAACATACTTAGGTTAGGTAGTCTTTGAGGAAGAGAAAGAACTTTTTCTTTATTATTATTAGGGTCCTTTTGGCACTTGTTATAAACACCGTAAAAAAACTTTTATTGAAACTTATTAATAAAAAGATAAATATTTTATATTTTTAATACATTAAATATATCTAAAAAAATTGTTATTGTCTTTTTAACTAGTATTCTTAAAATACTTTTAACTAAATTTTTATTATTATTATTATTATTATTATTATTAGAGTTTAAAATTTTAATGCATTTACAGTATAAAATATTTTACATAATCGCTTAATAATATTTGTTTTTTTAGATAATTATTTATGTAATTAATATAAAAAATAATTATTTTTATTTATATACGGTGTTACATAATTAGATGTACGTGTAAAGTTAATATTAAAATTTAATCACTATTATTATTACCATGCAATACTTAACCATTTAATTAACTTTATAAACTGTAGTTATTGTATTGTTCCTCATCACTTGTTTTATTTGCATGGATTGAGAAACAGTACTAATGTGACAAGAATGAACAACAAACCTGAAACTTGAGATGTTGCTATAGCAGAATTAGCCAAACAGAAAGTGGCAAGAACCAAGAAAGGAATGAAGAAGCGCATGAACGTGTTATGCATCATCATCATTACACCAATGATAGATGAAAGCTAAAAAGGGAAGTATCTAAAGACTTGTGTGATATGCTATTGGATCATAAGCCTATTGTTATTTATAGTACCAAGCTTATTATGAAATATATAATTAATAAATGTAGTTGCATAACAAGCAATGGCATTTTTGTAAATACAGTCATTTTGATTAGGTTTGGAATAGGGACCACTCTGAGTGGTTGGGAATATGTTTAACATATTACAGGTCATTGCCCCCATTGCACCGTTTTTGTCGCTGTGTTTGGTTGATTCTGCATTCAATGAGCCTCACAAGTTAGGTGTTTTTTTTTTTTTAATTTAATTTAATCTACTTTTTTACTACTTTAATTTGGTGACAAATCACAAAACTACAATCAAAGATCATGTGCAAATAATATTATCCATGAAATAATAATAAAAGTCAGTCTAGTACCTTTCCAGCAACAGATGGTTCAGGGGATAAATTTACTTATGAAAATTCCAAAAAAAAAAAAAAAATCCACTAGTTTGCTAGATTTGTTCATTAATGAAAATATTTTGAACAATTTGATGAGTTTTGTTATTTTATCTGTAATTTTATTTGCATATTAGACTTTTTTAAAAAAAATATTTTTACACTAAAAATCAGATACTAAATTAATTATTATATATTTGTGTATTATATTTTTTAAAATATATTTTTATTTTTATATTTTTTATATCAATAATTAATTTAATAATTGATTTTTAATGTATATATAATGTAATTGTTATATTTTACTAGAATTTTGAGTTTTTTAAAAGAAGGAGACAGAGACTTATCATACTAAGAATATCTACTCTTGCGTTTAACAAATAGTAAATTAGGTGATTTCTGTTCAAGCTTTTTGGATGAAAAATTAAAGGATGGCATCAATAATGGGAATCGTTTCAACCATAAACGCAAGTTCAAATCATTCATTATTATCTTCAGTACACTAACTTTACAAATTTGATGAAACATCATCGTTAGATCTTGAAATGAAAGGTGAACTATTGCGGTACATATCATTTGTGGCAATAAAATGGGCTAAATAAATAAAGAACCTTAGCTTATATCTGGAATATTTAATTTACTTCATGCACTCTATTGGCTACTAAGAGCAAGAGTAGTAATAATGGCAATTGAATTCACATACTTTCTTCCAAAACTCAATCCTTTTTTTTTTTGGTTGCCCACGGTATCTCCCAACCCAACAGGTGAAGGACTAATCCCTAAACCCTAAACCCAAAACTCAATCCTTTTATCCTTCTCTCATTTAATAAGTCATTTTCGTATCCGAAATATTCTAATTTTAATTTTATCAAATAAAACTAATATTTAGAGTTAATTTTGTCAAAAATAAAAATTAAAATCCATTATATTAAATTTAAAATATTTTGAATATTAAAATGACTATTTACTTAAATAAATTATCATTTTGGTTTTTAAAAGACATTTTTTTTTATAAAATGATTAAAAGATGATATTTTAATTCTTTAGAGAAACCTCAATTTGACCAAATGTATTATTTTCTTTGGCAAGTGGCAAAGGGCTATTTTATTGATCCAATTTATTCTCGGAACATTTAGAAAATTATTTCGAAGTACATAAAATACTGAAAAAAAAAAATATTTTTGGATTTTTTTTTTCAATTTTCTTTCTAAAATTTTTTACCATTCACGTAAAACAAATCCCAAAACAAAACGCACTTGGCGTAAAATAGTTAAATTAGGAGGATAAAATGTCTTATCTTTCTAAATAAGTTTGCGAAAAAAATTTGTTAAAAATTAAATTTCTTAGCTTATAACCAAAATGATAGTTTATTATTCTCTCAAGTAACCAATTATTTTGGATGAAATATAATGGACTAGACTTTATTATTAGAATTTTAATTAATCCGGTGTAAACATGTATATTGTACGGTTGATCGATTATCGGACGGTTGGGAGGTGTTTACTGAATGTGAAGGTGGGTGCTAACCTCGATCTGGGTCTGGGGCGTGAAAGGCGGGGGCAGCCGATCCGACTTTCCGAGCTCTTCGTGAGGTGAGGGGGGTTCCACTTGCAAGGACACTCTGACGCTCAAGTCAGAAAATGTGCAGGTGATATAGGAGTAAGGGATATGATGACGTACCTTGGGGGTGGAGTAGGACCCTCCCCTTATATATCTTGTCAGTAGGACGGGCCCATAGAGGGAGGCCTCCTTCCAGAAAGCTTCCTTTCCTACAGCTGTTAGGCAGCTGGCAGTAGAAGCGCGTGTCCGGATCGCAGGATCGGACGAGTTGTGCGCGCCGATCCGATCGCATAGATCAGATTGTCCATGGACCGGGTAGGCCGTCCAACTAACTAGGCTGGGCCGTAACATATATAAATAGTGATTTATCTACTCTTACATTTTCATATATAGATGTATAAGTTTAAATTAAAACTTTAGTTTTATATTTAATTTTATCTAATATATATATTATATATTGTAAAAATTTTTTTAAGTATATTAAAAATATTAGTATTTTAATAATTTTAGCTGTTGTTTCAATTAATTTATTATATATCTTATAAATTATAATCAAAATCAATAATTAAAATCATTAGCACATTGGTATTATTGAAATACCTAAAATTCTTCTTATATAAATATAAATAATTTAATTGTAAAACATAATAAAATAATAACAAAAATTAAAGGTGTAAGTTATTGAACTGGACCGAAAATTACTGTAAAATTAAACCAAAATTTACAACAACAAATTTAAAAACAAAAAAAAAATCAGTTTTTCATTAAAATCAATCGGTTCGATTCAATTTGCAGTTGACTTAATAAAAATTAAATCAAACCGAACCGAAGAATATTATGCAATGCTAATGTTTTTACAGTTTTACTCTTTAACCTAACAACAAAATCTCTAAACCTAAGTGAGTGAAGTACTCACTCAAGCCCCAGCGCCTCCCTCCCTCTCTGAAACTCGGAATCTCCATACCTCCCTCTCTCCGTTCTCCTCTATAGAGCCTCCTTCCCTCCTTCTCCATACACGGCGCTCTTTCCCTCCATCTTTCTCACGCATTCTGCGGTGGTGGCGGCGCGTTCCTCGTCGCGTCATCTTGCAAATCCCAACTGCGACAATAATCTTCTCCATCACCAAGAAACCCGCACCGTCACCAAACACTTCTCTGTCGCTAAGAAGCCCTTGCCGTCACTAAGCATCCCTCTCTGTCACCAAGAACCCCGCGCTATCTCCAATCAGCTGAGAACCCTGCACCGTTATCAAGTCCTCTCTTGCAACTCAATAATGTCTCTTCGAGAGTTAGTATATTCACTAATTTTTAGAATGAAATTTGTTGTTGTTGCTGGTTCTAAACTTCATTTGTCCTAGTTATGCTGATTTGTTGGTCCTAAATTTTAATTAGAATGAAATTTGATATTGTTGTTAGTTCTGAATTTCACTTGAGTTAAATTTATTGTTGTTGTTGCTGATTTGCTAGTAGTCCTAAATTTTAATTACAATGAAAGTTGATGTTGTTGCTGGTTTTGTACTTCGCTTGAGTTAAATTTGTTATTGTTGCTGGTTCTGAACTTCACTTGATTTAAATTTGTTGTTGTTGTTTGATAACAAATTTTTTAGATAATAATTTGATGCATGTTGTTGTTCACTTGTTATGTTTATAACTTTATATATATATAGCCAGCAAGCAATGAACAGCTTTGAAGCAATGGATGTGGTGTGGATTCAGATTAATCATGGTGGCTAGTTTTGTTATTATTTAGTTCTAAAGTGTGTTTGTTGACTTGTAGTTTGGTTTTAAGATAGTGTTTTATGTTTGTTAGACATTTCGATGTGTTTGTTTTATATTTAATTATGTGTGTTTGTTTTATGTTTAGTTACTGAGATGGATTGAAATTTTATTAAATTTGAATGTAATGTACTCTTGTTATTTTAAGTTTATTAATTATTTTAAATCTTATTTTATTGTGATTAATGACTTGTTTAATTAAGATTTAAAAATCGAAAAAACTGACCGAATCAAATCGCTTATCGCTTTTGATTCAGTTGGTGTAAAAACAGCAAATCGATTAGTTGGTGTTGAAAGGGAACTGATCAGGTCGGTTTGGTTGGTTTTTTGTTCAAAATCGAACCAAACCGAATGAATAATATCCTAAACAAAAATACTATTCGTATATTAAAATTAGCTATTAAAATTAGTTACAAATATATTTGTCTATAAATACATATATAATTTAATTTATTTTAATATGTATTTATATTTTAACATATATTTTATATTAGTAACTGACTTTGGTGACTAATTTTAGTGTACCGTAACATAATTGAATAATAATTATTCCCTGCATGGCACGGACATAAAAATCAGTTGTATAATAAATATAAATTGATGGGTCTGTATCCAGGAAATAATTCAATTGGAGTTCAATTTTCTGGATGATTGGCTTAGATTCTTGGATGAGTGGTCCATCCTTTCATTCCCTTGGCAACTCAACTGACCCAATCTCCAAGGCCTCATCACGGCCTTCAACCTACTTTCTCTTGTGATTTCCACTTATGTCCAAGCTTTATAAACATAACTTTAATATTTTTAAAAAATAAAAAATAATCGAAAAATAAACATGCATAGGTTATATAAAAACAAATAGAACTTTATTATTATTAAAAATTAAAAAATAGAAATTCAATTTTCAGAAAAATAAATATGTAAGATTGCTAACAATAAACACAAATAAAATAATTTTATAAGTCATGCATGCCTATTTTAATGATTCTAAGAATCAGATCAAACTTTTAAATTTTTTAATATCTAAGTCTATTGATTTAGTTTTTAGAACCTTGTCTATTTCTATTTATAATGAATGTTTATTTTTCTTTTTATGTAAAACATTACAAGAAACATTGTTAAAATCGACGGCAAAATAGACGGCGGAGGTGATCGCTATTAAACTTGTCGATTTTTCAAAATTTGAATAAAATCGACATCATTTTTGTTTATAATATGAGTTTGAGAACTTTATCTTCTTACTAAAATCGACAACGCTGCCGTCGATATTATTATATAAAATCGACGCCTTTTTTGTCGATATTTGATTCAATAAAATCGACAACATTGCCATCAATATTATTATATAAAATCGACGCCGTTTCTGTCGATATTTGATTCAATAAAATCAACAAAACTGTTGTCGATTTAATTATTTAGATACCGACAAATTCTTTGTCTATATTTTTTTTGTCTATTTTAAATTTAAAAAACGACAACGCTACTGTCAATTTTAATAGCTATATTTTTTAATTATTTTTTTATTTAAAAAATAGTAAACCATTAATGCAAATAAACTTTTAAATATAGAAATAAAATTTATATAGAATATTAGATAACAAGACAAATAAACTTTTAAATATAAAAATAAAATTTATACTAAATATTAAATAATGAGTTTACAAACTTATCAAAATAATAAATAATCTTTTAACATAAAGACTTAAGACAAGATAAATAACTAAACTTAGACTTATATTGTCAGGTCCATTGAAGGGAATTTTAAAACGGCCGGTGTAAGACATTTGTAACATAAGAACGTAATCATATGTATAAATCAATCTTAACTGCCATAAGATATATAGGAAAATGATAATTAATGCTATTGACATTAGATTTGTATCTTCTTCAGATAAAACAAAATTTCATATTGAATCAAAGATTAAGTCAGAAGCATTGACTACTTTGCATCAGTTAAAATTCTCCACATGCCAACTTAATAAGAAAATAAAAAAGGTTTTTATCACAAAAATGGAAAAACATTCCGGAGAAAAATTTATGATTAACAAAAAATCATCTTGCTCTTAACAAAGCAGTAACATTTAATTCAAATTTAAATGCATGAGTGATAAGTTTGTACTTTTGTAATATTTGGAAGATCAAATTTTTGCCAAATAGTAACCTCCTGCTGGAATGATGCTCTTAAAGAAGCTGTAGAAGCACCACCATCCTCGCCCCAATCCAACACTTTCACTACAAAATTCAGCACAACAGCACTCTAGAATGTCTCTTGAATTCGATAACAATTATTCAATTTACAACGCGCTTAAAGATTAATTAAACCTTGACCGGATACCAAAACTTTTAGTATCTAAAAACATTGAATAATTGTTCGACAAATAACAGATTTTAAATTCTTTGGACAACAAAAGACAACTAAGAGTGCAAATTAAAACCTGCAACATCTTGGCCATCATAAGTGCCCTTATAGACAGTGCCATATAGATCCCATTCGCCACAACATGTTGCAAATTTAGTTTTGCCAAATCAATCTCCCACTCTTCTTTAGGCCTTTTGGCATCAATATGTCTAGACAGAATCCTTGTAAGGTGCTTTTCTAGTTCATCATCCAAACTCTTGAGATCAATCTTATCAGCTCTAAACAGCATATCTTTGCTGCTTAGGTTCCCACTTCACTTCATCCTTGAATTCAACGCCTTAGCTTCTTCCAATGCCCCTTTTGGTGTCCCAACATCCCCACTTTTCGAATGCATCTTAGACACCTCAATTTGAAAAGCAAATGAAGAATCAACACCAAAATTGTTCATAGAACACCAAAGCTATGAAACAATTGTCCCTATAAGAAACTGATAATTAATAAGTAATACACAGCAAAAAAAAATGGCCCTATACATTCTTCCTAGAAAATCAACATTCAAAACCAACAATTATCTCCTGACCAACCACCTATCCCTTTCACTATCCTGAATTTGTTTATTCCACGGGTACAAACCACAAAATTATCAATCATCTAGATTTCCAAACATTAAAACAATGCCAAAGCTATCAGAAAACGTCCCAATTTACATAATTCAACGACCAAGACCATGAACTAGAAAAATCAAATTTTACAAATTGAAAAGGACGATATGAAATCAAGAGAAACAGAGGCACAAGGAACTGCATGTAAGCAAGTAAATCAATAGAGAATTGCAGAATCACGCTAAAAAGTTTACAAATTGAATGGATAGAGAGAAACTTGCATGAAGGGCTTCCATTCCCATGTATGATATAAGTAATGCATGGTACCTACCAAAGCTTGAAGCGTTGGTGTTGATGTTGTTCTAGGGATCATAGGCTTTGGCTTTTGAAAAAGGAGTTAAAGCGAGGAATGCAGAGGTTGTGATTCTTTTCATATCATATTGGTATCTGAATCAGATATTAGGACAAGAACATTCTGGAGAAAAAGTCAATAACATCATGTATTTTATTGGCACCCAAAGATTAGCATTTTGGCAAACGAACTGAATTCTCTTAACAGCACCTAAAGTTCTCTGAGAATTCTACTGTTAAAAATATTAAGCACAAATAGAACACAGATCCATCAATATACTTCATTGAGCAGAGACAAAAATAGTTAAATAATCTAACTTAGTTGATCATTCACTGAAATTAAAAATAAGAGAAACCCAAAATGACATAAAGGTAGAAGCTTACTTCAAAATAACATAAAGATAGAAGACAAAAATTGCACTTATATAAGATATAAACGAAAAGTCATAAGTATGCCCAAAAGAAAAAATGGAAAAACATAATCATTACATTTCCAGAATGAAATAAGCATGGAAAAATAAAATATATGAAAGAAGCAAGGACAAACTAGTTGTTTTCCTGCTCATAGTAGCATATACAAATAGTTTTGGCTCCACTTTTCACTACGAACTTGTTTTCTGCTAGCACAGAACTTAGACACATATTAGCTTTTAAAATAAAATAGAACAAAAAAAAACATGACCAGGATTTAACTATCGTTAGTTTATGGCAACAAATTAGTCATTATAAAATCTTGCAATAAATCTAACAAGTGCAAACAACTAGTCAACCCATTCGGAATGTAGGCAATGAAATAGAGGGATCTGAGTCCTACACAAACTGCAAAAAGTAACAACACCTATATTTAGTTTAGATTTCAGATGACTTAGCCACCACAAACATGATTAATTCTAGGCATAAATTAAAACTTTTTGAATAATTCTTTCCTCTCAGTAGAATTCATGACTTCAGAGAGTCACGATTAGGACCAGAAAAAACATGACCAGGATTTCTGGATTTAGAAAATAGGAGATTACGATTAGGTCATAGTTTACACCTGAAATAGGGGATTTCCAAATGAAACTGAAGTTGGCTTTGAAAAGAGTTCAGTAACAAATTATAGAGTTAAGATTCAATCTAAAACAAAAGAAAACAAATTAAAGTCGCTCAATACAAACAGAATCATTGAAAAAAGTAGTGAATAAAAAAAACTTGAGTTTATGCTACAAAATAATTGAAATGAATCTGAGAAATTAGGGATTAAAGAAATTAGATACTAGGTTCTTCTGTACTTTTTAAGTTGCTTCAGGATCTAAATTAGATTAATGATTAGTACCAAATTAATCTTTGAAGACCTATTTTGTAGTAATGCTGAGCAAATTTTTTATCCAAAAAATTGATGAAAAATCAATGAAGAACAAAAGAGAGAGTAAGTGAGTAACTAATTTTGATTGAGCAGCAACAACAACGGTGCAGAGAGATGAAGCGACGGTAGCAGCGATGCGACGGCAGCAGCGATGCGATGGCAGCAGCGATGCGACGGCAGCAGTAGAGCGACGGGGGCGTGGCGGCGATGGAAAAGGAGGGCTGAAGTATGCGAGGTGAATTCAACGGTAAAATAAGGGTTAGTGAAAATTGAAATGGTGAATTTGGGAAAATGAAGGAAACGCGGGGAGTGAGTGGAGGGAAATTTATTTTATTGATAAAAATCGACAACATACCCGTCGATTTTAATTTGAGAAAAACAACGTCCTAGGCGTCGATTTTATACATTAAATCCGTGCCATCCATTTAATTTTAAAAAGTGATAAAGACCGTTTAAATTTATCGACGACAAAATATGTCGATATTTAAATAATAAAATAGACGCTATGTTTGTCGATTTTAAAATAAAAGTATTTTTCCCTCGCGATCCGTCGACAATGTGTCGATAATAAGAGAACAGTTAATGGATTACCAAAAAAATCGACGATTTTACTATCGATTTTAATATTTTATTTTTAATTATCTTTTTTAATAATGTCGACAGCAAACCGTCGAAAAATATCGACGAGAGAGATAACCGTCAATTTTTAGCGTCGAAAAATACACTTTTTCTTGTAGTGAAATATATTTAGTAGTAAAGTTGATATAAGGTGTATACTAAAAGTATATATATATGTTCATCATATAACAACACTTGCATTGTATCCAATATACTGTAGAAAATATAACATATTTCATTACCATAAGAAGACATTAAAATTAAATATAAAAAAAATTAGTTGAGTAAACCGAATAAATAGTCTCTGATTATTTCAATCTTTATTATTAATTCTTTTGAAATACAAAGACAATACGCGTACAGTTCCGCGCACATATATGAAAAATTTTCAAATGCATCTGAAATCTCGATATTTCAATAATTTTGACCATTAATTTTAATTAATATATATTATATATTTTTTATAATTAAAATCAACTGTTAAAATTATTAGAATACCAATATATTTAATACACTTCAAATTCTTACGCCTTGAGCAACATGAGAATTGGTGGATGTTAATTAGGGTGTATGAAATTAAACTCCCTTGGGACCTTTCCCTAGCAAAGTCATCAAGAAGTCTCTGTAGTCACCGGAGGTATCACCAATAACGTCATCATCAAGGCTAGATTTGTAAATTTCTGCATATTCGAATCTGACTTTCAACAAGTCAATTTCTGCTCTAGTTACAATAGCTCTATTGAGAGAGTCTTCATCGGTTCCAAGTCCAAGAATTGAATCTCTCACAACCTGTTCATGGATAATTCCTCAAAATGAGACTAGAAGAAGTAACTATTATAGTTGCCATGCAAAATGTTGATGCAGCTTGAAAGAAATTAATCCTCATAGGTTTCACTTCTATAAAAATTAGTCAACTATTCGGTCGTAAAATATATATTAAAATATAAAATATACATTAAAAATAAATTAAATAATACATATATGATAATCGATTTAATTGTTTATTTTTAGTGTATACATAGTAATTTTTGTTCAACTAATTAGCTCCAAATGAAAAAGTGATATCTATATTAGTTCACAAATCTAAATCAATACCTCATCTATCTCTCCACAAAATTTAGTGAGAAGAAAAGTAAATTACCTTGGCAAAATGTTTCTCAGGGCAGTCTATGCAACAAACTACGACATTTAAGAGAGATTCCAAATCACCTTTACCACAATTCTTTATATCCTGTAAAAATAAACAGAAATGTTTAGTAATTAAAAAAATTTAGCTAAAATTTTTCAGAATTTGTCTTATTTAATATTCATTAATTACTGCAATAATTAATAAATACTAAATAATATAAATTCTGACTTTTTTTTTGTATAAAATAACAGAAATCAAATGGTGATGAATGCAAAAGCGAGACATAGATAAACTTTTGGTTAACATATAACGAAGATCATTAATTTATACCAAAATTCACCTAAATCGAATTTTAAATAAGCATTTAATCAAATACCTTTTGTTTATGTAAATTTTGAAAAAATATATTTGGTTGATTTTTAAGTATATAAAAAATATAACAAATAATTTTAAATTGACATAAAAGTTTTTAGATATGATTTATAACATATAAACTTCTAATACAACAGTTAATTTTTTTAAAAATAATCACATGAATAAGAGATAGAAGAAAACCTGATCGAATGTATTCCCATAGAGGTTCTTGTAACATGCAAAAGTTTGTCTGAGCTGGAAGACATTCCTGGTGCTAAGTATCCAAACGATGTGATCATCATCCAATTTATTTTTCTTTATTGCTTCATGCAGTTTTGATGCCTCTGCCTTGCCAACTTCCAAATTCGCAATTACTTTATCATACCTATAAGACCTCACTAGCCCCACTAAAATCTGCATAAATATCGATGGATAAATCCAAACAATGCAAGGTTAGTTTGGCAATATATATATGATTGGAAGAATTAGTGAATGTTAAATAGTTTCCAACAACATATTCTGTGATACTGTTTATTTCAAAAGATTTGCATTTGTGTTACTATCCAACATTATTGACCCTATTCTTCATATATAATATGCTACCAACAAAAAGGAAATTTAAAAAATATTGACCTTTTTAATCATATTACTAAGAAATTTAAGAGTGTTGTCCTAGGGATGGCAGTGTTTCCCATTGCGTCAAGTTCTATACACCGAGAAATAATAGGTGTTTCAAATGTGCGTAATATGAAAAGATTAAGTATTATTTATAAGTTATTAGTTTAATTTATATTTTTAGAATGTTTAATTTAATTTAATATATTTTAATTTTATTTATTTAGTTATTAAATTAGATTTTATGTTATTAGTTTAGGATTTTTTTTTATTTTAACTTAATAAGAAGTCATAAATACTTCATAAATTATTGTAGTCGTTATTGAATGATTAGAGGTTTGAAAACTCATTTTTAGTTTCATAATGAAACTATGGTGTGAACAAATGAGGTTGAGTCATGAGTGAGTGTCTCTCTTGTTACATCAGAAAATTGAGTAGAAAGTTGAGTGAGTCTTTTCGATTCAATTTCATAACTATGATGTGGAAAGTTAGGTTGAGGAGTCACTTTCTTGTCGTATCAAAAAAATTGATGAAAAGTAGAGTGATTCTCTTTATATTCAATTTCAATCTATCATTTTTATTTCAATTTATCTTTTTATTCGTTTTTATTTCTTGTATTTTTGTTTATTCTCTATTTCCTTTTCATTGGAGGTTATAAATAAAAAAATCTTAGGCCCATGACATAAAATCCAATTTAGTAACTAAATAAACAAAATCAAATTAAAATTAATCAAACTAAATTGAACATTTTAAAAATATAAACTAATAACTTTTAAATAATACTTGATTTCTTCAAATCACGAACATTTAAAGCACATATCAGTTCCCTAAGGTAGTGTTTATTTTCAGAGATTGAGACCGAGACTCAAATATCGTATTTGGTGGTCATAGATTAGAACTAAAATTTCAGTCCCGCGATGCAAAATTTCAGTCCTTTTAGGACATCCAGAAAAGTGGAGACATAGAAAACTAAAATTTTTGTACATAAAAATTAAAACTTTAATAACATTTATTTTAAAAAATACTCTCATTTAATTTTTCAAATTTCAAATCTACCCTTCAATTTTCATATTTATCTTAGAAGAATGTTAGAAGATCATCAAAATTTATTTTTTTTACTATCAGTTAGCCATTAATGTTTAAAAGTATGGACTAAAGATATGTTCGTTGTTGAATTAATAGACTAAAAAAATTGAATTAATAACTAAAAATGATAATAAAAAATAATAAATTTTGATAGTTCTTGAACATTTCTTTTTATCTTAAACTAAACATAATATTAAGGCATAACTCGATCCAACATATTTTACACTAAATATAATATAAAAATTTAATTTAATTTTTATTTTTCAGTAATCTCCTTTTAAAATTTTCAAAAAAACATAATAGGTCTAATTTTTTTTTATGGGAGTCTAAATTGTATTTTAAATATAATGCGTATGTTGTACAAGTGTATTGCTCTTTTTTTTCCTTAATTTTTTTAAAAGTTTCATCCCTAAAAGTTTCGGTTGAAACTATGTCAAGGAGGAGAATAAATAAGAATGAGATACAATTTCTCTATGGCAGTATCTGAGAAGAGTTTGGGGCTCGAGGACAGAAAGCATAGTCACCTGCCTCCGCCCAATGGACATTTCTATGTTGATGAGTAAAATATTAAAATAGTCCATAAAATTAATGACGTGTACTAAAATATTTTTAAAATTTTTAGTTGCACAAAAAATATTATTGGATTGATTAATGTGTTTTAAATTAATCCCTAACCTATTTATCGTTAATGAAATGCATACTAATATGCTCTAACAGTGTAGATGTTATATTATAATTTGATTATATATAATAAAGACGTGATTTATTGACGTAAATAATAATGCTACATTTTAAAATATTATTACATATATGTCATTTTGATATCATGTGCCATATTATAATTTGTCCACATTTATTTTATAGGAACTATCAAATTTCATTTAAACTTTAATTTTTATATTTTATTAAAAATAATTAAATAATAAAATAACATTTTAGTCAATTATATCTTATTAAAATAACATATTTATATATTATAAACTTTATTAAAATTAAACTATTATAAAAATAATTATATGATCAAAATTAAATCTTAAAAATATTTATAAAAATATTTATCTCTAAACATGTGAAAAAAATAAAAAATACTAGTAAATTCAAAAATTATTAAAAATTTTAAATTTATAAAACAAAAAGAATGAAAAATAAATTTATTGATGTACTAAATTAGTTTACAATACAGGAATTAAAATGATAATTTAGTATAAATTTAAAGACTAATTTAATTCATTTGTAATAATTACATAACAAAAAATACGTAGATAAATAATAGTATGGCACGTGGTATTAAAAAAACAAATAAACAAATAGTACGAAAATATAGATCACTATTGCTTATATTAAAATACTACATATTACTTAGAATAATGTTATACGTTCAAGTTTTTTTTTTAATTAAGTTCAATTAAATTAATTTAATATAATAAAAACCAATTATAATTAACATTATTTTAAATTTTATCATTTAATTTAATTGAACTTAGTTCATATAAAAATTTGGATATGTAACATTAGTGTTTACTTATTCACACACCATCTCTCCATTACATGTAATGTAATGTAATCAAACCATGGTAGGTAGGGCACCTCACACTAATAGTTTAGTCAACATGGTGTTAACGGGCCAGAGGCTAACCAAAGTCATGACTCATTTGAAGAATGTTTTTGTCTGCAAGTGTAATCTCACAACCCATTTTTGGGCTTTACTCCTATGTTGAGCCTAGCATTCTGTTTTTTAATTTATGTTACCTTTTGGAGCGGTGGAGAAACAGAGGCATGGATGTCTTCCTCGAGCGAGCAGTCAAAGAGAGAGCAGTAAGCTTGCCTGACAGCCATGAGATGGTTAGGCGTTGATGCGCAGCTTATTTCCACCAAAACTTGTAATTCTTTAATCCCCTTCCACCTCGCCTTCATCGCTTCTCTCGCCACTCTTGCGTCCCTTTCCGCAGGATCTTGAGTCCACGTAATCACAGCCTTCTGTAATGTTGCACAAATGGATTAAGAATAATAATAATAATAAACAATGTGATCAAATAGCAAGAGAACCTTGGCATACTCTAAAATCACCCGAGAGTTCAGAATGAAGACGATCAATGAGTGATTCATTGTAAAGTTTTTCATAATTTTCTCTGATTTCTTTTATTTGCCTCCAGTTCCTGCGCCCCAAAACCAAGATTATCGCCTTCTCATTTGTTCCGAATCCTGCGTCCATTTTCAAACAGAAATTATCATTGTTTTAATGTTTTGTAAAAAAGTAAAGAAAAATTCAGTTATGAAACATGTATAATTCTCCTGACTGAAAGAAAAATTAAGAAAACCCAATTCATCGTTAATATATGATGACCTTGGAAAGCTTTTCTGAGTCGTTGACTGTCCTCAGTTGGAGAAGGAACAACCTCTGGCACTTTCAACGAGCCCATTTTTTCTTTTATTGCTCTCTTCTTCAGAGACACCGAAACCGCACAGAAAGAAACTGTTTCAGCTGCGTTTTCTTGTTAACTTGTAATCCTGTCTGTCTATTACCAAGGACTTAGCTTGGTTAACCAATTTACGATTTTACTATTTTGCCCCTGGTTTTGAATTCGGCAACGATTTTCATTATTTTTAGCAGAAGCCCTTCGTTTTTGTGTTATTCTAGCTGCGCGCATTCGTTTTAATGAATTTATGGAAAGCTCAGAAAATTTGAAATATTTATGTTTTCACCCCAATTTTTTTTTTTTTTTCTTTATTGAAAATAATCATAATCATGTGCAAGTATTACTTCAGATTCCGTAGGGATATAGCTTTTCTAACATCATATCTTCGATAACCTAAGAGTCAATTCGAGATTGTTGGATCCATTTTTATGATAACATTTCATGGTTCAAACCTTCGATTTCATTTTTACGGGTAAAATTGGTTCAGTGTTGACCTTACCTGGGCTGAGTTAAACCCCATCAAATTAACTACGTGAGTGTGTGTGTTTTCTTTTTATTAAAACAGGAAGAACACCTTAAGAGTAATTTATATATTAATTTTCGTAATTAAATTTTGATTGTCAGATAAAAGTTGTACTAAATATTTTATAGTTATGGAACATCGAATATATTTATTATCATAAAATTATTCTTTTCAAAAATATATTTATAAAAAAATATATATAAATAATTATACCTATAATACAAAATTTTAGATTTTTTATTATAAAAATTGTGATATATTATAATTTTTTTTAAATTTAAACTAATAAAAAGAGATATATAAATAAATATATATCTAATATTTGTAATTTTATTTTATAGTTGTTATTAAGTTGAAATGATAAAAAGAAAAATACTTTAAAAAATATGATCGACATTCACACACCCACTGTTAGTGGTAAACATACACCTAACCTAGATTTATATGTACACATAATTTTTAATTCAGTAAATTAAGCAACGAGTAGTGTTGATATAGTATATTATTAGTGGTTTTATCTGTAAAATTACAGAAATATAAATTTTTTGAAATTATGTCGATTTTATTATGATATTAGAGATTATGGTAAAAATATTTATGAAATTAAATTATTTTTATAAAAATATTGTATAGAATACAAGTCTCTATCAATTAAAAAAACCAAAATTTTTATAAAAGTATCGATTAATAAGTTTTTTAGTTATTATTTGTTTGTGAACGGGTTTAATTTGTTTTATTAATAATTAATTTTAATATTTATTATCTAAAACTTAAAAGAATTTAATATATATATTTTTACATTTGATCAGGTGTTAAGTATACAAATAAAAATAATTAAATTTTATATTTTTTATTTAAAAATAATTTTTGTTCTATATATATATAATTAGATATTAGTATAAAAAATTATATTCATAGTCAAAAATTAACTCAAAATATTTTTTTTAAAACAATTGAATCTTAATTCAAATTATTAATTACAATATTATAGTATTTTTTTTAAATTTTATATAATAAATAAAAGTAAAAATATAAATTAAAAAGATAAACGATAAAAATTTAACACTAAATAAAAAACTAAAAAAATATGCATACAATAATAATATTATTTTTTATGTGAATAATATTATAGAATTATTTTTAATTATATTTAATTATAAATTTAATATTTTTTTATAATTTTATAAATTTATTTTAATTATATTATTTTATTAATTATATTTTTTGCAGAACAAAAAGATAAACAGAGATAGAGAATAAGAGAGAAAAGAAAGAGAAAGATAAAGAAGAAGAAAGAGAGAAAAAGTTTGTTAATTTTGAAAAAAAATTTTTTATTTTAATTGTAATAAAAAATATCTTGTGACACATTTTGATTTGTTAAGTTAGTAATATAAAATATAAATTATAAGTTATATATAGAGTAGGAAGAATACCGAGAAATAGAGAAGGGGAGAGATGTATATAAAAAATGTAGGAAGAGAGTTTATTAATTTTGGAAAAAAATATATTTCATCTCAATTTTAATGAGAGAGTGTCATGTAACACATTTTGGTTGTTAAATTAATAATATAATATAGTTATATTTTAATTTAATATTAATTACAATTAAAAATATCATGTTACATATTTTGATTGTCAAATTTATAATTAGCATTAATAATGATATATAAGAGAGATAGAGTTTGTGAAGGATTGGGAGAGATAAAGAAAGGGAGAGAAGGGAGGATGGAATTCTTTAATTTTGAGGAAAAATATTTTATTTCAATTACAACGAGAAAATGACATGTGGTATATTTTAGTTGTAAAATTAGTAATATATAATAGATAGATATACTATGTTTTATTTTATGATTGAATATTTTGTTCAAATACCAGTTATAGTGGCAGATATATATTGGTGTCTAAACAAGTAAAGAGAAAAACAAAGCAAAACACACATTCTAAATTAGAGATAATAATTTGCTGGAGAGCTTCGGAAAGCTCAAACCAAATAATATGATTGGGAGCTCCATATTGAGTCATCCAATCCGCAGTTTTATTTGGTTCCCGACATATCCAATCGAATTGCACATACCAAGGTCTTGATAACAACTCATGAATCTTGTTAACTAAATCAACAACTTCAGACTTGCACTCACCGGGAGAGTCATGCAAAAGGTGCAAAATGTCTAGACAATTCGTTTTCCACACTATGTCTCTCAATCCGTAATCTAAGCTAAAACAAGGCCCCTCCAAAATGTAAAAAGCTCACATTTGATGATAGATCAGGGAAGAGAACTACCAAAACAACCTACAATTCAATCTCATTAAAATTTCTAATAAGATAACTAAATCCAATCAAGCTCAAATCGGTAAACAAACTAGCATCACAATTAACTTTAAAGCTATTACCTATAGAGAATTTCCAACACAATCGGTTCCTGAAGGTACTAAAAAAAGTACACCTATTCATATATAACCTTAAATCCATGACAGTGCTTCTGATAAGAACAACCACCTTGTGATCTATCCAATGATTTCTAACATTAAAAATATCATTGCACCTATGTCTCCACAATTACTACATTCCGGCCCCAAAAAGAGCCTTATTACCAGACATGACCTTCCGAAACCGTGCTTCAATAGAGATGCCTTCAACCGAGTCAATAACCCGAGGATCTAGCATCTACCAAATTACTTTGGAGTTTACACCGTCTCTAAGATAATATTCTATTGTCTCCAGAGCCGCATTGCATCTCTAGCACATAGTCAAACTAGCTAGATGTCCCCCGAAATGGAAGACCTCCGTCGGGAGAGTATTATGTAAACCAAATCACATAGTTAATTTGATCTTTTTCGAAAGATTCAAGTGCCAGAGTTAGTTCCAGTTTTCATTTCCATTCCAATTCAATTTATTCTTCAACAACCAATGATAACCCTCTCTTGCATTATATCCTTTTGTCCTTGCAGGCCACCAATTCAACCCCGGTTCCATGTCAGCCAAAGTTGGATAGTGTAGGCAGCAAATAAATTGCTTGACCTCAACTGAAATTGTCATTGCAAGTCTATCCACCTCCCAAGAACCATCATACCACAAATCAGCCACTACCAAATCGGACTCAAATATATGAACATAGGCAACAAGATCACAAAACTTTTTAAACAAAGTCCACTCATCATACCACAGAGACTGTTGCACATTCCCAACATTCCATCTGAACCCATCCTTGAGAGCATCATATGTTTTAAGAATGTTTTTCCAAATGATTGAAGCATTCTGACTGTTGTTGCCAAAAATAAATTGATTCCAAAAATATTTATGCATCACAACCTGAACCCACAGCTTGTCTCTATTATTGAAGCAATCTCAAACCAATTTGCTAAGAAGCGTCATGTTAGCTGAGTAGGTATCTCTAACACCCAAACCACCCGTTTTTTTAGGAATTATAGCTACATCCCACTTAACCACTGGCAACTCTTTCCCATTTGTTTGACCTCTTTATAAGAACTGTCTCATCAAAGAATCTATCTTTTCACAATTATACTTTAGAAAAAGCAAGCTATATGTTGTAAACCGGAATAGACGCCATAACCGATTTTACAAAATAAAGTCTTCCTACCTTATTCAACAAATACCCCTTTCAACTAGCAAGCTTTTTCTAAATATTTTCAATAAATTTCTGAATCATCCTCCTGAAAGATTTTTCATGGTCAATATTCACCTTTAGATACCTTTTCAAGCCTTGACAAAAGTGGATAGTAGAAACTCCCGTGAGCACATCTTTCCTTTTCCCAAAAACATTCTTTGAATATTGAGTCTTAGATTTACTAAGTTTCACCTGCAATCCTGATGATTTTGAGAATAAATTCATAATCCGCATAATCTCCCCTACCTGAACTTTGGTGACTTTATAGAAAAGTAGGAGATCATCAACAAACATCAAAGGGGAGATTTTAGGGTCATACCTAGAGACCGACACAGGTATCTATGAGCCTTGAGAAACTAATGAGTAATATAACAAGTAAGAGCCTCCATATAAAGCCCAAAAAGATATGAGGATATGGGACCACCTTGCCTCAACCTTCCTCTTTGGACTAAAATTCTAAAGTCTCTCACCATTTCACAAAATAGTCAAGGAAGATGACGTCACAGAGGCCATAACAAAATTAAGAGTGGCTCTCAAAATACCAAATCTGACTAAAGAAGTTTCAAGGAATCTCCAATCCACCCTGTCAAAAGTTTTCTCTAAATCAATCATAAAAGTTATAGTCCACTTCCTAGACTTAGTACTTTTCATGAAATTCATAATTTTTTGTATAACATTGATATTCTCCGTAGCTCTTCTTCTGGGATAAAACCACCCTGAAGCGGGCCAATGATCTCCGAAAAAAATGTTTTGATCCTGTTTACCAACACTTTCATAATAATTTTGTAAAGAACATTACATAAATTTATGGGATAGAAATCTCTTAAAAAAAAAAGCTTCCATTTTAGAAATCAGAACAACGAGATTCTCAAAAATAGCAAGATTTAAAGTCTCATCTTTAAAAACTCTCTTAACTAATCCCCACCATAGTTATCAGAACCGAACCGGTAATTAATCCGGTCATACGACTGGATCACTGGGTTACTAGTTCAACCAATGGGTCACTGATTTACCCGGTTGACCCGGTCATAATTAAATAAAAATATAAAATTATAAAAATAAAATTAAAATTAAAAGTTAAATACATGTTTTCAAAAAATATATTAATGACAATCAAATATCAATTCTTAGATATAATTTATGGTATAAAAACAGATAATAAATTAGTCACTAATATAAAATACTTTCTCAATTTAAATGAACAAGAGAAAATAAAAGAGAACACAATCAATATTAATATGTTTGTATATTATGTGTTATTACTTGTGTTAGTATCTATGTCAATCTATATTTAAAAGAATAAAAATTCATTCAAAGTTTATTATATATTTAATTTTTGTCACATATTTTAATAAGAATCAAGGTGGCACAGTGGTAAGAGGAGGCGCCATATCCTTACCCACCCGACTTTGAATCTTTTTCGCTGCATTTTTGGAGTTGTGAACAGGGTGCTCCTACGATGGTTCAGTAGCGCGCAGGTGCACCGTGGACCTGCGCGGATTTAATGCAGTCTGAGTACGAACTGGTCGATTTTCAACGGATTTGATTACTGTTGACCGATTCAATTGCAGGTCCGGTCCAACACGCTAACCCGACTTTGAATCTTTTTTGCTGCATTTTTGGAGTTGTGAACAGGGTGCTCCTACGATGGTTCAGTAGCGCGCAGGTGCACCGTGGACCCGCGCGGATTTAATGCAGTCTGAGTACGAACTGGTCGATTTTCAACGGATTTGATTACTATTGACCGATTCAATTGCAGGTCCGGTCTAATACGTTAATCGAACTGGCCAGATCACCGATTCACCAATTTTTCGATCGAACTGGCCGGTCCAGTTTGGTTCTAATAACTATGATCCCATACATTATAACTAAAAGAATTCTAAAATTCTTTATAAAACAGAACTTAAAAATTATCCAGAATATTAAAAAAATTTATGATCATCATTACAATATATACAAAAGAATTTAGACTAATTAATGATAAATTTCTAGAGCTTTCTACGTTATTACGTTTTCTAAATAATGGTATATATATTTCTATACTACTTCATTATATTATGTTTTAAATATTTCGATCCTTTGGTAAATCTAAAAATCAGTTTAATCTTTTGAAAAAATGTTTATTATCTCTAATACTTAGATGATTATTTTAGATAGATAGTATAAAAAATGTTTATTTTGTAACTTAATAACCCATTGTACACATTGTACAAATAGTCCATTGTCTCCCTAACGAGACTCTTGTCATTATATTATGTTTTAAATATTTTTCTTAAACTACTATTAATAATGTAAACGAGTGATTCTAACCAATTGTATAACTTTTAATTAGATATTCAAACTGCAAAAAAGTCATTGTTATTAATAGTAGATATTATGAAAATGGTAATATTAAAGAAAATAATAACTCGAAATTATTTAATTTAATTTAATATTCATTTATAATTTTATACCTACAATATTTATAATAATACACTAATTACATCTAATATTACAGAATTATTCTAATAATAATAATAATAATTAAAGAGTATAAAATAAAATAAATGATAATTAAAAAATATAAGATAAAATAATTTTAAACTAATTAATTAAATTTTTATTCTCTTTCAAATAATTTTTTTTTGGAAAACCAAAAGAATCTTAGTAGAAATAATTTTAATAATCGAAATTTATCATTATTATTAGTCCATTTAAATAAGTATTAAGGATATATAAATTTTATTTTATATATTAAATAATTTATTGATTAATAACAAATTTTTAAATAAAATTTAAAATATAATAAATTAATCTTTGACTTATCAAAATAAAAGATACGGTCAAAAATAAAAAAGCTAAGTTAGTATCCTAATAAATAAACAAAATAAAAGTGGATACAGCTAGCCTGTGTCCATCATCTTTAATACGTAATTGAGTTAATATTACTTATATTAAAACAAATGATCTCATCAGCTTTTTTCCTTTTTCTTTTCTAAATATTAAATATACGATCTTTAATAAATTATTTGCAAGTTGCAACCATAGCCGCATAAAAATATACATGAATTTGCACTTTGCACTTTACACTTTACAATATTCATTCATCTTTCTCCGATGCTAAAGTATATATGAACGTGCGTGGGACTTTCACACAATTTTTTTTACTGTGTTTTCAAAAGAAAAGAAAGAAAATTGTAAAGGTCGTTTAATAAGCACGTGATCAATATGATCAGTAGACTTTAAATATTAATAAAAACAATAAAATACGTGTAAACCTTTTAATTTATTAAATATAAAATATCAATTTATATTTTTGAAAAATAATAAATTCTCCTCTAGTCCTGAATGAAATTGTTATATATACACGAGAAGGAGTTAGATCGTGCTTAGTTGTATTTTTTTCCAAAATAAAATTAAGGATAAAGTATTAAATTAGTCTCTTACGTTTAGATGTAATCTTAATTTGGTTTTTAATATTTAAAGTATCCTATTTAAATCCAAAAAAATTTCATTTAGTTTCAATATAGTCCTACCGTAAAGTCAAAGTTGAATAATTAATGGAATGTCTTACATGATAGCATTACAAGAACAAGGTCGATAATTTGGAGAATAAATACAAGTTCTAAAGGTACAAAATTAACCGTGGATGCATCAATATATTTATTTATTATTTTTCTTATAATTTAAATAAAATATGATGAGTTTTTCTAAATTAATATTTGTGATGACTAAACATTATTAAAATAATTAATTACAAAATTATTAATTTGATTTTCATTTAATATATATTAATTAATAATTTTGTTGCAGGTTTTTAATATTGGGCCGAAAATGAAATTCTGGTGCAAGCCCAATATGCCTATGAACACTCAGCTTTGATATTAATCTAATTGTGATCATAGTGGCTGAAACAATGTTGTGTTTTATTTGGGCCAAATTGAAGTTATTATTGCTACAAGCCCAAATTAATTTTGATGCTACAAGAACCAATGCTTGATCCAATATCTATCAGGAAAGCAAATGTTATCATTTGCCTCATGCTTTCCCACGGATTCCATTTCTTTACTTTGGATGGATTTCAAATTTAATTTGCTAGCATTGGAAACATAAATGTGAGAGAGAAAAATTGATTTGATGGGTTCAGTAACTCTACACGCTACCTTATGCAAGAGAAGTTGGACTTTAATTTCACTTTATCATTACCCATTAGCTAGTGTTCAAATTTCTCTCTCCTCTTTCTCATCTTTGCTTCTCTTCTTCGGTTATTACACAGGAAACCATGAAAGCAAAACTTAGCTACCAAATTGAAGAAAGAGCAAGCTACAAGACCATCACAATGATGGCAAGAAAATATAACAAAATAAAAGTGTGCTGTGGTTGAGATTTTCACCAAATATGGTTAGATTTGGTGAAGTAATCTCGAGCTCTTCATGCTCAAAAAGAAGGAAGAATATTCGGCCAGCAAAGAGACTCTTGGAGGCGTGACTTGTCTTTGATTCTGCTCAACCACCACAGGAAGTAGCTAGAGTGGCGAAGTGATGGTAGAGGCAGAGATTGAAGCAGATGAAGTCATCATCATCATGAGGCATCAAGGGCCATAAATTCATCTTGGAGAGCAAGCCAAGCATAGAGAGCTCGGATTGATGAAGAGTGGTGACCAAGAAAGGACTAGAGGTAATTGCATGTTGGGTTTTGCATGGTTATCTCTTCTCTCTCTGTGTGGCCGAACCGGTTCTGTTTCTTGAAGAAGAAGAAGTTGGCTTGGGTTTTGGCTTCAAGTGTGGAGGCTTCTCTCTTCTATAAAAAGGGAGAACAGCCACTGTTTGGAGCAAGGAGTTAGAAGTAAGCAGTGAGAGTGCAAGGCACAGGATTCTCAGAGCTACCTAAGCTAGCAGTTTTTCTTCTCCTTCAATGTATTCTGTTTAGTATTTTTCTATTTAATTTTGTCATGTCTTGAGTCTCATGAAAAAAGGCAAACAGTGAGGTTTGTATGAAAAAGCCATAGAGCGAAAAAAGGCAGAGAGTGCAAAATTAAAAGAAAAAGCCATAGATGTCTTAGAGTTCCTTTGTTCATCTATGTTGTGTTTCATGATTCTGTGGGAATCCCCTTGTAAGTTGTGTTAGTACTTTACAGTCTGTAATCAAGAAGATTATAGTGAAATTCCATCATGGTTGTGATGGAGACTGGATGTAGGCTGCACTGCAGTTAGCAGCTGAACCAGGATATATCTGGGTGTAATTTTCTCTCTTCTCTACTCCAATTCTATTTCTATTGCACAGGAGCTCAAACTGAAAAATATCTCGTGCCAAGTGACGAGACAAAAAGAAAAGTCTCGTACCAAGTGACGAGATAAAAATAAAAGTCTCGTGGCTAGTGACGAGACAAAAATAAAAAAAGTCTACTAAAGTTATCTCAAAAGCCAGCAAGTGTTACTAAGCAAAAAGGTGGCTAAGATTCAACCCCCCTTCTCTTAGCCACTGAAACCATCAATTGGTATCAGAGCTTGGTCTCAAAGAGATCAATTTTTGCAGCTTGGAGAAAATATCCAGATGGCAGAAAGCAGTGGCTCTAATCTGGTGTCCTACAATAGTCAAGCAACAGACCGCCTATTTTCAATGGGAAAAACTATACCTATTGGAAAGAGAGAATGAAGATCTTTGTGCAAGCAGTAGACTACAGACTCTGGAAGATCATTCTGGATGGTCCTCAATTTCCAACTATCACCAGTGCTGAAGGAATAGTCTCTCTTAAACCAGAAGCAAGGTGGACCGAGGAAGATAGGAAGAAGGTGGAGCTAAATGCCAAGGCTGTTAACTTGCTCAACTGTGCTATCAGCTTCGAGAAATACCGGCGGGTATCACGATGCCCAACGGCAAAGGAAATCTGAGACAAATTGCAAATCACTCATGAAGGAACCACCATTGTAAAGAAGACTCGGACAGATATGTTGAACATAGAATATGAAATGTTTGCAATGAAGGAAGGAGAGTCCATTGATGAATTGTTTGAACGATTCAACATCATTGTTGTTGGCTTAGATGCTCTGGGAATTACATATCCTGATTCTGTGCTTGTGAGAAGAGTGCTGAGATGTCTCACAAAAGAGTGGGAAACAAAAGTTTTAATTATTCCTGAGAGCAGTAGTTTAGATTCCATGACATGTGATGATTTGAGAGGAAACCTTCTTGCTTTTGAAAACACCTATTTGAAAAAAGATTCAAAAAAGAAAGGAATTGCTTTTTCTTCTATGACTAACCATCTGGATGACGAATCCAGTGATAACTCCTCTGAACATGAATTTGTGTTATTTGCCAAAAAATTCAGGAAAATGATGAAACTCAAAGGCAAAGGCAGCAACTCAAGGAAAGTGAAGAAAGACCTTAGCAAAGTAACCTGTTACAACTGCAAGGAAATGGGGATTTCAAATCTGATTGTCCCAAGTTAAAGAAGGAGGAGAAGCCGAAAAGAGGAAAGAAGAAGGGACTGATGGCTTCATGGGAAGATTTGGAAAATGACTCAGATGATGATGAGAAAACCGAGACCAAGTCCCAACCATGTCTCATGGCAGATCACATAGATCAGGTGTGCCTAGCATCCAAACGGAAGGAGAATATGTGGTATATGGATAGCGGATGTTCTAGGCATATGACCGGAAAGATAACCTTCTTCATAAAGATTGATGAATATGATGGAGGACTTGTCACTTTTGGTGATGATGCAAAAGGAAAAATAGTGGCTGTTGGAAAGTTAGTAAAATTTTTTCATCTTGTATAAATGATGTTCTTCTTGTACATGGCTTGAAACATAATTTACTTAGTGTTAGTCAATTATGTGATTTGGGTTTTGAAGTTATTTTTAAGAAATTTGTATGTTTGGTCGTGTGATGAGCGGATATTTCATACGCTTTTTGGGGATAATTTCATATAGTTTAGAGTATGTTTTAGTTAGTTTTTAGTCTAATTCTAGTAGTTTTTAGGAAAAATTCATATTTCTGGACTTTACTATGAGTTGTGTGTTTTTCTATAATTTCAGGTATTTTTCTGGCTGAAATTGAAGGAGCTGAGCAAAAATCTGATTCAGGCTGAAAAAGGACTGCTGATGCTGTTGGATTCTGACCTCCCTGCACTCAAAGTGGATTTTCTGGCGCTACAGAACTCGAAATGGCATGCTTCTAATTGCGTTGGAAAGTAGACATCTAGGGCTTTCCAGCAATATATAATAGTTCATACTTTGCACAAGGATAGACGACGTAAACTGGCGTTCAACGCCAGTTCTCTGCCCAATTCTGGCGTCCAGCGCCAGAAAAGGATCAAAAACTGGAGTTGAACGCCCAAACTGGCATAAAAACTGGCGTTCAACTCCACAAATGGCCTCTGCACGAAATCTCAGCCCCAGCACACACCAAGTGCGCCCCAGCACACCAAGTGGGCCCCAGAAGTGGATCTCTGCATCATCCATCATAGTCCACTCATATTTTGTAACCCTAGGCTACTAGTTTAGTATTTAAACAACTTTTAGAGACTTATTCTGGATCTCATGACATTTCAGATCTAAACTTTGTATTCTCTGACGGCATGAGTCTCTAAACCCCATTGTTGGGGGTGAGGAGCTCTGCTGTGTTTCGATGAATTAATGCAAGTATTTCTGTTTTCCATTCAAACACGCTTGTTCCTATCTAAGATGTTCATTCGCGCTTAACTGTGATGAAGGTGATGATCAGTGACACTCATCACCTTCCTCAAACCATGAACGTGTGCCTGACAACCACCTCCGTTCTATATCCGATTGAATGAGTATCTCTCAGATTCTTTAATCAGAATCTCCGTGGTATAAGCTAGAACTGATGGCAGCATTCATGAGAATCCGGAAAGTCTAAACCTTGTCTGTGGTATTCCGAGTAGGATTCAAGGATTGAATGACTGTGACGAGCTTCAAACTCCTGAAGGCTGGGCGTTAGTGACAGATGCAAAAGGATAGTAAATCCTATTCCAACCGGATCGAGAACCAACCGGTGATTAGCCGTGCTGTGACAGAGCGCGTGAGCGTAGTTTTCACTGGAAGGATGGAAGGTAGCCATTGACAACGGTGATCCACCAACACACAGCTTGCCATAGGAGGACGTGCGTGCGTGAATCAGAAGACAGAGGAAAGCAGAGATTCAGAAGACAAAGCATCTCCAAAACTCCAACATATTCTCCATTACTACACAACAAGTAACTTTTAATCCATGCTCTATTGTTTATTCGCAATTCAACTGATAAACATAATTGACTTCCTGACTAAGATTTACAAGATAACCATAGATTGCTTCAAACCAACAATCTCCGTGGGATTCGACCCTTACTCACGTAAGGTATTACTTGGACGACCCAGTGCACTTGCTGGTCATATGTGCGAAATTGTAAGAGAGTAATGTGAACAGTAACATTACAATTTCGTGCACCAAGTTTTTGGCGCCGTTGCCGGGGATTGTTCGTGTTTGAACAACTGACGGATTATTTTGTTGCTTAGATTAGGAAAAATCTTTCTTTTTTGGTTTAGAGTCTTTTATTATTTATCCCTTGTTAAAATACTTTAAACTTATAGCTCAGTTATTTAGAACGTGGTGTTTATGTTCATGATAATTGGCTATCATATTTTTTAAAAACCTTTTTCAAAAATAATTTTTCTATTAAATCCTGTGCCAAACTTTAAGTTTGGTGTTTTCAAAAATAATCTTTCTTAAAATTTCATCCTAAGGTCCCATAACTCATTTGGCTAGAGCATTAATTTGATTGGGTTAGAATCTTTTATACTCTTTTCAAAACCTTCTTTTTCAAAAATATTTTTTTCTATTAAATCTTGTGCCAAACTTTAAGTTTGGTGTTTTCTTGTTGATTCCCCTTTGATTTTCGAAAATTTTGGTTTGGTTTTCTAAAAATTTTAAGTTTGGTGTTCTTCCTTCATGTTCTTGTGTTCTTGTGAGTCTTCAAAGTGTTCTTGAGTTTTCTTGTGTCTTGATCTTAAAATTTTTAAGTTTGGTGTTCCTTGGTGTTTTCCTTCCAAAATTTTCAAAAACAAGGAGCATTAGATCTAAAAATTTTAAATCTTGTACTATCTTATTGTTTTTCTCTCTCCTCACTAAATTCAAAAATATCTTTTCTAACTTCCTATCTTTTCAAAATTTATTTCAACCAACTAACCAACTTTTTGTTTGTTTCTTAACTTTTTCAAAACTACCTAACTAACTCTCTCTCTCTCAAATTTTCGAAAATATCTCCCCTCTTTTTCAAAAATTTCTGTTTTTTTAATTATTTTTAATTTTTTTACGAAAAAAAAAATTTATTTCAAAATTCAAATTCTTTTTAGTTATTTTATTTTATTTAAGTATTTACTTCTTATAAAATAAAATAAATAAAAAGATAAATCAGTCCAAGTTATATCCATATATCCATCATGGACATAAGTGGAGATGGACAGTCCAGGAGGACTTTGGGGTCATATTCTAACCCCTCTACTGCTTCATATGGGAGTAGCATATGCATACCCTCCATTGGAGTTAGTAGCTTTGAGTTGAATCCTCAGCTCATTATCATGGTGCAGCAAAGTTGCCAGTATTCCGGTCTTCCACAGGAAGAACCTACAGAGTTTCTGGCACAATTTTTACAAATTGCTGACACAGTGCATGATAAGGAAATAGATCAGGATGTCTACAGACTATTACTGTTTCCATTTGCTGTAAAAGATCAAGCCAAGAGGTGGTTAAATAACCAACCTAAGGCCAGCATAAGGACATGGAAACAGCTGACAGAAAAATTCCTGAATCAATATTTCCCTCCAAAAAGGATGACACAGCTGAGGCTGGACATCCAAGGCTTTAAACAAGGAGATAATGAATCTCTTTATGACGCCTGGGAGAGATACAGAGAGATGCTACGAAAATGCCCCTCTGAAATGTTTTCAGAGTGGGTTCAGTTAGACATCTTCTACTATGGGCTTGCAGAAGGAGCTCAGATGTCTTTAGATTACTCAGCTGGTGGATCTATCCATATGAGAAAGACAATCGAAGAAGCTCAAGAGCTCATTGATACAGTTGCCAGGAATCAGCATCTGTATCTAAACAGCAACCCTTCCATGAATGAAGAGGTTAAAACAGTAACTGATGAATTCAGTACTGTAAAACAAGCTGCTGAATTCAATCAGCAATTAGATTTTCTAACAAAGCAGCTAGCTGAATTCAAAGACAGGTTACATGAGACAAGGATAGCTAATATACATATGGACGAACAGTTTAAGCAAACAAAGCAGCAGCTATCAAAGCAAATAGCAGAAGAATGCCAAGCAGTTCAATTAAGAAGTGGGAAAACATTAAATACCCCACCTCAAGGCATCAAAAATTCAAGAAATGAGCGACCCACCAAAGATTCCCCTGAGGACAGTAAGAGCCCAGAAAAAAATAATTCTGGCACTAAAACGCCAGAAAAAGGGTGGAAGGCTGGCGCTGAACACCCAGACCATGCCCAAAACTGGCGTTCAGCGCCAGAAACAAGGCAGGATTGGCGTTCAACGCCAGAAATGGGCAAGAATCTGGCGTTGAACGCCCAACTGGTGCAGAATCCAGCATTGAACGCCCAAAATGGGCACATTTCTGGCGTTCAGGCGCCAGGAACAGACAGTGAGTTGGCGTCTAACGTCACTCCAGCTTCTGACTCTGGTACGCAATTGCCAGTGAGGGATCAGACACACACAAGTGCTGATAACAACCCCTCTAAAAAGGCTTCTTTAACCACTAAGGTTGAGGAATATAAAGCCAAGATACCTTATCCTCAAAAACTCCGGAAAGAGGAGCAGGATAAGCAATTTGCTCGCTTTGCAGATTATCTAAGGACTCTTGAAATAAAGATTCCATTTGCAGAGGCACTTGAGCAAATACCTTCTTATGCCAAGTTCATGAAAGAGATCTTGAGTCATAAAAAGGAGTGGAGAGAAACAGAAAGAGTTCTCCTCACTGAAGAATGCAGTGCAGTCATTCTGAAAAGCTTTCCTGAAAAGCTTAAAGACCCTGGGAGTTTTCTGATACCATGCATATTAGAAGGTGATTGCACCAAGACAGCTCTATGCGATCTTGGGGCGAGCATCAACCTGATACCTGCATCCACTATCAGGAAGCTTGGCTTAACTGAAGAAGTTAAACCAACCCGGATATGTCTCCAACTTGCTGATGGTTCCACTAAATACCCATCAGGCGTGATTGAGGACATGATTGTCAGAGTTGGGCCATTCGCCTTTCCCACTGACTTTGTTGTGCTGGAAATGGAGGAGCACAAGAGTGCTACTCTCATTCTAGGAAGACCCTTCCTAGCAACTGGACGATCTCTCATTGACGTCCAGCAGGGGGAAATAACCCTGAGAGTCAACGATGACGAGTTCAAGTTGAACGCTGTCAAAGCCATGCAGCATCCAGACACATCAACAGACTGCATGAAAGTTGACCTTATTGACTCTTTGGTAGAAGAGATCAACATGGCTGAGAGTCTCGAATCAGAGTTGGAAAACATCTTTAAAGATGTTCAGCCTGATTTGGAGGATTCAGGGGACATGAAAGAGCCTCTGAACTTTCTTCTGAAAGAGGAAAAACCTCCTAAACCAGAGCTCAAGCCACTGCCACCATCCTTGAAATATGCATTTCTAGGAGAAGGTGACACTTTTCCGGTGATCATAAGCTCCGCTTTAAATTCACAGGAAGAGGAAGCACTTATTCAAGTGCTAAGGACACACAAGACAGCTCTTGGGTGGTCCATAGGTGACCTTAAGGGCATAAGCCCAGCTAGATGCATGCACAAAATCCTATTGGAGGATAATGCCAAACCAGTGGTTCAACCACAGAGGCGGCTAAATCCAGCCATGAAGGAAGTGGTGCAGAAAGAGGTCACCAAATTACTAGAGGCTGGGATTATTTATCCCATTTCTGATAGCCCCTGGGTGAGCCCTGTTCAAGTCGTCCCAAAAAAGGGAGGCATGACAGTGATTCATAATGAAAAAAATGAACTGGTTCCTACAAGAACAGTTACAGGGTGGCGCATGTGTATTGACTACAGAAGGCTCAATACAGCCACCAGAAAGGATCATTTTCCTTTACCATTCATAGACCAGATGCTAGAGAGACTAGCAGGTCATGATTATTACTGCTTTTTGGATGGCTACTCAGGCTATAACCAGATTGCAGTAGATCCCCAGGATCAAGAGAAAACAGCATTCACATGTCCATCCGGAGTGTTTGCTTATAGAAGGATGCCCTTTGGGCTATGCAATGCACCTGCAACCTTCCAGAGATGCATGCTCTCTATTTTCTCTGATATGGTGGAAAAATTTCTGGAAGTCTTCATGGATGACTTCTCAGTATATGGAGACTCATTCAGCTCCTGTCTTGATCACCTGAAACTTGTTCTGAAAAGATGCCAAGAAACTAACCTAGTTTTAAACTGGGAAAAGTGTCACTTCATGGTGACTGAAGGAATTGTTCTTGGGCACAAGATCTCAAACAAGGGAATAGAGGTGGATCAAGCAAAAATAGAGGTAATTGAAAAATTACCACCACCTGCCAATGTTAAGGCAATCAGAAGCTTTCTGGGGCATGCAGGATTCTATAGGAGGTTTATAAAGGATTTTTCAAAAATCACAAAACCTCTAAGCAATCTGCTAGCTGCTGACACGCCATTTGTGTTTGACACAGCATGCCTGCAGGCATTTGAAACGCTGAAAGCTAAGCTGGTCACAGCACCAATCATTTCTGCACCAGACTGGACATTGCCATTTGAGTTAATGTGTGATGCCAGTGATCATGCCATTGGTGCAGTATTGGGACAGAGGCATGACAAGCTTCTGCATGTCATTTATTATGCCAGTCGCGTTTTAAATGATGCCCAGAAAAATTACACAACCACAGAAAAGGAATTACTTGCAGTGGTTTACGCCATTGACAAGTTCAGATCCTACTTAGTAGGATCAAAGGTGATTGTGTACACTGACCATGCTGCTCTTAAGTATCTACTCACAAAGCAGGATTCAAAACCCAGGCTCATCAGATGGGTATTGCTTCTGCAAGAGTTTGATATAGAAATAAGAGACAGAAAAGGGACAGAGAACCAAGTAGCTGATCATCTGTCCCGGATAGAGCCAGTGGGAGGGACGTCCCTCCCCTTCCTTGAGATCTCTGAGACATTCCCTGATGAGCATCTATTTGCCATTCAGAAATCACCATGGTTTGCCGATATTGCAAACTATAAAGCTGCAAGGTTCATACCCAAGGAGTACAATAGAATACAAAAAAAGAAACTAATTACTGATGCAAAGTACTACTTGTGGGATGAGCCCTATCTCTTTAAGAGATGTGCAGACGGAATTATCCGTAGGTGTGTCCCCAGAGAGGAAGCACAGAGAATCTTATGGCATTGCCATGGATCTCAATATGGAGGCCATTTCGGAGGTGAGCGAACAGCCACCAAGGTCCTCCAATGTGGCTTCTATTGGCCCACACTCTATAAAGATTCCCGAGAGTTTGTACGTAATTGTGACAGTTGCCAAAGAGCTGGTAATCTGCCTCATGGTTACGCCATGCCTCAACAAGGAATCTTGGAAATAGAGTTGTTTGATGTATGGGGAATTGACTTCATGGGACCTTTCCCACCATCATACTCAAACACTTATATTCTGGTGGCAGTTGACTATGTATCAAAATGGGTTGAGGCTATTGCCACACCCACCAATGATACTAAAACAGTGCTGAAGTTCCTCCAGAAACATATCTTTAGCAGGTTTGGTGTCCCTAGAGTGTTAATCAGTGATGGGGGCACTCACTTCGGCAACAAACAGCTTTACTCTGCCATGGTTCGGTATGGAATTCGCCACAAGGTGGCCACTCCATATCATCCACAAACCAATGGGCAAGCTGAAGTCTCTAATAGAGAATTAAAAAGAATCCTGGAACGGACAGTAAGTACCCGTAGAAAGGATTGGGCACGGAGCTTGGATAATGCTCTGTGGGCTTACAGAACAGCATTCAAGACCCCTATAGGGACCTCTCCATACCAACTTGTGTATGGTAAGGCATGTCACCTGCCCGTGGAACTGGAACATAAAGCTTATTGGGCAACCAGATTCCTAAACTTAGATGCCAAATTAGCAGGAGAAAAACGATTGCTCCAGCTAAATGAGTTAGAGGAATTCAGATTCACAGCTTTCGAAAATGCCAAGCTTTATAAAGAAAAATAAAAAAAATGGCATGACAGAAAGCTGTCATCTAGAATCTTTGAACCAGGACAGAAGGTCCTGTTGTTTAACTCTAGACTCAGGCTATTCCCCGGGAAACTGAAATCCCGGTGGAAGGGACCATACGTGATTACAAGTGTGTCACCATATGGTTACGTGGAGCTTCAAGATATTGATTCTGATAAGAAGTTCATTGTCAATGGACAAAGAATCAAGCATTATCTTGAAGGCAACATTGAGCAAGAATGCTCAAGGCTGAAGCTAGATTAAAAGCTCAGCAAGGTCCAGCTAAAGACAATAAAGAAGCGCTTGCTGGGAGGCAACCCAGCCATGGGGCAACAATCCTCTAAGCATTTTTGCCCTATTTTTATTTTTATTTGTTTATATAAAGTTCACTGACACTAAGGTAAAGAATCATTTGCATAAGTTTACAGGGTTACAGAAGGAATCTATACACAAAACAGAGATAGGGAGCTTACTGGCAAGAAAACGCCAGTGAAGGCCATTTTGGGCGTTCAGCGCCCAAAATAGGCATCCAGTGGGCGCTGAACGCCAGTAAGGATAGCTATCTGGCGTTCAACGCCAGAAAAGGGCAACAACTGGGCGTTGAACGCCCAGAAGAGCAACATTTGGGCGTTGAACGCCCAAAACAGGCAGTGTTTGGGCGTTCAAACGCCAGGATGGTGGGGAGGAGCTCTCCTTCTACCCATCTCCTTCTTTTTCTTTTGCTTGAGGACAAGCAAAGCTCTAAGTTTGGTGTGCTTATCCGTGATCACTAAGATCATGGCCCCTAAAGGAAAACAACCCACTCCAAGAGGAGCAAGGGCATGATTTAAAGGAACTGAAGCGCCAGAAATTCTCTCTTGAAGGACCAAGCACCTCACAGACTAGAGGAACATCCACTTCCCAAACCTCAAGGTTGTTGAGTTCTAATCTTAGCCTTAAATCTGTGATAACTGTTCTTATTTTAATTTTACCTTAGGAGTCATATAGTAGTAATTAGTATCTATTTTGATTTTATCTCCAATTAACCTATAGTTTATTTTTCTCATCATCATTAAACATGAATAAAATAGTAGATCTTTTGAATAAGAAGCAATAAAATTTCGAGTTTAAATAAAACAAATTCTAATTGGTTAAATGTGGTGGCAATGCTGTCTGTCTTCTGAATGAATGCTTGAACAGTGCATATGTCTTTTGAATTTGTTGTTTAAGACTGTTAAATATGTTGGCTCTTGAAAGAATAATGAACATGAGACATGTTATTGATAATCTGAAAAATCATAAAAATGATTCTTAAAGCAAGAAAAAGCAGCAAAGAACAAAGCTTGCAGAAAAAAAAAAAAAGCAAGCAGAAAAAGCCAATAACCCTTAAAACCAAAAGGCAAGGGCAATTAAAAAGGATCCCAAGGCTTTGAGTATCAGTGGATAGGAGGGCCTAAAGGACTGAAATCCTGGTCTAAGCGGCTAAACCAAGCTGTCCCTAACCATGTGCTTGTGGCGTGCAGGTGTCAAGTGAAAACTTGAGACTGAGCGGTTAAAGTCAAGGTCCAAAGCAAAAAGAAGAGTGTGCTTAAGAACTCTGGACACCTCTAATTGGGGACTTTAGCAAAGCTGAGTCACAATCTGAAAAGGTTCACCCAGTTATGTGTCTGTGGCATTTATGTATCTGGTAGTAATACTGGAAAACAAAGTGCTTAGGGCCACGGCCAAGACTCATAAAGAAGCTGTGTTCAAGAATCATCACACTGAACTAAGAGAATCAATAACACTATCTGAATTCTGAGTTCCTATAGATGCCAATCACTCTGAGCTTCAATGGATAAAGTGAGATGCCAAAACTGTTCAGAAGCAAAAAGCTACTAGTCCCGCTCATCTAATTAGGATCTGAGCTTCAATCAAAAACTCTGAGATATTATTGCTTCTCAACATATTAGTCTTCTATTTTATTTGTCTAGTTGCTTGAGGACAAGCAACAGTTTAAGTTTGGTGTTGTGATGAGCGGATATTTTATACGCTTTTTGGGGATAATTTCATATAGTTTAGAGTATGTTTTAGATAGTTTTTAGTCTAATTCTAGTAGTTTTTAGGAAAAATTCATATTTCTGGACTTTACTATGAGTTGTGTGTTTTTCTGTAATTTCAGGTATTTTTCTGGCTGAAATTGAAGGAGCTGAGCAAAAATCTGATTCAGGCTGAAAAAGGACTGCTGATGCTGTTGGATTCTGACCTCCCTGCACTTAAAGTGGATTTTCTGGAGTTACAGAACTCGAAATGGCATGCTTCCAATTGCGTTGGAAAGTAGACATCTAGGGCTTTCCAGCAATATATAATAGTCCATACTTTGCACAAGGATAGACGACGTAAACTGGCGTTCAACGCCAGTTCTCTGCCCAATTCTGGCGTCCAGCGCCAGAAAAGGATAAAAAACTGGAGTTGAACGCCCAAACTGGCATAAAAACTGGCGTTCAACTCCACAAATGGCCTCTGCACGAAATCTCAGCCCCAGCACACACCAAGTGGGCCCCAGCACACCAAGTGGGCCCCAGAAGTGGATCTCTGCATCATCCATCATAGTCCACTCATATTTTGTAACCCTAGGCTACTAGTTTAGTATTTAAACAACTTTTAGAGACTTATTCTGGATCTCATGACATTTCAGATCTAAACTTTGTATTCTCTGACGGCATGAGTCTCTAAACCCCATTGTTGGGGGTGAGGAGCTCTGCTGTGTTTCGATGAATTAATGCAAGTATTTCTGTTTTCCATTCAAACACGCTTGTTCCTATCTAAGATGTTCATTCGCGCTTAACTGTGATGAAGGTGATGATCAGTGACACTCATCACCTTCCTCAAACCATGAACGTGTGCCTGACAACCACCTCCGTTCTATATCCGATTGAATGAGTATCTCTCAGATTCTTTAATCAGAATCTCCGTGGTATAAGCTAGAACTGATGGCAGCATTCATGAGAATCCGGAAAGTCTAAACCTTGTCTGTGGTATTCCGAGTAGGATTCAAGGATTGAATGACTGTGACGAGCTTCAAACTCCTGAAGGCTGGGCGTTAGTGACAGATGCAAAAGGATAGTAAATCCTATTCCAACCGGATCGAGAACCAACCGGTAATTAGCCGTGCTGTGACAGAGCGCGTGAGCGTAGTTTTCACTGGAAGGATGGAAGGTAGCCATTGACAACGGTGATCCACCAACACACAGCTTGCCATAGGAGGACGTGCGTGCGTGAATCAGAAGACAGAGGAAAGCAGAGATTCAGAAGACAAAGCATCTCCAAAACTCCAACATATTCTCCATTACTACACAACAAGTAACTTTTAATCCATGCTCTATTGTTTATTCGCAATTCAACTAATAAACATAATTGACTTCCTGACTAAGATTTACAAGATAACCATAGATTGCTTCAAACCAACAATCTCCGTGGGATTCGACCCTTACTCACGTAAGGTATTACTTGGACGACCCAGTGCACTTGCTGGTCATATGTGCGAAATTGTAAGAGAGTAATGTGAACAGTAACATTACAATTTCGTGCACCATCGTGTGTGAGAAAACTGGGGATGTTTTATTTGAAGCTAAAAGATGCAATAATGTGTATGGATTAACTCTTGAGGACTTAAAAGAACAAAATGTAACATGCTTTACATCTCTTGAATCTGAAAAATGGCTATGGCATAGAAAGTTGGGTCATGCTAGCATGTACCAAATTTCCAAGCTAGTTAAGAAAAATTTGGTTAGAGGAATTCCAAATATCAAATTTGAGAATGATCTTACTTGTGATGCTTGTCAATTAGGCAAACAAGTAAAATCCTCTTTTAAACCAAAGGATGGAATTTCTACTAAAAGGCCATTAGAGATGTTACACATTGATCTTTTTGGTCTAACAAGAACACAAAGCTTAGGAGGTAAACACTATGGTCTTGTGGTGGTAGATGATTACTCTAGATTTGGTTGGGTACTTTTTCTTGCTCATAAAAATGATGCCTTTCATGCTTTCTCAACTCTTTGCAAGAAAATTCAAAATAAAAAAGATTTAAAACTTGCTCATTTGAGAAGTGATCACGGAAGAGAATTTGAAATTCAAGATTTTGAAAAATTCTGTGATGACTTAGAAATATCTCATAACTTTTCATGCCCTAGAACACCTTAACAAAATGGGGTGGTTGAGAGAAGGAATAGAAGCCTTCAAGAGATGACTAGGGCTATGCTTTGTGAGAATGAGATTCCTAAATTTTTATGGGCTAAAGCTGTAAATACAGCTTGTTACATTTTGAATAAGACAATCATTAGAAAAGGGCTGAAGAAAATCCCTTATGAGCTATGGAAAGGAACCCCTCCAAATCTTAAGTATTTTCATGTTTTTGGATGCAAATGCTTGGTACTTAATAATAGAGAAAACCTTGGAAAATTTGATCCAAAATCTTATGAAGGAATGTTTGTTGGATATTCCACCACAAGCAAGGCCTATAGAGTTTATCTCAAAGAGCATAGAACCACAGAGGAATCCATACATGTTACTTTTTGTGATTCTAACTTAATTCCCAGTGCTGTGATAGATAATGATTCAGATGGTGAAGAAGCTGGAACAAGTAAAGAAAATCCCAAATCTGTTCAAAGTGAGGAATCTGCCAGTCCAGTTTTGTCTCGTCAGATTGGAGGAGATATTTCCATTTTGTCTCCTGAGCAGACACGAGAAACTAAGACAGTGAGACCACCAGAAGCTCATCAAAGCTCAACACCACTTAGAAAGCCCAGAGAATGGAAGTCTATGAGGGGTTATCCTCATAACTTTATCATTGGTGATCCCTCTCAAGGAGTAACAACAAGATCCTCAACCAAAAGGCAATCCGAACCAAGCAATTTTGCTCTCTTGTCACAAATAGAGCCCAACAATGTCAAACAAGCTCTTGAAGATCCATCATGGGTCAAAGCAATGCAAGAAGAGCTTGCCCAATTCGACAAGAATGAGGTTTGGACACTAGTACCTCATCCGGATGGTAAGAAAGTTACGAGTACTAAGTGGGTGTTTAAAAATAAACTTAGTAAGGATGGACAAGTTATTCGTAACAAGGCTAGATTAGTGGCCCAAGGTTACAATCAAGAAGAGGGTATAGATTTTGATGAGTCCTTTGCTCCGGTGGCTAGAATGGAAGCAATTAGGTTGCTTCTTGCCTATGCTGCCCATAAGGGTTTCAAAATGTTTCAAATGGATGTTAAATGTGCGTTCCTTAATGGCTTTATTGATAGAGAAGTGTATGTGGCACAACCCCCCGGTTTTGAACATAAAGATTTTCCAAATCATGTTTTTAAACTCTCAAAGGCTCTTTATGGCCTTAGGCAAGCTCCAAGAGCTTGGTATGAAAGGCTTAGTGCCTTCCTATTGGAAAACCACTTTCAAAGAGGAACCACAGACACAACTTTATTCATTAAAGCATCTAATGATGATATTCTCCTAGTTCAAGTTTATGTAGATGACATAGTATTTGGTTCGGCCAATGAGTCCTTGTGTGAAGAGTTTGGAAAACTCATGACTAGTGAGTTTGAGATGAGTTTAATGGGAGAGCTTACTTTCTTTCTTGGCCTCCAAATTAAACAAACTCCTAGTGGTACCTTTGTTCACCAAGGAAAGTATGCAAAAGAACTCATCAAAAAGTTTGGCCTAGAAAATTTCAAATCAATGGGTACACCAATGCATCCTAACACAAAACTTGAAAAGGATGATGATGGCCAAGATGTGGATGAAACAAGGTATAGGAGAATGATAGGTTCACTCATGTACCTTACCTCCTCTAGACTGGATATTGTTCAAAGTGTGGGTGTATGCTCAAGGTTTCAATCTCACCCGAAAGAATCCCATCTTACGGCTGTTAAATGCATCATTAGATACATTAAGGGAACTTGTAATTATGGGTTATGGTATCCTAAATCTGCTAATTTTTGTGCAGTAGGGTTTTGTGATGCAGATTATGCGGGAGATAGAGTGGATAGACGGAGCACATCGGGCATGTGTTGCTTCCTTGGAAGCTCACTCAACATATGGTCAAGCAAGAAGCAAGCCACAGTGGCTTTATCCACAGCTGAAACTGAATACATTTCCGCATCTGCATGTTGCTCTCAATTAATTTGGTTAAAAACACAATTGGAAGATTACAAATTAAAAATCAATAGTATTCCCTTATTTTGTGATAATATGAGTGCTATAAACATATCAAAAAATCCTGTTCTGCACTCAAGAACTAAGCACATTGAGATAAAGTATCATTTTATTAGAGAACATGTGCAAAAGGGTACTATTGATATTCAATTTATAAAATCTGAAGACCAAATTGCTGATATTTTTACAAAACTCCTCTGTGAAGACAGATTTTGTACATTGAGAAAAAGTTTGGGAATGTTTGATTTAAGCTCTATTGATAACTTGTGAATATTTGACTCTGTTCAGTTTTGTCTCGTAGGTTTGGACGAGATAAAAATGAGGGCATGATGGAAGAGCTATAATTAAGGGGGAGGTAACGCAGAATTTAAGTTTCATGGGCCCCACCAAATATCTTTTGACCCCACCATGATAGTTTTGTTAGTTCCTCATTTTTTTGAAAAATAAAATCACAAAATTCCTTAGTTGTCTTATCAAATCTTGTTGGAAGAAGCATGTTGTCAAATCAAATCTTTCCTTCCAACTAATCCCTTGATTCAAGGAAACTCCTTTTTTTTTTTCAGTTTTTGAAAAACTTCCCTAGTTAATAACCGCGCCATTAATGGTTAATAACTCCCTCCACTATCTCTCTCCACTCCACATTTATTGCACCACTAACCTCCATTCTCCCTCATATCTTTCGGCCTTCCTCACCCTTTCATATTCAAACTTCTCCACTCTCCCAACCATGAAAAAGAAAACTTCCCCCAGGAAAAGTGAAAGGATCCTATTCTCTCAAAAATCGTCCACTCCACAATCTCATACTCACATCCATATTCACTCTACATCATCATCATCACCTTCACCTCCCACAAAGCAAACCGACACCATGAGAAGGAAAGTCATTGCCACGAAAACCTCTTCAAGAAAGAAGAAAGGAAAAGGTCCCGTGGAAGAAGAAGAAGAAGAGTCTCACACATCACCCATTCCGTCTCCACCACCTTCACCACCGAAAAGATCCACTCCCCATGCATCCGAAAAGAGCTCTCAAAAGGCCAAGGATTTCATGCTTCATGAAACCAGAGAACCCACGAACCTTGGTTCAATGGAGTTCAAGAATAAATTTCACAAACCACACTCCCATTTTGATCCTTCAAGGTTTTCAACATGTGCTTTCTATGAATTCCACAAAGAGGTTTTGGAAAAGCGGCATCTGTGCCCCTCCTATCTGGTTAATCTCGAGTCTCTGGCCTCCAAAGGAATCAACCTACAACCCCTGTTTGATGGTCTCAAATGGTCACCCTTACTCCTTATCCATAAAATGGTTTACCTAGGGTTGGTGAGACAGTTTTATGCTAATCTGAGATATATTGATGGCAGCCTTCACTCCTACGTGAAAAGGGTGCACATCACTCTGAATACTGAAACCATTACTTCTGCCCTTGGTTACATTGATGAAGGGCCGAAGGTTTACATGAGTGATAAATGGGACTCACATGTTGGGGTTACATACAAGCAAGTTCTTCATCAAATCTGTGAAAATCTATCTGGACTAAATGGAACCGTTCCTACTCACAAGGCTTTGGGTCCAACCAACTCCCTGCTGCACCACATCATAACCCACATCCTCACCCCACAAAGTGGTTCTCATAACAGGGTAACTGTATCTGACTGTCTCATAATATTTGCTCTTGTTACATCATCTTCCATTTTATTTAGTTACCTCATGCTTAGACATATGTGGGAGTCTGTAAAGAGTACAAAAAAAGGCTAATTTACCTTATGGAATGTTCCTCACATGTATTTTTGAGTACTTTAAGGTAGATTTAACAAATGAGGATGTAGAGAACAAGGTTTCTATGATTAAAGGAGGCGGCGCTACTAAAAAGGGAAAGAAATCAATGGCTTCTGATGATGACTTTGAGAGCCGGCCAGAATCCTCAAAGGCGACCGATTCCCTAAGAGACATTCTCACAGAATTCTCTAACATGTCTGATCTCATGGTTCAATTTCACAAGTCTGCTCGCAAACTTGCATATGAAAATAAGTCGGCCTGAAAGAAATGCCAAGAAAGGGTCGGTTTAATGCTAGAGAGCCTTGATGATGAAGCTGGTAGTGAAGCAGGGGCTGAGGGATCTGACTTTAATCTCTCTGATGATTAAGTTTTTGTTTACTGTTTGATATTGGCACACTTTGGCTCAATTTGTTACTTTGCTTTGTTAGGTTGCAGACTGATAATAGCATACCTATGTGATACTCTGTTAACACTTTTGGATTATGTTCTGGATTATATTTTGTATATTATGTTTCTATGTTAAATATTTCTTGCAGGAGCCCCTTTGATGATAAAAGGGGGAGAAAAGCTGAAAATTGAAATAAAGAAAAACAGGGGATGAAATTTTCGGTTGAAAATTCATGATCACCCTTGTTATATTTTGATGCTTGATATAATATTGAAACTGCATTTGTTTTGATTACATGGATGATAGGTTGTTAATTAACCTTGATGAATTGATGAATATGCATGCTTATATTGAATACTTTGTTTTATCCTAGTTAATATGCTTGATATTTTTGGCAGTTCCTTTAAACTATGTAAAGAATAAAAACTGCCATGTTTTGATCATGTGTGCTTCAAAATATTTTTCTTACCATAATAATTTTGCTCTGATATCTTGACTGGAAAATTTTTTGAACAACATTGTTTTGTACTCCATTGATGTGTAAAAAGTTTGAGCAGACAATCAAATTATTGATAACAAATGAGTTTTGTATATCATTCAAATCTGCTCATAAATCAAGCATTTAGCATCATGTAATAAAAATGCTAAATAACATTGTTACTTGAAGCTTGATTAAACTATTACAGGTTAGTGCTTCCCTTAGTAAAAATAGCATATATTAAGGGAGAGTCATGTGACAATTTGAAAAGGGGAGAAATTCAAATTCAAAGGGAGTATTCTTTACTCAATCTTTAAATTTCTTTCCATTCTAATTTTAATAATGTTTGTCATCAAGGGGGAGATTGATGAGTTTGGAAAACTCTAAATTAATATTTGTGATGACTAAACATTATTAAAATAATTAATTATAAAATTATTAATTTGATTTTCATTTAATATATATTGATTAATAATTTTGTTGTAGGTTTTTAATATTGGGCCGAAAATGAAATTCTGGTGCAAGCCCAATATGCCTATGAACACTCAGCCTTGATATTAATCTAATTGTGATCATAGTGGCTGAAACAATGTTGTGTTTTATTTGGGCTAAATTGAAGCTATTATTGCTACAAGCCCAAATTAATTTTGATGCTACAAGAACCAATGCTTGATCCAATATCCATCAGGAAAGCAAATGTTATCATTTGCCTCATGCTTTCCCACGGATCCCATTTCTTTACTTTGGATGGATTTCAAATTTAATTTGCTAGCATTGGAAACATAAATGTGAGAGAGAGAAATTGATTTGATGGGTTCAGTAACTCTACACGCTACCTTATGCAAGAGAAGTTGGACTTTAATTTCACTTTATCATTACCCATTAGCTAGTGTTCAAATTTCTCTCTCCTCTTTCTCATTTTTGCTTCTCTTCTTCGATTATTACACAGGAAACCATGAAAGCAAAACTTAGCTACCAAATTGAAGAAAGAGCAAGCTACAAGACCATCACAATGATGGCAAGAAAACATAACAAAATAAAAGTGTGCTGTGGCTGAGATTTTCACCAAATATGATTAGATTTGGTGAAGTAATCTCGAGCTCTTCATGCTCAAAAAGAAGGAAGAAGATTCGGCCAGCAAAGAGACTCTTGGAGGCGTGACTTGTCATTGATTATGCTCAATCACCACAGGAAGTAGCTAGAGTGGCGAAGTGATGGTAGAGGCAGAGATTGAAGCAGATGAAGTCATCATCATCATGAGGCATCAAGGGCCAGAAATCCATCTTGGAGAGCAAGCCAAGGATGGAGAGCTCGGATTGATGAAGAGTGGTGACCAAGGAAGGACTAGAGGTAATTGCATGTTGGGTTTTGCATGGTTATCTCTTCTCTCTCTGTGTGGCCGAACCGGTTCTGTTTCTTGAAGAAGAAGAAGTTGGCTTGGGTTTTGGCTTCAAGTGTGGAGGCTTCTCTCTTCTAAAAAAAGGGAGAACAGCCACTGTTTGGAGCAAGGAGTTAGAAGTAAGCAGTGAGAGTGCAAGGCACAGGATTCTCATAGCTACCTAAGCTAGCAGTTTTTCTTCTCCTTCAATGTATTCTATTTAGTATTTTTCTGTTTAATTTTGTCATGTCTTGAGTCTCATGGAAAAAGGCAAACAGTGAGGTTTGTATAAAAAAGTCATAGAGCGGAAAAAGGCAGAGAGTGCAAAATTAAAAGAAAAAGCCATAGATGTCTTAGAGTTCCTTTGTTCATCTATGTTGTGTTTCATGATTATGTGGGAATTCCCTTGTAAGTTGGGTTAGCACTTTACAGTCTGTAATCAAGAAGATTATAGTGAAATTCCATCATGGTTGTGATGGAGACTGGATGTAGGCTGCACTGCAGTTAGCAGCTGAACCAGGATATATCTGGGTGTAATTTTCTCTCTTCTCTACTCCAATTCTGTTTCTATTGCATAGGAGCTCAAACTGAAAAATATCTCGTGCCAAGTGACGAGACAAAAAGAAAAGTCTCATACCAAGTGACAAGATAAAAATAAAAGTCTCGTGGCTAGTGACGAGACAAAAATAAAAAAAGTCTACTGAAGTTATCTCAAAGGCCAGCAAGTGTTACTAAGCAAGGTGGCTAAGATTCAACCCCCCCCTTCTCTTAGCCACTGAAACCATCAAAATATTTTCTATAGAACTAAGGAGAATGATAAATAAATGTATTGATGCATCCACAGTTGATTTTGTGTCTTTGGAGCTTGTACTTGTTCTCTAGATTATCAACTTTATCCTTGTATTGTTATCATGTAGGATATTTCATTAATTATTTAACTTTGATCTTACAGTGAGACTATATTGAAATTGTTCGGTAGGTCGGGTACCGGACGATTCGGATTCGTATCCTGGTTGATGAGGGGGGTCTCGCCTGGTCGTGAGTCACCGGGTTGGAATAGACGATGTCCCGAGCACTTCGTGTAAGGAGGGGGGTGTCACCTGCAAAGACACTCCGACGCTCTAGTCAGTAAAGTGTGCAGGCGAAAAAGGGATGAATGGTATGTGACGTACCTTGGGGGAGGGGCAGGACCTTCCCCATATATACCGTGTCAGAGGTAGGCCCTGCAGGGGTAGGCCCACCTTCTTCGATGTTTCCTTCGTACAGCTGTAGCAAAGCTGTCAGGGACGCGCGTCCGGGTTGGCGACTGAGCGCCTCACTTCTGACCGTTCGGGTCGGGTGGTGCTCGGGTCGGGCTGGCCCGCAAATGGTTTGGGCCAGGCCGTAATAGTGTCTCCAACACGCCAGCGCTAACCGTGAGGGTCGTTGGTGGCGTGTTATCTCTTCTTTCGTGTGTTGTCGCCAGGTCGGCCGCCCGTGGAGGGGATGTGCCTCTTGCGCGCGTGTCTGTTCGTTGCTGAGGTAATCGTTTGTTGCCTCGTTCCTCGCGTAGAGCATTAAATGCTCATAATGGGTTGAAAGCCCCACGCGCAAAGACTGTTTGCCCCTAGGCCTTTTGCGCTCCTTGAGTGGCAGTTTTAAACAGTTTTTCCTTTGTTTTCTTCTCATTTCTTCACTCCAATCATCTTCATCTTCCCCTTCTTTGAGTTTTCCAGAGTGTTGTTTCTGCATTCTTGCGCATTCACTCATCCAATCATCTCCTTCGAATCTTTGCAATTAATCCAGGTAATCATTCATCTCTTTGTTTTCCGCTTCGTGTTTATTTTGCCTTTGCCATTAGTTCTTCTGCATATATGTTGTTTGCTTGGTTTTGTATGGTAGATGGCCTTTAGTGCCAAGTAGGTGCGTAAAGGGGGTTACCATTCCAGGGTAGGCTTTTGTTTGAATTTTTCCTTAGCCATGCATGATCTTAGCTATTGAATAGGTTTAAATGTAGTTTCTGGGTTTTTTCCGGACTCCCGACCTCATAGACTAACTGAGTGGTACCCCCACTGTAGGTATGCCTCGCGTCGTTTCTCGAGCTTCCCCTTCCGCCGTGAATTACGACCCCTACGCCTGGGTGACTTCCGATGTGAAGGACTCCCCGAACCAGATGGGCGAGGAGGAGCTAACGGAGTTCCACCAAGGCGAGTACTTGTGCGGGGGGACTGATGAAGAGGCCAACTACGACGTCTTTGTTCCTGCCCCCAACGAACAATAATACGAGCTTAATTTCCATTCCCCTCGGGTCCCCGACTGGATCTGGTTTTATAAGTACATGTTCACCCAAGTGGGGGTTCGTATCCCATTTTCTGCTTTTCAAATGGCGCTCCTTAATCGGATCTTTGTGGCGCCGTCGCAGCTACATCCAAACAGTTGGGCTTCCATCCGCTGTTTCGAGATGGTATGCGAATATCTGGAGTTGCCAGTATCTGTTGATGTTTTCCTTTTTTTCTTCAACCTCACGAATCCTTCGAAGGAGGGGAAAGCGAGGAGAGGGTTCATGTCCTTCTGATCTGCCCAGGGTCGGAGGATCTTTGGCTTGTTCGAGGACTCTTATCATGGGTTTAAAGACAAGTATTTTAAGGTGCGTTCGGTCAAAGGTCGTCACCCCTTCTGGCTGTCGTTAGAAGGGGAACGCCTCATCCCGATGTACTGGAGCTTCGGGGCGGGATCTAACACATTTATTAAGGTGTCTTATAAGGGGATGTCCGTTGTGGACAGGAGGGTTCCCGACGTGTTGTTGGCTGTTTTTGGGAAGAATCATGTGAATCCCCACCTGTTGATGGGTGATCGGGAGGTCGCCAGAAATTATATTTGTGAGTTGTTTTGCCTTGTATTTTTGCGTTGTTATTCATTCGCTTGGTTGTGCCGGTTTCACGACTAACATATTTGCTTATTCGTTGCAGTGGAGATGTCTGCTTCGGTGACGGGGCTTGAGGGTTTATACAAGACCTTCTTGGCGGACAGTGATGAGGAGAAAGTCGACGGGAAGGTTGATGGGAAGCCAGAAAACCCTTCTGAGAAGAAGAAGGATCAGTCAGTGCCTTCACCTCGTGACACCGAGATGTCTGACAAAAACTCTGCCGGGGCGCATGCTTCCCTTATTCCCGAGGAGACGGCCGGCATTGGGTATTTGTCCTCCACTCAACAAGAGGATGATGACTTGAAGCTTATTCCCACTCCCAAAAGGCAGAGGGCATCCTCCAGCCCTGAAGGAGCTCTCACCGTGATGGAAAGAAACTTCGACGCTGGGGCTTTCATAGACTCCCAACTGATCCCCAGTACGGAAGATCACTTCCTCGGCTCCGAGCTTGCGAGGCAGGCGAGGTGGATGTACCGTATGCTTCTTCGCGGAGATGTAATAGCTCGGAAGGCCGAGTTCGAGTTGTCAGAGATGCAGTCACTACGCAGGAAGCTCGAAACTGCTGCCAAGGCCAACAATGAATTCAAAGCTCAAGTTGAAACGCTTCAGGAACAGCTTTCCGAGACGAGGAAAAAGCTTAAGGCTGTTGAGGAGAAAGCTGCGTCTGCCGAGGAGAAGCTGAAGGCCTCCGATGACACCGTGTCCCATTTAACCGAGTGGAAGATGACTCTGGAGAGCCAACTTAATGCCGCGCAAGGTCGGGTGGTGGCTTTGGAGAAGGAATGTGACGTGGCCGTCTCGTCGGCTAAGGCCGCTCAAGCTGAGGTTGAGGAGTTTAAGAAGAAACATAAGGTGACCAGGGAGCAGGGAAAGAGCGTGATCTTCATGACTGAGGAGGCCCTTAAGGCCCAGGTGAAGATCGTGGCTCCCGACTTCGACACGTCGGCAATTGGAGTTTTCAAAACAATCAAGGATGGCAAGATTGTTGATATGCCCAAGAAATGAGCTCTTGTACCTTATGCTTTTGTATGGATTTGTGGTTTTGTTGTAGAACTTTTGGAGCTTACTTTGTCATACTTTAAGAGTCGCTTGGTCGGCTTGTGATTATCGTCTTCTTTGCTTGTTTGGTAGCGTTTTCGTTTTGTTTTGTTACCGTTTTGTCGGTGTGAGCTTTCCGCTCGTGTTTATTTACCGTTGTGTTGGTAATTCGGCGAAGCCAGGTCGTGGCCTTGCTATCGTTGTAGCCGTTTGTTATGGCTTTAATTTAGGTGGCTCCCGGGGTGATCAGTCCCGGGGTGCCGTAACGTGGTTCCGTTTAATGCGTTGTGGAACTTGTTGTCGTGTGATGTGTAAGTAGAAAAAAGAACAGTAGAGATGTAATTTTTTGACAAGTAAACATTAATCGGTAATTAAACAAGTCTATTACCATAGCGAGTACAAAGGTAAATGATTAAGCTCGTTAGATCGCCTGGCCGGCGCGCTTGAGCTAGGAGTAAAACCTTCTTAGGTTACTTGCATTCCAAGTTCTCGGGACCTCCCTTCCATCGAACTTCTCCAGTTTGTAGGCACCCTTGCCGATCACTTCTTTGACTCTGTAAGGGCCTTCCTAGTTCGCCGCCAGTTTGCCTTCTCCTTGGGTCGGTAGCCCGATATCGTTACGCCGTAGGACGAGGTCGTTTTGCTCAAATTCTCTCTTGAGCACTTTGGTGTTATAGCGCAGGGCCATTCTTTGCTTTAGCGCTATTTCTGACAAATGGGCCATCTCCCTAGCCTCATCTGCCAGGTCTTTTTCTACCGCTTCCTCTACTCTCTTCAGAAGTAATCGTGGGCTCGGCTCGCCGATCTCTACGGGTATCATTGTGTCCACCCCGTATGTCAGGCAGAAAGGGGTTTCCTCTGTGGACAATTGCTCGGTCGTCCGGTAGGACCAGAGAACCGAGGCAAGTTCGTCGGCCCATGCACCTTTTTTGCTGTCCAGCCGCTTTTTGAGGCCCAGCAAGACGACCTTGTTTGCGGCCTCAACTTGACCGTTTGTCTGGCGGTGCTATACTGAGGAGAATTTTTGCTTTATGCCCAGGCCGGTGAGGAACTTCACAAATTTCTTGTCGGTGAACTGTGTCCCGTTATCAGAGATGACGACTTCCGGGATGCCGAATCGAGTTATCACCTGCCTCCGCATGAACTTTCGACAATTGGCTGAGGATATGCTTGCCAGTGGTTCAGCTTCTATCCATTTGGTATAGTAGTCGACAGTGACTATGATGTATTTGACTTGTCCCGGGCCGACCGGGAAAGGTCCCGGTAGGTCGACTCCCCATTGTGCGAAAGGTCGGGAGGACGTCAGTAGGCTTAGTTCGGTTGCCGGCGCTTTGTGGAAGTTGTCATTCTCTTGGCACTTGACACATTTCTTTACGAACTCTTTTGAGTCGACCATCATCAACGGCCAATAATATCTAGCTCGAATGAGCTTTCTTGCTAGGGTTTTGCCCCCGATGTGGTGACCACAGCATCCCTCGTGGACTTCTCTGAGTACGTAGTCCGTTTGGTCGGGATGAAGGCACTTCAGCAGGGGCTGGCTGAGTCCCTTTTTGAATAGTTGGTCTTGTATGATCGCATATCTGGCCGCCTCCCTTCTCAACGCTTTAGCTTCCTTCTCGTCTTTAGGGAGTTTGCCATTTTCCAGGAAGTCAGTGATGGGGGTCCATCCACGAGGGGCCTATCTTTGTCAGGTGGAGGGCGACTGCCGGTTCCTTTATCATTCCTTGAATGAGGGATCTGTTGCCAACTCCCGGTTTTGTGCTCGCTTGCTTAGATAAGAGGTCTGCCCGTGTGTTTCTTTCCCTCGGAACGTGTTGGACTGTGACCTCTCCGAACTGCTTGGCCAGCTCTCTGACCTTCTCCAAGTACTTTTGCAACAGCGAGTCCCTGGCTTGGTAGCTTCTGTTCACTTGCGAGGTAACGACCTGTGAGTCGCTGCACACTTCTGGCCTCGTAGCCCCGACTTCTCGAGCTAAGATCAAGCCGCCCAGAAGGGCCTCGTATTCCGCTTGGTTGTTTGATACGGGAAACTCGAACTTGATCGATTGTTCATATATGACCCCGGCAGGGCTTTCCAGGATGATTCCGGTGCCTCCGGACGTTTGGTTGGAGGCTCCGTCCACGTGGAGCTTCCACCGTGTGCCCGCTTCCTTGGTCGGGTCTCTCGTTACTTCCACCAGAAAGTCTGCCATTGCTTGTGCCTTAATCGCATGTCGAGGCTCATATCTCAAATCGTATTGAGATAGCTCAATGGCCCAAGTCATCATTCTTCCCGCCAAGTCGGGTTTTTGGAGCACTTGACGAATTTCCTGGTCCGTTCTCACGAACACTTGATGGCCTTGGAAGTATTGCCGCAGTCTGCGGGAAGAGGTTAGGAGTGCTAGTGCTAGTTTCTCCAACTTGCTGTACCTTAGTTCTGCTCCTTGCAGCGCTTTACTCACAAAGTAAATGGGCTGTTGAATTTTCCCTTCTTCCCGTACCAAAACTGCTGCCAGCGCTTCTTCCGCTATGGCGAGGTACAGGTAGAATGGTTCTCCGACCTCGGGCTTACCGAGCATAGGTAGTGTTGCAAGGATTTCTTTGAAATGATTGAACGATTCCTCGCACGCCGGGGTCCATTCAAATACTATTCCCTTTCTCATTAGGTTAAAGAAAGGTAGGACCTTTGCCGCCGATGCCCCAAGGAAGCGAGACAGCGCAGTGAGCCTTCCTGTCAGTCTTTGAACGTCTTTGACACAGCCCGGGCTCTTCATTTGGAGTATTACTTGGCATTTTTCCGGATTGGCTTCCACCCCCCTTTGGGTTATCATGAATCCTAGGAACTTCCTGACCTCCATGGCAAAGGCACATTTGAGAGGGTTGAGCCTCTTGCCGTGTCGTCGGAGGGTGGCAAATACAGATCCCAGGTCACTTAGGAGGTCCTCAGGCCGGGTGGTATTGGCAAGGATATCGTCTACGTAGACTTCTACCGTCTTGCCAATGAGGTCGCTGAATATCTTGTTCATCAACCTTTGATACGTGGCCCCCGCGTTCTTCAGGGCAAAGGGCATTACCTTGTAGTAATAGATTCCTCATAGCGTTATGAATGCTGTTTTTTCTTCGTCTGGCCGGTGCATCGGTATCTGATTGTAGCCGGAATAGATTGTGAGATAGCAGAGAAGGGAATAGTGAATCAAATAGCGCAATTCTTCAAGGCGTGTGTTACACACACTTTCCTTTAGGCTTAATTCGCCCCCACCAATATACAATGGTGTGCAAAATGGGTTACTGAAGAATTTCCTGTAGGATACAATGAAGAACACTTGACTTGTTTATGCACTCACACAGTCAAGCCTTACACTAAATGATAATTTACAGAATAATATTCTCTATTCTTTCTTTTGCGCATAAAGAAAGTGTTGAGATAGATTTGTTCTGCAATAATGAAATGAGGAAAATTTATAGATACGGAGTACATGCAACAACGTACTCAACAGACACAACTGTTCAAATAGTTACAACCTTTCAACAGACATAACTATTCAAATAGTTGCAACCTTTCAACAAACATAACTATTCAAATAGTTGCAACCTTTTAACAGATATAACTATTTAAATAGTTGCAACCTTTTAACAGGCATAACCTTTGATTAAGTCACAACTCTATGAAGAGATGTAACTCTTCAAAATAGCTTTTCACATATTTTGAAAATATATCTCACAATCCCCCACCATTTTCAAAATTTCTTTTCAATCCTATCATTCTGGAAGTTTTATGCTTTCAGTAGAGGTATCTTGCGATTTGAACCTTTACCTAGCAACCAGTGGTATTCACTCATCCAAATTTAAAATGGTAGACAAGCTTTGAACCATTTAACTCATATGAGCAAGCGTGCACTGATGATACATAAAATTTTGGTATTATTTAAATGTTATATTTAATATGACACATTTAGTATACTACATGGCCTTGTGTCTTATATCCTTTCGTGAGTGCTTTAAGAGTAAAATCTTAACTCTAAGAACCGGCCTCAGTTCACACTCATATAGGTAGACTCTATCAAAAGTATCCCATAATTAAATACTTCAGCAATAATATACTTGCTATAGGTCTATTAAGAGTAAAGCTCATCCTGTTCCTTTATACCATTATGGTTCCAAGTACTTTTCACCTTGGGATGAAAGAAATTATTATGAGTACTTGCAATTACTCTAATAGTGTACTTTACTGCATTGAACTCAAGACTTGATGTTACTCAAGTGTGAGTTGGGTTTCCACCATTGGTAATTTTTTAAAATACGGATTTTAGTCCCATCCCTTTTGATGTTTTAAACACCAAATCCCTTGTCAATTCTTTCGTCAAAGGATCTGCAAAATTTTGTTCTGACCTTATAAAATTTATAGATATAGATCCATTACTAATAAGGTTTTTAACATAGCTATGTCTTACTCCAATGTGCCTAGATTTTCCATTATAGACTTAGCTATAAGCCTTTGATAATGTTGCTTGGCTATCACAATGCATAGAGATTGGTGCCATTGGTTTTGGCCAAACTGAAATTTCATGTAATAAATCTCTAAGCCATTCAGCTTCCTTGCTTGCTGCTGCCAAAGCAACAAATTCTGCAGCCATGATAGAGTCCATTATGGAAGTTTGTTTCTTGGATCCCCAAGAAACAGCACCCCCACCAAGAGTAAAGATCCAACCACTTGTTGATGCATGATCCTCTGTATAGCTTATTCAACTGGCATTTGTATATCCTTCTAAAACAGAAGGTTCACCACTATACAACAAAGTATAGTTTATTGTTCCTTTCAAATATTTTAATATTCTTCGGACAGCATGCAAATGGTCTTTACTTGGATTGCTTGTATACCGACTTAAGCGACCTACAGCATATGTTATATCTGGTCTAGTACAAGTCATAGCATACATTAAGCATCCAATTATTTTTGCATACTCAATTTGTGAAACAGACGAACCTGTATTGGGTACTAATTTAATACTTGGATCAAAAGGAGTACTCACCGAATATCCTTCAAATTCATCAAACCTTTTTAATATTTTTTCTATATAATGAGATTGAGATAATCCTAAATTATGACAATCTCTAACAATTTTAATTCCTAAAATTATATCTGCAGCTCCCATATCTTTCATATCAAAATTACTAGACAAAAAATGTTTAGTTTTTTCTACCTTTTCTAAATCAGTACCAAAGATAAGCATATCATCAACATATAAACAAATCATAACACCTTTATCATTTTTAACTTTACTATACACACATTTATCCAATTCATTTATTTTATATCCATTAGCACGAACATTTTTATCAAATTTTTTATGCCATTGCTTAGGGGCTTGTTTCAGTCCATATAAAGACTTAACTAATTTGCACACTTTATTTTCTTGACCAGCAACTATAAATCCTTCGGGTTGCTTCATATACACCTCTTCGTCTAGTTCACCATTTAAGAAAGCTGTTTTAATATCCATTTGGTGAATGATAAAATTAAAGATTGAAGCAAGTGCTATAAGCACTCTAATTGTAGCAATTCTTGCTACTAGTGCATATGTATCAAAGTAATCAATTCCTTCTTTTTGTGCAAACCCCTTAGCAACTAACCGTGCTTTAAACTTATCAACAGTTCCATCTACTTTCATTTTCTTTTTGAAAATTCATTTAGAACCAATGGCTTTTGACCCACGAGGAAGATCCACTAATTTCCAAGTGTTATTTCTCATTATTGAGTCCATTTCATCTTGTATTGCTTCTTTCCAAAAATCTGAATCTCGAGACCTTATAGCCTCTTCATAGGTCTCAGGATCACCTTCCATATGAAGGCATATAGGTGCAATACTATCTATTGATTCTCCTGTCCCTTCCACAAGGAACATAAAAAAATCTGGTCCATAAGTCTTTGCTTTTCTTATTCTTTTACTTTTTTTAGGTTCAATATTTTCAACGGGCTTATTTTCTACATTTTCTTCTATTTCTAAGTGAATTTTACTTTCAGGTCTTGGAGTTGAATTAAATCTATCCTCTAAGAAAATTGCATCTCTTGATTCAATAACTGTATTAGCAGAGTATGATTCATTAGATTCAATAACTACAAACCTATAAGCTTTATTGTTCTCAGCATATCCTAAGAAAATACATTCTATACCTCTTTCTCCTAATTTCTTTTGTTTAGGTTCAGAAACTTTTACTATTGCTCTACAGCCCCAAACTTTAAGATATTTAAGATTAGGCTTTTTATTCTTCCAAAGTTCATATGGAGTTATTTTATTCCTTTTATTGGGAATTCTATTTAAAATATAACAGGCAGTTAACATAGCCTCACCCTAATAACCTTTTGCTAGACCAGAATAAGATATCATAGCATTAACCATTTCTTCTAGCACCCTATTTTTTCTTTCAGCAATACCATTCTGTTGTGGAGAATATGGTGTAGTGGTTTGATGAATAATACCAGTGGACTTAAAATAACTAGGATTATAATATTCTCCTCCACGGTCAGACCTTAAGCACTTAATAAAGGTTTCATGTTGTAATTCAACTTCAGTTTTAAAAATCTTAAATTTATCCAAGACTTCATCTTTAGAATGCATCAAATATATGTAACAATATCTACTGAAATCATCAATAAAAGTTACAAAATATTTCTTTTCACCTATAGTAGGCCAACCATGCAAATCACATACATCAGAATGTATTAATTCTAATAACTTTGAATTTCTTTGTACTCTTTGAAAAGGAAGTCTTGTTATCTTGGTTAACATACAAGTTGTTTATACATCTGAATTTTTAATTAATTTTGGAATAAGATCATATTTTATCATATCATTTAATTTATGAAAATTAACATGTCCTAAATGATTATGCTATAAATTAAAGGACTCAGCAATATAAACAGAAACATTATTATTATTATTAGTATTTACAATATTCAATTTAAACATATTCTTACATAGATATCCTTTACCCACAAACACTCCACCCTTAGAAAGAATAAATTTGTCTCCTTCAAATACAGACTTAAACCCGTACTTGTTAAGTAGGAGAACAGAAACTAAATTTTTTCTGACTTCGGGTACATAATATACATCAGTAAGAGTCAGTACTCTTCCAGAAGTGAATTCAAGTTCCACCATTCTTTTGCCCATTACTTGAACAGTTGATTCATTTTCCATGTACAGAATAGTCCCATTCTCTTCTTTGAATGTTTTGAAAAAATCTCTATTCTTGTATACATGTCGAGTTGCACCAGAATCTATCCACCATGATCCAATGTCTTCAATCATGTTGATCTCAGAAATTACAGTAATAAGATTATCTTTTATTGCTGTGTCATTCTTTTCTTTCTTTTTCCTTAAGAAACGACATTCTTTCTTAAAATGTCCTAGTTTTTCACAATGAAAACAATTTCTTTTCTTTTTATTTTTTCTGAAATCACCATTGTTACCTTGAGATTTATTAAAATCTCGATATCTCTTCTTGTTGGGCTTGTTGGATTTTTCATCTTCCATTACGTGAAGATTAGCATGAGCACTTTGCTCTTTAGTATCGTCTTGTTTACAATACTCTTCTTCAAGACAAAGGTGATTACTTAGTTGCTCAAGAGAAACATCATCCTTTCTATGTTTCATAGTTCTTTTGAATTCTTTCCATGATGGAGGGAGTTTGTCAATAATTGAAGATACAATGATGGTATCATCCATGTGCATGTTATGTTGCTTAAAATTATTTAAAATACGCTTAATTTCATGCAATTGTTCCATGACAGATCTACCATCAACCGTCTTATAATTATTAAAGCGAGTGACAAGAAATTTCTTACTTGTTGCGTTCTCGGCCATATATTTTGCCTCTAATTTGTCCCATAATTCTTTTGCGCTCGCAACATTTTGGTAGACATCAAATAGTGCATCAACCATGCCATTGAGTATGTGCCCGGTGCATATATAGTCATCGTTGTCCCATTTTTGCCTGGCTCGTGTTTTTGCAATGGCCTCCCCTTCAACTTCTGGTGGTCTTGGCATGGTAAGAACATATGCCACTTTTAGTATTGTGAGAAGGAAGTGCATCTTCTTTTGCCATCGTATGAAATTTCCACCATCAAATCTTTCTAACTTGACAAAATCCGATGTCATCTCCTTAATTGATGTGGTGACCATTTTTTGTTTTATTGGTGAAAAATTAAGCCTAAAGATTGTGAGATAGCAGAGAAGGGGATAGTGAATCAAATAGCGCAATTCTTCAAGGTGTGTGTTACACACATTTTCCTTTAGGCTTAATTCGCCCCCACCAATATACAATGGTGTGCAAAATGGGTTACTGGCAAATTTCCTGTAGGATACAATGAAGAATACTTGACTTGTTTATGCACTCACACAGTCAAGCCTTACACTAAATGATAATTTACAGAATAATATTCTCTATTCTTTCTTTTGCGCATAAAGAAAGTGTTGAGATAGATTTGTTCCGCAATAATGAAATGAGGGAAATTTATAGATACGGAGTATATGCAACAACGTACTCAACAGACACAACTGTTCAAATAGTTACAACCTTTCAACAGACATAACTATTCAAATAGTTGCAACCTTTCAACAGACATAACTATTCAAATAGTTGCAACCTTTTAACAGGCATAACCTTTGATTAAGTCACAACTCTATGAAGAGATGTAACTCTTCAAAATAACTTTTCACATATTTTGAAAATATATCTCACAGAATAGGCATCCATAAAGCTCAGATACCGGTACCCCGCCGCCGCGTCAACGAGTGCATCGATGTTGGGTAGGGGGTAGCAGTCCTTGGGACATGCTTTATTGAGGTCGGAATAATCCACACACATCCTCCATTTCCCATTATGCTTTCTTACCAGGACTACATTCGAGAGCCAGGTCGAGTAGTCGAGTTCTCGGATAAATCCTGCTTCGAGAAGGCTGGCCGTCTGCTTGGCCACCTCCTCTGCCCTTTCCTGTGACATCTTCCTCTTCCTTTGGGCCACTGGTCTGGCCTGTAGCATGACGGCCAAATGGTGTGACATGAGTTGGGGATCTATCCCTGACATGTCAGCCGGTGTCCAGGCGAATAGGTCGCCATTAGCCCTGATCATTTTCACAAGGGGTTCCTTCAGTTCGTGAGGGAGGTTTCTGTTCATGAAGGTGAACTTCTCCTCCGTGTCGCCGACTCTAAACTTCTCCAGGTTCCCTTCTAGTTCGGGTCTGGGCTTGTCGTCGACCCTGGCATCCAGGTCGGCGAGGAACACCCCTGACGCTTCCTTAGATTTCTTTCTTAAGGAGAGACTGGCGTTGTCGCAAGCGACTGCCGTTTTCAAGTCTCCTTTCATGGATTCCACAGACCCGTCCTCAGCGACAAACTTCATTATTAGCATCTTTGTGCTGATGACTACCCCTAGGTCGTTGATGGTTTTTCTCCCTAGAATGATGTTGTAGGCTGTGGAGTCTCGTAGGACCACGAACTCGGCCATTATCGATCTTCTCGCCTGACCTTGTCCTACGGAGATCGGGAGGGAGATTATCCCGTCCGGTCTGATGAAGTGGTCGCCTAGTCATACAACACCGTGTTGGTGAGTCTTCAGGTCGGCGTCTCGCAGGCCCAATGCGTCGAACACGTTGCGGAACATGATATTTAAATCTGCCCCAGTATCTACGAGGATTCGCTTAATGAGGCCGGTTCCCACTCTGGCCATGATGACCATGGGAGGGCTCTCCGCGACCTCGTCGAACCATTGGTCCTCCAGGCCAAACGAAATGGATGGAAGTCTTTTGGAGTTCCGCGCCGAGGGTGAGAAAACCGCCAGGATTTTGGCGTCGTTTTTATGTGCCGTCCTCGACCCTGGCGCCGCGTTCCTCGCTGTTACCACGTTCACTATGGTAAGGCCGTGATCGTCGTCCTCCGGCTCTTGGCGTCGCTTTGTTGCCCGGGTCTTGTCCTCCCCCTCATCGTCGCGATTCTGTCTCCTTGGCTCCCTAATGAGGTGGGAGAATTCGGCTAGTTTTCCATCCCTGATTGCTTGTTCCAGCGCGTCCTTCAGGTCGAAGCAGTCCTGTGTCTTGTGCCCGTAGCCTTTATGGTAATCACAGTAGAGGCTCTTGTTCCCCTCTGTTCGGTCCTTAAGAGGTTGGGGCTTCGACATGATTCCCTTCTCGGCTATTTGTTGGTAAACTTCCATGACCGGTGCGGTGAGGGAGTGTAATTAGTGAACTTCCCGACTCGAGGAAATGGCCTGGGTGTCTTGCTCGGACCGCCGTCTCTGGCGTGTTCCTTCTGTCTTTCTCCATTCCTGTGGTGCCGGGCTTGATTGTAAGAGGGCTGCCATTTGTTGGCAGCCACGACCTGGCTGACTTCTTCATCATTGATGTATTCCCTAGCTACACATTGGATCTCCTGCATTGTCCATACCAGCTTCGCGGTGAGGTGCTTTCTGAAGTCTTCGTTTAGGAGTCCGTTCGTCAGGTATAGGCTAGCAACCGAGTCAGTTAGCCCGTCGATCTCCAAGCACTCGTCGTTGAACCAGTCTAGATATTTTCTGGTCGGTTCGCCGGACTTCTGCGTGACTCCGAGCAGATTGATCGGGTGCTTTGCCTTTACTATTCTGGTAGTAAATTGGGCTAGGAAGGCGTGGCTAATATCTAAAAACCTGGCCACCGAGCCCTGCGGGAGGCTATTAAACCACCGTATTGCAGGTCCCGCAAGGGTGACCGGGAAAGCGTAGCACCTTACCTCATCCCCCACTCCCTCCAGGTTCATCCTGGCCTCGAAGGCCATAAGGTGCTCCTGTGGGTCTTGGGTTCTATTGTACTTCATGTCCGTTGGCTTGTCAAAGTGTTTTGGCAGCCAGACTTCGAGGATGGAACAATGAAATGGGGTCGCGCCCATTATGACGGGTCCGCGGGTTCTCCTTGCTCTTCCTTCGTCGTCTTCCCGTGACCGTCTTCCCGGTCACGATCTGCGGTGTGTCTTCTCCCGCGCCTGGCATAGATGATGGGGTCGCAGCGCCTCCTTGTGCGTCCTTCCTCCCTGGCGCTCTCGGGATCAGATCTTGGGCTAGCTGTTCGCCGGGAGTGGCTTCTCGGAGGGGAACGGGAGTTGCTTGATTCGGGAGTTTGTTGGTGATGTTCTCGGTCTGCCAGTCGGTGCTCTAGGTCCTGCATCCTGTGACGTAGTTCTTGCATTATTCTGGCGCTGTTGTCGCCAGTTCCCCTGAAGGGGCGTCTTTCAAGAGATCGTGAGGTTCTTCTTGGAGGGGACCTCGTGCGCTCCCGGGAAGAAGCCACGGAGGCTTCTCCTCTGCGCTCGGTCTCGCGGCCTATTTTTCGTGGGTCCAGTACAACGTCCATTCAGGCGTTCCCCACAGACGGCGTCAATGTTCGGTAGGTTGGGTATCGGACGGTTCGGATTCGTATCCTGGTTGATGAGGGGGGTCTCGCCTGGTCATGAGTCACTGGGTTGGAATAGACGACGTCCCGAGCACTTCGTGTGAGGAGGGGGGTGTCACCTGCAAAGACACTCCGACGCTCTAGTCAGTAAAGTGTGCAGGCGAAAAAGGGATGAATGGTATGTGACGTACCTTGGGGGAGGGGTAGGACCTTCCCCATATATACCGTGTCAGAGGTGGGCCCTGCAGGGGTAGGCCCACCTTCTTTGATGTTTCCTTCATATAGCTATAGCAAAATTGTCAGGGACGCACGTCCAGGTCGGCGACTGAGCGCCTCACTTCTGACCGTTCGGGTCTGATGGTGCTTGGGTCGGGCTGGCTCGCAAATGGTTTGGGCCAGGCTGTAACAGAAATTAAATAAAATTTTTTTGAATTCAAATAGAATATTTTAAACCTTAAGGACCAAAATAAGATTACGTCCAAATATAGAGGACCAATTTAGTACTTTATCCTAAAATGAAAAAGATTTATGAAGTTGTTTAGACTTGTGACTTTGTGAGTAGTAAAAGTTATATGTTAGTGGAGAAAAAACAAAGATACAAGTTTAGATATTAGTTTTTGAAGTGTGGGACTATTTCAGAATTGTTTTAGTTAAACATAACTTATAAGGTATCCAAGAAGTATAAATAATATTTATTTATTTATTTATTTTAAATTTTGACAAATCTCGCTTGTGAATTAGGCATTATCTATCGCTGTGCGTATATCAATCATCATTCATAAAATAATGACTTCAACTGTGGACTGGTTTGGTGTTCACATCATGTATGTAAAACCTATGGAGATTTGAAATTTTGAATGTATGACAATTATGTGAAAGAATAAACATTTTTAAAATGGGAACGTGTAATGTGAAATGTATTTAAACTTTGCTTAATATATATCTCTATCAAATATCATCGTAAGTTTCAAAAATATAATCGGATCATCTAGTTTTATAAATTCTAGATAGATATGAAATTATGTTGCCATCTTCACATGTCATATTCATTTATATATCCAGTTAAAACTTAAAAATAATAAAATAAAGTCAACACGCTCGGTTGACCTGTCAGAGAAAATAAATCAACGTTTTTACAAGTTGTAGGATATAGCTAGGAAGTGAATATTGTACAATGTACACCTAAATAATTGATCATCTTAATTACATTTGAAAGATTTAATTTATTTTACTTCTAATATAATAAGGTACACTTACAATAACATCTTATCAAAATAAAAATGATATTATGATAAATGGAATGATAATATTCACTATTTAAAATTTAATTTAATTTGTTTAATTTTAAAAATAGATTTAAATTTTATCTATTATATATTTCATTATGTATGTTATGAATTATTTTTATAATCACTTTCAAATACAACTATAAATATATTATTTATGTAAAAATTCAACAACCACATGTCTCACCCTTATCAACCTTAAGTCATATATATAATAAGATTGTATATCATATCGTGAATTGCAAGGGATCACACTTAGCCAATATGGCAATATTAATAATATAACGAAATGTTGTTTTCATTATTTTAAAAAATAAAAAAATGGTGAGCAAATAATGCAATACAATTTTTTATTTATTAATCGAGTATGATCTTTAATTATCAGGGATTAGCTATCACCTTCTAATAGACTGTACTATTCAAATGTCAAAATTAATTTAAATATAGATTATAATTCTTAAATGCATTAACCATGCGTTACACGTGAGATCATTCACTAATCACTAACTACGTTTTTGAACAGTTAACGATTGATTAGATTTATTTGATGGATATTATTTTTTATGATTATAAATTAATTTTAATTTTTTTTATGACAAGATTTGTTAGAATTATAATTTTTTATGATCAATTTTAATCCTTTAGAAAAAGGACAATATATGGCTTGTTATGAAGATAACTAGTAGACGTTCTCATGAAATTCTTCTATAAGGACAAAGAAATCATCAAGGAATTTACCCTTTTTGATGAATTAGAGTAGAATCTTTAAGATAGTTGCTTAATCATAGATTAGTGAGAATCCAAAATAAAAAGACGGTTGTGTGGAAGCGTAAGATTATTTAGAGAGTTTCTATTATTTTATATTGTATTTATTTAGTATTTTTACTGTATTGAAAATTTATGGGTTAGAGATTATTATTTTGTATATATTTTTTGTTTTTTAGATATAGATTCTGGTGTTTCGCAGTGAACTAAAATTTGTCTAGATGGTGAAGTTTATTTTGACTCTGCTTTGTATTTTGTTTAGAATCTCTCTCCTTATTTTAAAAAACATTATATATATATATATATATATATATATATATATATATATATATATATATATATATATATATATATATATATTGGAAACTTTGTCTATAGAGACTTTGATGTGTCTTTGGGAGAGTTAGGATTTATTATCAACTGTTTTATTTTACTGTAATCTTAGTCAACCTAAACTTCGTAAGTCGTGACTAGTGGTTATCATACACATACTTATATATATTCTGTCTTTAATCTATTCTATCTTTAAAGTTTTATTTTACCCTACTTTTCAAACGCGTTACTTTTCGTCACATGTGTGTTTCGGATCGCAATTTTCTTTTACTCCCTTTTTAGATTCCTAGATTAATAATTTATTCTAGTTATATATGTATTATAAATCCTCCTTGAGTCATACCACCTTAGTATCATTGACTTATGACTCGAGTATAAGAATTTAAATGTTAAGGTATTACAAAAACCACATCACCATTGACGACCCTTATGATGTGAACCTGGTTCTCATTCTTGGTGACCCACCACAAAGCACCCCTGATAGAGGTATAGAGGTGAAACAAAAACGACAGGAAGAACAAGCGGTAAGAAGAGAAGGTAGAGGGTGTGGACATGAGGAACCTCGCCGTCATGGAACCTGGCCCTATGAGTGGTCTGGAAGGAGGAGGGGCGGGGAATGGAGAAGAGCCAATAGAAGAGGAAATTGAAGACGGCAAGGTAGTAGGCGACATTGCGGATACTGACAGCGGAGACAGTGACCCAAGTGGAAATGGAGGAGGCAGAGATAGGGACAGAGGCGAAAAGGAGACGCTTGAGGGAGAGGGCTATGGAAGGATTCTCGAGAGGGAGGAAGCGTAAATTGAGAGAGCATCAGACACCGACAAAAGACTACCGCATCGGCTTCGCTGTCTACATCTTCCTCCTCTATCGTGCCGTTCGTAGTGCCACCACCATCTATTGCGGCTTCTCCTCCGATGGTAGCAATAACCGCCTCTAGTTCAAACTCGTGAAGAAGCTTTTATTGTTGGATAGATGAAGTCTTTTTGTTTTGTGGTTCTTTAATTTGTGTGTGGATTCAATTTTTCTTTTTTGTGATTTTGTCGATTTTTAGCAAATCGATGGTGGTTCGATTCTAATAGTTTGGGAGCGAAACCTACTCCTCTTTTGCAGGTACCAGTTTTCTATAAGTGCATCAAAGTGTCTTGAATTAGATGAGTATTGAAATAAAAAGTAAATTAAAATTTGCAACAGAATAAAAGAAACAAAAAATAAAGAATTCGAAATGTAAATTGACTGAAATCGAAAAAAGGTTGTGTTAAAATTTAAAGAAAGCAGTACCAAGATGCTTTCGACTGAGTCAAAGGAGTTTGGGCGTGAAGATTAAAAATGCTAGAATATAAATTGAATTCGAAAATTAAACATTGCTTAAAACATAAATTTGCTTGAAAGATAAACTTGCTTGAGAGATAAAGTTTGCAGACAATGTAAATTGAAAATAAAGACATGTGGAAGGAACTCTACAGAAAATTGACTCGAAGCAGACTCAGAAAGTCCTTGGGATGTGAGTGTACGTGAGTAATTTCTGAAGCAAAGTTCCAACCTTTATTTCCTAAAACTTTCTAATATTTATAACCCATGTCTGTAACCGATCCTTAATTACACGACACAGTCTTGTATGCGAATTCTTAGGTAACCGTTCTCGCTCTTCTGCCCATAGACATTACCCATAAATTCCTCACTTGGAGAATGCCTTCAACTTCTCTACTTCTCGTAACTGCACAATTCACTATTGGATTTCTCATTCAAATGTTCGCTCAACCATGCTTGCTCGATTTAATAAAGTGTCTAATATCAAGTCCGTATCGAGTAATTCCCAATTAATGCCTGCACGTGCACCTTTTCGACCTCTGCTTATATCTTAATTAGGGCTGGAAGTGAGCCGAGATGAGCCGAGCTAGACCAAGCTCAAGCTCGGCTCACGAAAATTGAGCTTGGCTCACGGCTCGACTCATTAACAACCGAGCTTATTTCTTAAGCTCAAGCTCGGCTCACCAAAAGCTCACGAGCTGGCTCGAGCTCATGAGCTGGCTCAAATAAGAGAAACATAGATACATAATCTATAATTTTATATTAATAAATTATAACTTATATATTTTAAAAATATTTGAAAAGATCAATTTTATATATTGTTTATCTATCAATAAATTATAAATTTTTTATTTATGTCCTATGTTAAAATTATATGTAAAAAATAAATATAAATATTAAATAATTAAGATTGTTATAATATATATATATAATCGATACAGCTCACGAACTAATGAGTTGAGCTTATCCAAGCTCAAGCTCGACTCATTTAATTTATGAGCTCAATTTCAGGCTCAAGCTTGGCTCACCAGCTCACGAGCTTAGCTTATCGAGCTGTTAACGAGTCGAGCTCGAGCTAGCTCATGAACTGACTTGACTCACTTCCAGCCCTAATCTTAATCATCTCTTCAATATTTCGAATTGGCTTATCCTAATCAAAAATATTTTTCGACTACCGTGATAATGGTAAAGGTGATGGTCATGAGTAGAAGATTAGTGAAAAATTAGTAGTGAGAGTGGATAGGAGTTTGGGAGAGAATATTTTTTTAATTTTATTTTTATTAGGAGTATTTCAGTCTTAAAAATTAATATTTAGATAAAAAAATAATTTTAAAATAATTTTTAACATTAATAATGATATTAATAAAAAAATATTAAAACAATTTTAATTTTGATCTAAAATATTAGAAACAAAAAAGGGTACCTAACCCTGAAATGAGTGTCAGTTTTAGCACATTTCGGATTAAAAAAAAAAAGAGGAAACAATACTTCTTCAATCATACGTATAATATAACCGTATATTAGATTCGAGCTTTCACACACTATACCTTAACGTTAAGAAAGGAATATGGACAACCTGATGAAGTATTAATTTAAGTCTTAACAACATTATTAATGCCTTTTGCATAATAATAGTGACAATGGAAAGAAGAATAAAAGAGACCAAATAGATGACTATGACAAAGGAATAAGAGTTAAAAATAATTTCCCCCTGGCATGCACTTCACTTATATATAATATATTCTTTTTTCCTTGTATCTATCTATCTATTATTAAAATAATGATTCTGCTATATTTTAGATTATTACCACGTTCTGATGCAACAATATTTTATGTATACTGGGCCATAATAGATAGAATTTTTATTTACCTTTTGGAAATTGAAGGGGCCAAACAAGAAATTGAAACAAATCTATGGCGTTATTTGTATATACACACAAAAGAGGGACATGGCCGCAATTACAAAATATTCACATCTTTTATTAACTTGTTGAAAGAACAATGAGTAGTGCATGAATAATCTCTCATTATTTTTTATCGTATATATCATTTGTGACAGAAGCATCAACTAGAAAAAATTAAAATTAAAATTAAAATATCTATCAGGCTTTTGTAACTCAAGTCTGTATGTAACTTAAAGTTAGAACTAATTTGGGTTTTAAACATTAATTAGTTAGATGCAACTTTAACATGTTGATGGGTTTGTAACTTCAAATTATAACATAACTATCAACTACTTAAGTTGAGATTGGAAAATTTATTTGTTATCAATTTATCCTAATCTATTTTCTGTTAGGATTATACTTCATTTTTGTTCTTTTAGTTTTACAGAAATTTTTTTTAGAATTATGCATAGAATAACAATTTTTCTCCTCTTCCCATAAAAATATTTTTTTAGTTAAATTGACAAAATCGGAAAAAATCTAAAAAACGTATCTAAAATCTAAATCATAACAATTTTAGACAAAATAAGTCAACAAATGTTAATAATTATTATTTATAGGTAAAATTAAAGTCATTAAATTTTTATTATAAATTATTAAAAACACAAAAAATATTTTTGGCTATTTTCAGTTTTATTTTAATAAAAAAAAAAAAAGAAAAGTTACATTGAAGGTTTTATACATTACCAAACACAGAAGTTTAAACTGGTTCCTAAGGGACAAATGTGTCATTTCAAATCTTTGTGATGTAACCATTTTCTAGAGTATTTATTCCACGTGCAAAAACTACATTATTAATCAATTAATAAATATGTTGTTACAGCAAAGCAAGCCTTAATTTTAATTTTTTAAAATTATTCCTACATTTCAATACATACACACTAAAATGACGAAAATAACCTTCCAGGCTAATATAAAGTGAAACATACATACATGCCCTTCGTCATTGAACACATCTCAATCTCATAATCTCATTTTCTTGTGCTACAAACACAAAACTCCATAATCTTGGAAAATGGAACTCAATCAAGAGTTAGAAGCTGTCACCCAAGCACTCTCAGGTTCTTTTCTAATTTCTTTCAAATCTATCCAACTTCTATACTATTCCATCCTTTTAATTTCAAGAATTATATTAAGTCACTTTCACTTTTATAGCATATTAAAAAAATATATCTATTATTTTATTTATTGATTTTATCTATATATATTTAAAGAACCAAAATTTCATGTGGTCCCTGACATATTAATAGATAATCATTTGACAATCTAGTTATATGAATCAATTTAACTAAATTAATGCATAAGTGATTGAGAATCGATTAGGTATTTTTAAATTATAAAAAATATTTAATTTTATTGTCATTCGTGTAAATGGTTAGGGATTGAAAAAGATATTTATTTTTTTTTATAAATTTAAAATTTTAGTATAGAATTATAATTCAATAGATTATAATAAAAAATTTAAATAACAGATAAAATATTTTACCTAGATTTCTTTGTTTTCTTTGTTTTTCTTAAAAGTTTTTTGGAAATTATTATTGACAAAATTAAATGATGGTTGATGAGTAATGAAAGGGCATGGAGTGGAGGAGAGTGCATTGGTAAGAATATTGGGAAAATGGGATCCATTGGAGAGAGAAGCTTTCAGAAAGAAGACACCAAATTTGTTCATTGAGGATAAAGAACGCCATTTTCAGAGATGGGATGATCACTATGCTCGTCTTCTCAAGCATGAATTTGTCCGTTTTAAGGTACATTCATTCTTAATAATAATTATTAATTTTATTTCTTCGGTTTATTTACTTTATATATATTTCACAATAATTAAACGTATAGTCGTGTATTTATCCCTTATTTCGATCTCCTTTTTTTTTTTTAATATTTTTATAACCTTTATTATCTTTACTGAAAGAAAAATATGAAATTCATGCTGACTAATTCATATATGAACATATAAAAAATGTTAATAAAACAATACTAATTGGTTTAATAATATAAGGGAATTCCACGGCGGCCATAACTAGTGATTTTAATGATTATGAAAATTTGGTAAAAATTAAAAAATATAACTAAAATTAAGGTCTTTTTTATTATTTATAAGTAAAACTATTTAATTTAATAATTTTTTATTTTTATTTTCAAAATAAAAATATTTTCAAATAATAAAAAAGATTATTTTAATTTTAGTTAATTTTTTAAAATATTATTAAAATTCATGATCACCATAATTATAGTGCATAAAATGTACTTTTATATAACATATTTTATTTTAGATATTTTGATTTGGATTTTTTTAGTCAAAAGATATTTTTAAATTAATTAGTTTAAGATTGCATTTGACCTAAAAAGAAGAGAGAAAGAGTAGGTAGTTTTTTTTTAATTGTTAAGTTACATGCTCGATCTAAACAGGGAGAAGAGTTCTATGAGTGACTTATGATTAATTATATAATCTCTTCGACATTATCATCAAGATTAATTACAAAACCACTCAAGTCTTCTACATGCAAAAAAAGACAGTATTACAATACAAATATCAAAACAAAAGGACTCAAAATACAATACCAATCAATATATAGTCTTCAATTCATTGAAGATCTCCTTCAAAAATTACCAATGCTCTTGATTTTTTTGTGATATTGAAGCCAAACTTTAATACTCAGTACCTAGTCAAAGAAATCTTCTCACACAAATTGACAAGCTAAGGACTTTCACAGCATTTCAATAAATATCTTTAGCTACGGCAATCTCATCTCTTTATAGCTCATTAGTATATTTTAACATAAGTCCGTCTATTAATAGCAAATTAAATTTCAGTCCTAAAATTCACATATAAACTATTGATTGTTACCCCAAGTAATTCTCCTATTTTTATTATCTTTTGCAATAATCCTCCATCTATAGATGTATCTAAAATCCTTTTACAGTTGCATGTTGAAATTCCAGTATCCGAAGATCTTTTAATTCCATTCACACCAATGATATAATATTTTTTTTCAAACCTCTTCTCCCTTAACTTATTTATTCTCAAATATTCTTTTATTTCTCATCTTCCATATGGACCATATAATAGCAAACCACTAATTAATCCATTTTTTTCTTACAAGTCTAACCACATTTTAATTTGATTGCACCATATATTAAAGAAGGCCTTAAGGTCATTCGATCTAACCCGGTTTATCCCACTTATTTACATTGCTTTTGTCCACATCAAATTCACATAATTGTGATGGATAAAGAGGTGTTTCGTCCTCAACAATCTTTCCACATAACACAGCCAGCTTCATTATGATTTATAATGTTCAAATTTACCAACTTCTTTTTGTGTTTAATCTTTCAAGGATTGCACTCCAAATCATGATCTCTATCCTTAGAGAAATTGTTCCCCTCCACACATTGTCAAAGATATGTTTCGATTCAATCACTTCCAGATTTTTTTTTTCCACTGCCACATTAATGAGAGATTTAATTGAAAAGCTTCCATCTTCCGAAAAACACCATCTTGCCTCATCCTGAAACTAAGAAAATATTTTGTAACAAGTAATGTAATTCTTTATCGTGTTTACTCTCGCATTAAAAAAAACATCTTTACCATTGTAAATTCCAGCACCAAAATAAATCGTCCCAAAAATCACAATTTGCTATTAATTCGACTTTGTTTGATGAGATTGCATAAAGTCTAGAAAACTTATCTTTAATGCACAACTTTTTCACCTATGTATCATTCCAAAATCTTGTTTTACATCTATTCTCCACACACATTCTAATCCCTTTTCATGCAATATCTTTCAACCAATTACATATTTGATGCCTTTAATTATATCAATCCAAGACCTATTTAATTTAGGTTCTCCATTTTCTATGATAAATTTTGTCATATTATTACCATTACACGATGTCACGATGTGCTATCAAAGGGGCTTGTCCTCTACTGAAAATCTCCACCATCATTTAAAAAGTAATGCTACGTTCTTATGGTAATATCCTCAACTTCCAGACTTCCGTACTCTTTAGGTTTTTATATTTGGCTCTGACTGATTGTAGGCATCACCTTTTTTTTTTAATCCTTTTCTTCTTAAAAAGAGCTTGATTAGAAAAAAATAATTTTTTGGTCACTGTTTTCGGCATTTTGAATAGGCTCAGATGATATAGCGAAAGATTATTTATTACAACTTTATTATGACTAGTTTTCCTACTTTTGATACTAGTCCTGCCTTTTATTTTGCAAGCTTTTTTTCAATTTTTCTATCATCGACTTTTATATAGACATTCTCTTTGGATTTGTCCTCATCGCTATATTCAAATAAATCATCAGGACTCTACAAATTAGACATCTTATTTTCTCTACTAACACCTTTGGCAATGATATTTGATATATGTATGTTTACATCTTTCATAAATGCAACTACACCAGATAAATTGTTTGATAAGTGTAACTAACAAATTGTTTTTATTTTTTTAATTAATGTCAAACTAAACTATGTTTGAAATAATCAAATTTGAGTTATATTAATTAGTTATTTAAATCCTTTTTTTTCAAAAAAATATTTTATTGTCAATAATCTAAAATGTGCTATCCTAAGTGTATTTGATTTCATCAGAACACAGTTTTGTTGTGGTCCATGCATCCATGGGAGAGGGATGCCCGTTTAGTAAAAGAAGCAATAAAGAAGGGAAAAACATCATATGGAGTGTTGGTTGAGATAGCATGCACAAGGTCCTCTGAAGAGTTATTGGGAGCTAGAAAGGCATACCATTCTCTCTTTGATCACTCCATTGAAGAGGATGTTGCCTCTCACATTCATGGCATTGAACGCAAGGTAATTCAAAAATACTAAATTACTGAAATCGTCTCCAATTTTTAAAAAGCCAATAAAATATGAGATTCTTTCAATTTTTTTTTTTAATTGTTTAGTATAGTGTGATTTTTATTATTTAATATCTTTTTTTACATATTTTTTTTGGTTCTACAATTCTACTCAAAGATTGTAAGGCCAGAGATCCACACTTTATCAGACAATTGAGAGAATCTATTTTTTAATAAAATATATTCAGTTTTGTGAATAATAAAAATATCTTTAAAATATTTTAAAATATGACAAAAATATCTAATATAAAATAGATATTCTCAAAAAATATTTTAGAGATTGGATTTTAATGTGATTTTTTGTAGGTATATTTTTAAAAAAATTAGATATTTTTATTCATAAATTTTGATGATTTTATATTAAGTAATTTTTTTGCGATTCTATTTTGTCAATGAGAAGAATACTTTTAAAAGTAAAAAATTATAGAGATTGAAATTATATGCACTTTCTTATTTGTATATACTTTTTAAAGAGTTATCCAATTATTCTAATAAAATTTTGGATTAATCGTATAATTATTAGTTTATGTGAAATACAAAAAGTTATTTGTCATTTATATAAAAAATAATTTTTTGTGGTCTTTAATTTCTAATATATTTTGAGGATATTTTGTACGTTATCAAAAGTATAAAATCTTTCTGTTTGTATTATAAAAAATTGGAGACGATTTTGATATAGTTTACGCTAAAAAGAAAATAGAATAGTTAAACCTGCTTCAATTATAGTTGTATTTTGTTCGAGAAATTAATTTGAATTAATTCATTATTAACTTTTACATCGATTTGATCGTATATATTTTATGCCAATATTTATGTTATTTGTAACTCATGCGTACATCTCTTTTTTTTTCTTTATTTTTATGTTTTTGGATGGTGACATGCAAACATCTCGAATTAATTATTAACATTGTCCATACTTTGAAACTAATGACATGTGAGATGAATTTGATAAAATAAAAGTGAACATCAAATATGACGATAGATCTAATTTATAATAGTTTAATTGAATAACATTATTTATTGCTTTTGGAAACAAACAGCTCTTGGTAGCACTTGTAAGTGCTTATAGGTATGAAGGACCAAAGATTAAGAATGAGCATGCAAAATCAGAGGCAAAAATAATTTATGATGCGATTAAGAATGCTCATAAGAAACCTATCAATGAAGATGATGAAGTCATAAGGATATTAGCAACAAGAAGCAAGCCTCATCTCAAAGCACTATACAACCACTACAAAGATATTTCTGGCAAGAACCTTGATGAGGTATTTAATTATCCATAATATTAGAAAGATAAAAAATAATTAACTTGAATAGTCCAAGTTTATCTTATTTAATATTTATTTGTTATTTTATCTAATATTTATTAATTGTTGCAATAATTAATAAATGTTAAATAAAACAAATTCTTTCTATTTTTTTTTTTGTTTCTCTAATATTATCGTTATAGTTTCTAATATATTTTAGAAAATGACAAATTGATCATAGATTTTTTTTATGAACAAATTATTTAATAGAACAAATTAATTAAAAAAAATAAAGAATTAATTAAATTTTCCTTTTATTTTTATTAAGAATTCATTCCATTAATATTTTATTAAATGATCATAGACCTATTTTTTAGTTTACAATCAAAACATTCACGGTCGAATACAGTGATTAATTAATCATAAGAATTTGACCGTCTATTATTAAAATTTTGGTTCGGCCTCTGTGTCTATTTGTAGACACTAAAGAGCAACAATTTTATAAGAGGAGTGTTAGGGGCAGTAACTTTTGTGTTTTGTAACCATCAATTGGTCATTAATAGTATTTTTAATGGTGTGAGATTACATCCAATAATGGAAGATCACTCACTTTTCTTTTGATAGTTAAGTACTGGCCACAAAACACAAAAATTGCTGGCCCTCTAAATTTTTTCATTTTATAATAGTAGTGTAGTCCTCATGTAATTTTATTGTACACCATTTTCTGTTGATAAATCTTAACTAGTTCTTACAAAAAATTTCACTTCCTTTTACTAGGATCTTGATGACATAAGGTTCAAAGAGGCTGTGCAATGTCTTTGTACCCCTCAAATATATTTTTGTAAGGTAAGATTTGAAGCTGTATATACCTACATTGAGAAATTAAATCATGTTTAATTTCTCTATTAATCCTTGTAGTTTTACTGAATTTTTAATTAGGTCTCTATGTTTTTTTTTTTTTTCGATTGAGTCTCTATGCTATATCAGATTTTGTAATTAAATCTCTACCATGATAAAAACGCTAGAATTAATAGAATATTCTATTAAACAAAACGAATATGCCTAACACTTGACTGAATATTCTATATAGTTTAATAGAATATTCCGTTATATAATTTCAACATTTTTGTCATGGTAGGAATTTAGTTACAAAATCTGATATAGTATAGGGACCTAATTAAAAATTCGATAAAATTATAGGACCGACAGAATAATTAAACCTTAAATTATCCATCTCTAAAGAATACATTATTATTCTTTTAATTTATTTTTTATATCTATAAGTATTATTATTATTATTATTATTATTATTATTATTATTATTATTATTATTATTATTATTATTATTATGTTGTGTGGTCAGGTTTTGGATTCAGCATTGAAAATTGATGTTGATAAGAACACTAAAAAAGCACTTGGTCGTGTGATTGTTACTCGAGCTGACATTGATATTAAAGAGATAATGGCCGATTACAATAACCTTTATGGAGTTACTTTACCACACAAAATACAAGAGACTGCTAAAGGGAACTATAAGGATTTCTTGCTAAACTTAATTGCAAGAGGATCTAATTAATTAATTGAAGAAATTCAATTACAAAAGAGACCTCGGTTGTCATTTGAAAGACGAAATTTGAGATTTGATTTTGTATTATCTTCTTAAATAATTTGTATCTCCCCCCTTCCCAAAAAAAAAAGAATTAAAGGGAAAAAAATATTCCTTTGGTTTGTTATTGATCTTTCAAAGCATGATGCTTTACCTATTGCTTCTATGATTATCTGTTATTATTAAGAGAAAATAAAATAACGTATTACTAGATAAATGTTGCTAGTATTGTTTAATTTTTATACGGTGAATTTTAATATGAATATTTTGCGGTGACTATAGTAATTATGTAAGTATTATTAAAATTCAAGTTATATTTTTTTATATTTTAATAATATTTTTTTAATTAACTTTTTTTTAAAAAATATTATTTTAATTTTAATAATATTTTTTAAAATACCATAATTGTTATAGTCACTATAACATAGTCATACTATAACACCCTCACTACTAGAATGTCACGCTTCCGCCTGCGCTACTCTGATAGTAAGAAGTATTACGACTACTTTATATACTTAATATTAAAATAGGAGTCTTTGACTCGATACCGTATCGCTGAATTCTTTGAAAACCGGAAATAAATACTTTATCTTAAAAAAAACAAACAGGCATAGATTCATATACAAGACTTCGTACATAATAGCTTATAATGTAATATACATATAAAACAAACAACTCCTATCCCTCTTACAAGATTGTAATAACAAAGACGAGGGAAGAAAAATTATCTAATTAATACCATATCATATAAACCAAAACGCAGTATAACTCTTCATAATGCTCTTTTATCTGATTCCTGAAAAAGTAAAGCTGTAGGGGGTGAGAACCTAACCACACGGTCTCACCATGGAGTTTCAGAATTGTCATAAGAAGATATTTAATAAGAAAACTGTTTTCAAGCTCAGTGATTATCATTGTTTTATGAATCCTTTTAAAAATCAATAGCTAATCGTTCAAAACCTTTTCAAAGAAACAATGTATAATCTTTCGGAAATCCAAAACCTTTCTTTTCTTATAAGAAAATCAAATCGTAATCATAAACCAACCACGCAATTAATCAACACAGTCATCAATTCAACAACGAAGTTCATTCTCAGATGTAGCACACTAGGACAAACACAGGCAAGACAGACAAGGAAAGCACAAGTTTAGGTAGCAGTTACAGTAAATAGTTCAGGTAGCAGTTAAGAGAAGTTTAACAATTAGGCAAACCAAAATAAGTTCATACCCAAGCAAAGCATACAAATGCATATGATGCATGCCTGTCCTATGGCTGATGAGGCTCATCTGTCGGTTATCCAGCCAACTCGACAGATCTGAAAATACTTAGACTGTCCCCCAACGTGCATCCCCAAGAGTCTATGCATAACTTTTTCTCAAATAATCAATATTGCTCAATGGGGGTTACGTTCCCGGAAATTTATATAGTGCTCGATCACACTTACGTCGTAGGGTCAACAGAGTATCGAGTTTTCAACCTGGTACACGTGGTGGCAAGCCATGGTACTTTATCCAAGAAACCTCGTATCTCAGATAATTCAAATTCATGAGCCATATGAATAATTCAAAGTTCATATCTCAACATTCTCAATCGATATTTCAACATCATCATCATTCATCAATCCATAACTCATTTCCAAATTCATTCAAAATCATATTTCAAAATAAATCCTCATCATCCTTCTTTCCGTTCCGTTCACTAACAATTCCCAATTCAAAACATAACTCTTCTTTTGATAAATAAAGTAATCTTAAACCATATAATGCTTAAAATTAAACCCTTTTAAAATAACTACTTCAAATAAAACTTCTAATTCTATAAAATTTCGGCAGTATCTCCTCTAAAACTCATATTCTGCCACCCTTTTTGGGTCTCAACAAAATCATTTCTCAAACTCCTTTTAATTCAATTTCAATATCTCAGACCATTTTCAATTTAAACTCATTTTTCAACAAATCAAGCTCATTTCCAATATTATAATCCTTTCCAGATCTCAATTCATTTTCAATAAAGCCAACTAACATTTACTCAAGCCTTTTCCAACGGTTTCAAATCCGAGTCATTCACAAATCTCAAGCCGTTTTCCGAACACAAATTAATTCTAACATCAAATCATTTTTCAATTCTCAAATTATACTTGATAAACATTTAAACCAGATTTTCAAATTAATCTTTCACTCACTATCTCAATATTCAGAAAGCCACAGTCAAGTAAGCAATCACATTCATTCAAGGCAAATCAGTTCAATTCATAAGACTCCATAATCACCAAAAATATTTATTTGCTTAAATATCAATTTATAACAATTCTTAAAATAAAAATGAGTTTAATGAAAACGCCCCTACCTTGAAAAGTCGAAACCCGAAAGCCAAACGCGTCAATTGAACTTTTTTCTCTCAGCCCGAAATTCGCGGCAGCCGCAATTACGGCAACTCTAATCACGGCACATAAGGACCGAAACTCAAACCTAAAGAATTAATGTTGCAAGGACTTAGAAACATATAATAGAGCAGCGACTGAGAGAATTCGGAACAGGGAGCAGCTTACCGAACTTACGAATAGCCGAGAAAACTGAACGGCGGTGACTCCGTTGGCGATATTTCGCATGCACGACTACTAAACTCAGCATGCGAGAACCACAACTCCGCCCTACGTTACCATCATCACAGTTCCTATAATAGGCTATGACGGAAAACTGATTTCAAAGGTTTTAGAGACGATAACGCTTACCAAGGGAAAAGGGACTTCAGTGACAGTTTCCGACAACGACGTGGCGTGGTGCGGCGCGGCGGACGATGGCGGATATGTGGCGGTGAAAGGCAGTGGAGGCACGGCCGCATGAACAGTAACCCCTCCGTCAATCTCTCTCTCCTCGAGCTTCTCTCTCTTCGAATCTTGCCGGCGGCAGCCATGGGAGCTCGGCGACGGTAACAGCATGTGGCGGCGCAATTTCGCGCAACGGGTTCTGCTTGTGATGGTTCGATAGCAACTCGCGACGCCGGTGCGACACGGAGGTCCGGCAGCTATGATGACGACGAGGTGCGACGAAGCTGGCAGCACAAGGCACGACGGCGAAGGCTTCTCCTTCCTCGTGCGTCTTCCCACCGTTTACCGACCTCCATTAACGGCGACGATGAAGATGCTTCCAGCGGTGGCGTGCGATTCTGACAGCGACAGAAGCGTGAACGGCGGCAAAGCAGCGACGCAGCGGGCGGTGATGACTGCATGTGGTGGTGCGGTCTTCCTCCAAGGCTCGGTGAGGACGCGATGGCGGCGGCGAGGCCCAGCAATGCCGGTGCGCCTCCTTCCCCTCTTCTCCTCTCGGCTCTCCCCTTTCCTCCGATTTCCCTATTCTCTCTTTCCCTTTCCTTTTCTTTTCTTTCTTTCTTTTTTTTTTTTTTCTGTTCGGGTGTGTGGGTTCTGTTTTGTGTGTGTTCTTGGGGAAAGGAGGGTGTGGCGGTGGGTAAGGCGGTGGCTAAGTTAGGTTAGGGCTAGTAGGTTCAATTTGAAAATTTTTAGATAATTTAGATAATTTTAATAAAATTATGGGTATAATGTATAAATTTAAAATTTAATTTAATTTTTTAAAATTATTTTAAAATTATTACTTAATTATCAATTTACTAATTGGTTTTTAATTCAAGTATTCTAATTTAAAATTAAAGATAATATAATTTATTTTATTTGTTTATAAAATTAAAGTATTAAATTTTAAAATCTCAATTATTTAAAATTAAATCATATAAAATTTTTTATTATTTTACAATTACTAAATTTTATAGTTCAAATACAAAAAATTATCTAACAATTATAAAATTAGAGAAAAATTTTAATTTAATTATCAAAACTTGATTTAATTAGTTTTAATTAAATAATTTCTAAAATTAAAATCTTTAATGAATAAATAAATTGAGATTAGCTCATAATAAGGCTTTCAAAAGTTTTGGGTCTTACACATACTAATTAAAATGATCCCTTTATATAGATAATAATAAAGTTGGTTAACAAACAGTAAAATCGAATATGTCTAAGACCATCTCCAGCAGGGAACTCATCCCAGTTCCTGTTTATGGCCCACCTGTCATAAAAAGTAACTCCACATCAGCTTTTGCGTCATAAACAGTAAATAAAAACTCAAAACATCTCTCTCTTCTCCATTAGGAGGAACTAACTTTAGTCCCTGTTATGGTCCCACTTAATTAATTAATTAATTAAAATACTTGAAATTAATATAATTAATTTTTTTTCAATAATATAATTTAAATTTATTAAATTTAAAAATAATTCACTATTAAAAGATATTAATATTAAATAAATTCATATATAATAATAATATATAATATATAATTCGGGGTTACACTAATTTGTAAAATTACTTAATACAAAGAAAAACATAATTAAGCTTTATAGTTGACGACAAGCATTGTGAAATTGCCATATGTGTTCAATCAAGTCCTCTTTCAATTGTCTATGCTGCTGCCTATTTCGAAGTTAGGCATTTCTTTGGAGAAATTGATGGTATGGTGCGAAAGCTTCTTCTCCCAGCTGAGGTTGTGATAAGCCATTTTCGACATCATCATACTCTAAGCCTTGAGCAAAATTTCCTGCATAAGTGTCTCTTTCATCCTCAACAATCATATTATGCAATATAATACAAGCTCTCATTATGTTGGCAAGCTTCTTCTTTTCCCAAAAACGAGCTGGACCACGTATAATTGCAAAGCGTGCTTGCAACACTCCGAATGCTCGCTCCACATCTTTTCTTTGCCCTTCTTGGTATTGTGCAAATAACTTGCATTTCTCCCCTTGTGGCTTTGAGATTGATTTGACAAATGTGGCCATTCAGGATAAATACCATCTGCTAAATAGTATCCCATAGTATAATTATTACTATTAATAGTATAATTTACCTCCGGAGCACGATCGTTTAGAATATCATCGAACACTGGAGAACGATCTAACACGTTGATATCGTTATTTGAACCAGAAACTCCAAAGAACGCATGCCATATCCAAAGGTCTGAAGATGCTACAACCTCAAGTACTATGGTTGCAACCCCACGATAACCACTCATGTACATACCTTTCCACGCCTTTGGACAATTTTTTCCATTGCCAATGCATGCAGTCAATGCTACCCAACATGCCAGCGAAGCCACGACCCTCCGCCATTTGTAGCAGGCGTTGTACGTCATTTGGTTTGGGTTTTCGCAAGTATTCATCCTCGAACACCGAAATGACACCTTCAACAAATTTTTTCAAGTATTCAATTATAGTGCTCTTGCCTATGCGCACATAATCATCAACAACATCAGCTCCTACGCGATATGCTAACATCCGTATCGCAGCGGTACATTTCTGGAGTGGCGACAAGCCTCTTCTTCCAGTTGCATCAACCCTCTGTTGGAAATACGGATCGACGTTTGAGAGAGCGTCTACTATCCAAATGAACACATGTCTTCTCATTCGAAATCTCCGTCAAAAAATGTCAGCATTATACACCGGTTCATCTGCAAAGTAATCCTGAAAAAGGCGATCATGTCCTGCTTCTCGATCTCTGTTGATCCATCTACGAGTAATTGGGATAGAGCTTCTATCGATATCTTCTTCTTCTGAATCTTGGAGTAAACACTCATCGATCCAATTATCTATGACTGTGTTATCTTGCCGTCTTCTTTTGCCATACAAAGCCTCATTAAACATATCATCAAAATTTCTAGCCATATTTAGAAATGTAATTTTTAGTTCTCTTTCGAGGTAAGAAACAAGAGTTGAAGTGGAGTTGCAGAGTCATTGATAGTTGATATTTATAAGTGTGTCTGCAATAAGTACCTTAACGGTTAGTTAACGGCTAGTTTTACAACGGCTAGTTAACGGCTAGTTAACGGCTAGTTTTGCAACGGCTACTTAACGGCTAGTTTTGCAACGGTCACTTTCATGAACAATAAGGGCACAATAATATTGACTAATTTAAAAACTTACATCAGAAGTAAATAAAACAAACTACATCATAAACCAGTAATACGCAATAAAAATAAGAACATACTACATTACTCTACGAATACAAGGAATCATTAAGTAAACCACTTGGCGATTATTTTCTCACATGCAATCTCATGAAGAGCTCGTCGTTTTTCACTCATTGTAGACGTGTCAGCATTAAGTATTTGCATATCCATCTCCCTTTCCCTTTCCTTGGCCATCCTTTCCATTTCCCTTTCTTTTACTTTTATCTCCATTTCTTTAATATACCTCTGAGTTTGTAATTCTTTTTCTTTCATTGCTGCTTGAGCTTGTAATTCTTATTCTTTCATTGCCGCTTAAATTTGTAACTCCTTCTCTTTGATTGCCATAATCTTTGCTCTATGTTCCTTCTTCTCTTCTCTTTCTTTTTCCCTATCCATTAGTTCCTTTTCTCTAACATTCTTAATATCTTCCATGATAGATAATTTTTTGACAACCGATGATTTTCTTTCGCTAAAATCTTCAGACATCTATGCTTTTTCCTTACCTTTTCGCTTGCTCTTCTTCGATCCTTGTGGGCGAACGGGAGAGTCCACAATGGGTTCGTCAGCCAACGGTGTTTCTGGGTTTGATGAGGATGAGTATGCTCTAGTTGCACTAACCTTGGTTCTCTTTGAGCCGCCACTCTGTGTAGGTAGTTGGCTTCTCCATTTTTGCTCCAACCGAAGCATGTTCCAATGCCTCTCAAAAGTAAATTTTTTACCATAATTTGTGGAATAAAGTTTATAAGCCAACTCCTTTATGTCATCAGCGTTTGAACCACTCCTTATGTTTCGACTAGCTTGATCGTAGCAACCAGCAAATTGTGCAACAGCCTTGTTAATCTTATACCATCGTTTCTTACATGCAACTACCCCCCTTGTCATGTCGGAACAAAATTCTACACAGTAGCTATGAATTCGACTCCAAAATGTTTCCCCCTTTTGATCGGTACCAACTACAGGGTCAGTTGAAACATTTAACCACGCACTGATCAACATCTCATCCTCTTCCCAATGGCAGTGTTGAATACTATCTTCTCCGATCTTCAATATCATCATCATTGAGGTCGATAGCATCTAATCCACGAGGGTTGGTAAAATCGAAATATTGCGAATTTGGACTAGATTGTATAGGAGTCTGAGAGGATGGGTTAGAAGAGTCACCAACACCAGATAAGTTACGTCTTGATGCACTGAATTGAGTTGGAAACGGTAAGGAAGTTGGAGTAACATTTCCGATAGAGGGGTTAAATATGGATGAAAATGGAAAATGGGATGTTTGTGAATTTTGATTTTGCGGTTGGAATATAGGAAACTGATTATTATAAGGAGCTTGAAAATTGAAATTAGAAAGATTTTGTGGATTTGGATTTTGAAATGTATTTGGTAGTGTGAAGTTTTGATTTGGAACTTGAGTGTTTGAGGTTTGAGATTGTTGGGTATTTGGAATTTGAGAAAAGTTTTGTAAGTAATTGAAGAAAGAGTTGAGTTGGTTTGGATCTATTTTTTCGAACAAAAACTAATAGTAGTAGAACTTTGATTTTGTAAACTTGGAAGAAGATGAAGAAGAGTAGTAGAGAGTGTGAGAATAGAAGTGTATCTAAGTGGTATATATAGTAACAAAATATTAATTTATTAATAATAACAGTAACATAGTAACAGCTAGTTTCCAACAACTAATTTTACAACGACTAGTTTTGCAACGGCTAATTTAATATAATAATATAAATTATTATATAAATAAAAATTTAATCATTTAATTAATTAATTATGTATATATAATATTAATATGTATGATGTACATGAAGTATACTATATATATAACGGTCACCTCAATATATATATATATATAAAGTATTTATTTTATTAATAAAATATTATTTTTTTGAGAGAGAATCCTTTTGAGCAGTACTTTTGTTGCTCCGAACTTTGTGAAAAAATTCATTTTTTATTTGCTCCAATAGTAGATTCTCACTTTTTACTGACACATAGTAAATGAGGTTTAAAATTTTTGAACTGTTGGAGTTGATCTAAAATCTCAATTAATTTATCCGACTCTAATTACTTTGAAACTAATTGATTTAACCTAGTTATCAAGAATTATTCTCGTGATGGGATATGACAAATTGACAATACTTCTCTTTCACTTAGTATGGTCCCATATATTTACCAAATCTGCATCCCTTATTAAAAGTTTGGTTCTCGTTTTGGGATTAAAAGTGGAGTGCAAATTTTTATGAGAAATTTTATTTATTTTTTAATTAAGCTTGCGTTTCAAGCAAAACATGGGAAGAACAAACTAAACAAAATGGACTTCAAAGGGAATATTCCCTATGCTTTCAGGTTGAGAATCAAATGCTTTTCAACACAATTGTTCAAGCTATTCAAATTTGAGGGTAATACTATGAATTTCATTAAAGTTTAATTATTTTATTAGTAGTTATAGGTTTACTAAATTTATAATTAGATCTCTATATTTTAATCATTAAGATCTTATGTTTTGCGAGAATTTTTTTAACTTGAGTTTCATTAATTAACCCCAAATCGAACAGCCACATTCACAACATTATCATCGTGACAGATCCCGAGATATCACAATTTCGTCTCAAATAAGTCGGTACAACTTTAAAAAATATTTAATTAAAATGTTCTTACTTATATAGTTATATTGAATAAGTATTTTATTATTATTCATTGTGCAATCTACAAAAAAATTGAATCTTGAACAGCATGATACATTATCCATGAAGATTATTCAAGAGGATCTTTCCCCATCAAAGTCATCAAGAAATTTTGATAGCTTCCTGAGGTATCTCCACAGACATCTTTTACAAGGTTGGAGTCAAACATGGCAGCATATTCAATTTCTATTTTCAACATGTCAACTTCTGCTCTACTCACAATTGCTCTGTTCAGCGATTCTTCATCGGTTCCAATCCCAATCATAGATTCTCTTATAACCTGTTAAGGATTCTTTTTAATTTATTATTCTTAACAATAAATATTATTACAAAGCACTCACCTTTGCAAAATGTTTTTCAGGATTGCATGTGCACCGTATTGCTGCAATTAACAGATTTTCTAAATCATCCTCGCCACAATTTGCTATGTCCTACAAACAAAGAAAAAAAAAATCAAACGTGCATCTAATAAGTAATGTGCTTTTATAAATACCAACATGGATAAATATCTACTCAATTTAATTACATAACTAACTATCTTTTGGTTGATATTAATTTTTTTTAAATTATATTTACTTTTTTTTAATCTCTCTCGTCTTCTTTCTTTCAACAACTCAATTTCACGCACTCTCTGCCGGCTAGTCATTGTTATTGCTGGCCACTTTAAATCCTAAATCCTAAACTTTAAACCATAACTCATAAATTCTAAATTCGAAACGATAAATCTTAAATCTTATATTCTAAACCCTCCAAAAAATTAGTGTTAAAAAAATAATTTTAGTATAGAAAAAAGTTGACTAATAGTAGCTAATTAAAAAAATAAAAAATAAATAATAATATGAATGATAATAATAATAATAATAAGAATAAAAAAATAATAATGAACCTGCTCCAATGAGTGGTGAAAGAGTTGTTGGTAAGTTGCAAAAGTTTCCCGGAGCTGTGAAATGGATCTGGTGGAAAGTATCCAAAGAAAGCTATCATCATCTAATCTCCTTTTCCTAATGGCTTCATGTATTTTAGATGCATCTTCCACTGCAATTTCCTTCTTTGTTGTCTCTTTTGAATGCCTGTTTGAGCTTATTAGAGCTAGCAAACTCTGCACAAAAATACATAAAATTATAAATATGTTCATCCTTACATGTATATTTGTTAATTTGATTCATGACATTTTCAATGGCAGTAATACAACGAATAATTGTTTCTTCAAAATGTTAGATGTTCACTACAAATCAGTCATCAAATTAATTATATTATGTATGTATTTATATATAAATATATGTGTTTAACTCATTTGTAAAATATATTTTATATTTTAACATATATTTTATATAAGTTATTAAGTTGGTAACCGATTATATATATATATATATATATATATATATATATATATATATATATAGTTTTTCAAGTTGTATCTCTAATATATATCTCACTTTTTGAAAATTGAAAGTACATAAAATGTACCAATTAAATTTTGTATTTCGAAATATAAGTTTTTTTTTTTATATTTTTATTTTTGTGTCCATAACTAACACAATTTTGTGACCCTTCTGTATCTCTTTTAATTTTAAATATTTTGTCCACTTAAAAAACAAACAAACATATAACTACTTAGCACACATTTCTCCTGTTCTTTCTTTTGCTTTTCCTTTCTTGTTTAATCTCTAGTAAAAAAAATAAAAATAAATAAAAATTAGCACACATATGCATTAAGAAATTATTAAAATTACAACTTTAGGGAAAGACTATATTATTTTGACTGAAAAATATTTTTTAAGTAATAATTATTACATGTATGTTAATAAAAGTCATTAAAATACAACTAAAATAATTGGGAAGAGAATTTGAGATAAGTTTATGTTCTCACCTTTTTAAGTGGCATATCATAAACACAATCTAGAATGTCCTCCTCAATTGTGCAACCATAGAGATCAATATAAGCTTCTCTCACACCATTAACATACACAGTTTTATTACCACATGCTATTTCAACCACAACTTGTAGTTCTCTAATCTTATTAGTCATAGCCTTCAATGCTTTGTTTGCCAACATTGCATGCCTTACTTCAGGTTCATGAACCCAGAGAACTAGGGCATTCTGGTGCATTTCACAAATTCTCAAGTCAGTATGAAAAAAATATCATATATGATAATATAAGTAGATGAAAATAGAGTCTAATTAGGGAATAAACTTCAAGTAATTAATTTCAACGTCTCTTTCTAAATGATCTTTTTATTTTTAGAGAAAGTATATAGGAATAATATTTTTTCTGAACAACATAAACAATAGATTAAAAAATAAAAGTTAATTTTAATTTTCAAAATCAAATTTTGAATTAATTAGGTTTAATCATAATTTTAAATTTTTTTTTGAATTATTTTTTTTCAAACGATGTCACCTTTTGTCTCTTCGCATCGTTCTCCCATTTTCTCTAACCGCCTAGTGTTCAGATCTCCATCGCTAGGTTGCTGCTGCTGTATCGCGATTCCAGTATTCTTCGTAGTTGCTGTCTCGCTACTTGTTTTTTATTAACTAAATCAGATGTTCATTTTACTATGTATGCAGATAGTTCTTTTTATTCTAAAATGGATGTTTATTTAGATATACTATTAGTATTTTACTTGATTTGCTTGATTATGCATGCACATGCTTCGCAGGATGTTTATTTTACTATGTATGAGAATAATTCTTTTCACTAAGATGTGGATGTTTATTTGGGTCATACTATTTGAGTGAACGAAGCAAAGCGGCCTGCGATGAAAGTACTGAAAACACGACGCAGCAGCGTAAGAATAACTCAAGTAAGGGCAGAGGTGCAGCATTGGAGCAGTGGCGGAATAAGGCCTCTGTCTCGGCGATGGTGCCACGTCACGGAGGGGAGAAGAAGGCGCGCAGCGGCAGCATCGCTTGCAGGAAGAACAGAGGCAACGCAACGCATGGGAGAAGAAGGTGCGGCGGCGTCGAGAGCAGGGGGCGCGACGCAGGGAAGAAGAAGGTGCAGTGAAAGCGTCAGTTGTAGGGAGCATAAGGGCAGCACGACGCATGGGAGAAAAAGGTGCAGTGATGGTACAACGCATTGCCTCTTCAGACGGTGTGGCGGCAGCGGCGAGGTGCGTTGGTGACGGCACAACAGGGGAGTGAAGCAGCTGCGATAAAAGGAGAGAGACTAGGATTATGGTGGATAAATGAGATGACATATTTTTTTGTTTTAGTGGACATAGAGTGCGTGTTTAAATCCAAACTGATCCAAATTAAACCATTCATCCAATCTAATCCAAACTGAAAATCGATTAAAACCGCACTAATTCAGATTTGATTGGATTCTATTTTTTACAAATTGGATCAGATCGGTTTTCGAATCTACTTTTCATAACCAATCAAATCCAATCCATACCGCATACTGTGCTATAATATTATTATTTTATTATTATATTTACAATTATACTTATAACATGTTTAATTTGTTATACATTTTTATATTATTCATATATTACTATTATTTAATAAATATTTTATGTTCAAAATGTTATTTATTTATTTTAACTAACCTATAATTTTATTTATATTATTATGTTATCGTAGGCTTTTTAAGATATTGTTGAGACTTGTTATATTATTGTTGATTATTTAAATTTTGATGTTGAGACTTGTTATATGTATTTATTTTTTTTTTTATTTATAAAACCGCAAATCCAATCCAATCCAAACCGCTGAAAATTAGATCAGATCGGATCAGATTTTTTTTAAAAAATCATCCAATCCAAACTACACCGCAAGGAAAATTAGTATTTAAATCAGATGAATTTTTGACTCAAAACTGATCCAAATCGCACTACAAACATTCCTATTCTCACCCTCATTGTCTACTTAGCAGAATTCTTACTTTTATATTCACAATTTTTTCCACCTTTGTTTTCTAATTAACACATTCTTAACACTATAACAACTTTATTTTTATGATTGTCATAATTTAACTCTAAATTTTTAATTATAAATTTTAAATTTTAAAATCTAATTTTTAATTCTTAAACCTTAAATCACAATCGTCATTTTTAAATCCTAAACTCTACAAAAAAGAAAATTAAAAAATAATTTTAACAATAAAAATTATTTAATATTAACTAATATATTTGTACACTTTCAATAAAATAATACTAAAATTTCTGCAATAATCAAATGAGAAGTAGATCAAATTTGAACAAGTAAGTAATAAGTAAAATACATGATTTTATTAAGGGTTAAGTACGATTGTGGTCCTTAACGTAGAGGCCGAAAATTTTTTTTGTCCCTGACCTTTTTTTGCCTACAAAATAATTCCGAAAGTTTAACTTAGTTTTAAAATCATCTTTTTTTACCAAACTTTTTATTTTTATTACTAAATTACCTCTAAGTAAAAAAATATAAAATAAAATAAAATAAACGGAAAAAGGAAAAACTGGAAAGGGAATCACGCTTGGGAGGGAGGTGTTTTCAAGGGAAAAGACGGAAGGTGGGGAAGGAAATCTGTCGTCGCTGCTCCTCACCACCAGATCTAGCTGTTTCCTTTCTTCCTCAGCACAAACTCACACTAACGGCAAGATAGGAGAGAGCAGAGGGAGAAAGAAAGAGAAGCGGAGAGGAAGAGAAGAGAGAAACGGAGGCACTAAGGGAGACCGCGTCCAGTTCGTCACGCCCTGCCGTCGTCCTTATCGCGAACCGCCGTCGTCGGTCACCATCGAGCCATGTCCCGTCGACGCCAGCAGATCCGCGAGGTTGGACGGTCGTCGATGCTCCTCTCCGGTCACCGTTACTCCTTGTCCTCCTTGCCCATTGTTGTTGTTGTTCTGATTCATGTGGTTCTTCTTCTGATTCTGGTTGTTGTTGTTGTTTTATTGTTGGTGCTTCTGCTTCTGCCTGCTTCTGTTTTTGCTTTTGTTTCTGGTTCTGCTTTTGTTGTTGCTCTGATTTTATTATCTATTGTAATTATTGTTGTTGTTCTTCTGGTTGTTGTTGTTTCATTGTTGTTGATTCTGCTTCTGCCTGTTTCTGTTTTTGCTTTTGCTTGTGTCTCTGCGTCTTTGCTTCTGGTTGATTTTGGAAAAGAAGGGGGAAGGATATTTTCGTCCGAAGGATGATTTTAAAATTAATTTAAACTTTCGCGACCATTTTGTAGGTAAAAAAAGGCTGGAGACGAAAAAATTTTTCGACCTCTATATTAGGGACCAAAATCGTACTTAACCCTTTTATTAATAATGCTTGTTATCTAAGAGCCTACATATGCATTCTTAATTAATCAAATCTTTGCATAAAAAAAATTAAACCTGACAACTTCAAATAGTATATAGTCTCTCCATACATATTTAAAGATCGCAAATTCGAGTCTCGCTCACTCTTAACTTTAAAAAAAAATTACAGAAAATACACTACCAATTGCTAAATAGACTATATATATATATATATATATATATATATATATATATATATATATATATATATATATATATATATAATTTACGCATTATGAAGTTTATTAGATTACCGATCTTTTGATATTATAAACTTCTAAAATTCGGCATACTTAATTATCAAAATAATATAATATGATTTAAAATTAGATCAATGAAATTTGTATAGTAAAAAAAGCTATTTTATTATTCAATAATTTAAACCAATTGAATTTACTCGTAGTAAGTAAATATCCACATATCCAAACATATATATAAACAATTTTGTTAAGTAATTAATTAGGATACTAGCTAACTATAACCAACTACTAGTTAAGTTGAAAAAAATACCTCTTTCACGCAACTTCTTTTTTTTTTACAGAAACACTCTTTCGCACGGCTGCCTTTGACACTTCACTACAATTGGTTCCCCACTGTCGCTGTTTACGGCCTCATCCGTTGTCTACATCGTCATCTGTTGTCTACATTGTCGTCTACGTTGTCTGTCATGACTCATCTGTGTTATCTCTGTCAAAGCATCATTGTCGTTGTGGAGCTTGAGCTTTACCGCCTTTTCGAGCCCTAACTGTTGTTGTTCGGAGACCTAACCTTGGCTACTCTCCTTCACTCCGTCACCGATGATCGAATACCTCATCGCTCACGATTGTCGTCTCTCGCCGTCCCGCTGCTTCTCATGTTAGTATTGTGTTTAGGTTTCACATGTTTCTTTTTGTTAGGTTTTAAATGTTCTTTTTCAATTATTTTAAATATTTTCTTTTGTTCTAACTATGGATGTTTTTTTTTTAATGTTCTTTTTTAATGATTTTAGATGTTTCTTTTTGTTTTAATTTAAATATTTCTTTTTAAGGTTTCGAATCCGTTATTCAATTATTAATTTTTACGAAGTACAGGTTTTGGATATTTTTATTTGTTAGATTTTAAATGTTTTTTTTATAATTTTTTATATTTTTTTGTTTTGTTGGACGTTCTTTTCAATAATTTTAGATTTTTTTAGTAGCTTTTTGATATTTTTTTATGATTTTAGATTTTTTTTTTGTTAAGTTTTGATTTTTTTTTCAATGATTACAGATTTTTTTTTTCCAATTTTTTGTTATGAAATTGACTGAATTGTTAAAATATTAGCAAAAGAAAGTGTTGGTTACATACACTTCTTTCTATTTCATATATAGTTAGTTACCTATGATCAAATGACATTTATATAACTTAAACCAAGATACATAAAATCATATGTGCCAACTTTCATCGAAGTTGAACAATAACCACACGAGTGTAACATCAAACAACTAGTTTTTATATCCATTAAAGACAAATAAATTAAATTTATTTAAAATGAAATTTTATAACAATAATCTACGAACTTCAAGATTCTAATTCAAAATGGGTTTCATAAAAAGAGTATACACGGATGAAATGGGCTTTAATTCATACACCTATAAAATGATTACTTGCAATTTCTTAAATATAAAATCAGAGATTCAATAAATTGCTATGCAGTTATACATGGATGCAGTCATGGTTGTAGATTTGTGTAGTTGTTGCAAATGCGAGTATTGTGGCATGAAAATTGGTTTTTTTATGACTTTTTATAATCTACTTTGATATGACTCACTCTTTAAGATTATTTACAAGAATAAGAGCCAACAGAAAAAAAAATAGAAAAAGACAAATAGGTCATTGACTTTTTGATCTACGGACATTTAAGTTTTTGAGAATTTAAAAATATATTTAAATCCCTGACATTTTCAAAACCTAGACATATCGATTCCTCATGTTTACTAAAAAAAATCAAACATGACACTCATTGTACTGGCCTGATTGATACGGATGCATACGTTTTTAAATGGGACAAATTAGACGCAGGAATCGATGTGTCCAAATTTTGAAAAATATTATGGCTTAAATGTATTTTTAAACTTTTAAGAATTTAAATGTTCGTAGATCAAAAAGTCAAAGATCGATTTGTCATCTTCTAAAAAAAAAATTAACTGGGGGTAAAAACGGAACATACTCTTAAATCACCAGAGAGTTTAGAATTGAGATCATCAAGAAGGGAGTGATCGTAGAGCTGTTGATAAGTTTCTTTCACTACTTTTATTTGCTCAGCATTCCTATGTCCCAAAATTGACACTATTGTTTTCTCATCTCTTAAGAATGCTGTGTAAAAAAAAAAAAAGGGTTATGTTATTTGAATGTAATATTTGAACCACATTTTGTTTTCTTAATAAGGAAGGAGTTCAACACTAAAAAAGGGAACTTACTATAAATTAGGAAAAGAAATGAAAAAAAAAATGTCGATGATGAATAGAACATGTTTTTGTATATTATTAGATGTAATATGAGATTCAACTCGAATGAAGCTCGATATTTCATCAAATAATACATAAAAATATACTAATACTATATCGAAAAATGTTATATATACATAAAATTCATATTTTGAAAGCAAAAATCTGATATATGTAGAGAAAGGGAAAGAGTTTACACTCTGAAGCTTTTTTGAGTCGTGCACAGTCTTCTTCAGGAGGAGGCAGAAAACTTGGGAGTGGCACAATCAATGAGGCCATTTCTCTGAGAACCTTTTTTTTTTCCTCACCGAAAGTAAATCTTTCCGCAAGACAAGAACTTTTGAAGTTGAAGAAATTGAACCTTTAACATTTTGCTTATTAAATAGCTAAGTTGATTTCCAATTTTCTATTATTGCCCCTGGTTCTAAATTTGCCAAATAAAAGAGATTTTTTTTATGTTATATTTGACATGCACATTTGTTCTAATGAATTGCTTTTTTTTTCTTTTTAAATCAAATTTGTTTTATGCTAAATTGCTAAATGCAACTCTCCAACCTAATTTCTAGCGAAATTGACAAATTTGACCAATGTTACTTGGGCGGTTTAAAAAGTGATTTTTATGGGCCAATTATTTTAAGGGAACCACTCATATACATACACCAAAAATATATATATTTTTTTAAATTATGCATGAGAATGTAATATGTAACACCCTAATGCTTTTAAATTAGGTTAAGTTTTATTTGGATTATATTTAGTAATTGATATTCAAAATCTTGCGAAATTTTTTTTTTAAAACAAACATGAAATATTTATATAAAATAATTTATATATAAAAATATTGAATAACTAGTTTTTATTAGAATAGTTACTAGTCGAAAAATATAAGTGGATCTGAAAATACTAACATGAAAAACGGGCATGCTAAACTATGAAAGCACAACAATGACAAGCTTTACTCATACCAAATAATCATAAAAAGAAACATCATAGTTATAATTGCAATCACTCAATAAAAACAAAACAAAACACACAGAAAATCCTAATTCTCTTAATTTGCATAACTATGGCTAAAACAATCCCATATTCTTCCTTCTTAAGGTAAACGCTTATTGTTTTATATCTACGTCCTCGATAGCTTGCTCCTAATAGTGCACTTGTCTTTTCACCTCAACTGAGCAGTGTATTGCTTTATACTGCATCGTTCCTAAAGATGGTACGGAGAGAGAGGTGAGAAACAAAAGTTTCTCAATAGTTTATCTATATGGTGTCATCGTATCCATCCCCAGACACCCCGAGTTTTAAAATAAAAACAGTGATGATGCAATGTTGTTCAATTATTATTTCTAAAAGTCTTTGTTAGTTAGAGTGGTGTGATTTTTAGATACTTCTTATTTACTTATATTATGACATGTGTAACACATACAAAATACCTATAGCATTAAAACATATAGAATACAAACTCATAAATCTTGATTTGATGTTTTCATAGGCCGTAAAGCAAGGCAAAATAAATAATAAATAAGAGAAGAATACTAACATTGGTATAAATAAGTCAAATAGAATAGATCTAAATAAAATAAAGATCTTAAACAATATCATCCATCAAATAAAAAGAAACTTTAGATAAAAGAAGGATCTTTGAATAAAATAATAAACATAATCATGAATTAAAAAAAGATAAAAGAAGAACAATCATGCTCACACTTTTTATTGTATTTTTCATTATTTTTTTCGTAGCTTTTATGGAAGGTATTGAGCTCAAACCGGTATAAAAGGTGGGAGTCTCCTTCCCTTACCGAAGGTTCTTATCCCAAACATTTTGGCGATCACCTTCCCTTACCGAAGGATCATATCGATATCTTGTCTTTGGGGGTCACCTTCCCTTATCAAAGGATTATTCCCTCAATTCAATTTACAATCAAGATTATTTACACATACACAAGAAGGGAGTTATTAAAAATATATTATTATATAAAATTGATGGGAGTCTCCTTCCTTTATCGAAGATTTCCAAAAGTTTTTCGATTACCTTCCCTTACCGAAGGATCATCTCGATTATCTTGTCTTTGGGGGTCACCTTCCTTTACCGAAGGATCATTCCCTCAATTTTTTAATGCACATAAGATTGTTATTATAATGCATAATGCGTATGAAGGAAAGAGACATTATATCATGACATGCAATGCTAACATCTATATTAAAAAACATTTAACATATGACATATAAAAATTAGCATAAAATCCCTTATCTCGAGTGAAGTTCCTATATGTATTCTGATGCAAATAGACGTGATTTTTTAGCAAAGAGAAACTTGTTCCATGACTATTCTTTGTGTATATTTTGATGTAGGTATGAATCCTTGACTGGACAGAAAGACTTTTCATATTCTGTAGTTCGCATAATTCGAAAGGATATCTTCTTGAACAATATATGAGTAGACTTTGTGAATACTTTGGCTAGAATACTTTGGAAAGGAAGGACTCAAATAGCTCTTAGGTATGTACAGATTGTGTTAGGAGAATCTAATTCGCGTTTATGTGAAATCTCCAATCTAAATCGTCACTTTGTAAGCCCTATAACGTTTTCTACGTTTGGGATTTGGAAATAACTATTAGATACAAATTTATAGATAATTGAGTTAGCTTTAAAACGAATTTTAAACAAAGTCAATCAAATAACCAAAGCTTGAGATATTCCCGAAATACTGTTAGTATATCAGGTTGGCTGATAAGAGCGCGATTTTCTACAATAGACTTGGAACAAATTTATCTACCTAATTTAATTTGAATTTGATTTTGTACTGAACTTAAGGAATAAATCTAGTTTTCTTATCTTTTCATGTAACTAAATATCATTCAAATCCAATAAATATAGAAATAATTATGACTATATCTTAAAAGGTTGTTTATTGTCGGTTAGAGATTTATTATCACTAGGACTTTCATATATTTAAATTTTAACCTAGATATGTTAGTCTTTTAAATGCATTATTTCTTAATTTTTTATTTTGAATTTAAATTTTAAATCATTACTATTTTAATTAATTAATTAGTTATTGAATAATGACTTGATTCAAAAAGTTGAGATGTTACATGACAACTGTCCTCACCTGTGTTTTGATTTATTCGAATCGATTATTATAAAAAAAATTCAAAATTTTGAATAATTTGGTTCATTTTAAGCGATTTTTTTACTTTTACATAAAAATATACATTTTTGGACAAACACAAGATTGGGTTTGGACTGTGTATGTTTAACAAAAAAACAATGAAAAAAATCAAAACTAATCCATTACATTTGACCAAGAAAATTCATTACAAATTATGCGCGAGTTTGCAGGTTCTATATTATTTATCAGTTTGGAGGTGCTGCACAGTTTTTTGGTGCTTGTAACACCCTCACTATCAGAAGTCACATTTTCGGCTGCGCTATTCTGATAGCAAGAGGTATTACGACTACTTTACATACTAAATATTAAAATAGGAGCCTGTGACTCGACACTGTATCGCTGATTTCTTTGAAAATCGGAAATAAATACTTTATCTTAAGAAAATACAAGCAGGCATAGATTCATATATAAGACTCCTTACATAATATCTCATAATATAATATATACATATAGAACATACAACTCCTATCCCTCTTACAAACTTGTAATAACAAAGACGAGGGAAGAAAATAATCTAATTAACACAACAACATATAAACCAAACTCAGTATAACTCTTCTTTATGCCTCTTCGTCTGGTTCCTGAAAAGGTAAAGCTGTAGGGGGTGAGAACCTAACCACACGGTCTCACCATGGAGTTTCAAATTTTTCATAAGAAGATATCTAATAAGAAATCTGTTTCCAAGCTCAGTGATTATCATTGCCTTATGAATCTTTTAAAAAACCAATAGGTAATCGTTCAAAACCTTTTTCGAAGAAACAATGTTTAATCTTTCAGAAATCCAAAATCTTTCTTTTCTTATAAGAAAATCTCAATCAGAAACCAACCACGCAATCAAACAATACAATCATTAATTCAACACCAAATTTTATTCTCAAATGTAGCACGCCAGGACAAACACAGGCAAGACAGACAAGGAAAGCACAAGTAGGTAGCAGTTACAGCAAATAGTTCAAGTAGCAGTTAAGAACAGTTTAGCAATTAGGCAGACCAAAACAAGTTCAAACCCAAGCAAAGCATACAAATGCATATGATGCATGCCTGTCCTATGGCTGATGAGGCTCATCTGTCGGTTATCCAGCCAACCCGACAAGTCTGAATTGTCCTTAGACTGTCCCCCGACGTGCATCCGCAAGTGTCTATGCATAGTTTTTTTTTCTCAAATAATCAATATTGCAAAATGGGGGTAACATTCCCGGGAATTTATATAGTGTCCGGTCACACTTACGTCGTAGGGTCAACAGAGTATCGAGTTTTCAACCTGGTACACGTAGTGGCAAGCCACAACACTTTATCCAGGGAACCTCGTATCTCACATAATTCAAATTCATAAGCCACATCTCATTTCCAAATTCATAAGTTCAACATTCTCAACATTCTCAACATCATCATCATTCATCAATCCATATCTCATTTTCAAATTCATTTAAAAACCATATTTCAAAGAAAATCCTCATCATCCTCCTTTCCATTCCATTCATTAACAATCCCAATACAAAATATAATTCTTTCTTTGATAAATAAAGTAATCTTAAACCATATAATGCTTAAAATTAAACCTTTTTAAAATAATTACTTCAAATGAAACTTCTAATTTTATAAAATTTCGGCAGCATCTCCTCTAAAACTCGGACTCTGCCACCCTTTTCGGGTCCCAACAAAACCATTTCTCAAACTCCTTTCAATTCAATTTCAAAAATCAGACCAATTTCAATATCTCAGACCATTTTCAATTTAAACTCATTTTTCAATAAATCAAGCTTATTTCCAATATTATAATCCTTTCTAGATCTCAATCATTTCCAACAAAGCCAACCAACATTTACTCAAACCCTTTCCAACGGTTTTAAATCCGAGTCATTCATAAATCTCAAGCCATTTTCCAACCCAAATTAACTTTCCATCATATCATTTTTCAATTCTCAAATTATACTTGATAAACATGCAAACCAGATTTTCAAATTAATCTTCCACTCACTATCTCAATACCAACTCAATATTCAGAAATAGCCACAGTTAAGTAAGCAATCACATTCATTCAAAGCAATTCAGTTCAATTCGTAAGACTCCATAATCACTAAAAATAATTATTTGCTTAAATATCAATTTATAACAACTCTTAAGAATAAAAATAAGTTTAATGAAAACGCCCCTACCTCGAAAAGTCGAATCCATAAATTAAATCTGTCACCAGAAACCCTTTCCCTCAGCCCCAAAATCAATTGCAGCTTTAACTCCAGCAACTCTAATCATAGCATATAATAACTGAAACTCAAACTTATAGCAATTATCGTGACAAAACCTCAGTGTAAGATAACGGAATAGCAACTAAAGGGGTTTCGAGGCGAGAACAACTTACTGAAGTTAAGAATAAAAGAAGGAACGGCATAGCAGCAGCTCCGGTGAGCTCCAGCAACGGCAGCTGTGGTTGGTGACTACCCAGATGGCAACGCAGCTCGAAACAGAACCAAAGCTAGAATCAAATGGGGTTTGGAACTGCAACTGCAGCAACATCAACACCGAACAACAACAGTTTATTCTGACATAAATTAAAAGTAACATAAAATGGCTTTTAGGTGAAACTAAAACAAATTATCATGGTGAAGGAAGCAAAACAAATTCAGTCTCACCATGAAGAACAGCAAACTCCACTGGAACAGAGGCGGGCAAAATGGTGAATGGATCCAGGTAGTACAGGGCAGAAATCGAAGCATGATTTCAGCAATGGAAGGACAACTCCACTTAACTTCTACGCGTTATCCTTGAGCTCCATGATAACATCCTCAATCAACGGCAGTAAGGCTTCGATGACGGTGGCTAGGCAGGACGTGACGGCAGCAAGCTCGCTTCAACGGCTCCTCCTTCCACGTCTCCTTCTCTCTCGTTCGCTTCAACGATGGCAATGAAGATCCTTCCAGCGGCGGCGTGCGATTCTAACGGCAACGGAGGCACGGATGGCGGCGACAGGTTTCATTACTGACAGCGGCGGTGACTGGCGCGAGGATGGCGGTGCTGCGACGGTCGCGGCGATGAGTTTCTCCACGGCGACAGCTCCCTCGCGAACGCGTCTATCCCTCTCCTCTGCTCGCGATTCGCAGCGGTGATGACGTGCGGCTCGGCAACGGTGATGGCTCCAAGGCGGCGACGGTGACTACCCTTGGCTACTGGCTGCGTTCCTCTTCTCCCTCTCTTCTCTTCTCGGCGACCACGACGGCTCCGTGGCAGCGGCGCGACGAGCTGGATGGTGGTGGCGCAGCTCCCTCCCCTCTTCTTCTCCGCTGGCGCCCTCTCTTTCTCTCTTCTCCATCTCTGTGCATGTGTGTGTGTTGGGGTTTCAGAAAGGAGAAGGGGGTAATGGCAGCTGGGAAAGGAAAATTAGGTTAGGGATTTGGAATTAGGTTCCCAATTTGGGAATTAGGATTAGGGGTAGTTCAATCATTTCACTAAAATTAGGAGTAATTGAAAACCAAGAACCAATTTTTAATCCACTAATAATATTTGTGAAAATACTATTTAATTATCAATTTATAAATTATTTTCAAATAAATACTCTAATTATATAATTAGAGATAAATGTAATTAATTTTCTTTATTCATAAAAATTAAAATATTAAATTCTAAAATCTCAATTCTTTAAATCAATTTATACAAAATTCTTATTATTTTGCAATTACTAAATTTTATAGTTCAAATATAGAAAATTATCTAACAATTATAAAATTATACAAAGATTCTAATTTAATTATCAAAACTTGATTTAATTAGCTTTAATTAAATAATTTCTAAAATTAAAGTCTTTAATGAACAAATAAATTGAAATCAATTTAGAATAAGGCTTTTCAAAAGTTTTGAGTCTTACATCCTACCCACCTTATAAAAATTTTCGTCCTCGAAAATTAAAAGAATACACAAGGTAATATAAAGAATCAGTACTCTATTGTCCAAATGCTTTTTAGATAAGAAAATTTAGCATATTACAGGAAATATTACATGATTTTAATACCTTTCTTTTGAATACTCTAGAAAAACAAAAAATTTTGGTATATATATATATATATATATATTTTCAAATAGTAGATAAACCATAAGACTTAGAAATAAAGGAAAAGCATGGTGTAAAGCAGAAGTTACAAAATAGGGTCAAAAGAAAAGGGGTTACATGGTGTCAACCTTGAGGGTTTTAACATAGCTCACTATCACAACTCCTTTTGATGTCACATACTTATAGGCTTCACCTTTCGCATTCACGAACCGTGTCCTAAAGAACTACCGTGTTACAAGTTTCACCTTACACCTATCTATCTCACGTTGCTCCGACTACTTAGCTAACTTGTTGCGAGTCGTCATTTTATACGAATTGAGCTACCGAAAACTTGAATATCTTCTCAACAATATTCATTTCCTGAAGTTTAAACGTCATAACCTACGGCGTTTTTAAACTTGTCCAAGTTCACCTTCTCAACTACTAGTTATTCCTTGAAAACTAACGCTTTGGTTTTTAACTTCTAGGGACCACGTGTGACATTGAGATAAGCACCAGTATATTCAAGGAGTTACAAATCTAAGGAAAAGATGAATAAGTGACGAGGATAAAATTTATATAAATTTAGGAGGGTGCGTAAGATTGCAACTAAGTAACAATTTACAGGCACGAAAAAATGTTCTGGAAAGAAAATTATTTTACATCTAAATAGGAAATTTGAATCCAAGAACTCTATAAGAAATAAGAAAAGTAGTGATGATTTAAATTGAAATAAGTTCAAGCCAAAACAGAGGAACATTAAGTTCACAAAAGAGGAATAATTGAATTAACGACATCATTTGCAAAACTCAAAAGTATGGAAAAATCTAAGAAAGTATGATTTCTCATTCTAAAAAGAAAAAATATGAAATAGATATCCTTCAAGAGAGGTAACAGAAGCGTAAATATTGGGTTATGTTAAAACAAATTCAAGTTAAATTAGATTTGTGCAAAACTTGAAATAATGAAATTAATTGAGCTAAAAATGTTGAAAAATCTTAAAAGATCATAATCAAACAAGAATATGCATAAAAATTTATATCAAACTTAGAGGTAGAACTAAATTCTATTCAGAAGAGAAAGTTCGAGGTAAATTAGTCAATAAAAGAATACTTAGTACGTTATAAACAAATAGGTTTCGATTGCATAAGAAAGTTTTAAAGCTTCATATCAGTGAATATATGCTAAGTTTCAAAACGATTTTATTGAAATTTAAAGTAGAGCTACGAATAGAATCCAGCAAAAGAACTAAATTGAAAATTTTTTTCTATGGAATCCGAAACAAAAACCTTAGAACGAGATTATAAAAAGTGGTATGTTGTACCAAAATAAGTTTGAAGGTTGCTCAAAGGAATACAAATTTTGATAAAGAAGAATAAGCAATCAAAATGGTGTTTTACAAAAACTTGGAGAAATATTTGAAATTATAAGTAAGCAAGGATGTACAAAAACAAGAAGATGTACCGAAAGGAAAAATCAAGTTGTAACCCTATGAAGGAATAAATTCACTTTCCCAAAATAATTACTAGAAGCTTTAATAAGGTATTGCGTCAAAACAATCCAATTTAAAATAAATTATATGAAGTTTGTCAATTAGAGATTAACTAGAATAGAAGCAAAAATTTCTTATCAAGAATCTTAGAGTACATAATCAAGTAAAGACATAAATAAAAATTTGAGTAAATATTGAAGGAGAATCAAATTATGTTCAAGGAAAGAAATCTAATGTAAAGTGTTCCTATATAGTTAATAAGAGTATAGATAGTACCTTTAAAAACAAGTATGTTTTTAGCTACATAAAGGATTTATTTATTTCTTGTAGGAAAGTACATGTAAGACCAGAGATAGTCATATCCAGAATTTAAAGAATGGTTACAGACAAGATCAGATAAAATAAAAAGATCAAAACTCTTCTCAACGAAGATTCTGAAACAAAAACTTCGAAAGAATATTACTAGAATTGTTATCTCATACCAAGACAAACTCGAAATTTTTACCAAGGGGAGTACTTTATTCATTTAGAGGAAAACAGGATCAAAAATTGTAACCTGTGCAAAATACGCATAAGTTGTAGAAGGCGAAGTAGAAGAACCAAATTACACAATTAGCTTGCTACGAATCGTAACTCTCACGGTTTCAAATCACTCAAGTATTAAGAATTATGTGTTACGCTAGAACAAATTTAAGATCGAATAAAAGGATACAGAATTTATAAAGAAATGCATAAATAATAACAATGATGGATAATCAAATCTGGTTCCAAAAAGAATTGAAACAAGGAGTGAAAAAGATGATAAATCGAAGAATAAGCAATACGCGCATCATGTGGCATGACTAAAGCACCTACCTTCGGTGTAAACTAATCAACGAATAACATCTGACGTTTTTCAAAGAATTAAGAACCATTGTCATGCGAAACAAGTTCAAAACCAACTCAAAGGAAAAACTCATGATTCGTAGAGAGAAATATGAGCAACGTCAAGGATAAAGGTTCCAAATGATTTCAAGTGAATAATCAGGATTATAATCAAGCAGAAATATATATATAGAAATGAATAAGTATCACTAGGAACAGAGTCAAATCATATCCTAAAAGGAAAAATCTAGAACAAGAAATTCCAACATAAAACCAATAAAAGAGAAAACGGTGTACTAAGCTACACGACACGAACAAGATTATACGTCAAAACGGAACTAACTTCAAAAATTAATTTCTAACTCTCCCAGAACCCGTGAACCGCATCACTTATTAATTCTACTTTGTCCATGATAACCCATTAACTTTACCGTACACGTAAACCATCAACATTAAGCTGGCCAGACTTAATATCAACATATATGCAATGGTAAGCTAACAGCGTTAATCAAAAGACTGTCATGTGCATAAAGCTCTAATTCTCATCATTCGGACAATACCTATAACATGACAGACACTCAGAGTATGCAATTGAAGCATAATCGGTCCATTCCTCAGGCTCTACAGGAAAGACCGCTCTGATACCATAATGTAACACCCTCACTATCAGAAGTCACGTTTCCGGCTGCGCTACTCTGATAGCAAGAGGTATTACGACTACTTTACATACTAAATATTAAAATAGGAGCCTGTGACTCGACATTGTATCGCTGATTTTTTTGAAAACCGGAAATAAATACTTTATCTTAAGAAAAATGCAAGCAGACATAGATTCATATATAAGACTCCTTACATAATATCTCATAATATAATATATACATATAGAACATACAACTCCTATCCCTCTTACAAACTTGTAATAACAAAGACGAGGGAAGAAAATAATCTAATTAACACAACATCATATAAACCAAACTCAGTATAACTCTTCTTTATCCCTCTTCGTCTGGTTCTTGAAAAGGTAAAGCTGTAGGGGGTGAGAACCTAACCACACGGTCTCACCACGAAGTTTCAAATTTGTCATAAGAAGATATCTAATAAGAAATCAGTTTCCAAGCTCAGTGATTATCATTGCCTTATGAATCTTTTAAAAAACCAATAGGTAATCGTTCAAAACCTTTTCGAAGAAACAATGTTAAATCTTTTAGAAATCCAAAATCTTTCTTTTCTTATAAGAAAATCTCAATCAGAAACCAACCACGCAATCAAACAACACAATCATTAATTCAACACCAAAGTTTATTCTCAAATGTAGCACGCCAGGACAAACACAGGCAAGACAGATAAGGAAAGCACAAGTAGGTAGCAGTTACAGTAAATTGTTCAAGTAGCAGTTAAGAACAGTTTAGCAATTAGGCAGACCAAAAAAAGTTCAAACCCAAGCAAAGCATACAAATGCATATGATGCATACCTGTCCTATGGCTGATGAGGATCATCTGTCGGTTATCCAGCCAACCCGACAAGTCTGAATTGTCCTTAGACTGTCCCCCGACGTGCATCTCCAAGAGTCTATGCATAGTTTTTTTTCTCAAATAATCAATATTGCTCAATGGGGGTAACATTCCCGGGAATTTATATAGTGCCTGGTCACACTTACGTCGTAGGATCAACAGAGTATCGAGTTTTCAACCTGGTACACGTGGTGGCAAGCCACAGCACTTTATCCAAGGAACCTCGTATCTCAGATAATTCAAATTCATAAGCCACATCTTATTTTCAAATTCATCAGTTCTACATTCTCAACATTCTCAACATCATCATCATTCGTCAATCCATATCTCATTTTCAAATTCATTTAAAAACCATATTTCAAAGAAAATCCTCATCATCCTCCCTTCCATTCCATTCATTAACAATCCCAATTCAAAACATAAATTTTTTTTTTGATAAATAAAGTAATCTTAAACCATATAATGCTTAAAATTAAACCTTTTTAAAATAATTACTTCAAATGAAACTTCTATTTTATAAAATTTCGGCAGCATCTCCTCTAAAACTCAGACTCTGCCACCCTTTTCGAGTCCCAACAAAATCATTTCTCAAACTCCTTTCAATTCAATTTCAAAAGTCAGACCAATTTCAATATCTCAGACCATTTTCAATTTAAACTCATTTTTCAATAAATCAAGCTTATTTCCAATATTATAATCCTTTCCAGATCTCAATCATTTCCAACAAAGCCAACCAACATTTACTCAAACCCTTTCCAACGGTTTCAAATCTGAGTCATTCATAAATCTCAAGCCGTTTTCCAACCCAAATTAACTCTAACATCAAATCATTTTTCAATTCTCAAATTATACTTGATAAACATGCAAACCAGATTTTCAAATTAATCTTCCACTCACTATCTCAATACCAACTCAATATTCAGAAATAGCCACAGTTAAGTAAGCAATCACATTCATTCAAGGCAATTCAGTTCAATTCGTAAGACTCCATAATCACTAAAAATAATTATTTGCTTAAATATCAATTTATAACAACTCTTAAGAATAAAAATAAGTTTAATGAAAACGCCCCTACCTCGAAAAGTCGAATCCATAAATTAAATCTGTCACCAGAAACCCTTTCCCTCAGCCCCAAAATCAATTACAGCTTTAACTCCAGCAACTCTAATCATAGCATATAATAACTGAAACTTAAACTTATAGCAATTATCGTGACAAAACCTCAGTGTAAGATAACAGAATAGCAACTAAAGGGGTTTCGAGGCAAGAACAACTTACTGAAGTTAAGAATAAAAGAAGGAACGGCATAGCAGCAGCTCCGGTGAGCTCCAGCAACGGCAGTTGTGGTTGGTGACTACCCAGATGGCAACGCAGCTCGAAACAGAACCAAAGCTAGAATCAAATGGGGTTTGGAACTGCAACTGCAGCAACATCAACACCGAACAACAACAGTTTATTCTGACATAAATTAAAAGTAACATAAAATGGCTTTTAGGTAAAACTAAAATAAATTATCATGGTGAAGGAAGCAAAAAAATTCAGTCTCACCATGAAGAACAAAAAACTCCACTGGAACAGAGGCGGGCAAAATGGTGAATGGATCCTAGCAGTACAGGGCAGAAATGGAAGCATGATTTCAGCAACGGAAGGACAACTCCACTCAACTTCTGCGCGTTATCCTTGAGCTCCACGATAACATCCTCAATCAACGGTAGTAAGGCTTCGATGACGGTGGCTAGGCAGGACGTGACGGCAGCAAGCTCGGTTCAACGGATCCTCCTTCCACGTCTCCTTCTCTCTCGTTTGCTTCAACGATGGCAACGAAGATCCTTCTAGCGGTGGCGTGCGATTCTAACGGCAACGAAGGCGCGGATGGCAGCGACGAATTTCATTACTGACAGCGGCGGTGACTGGCGCGAGGATGGCGGTGCTGCGACGGTCGCGACGATGAGTTTCTCCACGGCAGCAGCTCCCTCACGAACGCGTCTATCCCTCTCCTCTGCTCGCGATTCGCAGCGGTGATGACGTGCGGCTCGGCAACGGTGATGGCTCCAAGGCGGTGATGGCGACTACCCCTGGCTACTGGCTGCGTTCCTCTTCTCCCTCTCTTCTCTTCTCTTCTCTTCTCAGCGACCACGACAGCACCGTGGCAGCGGCGCGACAAGCTGGATGGTGGTGGTGCGGCTCCCTCCCCTCTTCTTCTCTGCTGGCGTCCTCTCTTTCTCTCTTCTCCATCTCTGTGCATGTGTGTGTGTTGGGGTTTCAGAAAGGAGAAGGGGGTAATGGCAGCTGGGAAAGGGAAATTAGGTTAGGGATTTGGAATTAGGTTCCCAATTTGGGAATTAGGATTATGGGTAGTTCAATCATTTCACTAAAATTAGGAGTAATTGAAAACCAAGAACCAATTTTTAATCCACTAATAATATTTGTGAAAATACTATTTAATTATCAATTTATAAATTATTTTCAAATAAATACTCTAATTCAATAATTAGAGATAATGTAATTAATTTTCTTTATTCATAAAAATTAAAATATTAAATTCTAAAATCTCAATTCTTTAAATCAATTTATACAAAATTCTTATTATTTTGCAATTACTAAATTTTATAGTTCAAATATAGAAAATTATCCAACAGTTATAAAATTATACAAAGATTCTAATTTAATTATCAAAACTTGCTTTAATTAGCTTTAATTAAATAATTTCTAAAATTAAAGTCTTTAATAAATAAATAAATTGAAATCAATTTAGAATAAGGCTTTTCAAAAGTTTTGGGTCTTACAGTGCTGTGCTATCTTGGTAAATCCATAGAATGTCACAGAGGTTACTGCTTCTATTAGTTATGCATTGGATGTGCCAGCTAATGAAAGAGAAAAACGGCATTACAGATGCCAACATTTGATACTTTCAAGTTGCTAATAACGTACTTTCTATATTGTTTTGCTGAGGACAATGGTCTAATGCATCTAGTTCTGATGAAGTAAAAAACAGAAGCACTTTTTGCTCCTAAAATGACCCAACAGTATGACATCTAAGATGGACAATTCAACCTTGAGAATTTGTTACAAAATAATGGTGGAAAGATACCCACTGGCAGACTTGTTAGCGTGAAATTCAGTAAGAGGGAGGAATTATAGAGAGTGACATGGGCGACGGCAAATTGCAGCGTAGCAGAGCTTTCTGGAGAAGATGAAATCGGTAGCAACAACAAGGAAGAAGAGTTGCGCAAAAGGGGAGGAATTATGATGCCGTTGCCAAACCGAGTGTTAACCAGACTACGAAAATGGCGATGGACCTCGGACAAAACAACATCACCGCCAAAAAAGATCCAAGCAAAGGCGAGGAAGTAGGCTAATGGAGGCAGCAGTTGGATGAAAAAAGGTGAGGAGGCAAGTCGCATATTGGGAAACAAAAGAGTTTGTGTCAATGACCAAGCAAATGGTCCAATCAAGCTAACAAACTTGGAAGATTGATATTCGAAATAAGAAATCTTTGATGAAATTTCATGATAGGATTGAGGTACTTTTGAAGCACCTTGATTCACTTGATGAGGACCAAGTCATGTCAGAAAAAGAGGAAGACATCTTGGAGACTGAAGAAGAGGAATCTGATGCCTAGTCTTGCTCCCTGCTACCATTAGAAGTTTGATACCTTGCTGTCTCTAAATTCTGAATTTCGTTGACTATTTTCTAGTTTCATTTGAATACTATTTTATTTGGGATGGTTGTAATAACTCTAGACCTTTAACTTTGTTAATTATGCCTACTTAGCTTGCTATTTTGCTCTATTTATTGATGCCTTTGCCTGCAAGTTTCCCTCCTTGATAACAAAAGGGGGGAGAAAGTATGAAAATGAATTGAAACAATATTTGTTTCGATGCTATTTCTATTCTGATCAAAATGAAGTGTGTAGCTCTGATTATGAACATGGGCTATACATGTTTTGAGCTCTTGAATTGTTATAATCATGCTCTGACTAAGTATTTGAAGTTTTTGTATATTTTGAATATTGGCATTCTTTCTATGAATGGATTGTTCAAATCAGGTTGATCAAAGCAAATATTCAGGAGGAGTTTGGTGATCAAAAGAAAGGGAGAGTCTCATGTCAAAGGAAAACACCAACGGAAAGTATCTAAAACTCATCTCATTTTTTTTTCAATTCATTTTATAATGTTTGTCATCAAGAGAAAGATAATTAAAGTGATGAACAGACATTATTTGTTATTTGTTTGTATGATTTTATTGTGTTTGTGTGCTGAAAATTCACACACACAGGCCCAAGGTAAAAATAACCAAGGTCCTTCAAATAGCAAGCCCACACATACAAATCTTGACCAATTCCAATTCAACTATAGCAACAATCCAATCCAAAATTGAATGGCTGAATCATGAGAAAGAAAGAAAACAAATAGGCCTAAAGAAAAGATCCAAGCCCGTTCAGTAATTCCACCAAAAGCTCACCATTCAGAAACTTGAAGAACCCCAAGTTCAACTCAATTGATACCCATTTAGCTTCCACCGAAAGCCAAACTCTCGCTTCTCGCTCCACTCTCTTTCTCTTCTATCACATCACTCTCTGAACAAAGAAAAAAGAAAGAATAGAAAAGTTCTGGGGCTAGGTCTCGGTGAAGAACAAAAAGTTTGTTACCAAGTTCAAGCAAGTTTCGGGATACAACAAAAAGGAAGATTGCATCCGGTCGGAGCATCTCAAGGCTGATTTCCTCATTTAAGCTACACCAACAAAACTGTGAAAAAATCTGCCAAGCCTCAAGTACAAATCAAGCTACCATGAAGAAAATGAGGTCAAATATGTTCAGAAGCTCATCTACAATCCAAAACCAAACTTGGAGCCAAAGAAAGAATTCACGGTCAAGATCAAAAGAGCTTGAAGAAAAAGGATGAAAGAGAAGGTATGTTGCATGTCAAAGATTTGACTTTCTCTCTCTCTGTTCTGACACCGCTGCAAAGTATGATGCTAGAGAAGAAGACAACAAAGGAATTGAACTTGCTTCAACATTGGAAGCTTCACTCTTCTATAATAAGAGTGAACGGCCAATGGTTGGAGGCAAGAGAGAAAACAGAGCACTGAGTTCAGTTCTCATAGCTTTCTAAGTTGTTCTAAGTTATTCTCCTTCATGGTTACTATGTTGTATCTCTATTTCTCACTTTAGTCTGTCTGAGTCTCATTGAAAAAGGAAAACATGGTGAGGTTTTGTAAGAAAAAGCACTAATGAGAGGAAAAAGGCAGAGAGTTTAAACTTGGAGAAAAAGCCAAAGATATCTCAGAAATTCTTTGTATATTTTTTTGTTTTGTGTCACGAACATATGGGGATTCTCTTAATAGATTACAATCACCAATTCTCCCTAGGATCTATCCAATTCTGGGACAAATCCAGATTCTAACCCAATCTGAATTTGACTAGGACTCAGCCTAGATTTCAATAGTGAAATTCTGTCATTGTTGTGACGAAAACTGGATGTAGGCTACATTGCACTGGGTAGCTAAATCAGGATACATTTGTGTGTCACTTTCTACTCTCTTTTCTATTTCTGATTCTGCAATCCAGGAGATAAAAAGAAAATATCTCCTAATGTGATGAGAGACAAAAACAAAGTATCTCCTAAGTTTTCTTGATTAAAGCAAAAATTAAAAGTTAGCATAAAGGAAGGCCAAGATTCAACACCCTCTTCTCTTAGCCACTGATAACCATCAAACTGAAACATGTGCATTTTATAAATTCAGAAACTTCTGCATTCTATCCAAATTCAAATTCGTAAACAATATTGATTTTAGCAAAGAAGGACAAAATTATTCATTATCACTTTATTCAATTGCATTCTATTCCATTCAATTCAAAATTGTTAAAGAATGAATCGAAATACTATCATAACAAGAAATAAACCAAAAATTATCCATTATATAAATTCAAATTCAGAAACTCCTACATTTTAGAATGAACAAAAAATATTATCAAAATAAAACTATTATATATTACCAACTGAACAAAAAATTGTGTTTATAAACAACACTGGTTTTATTAATGAAGAATGAAATTATTCATTATCATCACTTTATTCAATTGCATTCCATTCCATTCAATTTAAAATTGTTGAAGAATGAAACTAGATAAAATTAAGACTGATCCAAATCTCGTCCACTTGATTTAATTCAGAAGAATAATCGTAATCGCTCTCATTTAACTGATTTGAACTTGAATTATTCATTGTTTTGATATAGAAGAATAATACGAAATTCGATTCAGAATAATAATACGTTATTCAAATGTAGATCAAAATTTGAAGAGAAAGAGAATAAAATCAGAGGAGAAATACAACGAAAACGAAGAAGAAAACAAAAATCTGAAGAGAAAGAGACAATAATCAGAGAAATCAGAAAAGAAGAAAAGCTTTACGTTGAAGAAGAACGAAGAAGAAAGCTTTACGTTGAAAAGGAAGCTTTACGTTGAAGAGGTTTACATTAAAAGTCTGTTATAAAGTTTACGTTGAAAAGGTGGCGCGGCGCATGAGAGAAAATTACAATTAGTTAGACTAGGTCAGTGAAATTACTTGGATGCAGAGTATTATTGTAAAATTATTTGATCATTTCAGTTATTCATAGTTCGAATATCTAATATTACTATATTAGGTCACAGTCTAATCTAAGTCTTAATTGAGAAGGTTAGTCGAATATCTAAAATTCTTGGTTGATGAAGTAACGAGTCGAATTTCCAAAGGCTTAAAACAATAATATTTATGGTTCTTAAACTGACAGATAATACCCTTTTGTACATTTATTTTAATAATAAAACTCTAAAATAGTATTTTAGAGGACTAGATATAAGCATTTTAGTCCTTTTCACTTATTTTAATTAAGAAATTCTCAGTTATGTATCAAATCACAATTTGTTGATATCTCATATTTTTGTCTGACCTGATTTGAAGTTGTCCAAAGATCTCTTAAACAATCTTACCATTTAAAGTATCTCATGTAGCGCTTTTAAAATATATACTAACATATAATTCAAATAATCATATTTGTTCTTTACTCTTTAGTTCAGAAGTTGTTTTATATCAATATGTTAAAGGATCGGATCTCTAAAAAAATGATGTTTATTATAAATAGAAGAAAACTCTACAACTTTTAATGGTTACCAAAAATCAACTCTAGGAAAGTCCAAAAGTCTATTACTTTCTGAACTCTCAACAGTGAGGCATAGTCCCAACATCAATCGAAAAATATGAAACACATCAAATTTTGAGCTTATTGATAGTCTCCATGGTGACATGTGATAAATGTTGAACAATTTATAGAATCAAATATCATTCCATCTTCATCGAACAAAAAGTACAAGGAAGTTTTCCACAGAAAGAAACTGCCAATGGAAAAAGACAAATTGGTAATAAGTTTTTCATTGTATATATATATATTCACAATTGTCATCAACATTGAGTTTTCACACACAATAACTTTATGTATGAGGTATATTTCAATTATTAAGTAATTGAATTGATAAAGTAGCTAAACAATTAGCACCTCTCCTTTTTTTTTTTTTTTCTTTTTCAACCCACTTTATCATTTAATCCATAAGGCACCCTAAACTATCGGAGCTAGGAATAATTATAATATAATTGTGTATGTGCCAACCTTCTAGCTATAACAAAATTAGTGAAAACTACTATAATATTCTTTAGATTTCTAGGAATTTATTGAGTAATTATAGCTTGGTCATTCTTTGGAGGGAAAAAAGAAAAAGGAAAAAGAGAGACAAAATAAAAGAAAATCTTTTGTTAAAAATAAATTTAATTCTAACTACTTTTTGTTTTTGAATTAAACAAATATATATGACCTTTCTTTACCAAAAAGAGCACATGATTTATATATATAGTACAAAATTTATTATGAAACAATGTATACTCAACTTGAAATAAATTCCTCAAATCATTTGATTATGTAAAGTTTTTTCTTACCACAAAGATAGCCATATAAAAGGATTGTAGCGAATCATTGTTCGATAAATCTACGGAATTTGCACGATACCAAAGGATTATGGACATGATGAAATGTGTCACAACCTAACAAGTTGAAATGTTACTGAAATAATGAATAACTTAACTTTTATTTGATATCAATCAACTATGACAATAGAAGAAATTAAATCAGTAAAGAGAACCATTGGTTTTATCTATGTACAGAAGATTTTGTAGCACAATGGTTTCTAAAATAAATATTACTACTCTCTCTCCCTCCCTCTCTTCCAAGGTTCCTAGGAGAGGAAATGCAAATAGATTTTTGACCTTTCGACTCGAAGACATTTATATCCTTGAGAATTTGAAAATATATTTAAGTCCATGACTTTATTGATTTCTGAGTCTAATTTGTCCTATTTTAAAAATTCTCTCACGTGTGCATCCAAGTGAACAGAGGGATCGATCTATCCAAATTTTAAGAAGGTCAAGGACTTAAATATATTTTCAAATAGTTAGAGATTTAAATATTCGCAAACCAAAAGGTCAATGATCTATTTATCATTTTCTCTAATAATTAATAATAATAAGTAAAGAGAAGAGGTGGTGGGTATGGTGATGGGTGGTGGTGATGGCGACCATGTGGTACGAAGAGTTGGATGAGGAAGAATCGATGGTAAAGAATTATGGATTCAAATGGTGATGGTAAATAATTGGGAATTGGAGATTGAGATAGATAAGTTAAGGTAAAAAGAAGAACTAAAGAAATTTAAATAATATTTTAAGATTTAGATAATTTTATCAACAAAAATTTATCTTTCATAAATACAAAGTTAGTTTTTTTTTTTTAGGTAAATTATCAGAGTCTTAAACATTCGTGGGTAGAAACAATCGTTTGTTAATAACTTTCTATCAAATATTTAAACTAAAATAATCATAATAAGATTACTGAATATTACATTATCAAAATAAAATTCTAAATAAAAATATTTATTTCTTAAGTTCATTGATCAAAATTTTACTACATGTCTAAGTAAACATTTGTATATGATAAAATATAGTTGTAAATTGCATAAGTAAATAGCACATTACCGTAAAAATTTTGCTCCATAGGATAGGAGATAATGCTCCCATTATAATAGCAATTCCATATGTCATTTGAAGGAGCGAAATGCAAAACCAAAATACCTAGTAGAAGATGAAACAAATAAAAAATGTGGGTATATAAATAATAGCACAAAAATTTAGTATTCATATATTGCATGAAATAGAAAAATATATACTCGTCTAGGACCCAAATGTATTGCCAAGGTTTTGTGACCTGCTGCTTTATCCCCTTCAATGTCAGGTATATCCTATTTGAATTCAAGCTAATAATATTACATCACATAATTAAACATATAAAATAAAAAGATTCATGTAAAAAAAAAAAAAGATTTATTCAAAAAATTTAAAATATTACCTTTGCCAAGGATATAACTGTATAGAAAAGGCTCACGACCACAACAGTAAAAACTAGTGATCTCGGATAGTCAAGTGCCTTCTTGAGCACAGTCTTCATATCATGTCATGTATTATTTAAAATAAAAGAAATATGTTTTAATCATTAGAGGAAAATTTTAGTTATTAGAAACCATATTAAAATATGTTAAACCATTTTAGTTCTTGAAAGCTTGAAGTATACTTTTTTTTCTAATGTTTGTCAGAAATTTTTAAATTATCTCTAATGTTTTTTATATATCTCAATTTTGTATTTAATATTTTAAGTAAATTTTAACTTTACATTTTCTGTCAAAATTTAATTTATTAAATAATTAATAATTTTTTTTTAGTTTTACCGTTATTCCTTTATCTTTCCTTATTTTCTCTTTCAATCACACAAAGGAAGATGAAGAAATAGGGTTAAGATTGGAAAAAATATTAGGTGGATACTATCATAAAGATTTTATAATTATCTTTATGTAAAAATACATTTTTTTTACTATTAGATGATGAATTATAGAATTGGATGTGATATGCTATAAAAATATATTTTTTTTAAAGTATAGCCAAACAAATAAAGGACACTTTTAACTCAAGATTCTTTATAAGAAGATGTTTTTAACATCTTCATTGAGTAGGTGCCAAAATGTTAAACCATTAATTGTTGAAGGGATTTGGACGAAAATGATAAAATTGAATTTTTTTTTACAAACATTAAGGATAAAATTATATTTATTTTTGTTGTTATATACTGTTAAAGATATAATCATTCCTGTTATTTTCTCCTATCAATTTAAGTTTTTGGGAGAAGTGGTTAATATCATAACATGGTATCAGAATTCTATATCCAAAAGATTTAAAATTTGATCATTGGCGAACTTCAAAAGTAAAAAAAATAGCATAAGACAAATAAAAAAAAATAAGACCTATAAAAAAATCAAACAAACACAATAAAAGTTCTTATTTAAAAAAACTATTAAAGATATAACCATTTATGGTATTTTTTCATATAAACTTAAGTTGCACTTTTTTTTTTTCACAACATTAATAGGCTTATCTTTCAAACCTCTCATTAGTTTTAATACTTAACAACAAAATTGATCATATCAATATGGGCAATATTGGGCATTGGAAATATCTAGTCTATTTTCTAATAAATAGTTAACGTGAATATATTATTTTATTTATTATTTATAATGGTCTCAAAAGAATCTTAAACTCAATACTTAACAGGTTTCACCAACAATGAATTTGGTCCTATTGTGTAATTTAATATTTATTTTTTTTACTCTTAAATTTTAGTATTCATGATAACATTCAGAGAGAAATGCATAAGTTGAAAGAATTGATAAACTCAGAAGAACAAAGAGAGTAATAGCAGAGGTGAGAGAGATGAATGGAAACTTATGTTAAAAGTAAGTGATTATGTGTTACATTGAAAGTGTGAAGCTATCTAGATTAGCATAATACCTAAAATCTCGATTTAACTCTTAAAATTTTTTAATATTATAATTTTAAATTAATCAATTAATTTTATAAAATTTGTACTAGGTCGAACGATTTTACAATTTAAATCTTATTAAAATTTTACGTTTTACGTATTTAATTTACTTTTTTAATTTTACATAAAATTTCGATTTTCTCTACTTGCTGTAACTTGGATACTAGTATAAACTATAAACTCCACTGCAATTATAACAGAAGTAATAACAGAGTGAATTTTCTAAAAAAAGTAAATAACAGAATTTTGAGTTTTTTAACTGTTATTATTCTGATCATTCATGTGATGATTAATAACTCTAGAACAATTTTATTCAATATACATTATTTGTAATGTATTTTTGGAAATTTTTTTCAACAAAATATTGTTGTCACTGTTTGTGAAAGCTAATGAAAAAAATTTGCAACAAGAAGTCTCTAAAGATTATATCTTAGTTGATACCTTCATGTGAAGAAATGGTGCAATATGTTGTCCTATTGTCATAGAACTTGCAAGAGAGAATGTTGCAAGGATTGTGGATCTTTTCCATCTCAACAAGGGCAACTGAAAATTTCAGAAATAAATAAGTTACAAGATTATAAATAGTGTTATCGTAATTAAATAAATATTTATACTTGAGAACATTAAAAAGCGTGAATAAATTTGTACCATTAATGATTAATAAAAAAGACTATATTGTGTGACAAAAATAAATATTAAAATTATTTTATGTATTTTAAAATTTAAAAAACTAAAATATTAATTTTTAAAAATCTCAAAAATTGATTTGAGTAATTATTCTATATATTTTTGCCATGAAGTTGCAACAGTGGCAAAGGAACTTCAATTTCAAACATTATGGCATCACTCTCTCCATCCAAGTCCAAATTAAGATTACCCAGTTGTATTTTGTGAAAAAAAAAATGAATGATCTTACAACTTTCATGAAGACAGTGAGAGTTGGTTCAAATATTTAGAGGGTCAAACAACATTGAGAATTAGAAAACTATTAATGATGACCACCCGAGAGATCTTGGATCACTTAAACTAACGGAAGAGTTTCAGGTATACCAGGAATACTGGTGTTCCAGTTGTTTTAACCGTTGATCTGAATTATAAATAATATATATAATATATATTAATTAAAATCAACGATTAAAATAACTGGAACACTGGGAATACCTGATAACTTTCCGCTTTCTAGATTTTATTTTGATGTTCTCATTATTGTGGAAAGTGGAAACCCTTTTTCTAATGGCCTGAATTTGCGAAGTTATTTTCAAATCAAATTAATCTTTAGTGATAAAAATGTGTCTTTATAAGAAGATAAAATCTAAAAGCAATTTAAATGAACATATATTTTTTATATATAACTTAGAAAACAAACTCACATTAACTGAATAAGCAGTCATGAGCATAGTACTGATGACTAAACACCAAAACATTGGCCTTGATCCTAACACCCACGCAGATCCAAATCCCTATAGAAAAATTAAAGAAACATAAAGAATAACAAGCATTGCTTTAACAATATTAGCAACATTTATCTTGAAACAATAATATAATTAAAGTAATTACATCAAACGAGTTAAAAAATAGCTTTCATCATATCATATAGGCATTTTACATGTGAAAAGCTAATGAACAATAATTTAGAGAATTTATTAAAGAGTAATCGAGTGTGTGTTATCATGTTATTTTTTAAACTGCCACAAAAATAATAAAAAAATGCCACAATGCATTAATTCAAAACCCTCCATTCCCACAAAATGAACAAAGAAACCGCCACTAAAGATGTCCTGATGGTTTTATATAACTGCCACAAATAAACTTGTGACACTTCTAATTTTAAGAGTTTGAAAAACTGTCGTAATACTTTATTGGAGTTTGAAATCGCCACAAATAATAAGAATTCTGTAGAGATATATGTTACCATTAGAAGAGATGATGCCACAACTATTACTGCATTTCTTAAGGAATATTTCCCGGATGCCAATGGAAGATATGGTTTGTTAATCTATAATGAAACATACAGCACATGTCAAAAATAAGGGGAAAAAAAGCCTTATGAAAAGGAATAAGCAATTAACAAATGCTTAGTGACCAAAACAAAATACAATATATATATATATATATATAGTTGAAAATGTATATGTAAGTGTAGATTTAGAGTTAATTTGATAAAAAATTTATTTTTTAAAAATATTTTATTAAAATTATTTTTTAAAATATAATATTTTGAAAGTTGCTGTATTTATGTTTGGTAAAATTAAATTAAAATTAATTTTTAATAAATACAAGTAACAATTATATTTGATAAAATAATTTTTAAAATTTAAAAAGATCATAATATGCATAAATATAAAAACAAATTTGGATATTTATTAATATATGATATTATGTTAGACTTTTAATTTTGATAATTTGCCTTATGTACTTGCAAAAGTATTTTTAACTTTTAAACGTTATAAACGTAAATATGTAATTTTTTTATTTACTAAATATAAAATTACATATTTTAAAAAATTTTAATAAATGAAGCCTTATTTGTTTTCATCATTTCATCTTTACAAGTGATTGATATCTACTTTCATGAAACCATACTTATGAACAAAATATTTATTATTATATCATAATGATGTTCAAGTAACTATATAAAATATAGAACTTTGAAACTAAAAGTAATAAAACATTGAATGTTCGTTCAAATTGTTTACCTTGTCTATTTCAACATCGGCTAATTGATTCACACCAACAATATATTGAAACATGATGCAGTTAGGTATCAGAAACTGAAATAAGGGGGAAATGAGGATTAGGAATTATTCCAAATTAAACTACATATTAATACTCCATAAATACTAAAAGAATTGATTATAAAGACATTTCCGCTGTGAGATTGTACATAATAATAATAATAATAATAATAATAATAATAATAATAATAATAATAATAATAATAATAATAATAATAATAATAATAATAATAAACAAAAAAATAATGATTCATCCTATTTTTAGACCAAATCATAACTGTGTGTATATAAATATATATTATTAATTTTTATGAAATAGTTTCAAAAAGAGGAAAGAAGTTTAATTGAATCGTAGATAAGGGTGGAAATGGGTTTAGTCGAGTTGAACTTCGGCTTAGACAAACTTGATTTGTGTTATAAACATATGGTTCAAGGCTAAGCCTGTTATTTTTTATAAGCTTTTTTTCAGGTTCAAGTTTAATTTGTTTAAAAGTCTGACAAATTCATGAACTTATTTAAAAAATCTATTTTGTGAATTATAATTCAAACCAAAAACTTTAAAAAAATTTAAACTAACATTAAATGTATTCTATAATTTATAATTCATATTTTATAAATCATAATTCGTTTATATATATCATCAATCGGTTAGTCACATGTCATAACCTCTTACAATTCATAAACATAAACTTTTTTTTGAACAAAAAAAAGCTAAAATCTTATCTAATTTTGACTATTTATTTTTTTAGTTTTACTTTAGGTTTATTATAAGTGAATAGTTAAAAGTTCAAATTAAAAATAATTTATTTTTATAAAAAAATATTTTGATGAACCGGCGGACGAGTTTCATAGCCTATGACCTAATTTTTTTAACTAATAAATTTTAAAAAGAGTTTGAACTTGGCTTGTTTAATTGAGTCCAACCAAATCTAAAATAAACCGAGTCACAAACTCCCATTGGATAGCCTGACCTACTTTTACGCCTAATTATAAATAAAAAAAATAATATGTTCCAATAACAATTGGCTATGGCTACTGCAGCACATACAATCTTGCTAGATGATTAATTAAAGAATGTGCATCAAGAAACATAATATTTTTATTCCAAATTTTATAAATCATTTTGAGAAATATAAAATATTGTTATTTTTCAGGGGAATAATCATAATGAAATCCATGTAAGTTCAATAATCTTTTAAAATGAAAATGTACACTAATAATATAATAACTAGCATTTGAACATATGAATCTGTTGATTATTGCTCTTCTTTTATAAGAAGAACGGGTATCAACAATTAATATAACATAATAATAAAAATTTGATAATGATATAATAAGTTGCCTTTTTCTTCTTCCATGCCATTTGTAATAAGAACTGAAATCTTAGAAACTACCTGCAAGAAGCCTATTAAGAACATTTTTGGAGAAATATTTGATAAATTGTCCACCGCAAGGAGTGATGAAGAAAGTCCACTTGATATCTATCCAAAAACACAACATTAGCAATTCTTGATTAGTTGCTTGGTTTCAAATTGCAGTCACACATAATATTCAAACTGAGAAAACTAATAAAATAAAAAATATTTGTCTAATCATCTTTAGAAAAAATAATTCTTTGCATATATGTCTTTTCTTCGATTAAAAATTTTAAATAAGTTCTCAAAATAAAAAAAAAAATAATGGTTACTTATCTTTATTTGTCTGTCCATTAGCCTATATTCTATTATATTATGTTAAAATTGAATTTTTATACTTAATATATAATAAATTGACGTGATATATTTTTAAAAGTATTTTTTGATTTATTTTTTATAATATATTAAATCAAATTAATTATAATTAAATAATTATATCAATAAATTAATTTAATTAAATATATAAATATCATACAATTTATTATAATTTATATCAATTAATTAATTTGAATATTTATAAGTTGTATATAATAATGCTACAAAGAAAACAGAGGCAAGATAGATATGTTTTCTTAATATTATTATGTTATTATTGTATTATATTAGTATTAAAAATGATAAATTAATTATATATATATATATATATATATATATATATATATATATATATATTTTGCATAATTGTCAGAATTGAACCAATAATCAAACTAATCAGATTACTAGGTTATTGGTTCAATCAGTAGATCATTGATTGAACTGATTGACCTGATCCTATGTAAATAAAAAATAGTAAAAATTTAAAATTAAAATTTAAAATTCATATTTTCACTAACATTTTAACAATATCTATCTATTCTAAAACAATATAGAACAAGAACAATAAATATTTTGTTATTTTTAAAAACGATGTCATTTTAGAATTCCAACAAAACAAAAAGTTAAACCTCTCCTTTTTGATCACTTTGTCTTCTCCTTCTCCACTAAACTTCAAACAAAAAAAAAATTAACTCTTCTATGGGTGAAAAGAATTAAAAGTTTCTAGAGGAAAAAGTGTTTGTCGTCACCTTTTGATTTCCACGAAGTGTGTATCGGCATTGTAGAGGTTGAAAAGAGGTTTAAGGTGATCACAAACACTTTCTCCTCCAGCAACCTTCAATTTTTTTTATCCATAAAAAAGTTAATTTTTTTCGTTTGAAGTTCAGTGGAGAAAAAGAAGACGAAGTGATCAAAAGGGAGGAGTTTAACGTTTTAATTTTGTTGAAATCCTAAAACGATGTTGTTTAGTACCTTTTTTAATGTCAAAATGGGTACAACGTTGTTTTAGTATGTCTAGTGTGACAAGAATTGAGCTACATTATTAAGGATGTTGAGCTCCGATGATGGAAAATATACGAGAGACTACATTATTAATACACTTTTTTTAATTTAAAAGATCGAATTGTAGCAATTGAAAAGTCAAAAACTAAATTGGTATAATTCACCAATCTAAAAGATCAAAGTGTAACTTAACTCATACTTAAACTTTAAAATACCACTACATATAATTGAGGATTCTATATGGGACATCTAACCCTATTCTACTAAGAAAATAATGTTAGTGAGAAGCAAATTTTCAATTTGGAAAGAGATTTTTATGGTTAATAGATACGGTTAATTATGAAACACTTGAAAAATACTTAAATGCTAGTAGAAGTTTTTTCTTTTTTACATATAATAAAGATTTGTTTTTTGAAAAAAAAGTAGATATAGTGTCATAGGTAGATTTTGACAAAAATAATTTTTTATAATAGTGTTTTTTACTATTATCATAAAAAAATTTTAAGGACAAATTTTATCTTATATTAGTTTTTACTTTCTTAAATTAATTTTAACATAAAAAAATTAAAAAATTAAAAATTTTACTCATGAATGATGAAAATATATATGCAATAATTTAACTATTAATATTGTTTAAAAAAATTTTAAAAAAATAAGATTCTGATATAAATATTTCAGTTTAAATAATTATTTTACTTTAAAGACAGATAAAATAATTATTCATTGTTTTTAATATTAAAAATAGTTAAACTTTGAATTTATTAAACTTTTATAGCAATACTTTTTATGCGCTAATGTTTTTATTTAAAAATTAAAAATAAATATTTTATATATTTTGGTATATTATCCTGTCTAAACATGGGTACATATGCTAGGAAGTTATAATAAATTGTGGTTATTCTCAAAATTTATAAAATGAAATATTTTAAGAAAAACCAAAACTTATAAGAAAAAACTGTTTCATCTCACAATTTATAATTTAAAAGTAATGGCCTAATAAACAAATATAAAAAAATAAAATGGGTGTTAAAAAGAATTTAGGAACAAATTTGAGAATTTTACTCTATATATATTTGTAAACCATTTCCCCATTCCAACAAGAGTAACATAGTTTCAGAATAATGTGTTTGATTATAAGCTGATACAGAAGAAATTTGTATAGAAAAGTTTCATCTCGTGTAATTTTGTCAATCAGATGAAACTTATTCTTAAAAAGAAAAAATCAATATATTTTCAGCCAAATATATATATAGTTGATGCTTAAGGTAGGGAATTGAGAATGAAACTTACGAAGCTAAAGAATGCGTATAATCTGGAAAACTGGCGAAAAGCATCCATGCCATCTTTGATAGACTCCAAAATAGGTTGTGGTTTTTTCGGTTCATCATGTGAATTTTTTGAGGTTGCATTCACCAAGTATTTTTTCTCAAATTTATCACTCATCATAGATCCTCCTTTAATGTTGTTGCAATGATACTTCCAATAATTATGCTGCATCTTGATACAATATTCTTTTGATAGTTTTCCATTATTGTTGTGCCATAAGGTTCTTCTTGTACTAGAATCTAAACAATAATGAAATTAATTACCTTCATATTGAGAGAAAAAATTTACTATTCGTTATTGGAGAAGTGGTTATTAACAAAATAGTGACAATAAGGTCAGGAAGAGGAATATGTAAATAGGGGGAACGCGGATCGGATCGAATATGACCAAAATTTTGATTCGATCTGCACTTAAATTATCAGATCGGATCGGATCCAATATCTGCAGTTTTTAAGTTTGAATCTAATTCGATCTGCATATTTACGAATCGGATCGAATATCGGATATATTCGCAAAATACAAAAATATTTTTAAAAATTTATTTTTATTAAAAAAATATTAATAAAATTCATTTTTTCTATTCTTTTAAATATGTTTACTATTAAAAAATATTAAACATATTTTTCTTAAATAATAAATCAAAATAATACAACATATATGATAATTATTAGTTGAAATAAAACATAAAAAGAATATTTACTTATTTATTTCTTTATTTTTGTGGATACGCAGATATGCGGATACTTATACAAAATCTGCAATCCGATCCTATTAGTATGCTGATTGGATATGATCCGATCCGATAGCCTTGCGGATTGAATTCATATCCGCAATTTTCAGATCGAACTCAGATAAACACTGTAGATATGCAAATCGGATCCAATCTATTAACATTCCTATATGTAAAAACATACTTACGTAATGGTTGTTTGTAAATTTCTCACTTTTCTAGAAACTTCTATACCTACATATATTAATCAGAAAATTTAATTAGTGGTACGTACAAATTTTAAGATTTATTAGCTAGGGTTCATAATTCATGTAATGGTTTATTTATTTATCCGTGACGAGAGGGTTACAGTGAGATAAAGGTGGAGGTAATTGCGTGCAAATAGTGGCGGATGAATATAGATGAAAATAGGTCCGGTGGTCTGTTAGAAATCTACAATTTAATTTGTATTTAATCTGATCTATTATGAAATAGGTACAGATTTAGATTCTTGTAAAAGTATCAATATATTAATAAATCAGATTAAGGTTTATTATTTAGTTTTATTAGTCTCTCAGGTCTATCTGAACTTGTTAAAACATAATTAAGTATATAAATAAATTTTTATTATTAACAAAATTATTAGATATTTTAAATTTATTATATTTTATTATAAATATATTTGTATATTTTAAATACGTTAAAATTTTAAAAATTCTTATAAATATAAAATACGATATATTACATATAAATATTTATTAAAATATATTTTTTTAAATAATAATTTTAAATATTTTTATTTTTCGTAAAAAAAAAATTTTCAAGTCTTTTAACAAGTTTTAGATTCGATCAGATTAGATAACAGGACAGACTTGGTACTTTAAAAAAAATTAAAAAAATCTATAATAGACTGTAAATTAGACCCAAACCAATTAATTATATCACAGGCTTGATCTGTTAAAAATAAAATTTGAACTAACTTAGCCTGTTTTTACTCTTAATTACAGATGAATGAGAAATGATAAGCGTGGAGTATTGGATGGTGTGCATTGTGGTGGTGGTGGTCGTGGAATGAAACTAGCAATAGTAAGTTGAAAGTTGAAACGAGAGAGAATGAAGCAGGAATAGATCTTCTTATTTTTTTTTTCAATTATTTTATAAATTATAATATTTTTTAGTGGTAAATTTTTTAAGACAAAAAATATATATATATAAAAAATACAACTGAAAAAGAAAATTGAGAAATTCTCTCCCAAGACGAAGAGGGAGGGTTTGGTCTTTGATGAGAGGGTCAAGTGGAGTAGTTAATGAATGAGATTTTTTGAATATTATAATTATTATTTGTATTAAAAATAAATTTGTTAAGATATTTTAAAATAAAAAAAAAGACATTAAAAATGATTTTAGCTTTTGATAAAAATTTTAAACAACAAAACAGTAATATGTAACTTCTATGTAGGGAGCTGTAGCCATAGTACCAATGTACCATTCTTTCATACAAATTTCTATGTTTAAATATTCATTTCTGATAGATAGTTAGATACATTAGCTGATGTTGAATTAGTGTAAACAGAATTAGTTTAGCTTGTGATCAATTTATTAGTTAGCTGATTGTAATTAAGCACATGTCAATCAGTTTATTAGTAATTAGTCTAGCTTGTGACCGCTGTAACTCTTCTGCTATAAGTAGTTAGAGCTAAATGTATTTACTATAGGCATCAATGAAAATGACAAAGTAATAGTTTTCATTTAAGTCAGGTATCACAGCTTTCTTTTATTCAGTTCAATGGCAAGCAAAAGTCAAAGATCTGAAAATTCAATGAATCAGTTGAACACAGCTCCAAATTTCACTTCTTCCCCAATTTCAATGAAACTCGACGATGACAACTTCTTGCGGTGGAAAGACCAGGCTGAATCAACGATCGAATGCCACAATTTGCTTCACCACATTATCGGAGAAGGAATCCCGTTGAGACTTGATGAATCAAGAAATGTAACACCCGAGTTTGCTGCATGGAAGAGACAAGATGCGCTTCTCAAATCGTGGCTTCTTGCTTCAATGACCAAGCCGTTCACCACTCGAATAGTAGGATGCATCTATTCGTATGATGTTTGGAAAAGGTTACAAGATCACTTTTCTTCACAAATTAGAGCAAAAATAATGCAATTGAAACACAGGTTGAGCAGTATTAAGATAGAAAATTCAGTAAATGAGTATGTGTTAGCATTAAAAGGAATAATTGATGCTTTAGCTTCAGTAGGAGAACCAATGCGTGAGAGTGATCATGTAAACGCTATTCTGAATGGACTAACCGAAGAGTATAGTTCAGTAGTCACCTCAGTAGTGGCAAGACCAATGAACATCTCGGTTGGAAAATTAGAGGCTTTGCTATTAACTTATGAAAGTATGTTGGAGAGGTTTCGAAAACCAGAGTCATTTATACAAGCAAATGTGGCACAAAGTTCACCAGGTTACTCTCAGAACTTTAACTCAAGAGGTTGCTTCAGAGGAGGTTTCAGAGGAGATTACAGAAGTAGAGGTGGTGGCAGAAAGATGAGAGGTGGTAGAAACTTCTATAATAATAGTCAATCTGGTGGCAACAATTCCAGATTTGGAACTCAAGCTTACAATAATCCAAGTTTTGGTGGTGCTGAAGGGGCAAGAATGTTCAACAATGAAAGGCAGCAGTAGTATAATGGTTTAAGAATGTTCAATGGTGATAGGCCTATTTGCCAAGTATGTGACAAGTCTGGACACACTGCCAAGACATGCTGGTATAGGTATGATCCACCAGAAGGCTCCAGAACTCAATATAAAGGCACAAACTCACAGACTCTGCAAGCATCACAAGACAACTTGAGCAATGTATTGGCCACACCTGCAACATTACAAGATCAAGGCTGGTTTCCAGACTCAGGTGCTAAACACCATATGACCTTAGACCAGCAAAATCTAATTGAAGGGGAGAAGTATGAAGGTGCAGACCAAGTGATCATAGGCAACGGATCAGGTTTGCATATCAACCTTGTTGGAAAGTCTTTCTTTAAAACTGATTTGACCAATAGAGAATTCTTGTTAAGCAAATTACTACATGTGCTTGATATCACTAAGAACTTACTTAGTGTACATAAATTCTGCTGTGATAATGATGTCTATTTTGAATTTCATTTTAATGGCTGCTGTGTGAAATCTCAGTAAACTAAAGAGATTGTTATACAGGAAAAAGTTGACAAGGGAATGTACAAGTTCCTCAATTTCACTCCATCTTTCACTTCATCAAATAAACTAGCTGCCTTTGCCTCAAATGTGTCCACTATTGATCAATTTCTCTTATGGCACAATAGACTAGGTCATCCAGAAAATAATGTTGTTTCTTCTGTGCTGAAATCTTGTAATATTGTTGCTTCATTAAATAAAAATTCTTGTACTTCCTGCTGTATTGGAAAATTTCATGTACTCCCTTATCCTTCCTCAAATACCTTATATATTGCTCTCCTGCAACTTATATACACAGAAATCTGGGGCCCTGCCCCTATACCTTTCTTGTCCTCATGAACATCAGCAAAACGGCAGTGCTGAGAGAAAGTATAGGCATATAGTTGAAAAGGGTTTAGCTATGCTAGTAGGTGCAGGCATGCCAATTAAGTATTTTGAAGAGGCCTTCATGATGGCAGTTCACTTAATAAATAGGTTACCAACATCAGTGTTGCAAGACCAGTCACCATTTGAAAAGTTGTTTGAGAAGAAATTTGATTATACAAGCCTTCGGGTCTTTGGTTGTTTGTGTTTTCCACACCTACGACCGTACAATAGGCACAAACTGGAGTTCAGATCAGCACCATGTACTTTTCTGGGTTATAGTGCAGTGCACAAAGGCTACAAGTGCCTCACTGCAGAAGGGAAGATAGTGATGTCAAGCAATGTGATCTTTGATTAACAGAATTTCCCTTTCAAAAATTCGAAAACTCCCTCAACAACCAAGCCTGATTTGTCTTCTGACTTTCACTCAACTCCAACCATTCCATTACTAAATAGGAACATGTCTCAACTCTCACCTAACATTACAGAATCAAGGTCTCTACATCCTACACCAAGCATCACAGCCACACCAATTCCCCTATCCTCACCTGTACCTACTATACCAAGTATTCCAGAGTCCAGATCTCATTCTTTGTCTATCACAGCCACCTCTCCTACCTTACCTTCACCAGTACCTACAGCACCATCAGCCACACCCATTCGAATACCTATTTCAGATTTGGAAATTATTCTTTCCTTTGATAATGATCACTCAGTCTCGGCAGCATCAAATCAAAATGTTTACCCCATGATCACAAGGAGCAAGAGTGGAGTCTTAAAGCTTAGATCCTTTCTAGCTAGCATTGAACCAAGGACTGTCAATGATGTCTTGTTCAAACCTGATTGGAAAGTTGCGATGGATGATGAATACGCTGCACTTATACAAAATCAAACCTGGAAATTGGTTCCTCTCTCTCTCATGGCAGAGGCTGTGGGTAGTCGTTGGATTTTTCGAGTTAAATACAGCCTTGATGGAAGTCTCAAAAAATACAAGGCTTGCCTAGTAGCTCAGGGTTTCTCTTAAAGGCCTGGGTGTAATTTCACTGAGACATACAGCCCAGTGGTGAAACCAACCTCGATTCGCATTGTCCTCACCTTAGCACTGTCAAGGAATTGGAGAATCAGGCAGCTTGATGTGAATAACGCATTTCTACATGGTGATTTGGTCAAAGATGTATATATGAAACAACCAAAGGGCTATGAAATTGGAGATGGAACTCTAGTGTGCAAACTCACCAAGGCCCTTTATGGTCTGAAACAGGCTCCAAGGGCCTGGTACTATAAGCTGTCAACAGCTCTCCAGCACCTTGGTTTTCATTCAACAAAGTCTAACATCTTTGTATTCACGAGGTTCAAAAATGGCTCATCACTATTTGTCCTGGTATATGTAGACGATATAATCATTTATGGAGACTCAGATGAAGCAATTTCTTAGGTCATTAAGCAGCTGAATGACAAATTTGCGTTGAAAGACATGGGTGAGCTTCACTATTTCCTTGGAATTCAAGCCACCAAGACTGCTAATGGAGGTCTATTACTCTCACAAGAGAAATATGCCAGAGATCTACTCAAGAAAGCTGAAATGGAACATTGTAAGCCCTGTCATACACCCTTACCTTCCTCAATTCGATTTTCTGCTTTTGGAAGCTCCCCATTCAAGAATCCTAAGCTTTACAGATCAGTTGTGGGAAGTCTACAATACCTCATAGTCACTCGTCCAGAACTAGCATACTCAGTGAACAAAATTTTACAGTTTATGCAAAATCCCTTGGAAGAGCATTGGAGATTAGTAAAAAGAATTTTGAGGTATGTGCATGGAACACTTAGCTTTGGTTTACACTTACACAAAACAAAGGTGCAAACCATCAAAGCTTATAGTGATTCTAACTGGGCAGAGACCCATATGATAGGAAGTCCATTGGAGGTTTTTGTGTCTTTTTTTGGAGCAATCTAGTTTCATGGAGTTCAAAGAAGTAGGGTGTTGTTGCCAGGTCTAGTGCTGAAGTAGAGTACAGGGCGATGGCTAACTTAGTTGCCGAACTAATTTGGATTAAGAACCTTATGGTTGAATTAAGAACCAAACTCTCAACAGCTCCATCAGTCTACTGTGATAATTTGAGTGCTGTGTTGCTTGCTGCGAATCCAATCTTGCATTCTAAGTCAAAACATTTTGAAATGGATCTCCATTTTGTAAGAGACTATGTTACAAAAAGAGTTATTCAAGTAAGTCATGTTCCTGGGACTGTGCAACTAGCTGATGTGTTGACAAAACTACTGCCCAGTGTTGCCTTTCTTGAGTTTAGAAAAGAACTAATGGTTGAAAGTTTGGAGACATCCACTGATGAAAGCAGGCTCGGCAAAGAGGGTCATAAAGAGGGTCATGATAGATACATTAGCTGATGCTGAATTAGTGTAAACAGAATTAGTTAGCTTGTGATCAATTTGTCAGTGATTAGTTTAGCTTGTGACAACTGTAACTCCTCTGCTATAAGTAGTTAGAGCTAAGCTATTATTGTGTGATATTAAAACTCACTTTACCAATACACTTCAGATTCAACCAGATCCTTCTCTACACGTAGTACTCCTTCTTCTTTCTTAAATTCTTTCCCTTTCTACTCTCTCTCTTGCTTGAGCCTGGTACCTTTCAATTTCTATTGACTTAAATGAATATGTAAGATTTACAAAAAAGAAAAACTAATCTACATAATTTTCTTTTAAATACTGGTATAGTAAGAAATCTATTTTTAATTACTTTATTCTTTTTTTCTCATTATTTATTCTAATATAAGGGTCATTACTCGTTAGCAGAGTCTTAACAAATTAATATAATTAAAAAAAATTAATAATATTTAGGAATTTGGGCATATAATGGGAGGTGATGATGATAATGAGACTTGTTCAATTATTTTGATTAGTAACTCATCATGTTTAGCAATTGTTTGATATGGTTGGATAATGTTATTTATCAATTATTGTGAGTATTTGTCATGCGACTTTGAATACTCATATTCTATTACTTATCATAAAAATAAGTTCAACCGGTTCCCATGATGTCCAACTTTTTATTATTCAATAAGTGCCTTGCTGCTAGAAGAAACTAAAATTTTATTCACAAGAGATAAAATATATGTATTCAAATATTTCACGTCAGATGTGTTATTGTTAACAAATAACAACTATATCCTCATTGATTATATAAGTGTTTTTAAGAGCAGATTAATAATTTTAAAAAAAAAAATATATCGTTTGATGTGTTTTTTTTTTTTTTGGTGACTATATAGTTTGATGTGTTTAATTATACTAAATACATATAATAAAAATACTTTATATATATATATATATACCTTTTAAGCATTTATTAGTAAAATTTAAAGAATGATGGAATCAAATATTAAAATAATATCTGAAAGATTTAAATTCTAACAAAATAAATTCTCAAAAAAAAAAAAATTAAGCCTCTCATGACTTTTAAAAAATTATAAACATGTGACAGAAAGAATACTCCATTTAACTCTGATGGTAACATCTGCACTTGACTTTTCCTATTTGTTCTATCTGGTATATTAGAGAACTCATCAAATTAATTAATCATTGATATTAAATATATTTAACTTTCGTTTCGAAATAGTTTTATTCTACAATTAATATTAATATCTCTATACTTTTTGTGTTTAGAATTTTGAAAATGATCAAGGGTATAATAAAATTGGCGTTGATATTTGCTGAATGAATGCCTTAAAGATATAAAAGTAAAAACTTTCTAATGTACTTTATGTTATAATAGAATTAATTGAAGAATTTAGTCAACAATGGTTCTAAGGCCACCTTTTATTAATTCATAAAAAAAAATTAGCTTTGTGTTTCACTACATAAAATTAGTAAATTATCATTTTTATTTATAAAAATTTAAAAAGTTAATAAAAAAAATTAATTTGGTTCTTTCATATATATATATTTATTAATATTCTAAATTTATAAACAAAAATAATAATTTATTTTAAGATCAAACTCTTTTAAAATAAAAAAGTTGATGAATTAAAAAAGTAAGAGTCTAATCACCTTTAAATTAAGATAATAAAACCTGCATATGATAAAAATTATACATTCGATAGTAATTAATCTGTTACTTTATCTAAGGGTATTTACGGATATGAATAATCCGATCACCTCACAAAAATTGACCCAACTAATATATTACTTATGGTATTGGTTTTGAGGTTTAGGGTTTATATTAGTTGGTTCTGTATCCAATTATCCGGTTACGTTTATATTGCTTTTTTTTTTAAATATAATAATATATATAACTTTATCCTTTTCTAATTCAAATTAAATTATAGTATTTATTTAAGTATAACTTTAACGGTGTATTACTTTTTTTATATTATATATAAATTTTTTTTTCAATTTCTCTCTAAGTTCCATTTTTAGTCGGATATTCCAATTATCTAAATCGATTAAATCCGTCTTTTATTGGTTAGGATTAGTTAAAATTTACATAAAAGATCTCATATCTAAACTAAGTCAATCCGTGACACTCCTAACTTTATCACTTTGTAATTTTCCTTGGTTAATAAGATTTTTTTTTAACATAGAAATAAGGAAATCAACAAATAACTAAATTTGATCTTCTTTTTTTTGTGAATAGAAATTGAAAATAAGGTTGTTGCCTAGATTGAAAAACTGTTCATGACCAACTAAAATACGGAGAAAATCATTAATAAGAATAATCTTTTATATAATGGCTTCAATAATTATTTATCCGAGTTAAATTATTTTTAATTATTTCCTTAATTTACGTGAGTAATCATAACTGATGAATCATATATATAGTTATTTTCCTTCTCTTTTCTCTTGGTGATTTTATTCTTTTAGAAATTAAAGCTTAATTGCTTTCTCTGTGTTTCTCTACTTTTGCAAAAACTTGTCACAAGAAGTCGATAAAAATATAACTATTTATATATCTATTTTTATTAGTTTAATTTTTTAGGAGGAGTAATTTTATAATATAATATTAGAGTTTTTATAATTTAAAAGTAAAAAAAATTCAATCCTCAATTTTTGCTGATGTCAAAAGAAAAAGTTTTAACATAAAACAAAATAAAAGACCAAAAAAATTTATGCAAAAATTTACGCAAATTAATTCAAAAAAAATTTATATAAAGAAACGCATAAAAAATATAATTATTCGTATATTTTCTCGTTTAAGACAATAAATAGCTACTAACCCCGTGTTTGTGAAAAATAAAGGCATTATTTGAAGCAATAATAATAATAGGATAAATTATATTTTTTATCTCTAAAAATTGTTAAAAATATCAAAAATATTCTTAAATTTTATTTTGTTTTAATTTTGTCCAAAAAATTTTCAATTTGCATTAAATATACCCTTGACATCTAATTTTTTTAAAAATTTAGGATTAATCCAACAATAATACATGATAACTATATGTGATTTACTTATATTGAAAATTGTTCTTATGAAAATATTGTAAAATTAAAATAAAATAAAATTTAAAAATATTTTTATCCTAATAATAATAATAATAATAATAATAATAATAATAATAATAATAATAAAAGTGTACCTGTGGTGGTGGGAGGAGACTTGAGAGATGAGCCCGAGAGGCCAAAAGCCATTTGAAATCAGCAAATTTCGGCAATGGGAAGTGCGAAGTTGGAAGTTATGTTGAGTCTCTCAGCATTATTATTAGGAAAGTAAGACTCAAACTAAAAGAGAGCTCTGGCCTCTGTGTGGAAAGACTAGATATTCCACCACTTTTATATATACCACGAAACACGAAACAATAAACAATGTAGTCACTGTCAGTCTGTCACTACTTATTATTATTATTATTGAAAGAATTTTAAATGTACCGGAAAGAAGGATCTAAAAACCGAACCGATCATTAAATTATTCTAGTTATTGGTTTACTGATTTATTGGTTTAACCGGTCTAACCAGTAGTTTAATTAAAAAAACCATTTTAAAATAAAATAATAAATAAATTATAAATAAACATTCTAAAATATCTTCCAAATTTAAAATACTGCACAAAAAATGATCAACCAAATTCATATGATATTATCAAAATACAAACTCAAAAATTAAATAATAATAAAAATCTAAATATTAAATTTTGACTTTGAGGGTTAACAGGATCACTTAACACCTCAGACTCTAATTTAGAAATGTCAGGAGATAAAGGATTATCAATTTCAAAAGAATGTTGAACTAGTTCAATTAGAAAATGTTGATCATTCTGTGGTATTATGCTAACTGAACGTGAACCTGAACCTTGCAAGATAACCTTTTCGGTTTAATCTTAGGTAGCGTGCGTTCATTTGTTGTAAGAGAGCTCTCTTAGCAACAGATTCTTCATGCTGAGCAAGCCATAAACGGGACCTAGTGTTGTTTCCAAGTTGAGATATCAACATAATAAGTAGTCATTGAATAAGAAAGCATAACATATAACTAACTACCTATACACTTTGACTCTCCTTCTACTACCATCATCATCATTCATCAGTTTATTTATATATGGCATTGGCATGTAGCTACCCTACTCATTTAGCAACAACCAGTATTTGATTTGATTTTCATTTTTAGCATTCAGCAACAACCATTACAAAACAGCAGCATAACAACAACAGTGCCATAACAAAACAGCAGCATAACAACAACAGCATCTTAACAAGTCATTAATCACAAATTCCAAATTCAAACACTGATCAGTGATCACACAATCACAATGCCATAACAAAACAGCAGCATAACAACAGCAACAGCTTAACAAGTCACTAATCAGAAATTCCAAATTCAAAACACTGATCAATAATCGCAGAATCACAGTGCCATAACACAATCATAGTGCCATGACATAACAGATATGAAATTAAAAACAGCCACAACACAATGAAAAATAAAAAAAAATCCTCAACAAGACCATATCTAAATTCTGCCTACCGTATTCAACAATATTGCAACACAGAGCCATCAGAGCAATTAGAAAACAGCAAAACACTAAAACAGAGTAACAGTTACTGTATTAGGTGTTCTGGACTCTAGTTGGTAAAAATGACATAACAGAGTAAGTTTCCAACATTAGCAACCAATTCATATATACAAATTTCTACAGCAATCAGAAGTTCAAAACCATACATACAAAGAAGACCGAAGACCGAAGAAGAAGAACTGAAGAACCAAACTTCAAGCCAAGACCCACGAAGAATTGAAGAAAAATAGAACAAAAATTGAAGAAGTTCAGAGAAGATGAAGACGAGGAGCCACTAACCTGAGTTCGAAAGCCAGCGAAGACGAAGAGGACCTGCCTAGTTACTGGGTTCCTGACACAGCGAAGAGGAAGAAGCAGCAGTGCTGAGGACCTGGGGACGGCGGCAGCGCGGAGGCCCTGAGAACGGCGGCGACGATGGAGGGCTACGGTTCGGGGTTCCTTTGCTTCAGAGGGCTAGGGTTCGGCAACCAGGGTGAGATGAATGAATGATTGGGGGAAGAGGGGGGTTAGTCACGTTACTGGATCAGGTTTTTTTTTTTTTTTTTACAAATTTAAAAACACTGTCGTTTTATCCGAACCGGTCCGGTCCAACTGATCGATTCTCGGCCGGTTCGACAGTTTTTCAACGATTTTCTCTCGAGCGGTTATAGGAAGAGGACCGGACCGCTTGCATTGCCAGTTTCCAGTTGAACCGGTTCAATCAACCGGTCCGGTCTGATTTTTAGAACTATGACCGAAAATACTGGTGTTCTAATTGTTTTAATCGTTGATCTGAATTATAAGAAATATATATAATATATATTAATTAAAATCAACTGTTAAAATAACTAGAATACTAGTGTCCTCGGTACACTTGAAACTTTTCCTTATTAAAGAAAAGTGTTTTCAATATATCGAAAACACTGGTGTTCTAATTATTTTAACCATTGATCTGAATTATAAAAAATATATAATATATATTAATTAAAATCAACGATTAAAATAACTAAAACACCGATGTTCTCAGTACATTTGAAACTTTTCCTTATTATCAAGAACTTCGAGAGAGGAATTCTCTATTCTCATATTCTTTAACTGAAAAGTCACCAAAAAAATATATTCTCTAATTAAAACCGCCCATCTCTCCGCATATCTTTAGACTTACAATAGTCTTATTATTCTGTATTATTTAAAAGGTTCTATTGATAAGAATTCAGTGCAAATAAATAAAATTATTAATTTAAAATATAAATAAAATATAAATTAATTAAAATGAATTTAAATAATAATAAAATATATAAGTAATATTAATTCGTTTACATTATAATCGAAATATGAAAGTAAAATGAAGATAGGTAAATATATTACAAATTAGAAATTACCTATATTTATTATTTAAATAAAATATTTAAATTATTTATTTAAAAAAAAATTTACAACTAATCGGTCTAAAATATACCCTAAATAAGAGGGGCTCATCTAAGATCTGGCTTTTTGGTTTGAGAATTCAATAAAAGAAAATCACTCTATTTTTTACCCAATTTTTCGATACAACAAGAGATACTTACTCAATTTCACTTGTTCACATTATGATTTTCTCACGAAATCACAAAACTAAAAAGGATTTTTTTCACCTTAAATTACTTTATGACAGCTACAATAGTTTAGGAGGTATTTATAACTTCTTATCTATTTATAACCTCTTATTATCAGCTTACTCATTCGTTTAAACAAGTGTTGGAGATTTGAATCCCGTCTTGTGTATGCAGTAATTAATTGGCCAGTCAAGTTTGGGGATACTGCGAAAACAAAAAACAAATTGAACATTATACTTAAAATATAAACTAATAACTATAAAATAATATTTAAATTCTTCATATTAAAAAAATTTGAAATTAACTATTTTCCTTCTCTTAGTATGTAAAAAGGACAAACACAGAGAATTTTTCTTATTATTTTATATATTTTTTTTAAAATGACATCAACAAGAACGACAAAATAATAAAACACAGAGAAGGACAGCAAGAACGTAAAGGACACAAGAAGAATAAACATAGATTAATAAGAATTAATTTAATACCTAATATCAAATGATACGAAATAAGAAATAAACAAAAAGACAAAGATTGAAATTGAATAAAAAAATAAATTGAAATTGAAATAAAAAACAAAAAAATAAATTAAAATTGAATAAAAAAATAATCACTTCATCTTTTATCCAATTTCTTAATGCAACAAGAGATTCACTCAACCTAACTTGTCTATACCATAGAGCGAAGAGAATAACTCAACTTTTTACTCAATTTTCTGATGTATCAAGAAAGGGACACCTGATAACACGGGACATTGGGGTTATATTAATTCCTAAACGGTAAAAATGACTTTGCAAAAAAAAACTATTTCTAACTACTGAAGAGCTGACAAAACCAACAATATTTTTGGAATCGATTTGAAATAAATTGAATTAGAAATGAATTATTATATTTGAAATTAATGATAAAAATAAGAATTGATATAATCATCTAATTTTACATTTTTACCTTTTATTTACTATATGTTTTCACCACCACTAATAACGGCAGTTAGCCGGTGCGGTCGGTCTAGTCTTCTTGACGCGATCGGCCTGGATGGCCAGTCTGATATGTCTAGCTACACCCGATATGGTTTGCCTAGGTCAAGGTTATATTAACCCTAAAAGGTAAAAATGGTTTTGAGTAGATAACTATCTCTAACCACCAAAGAGATGTTGACAAAACTAACTACTAAAAAACCTAAACTAACATTATACTCATAAAAGATGAGTTTCGTGTTCAATCCTCAAATTTAGAATTAAATTCATTAAAAAAAAATTTAAAATTTCTGCAATATCCTTTCTATCATCTTCCCCATTTCCCTCCAAGCTCTTCATGCTTTCGCCCATTGCTCTTTTTTCCTTATTCCCATTACCAATCTGTTTCTTCTTCTTCTTCATTTATTCCAATTATTTATAAGGGTGTTTTAGTATACATAATGATATAACATTTTTTTCTAAAAAATAAATGCCGACAGAAATATATAATTTAAGTGTCATATTTTTATTTATTTATATTTTTTATTATATTAGAATTATATAAATTAATCACCATATAGAAGCAAGTACTGCTCAAAAATAAACTAACCCTGAAGTATAAATATTGAAATGAGAATTTATGTATTAAATTTTATTACTTTATGTTACATAGCACTCAAACACGTACATTATATAATGCATAAGGTCCACTCAATTCGATCCAAGTCTTTTTTGAATTGTTATATAATGGAATTCGGGTCTTGTAAATTTTTATCCGATAAAAGCTATGGTCATTTTCACTGTTCATGTCTGGCCTGGTGCTGTAGTCCATGTCATGCATCCCCTCAGATATGCGTGTATTTTGTGCTTTCTAGTGGGTATAAGTCTACAACACTTCACTGCCTTAATTAGGAAGCAACTAAGGAATGCGCCGAGACATCAATTATTCAATCCTCTCTCCCTTCTCTCTTTAAAATTGCTCTCTTTATTAGCAATTTTCCTCATTTCATTGCTGCAATTTAGTTACTGCTGTCTAGATACTCTTTTTCTTTCTTTCTTTTCTAACTTTTTGAGAAAATGATTCCATTAGAAATTAAGCGCTAAACTGATGTTGATTTTTTTCATTTTCTTTTCAATCTAATGTAAATTCTTACATTTTCTTTTGAAACTATTTATTTATTTCTTTCTTTTTTCTTTGCTATGTGTCTATGATCTTTAAGGAATATACTAGGTCCTCTGCACAAATCGTTCTTTGAGGGGAGTTCTTTAACTTTTTTTTAATTAGATTAAGTATATTAATGTTATTGCAGTACTGATGTTGTGTTTTAGTTTATAGGTTATAATTTTTTCCCATAGATATCATATACCCGATGTCGGAACATTTACGCAGCCTTGTTACTCAAGTGTGAGTTGAAAATTATAATTTATTTTTTCTAAATCTGTCATTTTTTTTTCTTTGTTACCCTTAGATCTGTCATTTAATTTGATAAATTATGTTTGCATTTGTTATTTCAGCCATTTCATGATCATTTGCAAATTAATTATGATGGTATTTTCTCTATTTTTTTTATTCAATTAACAGTACTACCACTTGTAATTCCTGCATTTTTCATATGTTTAAGTGAAAGCTTTTACTTGTTGTCTCCTAAGAGAGTTTATATTTCTTTGGTATCAGCGGCGTTTCTAGATTGGTCTTTGATAAGAAGATAGATAAATTTAACATCTAAGTGCATTTTGTTTTAAATGAAATACTCATATCTGAAATTTCATATTTTTAGGGAAAACGTTTAGCCTCTGTGACTTTGGATGGCTGTTCAACCATTCACAATGTTGATCATCTCTATAATAATCGATCCCATTAATTTATTTAACTGGTAAAATCCAAAACAAGCTGATCTTTTGATGTTTGCCCTTATGTATGGGCTCTATTCTATAAATTTCTCCTTTTATATTGTCCAATATTTTTCTTACAGCGGTGTTTATTGATCTTTTAACAGATTTTAAATCATAGTAATAATAATTTTAATTTGGTTCTTTGTTGACAGCACTAGTAGAAGAAAAGTTACATACAGATCAAGTAGAATTAGGAGAAAATATCAGTAGAATTTCATCTCTTAACTGGTTTCTTTATGAATTAAAAAAAATAAAAAGAATAGAATTGAAAATACAAGATAGGAAATTATAATCCTATCAACTCTCTTAGGTTTTGGGCATAAGAAGCTCTTTGAACCTCGTAAAGAGATAATCCAGAAAGCGAATAAAATCCTAAATCTAAATCCTAATCCTAAAGAGAGAGGAGAGAACCTCTCTCAAAACTAAATCTAAATCATGAAAAGTAACTAACTGGAGACTCTCCTGAATGGATGCATTCCCCCACTTCATAACCTCTGGTCTATGCCTTTCTGGACTTGGATTTGGGCCAAAAAAGGCTTCAGCATTCGCTGAGCGTTTTTTGCAATTTCTGGTGTGTGGCCTCTGTCACGCGTCCGCGTGGGTCACGCGGTCGCGTCATCGGGAGTTTTTCCTTGTCACGCGATCGCGTCAGTCATGCGACCGCGTCATGTGCGTTCTTGCTTGTGGCGCGCGATCGCGTGGCTGCCAGTTTCTTCAAACACTCTGTTTTATGCTTTCCTTCCAATTTTGTATGTTTCCTTTCCATCCTTTAAGTCATTCCTGCCTTAGAAGATCTGAAACTACTCAACACACGAATCACGACATCTAATGGAAATAAAAGGTAATCAAAATAATTATTTTTAAGCATAGAAAACATGTTTTTCACATACATCACATAATAAGGAATGGAAAATAAAACCATGCAATTAATATGAATAAGTGGGTGAAGGATTGAATAAATCACTCAGATTAAGCACAAAATATATCATAAAATATGGGTTTATCAACTGTTCGGTAGGTCGGGTACCGGACGGTTCGGGTTAGGACCCTGAGGTCAACGTTTCGGATGGTGGAGAAGCTCGTCTGGTCGTGGTTTCTTGGTCCCGGGTGAGCGAGATCCCGAGCACTTCAAATGGAGAGGGGGGTGCCACCTGCAAAGACACTCCGATGCCCTTGTCAGAATATGTGCAGGCGGAGAGGAAATGGTGCGTGAATGTGACGTACCTTGGGGGGAGAGCCAGTCTCCCCCTTATATACATGTCAGTAGTGGGCCCTTCCAATGGGCAGGCCCATACCCTTAAAGGTGTTGTCCCACGGCTGTGTGCGAGCCGTACGGGACGCGTGTCCGGGTCGGGTGGAGGACGCACCACTGGGCCGGCGAGAACTCGGGTCGGGTTGACCCGTGCGAGTTTTGGGCCAGGCCGTAACAGTGCCCCCGACGCGTCAGCGATGGCCGTGGAGGCCATTGGTGGCGCGTGATGTTTACACTCGTGCATTGTCGTTGGGTCGGCTGATCGTGGGAGGGACGCGTCTCTTGTGCGCGTGTCTCTTGATCTGCTGTGGCATCTGTTTGCCGTTTTGTTCTCCGCGCTGGGCATTTAATGCTCATAATGATTTGAAAAAACCCGCGCGCAAAGACTATCTTGCCCTTGCTTCCTTTCGCGCTTTTGGGGGTGGTTTTTAAACAGTTTTCTCCCTATCCACCTCCCACTCTTATCATTTCCAACTTCTTCTCTCCCTAACATCCAAAGCTTCCTGCGCGAACTCCTTCCTGCTTCAACTTCCAGCCCAGATCTCCTTCATCGTTCCAGGTAATCTTCTGGTTTCTCTCTTCTGGTATCTGCGTTAGGCTCTGTTGTTGTGTGATTTGTTGTTTGCATCTACTGCATGGCTGGTTTTATTTTTGTTAAGAGGTTTTTGTAGTGTTGGGATAGGTGAGTTAGGGAAGGGGTACCATTCCAGGATAGGCCTTTTTGGGTGGTTTGTGAGTTAGGTGTAGTTTCTAATTGTATATGGTTATGATTGGGTTGAAAAGGCATAGTTTCTGAGAATTTTTCGGGCTCCCGACCTCATAGACTAACGGAGTGGTACCCCGCTGTAGGTATGCCTCGCGTTGTCTCCCGGTCTTCCGGATCTGCTGCGGCTTACGACCCGTATGCTTGGGTGACTGACGATATAAGGAGTTCACCCAACCAGATGGACTTGGGGGAGCTGACGGAGTTCCGGTAAGCCGGCTACTTGTGTGGGGGTACTGATGAGGAGGCCAACTACGAGGCCATTGTCCCGCTTCCTCATGAGCGTATTTGTGAGCTCAATTTTCATTCTCCCCGCGTCCCCAATTGGATCTGGTTTTATAAGTCCATGTTCACACAAGTTGGTGTTCGGATACCGTTCTCCGATTTTCAAATGGCGCTGCTGAACCGGATATCCGTCCCCCCGTCTCAACTTCATCCGAACAGCTGGGCTTCGATCCGCTGCTTCGAGATGGTCTGCGAGTACTTAGAGCTACCGGCGTCGGTGGACGTTTTTTTCTTTTATTTCAACCTTACCAACCCCTCCAAACAGGGGAAAGCAAGAAAAGGGTTTCTTTCTTTCCGTGCTGCCCAGGGTAGGAAGATTTTTAGCCTTTTTGAGGATTCCTACCATGGTTTTAAGGATAAGTATTTCAAGGTTCGTCCCGTCAAGGGTCGCCACCCCTTCTGGTTGTCGTTAGAGGGGGAGCGCCTTATCCAGACTTACTGGAGCTTCGGCGCGGGGTCGAATCCTTTTGTGAAAGTATCGTACAAGAGGTTGTCGGCTGTAGATAAGAATATAGCGAACGTTCTTCTTGCTATCTTTGAAAAGAATCCTGTGAATCCCCACCTTCTTATGGGTGAACGGGAGGCCGGCCGGAGCTATATTCGTGAGTTGCTTTTCTTGTTTGTCTATGTTTCTTTGTCGTTGTTCTTCTTGTTTCCGGTTTGACGACTAACGTTCTTGTTCTTTATTCGCAGTGGAAATGTCTGCCACCGTGACCGGTCTCGAGAATCTGATGAAGACCTTTTTTGAGGCTAGTGATGATGAGAATGCCGAAGAAAAGGACGCCGGCAAGTCGGAGGGTCCGTCAGGGGAAAAAGAGGGCCAGGCTTCCCCTGCCCAGGATACCAAGATGTCGGGAAAGCAGGGCTTAGGGGGTCAGGCTTCCCCTGCCCATGAGGAGGGACCTGCTGACGGGAAGGCGACCCTCTCCCCTCATCCGGATAGCGACGTGGAGCTTATCCACACTCCTAAGAAACGAAAGATGTCTTCCAGCCCGGAGGGGGTCCTAACCGTAATGGAGAGGAATTTTGATGCTTCCAAGTTCATTGACTCCCAGCTGATACCCGGGACAGAAGAGCATTTTCATGCAACCGAGCTGTCCGGGCAGGCGAGGTGGATGTATCGCACCTTGCTTCGTGGGGCCGTGATAGCTCGGAAGGCCGAGTTTGAGCTATCTGGTATGGAGGCGCTTCAGAGGAAGCTTGAGTCTTCTGTTAAGGCGAATAATGACTTTAAGGCTCAAGTTGAGCTCCTCCAGGGTCAGCTATCCGAGATGGGGGGAAAGCTTAATGCTGCTGAGGAGAAGTCGTCGTTTGTTGCGGAGAGGCTAAAGGCGTCCGATGAGACCGTGGCTCGGCTTCTTGAGCGTGAGATGACATTGGAAGGTCAACTGAACGCCGCTCAGGGTCGAGTTGTCGCTTTGGAAAAGGAGCGGGAGCAGGCCATCTCGGAGGCGAAAGCCGCTAGGGTAGAGGCCGTTGATCTTAGGAAGAAGCTTAAGGTGGCCAAGGAGCAAGGGAAGAATGCAATCTTGATGACCGAAGATGCCCTGAAGGCCCAGCTGAAGATTGCTGCTCCTGATTTCGAGACGTCGTCAATTGGTGTTTTCAAGACTATCCAGGATGGGAAAATTGTCGATATGCCGAGGAAGTGAAGTCTCGTAACTTAGGATATTTTGTAATGCATTTGTTGAACAACTTGTTGATACTTTGTCGTTTTGTTTGCCTTGAACAATTTTACTTGTCCGTTCCGTATTTTGACGCTTTATAATTTATCGCCGTTTGATTGCTATGATTTTTGCTTGTTTCATTATTTTGTCGTGTTGTCGTTTTCGTGTTACCGTTTATTCTGGGCGGGCTTATATCTTGTGCCCGTCTTAACGTTTTCGCATTTGGTAGCAGTTCGGACCGGTTCGGTCGCGTAGTCGTCGAACTGGTTGAGGCCTATGAGCCGTCTGGCTCCCAGGGTGATCAGTCCCGGGATGCCGTTTTAGATTTTGGTCACGAGGAGCAGATATGAAGTAAGAAAGTTTTGACAAGTAAAAAATTTGAACAAGTGAAAATTACTCGTCAGTTGGGTAAGTATTTGACAAAGTAAATAAACAAGTTGAATTAACATGTGGATGGGGCGAATACTAGCTATCTGGCTAGGCTCTCTGGTCGGTGAGCCGGTGTGTCAGGAGTAGAACCTCTTTAGGTTATTCGCGTTCCATGTTCTGGGTATTTCCTTGCCGTCAAGTTTTTCGAGTTTGTAAGCGCCCTTGCCGAGTACCTCCCTTACCCTGTAGGGACCTTCCCAATTTGCCGCCAGCTTGCCTTCTCCTGGGGTCGGGACGCCGATGTCGCTGCGTCGCAGGACGAGGTCCCTTTCTTCGAAGTCTCGTTTGAGGACTTTGGCGTTGTAACGTAGGGCTATTCTTTGTTTCAGCGCCGTTTCTGTTAGGTGAGCCATTTCCCTTGTTTCTTCGATCAGGTCTTTCTCAATGGCTTTGCTCATGCCCGCGAGGAGTAGTCGGGGGCTTGGTTCACCGATTTCGACTGGTATCACCGCGTCGACCCCGTATGTTAGGCGAAAGGGGGTTTCCCCCGTGGCGCTTTGCTCGGTTGTCCGGTAGGACCATAAGACGGAGGGGAGTTCGTCGGCCCAGTTTCCCTTCTTACTGTCTAGGCGCTTCTTTAGACCAAGAAGGATGACTTTGTTTGCGGCTTCTACCTGCCCGTTTGTTTGGGGGTGTTCTACTGAGGAGAACTTTTGCTTTATCCCCAGGCCAGAGAGGAATTCCATGAACTTCTTGTCGGTGAACTGGGTCCCATTGTCCGAGATAACGACCTCTGGGATGCCGAAACGGGTTATCACCTGCCTCCACATGAACTTCCGGCAGTTGGAGGACGATATCGTGGCTAGTGGTTCAGCCTCTACCCATTTGGTATAGTAGTCAATGGCTACAATGAGGTATTTGACTTGTCCTGGGCCGACTGGAAAGGGTCCCAGGAGGTCGACTCCCCATTGTGAAAAAGGACGTGTAGTCGTTAGCGAACTTAGCTCGGAGGCTGGCGCCTTGTGGAAGTTGGCGTTTTGTTGACACTTTGTGCATTTTGTGACAAATTCCTTCGAGTCCTTCATCATTGTTGGCCAGTAGTATCCTGCTCGGATGAACTTCCTTGCCAGGGCTTTGCCCCCGATGTGATGTCCGCAACACCCTTCGTGGACTTCTCTAAGCACGTAGTCCGTTTGGTCGGGGTGCAAACACTTCAATAGGGGCTGGCTGAGTCCCTTTTTGAATAGTTGTCCCTGTATGATTGCGTATCTGGCCGCCTCCCTTCTTAAAGCTTTGGCCGCCTTCTCATCTTCAGGCAACTTGCCGAGTTCCAGGAAGTTGGTAATGGGGTCCAGCCATGAGGGGCTCGACTCCGTCAGGTGGAGGGCGACCGTTGGTTCCTTCACCATGCCCTGGATGAGCGACCGGTTACCCGATCCTGGCTTTGTGCTCGCGAGTTTCGACAAAAGGTCTGCTCGTGTGTTCTTTTCTCTTGGAACGTGCTGGATAATGACCTCCTGGAACTGGCTTGTCATTTGCTTAACCTTTTCCAAGTACTTTTGGAGGAGGGGGTCCCGGGCTTGGTAGCTTCCGTTTATCTGCGAGGTGACGACTTGGGAGTCGCTGCATACTTCGACTCTCGTCGCCCCGACTTCCCGAGCCAGCATTAGTCCGCCTAGGAGAGCCTCGTATTCTGCTTGGTTGTTCGACACGGGGAACTCGAACTTGGTCGATTGCTCATAGATGACCCCTGCTGGGCTTTCCAAGATGACCCCTGCTCCTCCGGACGTTTGGTTGGAGGCTCCGTCCACATGAAGCCTCCACCGTGTGCCCGTTTCCTCGGGAGGGTCGCTCGTTACTTCCACCAAGAAGTCTGCCATCGCTTGGGCCTTAATTGCGTGTCGCGGCTCATACTGTAGGTCATATTGTGAGAGCTCGATGGCCCAGGTCATCATCCTACCAGCCAAATCAGGTTTTTGTAGTATTTGCCGAATCGCCTGATCTGTCCTCACGACTATACGATGACTCTGGAAGTATTGTCTTAACCTTCGGGAGGATACTAGGAGCGCCAGCGCCAGTCTTTCCAGTTTACTGTACCTCAGCTCTGGTCCCTGGAGTGCCCTGCTCACGAAGTAGACGGGCTGTTGTGTCCTTGCTTCTTCTGTAACGAGGACCGCGGCAAGCGCTTCCTCGGTTACTGATAGATAAAGGTAGAGCGGTTCTCCGGCTCTGGGTTTCCCGAGGACTGGTGGTGCCGCCAAGATTTGCTTGAAGTGGTTGAATGCCTCTTCGCACGCTGGTGTCCATTCGAACGCCATTCCCTTTCTCATTAAGTTGAAGAAAGGTATGGCCCTTGCCGCCGATGCGCTGAGGAAACGGGACAAAGCTGTCAATCTCCCGGCAAGTCTCTAGACGTCTTTGATGCAACCCGGACTCTTCATTTGAAGGACCGCTTGGCATTTTTCGGGATTGGCTTCCACTCCTCTTTGAGTGATCATGAAGCCTAGGAACTTTCCGGCCTCCATGGCGAACGCGCATTTGAGTGGATTAAGCCTCATGCCGTGTTGTCGTAGGGACGAGAAAACGTCATTAAGGTCACTCAGGAGATCGTCAGGTCGGGCGGTCTTTGCGAGTATGTCATCTACATAAACTTCCACTGTTTTGCCCAGGAGTTCGCTGAATATCTTATTCATCAACCTTTGGTATGTGGCTCCTGCGTTTTTTAGGCCAAATGGCATTACCTTGTAACAATAGATTCCCCCTGGCGTTATGAACGCCGTTTTTTCCTCGTCGGGTCGGTGCATCGGTATCTGATTGTACCCTGGATAGGCATCCATGAAACTCAGATATCTGTACCCTGCCGCTGCGTCGACGAGCGTATCAATATTAGGTAGGGGGTACCAGTCCTTGAGACAAGCCTTGTTGAGGTCAGAGTAGTCTACGCACATTCTCCACCTCCCGTTGTGTTTTTTAACCAGAACCACATTCGACAACCAAGTCGAGTAATCCAATTCCCGGATGAATCCTGCTTCTAAGAGGCTGGCCGTTTGCTTGGCTACCTCGTCTGCCCTTTCCTGCGACATTTTCCTCCTTCTCTGGGCCACTGGTTTGGCTCCTGCCTTTACGGTCAGGCGATGCGACATGAGCTGGGGGTCTATCCCTGGCATGTCGGCAGGCGTCCAGGCAAAGAGGTCGGCGTTAGCCCTGATCATCTCCATCAAAGGTTCCTTTATTTCGTGCGGGAGGTTTCTGTTTATGAATGTGAACTTATCGTGCTCCTCGCCGACTCTGAACTTTTCCAAGTCTCCTTCTGGCTCTGGTCTGGGTTTGTCGTCTACCCTGGCGTCCAGGTCGGCCAGGAAAACCCCTGACGCCTCCTTGGATTTTTTCCTGAGAGAGAGGCTGGCATGGTCGCAAGCGACTGCCGTTTCCAAGTCGCCCCGGAGGGATCCCACAGATCCATCATCGGTGATGAACTTCATCACCAGTAGTTTCGTACTGATAGCTGCCCCCAAGTCGTTAATGGTCTTTCTCCCCAGGATGATGTTATAGGCCGTCGAATCTCGTAATATTACAAAGTCTGCCATGATTGTCCTTCGTCTTTGCCCTTGTCCCACAGAGGTCGGGAGTGTGATGATTCCGTCTGGCTTAATGAAGTGGTCTCCTAACCCTACCACACCGTGCTGGTGGGTCGTCAGGTCGGAATCTCTCAGTCCCAGGGCATCGAAAACGTTTCGGAACATGATGTTTGAGTCTGCCCCCGTGTCTACCAAGATTCGTTTGACGAGACCAGTTCCGACCCTAGCCGTGATGACCATGGGCGGACTTTCCGGCACTTCGTCGAACCATTGGTCCTCCGGGCCGAAAGAGATAGGTGGGAGACCCTTAAGACTTCTAACAGGTGGGGTGGAGACCGCTAAGATCTTGGCATCTTTCTTCTGCGCCGATTTCGACCTCGGGGCGGTATTCCTGGCCGTCACCACGTTTACCACCGTGAGACCGTGGTCGTCACCCTCTGGCTCCTGTCGTCGTCTTGTTGGTCGGGATCTGTCCTCGTTATCGTTGTCCCGGTTGCGTCTCCTTGGTTCCCTTATAAGGTGGGAGAAGTCGGCAAGTTTGCCGTCCCTGATAGCTTGCTCGAGGGCATCCTTTAGGTCAAAGCAGTCTTAGGTCTTGTGCCCGTAACCCTTGTGGTACTCGCAGTAGAGGTTCTTGTTTCCTCCCGTCCTGTCCTTCAGTGGTCGGGGCTTCGACAGTATCCCCTTTTCTGCTATCTGTTGGAAAACTTCAGTGATCGATGCCGTGAGGGGGGTGTAATTGGTGAACTTCCCAACTCGGGGGAACGGTTTGGATGGTTTACTCGGACTGCCGTCCTTGGCGTGTTCCTTTGGTCTTTCTCTGGCTTCGAAGTGCCGGGGTTGGTTGTAGGCGGGCTGCCGTTTATTGGCAGCCACAACCCGGCTGACTTCCTCGTCATTAATGTATTCTTTGGCCACGCCCTGGATCTCTTGCATCGTCCAGACGGGCTTCGTGGTGAGGTGTTTCCTGAAATCCTCATTCGAGAGCCCGTTTGTTAAGCACAAACTTGCCACTGAGTCCGTCAGACCGTCAATTTCCAAGCACTCGTCGTTAAAACGGTCCAGGTACTTCCTGGTCGGCTCTCCGGGTCTCTGGGTCACCCCCAGTAAATTGATTGGGTGTTTGGCTTTGACAATCCTAGTTGTGAACTGAGCCAAGAAGGCGTGGCTAATGTCGGAGAATTGGGTCACCGAGCCTTGTGGGAGGTTGTTAAACCACCGTATTGCCGGGCCCGCTAAGGTGACCGGGAAAGCGCGACATCTGACCTCATCTCCCACCCCTTCTAAGTTCATCCTGGCCTCAAAGGCCGTCAGGTGTTCCAGGGGGTCTTGCGTTCCGTCATACTTAATGTCTGTCGGCTTGTCGAAGTGTTTTGGTAGTCGGACCTCGAGTACAGAGCGGTGGAAAGGGGTCGCTCCTATTATGACGGGTCCTCGGGCAGTTCTTCTCGACTCATTGTTCTCGCGGTGGGCTTCCTCGTTGCCTCTGTTCGACGCGCGCCGCCTTTCGTGTCGGGCGTAGATAATGGGGTCGCGACTTCTTCTTCTGGGGCGTACCCGTTCCCCCGTGCCCGTCTTGCCGTTTTCGCATTTGGTAGCAGTTCGGACCGGTTCGGTCGCGTAGTCGTCGAACTGGTTGAGGCCTATGAGCCGTCTGGCTCCCGGGGTGATCAGTCCCGGGGTGCCTTTTTAGATTTTGGTCACGAGGAGCAGATATGAAGTAAGAAAGTTTTGACAAGTAAAAAATTTGAACAAGTGAAAATTACTCGTCAGTTGGGTAAGTATTTGACAAAGTAAATAAACAAGTTGAATTAACATGTGGATGGGGCGAATACTAACTATCTGGCTAGGCTCTCTGGTCGGTGAGCCGGTGTGTCAGGAGTAGAACCTCTTTAGGTTATTCGCGTTCCATGTTCTGGGTATTTCCTTGCCGTCAAGTTTTTCGAGTTTGTAAGCGCCCTTGCCGAGTACCTCCCTTACCCTGTAGGGACCTTCCCAATTTGCCGCCAGCTTGCCTTCTCCTGGGGTCGGGACGCCGATGTCGCTGCGTCGCAGGACGAGGTCCCTTTCTTCGAAGTCTCGTTTGAGGACTTTGGCGTTGTAACGTAGGGCTATTCTTTGTTTCAGCGCCGTTTCTGTTAGGTGAGCCATTTCCCTTGTTTCTTCGATCAGGTCTTTCTCAATGGCTTCGCTCATGCCCGCGAGGAGTAGTCGGGGGCTTGGTTCGCCGATTTCGACTGGTATCACCGCGTCGACCCCGTATGTTAGGCGAAAGGGGGTTTCCCCCGTGGCGCTTTGCTCGGTTGTCCGGTAGGACCATAAGACGGAGGGGAGTTCGTCGGCCCAGTTTCCCTTCTTACTGTCTAGGCGCTTCTTTAGACCAAGAAGGATGACTTTGTTTGCGGCTTCTACCTGCCCGTTTGTTTGGGGGTGTTCTACTGAGGAGAACTTTTGCTTTATCCCCAGGCCAGAGAGGAATTCCATGAACTTCTTGTCGGTGAACTGGGTCCCATTGTCCGAGATAACGACCTCTGGGATGCCGAAACGGGTTATCACCTGCCTCCACATGAACTTCCGGCAGTTGGAGGACGATATCGTGGCTAGTGGTTCAGCCTCTACCCATTTGGTATAGTAGTCAATGGCTACAATGAGGTATTTGACTTGTCCTGGGCCGACTGGAAAGGGTCCCAGGAGGTCGACTCCCCATTGTGAAAAAGGACGTGTAGTCGTTAGCGAACTTAGCTCGGAGGCTGGCGCCTTGTGGAAGTTGGCGTTTTGTTGACACTTTGTGCATTTTGTGACAAATTCCTTCGAGTCCTTCATCATTGTTGGCCAGTAGTATCCTGCTCGGATGAGCTTCCTTGCCAGGGCTTTGCCCCCGATGTGATGTCCGCAACACCCTTCGTGGACTTCTCTAAGCACGTAGTCCGTTTGGTCGGGGTGCAAACACTTCAATAGGGGCTGGCTGAGTCCCTTTTTGAATAGTTGTCCCTGTATGATTGCGTATCTGGCCGCCTCCCTTCTTAAAGCTTTGGCCGCCTTCTCATCTTCAGGCAACTTGCCGAGTTCCAGGAAGTTGGTAATGGGGTCCAGCCATGAGGGGCTCGACTCCGTCAGGTGGAGGGCGACCGTTGGTTCCTTCACCATGCCCTGGATGAGCGACCGGTTACCCGATCCTGGCTTTGTGCTCGCGAGTTTCGACAAAAGGTCTGCTCGTGTGTTCTTTTCTCTTGGAACGTGCTGGATAATGACCTCCTGGAACTGGCTTGTCATTTGCTTAACCTTTTCCAAGTACTTTTGGAGGAGGGGGTCCCGGGCTTGGTAGCTTCCGTTTATCTGCGAGGTGACGACTTGGGAGTCGCTGCATACTTCGACTCTCGTCGCCCCGACTTCCCGAGCCAGCATTAGTCCGCCTAGGAGAGCCTCGTATTCTGCTTGGTTGTTCGACACGGGGAACTCGAACTTGGTCGATTGCTCATAGATGACCCCTGCTGGGCTTTCCAAGATGACCCCTGCTCCTCCGGACGTTTGGTTGGAGGCTCCGTCCACATGAAGCCTCCACCGTGTGCCCGTTTCCTCGGGAGGGTCGCTCGTTACTTCCACCAAGAAGTCTGCCATCGCTTGGGCCTTAATTGCGTGTCGCGGCTCATACTGTAGGTCATATTGTGAGAGCTCGATGGCCCAGGTCATCATCCTACCAGCCAAATCAGGTTTTTGTAGTATTTGCCGAATCGCCTGATCTGTCCTCACGACTATACGATGACTCTGGAAGTATTGTCTTAACCTTCGGGAGGATACTAGGAGCGCCAGCGCCAGTCTTTCCAGTTTACTGTACCTCAGCTCTGGTCCCTGGAGTGCCCTGCTCACGAAGTAGACGGGCTGTTGTGTCCTTGCTTCTTCTGTAACGAGGACCGCGGCAAGCGCTTCCTCGGTTACTGATAGATAAAGGTAGAGCGGTTCTCCGGCTCTGGGTTTCCCGAGGACTGGTGGTGCCGCCAAGATTTGCTTGAAGTGGTTGAATGCCTCTTCGCACGCTGGTGTCCATTCGAACGCCATTCCCTTTCTCATTAAGTTGAAGAAAGGTATGGCCCTTGCCGCCGATGCGCTGAGGAAACGGGACAAAGCTGTCAATCTCCCGGCAAGTCTCTGGACGTCTTTGATGCAACCCGGACTCTTCATTTGAAGGACCGCTTGGCATTTTTCGGGATTGGCTTCCACTCCTCTTTGAGTGATCATGAAGCCTAGGAACTTTCCGGCCTCCATGGCGAACGCGCATTTGAGTGGATTAAGCCTCATGCCGTGTTGTCGTAGGGACGAGAAAACGTCATTAAGGTCACTCAGGAGATCGTCAGGTCGGGCGGTCTTTGCGAGTATGTCATCTACATAAACTTCCACTGTTTTGCCCAGGAGTTCGCTGAATATCTTATTCATCAACCTTTGGTATGTGGCTCCTGCGTTTTTTAGGCCAAATGGCATTACCTTGTAACAATAGATTCCCCCTGGCGTTATGAACGCCGTTTTTTCCTCGTCGGGTCGGTGCATCGGTATCTGATTGTACCCTGAATAGGCGTCCATGAAACTCAGATATCTGTACCCTGCCGCTGCGTCGACGAGCGTATCAATATTAGGTAGGGGGTAGCAGTCCTTGGGACAAGCCTTGTTGAGGTCAGAGTAGTCTACGCACATTCTCCACCTCCCGTTGTGTTTTTTAACCAGAACCACATTCGACAACCAAGTCGAGTAATCCAATTCCCGGATGAATCCTGCTTCTAAGAGGCTGGCCGTTTGCTTGGCTACCTCGTCTGCCCTTTCCTGCGACATTTTCCTCCTTCTCTGGGCCACTGGTTTGGCTCCTGCCTTTACGGCCAGGCGATGCGACATGAGCTGGGGGTCTATCCCTGGCATGTCGGCAGGCGTCCAGGCAAAGAGGTCGGCGTTAGCCCTGATCATCTCCATCAAAGGCTCCTTTATTTCGTGCGGGAGGTTTCTGTTTATGAATGTGAACTTATCGTGCTCCTCGCCGACTCTGAACATTTCCAAGTCTCCTTCTGGCTCTGGTCTGGGTTTGTCGTCTACCCTGACGCCTCCTTGGATTTTTTCCTGAGAGAGAGGCTGGCATGGTCGCAAGCGACTGCCGTTTCCAAGTCGCCCCGGAGGGATCCCACGGATCCATCATCGGTGATGAACTTCATCACCAGTAGTTTCGTACTGATAGCTGCCCCCAAGTCGTTAATGGTCTTTCTCCCCAGGATGATGTTATAGGCCGTCGAATCTCGTAATATTACAAAGTCTGCCATGATTGTCCTTCGTCTTTGCCCTTGTCCCACAGAGGTCGGGAGTGTGATGATTCCGTCTGGCTTAATGAAGTGGTCTCCTAACCCTACCACACCGTGCTGGTGGGTCGTCAGGTCGGAATCTCTCAGTCCCAGGGCATCGAAAACGTTTCGGAACATGATGTTTGAGTCTGCCCCCGTGTCTACCAAGATTCGTTTGACGAGGCCAGTTCCGACCCTAGCCGTGATGACCATGGGCGGACTTTCCGGCACTTCGTCGAACCATTGGTCCTCCGGGCCGAAAGAGATAGGTGGGAGACCCTTAAGACTTCTAACAGGTGGGGTGGAGACCGCTAAGATCTTGGCATCTTTCTTCTGCGCCGATTTCGACCTCGGGGCGGTATTCCTGGCCGTCACCACGTTTACCACCGTGAGACCGTGGTCGTCACCCTCTGGCTCCTGTCGTCGTCTTGTTGGTCGGGATCTGTCCTCGTTATCGTTGTCTCGGTTGCGTCTCCTTGGTTCCCTTATAAGGTGGGAGAAGTCGGCAAGTTTGCCGTCCCTGATAGCTTGCTCGAGGGCATCCTTTAGGTCAAAGCAGTCTTGGGTCTTGTGCCCGTAACCCTTGTGGTACTCGCAGTAGAGGTTCTTGTTTCCTCCCGTCCTGTCCTTCAGTGGTCGGGGCTTCGACAGTATCCCCTTTTCTGCTATCTGTTGGAAAACTTCAGTGATCGATGCCGTGAGGGGGTGTAATTGGTGAACTTCCCAACTCGGGGGAACGGTTTGGATGGTTTACTCGGACCGCCGTCCTTGGCGTGTTCCTTTGGTCTTTCTCTGGCTTCGAAGTGTCGGGGTTGGTTGTAGGCGGGCTGCCGTTTATTGGCAGCCACAACCCGGCTGACTTCCTCGTCATTAATGTATTCTTTGGCCACGCCCTGGATCTCTTGCATCGTCCAGACGGGCTTCGTGGTGAGGTGTTTCCTGAAATCCTCATTCGAGAGCCCGTTTGTTAAGCACAAACTTGCCACTGAGTCCGTCAGACCGTCAATTTCCAAGCACTCGTCGTTAAAACGGTCCAGGTACTTCCTGGTCGGCTCTCCGGGTCTCTGGGTCACCCCCAGTAAATTGATTGGGTGTTTGGCTTTGACAATCCTAGTTGTGAACTGAGCCAAGAAGGCGTGGCTAATGTCAGAGAATTGGGTCACCGAGCCTTGTGGGAGGTTGTTAAACCACCGTATTGCCGGGCCCGCTAAGGTGACCGGGAAAGCGCGACATCTGACCTCATCTCCCACCCCTTCTAAGTTCATCCTGGCCTCAAAGGCCGTCAGGTGTTCCAGGGGGTCTTGCGTTCCGTCATACTTCATGTCTGTCGGCTTGTCGAAGTGTTTTGGTAGTCGGACCTCGAGTACAGAGCGGTGGAAAGGGGTCGCTCCTATTATGACAGGTCCTCGGGCAGTTCTTCTCGACTCATTGTTCTCGCGGTGGGCTTCCTCGTTGCCTCTGTTCGACGCGCGCCGCCTTTCGTGTCGGGCGTAGATAATGGGGTCGCGACTTCTTCTTCTGGGGCGTACCCGTTCCCCCGTGCTCTCCGACTCGTATTGGGGGCTCGGCGTGCGCCTCGAGCGGCTCCTCGAACGGGAACGGGTGGGGCTCCGCTCTGGGGAGCGTTGGTCGCGCTCTCTTTCTGCTAGCCTGCGCTCTAAGTCCTGCATTCTGTGGCGTAGTTCTTGCATTATCCTGGCGTGGTTATCACCCGTCCCCCCGAAGGGGCGTCTCTCGTGAGTCTGCGTCGCATCCCTCGGGGGAGACCGTTGCTGTTGCCGGGATTCCGTCGCGACGGCGCCTCCCCCGAGTACGGGGGGCGCTACCTCGGAACCTGTCCCAGTCTGGACCAGCACGAAATCCATGAACGTTCGTTCCCCGGCAACGGCGCCAATGTTCGGTAGGTCGGGTACCGGACGGTTCGGGTTAGGACCCTGAGGTCAACGTTTCGGATGGTGGAGAAGCTCGTCTGGTCGTGGTTTCTTGGTCCTGGGTGAGCGAGATCCCGAGCACTTCAAATGGAGAGGGGGGTGCCACCTGCAAAGACACTCCGATGCCCTTGTCAGAATATGTGCAGGCGGAGAGGAAATGGTGCGTGAATGTGACGTACCTTGGGGGGAGAGCCAGTCTCCCCCTTATATACATGTCAGTAGTGGGCCCTTCCAATGGGCAGGCCCATACCCTTAAAGGTGTTGTCCCACGGCTGTGTGCGAGCCGTACGGGACGCGTGTCCGGGTCGGGTGGAGGACGCACCACTGGGCCGGCGAGAACTCGGGTCGGGTTGACCCGTGCGAGTTTTGGGCCAGGCCGTAACATCAACCTCCCCACACTTAAACAATAGCATGTCCTCATGCTAAGTCCAAGATAAAGAGTAAGTTAAGGTTAAAGTGGTGAAATCTCATGCAATGCAATCTACTCTAAATGCAACTACCTACATGCATCATGCAATTCTTAATTGTTATTCACTTGTATGTAAAGCTTACATGTAGTTGAATTGATTCACATTCTCAAGGAGTCATATATATATATATATATATAGCCAAACCTTAGATAATGATAAAGCACTTTTACAGTTGAGATGGGAGAGAAAAAACATTCTATAAACTTGCAAGACAATTAATAATTCAAGCAGAGATATATGTTAATGAGTCATTGAACCCTCACTGGATTTTGTGTTTACTCTCTAGTCACTCAGTGTTTATTGGGTTAATCACTCTATTCTTCTTTTTATCCTTCCTTTCTATAACTTTGTTCTTCATCTAACCAATCAACAATTATAGAATATAGGCATACAAAAGTCATGAGGTCTTTAATTAAGGTTGTAATGGGGTCAAGGTAAAGGTAAAGGTATATGTATAAGGCTAAGTGAGCTAATTAAGCGAATCCTTGATTTGTCTAAGATCTCACCTAACATACATACTTTGTAAAGCAAAACTTCTTTACCTATGTTCCCACTTTTTCCCACTTTTGATGTTACATGCTCATACTTTAACTTTTGTCCCATGTGCATTTATTTTGCATTTGGGGAATTCTTTTGTATCTCCTTTATTCAAATACTGAAAAATAACATTTTTTTATTGCACATGGTAATTCAATTATTTGATTTTACATGAGCATGCTTTCCAAAATTTTTATTTGAATAATTTTGTTCTTTTCAACTTTTCTACCTTTTGTTTTTATCATCCATGTTCCCAATAGGTTTCCCACATTTAAACAATTACACACTTTCTATCTTAAGCTAACCAAGGATTCAACTTGGGATTTTTATTTTGTTTTTCTACTTAAGGCTAGTATTGTGGTTTATAGAATAAGAGGGGGTTTAAAGGTTCAAGAGGGCTGACAAGCGTGATGTAAAAGGTAGGCTAATTTGGGATAAGTGAGCTAAAATCAAACAATGGCCTCAATCTCTCTCTTGGTATGTATTTCTATTCTATAATCGGACATATAGATTAAAACAAAGTAAAGAACATCAGAATAAAAAAGAAGGGCGGAACACACAGGAATAAAATATTATGGTTTGAATGTAACCATACAATTAAGCTCAAAACTCACAGGATGTGTGTTCTCTAACTCAAAAATCATATATCAGTTATGTATGTCATGCAAGTAAAATTAAAAGTTCCCATTATTCTCAATGTAAAACTTAAGGTGGCTTTAAAGTTCTAGTGTTTCTCCTTGATGAAATGTTGTTAACTAACTAACATTTAATGCTATATATACAAGGTGTGTAGATTGTTTTTATTATATCCAAGTTTCTAGTTTACTTCCTTTTTATATTTTCAAATTAAACTAAGCTATCTTATGCTAGAAAGGGTAAATTATACTAATTAATCCACAATTTCTATAACTAATAAGTTAGAATTGCAACTAAACTAAATGGTTAAAATATGAACTAAAAATGCAAAATAGAGAAATAGAGTAGAAATACATGAAAATAGCAATGTATAAGTACTGAGAAAATAAAAATAAAAATAAAGAGAAAAATAGCAAAATAAAATGAGAGAGTCTGTAGTGGTTCACCAAAAAAATACGCCAGAGATGGCGACCTCCCCACACTTAAAATGAAGCATCGTCCCTGATGCTCACTCAAGCAGGGTGTGAAGGGGTGTCATCACTGGAAGGGTGGGTAGCTGGAGTCTCTGTGGTGGTGGTCTGAGGATCTGCCTGCTGCAGAGGAGGTGCTGACTGAATAGGGATCTCTGGGTCTACAGCCTGAATCTGAGGCGGAGCCTACTGATGTGATGCAGCCTGCTCTGTGCCTGTCTGTGCAGCCTCGCACTGTGGATGGGTCTCTGCCTCGTGATCATCTGCCTCCTCCTCAGATGGTGTGTCAGGCTCTGAGGGAATGTCGCCGCCAGATCGGATCATCAGCTTCAGGTGCTCATAGCGTCGCTTGTTGCGACGCTCCATCTGGTCGAGCCGCCGAAACAGGCGGTGCACTAGGTGATAAACTGGCTCTGAGGCAGGTGGAGGTGCAGTAGTGGTAGCAGGGGTGGCTGGGGTAGCTGTGGAGGAAGAGGGGTCGGCAGACGGTGTGGCTGTCTCAGCAGTAGCAGTGAGGAATGGAGGTCTGTAGCCCAAAGCCAGAAAATTCCTGCTGTGAGGGATAATCTTCTTGCATTCTGCAGCAGGTGGATTCTCATCAGCATCCTCCCAAGGCACGTCAGCTTGACGGCCTAGCTGTGTAATCAGATAAGGAAAGGGTAGAGTGCCTCGGACGTGGACCCTGGCCATATAGTACCGGATAAAGCGTGGCAGGTACAGGTCCTTACCCTCCATCACACACCATAGGAGGGTGATCATAGCAGCAGGGATCTCTGTCTCATGGGTACTCGGCATAACAAAATTGCTCAGGATCTGGTGCCATAGCCGAGCCTCATCTTTTAAGTAAATCCGCTTGATTTCCTTTGGCATGGTGGTATTCTGACCCATGATCCATGGAACGGTCGGGTCAAGGGCTATCCTGGCCTTGACTGCATCCCAATCAAACTTCATGAAGCGCATATCCTCCTCAGCTCTTTGATAACCATCCAGCTGATCAGATTTAGGCAGAAGCTTCAGAACATCCTCTATGGCCTCTTCAGTGACCAGAATCTGCTTCCCTCTTAGGTTCACTGCATCTAGGGAAGTCTTGAAGTAATTGCAGTAGAATTCCCTTACCTCAGCTTTGCTAAAGTCCCTAATTAGAGGTGTCCAGAGTTCTTAAGCACACTCTTCTTTTTGCTTTGGACCTTGACTTTAACCGCTTAGTCTCAAGTTTTCACTTGACACCTTCACGCCACAAGCACATGGTTAGGGACAGCTTGGTTTAGCCGCTTAGGCCAGGATTTTATTCCTTTAGGCCCTCCTATCCACTGATGCTCAAAGCCTTGGATCCTTTTTATTACCCTTGCCTTTTGGTTTTGAAGGCTATTGACTTTTTCTGCTTGATTTTTCTTTTTCTTTCTCTAAATTTTTTTTTTCTGCAAGCTTTTGTATTCACTGCTTTTTCTTGCTTCAAGAATCATTTTTATGATTTTTCAGATTTTCAATAACATGTCTCATGTTCATCATTCTTTCAAGAGCCAACATATTTAACAGTCTTAAACATCAAATTCAAAAGACATATGCACTGTTCAAGCATTCATTCAGGAGACAGAAAGCATTGCCACCACATGTAAATAACTAGAATTTTTTTTGTTAAAAACTCGAAATTTATTGCCTCTTATTCTAAAGATCTATTTTATTCATGTTTGCTGATGATGAGAAAAATAAATTATAACTTAATTGAAAATAAGATCAAAATAGGTTTGCTAGTTGCTACTACTTATATCTACTTTCTAAGGTAAACTCCTATAATGACAACTATCACAGAGTTAAAGCAAAAATTGGAATTTAACAACCTTTGTTCTGGGAAGTGGATGTTCCTCTAATCTGCGGGGTGCTTGGTCCTTCAAGAGATAATTTCTGGTGCTTCAATTCCCTTAAATCACGCTCTTGCTCCTCCTGCTCTTTAAGTAAATAGCAAAGAATGCTACTTTGTTCCTTTTGTTCTTTCTTTATTTGTTCCATAGCTTCTTGCATCTTGGTAATAGATGTTTCAAGATACTCCCAGTATGCAAATTGAGGGATTTCTGGGAGAATTTCCTGTGTTCTCTTCTTGATGGGGTCATCCTGTGCTTATTGTTTTTCCATTGATGCTTTGGTGATTGGCCGCTCAACTGAGATATACTCAGTTATTCCCATCCTTACTCCAGCATCCTTGCAGAGCATAGAAATCAAGCTTTGATAAGCCAACCTGGCATCTTTGGAATTTTTGTTTACAATTTTGTAAAATTCAGTTGAAATCAGTTGATGAACTTCCACTTCTTTTCTCATCATGATGCAATGGATCATCACTGCTCTTCTAATAGTGACTTCAGAACGGTTGGTAGTGGGCAGCAGAGAATGCCCAATGAAGTCCAGCCATCCTCTGGCGACTGGTTTGAGATCTTCTCTTTTGAGTTGATTTGGGACACCCTTCGTGCTGGTGGTCCACCTGGCTCCAGGGATACATATATCCTCTAGAATCTTATCCAGGCTCTTGTCTGTTCTCATCATTCTCCTATTGAAGGAGTCTGGATCATCTTTCAGCTGAGGTAGCTTTAAGATCTCCCTGATCTTGTCAGGGTGGGTATGAACAATCTTTCCTCTGACCAAGGTCTGATAGTCATAGAGAACAGATCCAGATAGTCTTTGCCTGTTTGTTTGCCACATATTAGCATAGAACTCCTAGACTATATTCCTTCCCACTTTCGTTTCAGGATTAGCTAGGATCTTCCAGTTCCTGATTCGAATTTGCTCCTGGATCTCCGGATATTCGTCTTCTTTCAGATCGAATCTAACTTCCGGGATCACTGATCTTAGACCCATTATTTTGTAATAATGGTCTGAATGTTCTTTAGTTAAAAACTTCCATTGATTCCAAAGTGGTTTTGGTACACTCTCTTTCTTACCTCTTGAAGTGGGTTGTTTTCCTTTAGGAGCCATGATCTTAGTGGGTATGGTTTAGTGATCACGGATAAACACACCAAACTTAGAGGTTTACTTGTCCTCAAGCAAAATAAAAGAAAGGAGAGGGATAGAAGGAGAGCTAGTGTCGAATGGTGGATTTAAGGAGGGAGGCCAAATGTGTTTTTAAAAGGGAGGGGGGTAGGATTTTCAAAAATATTAAAAAAGATAAGATAGAAGATATGATTTAAAAAGTATGATATGAAAAGATGTAATTTAAGATTAAAAAGATATGAAGGATATTTGAAAAAGATAAATTTGGATTTTGAAAAAGATAATGTGGAGATTTGAAAAAGATATTGATTAGTTAAAAAGATTTTAGAATGAAAAGATATAGATTTGTTTTGAAAATTTGAAAAAGAGTTGAATTGGATTGAAAAGAAGAATTCGTGTTTATGGATTAAGATACATTTGATATTTTTAAGGTAGGATTTTTAGAAATTAGGGATTTTAGAAATCAGGGTTCTTAACATGTTTATGCAAGAAATCATGAATTGAAACATGAAAATTAAAATTAGAATGAAAAATATGAAGTAAAAACGAATTCACCACCTCCCCACCATCCTGGCGTTTGAACGCCCAAATGCTGCATGTTTTGGGCGTTCAACGCCCAGCTGTTGCTTCTTTCTGGCGTTGAACGCCAGGAACTCTTTTGTCACTGGGCGTTAACGTTGTAAATCTGGCGTTAAACGCCCAGAAGGAGCTTCTTTCTGGTGTTCAACGCCCAGAAGATGCTTCTTTCTGGCGTTTAACGCCCAGATGGCCATCCTTACTGACGTTTTCTTGCCAGTGAGCTCTTTTTCTCTATTTTGTGTGCAGATTCTTTCTGTAACCCTGTGAACTTATGTAATTGACTCTTTACCTTAGTATCAATGAACTTTATATGAACAAATAAAATCAAGAATATGGCAAAATGCTTAGAGGAAGTGATGCTCCATGGCTGGGTTGCCTCCCAGCAAGCGCTTTTTTATTGTCTTTAGCTGGACCTTGCTGAGCTTTTAATTTAGCTTCAGCCTTGAGCACTCTTGCTCAATATTGCCTTCAAGATAGTGCTTGATTCTCTGTCCATTAACAATGAACTTCTTATCAGAATCAATATCTTGAAGTTCCACATAACCATATGGTGATACACTTGTAATCACATATGGTCCCCTCCACCGGGATTTCAGTTTTCCGGGGAATAGCCTGAGTCTAGAGTTAAACAACAGAACCTTCTGTCTTGGTTCAAAGATTCTAGATGACAGCTTTCTGTCATGCCACTTTTTTTATTTCTCTTTATAAAGCTTGGCATTTTCGAAAGTAGTGAATCTGAATTCCTCTAGCTCATTTAGCTGAAGCAATCTTTCTTCTCCAGCTAATTTGGCATCAAAGTTCAGGAATCTGGTTGTCCAGTAGGCTTTATGTTCCAGTTCCACGGGCAGGTGACATGCCTTACCATATACAAGTTGGTATGGAGAGGTCCCTATAGGAGTCTTGAATGCTGTTCTGTATGTCCACAGAGCATCATCCAAGCTTCTTGCCCAATCCTTTCTACGGGTATTTACAGTCCGTTCTAGGATTCTTTTTAGCTCTATGTTAGAGACTTCAGCTTGCCCATTAGTTTGTGGATGATATGGAGTTGCCACCTTGTGGTGAATCCCATACCGGACCATGGCAGAGTAAAACTGTTTGTTGCAGAAGTGAGTGCCCCCATCACTGATTAGTACTATAGGGACCTCAAACCTGCTGAAGATATATTTCTGGAGGAACTTCAGCACTGTTTTAGTATCATTGGTGGGTGTGGCATAACCATGAGGCAGATTACCAGCTCTTTGGCAACTGTCACAGTTACGTACAAACTCTCGGGAATCTCTATAGAGTGTGGGCCAATAAAAGCCACATTGGAGGACCTTGGTGGCTGTTCGCTCACCTCCGAAATGGCCTCCATATTGTGATCCATGGCAATGCCATAGGATCCTCTGTGCTTCTTCTCTAGGCACACACCTACGGATTATTCCGTCTGCACATCTCTTGAAGAGATAGGGTTCATCCCACAAGTAGTACTTTGCATCAGTGATTAATTTTTTCTTTTGTTGCCTGTTGTACTCCTTAGGTATGAACTTTGCAGCCTTATAGTTTACAATGTCTGCAAACCATGGTATTTCCTGAATGGCAAACAAATGCTCATCCGAGAAAGTCTCAGAGATCTCAAGAGAGGGGAGGGACGTCCCTTCTACTGGCTCTATCCGGGACAGATGATCAGCCACTTGGTTCTCTGTCCCTTTTCTGTCTCTTATTTCTATATCAAACTCTTGCAGAAGCAACACCCATCTTATGAGCCTGGGTTTTGAATCCTGCTTTGTGAGTAGATATTTAAGAGCAGCATGGTCAGTATACACAATCACCTTTAATCCTACTAAGTATGATCTAAACTTGTCAATGGCATAAACCACTGCAAGCAATTCTTTTTCTCATGAAAGGATCAACAAAAGCCTCAACAAGGCTTTAATAATGGTGGAAGAAACAGGTTTAGTAATAGCAAGCCTTTTCCATCATCCACTTAGCAACAGACAGAGAACTCTGAACAAAATACCTCTAATTTAGCAAACTTAGTCTCTGATCTATCTAAGGCCACTGTGAGTTTCATGAATGAAACAAGATCCTCCATTAGAAATCCCTCCTAGTACTCTCCCAAGCAATACAGAAGAAAATCCAAAAGGAGAGTGCAAGGCCATTGATATAACCATCATGGCTGAATCCAAGGAAGAAGGGGAGGACGTAAATCCCAGTGAGGAAGACCTCCTGGGACGTCCAGTGATCAATAAGGAGTTTCCCTTTGAGGAACCAAAGGAATCTGAGGCTCATCTAGAGACCATAGAGATTCCATTAAACCTCCTTATGCCATTCATGAGCTCTGATGAGTATTCCTCTTCTGAAGAGAATAAGGATGTTACTGAGGAGCAAGCTACCAAGTACCTTGATGCAATCATGAAGCTGAATGCCAAATTATTTGGTATTGAGACTTGGGAAGATGAACCTCCCTTGTTCACCAATGAACTGAGTGATCTGGATCAACTGACATTGCCTCAGAAGAAACAGGATCCTGGAAAGTTCCTAATACCTTGTACCATAGGCACCATGATCTTTGAAAAGGCTCTATGTGACCTTGGTTCAGGGATAAACCTCATGCCCCTCTCTATAATAGAGAAGCTGGGAATCTTTGGGGTGCAAGCTACTAAAATCTCATTAGAGATGGCAGACAATTCAAGAAAACAGACTTATGGACAAGTAGAGGAGGTGTTAGTAAAGGTTGGAGGCCTTTACATCCCTGCTGATTTCATAGTCCTAGATACTGGGAAGGATGAGGATGAATCCACCATCCTTGGAAGACCCTTCCTAGCCACAGCAAGAGCTGTGATTGATGTTGACAGAGGTGAACTAGTCCTTCAATTGAATGAGGACTCCCTTGTGTTTAAAACTCGAGGTCATCCTTCTATAAATATGGAGAGGAAGCATAAAAAGCTTCTCTCAAAATAGAGTCAACCAGAGCCCCCACAGTCAAACTCTAAGTTTGGTGTTGGGAGGCCACAACCAAACTCTAAGTTTGGTGTTGAACTCCCATATCCTAACTCTAAGTTTGGTGTTGGAAAGTCTCAACAATGCTCTGAACATCTGTGAGGCTCCATGAGTGCCCACTGTCAAGCTATTGACATTAAAGAAGCGCTTGTTGGGAGGCAACCCAATTTTTATTTATCTAATTTTATTGTTCTTTCATGTTTTATTAGGTTCATGATCATGTGGAGTCACAAAATAAATATAAAAATTGAAAACGGAATCAAAAACAGCAGAAGAAAAATCACACCCTAGAGGAAGATCTCACTGGCGTTTAAACGCTAGTAAGAAGCATCTGGCTGGCGTTCAACGCCAGAATAGAGCATGGTTATGGCGCTGAACGCCCAAAATGGGCAGCACCTGGGCGTTTGAATGCTAGAATTGCACCCTGGAAAAGAGCTGGCGCTGAACGCCCAGAACAAGCATGGTTCTGGCATTCAACGCCAGAAATGGACAACAAATGGGCGTTCAACGCCCAGAACAAGCACCAATCTGGCGCTGAACGCCCAGAGTTGTGTGCAAGGGCATTTTGCATGCCCAATTTGGTGCAAGGTTGTAAATCCTTAAACACCTCAGGATCTGTGGATCCCACAGGATCACCTCATGATCTGTGGACCCCACAGGATCCCCACCTACCTCCACTCACTTCTTCTCACCCCTCTTTCACACAATCCCACAAACACTCTTCCCCAAAACTCTTCACCAATCACCTCAATCTCTCTTCCCTATCACCACTTCACCATTCACATCCATCCACTCTTCCCCATAAACCTACCTCAAAAACCCCACCTACCTTCAAAATTCAAAATCAATTTCCCACCAAAAACCCACCCTTATAGCCGAACCTTAACCCCCTCCCTTCCCTATATATAGCCCTCCATTCTTCCTCATTTTCACACAACACAACCCTCTCTTCTCTTCTTGGCTGAATACACCCCTCCCCCCTCTCCTCCATATCTTCTTCTTCTTCATCTATTCCTTCTTCTCTTGCTCGAGGGCGAGCAATATTCTAAGTTTGGTGTGGTAAAAGCATAAGCTTTTTGTTTTTCCATTACCATTGATGGCACCCAAGATCGGAGTATCCTCTAGAAAAGGGAAAGGGAAGATAAAAGCTTCCACCTCCGAGTCATGAGAGATGGAAAGATTCATCTCCAAAGCTCATCAAGACCACTTCTATGATGTTGTGGCCAAGAAGAAGGTGATCCCCGAGGTCCCTTTCAAGCTCAAGAAGAATGAGTATCCGGAGATCCGACATGAAATCCAAAGAAGAGGTTGGGAAGTTCTAACAAACCCCATCCAACAAGTCGGCATCCTAATGGTTCAAGAGTTCTATGCCAATGCATGGATCACTAGGAACCATGATCAAAGTAAGAACCCAAACCCAAAGAATTATATTACAATGGTTCGGGAAAAATACTTAGATTTTAGTCCGGAGAATGTGAGATTGGCGTTTAACTTGCCTATGATGCAAGGAGATGCACGCCCCTACACTAGAAGGGTACACTTTAATCAAAGGTTGGACCAAGTTCTCATGGACATATGTGTGGAAGGAGCTCAATGAAAGATTGACTCCAAAGGCAAGCCGGTTCAATTACGAAGACTGGACCTCAATCCTGTAGCTAGAGGATGGCTGGAATTCATCCAACGCTCCATCATCCCCACTAGCAACCGATCTGAAGTTACTGTGGATCGGGTCATCATGATCCATAGGAGAGGAAGTAGAAGTTCATGAAGTCATCTCCCTTGAACTCTACAAAATAGCCGAAAAGCCCTCTCCTGGGACAAGGCTAGCTTTTCCTCATCTTATTTGCCATCTATGTTATTCAGCTGGAGCTTTCATAGAAGGAGACATTCCCATTGAGGAAGAGAAGCCCATCACTAAGAAAAGGATGGAGCAAGCAAGAGTGCCCATTCATGGATCTCAAGAGACGCATGAAGCTCATCACCATGAGATCCCGGAAATGCCTCAAATGCATTTTTCTCCACAAAACTATTAGGAGCAAATCAACACCTCCCTAGGAGAATTAAGTTCCAACATGGGACAATTAAGGGTGGAACATCAAGAGCACTCCATCATCCTTCATGAAACAAGAGAAGATCAAAAAGCAATGAGGGAGGAGCAACAAAGACAAGGAAGAGACATAGAAGAGCTCAAGGACATCATTGGTTTCTCAAGAAGGAAACGCCACCATCACTAAGGTGGACTCATTCCTTATTCTTATTTTTTGTTTTTTGTTTTCTTAATGTTAAGTGCTTATCCATGTTTGTGTCTTATTACATGATCATTAGTAGTTAGTAACTATGTCTTAAAGTTATGAATGTCCTATGAATCCATCACATCTCTTAAATGAAAAATGTTTTAATTCAAAAGAACAAGAAGTACATGAGTTTCGAATTTATCCTTGAACTTAGTTTAATTATATTGATGTGGTGACAATGCTTCTTGTTTTCTGAATGAATGCTTGAACAGTGCATATGTATTTTGAAGTTGTTGTTTAAGAATGTTAAATATGTTGGCTCTTGAAAGAATGATGACAAGGAGACATGTTATTTGATAATCTGAAAAATCATAAAAATGGTTCTTGAAGCAAGAAAAAGCAGCAAAGAACAAAGCTTGCAGAAAAAAAAACAAAAAAATAGCGAAAAAAAAGAGAGCAAAAGGAAGCAGAAAAAGCCAAAAGCTCTTAAAACCAAAAGACAAGAGCAAAAAGCCAATAGCCCTTAAAACCAAGAGGCAAGGGTAATAAAAAGGATCTCAAGACTTTGAGCATCAGTGGATAGGAGGGCCTAAAGGAATAAAATCTTGGCCTAAGCGGCTAAACCAAGCTGTCCCTAACCATGTGCTTGTGGCGTGAAGGTGTCAAGTGAAAACTTGAGACTGAACGGTTAAAGTCAAGGTCCAAAGCAAAAAAAAGAGTGTGCTTAAGAAACCTGGACACCTCTAATTGGGAACTTTAGCAAAGCTGAGTCACAATCTGAAAAGGTTCACCCAATTATGTGTCTGTGGCATTTATGTATCCGATGGTAATACTGGAAAACAAAGTGCTTAGGGCCACGGCCAAGACTCAAAAAGTAGCTGTGTTCAAGAATCAACATACTGAACTAGGAGAATCAATAACACTATCTGAACTCTGAGTTCCTATAGATGCCAATCATTCTGAACCTCAATGGATAAAGTGAGATGCCAAAACTATTCAAGAGACAAAAAGCTACAAGTCCCGCTCATCTGATTGGAGCTATGTTTCATTGATAGTTTGAAATTTATAGTATATTCTCTTCTTTTTATCCTATTTGATTTTCAGTTGCTTGGGGACAGGCAATAATTTAAGTTTAGTGTTGTGATGAGCGGATAATTTATACGCTTTTTGGCATTATTTTTAGTATGTTTTTAGTAGAATCTAGTTACTTTTAGGGATGTTTTCATTAGTTTTTATGTTAAATTCACATTTCTGGACTTTACTTCTGTAAACCCTAGTAACTAGTTTATTATAAATAGGACTTTTTACTATTGTATTAGAGATCTTAGGATCATCTTTGATCAGTTGTATGCTATCTTAGACTTTCATGGGGGCTGGCCATTCGGCCATGCCTGAACCATTATCACTTATGTATTTTCATACGGTAGAGTTTCTGCACTCCATAGATTAAGGTGTGGAGTTCTGCTGTTTCTCAAAGATTAATGCAAAGTACTACTGTTTTTCTATTCAATTCAACTTATTCCGCTTCCAAGATATTCATTCGCATTTCAACCTGAATGTGATGAACGTGACAATCATCATCATTCCCCCACGAACGCGTGCCTGACAACCACTTCCGTTCCACCTTAAATTGAATGAGTATCTCTTGGATCTCTTAATCAGAATCTTCGTGGTATAAGCTAGATTGATGACGGCATTCATGAGAGTCCGGAAAGTCTAAACCTTGTCTGTGGTATTCCGAGTAGGACTCTGGGATTGAATGACTATGACGAACTTCAAACTCACGAGTGCTGGGCGTAGTGACAGACGCAAAAGGAGGGTGAATCCTATTCCAGTATGATCGAGAACCTCAGATGATTAGCCGTGCTGTGACAGAGCATTTGGACCATTTTCACAAGAGGATGGGATGCAGTCATTGACAAGGGTGATGCCTCCAGACGATTAGCCATGCAGTGACAGCGCATCGGACCATTTTCCAGAGAGGATAAAAAGTAGCCATTGACAACGGTGATGTCCTTACATAAAGTCAGCCATGGAAAGGAGTAGGATTGATTGGATGAAGACAGCAGGAAAGCAGAGGTTCAGAGGAACGAAAGCATCTCTATGCGCTTATCTGAAATTCTCACCAATGATTTACATAAGTATTTCTATCCTTATTTTATTATATATTTTCGAAAACTCCATAACTATTTTATATCCGCCTGACTGAGATCTACAAGGTGACCATAGCTTGCTTCATACCAACAATCTCCGTGGGATCGACCCTTACTCACGTAAGGTTTATTACTTGGACGACCCAGTGCACTTGCTGGTTAGTTGTATCGAAGTTGTGAATGAAAAACAATTTATTAAGACGTGCGTACAGAGTTTTTGGCGCCGTTGCCTGAGATCACAATTTCGTGCACCAAGTTTTTGGCGTCGTTGTCGGGGATTGTTCGAGTTTGGACAACTGACGGTTCATCATATTGCTCAGATTAGGTAATTTTCTTCTTATTTTGTTTTCAAAAAAAAAATTTTCAAAAAAAAATTTTTCAAAAATTTCTCATCTGTTTTCAAAAATTATTCTAAAATTTTTTTAAGAATGAATTCTAGTGTTTCATGAAGCATGTTGAAGCCTGACTGGTTGTTAAGCCATGTCTAAATTCATTTAGACTGGGGCTTCCAACCCAACATTATCAAGAGCAAGCTAGTTGTTGCTAATCCACCTGCTGCTGTTCCTGATCCACTTGATTTACATGCTAAAACTTGACTGGCTATTAAGCCATGTCTAACCCTCAGATTGGAGCTTTAAACTAAGAGTGCAAGATTCCTGTATTTCATATTAAAAATTTTGGAATCCTTATTTTTCTTTTTCAAATTAATTTTTGAAAAATACCAAAAAAAATTAGAAAATCATAAAAATCAAAAATATTTTGTGTTTCTTGTTTGAGTTTTTAGTCAAATTTTAAGTTTGGTGTCAATTGCATGTTCATCTTGCATTTTTCGAAAAAATCATGCATTCATGGTGTTCTTCATGATCTTCAAGTTGTTCTTGGTAAGTCTTCTTGTTTGATCTTGATGTTTTCTTGTTTTGTGTCTTTTCTTGTTTTTCATATGCATTTTTGCATTCATAGTGTCTAAACATGAAAGATTTCTAAGTTTAGTGTCTTGCATGTTTTCTTTGCATTAAAAATTTTTTCAAAAATATGTTCTTGATGTTCATCATGATCTTCATAGTGTTCTTGGTGTCCATCTTGACATTCATAGCATTCTTGCATGCATTCATTGTTTTGATCCAAAATTTTCATGCATTGCATCATTTTCATGTTTTTCTCTCTCATCATTAAAAATTCAAAAATCAAAAAAATATCTTCCCCTTTTTCTCTCTCAAAATTTCGAAAATTAGATTTAACTTTTTCAAAAATTTTTAAAATTCAGTTGTTTTTATGAGTCAAATCAAATTTTCAATTTAAAAATCTTATCTTTTTCAAAATCTTTTTCAAAAATCAAATCTTTTTCATTTTTCTTAGTTATTTTCGAAAATTTTAAAAATATTTTTCAAAAATCTTTTTCTTATCTTTATCACATAATTTTCGAAAATAACATCATCAATTAATGTTTTGATTCAAAAATTTCAAGTTTGTTACTTACTTGTTAAGAAAGATTCAAACTTTAAGTTCTAGAATCATATTTTGTGATTTCTTGTGAATCAAGTCATTAATTGTGATTTTAAAAATCAAATTTCTTTCAAAACTAATTTCAATCATATCTTTTCAAAAATATCTTTTTATATTATCTTTTTCAAAATCATATCTTTTTCAAAAATTTGATTTTAAAATATCTTCTCTAACTTCTTATCTTCTTATCTTTTCAAAATTGATTTTCAAATTTGTTTCAACTAACTAACTAACTTTTTGTTTGTTTCTTATCTTTTTCAAAACTACCTAACTAACTCTCTCTCTCTCTAATTTTTGAAAATATCTCCCTCTTTTTCAAAATTTCTTTTTAATTAACTAATTATTTTAATTTTTTATTTTAATTTTTGAAAATTACTAACCTTTTTCAAAAACTATTTTCGAAAATCACTAACTCTTTTTCAAAAATTATTTTCGAAAATCCTCTTTCTCTCTCATCTCCTTCTATTTATTTATTCATCTACTAACACTTCATCTCACCAAAAATCCGAACTCTCTCTCTGAGTTCATATTTCCTATTCTTTTTTTCTTTTACTCACACAGGGACTTCTATACTGTGGTAAAAAGGATCCCTATTATTATTGTTTTTCTGTCCCTCTTTTTCATATGAGCAGGAGCAAGGACAAGAATATTCTTGTTGAAGCAGATCCAGAACCTGAAAGAACTCTGAAGAGGAAACTAAGAGAAGCTAAATTACAACAATCCAGCAAGCACCTTTCAGAAATTTTCGAACAAGAAGAGGAGATGGCAGCCGAAAATAATAATAATGCAAGGAGGATGCTTGGTGACTTTACTGCACCTAATTCCAATTTACATGGAAGAAGCATCTCCATCTTTACCATTGGAGCAAACAATTTTGAGCTGAAACCTCAATTAGTTTCTCTGATGCAGCAAAACTGCAAGTTTCATGGACTTCCATCTGAAGATCCTTTTCAGTTCTTAACTGAATTCTTGCAGATCTGTGATACTGTTAAAACTAATGGAGTAGATCCTGAAGTCTACAGGCTCATACTTTTTCCTTTTGCTGTAAGAGACAGAGCTATAATATGGTTGGACTCTCAACCTAAGGATAGCCTGAACTCTTGGGATAAGCTGGTCAAGGCTTTCTTAGCCAAGTTCTTTCCCTCTCAAAAGCTGAGTAAGCTTAGAGTGGATGTTCAAACCTTCAGACAGAAAGAAGGTGAATCCCTCTATGAAGCTTGGGAGAGATACAAAAAACTGACCAAAAAATGTCCTTCTGACATGCTTTCAGAATGGACCATCCTGGATATATTCTATGATGGTCTTTATGAATTAGCTAAAATGTCATTGGATACTTCTGCAGGTGGATCCATTCACCTAAAGAAAATGTCTGCCGAAGCTCAAGAACTCATTGAGATGGTTGCTAATAACCAGTTCATGTACACTTCTGAGAGGAATCCTGTGAGTAATGGGACGCCTCAGAAGAATGGAGTTCTTGAAATTAATACTCTGAATGCCATATTGGCTCAGAACAAAATATTGACTCAGCAAGTCAATATGATTTCTCAGAGTCTGAATGGAATGCAAGCTGCATCCAACAGCACTCAAGAGGCGCCTTCTGAGGAAGAGGGTAAATTACTTAGGTGAACCTTATGGAAACACCTATAACTCATCATGGAGAAATCATCCAAATTTCTCATGGAAGGATCAACAAAAGCCTCAACAAGGCTTTAATAATGGTGAAAGAAACATGTTTAGCAATAGCAAGCCTTTTCCATCATCCACTCAGCAACAGACAGAGAACTCTGAACAAAATACCTCTAATTTAGCAAACTTAGTCTCTGATCTATCTAAGGCCACCGTGAGTTTCATGAATGAAACAAGATCCTCCATTAGAAATTTGGAGGCACAAGTAGGCCAGCTGAGTAAAAGGATCACTGAAATCCCTCCTAGTACTCTCCCAAGCAATACAGAAGAAAATCCAAAAGGAGAGTGCAAGGCCATTGATATAACCATCATTGCCGAATCCAAGGAAGAAGGGGAGGACGTAAATCCCAGTGAGGAAGACCTCTTGGGACGTCCAGTGATCAATAAGGAGTTTTCCTTTGAGGAACCAAAGGAATCTAAGGCTCATCTAGAGACCATAGAGATTCCATTAAACCTCCTTATGCCATTCATGAGCTCTGATGAGTATTCCTCTTCTGAAGAGAATAAGGATGTTACTGAGGAGCAAGCTACCAAGTACCTTGGTGCAATCATGAAGCTGAATGCCAAATTATTTGGTATTGAGACTTGGGAAGATGAACCTCCCTTGTTCACCAATGAACTAAGTGATCTGGATCAACTGACATTGCCTCAGAAGAAACAGGATCCTGGAAAGTTCCTAATACCTTGTACCATAGGCACCATGATCTTTGAAAAGACTCTGTGTGACCTTGGTTCAGGGATAAACCTCATGCCCCTCTCTGTAATAGAGAAACTGGGAATCTTTGGGGTGCAAGCTGCTAAAATCTCATTAGAGATGGCAGACAATTCAAGAAAACAGGCTTATGGACAAGTAGAAGACGTGTTAGTAAAGGTTGGAAGTCTTTACATCCCTGCTAATTTCATAGTCCTAGATACTGGGAAGGACGAGGATGAATCCATCATCCTTGGAAGACCCTTCCTAGCCACAGCAAGAGCTGTGATTGATGTTGACAGAGGTGAACTAGTCCTTCAATTGAATGAGGACTCCCTTGTGTTTAAAACTCGAGGTCATCCTTCTGTAAATATGGAGAGGAAGCATAAAAAGTTTCTCTCAAAACAGAGTCAACCAAAGCCCCTACAGTCAAACTCTAAGTTTGGTGTTGGGAGGCCACAACCAAACTCTAAGTTTGGTGTTGAACTCCCACAACCAAACTCTAAGTTTGGTGTTGGAAATTCTCAACAATGCTCTGAACATCTGTGAGGCTCCATAAGAGCCCACTGTCAAGCTATTGACATTAAAGAAGCGCTTGTTAGGAGGCAGCCCAATTTTTATTTATCTAATTTTTTTGTTCTTTCATGTTTTATTAGGTTTATGATCATGTGGAGTCACAAAATAAATATAAAAATTAAAAACGGAATCAAAAACAGCAGAAGAAAAATCACACCCTGGAGAAGGATCTCACTGGCGTTTAAACGCCAGTAAGAAGCATCTGGCCTGCGTTCAACGCCAGAACAGAGCATGGTTCTGGCGCTGAACGCCCAAAATGGCAGCATCTGGGCGTTTGAACGCCATAATTGCACCCTGGAGAAGAGCTGGCGCTGAACGCCCAGAACAAGCATGGTTCTGGCGTTCAATGCCAGAAATGGACAACAAATGGGCGTTCAACGCCCAGAACAAGCACCAATCTGGCGCTGAACGCCCGGAGTTGTGTGCAAGGGCATTTTTGCATGCCCAATTTGGTACAAGGTTGTAAATCCTTGAACACCTCAGGATCTGTGGACCCCACAGGATCCCCACCTACCTCCACTCACTTCTTCTCACCCCTCTTTCGCACAATCCTATAAACACTTTTCCCCAAAATTCTTCACCAATCACCTCTATCTCTCTTTCCTATCACCACTTCACCACTCACATCCATCCACTCTTCCCCATAAACCTACCTCATAAACCCCACCTACCTTCAAAATTCAAAATCAATTTCCCACCCAAAACCCACTCTTATGGCCGAACCTTAAACCCACTCTTATGGCCGAACCTTAACCCCCCCTCCCTTCCCTATATATAGCCCTCCATTCTTTCTCATTTTCACACAACACAACCCTCTCTTCTCTTCTTGGCCGAATACACCCCTCCCCCCTCTCCTCCATATTTTCTTCTTCTTCATCATCTATTCTTTCTTCTCTTGCTCGAGGGCGAGCAATATTCTAAGTTTGGTGTGGTAAAAGTATAAGCTTTTTGTTTTTCCATTAGCATTGATGGCACCCAAGACCGGAGAATCCTCTAGAAAAGGGAAAGGGAAGACAAAAGCTTCCACCTCCGAGTCATGGGAGATGGAAAGATTCATCTCCAAAGCTCATCAAGACCACTTCTATGATGGTGTGGCCAAGAAGAAGGTGATCCCCGAGGTCCCTTTCAAGCTCAAGAAGAATGAGTATCCGGAGATCCGACATGAAATCCAAAGAAGAGGTTGGAAAGTTCTAACAAACCCCATCCAACAAGTCGGCATCTTAATGGTTCAAGAGTTCTATGCAATGCATGGATCACTAGGAACCGTGATCAAAGTAAGAACCCAAACTCAAAGAATTATATTACAATGGTTCGGGGAAAATACTTAGATTTTAGTCCGGAGAATGTGAGATTGGCGTTTAACTTGCCTATGATGCAAGGAGATGCACGCCCCTACACTAGAAGGGTCAACTTTAATCAAAGATTGGACCAAGTCCTCATGGACATATATGTGGAAGGAGCTCAATGGAAGATTGACTCCAAAGGCAAGCCGGTTCAATTAAGAAGACTGAACCTCAAGCCTGTAGCTAGAGGATGGTTAGAATTCATCCAACGCTCCATCATCCCCACTAGCAACCGATCTGAAGTTACTGTGGATCGGTCCATCATAATCCATAGCATCATGATTGGAGAAGAAGTAGAAGTTCATGAAATCATCTCCCTTGAACTCTACAAAATAGCTGAAAAGCCCTCTCCTGGGACAAGGCTAGCTTTTTCTCATCTTATTTGCCATCTATATTACTCAGCTGGAGCTTTCATAGAAGGAGACATTCCCATTGAGGAAGAGAAGCTCATCACTAAGAAAAGGATGGAGCAAGCAAGAGAACCCATTCATGGATCTCAAGAGACGCATGAAGCTCATCACCATGAGATCCCGGAGATGCCTCAAATGTATTTTCCTCCACAAAACTATTGGAACCAAATCAACACTTCCCTAGGAGAATTAAGTTCCAACATGAGACAATTAATGGTGGAACATCAAGAGCACTCCATCATCCTTCATGAAATAAGAGAAGATCAAAAAATAATGAGGGAGGAGTAACAAAGACAAGGAAGAGACATAGAAGAGCTCAAGGACATCATTGGTTCCTCAAGAAGGAAACGCCACCATCACTAAGGTGGACTCATTCCTTGTTCTTATTTTCTGTTTTTCGTTTTCTTAATGTTAAGTGCTTATCCATGTTTGTGTCTTATTACATGATCATTAGTAGTTAGTAACTATGTCTTAAAGTTATGAATGTCCTATGAATCTATCATCTCTCTTAAATGAAAAATGTTTTAATTCAAAAGAACAAGAAGTACATGAGTTTCGAATTTATCCTTGAACTTAGTTTAATTATATTGATGTGGTGACAATGCTTTTTGTTTTCTGAATGAATGCTTGAACATTGCATATGTATTTTGAAGTTTTTGTTTAAGAATGTTAAATATGTTAGCTCTTGAAAGAATGATGACAAGGAGACATGTTATTTGATAATCTGAAAAATCATAAAAATGATTCTTGAAACAAGAAAAAGTAGCAAAGAACAAAGCTTGCAGAAAAAAAAACAAAAAAAATAGCGAAAAAAAAAGAGAGCAAAAGCAAGCAGAAAAAGCCAAAAGCTCTTAAAACCAAAAGGCAAGAGCAAAAAGCCAATAGCCCTTAAAATCAAAAGGCAAGGGTATCCCAAGGCTTTGAGCATCAGTGGATAAGAGGGCCTAAAGGAATAAAATCCTGGCCTAAGCGGCTAAACCAAGCTGTCCCTAACCATGTGCTTGTGGCGTGAAGGTATCAAGTGAAAACTTGAGACTGAGCGGTTAAAGTCAAGGTCCAAAGCAAAATAAGAGTGTGCTTAAGAACCCTGGACACCTCTAATTGGGGACTTTAGCAAAGCTAAGTCACAATCTGAAAAGGTTCACCCAATTATGTTTCTGTGACATTTATGTATCCGGTGGTAATACTGGAAAACAAAGTGCTTAGGGTCACGGCCAAGACTCATAAAGTAGCTGTGTTCAAAAATCAACATACTGAACTAGGAGAATCAATAACACTATCTGAACTCTGAGTTCCTATAGATGCCAATCATTCTGAACCTCAATGGATAAAGTGAGATGCCAAAACTATTCAAGAGGCAAAAAGCTACAAATCCCGCTCATCTGATCAGAGCTATGCTTCATTGATAGTTTGGAATTTATAATATATTCTCTTCTTTTTATCCTATTTGATTTTCAGTTACTTGGGAACAAGCAACAATTTAAGTTTGGTGTTGTGATGAGCGGATAATTTATACGCTTTTTGGCATTGTTTTTAGTATGTTTTTAGTATAATTTAGTTACTTTTAGTTATGTTTTCATTAGTTTTTATGTTAAATTCACATTTCTGGACTTTACTATGAGTTTGTGTGTTTTTCTGTGATTTCAGGTATTTTCTGGCTGAAATGGAAGGACTTGAGCAAAAATCAGATTCAGAGGTTGAAGAAAGACTGCTGATGCTGTTGGATTCTGATTTCCCTGCACTCAAAGTGGATTTTCTGGAGCTACAGAACTCAAAATGGTGCGCTTCCAATTGCGTTGGAAAGTAGACATCCAGGGCTTTCCAGCAATATATAATAGTCCATACTTTGGCCGAGTTTAGACGACGTAAAAGGGCGTTGAACGCCAGTTCTACGCTGCTGTCTGGAGTTAAACGCCAGAAACACGTCACAAGTCAGAGTTGAACGCCAGAAATACGCATCAAACTGGCGTTCAACTCCAAGAATGACCTCTGCACGTGTAACATTCAAGCTCAGCCCAAGCACACACCAAGTGGGCCCCGGAAGTGGATTTATGCATCAATTACTTACTTCTGTAAACCCTAGTAGCTAGTTTATTATAAATAAGACTTTTTACTATTGTATTAGAGATCTTAGGATCATCTTTGATCAGTTGTATGCTATCTTAGACTTTCATGGGGGCTGGCCATTCGGCCATGCCTGAACCATTATCACTTATGTATTTTCATACGGTGGAGTTTCTGCACTCCATATATTAAGGTGTGGAGCTCTGCTATTCCTCAAAGATTAATGCAATACTACTGTTTTTCTATTCAATTCAACTTATTCCGCTTCCAAGATATTCATTCGCACTTCAACCTGAATGTGATGAACGTGACAATCATCATCATTCCCCCACGAACGCGTGCCAGACAACCACTTCCGTTCCACCTTAGATTGAATGAGTATTTCTTGGATCTCTTAATCAGAATCTTCGTGGTATAAGCTAGACTGATGGCGACATTCATAAGAGTCCGGAAAGTCTAAACCTTATCTGTGGTATTCCGAGTAGGACTCTGGGATTGAATGACTGTGACGAACTTCAAACTCGCAAGTGCTGGGCGTAGTGACAGACGCAAAAGGAGGGTGAAACTTATTCCAGTATGATCAAGAACCTCAGATGATTAGCCGTGCTGTGACAGAGCATTTAGACCATTTTCACAAGAGGATGGGATGCAACCATTGACAAGGGTGATACCTCCAGATGATTAGCCATGCAGTGACAGCGCATCAGACCATTTTCCAGAGAGGATAAAAAGTAGCCATTGACAACGATGATGTCCTTACATAAAGCCAGCCATGGAAAGGAGTAGGATTGATTGAATGAAGACAGCAGGAAAGCAGAGGTTCAGAGGAACGAAATCATCTCTATGCGCTTATCTGAAATTCTCACCAATGATTTACATAAGTATTTCTATCCTTATTTTATTATATATTTTCGAAAACTCCATAACTATTTTATATCCGCCTTAATGAGATCTACAAAGTGACCATAGCTTCCTTCATACCAATAATCTCCGTGGGATCGACCCTTACCCACGTAAGGTTTATTACTTGGACGACCCAGTGCACTTGCTGGTTAGTTGTATCAAAGTTGTGAATGAAAAACAATTTATTAAGACGTGCGTACAAAGTTTTTGGCGCCGTTGCCTGAGAACACAATTTCGTGCACCAAATTTTTTATTTATCCGCTCATCACAACACCAAACTTAAATTGTTGCTTGTCCCCAAGCAACTGAAAATCAAATAAAGATAAAAAGAAGAGAATATACTATAAATTTCAAACTATCAATGAAACATAGCTCCAATCAGATGAGCGGGACTTGTAGCATTTTGCCTCTTGAATAGTTTTGGCATCTCACTTTATCCATTGAGGTTCAGAATAATTGGCATCTATAGGAACTCAGAGTTCAGATAGTGTTATTGATTTTCCTAGTTTAGTATGTTGATTCTTGAACACAGCTGCTTTATAAGTCTTGGCCGTGGCCCTAAGCACTTTGTTTTTCAGTATTACCACCGAATACATAAATGCCACAGACACATAATTAGGTGAACCTTTTCAGATTGTGACTCAACTTTGCTAAAGTCCCCAATTAAAGGTGTCCAGGGTTCTTAAGCAAACCCTTTTTTTTTTTGCTTTGGACCTTGACTTTAACCGCTCAGTCTCAAGTTTTCACTTGACACCTTCACGCCACAAGCACATGGTTAGGGACAGCTTAGTTTAGCCGCTTAGGCCAGGATTTTATTCCTTTAGGCCCTCCTATCCACTGATGCTCAAAGCCTTGGGATCCTTTTTATTACCCTTGCCTTTTGGTTTTAAGGGCTATTGGCTTTTTGCTCTTGCCTTTTAGTTTTAAGAGCTTTTGGCTTTTTCTGCTTGCTTTTGCTCTCTTTTTTTTTTTTTGCTATTTTTTTGTTTTTTTTTTTTTATGCAAGCTTAGTTCTTTACTACTTTTTCTTGCTTCAAGAATCATTTTTATGATTTTTCAGATTATCAAATAACATGTCTCCTTATTATCATTCTTTCAAAAGCCAACATATTTAACATTCTTAACAACAACTTCAAAATACATATGCACTGTTCAAGCATTCATTCAGAAAACAAGAATCATTGTCACCACATCAATATAATTAAACTAAGTTCAAGGATAAATTCGAAACTCCTGTACTTCTTGTTCTTTTGAATTAAAACATTTTTCATTTAAGAGAGGTGATAGATTCATAGGACATTCATAACTTTAAGACATAGTTACTAACTACTAATGATCATGTAATAAGACACAAACATGGATAAGCACTTAACATTAAGAAAACGAAAAACAGAAAATAAGAACAAGGAATGAGTCCACCTTAGTGATGGTGGCGTTTCCTTCTTGAGGAACCAATGATGTCCTTGAACTCTTCTATGTCTCTTTCTTGTCTTTGTTGCTCCTCCCTCATTGCTTTTTGATCTTCTCTTATTTCATGAAGGATGATGAAGTGCTCTTGATGTTCCACCCTTAATTGTCCCATGTTGAAACTTAATTCTCCTAGGGAGGTGTTGATTTGCTCCCAATAGTTTTGTAGAGGAAAATGCATTTGAGGCATCTCCGGGATCTCATGGTGATGAGCTTCATGCGTCTCTTGAGATCCATGAATGGGCTCTCTTGCTTGCTCCATCCTTTTCTTAGTGATGGGCTTCTCTTCCTCAATGGGAATGTCTCCTTCTATAAAAGCTCCAGTTGAGTAACATAGATGGCAAATAAGATGAGGGAAAACTAGCCTTGTCCCAGGAGAAGGCTTTTCGACTATTTTGTAGAGTTCAAGGGAGATGACTTTATGAACTTCTACTTCCTCTCCAATCATGATGCTATGGATTATGATGGCCCGATCCACAGTAACTTCAGATCGGTTGCTAATGGGGATGATGGAACGTTGGATGAATTCCAACCATCCTCTAGCTACAGGCTTGAGGTCCAGTCTTCTTAATTGAACCGGCTTGCCTTTAGAATCAATCTTCCATTGAGCTCCTTCCACACATATGTCCATGAGGACTTGGTCCAACCTTTGATTAAAGTTGACCCTTCTAGTGTAGGGGCGTGCATCTCCTTGCATCATAGGCAAGTTAAACGCCAATCTCACATTCTCCGGACTAAAATCTAAGTATTTCTCCCGAACCATTGTAATATAATTCTTTGGGTTTGGTTCTTACTTTGATCATGGTTCCTAGTGATCCATGCATTGGCATAGAACTCTTGAACCATTAGAATGCCGACTTGTTGGATGGGGTTTGTTAGAACTCCCCAACCTCTTCTTTGGATTTCATGTCGAATCTCCGGAAACTCATTCTTCTTGAGTTTGAAAGGGACCTCGGAGATCACCTTCTTCTTGGCCACAACATCATAGTAGTGGTCTTGATGAGCTTTGGAGATGAATCTTTCCATCTCCCATGACTCGGAAGTGGAAGCTTTTGTCTTCCCTTTCCCTTTTCTAGAGGATTCTCCGGTCTTGGGTGCCATCAATGGTAATGGAAAAACAAAAATCTTATGCTTTTACCACACCAAACTTAGAATATTGTTCGCCCTCGAGCAAGAGAAGAAAGAATAGATGAAGAAGAAGAAGAAAATATGGAGGAGAGGGGGGAGGGGTGTATTCGGCCAAGAAGAGAAGAAAGGGTTGTGTTGTGTGAAAATGAGAAAGAATTGAGGGCTATATATAGGGAAGGGAGGGGGGTTAAGGTTCGGCCATAAGGGTGGGTTTTGGGTGGGAAATTGATTTTGAATTTTGAAGGTAGGTGGGGTTTATGAGATAGGTTTATGGGGAAGAGTGGATGGATGTGAGTGGTGAAGTGGTGATAGGAAAGAGAGATTGAGGTGATTGGTGAAGAGTTTTGGGAAAGAGTGTTTATAGGATTGTGTGAAAGAGGAGTTAGAAGAAGTGAGTGGAGGTAGGTGGGAATCCTGTGGGGTCCACAGATCCTGAGGTGGTCAAGAATTTACAAACTTGCACCAAATTGGGCATGCAAAATGCCCTTGCACACAACTCTGGGCGTTCAGCGCCAGATTGGTGCTTGTTCTGGGCGTTGAACGCCCATTTGTTGCCCATTTCCGGCGTTGAACGCAGAACCATGCTTGTTCTGGGCGTTCAGCGCCAGCTCTTCTCCAGGATGCAATTCTGGCGTTCAAACGCCCAGATGCTGCCCATTTTGGGCATTCAGCGCCAAAATCATGCTCTGTTCTGGCGTTGAACGCCAGCCAGATGCTTCTTACTGGCGTTTAAACGCCAGTGAGATCCTCCTCTAAGGTGTGATTTTTCTTCTGTTGTTTTTGATTCCGTTTTCAATTTTTATATTTATTTTGTGACTCCATATGATCATGAACCTAATAAAACATGAAAGAACAATAAATTAGATAAATAAAAATTGGGTTGCCTCCCAACAAGCGCTTCTTTAATGTCAATTGCTTGACAGTGGGCTCTCATGGAGACTCACAAATGTTCAGAGCATTGTTGAGACTTCCCAACACCAAACTTAGAATTTGGATATGGGAATTCAACACCTACTTAGAGTTTGGTTGTGGCCTCCCAACACCAAACTTAGAGTTTGACTGTGAGGTCTCTAGTTAACTCTATTTTGAGAGAAGCTTTTTATGCTTCCTCTCCATGTTTACAAAAGGATGACCTCGAGTTTTAAACACAAGGGAGTCCTCATTCAATTGAAGGACTAGTTCACCTCTGTCAACATAAATCACAGCTCTTGCTGTGGCTAGGAAGGGTCTTCCAAGGATGATGGATTCATCCTCATCCTTCCAAGGATGATGGATTCATCCTCATCCTTCCCAGTATCTAGGACTATGAAATCAGCAGGGATGTAAAGGCCTCCAACCTTTACTAACCCGTCATCTACTTGTCCAAAAGCCTGTTTTCTTGAATTATCTGCCATCTCTAATGAGATTTTAGCAGCTTGCACCCCAAAGATTCCCAGTTTCTCTATTACAGAGAGGGGCATGAGGTTTATCCCTGAACCAAGGTCACACAGAGCCTTTTCAAAGATCATAGTGCCTATGGTACAAGGTATTAGGAACTTTCCAAGATCCTGTTTCTTCTGAGGCAATGTCAGTTGATCCAGATCACTCAATTCATTGGTGAACAAGGGAGGTTCATCTTCCCAAGTCTCAATACCAAATAATTTGGCATTCAGCTTCATGATTGCACCAAGGTACTTCGTAGCTTGCTCCTCAGTAACATCCTTATTCTCTTCAAAAGATGAATACTCATCAAAGCTCATGAATGGCATAAGGAGGTTTAATGGAATCTCTATGGTCTCTAGATGAGCCTCAGATTCCTTTGGTTCCTCAAAGGGAAACTCCTTATTGATCACTGGACGTCCCAGGAGGTCTTCCTCACTAGGATTTACGTCCTCCCCTTCTTCCTTGGATTCGGCCATGGTGGTTATATCAATGGCCTTGCACTCTCCTTTTGGATTTTCTTATGTATTGCTTGGGAGAGTACTAAGAGAAATTTCAGTGATCTTTTTACTCAGTTGACCCGCTTGTGCCTCCAAATTTCTAATGGAGGATCTTGTTTCATTCATGAAACTCACAGTGGTCTTAGATAGATCAGAGACTAAGTTTGCTAAAATTTACAAGACCCAAATTCAACTATATAACAATTCAAAAAAGACTTGGATCAAATTGAGTGGACCTCATGCATTACATAATGTACGTGTTTGAATGCTATGTAACATAAAGTAATAAAATTTAATACATATTACATAATACATAAATTATCATTTCAATATTTATACTTCCAGGGTGAAAAAAGTTTGTTTGCTCCCTAAAAAAAGCTTAGTTTATTTTTTAGCAGTACTTGCTTTCATACGGTGATTAATTTATATCTAGTGTCCTAACGAAAAAAGTTATAGTGTCTCTCGTGTCCTTTATGTTCTTGTTGTCCTTGTTTTCCTTATCTGTGTTTTATTATTATTTTGTCATTCTTGTTGATTTCATTGTTTAAAAAAGTGTAAAATAATAAAAAAATTTCTCTGTGTTTGTCCTTTTTACGTACTAATTTTTTTCACTACAAGATTCGAGAACGAATCTTTTTTTAAAGAGAAGGAAAATAGTTAATTTCAAATCTTCTTAATATGAAGAGTTTAAATATCATTTTGTAGTTATTAGTTTATATTTTAACTATAATGTTCAATTTTTTTTGTTCCCGCAGTATCTCCAAACCCGACTGGCCAATTAGTTACTGCATACAGAAGACAGGCTTTGAATCTCCAACACTTGTTTAAGCTGATAAGAAGAGATTATAAATAAATAAGAGGTTATAAATACCTACTAAACTATTGTAGCTGTCATAAAGCAATTAAAGGTAAAAAAAATCCCTTTCTAGTTTAGTGAGGAAACCATGATGTGAACAAGTAAAATTGAGTGAGTATCTCTCTTGTTGCATCGAAAAATTGGGTAAAAAGCTGAATGATTTTCTTTTATTGAATTCTCAGACTAATGTGAACAAATTAGGTTGAAAAAATCTCTTTCTTGTTATATTAAGAAATTGAATAAAAAAATATAATAATTTTTTTTATATTCAATTTCAATCTATGTCTTTTGTTTTCTATCTCTTTCTCCCCGTCATTAATTGCCGAAAATATACCAGAAACACCGATAGAAAAAGAAAACATTTAATACGTGAAGTCATTATTTGATGCATTTTTTGGAATGTAAGTAGCACTAAAGTTGAGAATTGTTTTATTTTTTCGCTTATAAATAGAAAAATTTTGATGATCCATTTTGTTCTTTCTCTTACAAAATTTATAAACAATTTTGTTCTTGCATTTAAAATCCCGAGAACTAGAAGAAAAAGAATATGATATCCCATCCCTCAAACTTGGGTTTCGTAGTTTTTTAAATTTATTTTTTTCATTTAATTTCAATGTGTCATTTTATTTATTTCTTATTTTGTATCACCTATTCTATCCTATCCATTTTCATCCCTCGTTGTGATTCAAATTCACATCCGTTCTTGCATTGCTCGATAACATTTTTTATGGAATAATTGTTTAGTATATTTGATGAATGTTGGGTTTGTCCTGAAACTCTAGACTGATTTTCATTAACTAGGTTTGTCAAGTAATTAGAAAAGAGACTAAATTTTTGTGGTACTCTACAATTTTCGCTATTATTTGGACTAGTATATGGACTATTTAGTTGGAGATGATAATCATTTTCCTTTCAATTTCCTTCCCTCCCTTTTCTTTTCTTCTATTTTTTTCACAAACAAACAAAGCCTTAGTGCACGTACCTTCATTGATGAATTTTCTAACCAACATGTTTTATGGTATAGAATAAGACACCTAACATCTACTCTACTTGGTTGGGTAAAAAAATTTCATGTTGAAAATAGTTTATTAAAAATTAAAAAATATTTCTAAAAAAATAACTTTTTAAAAGTTGTATCTTATTGATAAAATCAAAACAAAAATAACTTTTAATAAGTACAAATAATAATAATTATATTTAATAAAATAACTTTTAAAATTAAAAAAGATTATGATAAACATAAATATAAGAAAAATTTAAATATTTATTATTAATATATATTAAATTTTTTAATTTTAATAAATACAAGTCAATTTTAAAAACTTTTACTTTAAATTCTTTCAAAAATCCTAAATTTTTAAAAATTGCAACTATAAAAATGCAATCTTTTTTTTTACTAAATACAAAATAAACTATTTATACTTTTTTAAAAAATTCTAGCAAACCAAACCTTAGACATGCGGAGAAATTGAGAAAACTGTATTTTATTGATAAAACTTTGGTTTGTTTTCTTTTGCACAGGGAAACTCTTATTTCGAATTTGTATTATACGAGTGAAACATTCTTATGCTAAAAAAAATAGTGATCTTGATTCGCCTTAATTACTAAAAATATTAGTTCACCGAATATTTTTTAAAAAATAGAGAAAATGGTAAAATATTCTTTTGTCCCTAACTCAAAACTTACTCCTAGCATAACATTTAATTTGATGTGATTTTATCTTTAATATTTGAAACAAGCTTGAATTCTATTTTTATCACCGGTCTTTAGTGTCAACTGTCAACACTTAGCCAAAATTTACTCTTAACCCCCAATTCCAACCCCAACCCTAAACCTCACTCCAAATCCAAATCCTTAACCCACCAAGCCCTGAACGGTTACCCCCACACCACTACTATCACCGCCGCCATCACCTCCTTCTCACCCTCACCCTTACCGTTACCAAGAACCAACAAAAACACACTCCACCACTCGCCATTACTACATCGTTACTGTCACCAGCGATGCAATGCCACCACCACCTCATCCTACAAATCCAACAACAACAAAAGCATTCATATTTTGAAACCAGTCTACTAAACCGGCTTTGGGAGGACAACAGGCTTCTTGCCTCCTAAGAATAAACGAAACAGAACGCCACCATTAGCCACATGGAAGCCGAGATAAAGTCGCATACACTTATGCTAACTTGCTAAGACTGGAGCCTAGTCAATCAAAACAGGGTAACAAATTTCTATTTATCAATGACGCCATGAATGAAACCATGAACCTCCCATCATCCTCTACCCTCCCAAATCCTCAACTTTATTTAGCAAAGCGTGAACCATAGCATATAAACAAATTCTTATGCCAAATGCTTTGTCAGTTAAAAGAGAAGAATTATTACCTCCTCTGATTGCCGCATTTGCGACCAGCATGATCAGACTGCACAGCTTTCTGATTTAGTTGTCAGCTACAGTTAACCGATCTGTTGCAAACATCACAAAATTAGTTGTATAGTTAGCCCAACATTCAGCTAATGAAAAAGGTGTCCATCTGGAAAGAGAGGAATGACACCATATTCTACCCAAGGTTTCAAATCATACCTTCGAAATCAAAGAGCAATATCTCTGCTTTCGTAATCACTCAAGATCGATCCAGCAGCCATGAGATTGGAAGGCCCCCACGCCAACAATGACCAGGCCGCCGTGTCCTCCACGGTCTTCCATGCTCAAATACTATGCAGACGCAGACTGGATGCCTTAGAAGCGATAATAAGGAGACAATAACGGGAGCTTCATCAGAGAGCAGGTTTTAAAGGTTTTACCTGTCCGTTTTAACAGGATGGCCGCCGCTCTGGTAGCAAGCAACTGCCTGAGTGAGTCAATCATCAGATTCGGAATGCCTGGATCTCGTCGAATCTCGCAAGAAAGAGATCGGTTTTGGTTGTGGTTTTGGAAGCCTCCGTGGTGTGCGAGGAGTCTGGAACTAAGAAGAGGAGTTTCCACTCGAACATAACTGCGCTTTCCTTGCATATCCGAAACTTGTTACTGCACCAGAAAGCCAGATCTTGGATGAGCCCCTCTTATTTAGGGTACATTTTAGACCGATTAGTTGTAGGATTTTTTTTTAAATAAATAATTTAAATATTTTATTTAAATAATAAATATAGGTAATTTCAAATTTGTAATATATTTATCCATCTTCATTTTACTTTCATATTTCGATTATAATGTAAACGAATTAATATTATGTATATTTTGTTTATAGAATAAACAAAATATGTATATTTATAAATATAAAATTATAATTTTATTTATTTGTACTGAATTCTTACCAATAGAACCTTTTAAATAATACAGAAAGAATATAGACGGTTTAAAGCATAATTGTCAGAACCGAAGACTATTGGGTCACTGGGTTATTGGTTCAACTTGAGTCATTGGTTGAACTGGTTAACCCGGTCCCATTTAAATAAAAATATAAAATAATCAATTAATAAATATTAAATCTATATTTAAAAAAATATCTCCACTAACATTCTACCAACAAATTTTAATTTCTAAAAATAACTAATAAAAGAATTCTGATTAGCATTAAATCTATATTTAAACACTCATGTAACAGTAGCAATAAGAATAACAATCAAGTATTAAATCTACATTAAAACAGCAATAATCAAATATTAATATAGTAACAATTAAGTATTAAATTTACAATAAACCAGTAACAATCAAATATGAACCCAGCAACAATCAAGTATCAAGTATTCTATACAATAACAATTAAGTATTAAATTTACATTAAACAAGCAACAATCAAGTTTTAATCCAACAACAATCAAGTATTCTATACAAATTCCAATTAGCATCAAAAGTTTAAAACGACAACAATTTATATACAAATTTCAACCAGCATCAAATTCCAATTGCTTTCAAATTTGCTTTAAAATGTCACTGTATATAAATTCTAATAAACATCAATTTATTTATTCTAAATCTACAATTAAACAGCAACAATCATGTTTTAAAAATCAATATACAATAACCAAAAAAAATAGAAGTCCAGAATCAGAACTATCTCACAGCGTTTCAATCTGTTCCCATCACAGAGCCAAAGTCAGAGGAGGCATGAGATGGAGAGGGCCAGAAGCAGAAACAGAGGAGGCACAAGACAGGCACAAGGCAGAGGCAGAACACGCGCAAAGAATAGGGCGACCAAGCATGACGAAGCAAAAACTGGCAAGGGGGAGGCAGAAGCAACAGAGAACCACGCCGAACGATGACGCGACGATGATGACAGAGACGCATAAGAGCAAGGAGATGCGCCAACGCGGTGAAGGCGAACCACGGACATAGGCGACGGCGCAGTGAAGGAGATGCACAGGAGACGACGAGACGATGCAAAGAAACCGGCGACGTGCGGTGGCGGTGACAAACTGAGTGAGAGAATGAGATGCTGAGAGCTTTGCCTCTGTGACTTGTGAGTTGTGAGATTGGGTCAGAGAGAGTGAAGGGGAAATGGGGCTCCGTTAGGGTTTTAATTTTTCCAAAAAGAAGAGTGGGGGAACGGCGTCGTTTTCGTGGGAAGGGTTTAAAAAAATAAAAATCAAACCGGTCCGGTTTTTCAAACCTGCCGGTTCAGCGGTTTTTATTAGAACCGACCGGGTCAAACCGGTTTTTACTTGTCCGGTCCCTTGTTTTACCCATACCGGTCCATGACCGGTTCACTGGTTTCCGGTCCAATCGGCCAGGTTGGTCCGATTCTGACAACAATGATTTAAAGCAAGGTTTTGAACACTGAACTGGTCATCGAACCATTCTAACTACTGGTTCATTAATTTATAGGTTCGACTGTAGTTGAACCGAAAAAACCATTTTATAATAAAATAATAAAATATAAATAAACACATTAAAATATAATTATAATCTAATACAAACCTTAAAAGTTGTAATTACATGTCCCTAAAGGCCATTGGGAGTACCTTATATTCCCAGCCTAAGTTCTCAACAGTTACCTCACTTATTCTAATTACTAACTGCATAGATCTAAAGTTTTATTATGATTCATTGCTGTATAAAAATATTCCAAATAATTTAACTAAATCATCTATTGTCTGCTTACTGTAATCCAGTACGGGTTCTAGCAAGTCTTTATATGTTAAAAAATATTCTAAATTTTGGTGATGGGACAAATGTAATGCCATCATGAAATCATATACTTAGACTAACATCAAAACAAAATAAGTAAAAAGCTCATCATAATCCCTAATCTAACATAATTGCAGATCACACACAGACAAAAAATTTACTTTCCAGTATCTATAAGAATGTTATGAGTTCTTGAGGAGCCCAGGTGATGAATGAGGATGCTCGTATTAAGTCTCCTATTCTTATTGCCCGGTTGAGCAGACTTTGAACATACCTACAACAATTATGAAATATAGAAATCTTAACAAAACCCTAAACATTCACTTCCATTGCAGCAAAATCTTAATTATTTTTTTCAAAAAGATTTTTTTTCTTCATTGTACCGGATATTTTTTCAGAGAATTAGTCAAGCAGCTAACTCTAGGTATCTCTTCACTAATTCCAGTCCCCATGAATATAATCTCTTCCTGATCACCAGGTAATTCAGCCCCAATATCTCCATTTGCAGAAGCAGAAGCAGCAAATAGAATAAAGGCAAAAAATCAACACAAATTTCACTTAATTCTATATCAAGTTAAGAATCTGAACAATCCAAAAGGACAGTTCTAGCTTCAATTAAATAATATTAGAGTACAATCATGCAATCAAATTATCATAATAAATAAATAAATAAGTGGAACAAAATTGGAGAGTAGTTGGTTAGATAGTTACTAGATTGAAGGCGAGAGTGAATGGGAAGGAGAAGAGAAATGGAAGAGGGAGAGCGCCAACGGGAAGAAAAGGAAGAGCGATGAGGAAAGGGAATGGAGGCGAAGGAAGGTGGGAAAAGCCTAATAGAGGGAGCAACCGCCATTGCTAAGCAAACCAATCGGCTTCGATGGACGCGCACACTGAATATTGAAGGGGAAGGAAGTTACGATGGTTGCTGTGCAACAATGGGGAAGGAAGATGCGACGGCGCGACGGTGGCTTCCAAGTTCGCAATTGCGTCGGCGGCGGTAGCAGGCGGTGGCTAGGCGAAAGTGACGAAGGAGCAGGAGCTCGATGAGAGGAGCTCGGACTGGTTGAGTGTGTGAGAGGCAGGAGCGCGTTTTGGTTAGGGGACAGGGGCTTAGGGTTGGGGCTAGTAAAGGTTACCTCCCATGCCCTACAAAACGGTGCCGTCTAAACTTTATTCAAAAAATCGGCCGAGTTATAGTTCGGTTCGACCGACCAATTCTAGACCGATTTGATGGTTCAAGAACGGTTTTTAAATTCTCTGATTTTAGCATCAGACCGATTCGTTTTCACTTTGGTTTGCAGTTCGATTGGTTTGACCGATCAGTTTGAACCGATTTTCATAACCTTGGTTTAAAGATATAAAGAGAGAGGGGCGGTTTTAATTAGAGAATATTTTTTGCGACTTTTTTATTAGGAGAATATGCGAATAGAGAATTCCTCTCTCGACGTTCCTTATACTCAAGGTAGTCAGAATCGCGTGTAAACTCGTGGAAACGCACGATTATACGCTTTTACTCCATCTTCCCGTTGCGCTTCTGCTTCTCGTCCAGAACCAGGCTACTCCGTGTGAAATCGCCGTTGAAAATCGCAGAGTCACCGAAATCGTCGCTTCTGCCGCGTGGTTGCGTTTCAGGTTGAAGAAGTTCTTTTTCTTGGCCCTGAGTCCCTGATTGCAGCCCAACCCAACCCACTGGCCAAATCTAAATAGAAGACCATGGAAGAGGAGCCCTAGCAGAGTAACAGTTTCTAATCTCTTAATCTCCCTCACATTTACAGTTTATCTCCAATTCTCTATGGCCAAAATTTCAAATTTTCACCTCTCTCAAGTCTCAATCTCTGACTCTATTTCTCTTTTCCTCTGAAATATGAATTTTGCGCGACCGAAAACCCCAATTCGGAGCATCGCCGACTCGCCGTGAGGTTTGTCGCTTGTGTTATCGACTCGGACTGGTAGTGGTTGGACTGCGTGAGGCCGTGAACGTCGCAAATTCTGGCTCTGCCTCTCTGTTTCTGGCTTTGGAATCTGGATCGCTGGCCGCTGCTCTTCCCCTCCCCTTTGCTGCTAGTTCATCAGGTAAATTAAAAGTTAAGACCTCTTTAATCTCTATCCTCTTCAATCTTATTTTAATTAGAAAAAAAAAGGTAAATGATATTATAGGGATAGAGTTGATTACAGGATATAGTAGTGTCAAACTTTTGTTCAAGAGCGTTAACCAATTCATGGTAGCCATCATGAACTAAAAGATTGAGTTTAATCTGAGTTAATTTATTATACCCAATAATGTTTAACACAAAATGTATTGAGATAACAGTTCTCAAATTATGAATAATAATTATATTGATTCTTGACACTATAATTAAACTAAGTGTTCCTCTACTATATATATATGAGTTTAATTACCTTGAAACTTGAGTGACTTTATTAGAAATTCAGAAAAAAGTCTAGTAGAATGTGTAAACAACATGAACTTCTCTACTCACAGGAAAAGAAGCTATCCTCTATCTCAATTTCTCTCTTGTTATCAAATTAGCAATATTTATTCATACTCTTAGTTACATACATCATTCATCACATGCAACCTTCCATTTGCAATCATATCACAAACCCTTAACACAATCACACAAACACAAGCAAAATCCCAATGATGTACCTAAGCTTCTGAGATTCTGATCTAAATAAATTCTACAAAGTTTTCACATCTTTCTTTATCTAGTTAAATACTTTTTCAAGGGCTATGTGTATATAGCATGCTGGATGAGATCCTGATGCCATAATCACTTGATTATCTATTTCTCAATCAATAGTCATTGGTAAGATAAAGTAGTCTCATAAGCTAAGGCACACATTTTCATTTTGTGTATCTGACTTATAACAAATATGATATATAGAATAAGCAAACCTTATAACCATTAATTAATTTTGTTTACTGTCTTGTACTTTTGAATTTCTTATCTCTCTTATTTTGGTGTATATATGTTTGTATAAATAAGGGATATTAGATTATGTGTGTCAGAGGACTACAATTATCAATGCTAAACATACTGCAGAAGTTGGGACCCTGAAATATGTGCATGTTGTAATGTAATTGTAATGTGTTCGATCTTCAATTCTTCACCATAAGCAACTATGACAGTACTAATAGTTGTGCAGCAATAAGCACTACTTCAATTCTTCATTATTTGTCACCTATATTATCCCAATAATTTTATAACTATCTATATTTCTGAATTGTTGTTGTGGCATTAAATATAATTCTTGAATTTTTGTTATGTTAGTATTTTTTGTTTGAATTGGATTGTTATATAAAAGGTTGTTGAACTTGGATGGTTGTACTTGAAATTGAATACAATTCTATAATTTTTGTTAAATTGTTAAATTTTTGCTATGATATTAAATTGATTTGTTGAATATTTACTGTTTTCATTTTTTTTTTTGAACAGGAATGGCATCGACTCAAGCTAATGCAAGTGAAAATCCGACTAACATTCAGATAAAATTTGTGCAGAAGATGGTAATGCAGAAGTTTGTGAAACTCGTGAAGATTTTATGACTGATGAAGAATAGAATGATTATTAAATAACTTATTTAAATTTTAGTTAATTAGTTGTTCATTCTTGTAGTTTGGTTGATTTATTTGCCACTTGAATTTATTTTAGTGTCGTATGAACTTATGAGTTGTGAATTTGTGTTGTGATTCGTGAATTTGTGTTGAATTGTGACTTTTGACTTGTCATGGTATATATATAATAGTTATAATTCTATGGGTAATTTAGCTTATTTGAGATTTATTTTATTATCTGTAAAATTAGTTTTTGCTATTAAATTTTTCTAAATTTTTATATTTTACGAGTCATATTTACGTTCCGTCTTACGATTCAACGAATTACGATTTTGAGTTAGCTTAACGAGTCGAGGTAAAAACTACGAGTTCACTACCTTGCTTATACTCTTTCTTTAATTAATTAATGAAAATCTGAAAGTGGCTCAAGTTTTCAAGATCAAGAAAAAGTGTGCCTCGAACACTGCGAAACGTGTTGCGTAACCCACGCACCCATAACTTCTCTTTACATACCTAGAATTTTCTTTCTTATTTATAAGGTTTTTTAATTTCTTTTTTGAAATTTATTCATAAAAGTGATTTAGTTTTACAAAGAAAAACATATACTACAAAAGGGTTTTTTATTTTAATAAATAAAATAAATGTAATAATTACTGAATTAAATTATTTTAAAAAATATTACCGAAATTCATCCAAAACCATAATCTGATAGGACAATATAATAGTAATGATCATATTTCTAATACTTTCTAAACTTCTATTGTACACATTATACGCTTAAGCCATTGTTTCCCTATACTTTTTCATTTACAATATCTATAAACGAGAAAAGCTAAGGGTGGTGAATTTCGATAATATTTTTTAAAATTATTTAATTCAGTAATTATTACATTTATTTTATTTATTAAAATAAAAAATTCCACGAATGGTAGTAATTGAAATTTATCTTTTTTTATGAAAATATTATGTCTAATTTTATATAATTTTTATTTTTTTAGTATTAATTTAAATATGTTAATTTTAAAAAAAAATAATCTACTGATTTTTAAATGAGCATTTTCAAATTATATGATTTGCCCGATCGTCCACTAATAATTGAGTTAAATCGCTCATCTCTCCTATTAGTTTGAAACCGCGGATTTTAAAATCGCACATCTTTTTTATTATTTGAAACGTTCTATTTATAAAAATTCAATACAAACAAATGAAAATTATTAACTTAAGTTTTAAAATATAAATGAGATATAAATTAATTAAATTCGATCTAAATAATAACAAAATATATCAACTTTTATTTTTAAATTGATCCAAATTAAATTATTAATATTTTTATTATTTTTAAAAATTATAATTTTATATTTACAAATATATATATATATATATATATATATATATATATATATATATATATATATATATATATATATATATATATATATATATATATATATATATATATATATATATATCGTTTAAAGCATAAACGAGATATGTGTATTTTTTCAAATTTTATATATCTCTTTTACAGTGTAAGTGTAAATGAAATACTGTAAACGAGATATAAATTATTTATTTTAAAAAAATTCTATTATTTGTATTTTAAATAATATACGTAATATCTTATATCTTATCTATATTAAGAGAAAAAAATGATATAATAAATCATATGTTATAAAAATTAGTTGATTTTCAATGAACTATATCATCAATACAAAAGAAAATTATTTATCTTATATAATAATTTTTTATATATATAATATCGTAAATATATTAGGATGATCTATTTTAATTATGTAAGTAATTATTGTTATTTTTATTTTTATTATATTAATAAATAATACTTAAAACTAAAACAGACAAAAAAATAATTAATTAATTTTTTTAATTTGAATTAACAAATCTTCTGTAAATATATTAAACTTTTATACATATTAAATATTATAATATTTAATAATATAGTATTTGTTACAACAATCATAGTTGTTAGAACGGAATTGGTGATTGAATCGATCAGATTACTGGTTTATTAGTTCATTAGTTCAACTGATAAGTCATTGGTTAAACCAGTAAAATCGGTCAAACTTAAATAATGTCGATGTATTTTTTGGTGACACCTTTTATGACAACTGAGACGAAAGAGTTGTTGACAGTATTGATGAGCTCATGAATATAAATTTAAAAGAAATAACTGCAAGTGAGGTTAGATTGTTATATTTTCAGGATCAGACTGTTGCATTTTTTTTCTACCAATACTATTCAAAGATGAACAGCTTAGAAAGAATAGGATTAGAAGGAATGTCAAAAATGAGGCGACACAATAACAATTTATTTGCTTGAGGGAGGGGTTTAGAGATCCGAGGTCTGAGAATGATACCCATCGACCCAAACGCAAGCCGAAGTCTGAGACTAGATGCGAATGTCTGGCCGAAATGTGTGTTCACGTACATGTCGAAAGCGGTAGATTGATCATTTTATACTTTCAAGATGAGCACAACCATGACATGCTTGATGATAGTCTAACTTTTACGCTTCCCGGACATAGGAAGACGAATGATGCCGTTATCAATAAAATAAATTTCACTACAAAAAAAAGAGTTTAAAATGGCATTAATATTACGGCGGTTTTAAAGAACCGCCGTAATACCCGGTTATTATGGCATTGTTAGTTGCTGCCATAATTAACTTTGTGTTTGGTGGCGGTTCAGGTGATTATGGCGGTTTTGAACCGCCATTTTCATACGTATATAAAACAAAATAACTGGAACCCTAGCTCATTAAACGAAACACATCCAGACAGCGCTCTCGATCTCCCTTCTCTCTCCTTCGTCTCCTCCGTGTAACGAAGCCCTCCGACAACACCATTCTTCCCTCTCTGGCTTCTCCTCTCTTCGCCGGTTACCATTTCTCTAGGTACCTCTCCTTCTCAAGTTAAACTGAAATAGTTATTGATTTGTTTCTCTGCAGCTCCCTCTCAAGTTCTTTACACGGAGAGCTTCTTCGTTTTGGTTTCTTCGTTTTTGCTGATTTTTGGTTTGCTTAAATGAAAATCTCATGAATTTCGATCAAGGTGTGAGCCACTCATAGATCTCTACACTGCACACCCAGTTTCCTTTCTCCATTTCTCTCATCCTTCACCTCCATGCAACCTAACTTAATCCAGATCCACTAGTGCAACTTTTCTTCTTCTTCTTCTTTTCGTTTGAATTTTCACTGTGTTGCGCAGTTTTTGCAATCGCCGTCGTTTTCACCGGTATCTTGTGTTGGTTAATCATTGTCATTTTTTAAAATCCCTAATTATTTAAAATTGTAATTTTAAATCGTTGATCAATAAATCTGTACATGAAGTTTCATCAAATCCTTATTTCCCAATTTCCATGCTCGTTATTTATTCACAACAATTAATAATGATTAATTAATTAATTATATTCACCGTTTGACCTCTCTTCTTTGTTTGTTTGTAGAAAATTGAAAACATGGTACCAGAGAGGCCGTGAAAGCTAGATAGTCAGATCTCATTTACAGAAAGAGAGAAAGAGAAAGCCACGACGGTAAATCCTTCTTTGGAGATTAATTTAAAATTGTTTTTGTTGTTGATAATGGTATTAATAATAATTATTTCTCTTCCTTGTTCTCGTTCATATATATATATAGTGATTGATTGAGCTGTTCAGAACATATATACTCTAGGCTCTGTTGTTTACTAGGATTTTGTTTTTACAATTCATTTGCTATGTGATAATTGAATTGCTGGTTTTCTGTGCTATTAACGCTTTCTTATTGTTTCTCATGTGAAGGTTTCTTCTTATTTGTTTTTCTGAGCTGTTACCAGCTGGTTTCATATATCCTTTGCTAAGTTTTGTTTTTTACAGAACATTTGAACTTGTGTTTGGTAGGTGATGTTACTTTGCAATTGGTTTGTTGGGTTTTGGTCATTCAGATTGCAGTTTTTGAGCTTGGGGACCATTCTTGATGCAATTGTTGTTTACTAATTATTCTTATTCTCCATATTCTTATGTTCTTAGTTGGTGAATTTGCTAGACTTAGTTCTGGAAGTTTTAGTATTTTCTTTGTGTGTCTTGCTCATTAATCATTAAGTTTAATGATTGAATTTCCATTATTTGAAACAATGGAATCAGAAATGGTATCTCGATATGGAGTGAAATTCTAACTTCTAAAGATTCATATTTTCTAACTTTTACAAACCAGCTAGTAGTTTCAGATTTTGTTCTGCCTTTATTTTTGGTATCTTATTTGTACATGTCTTGAGAGTCAACAACTCCATACACAAACTTTACTTCTACATTCCTATGTAACAAAATGAATCTATCTATGAACTCTACAAAGGATGATTTGGTGTATCTGGCATATTTGAGTAATCAGAAACCTCCAGTACCAGTGGGTGTATGTCTGATTTTGGATTATATTGCTGAAACACTACAACAGAAGCAGAAGTGGAGAAATCTGAAGAAGCCAAGTAGCTTCCAACAGGACCAAGCTCTGAATAATCACTTGTGTTTACCAAAGGTGCTACTTGTGGAATCCTACCTACCAAAACTAGATTGCTCATACTCTTTTCCATCAATACATTTTTAACATCATCTTTGTTTTCCACCAACCTTTCCTCATACACTATAGATTCTTCACTACTACTGCATACACTTAAAGAACTCAGACCAAAACTGCATACACTTAAGAACTCATACCATAGGCTAGTGCTTCGCGGTCATCACATCTTCCAAAGAATGCAGCCACTACATTGTAGAAAATAAGTTTTAGTGTTTTCTTTTAATGATTTACGTTACTTCTTTTTGGTTCAGTTGTTTCTTTTCCGTATTTAATAGCTTAGTTCTAAGGTTCTAAGATTCCCTCTATCACTTGAAGACCAAGACTTCCCTTTCTGAGTGAAGAGCAGCAGTGCCTGAATTGAATGCATGCTCTTTTTGTTATTTTTCCTTATATATATATATTTTGTTTTTGTTATTATTATGTGTTCAATCAATTATATATATATATATATATATATATATAATGCCCTTTCTGTGGTTTTTTTATTTCATTATAACTATTTATTAAATAATTATTTGTAGCTATTTGTCATTATTAAAGATAAGTATCAAGGTGCATAATTGGTCTTGGAGTTATATAAAAGTGTGTCCTTTAATTTCTTATTCATATTAGGGATGGAATATAGCTCTATTTGTAATGTATACGTATGTGATGTTATCTAAATCATGTGAATATATATAGGTGGGGCCTATATCTATTTGTATGTCACTGGGATTGTAATCAAGCATGAATATATTACAGTTTGGAGTTTGGACTCCACCAGTTACACTAAACCTTATAATACTAAGTTACTAACAGTTTGTACTCTGTACCCATTAGCTTGACAACCACATATTGTTGTAATATAATCTGTTTAATTAAATAATAAATAAAACAGTATAATATATGAATATAAAACTAATTAGTTAGTTAGTTAATATAATACGAATTTTATACGAATTGTTTTTATAAATTATAATTTGAGAATAATATATTTGCTTTATTTTTTGTCTCTTTTTGTCTTGTAGAAAAAAATTAATTTGCATATATACAACTACTTGAGAAGGAAAAGTTCATAAAGCCACTGTAACAGCCACAAAATTATCATTTGAAAGAGGTAATTATAATTTTTTTTTATAATTTCTTTTAGAATACTATTTAAGTATTTGTTTGATATCTAATTTGCACATACAAGAATTTCTTTTTATAATAGCGCCTGCTGATGTATACTAGTTAGTTGCCTAGTAAATATGAGAGAGAGAGAGAAAGAGAAAGAGAGAGAGAGAGAGAGATTTATTTTTAATGAATAGATTTTTTAATATTCCTCTTTGTAGTCCCTCTTCGTCATGTCAATCGATAAGTCATGGATTGGAAAACCACGAAACACGCACGAGTATAAAGATGGTCTAAACAAGTTTTTGGATTTCGCTTTTGAGCATCGATCTCTCAGGGGTCGTCAAATTAAATGCCCTTGTCCGGTGTGTGGTTTTGGCAAGTGGCAAACAAGAGAGAAAGTTTTTGAACATTTAATAGTCAAGCCATTTCCAGAAAACTACAAAGTTTGGTATTGGCATGGTGAAGAAGCAGTTGGAGTTGGGTCACAAGCTCATCAAACTAGTCAAATTGTACAAGATGATTCGACATCTCAACATCCAATGGTAACAATGCTCAATGATGCGTTTGGAGTTGCTAGACCTGACTTGAATGAAGATGGAGATGGAGATGAATACAACATAGAAGATGGAGATGGAGATGAAGACAATATAGAAGATGCAGAAAATAAAGAGCACAATGGAGAAAATGTAGAATTTTACAAGTTGTTGGAAGATGGTAATGAGCAATTGTATGAAGGGTGCACAAAGTATTCAAAACTGTCTTTCTTGATTAGTCTGTATCACATAAAGTGCTTATACAGAATAAGTGACAAAGCCATGACCGAAATCCTCAAGTTAATAAAAGATGCTTTTGGAAATGCGAAGATTTCAAACACATTCTATGAGGCCAAGAAAACCATAAACAAACTAGGGCTTAATTATACCAAGATACCTGCTTGCCCTAATGACTGCATGTTATATTGGGAGGAGGATGAAGATTTGCAAGAATGCAAAAGATGCAATACATCTAAATGGAGTGATGCTAAAAAGAAGAAACCGGCAAAGATCTTGCGATACTTTCCACTAAAACCGAGACTTCAGCGATTATTCATGTGTTCTAAGACTGCACAATCAATGCAATGGCATGCTTCGGCAGAAAAGAAAGATTCGAAGATGAGGCATCCGCGGGATTCTGAAGCTTGGAAGACATTCGATTTACTTCATGATAAGTTTGCCGAAGATCCTCGAAATGTACGTCTTGGTCTTGCAGCTGATGGATTCAACCCTTTTGGAGCTTTGCGTACAAACTATAGCGTTTGGCCAGTGGTGCTTATTCCATACAATCGACCTCCATGGGAGTGCATGAAGCCAACATCACTTATCTTGTCAATGATTATTCCTGGAGAGAAAATGCCGGGGAACAACATAGACGTATACTTACAACCTCTTATCAAAGAGTTAAAAGAGTTGTGGTATGATGGTGTTCAAACATTAGATAGGTTCAAGAATGAAATGTTTACATTGCGAGCAGCATTAATGTGGACAATTAGTGATTTTTCAGGCCTTGGTAACCTATCTGGGTGGAACGTACACAGTAAATATGCTTGTCCCACATGTAACTTCAACACTGATTCATATAGATTAAAGCATGGTGGAAAATGGTATTTTTTGGGGCATCGCCGTTTCTTAGAAAGGGGTCATAAGTTTAGGCTAAGTCGTGCAAAATTTAATAGAAAAGTTGAGTTGAGAGATTCCCCAGCAGCACTAACAGGGTCAGAAATATTGGAACAACTTGAAGGCATCAATGTTTCATTCGGGAAGGAACTACAGGCAAGTAAAGGTAAGAGGACTCGACGAAAAGTTGTTGAAGAAGATGATGAATCGGGGATGTGGAGGAAGAAAAGCATATTTTTTTATCTTCCTTATTGGGAGTCTAACTTATTGCGCCACAATCTAGATGTTATGCATATTGAAAAGAATGTTTGCGACAATGTGTTATACACCTTGCTCAATGAGACTGGAAGGTCAAAGGATAATCTCAAAGCTCGTAAGGATCTTAAAGAAATGGGTATAAGAAAAGATTTATGGCCAGATGAAAATGGGAGATATCATCCATCTTTGTTCACAATGTCAAATTCGATGAAAGATATATTCTTGCGTACTATAAAGAATATTAGAGTACCAGATGGTCTCTCGAGTAATATTTCACGGTGTGTTGACCTGAAGCAAAGAAAGCTCTCTGGATTGAAGAGCCATGATTGTCACGTCCTTATGCAGCAACTATTACCCATTGCCATACGTAATGTGCTACCAGATAAAGTTACTGCAGTGCTAATAGAGTTGTCTTCATTCTTTCAACAGTTGTGCTCTAAAAGCTTAAGTCTTATTGAACTTGAGAAGCTCCAACCTCGAATAATCATTACCCTTTGTCATTTAGAAATGTTGTTCCCTCCTTCTTTCTTTACAATCATGGTTCATTTAACCTGTCATCTAGTTGATGAAGCAAAACTTGGAGGACCAGTACACTATAGGTGGATGTATCCTATTGAGAGGTAAATATCTCTTTTCAATCATTGTTCATTTAACCTGTCACTTAGTTATATCTTGCTTACTAAAGCCAATTATACAAACTAGGTATTTAGGACATTTGAAGTCCTATGTACGAAACAAAGCTAAATCAGAAGGTTCTATAGCTGAGGGATATGTGGCTGAAGAAGCTCTTACATTTTGCTCTCGGTACTTAGAAGGGATTGAGACAAGATTTAATAGGCCACCACGTGTTGATGATCGTCCGGATGGTAATTACAGTACACATGTTGATTCGCTTTTTCCACAAATGGGTAACTCTAAGGGAGCTTTCACAGTATTTGAGTTGTCACCTATGGAAAAAAAATAAGCACATCGCTATGTGGTTCTAAATTGTCCGTATGTCAAACTGTTCATTGAGTAAGTACTTAAGGATTTGCGTACATGTTTTTTATTGCCAAATGCCTAAACTGTTTGCATTTTTATTTACTTGAAAATAGTTGTTTAGTTAGAGTTAAACTTCTATATCTGACAGTGACTTTAAAGATTTTGTACGAAGACGATCTAAGGGTAGAAGGCCTTCAAATGTAGAGATAGAAAAAAGAGTCAATAAAGATTTTGTTACTTGGTTTCCTATGCAGGTAAATAGAAAAATGATAAGTTTTTTGCTAATATTGAGCAGTATTTGTGGATATAATAACTAATATGTTGTTCTATCATAATAGCTTATGAACCCAGACATTATGAATACTGTGCATGAGGATTTGAGATACTTAGCAAGGGGTCCATCACGATATGCCAAGAGGTTTTCTACATTTAGTATCAATGGGTTCTCCTTTCGAACTACCAATCGAGACAATGGGTTAAAGACCCAGAATAGTGAAGTTTTCTTAATGTCTTCAACTCCTTGTGTTGCTAGCGCTAGTGATGCTAATGTTAGGAATGCTGATTTGTCATATTATGGCAAATTAGAAGATATTATAGAACTAAACTACAATGGCCGATTTCGGGTTACTTTATTCAAATGTAAATGGGCTGACACCACTAGAGAATGGGGCTGTAGAAAGGATAGTTGGGGCTTTACTTCTGTTAATTTTTCACGGGTAATACACAGTGGTGACCGAGAGGAGGATGATCCATATATTGAAGCCTCACAAGCTCGAATGGTGTATTTTGTCAATAATGAAGTGAATAAAGATTGGAGTGTTGTCGTGCATTTGAAGCCAAGAGACTCATATGATATAGGGGGAAATGAAGATGATGAAGCATGCGAGAATGAGCCATGGTTAGAGCAAAACTTGGATTCTTTATTTGAAAATTGTGATAATCTATCATTGTTAAGAGATGAGGTAGATGATGAACTACTAGATGATGACATTGGAGAAGATGAGCACATGTCGAAATAGTTAGTAGGTTAAATTAATTTATGGTATGAAATTTATATTTAAGTTTTCATTTAGTTATAATTCACATTTTATCTATACTTATTAATTATTTTATTTCCAACTATTATTTTGGTGTTCCTATAAGATCAACTAATGTTAGTAGGTTACATATAGTAGCGCCTATTAACAAAATTAAATTATTTTATTTCCAACTATTAATTTGGTGTTCCTATGTCTTCAAATTTAACTTGCAGATATATAACTTGTCGAATTTCTTGATCTATTATGCAGATATGCCAAAGCAAAAGAGGTACAAGAATCTACTTAAAGCAGCAGCTGCAAATTCTTCACAAGACAAGTCAATTGTAGTTGCAAATTCATCCGGAGACAAGTCGGCAGCTTCAAATGCATCACAAGTCAAGTCCGCAGCAGCTGCAAATTCCTCTCGAGAGACATCGGCAGCTACAAATTTCTCCCGAGACAAGTTGGCAGCAGCTGCAAATTCCTCCCGAGACAAGTCGGCAGCTTCAAATTCCTCCCAGGATAAGTCGGCAGCTTCAAATTCCTCCCGGGACAAGTCGGCAGCTGCAAGTTCCTCCCGGGACAAGTCGGCAGCTGCAAGTTCCTCCCGAGACAAGTCGGCAGCAGCTGCAAGTTCATCCCGAGACAAGTCGGTAGCTTCAAATTCTTCTGAGCATCCATCCGAACCTAAACGTAAACATGGACGTGAATCTAAACATCATTGGACTGTTGATGCCATAGGTATGTATAGATATTTTATTATGTTATTATTATCAATAGCATTAGAAATCTGAAAAGATACTACTTTTCTTTATGCCCATGAATAAGTCTCAAGTTTGTAGACTTGTAGTACAAGAATTAAAAATCATTCAGATCTACTTTTGAACCTAGGGAGTAGCGCCATACAGCAAGGCTTTTTTTTGGGTATTAAAACGGAACTTAAAAGCCCGAAAAGAATAACGAAATTAGATGCAAACTACTCAGTCTAAGAGGCTCCTCTATCACCTTCTTGAAAGATTTTGATTAGCTCTGAAGGAATAGCAAGGCTTTAATGAATTATTAGTGGTCTGGTGCAGAATGCTAGAACAGATCGGAGTGTACAGAGAAAAACTATCATATCCATGTTAGAACAGATCGGAGTGCCAGCTTTAATGAATATTAGTGGTCTGGTGCAGAATGCTACATAATCTGAAGTGATTTAATGCTGTATAGTTAGTTTTTCATTGTTTAAAACTATTGGTTTAATATAGAACAGTGCTTTGTAATGATAAATCTATGTAAAAGGCTAGGCCTATTATTAATGAAATTTTTCTGTCCAAAAAAAAAAGAAGCAACAGATCAGAGTAATGTTCTAATGGGAAGGGAACAAAATTCTGGCAGCAATACCCAAAAAATTAAAGCAGATTAACATTAACTAAACTGTATTTTAGGGCTTTAATTAAATAAGACTTTACCATTTTATTAGTAAAGCAAATTTTATTTATTTTATTCTTTAGTCGCTCATTTACTTATTTATTTATACTCATTTGTCTATTTTAGATGAATACGAAAATAGTACACGCCTTCATTTATTAGCGAAGGATGTGCATAATTTGCCAGAAGGTTTGCGCATAGTCGTCAATTTTGATAAGTATCATGCAGCAATAGGAGAAGCAGCTGGACTCCTTGCAGGAGTTTGTGGGCAATTGGCCACTGATTGTGTAGCATTTCCAATCAGTTTTGAAAAGTGGTCAGACATTCCAGCAAGCTTTTTTGAAAATCAATGGAATATTTTTTTCCTAGTAAGAAGATTACTCAAACTCTAAAGCTTATTTCTTTGCCATTATTTAGTTATATTTGCTGGTTAATATATATTCTTTGTTATAATATTGAAGGCTCGATTTTACTTCAAAGTGAGTGATAACTTGGCCAAACGATTTATGCTGCAATCACTTGGCAAAAAATGGAGGGAACATAGGATAAAGCTTTGGAATGATTTTTATGATCCGAGGTTGAGTAAAACCGAGATCATAAATAATGCACCAGAAGATATTGCTCCAGATCAGTGGGCTCTATTTGTAGAATATCGTTTGAAGCCTGAAACTCAGGTAAGTACTTACTCTCCTACTAAAAAGCCTTATATGAAGCAGATATTGTTGCTGCCTGCTCTTGTATTTTATTTTATATAGAGTTGAATGCATGTTTGTCTCTATTTAATTGTGTCCAAATTTAACTTGCAGAAACTTTGTAAGAGGAATCAAGAAATTCGGCAAAAACAAATAATTCCTCATACTTCAGGTGCTAAATCAATTGCAAGAAGAAGGGCTGAATTGGTAATCAATTAATGCATGCATATCTAATCTATCTCAAATATAATGCATGCATCATCTCTTATTTTCTGCATATCTAATCTAAGTTAGTAGGCTGCTATTTTTTGATCGAGTCTTTCTACTTTTCTTAAATTTTAGACGGAAGAGACGGGAAAAGAAGTTAGTAGGGTTCAAATGTGGGACATCACTCACAAGAAAATAGATGAAAGTTATGTTAATGAAAAGGCTAAAGAAATAGCGGTAAGACTAAAGTGCAATAAGTAACTTGTTTGTATTTCTTTTTCTTTCTTTTTTATAAGATAATACTATTTTTGATTTCTCTTTCTTTTTATATATGTAGGAAAAGATTGAAGCACATAGTAGCCAACAACCGATGGAATCAACTGTTAATTCTCCTCTTGATGCTCTTAGAGTAGTTTTTGGGAAAGAGCACCCTGGTCGTGTTCGAGGTTTAGGTATGGGAGCTGTTCCAACAATTGCTTTCAAGAACAACACTACAAGGATTAGTCAAATGAATTTAGGTTCTTCAAATGATGTTGGCACATCATCTACTTGTGGTCCAAATGTGCAAGAAGAGTTAGATGCCGTTAAAGCGCAATTGCAAGTCTCCTATATTGCTTCTAAGGAAGGAGGTAAAATTCCAATACAATTGGCTGGAATGTTCCCTACTCAACAAGTTTCACAGGTACATTCATATTTTGCTTATGATTCATATTATTAATATAATTAGTAGTAGTGCTAGCTTATGCTAGAATGATAGTAAACCTTGTCTTGTGTGTACAGTATTTTGCATTAATATTTTGAGGAAAGACTATACTATTATGTTTTAATCGAACTTTGATTAGTTGCTTGCTTGCTATCTTCTATGTAAAAGGAGATGGGACCTTGGTAGTTGGTAGTAATGGGATATTGGCTTCATTTCATCCAGCTCTGCATTAGATGGGTAAAAGATCCTTTTAATACTGAATTGCAAATTATATATTTTAAATAAAGCTATATCAAATAAATAAATAAACAGGGTTAGTCATAATTTTAATTTTGCCATCAACCTTAAGTTTGCTCACTCTTCACGCCAAGCAAACCTTCGGGTTAGGACGCGCTCAATGATATTTAATTTTCCCAAATGAAAATATCTAATGAAACAGGGAACCTATATAACTGAGTATAGTATACAGTGTGCTGATCAAAGTATAGTTTTTCAATTGTAAAGAGTGTGGCTGAGGGAGGAGCTAGTTAGGAGGGGCCATGAATCAATTCCAATCATGTATTCTTCTTTTATCAAAACCCTGGGCATATGTGAATGAAAACTATGGGTGAGATACAGAATTGATAGTATATGTTCTTTTATCAACTGTTAATTCTTAACTTGCTCAGTTGCTATGTATCAATGCTATGTAATTAGACATGATAAATGTGTGAAAACAGAGTCGAATTTTTATTGTATCAATGCTATGTAATTAGACATGATAAATGTATATCAATATATACCTTTTTCTTGCATTTCTTGTGCTCATAATAGTTATATTTTTGTTGTAGGGATTGGATCAGGAGAGTGAGATTCCATCACCAAAAGAGTTAGGAAGTAGGTCTTCTGGAGCAAGCAACAAGGAAGCATGACCTTGCTTGATATGTTAAGACGTATATTAAGAATTATATGTTAAGACGTATTATTGAAAAATGTTACTTTGATACTTTGTTTTTGGATTATGACATTTCAATCATGACTTGGATTATGACTTTTGGATCATGTATGAATTAAAATCATCATATGATGTTTGATTTATGACTATGCCTTTTGGATCATGTATGAATTAAATATCACTTTAAATTGGTAGTTTCAATCTTATTTTAAAAAGCATTAAATTGTCATCATAATTAGGTACAAACGGCGGTTAGAAACCCCAATTTTAAATAAAAATGATGCCATTATATGCTGGTAGAAACTGCCATTTTAAACACAAAAGATGCCATTATAACCTGGTAAAAACGGCGCCTAGAAACTGCCATTTTAAACACAAAAGATGCCATTATAACCTGGTAAAAATGGCGGTTATAATGGTAAAAACGACGGTTTTTAACCGCCATTTTAAACAGAAATGAAGCCACAATATTCTGGTAAAAACGGCGGGTGTTCAAAAACTGCCATTTTATGCGGAAATAACGGCGGTTACAAACCGCCATTTTAACCCTCAAAAAACCGCCGTATTATCCACAGGTTATTATGGCGGTTTTCTGAAAACCGCCGTAATAACCAGAATGGCGCCCAGAATAACGGCGTTTCTTGGAGGCGCCAGTTTTGGTCATAATGGCGGTTCTAACCGCCGTAATTTCCCAAAATAACCGCCGTTTTAACTCCTTTTTTTGTAGTGTTTAATGCTAAAAGTTGGGATAAAATAATTGATTTTTATATAAATAAACTATATCGTGAATACAAAAAAAATGATTTATCATATATATATATAATATCATGAATATATTAAGATGATATATTTTAATTATATGAGTAATTATTATTATTTTTATTTTTTTATTGTATTAGTAAACAATATTTAAAAATAAAAGAGACGAATAAAATAATTAAATTTTTTTTATTTGAATTAATAAATTTTCTGTAAATATATCCAACTTTTATACAAAATAAATATTATAATATTTAATAATATAATATTTGTTACAACAATTATAGTTGTTAAAATCGAACTAATAATCAAACCGGTTAAATTATTGATTTGCTAATTCATTAGTTCAACTAATAAATTATTGATATAAAATCAGTTTCACTTAAATAATTTTATATTATTTTAATATTTTTTTCACAATAATTTTTTTTTCATTTGTTTATACCAAAGTAACCATTATTTTTTTAATTTTAATAACTAATTGATTACTCTATACATAGTATATTATTATATACTATGTGCGGTTATTGAAAAAATAATATTAATAAATATTATATAATTATAAAAAAATTATGTTATCATTAATAAAAATATTTGTTATTTTTGGTAAGTATTTAATAAAATTTATATTTATAATAATAATTATTCAAAATTAAGAAATATAATTAACTTAAAAATAAGTGAGTATAAAATTAAAATAATATAAAATAATTTAACTATATTTTTTACTATATATTAATTAAATAGCATATTTATTATTAATAAGCATCATAGTTTGGTGGCAAGCTAAACACTCTACAATTTGGAGACCCTAAGTTTAAACCATACTTGCTAAAATCTTGGAATTTTTTTTGCGAGCTGGTTCTTATTGGTTAACTTTGGTTTTCGACCTTAAACGGTCTTAAAGCTGAACCAGATTGGTTTGAAATTCGATTCGACGATTTTGTTATTGAACCGATTGATTCGGTTCGATTTTTACAATTATGAAGTTCACATGTTTCCTCTCAAATTGTTTCGGATTAGATCTCCATTGTAAGTTAGGGATGATAATGGATATTTTAGGGAGCGGCGGACCCATTTTTCATCCCTCGTTCCTGTTTAAAAAAATGCCTCACATTCTTTTTCCATCTTCGTAACAAGTTTCTGTTTAATTATTCTTTTAAAGAACGCAGATACCCACGAGTATCTATAGATTATAGAAACTTTTGAAGAAAACTAATATAAAAAATAATATAATAATTATAAAATAATCAATTCAATATAATTCAACACAGTTCATAATCTATTTTTTATGAAAAATAACATTTCAAAAAAATAAAATAAAATAAAAACATCTTCCAACATACTAACATAAGATAAATTTTTTTGTGGGGAGACTGAGCAACGTAGTAATGAACTTGAGAGGTAGAGAAAGTAAGTTAGAAATAGAGAGATGCAAAATCGAGGCCGATGATGATGAGTCTAGAAGAAAAAAGAAGAATTCGAATTAAAGACAGGAATTAAGGTTACTAATTCTATAAATTAATTTATGTATATATAAATTGATTAACTGGTTCCATGGGGCGAGTATATATGTCCCCGTCCATTTCACGTGACCAGGTTCCCACCTGTAAGATTTTATGAGTATCCATTTAGTTCCAAATCGCGAGTAACCCATTTTAGCAGGTTTTTTCATCGTCCTTATTGCTAGCATTCGTTTGTTCGCGACGTGAAGTTACTCCAGCCACTCAGTAAATTCTCAAATAATCAAAATTCAAGCTGTATTATTCTCATAAAGTCACATGTATCTTTGTTATAATAATATTAATCGAAGATACATGGTTAAATACTAAATAAGTCATATTTTCATAAATCTATAAAACAATAACTAATATCACATATTATAACTTGTGAAATCATAATATTTTCTAGAAGTGATATTAATGATTAATAACTTTGGAAGTACATATATGTTATTTATCTTATGTATATCTTATTTTATTTTTAGAGACATTTTTTTTGTGTCGACAATGTTAATTGCTATATAGAGACTTTTATCATTAAATAAAATTATAGAGAAATTAAAAATAAAATTAGTTGATATTTTTTTGATAATTCATTCAGTTTTAAATTTGAATTAAATAAAATTATATATTCAATTTATATTTGTTTGTTTATCCTAATGTGATAGTCAATAAAAAAATACACTGTAAAAAAAATTAATATAATCAATGAATATAAAAGATAAAAAATAAAAATTAAGATATGTTCTTATTAAGAAAAATTCAAGAAAATCGTTATAAAATGGAACTTATTAATCAAGTTCTACAAAATATTACAAAAAAATTGAAACATTATCAAATAAAATAGTAACATCTTTAAAAATTATGAATCAAAATATATAAAAAAAATATAAAACAGAATCATGAAAAAAAATTCACAAAAATTATAATTGAAGTACAAAAGCGAGAGAGAGAGAGGAGGAATAAAGTTAATTCTAATTTCATATATATAAAAAACAATAAGAGAATAAATTAAATTAAATTTATTCAATTTATTTCTTTATTCATTATTTATTAATATTTTAATATTTATCTTGATCGAATCAAATAATTAATATAATTGATTAAGTATAATTAGTATTGTTCATTTTAGTGGTATAACTGAAACATATTAAAACATTGAGGATAAAATTAAAACATAATACAAATTATTGTCTTGTAAATTTTCTTTCTTGAATAATAATCACATTTATAAACTTTAAAACACATCACTTTAATACAATAATATTTTTTATTAAAAATGAAAATTATGTTCAATATCACATATATTTGTTATTACTTATTAAATTATATAAAAATAATTTTTAAAATGTATCACTATATGAAAATAACTTAAATACATTTAAATATAATTATGATAATTAAATAAGTATTATATATTTTTAAATAATTTATACTTAATAATTTATCTCTAATAATATATTTAATAATGTGACCGTTTTTTGTATTTGTAAAACTTTTAATTATAGTAAAAGGTAACATATGCGGCAAAAAAAATAAAGTGACATAAAATTTTATTAAAAGAAAAAATATATTTTTTGTTTATTTTTTTTTATACATGTGTTAATTTTTTTAAGTTTAAATTTTAATTGATAAAAACTAATGACAGTTAAGTCTACTAAAAAAATAATAGCAATCAATTCAGAAATAAAATTTAAGTAAATGTGTTTTAGAAAACTTGAAATAAAATAAAGGTGTATTCAATCTTATTATTAATTGTAATCATATATATTTATTTCACGATTCATAACTCAAAAAATACAGGCCTATCCAAGATCATTAATAGTAGTTCGTTGTACTATGATATTTAAATGACAAAATAAAAAAATGAATAAAAATTAATCAACTTGGGTTGATCGAGTGGTCAGTTTATTCGTCTGCTTAAATAAGTGTTGGGGGTTCGAATCCCGTCTTGTGCATGCAGCAACCCATTAGCCAGTGGTAGACCCTTAAATGGAGCTCAAATCCACAACAAATTAGTCCTTGACCTGTCGGATTGGGAGATACCATGGACAATAAAAAAAATGAAGAAAAATCAATAAAAAGATATACTTATAATTTATTTTGACAAACGATGTAGCATACTCTAAATTATAGGAAGTTCTTAAAATTTTTCACGTTCTGTAATACCCAATTAAATAATAAATAATAAATTAATTATGAGCAAAAAGGATTAAAAATTTAAAATTTATAATTTGGAGAAATAAAAACATTTAGAATACGAATTAAAACATTTATCTTAAATATTTTAGTTCAAAATTAGGCCAAACGCACCAAAAATCAAATCACTGAGACCAAGTCTACATACTTAAACCTACACTTAGCAACATTTCAACACCATTTCACCATTTGAGGGAGAAAGACACGATTGGAGAGAAGAGAAGTGAGGAGCCCTAGTGTTACTATTTATTATCACTTTCAAATCCACATAACTTTCAAACCGTAGTTTTCTTTGACGATCCGTTTATGGTTACGCATTTGTCTTCTCATCCTCTTTGATTTCATATAGCTATTGTGGTAAGGAACTTCAAAATTCTTATCCCATTTTTTGTTTCTTTCTAATTTCGCGTTTTTGGGTTGAGGTATTAAAAAAAATTGTGATTTTACTACTTTAGAGAAAGCTCAAGCATAATCTCTAGCGGGATTTTGACTCAAAATTGAGTGGTACAAGGTAAGAAAACTCAATCTCTTTACTGTCCCTAATTTTAGGCAAAAATCCTAGTATGAATGATGAATTAATTGTTGTGATTAGATTATATGAATTAGCTTAGCTTGTTTGGTTGAATTAGTGCAGTTTGAGTACATGATGTGGTTACGGAATGATTGGTAGAGACTTGGAGGTTTCGGTTGAGGCTTGAATCTGGTCAGAAAGGAAAGTCAAGTGTTGGAAAAATCGCCATGGATAAGGTACGGGTTTTGTTTCGGGAAGGCATTATATAAAATTATGTGAAAACTTATGTTAATTGTCCGTAGGATAGGATTGAATGAAATTGATTGTTGTGGTGATTATTTGGTTGGATGGTAACTTGAATTATGATATGTATAAGTATGCATGATTATAATGGTATGGTTTGATTTTCCTATAATAGTAATTGATGTGGAAATCGGTAAGTTGAGGTAAACGGTGGTGTTGCCATGTTGAAAATGGTTGAAATAATGAGAATGAAATGATTGATTTTAGTTTGGTTGTGAACTATAGATGCATGAATGTGTATATTTAAGGTTTGATTGAAAATTGATTTAGTAGGTCTTGGATGGTTAGGAAGGGTAGAGAATTGATAAATGTATACTAAGGATGCTTATAAATGGTCTTGGGATGATTTAGAACTAAATTGGATTGAGAATTGGCAAAAAAGAACAATTGTGTAAAATTGGTAAAAATTGGTTTTTGACCAACTTCGATGACCCATAACTTGGCGCTTGGAGTCCAGAATTGAATGAAATCTATTTTAAATTAAAGTTAGTGAAAAGATCTTTAAAACTGTATAAGAACTTAGGAAAATGGATAATTGTACAAAAAGTTATAAAGGTTTAAATTTGGTGTTGAAAATTGACTTGTGCAGAGTTTGCGGTGTTTATGCCAGTGGGAGGTTCCGTGCGTACACGCTGGTCATGCGTATGCACGAATGGGATGTTGTGCGTATGCATCACTTTGAGCACTCAAGGGGGCAATAACAAGTTCTGCGCGTACGCACCATGTGTGCGTACGTGTGAATGGAAACTTGTGCATACGCACAAGGCGTGTGTACGCATGATGTGGAAAATTGAGAAAAAGCAGAGCTAAATTCTGCGCGTATGCACGAGGCGTACGTACGCACAAGCATCCTGTTTTGGCCTAATTAGTGATTTTGAACTATCTAACCCTCCTAGTTTGTTTATAACCCCTGTAACTCCCAACAAGATCTGATAACCAGTTTTTTTGGCTCTGAAATGAGTGAGAGTATATTAAATGAAAATGTGGATTAATGAATTCAAATTAATGATAATTGATGAAAGTTTGTGGTTAATGAACTACTTATTACAAAATTAATTAAAAACATTAATGATAATTAATTTTGATATAATTCACTGTACTACCAAGGACGGTGGTTGATCCCACTTTCATATTGAACTGATGTTTACTCTGGACAAGGACGGTGGTGAATCTCGCTTGCACATTGAGTTGAGTTCTGCCCAAGCAAAGGACGGTGGTTAATATAGCTTGTTTGTGTTCTCTCTGGCTGTAAGGGTGGCCAGGCACGCTCCCGGATAGTGCTACTTCCAGTGAGAAGGTGATAGGGCACTCTCCTTCTCTGAGACTGACTTGTGATAAGTTCGGGGTGTTCCTCCTGGGGATGCATGACAGAGAGATGATATCCAAGTTAGCTACTGGATGTGTTGGGTGCTGGCAGTTTAACCGACACGTGAGCTCATGACAAGTAGAATCCTATGTGTGTGTGTGCGCGCGTCTCTCTCTCTCTCTCTCTCTCTCTCTCTCTCTCTCTCTCTCTCTCTCTCTCTCTCTCTCTCTCTCTCTCTCTATATATATATATATATATATATATATATTCATGCTTTCTATCTTTAACGTTTTCAAGTGCGATGCAACTTTTGTTTTGCTTATCTTTTCTTTCACAGGCTCCTAGTTAAATTACCTTTCGAATATATGTATGTACTTTTGCTCATCTTTTGATTTACGACTATAGCGTAAGATTTTATGTATTACGGAATTACACACTCCATACATAATTCAAGGCTAATTAACTATCATACTTTGAGTTCAAAAATATTAAGTATAAAATTTAATATCCATATTTTTATGAGGTCATATCATACCAAAAATTTAAAATAAGCAACTATAAAAAATGCTTTAAATAAACCAAAAATAAATGTTATTAACTATATCACAACTAAAATAAATTTCCTTTCGTTTGATCATGTTCCTATATTATTATTGGATATTTTTCCTTTAGAAAAGAAAAATCAATTTTGTCGTCGAGAGAGCATCACTGACATCGCTGTTAGGGCTCATTGCGGGAAGCGTCGTCGTCACCGTCACTATGGGTTGAAGCCGCCATCGAGGAGTTCGAAGAGAGTAAGGAGCTCGCAGAGGGAGAAGAAAGGGTGCGACGGTGGTGAAAGACGCTGGAACCACTACTGTTGCCACCGCTACCGTGGTCGTTGCTGTCGCCGACCTGCTGTGTCGCTGCCGGAGGAAGAGAACTCGCACGAAGAGGTTGCTGGAGTTGCTGGTCCGTGCTGTTTGGTCTCCTTCTGCTCCATCGATGCTGCTATTGACGTAATCACCGTCTCTGATTGCCGAAAATGTCACTATTGTCGCTAGAAAATGCCGTCGTCAGAGCCACTGTCACTCACTCAGCTCTGCCTATTTTTGGTTCCCTTTTTGCTCGACGAAACCACTATTGTCGTGGGGTTGCCGTTGGAGGTATTTGCGTTGGATGAAGCTGTCACCATTGAGCTGTTCCACCACCGCCATTGCTGAAGGTGGCTGCCGGAGCTACTATTGCACCATCCTGCTTTGTTTCTTGTGGTGAGATTATTTGGTTCTGTTTCAGTTTACCGTAATACTCCTTTACTAATTTTGTTCAAATTTCGCTTAATATCTATTCTGCGTTAATTCCAAATTATGTCAGATACGTTGTTGTTGCTGTGATCATTGTGGTTGCATGGAAATCATCTAGGTTGCTGCCGCTGCTGCAAAATAAGAATAAAAGGGAGTTTGTCGCATTTAATTTTCGGGTTTCGACAAATTGAGGTAGGGGATGTTTGTCTTACAAATTTGAAATGATTTGAAATTTTAGAAAATATATGCATTTTAGTTTATGAGCATTTTAAGGCTTGCTTATCTTTATCAAATCTTGATTGATTAAAGCTTTGATAATTTAAGATTGTTTTTCGAAATTGATTAAAATCAATAACGGATTAAAATGAGATTAAATTCTCAAATAATAAAAATTAATTAGTAACAATGCTTGAAGTCTCTTGGTGGATGGATTAGGATTTTGACAATTTGTTTGTTGCCCTAATATGTAAACATTTAATAACTTAAAGATAAATTAAGATAAGAAAATAAATACATTGATTGGAAATTTGGTTTGTATATATTGAGAAATGGTTTGGTATTGAAAAGGTTGAGAAGGGTTTGCGAGATGTTTGGTTTGGATGGAACCCTTGAAGGGTAGAAAAGTCCGAGTTTTAAAGGGTGGGGGGTTTGCCAAACTTTTTATAAGATTTTGGATAAAATTGAATAATAAAATTGACAAGAATTATTGTTGTTTTCATAAAGACCAAAGACTTTGTCTTGGTGTTTTATTTGATTTATTCAAATTAAAGAGTTATGTCTTGAGAATTTTTATTGAAATTAAAATAATGGATAATTAAAATGAACTTAAAGTAGAGTTGAAGTTTGTAAGAACTGCAATTAATCAACCGGTTAATTAAGTAATTGATATTGCTCAAATTAGATTCCAAAAAGTTAGAGTGGGAATTTGAGGATTTAAATGTGATTTTTGGACTCAGTAGGTCTTTTTGAGTCAGAAAATATATTTTCTGCGAAAAACCGTAAAAAACCGCGAACTGACAGTTGAACCGGTTCAAGTTTGCCAGGTATCGCACGAGAAAAAGTGAAAACCGTCAAAAACCTTAGAAAAACATTAGAAATGGAAAACCGAGCATTAATTTTAAAGGTTTGGCCCGAAGTTGGGCCAAATTGGCTAAAAACGCTAACGGGTTGGACCAGGCCCAAGTTGGGCCCAAACCCAACATATAAAAGGGTTCATAAGTGAACCCATTTCAGCATAACACACAAACAAACACACTCACACAACTGAAAAAGAGAAGAAGAGAGAAACCCCAGGAGCACTATTCATTGTCAACTTCCGAAGCTCATATCTTGAGTTAGAGAGCTCTGATCACCGCACCGTTTGCGGCTACGCGTTTCTCGTGAAGAGCTCTACAAAACCCATACAAGAAACTGGAGAGGTAACCACGAAATCTTTTTTATTCTTCTCTCCAAAATTTTGATTCTTAGGGTTTGTGATTAAGTGAGTTTTTCTGATTTTGGATGTTTAGGTTTGCTCTAATCCTTGCTTAGCCTTGGATTTTTGCTATCAAATCTATTGAAAAAGGTAAGAGCCAATAAACCCTTGCAAAATTTCAAGTTTGATAAACCCTAGGTTGAATTATGGTGAATTATGTGCGTTATAGCTTGAAGTGGTAAGTATTTGAACTTGTTGGAGCTTATTGGTGATTGTTGGTGGCTTGGATTGCGTTGAAAATCCTAGCTTGTGCTCAACTTTGGTTTAAGGGCATATTGGGGATCAGCCAAGGTATAGTTTCGGTTTCCTCTATGTAGTATATAATATTCATGGACACTTAGGCTAGTAACCCATAGGATAGGTTTGGAATTTATGTTGTTGATGATTGTTTGGGTTGTTGATGTTGTAAATGTTGATTGAGATAATGGGGATTGGAATGTGATGTGTGATGAACTTGTATGAATATGTATGTTAGTCATTAATATGGAGTATGAATGAGTTGATGAGAAAGATTGATATTGAGGAAATGAGACTTTGTGAATGTATTGGTGGGAAATTACTTGATGTGTTGTATATTGATATTCAAGGTTGAAAATGTTGAAATGTAAAGGAAAGAGTAGTAAAAATGGTGCAATATGTCTTAGAGTGTGGATTTTGATGAGAAATGGAGTTACGAATGGTTTGGTATAGGTTGGAATGTGTATGGTAAGAAATGGTGGTAAATGTGAACTTTGGTAAAAGTGGATTTTTGGTGAACTTTTTTCGATCATAACTTTTACCTCAGTTTTCAAAATTTGATGAAACTTATCTAGAATTAAAGATCTTTGAAAATCCTTTTAATCGATATAAAGTTTGTGAAAATTGGAACTTTGTAGAGGAAGTTATGATTATTCAAAGTTGGTGTTAAAAATCTGAAATTCTGCAAAGTTGCAGAATTTTATGATTTCTAATGTGTGCGCACGCACAACCCTGCAAAAATTTCAATCTATGCGGACGCACAGACTTGTGCACATGCACAGGAAGGGAAGTGCTCACTGGTTGCACGCTAGCACAGCTGGTGCGCACACACATCAATGGAGAATTGCAACCTGTGCGGACGCACACACCCCTGTGCGCACGCACAAGTCGGGAAGGGGAGTCTGTTGGGGGCGCTAGCACACCCTGTGCGAGTGAACAGACCTTATGGATTTCAGTATCTGTGCGTACGCACACACCCCTGTGTGCACGCACACCTTTTAAAATCCCCTGGGCATGCGCATACACACACCCCTGTGTGGCCACACACGCCCTGTCTCTCAAATTTTACTTGTTTTCAACTATTCCACCTTCCCAACAAGGTTGTAAGCTTCTCTAACACTATTTTAGGACTCTTGGTCCTAGTTTTAGACATTTAAAATATTGGGAAAGAATTAAATGGTTTTAAATGATATTATTCGGAAAACTTAGAAAACGGAGGCCTAGATTTATGTCGTGCTGAGGATGGTGTGATAGTATGTGATGCATGTTGATGTACGAGATGGGCACTGAGGGATTGTTGAGTTCGTAATTGGAAATGTGAATTGGTGGTGGTTGAGATGAGTCGAGGACTCGAATGTGTGATGAGGAATCACTGATGTATTGAAAATGTTTTCTAGAAAACCACTGCACTATTATTTTATATTGAGATTATGAGATGCTATGCGCCTGGCAGGAACAGCAGTTGGATCCCGCCTATCGAGGTAGCGGTGACGGCGTAAGGACGGTGGTTCGTCCCGCATGCGTTGAGATATGAGGTCTGTGGCAAGAGTATCCCGCTCGCATCCCTTCGGATCAATAGAGCGTGCAGGCGCCGGTACCTGGATAGTGATCCGAGCACTATATCTCGGGGGTTCCCATATGAGAATTTCGAAGGGTGACGTCTCCATGGAGATGTGTCGGGTTGGCAGTTGAACCGACAATGTGATATCACAGCCAGTAGGACAGGCATTCATCATATGCATTTTCTATCTGTTTGTATGCTTTGACTACTTGGAATGGCTTGCCTATTCGTATAACATGCCTACTTGCTATTTGAATTATTTGTCTTACATGCTTCAACTTGTGTTTTACTTGCATTGTATATTACCTGTGCTTTCTACTGGGATTGAGGAGGTTCGGAAGGCGATAGCGATGGGATCGCATGGAGGATAGGTTGGTGAAGGCTGTGGGACAGCGGTGTTTGTTTAGAGTAGAAATTTCCTAAGATAGATTACCCGGTTATTTATGTTAAGATTGGTATATTTATGCTTATTTGTTTTAGTATGCTTAAGTCTGGATCTTGTGATGGATAAGGAGCTTAGGATTGCCTTTGGCGTCCCGAGGTCTTATATCCTACATCCCTGGGTACTGTTACCATACTGAGAACTCTCGGTTCTCATACCATATTTCTGTTGTATTTTTCAGATACAGGTCACAACCCACCTCAGTGAGTTGCTTTAGATGGTGATAGAAGCGGAGGATCTTGGATTCTTTTGGAGTCTTTTTGGTTTATTTTGTTTATACATCTCTCCTTTTGTAGTTTGTTTTGCCTAGAGGCATGTATTTGAGAGAACAAAACTTGTATAAGCTGTTTTCACTGTTTGGTTTTGTATATCTGTATATGGCTAGCCGGCTTAAACTCCGCGAGTCGTGGCTAGTCGTGGCTAGTTCCTTATGATATTATATACTTATCTTTTGTTATATCTTATCTGTTTCTTGTACCTTAAGATAGTAGCTTCGTTAGTACATTTTGCGCTTTGAAATCCTGTTTTTGAGCTATATCCTTCATCGGACTTCTAGATTATACTATTCTTTCTATATATGTATATTATGTATGAGCTTAGAACTGTCGTAATCTCTGATTAACCTTTGCTTTACGACACGAAATAAACCTTAGGCTAATTAGGGTGTTACAAAGTTTGTTTAGAAACTTGGTTAAATAAAATGAGCCTTTATGGTTGTGATTGATTTTGTAAAATTAATTGGTGAATTAACTTACTTAATTAACAATGAAAAGAATAAATAAAGTAATTAAAGTTAACTTGAAAAGAGATTTAATTAATTAAAGATTTAAAATTTTAATTAATTATCAACCAAAGAATTTGGAAATAGGAAGAGTGAGTTTGAGGTTTTAATAGAATTAAACATCAGAGTTGAGAGAAAAATAGTTATTTAAAGAATATGATTACAAAGTTGTGATTTTAAAGAATGATGAGGTAAGTGTCAAGTACCTTTAGCTATATCTTAAGTTGAATTTGAGGATTATAAAAGCTTGATCTATTAGCCCCTAAAATGATAAATTAATCGATGATTTGATGAAATTTGAATGAAAAAGAGATTATGTGTTTGGGTTAGCTTAAGTTGATTATAAATGATTATGTTGTATGAAGTGTAGGATATTGTAACGGCCTAAGTTTAACCCGGTGAATATTAAAGTATGTGGAGTAAGAAGTGGAGCTGAGTTGATGGTCATGATGAAAATTATGTTTGTTATGAGATCATTGATGAGAAATGAGATTTGACTTGAGGCTTATGATGAAAACTATGATTGAGATATATGCTAGAGATTATGATTGATGATGAATGATTATGTTATTGATGATATGATGGGTAATAATGATGAATTTGATGATGATAATGGTTTTGGTTAATGATGATTATTGATTGGCAAGGATGGGGGTTTGTCCCGCTTGCATGATTTTGAGTTGTTAAGCCTTTTTGGCAAGCCTGTACCCCCAGTAACCTCCGTATGGAGTCTAAGAACCATTTTAAGGGTTTGAAATATGTCGGAGATAGATTTACTGAGTCTAATTGAAATAATTCCCCTATAAACCTTGTTAAATGAAATAAGAGTGTTGTGAGGATGGTGGTTTCGCCCTTCCCATAGTGAGGATGGTGGCTTCGTCTCGCTCACGGATTGACAATGTTGTTAAATGTGATATGATTGAACCATTTTATGTGTTGTGATTATGATTGAATATGATTATAAATGTGATATGATAACTGAATTGGCAAGGACGTGAGTTTTATCTCACTTGTGTTGTTGATGAGGCACCTGCACCTGGCAAAGATTGTGGTTTTGTCCCATTCACATTCTCTCTGATTGCAAGGTGGAAAGACACTTTTCTTTGTTTTATATGGCACGGCCCTATAGGAGAAGGTGGCAGGACACACTTCTTCAATTATATTCTTCCTGGAGATGCGCAACAGAGAGATGATGCTCGGGTTAACTATTGTATGTGTTGGATCATATGCATTTGTTTAAATTATTTAGGTATACATTTTATTGTTGTGTTGTGTTTATGTGATTTATCTGATTATGTCTATTTGTTATGTGCTTTATATATATATATATATATATATTTATTTATTTATTTATTTTTGTGTGATTGAATTATTTGATTTGATTGTATTTGCTGGTGTACGGAGGTGATGGAGGTTGAGGCGGATTGACTTTAGATTGTCTTTAGACTAATTTATGTGTTTAATATATAAGAAAAGAGATGATAATTTATTAGGTAGAAAATACTTAGGTATGTCTTTAAACCCTAAAGAAAAGACTTAAAGACTTATTGTGTTTTTTCTGAATCACATATGACTAAGGAACCTCTAAATATAAAATTATGTATATAAGCAAAAATGATTTGAAAATAAAAAAACTAAAGACCAGCTTTTATAAAGATAAACTTCTTGAGATGTGAGTTGGTTAGGTGTATTTGTTTCTATAAATTTTGTGGCATTTTCTTTTTCTATGGAGGACCGTGTGGTTTGATTTTTATCCCCTATATCTAATATTTTTCAGAAAAACAGACGAAAAAGACAAGCATTGGGTGTGCGTTATTTGTTTTATTATGTTAGATATTCCTTCATTTTTGTTATTGTTATTTTACATTTTATAAAGATGGGTAGAAATTGTAATTATGTATGTTTATTTATTATTTGTATAAACTATTGTAAATAAAAAGTGCAGTCATGAATTGTGGTGTATTTATATTTATCCGTGTGATTTGTTTTTAGAAGAAAATAAAGTGTATAAAAAGGGAAAATTATATGGAACCAACTCCAAATTAGCCAAAAATGGAACAACTTAATTAATTATAAATATAGTAATTAGTTTTATTTATTTATAATTTAAAATATTGGTTATTAAATGTTTCACCACGTGAATCACGGAAACTGATTCAATTAGCTTCCGTCTCTTTACCCTCCTTCTCTCTCCAAATGCTTAAAACATGATAAATCAGAAAATAGATTCAGAACCATTCAATTTACAAAGAAAAGAAACATCATAATGCCTAGCATAAGCACCATCCACGTAGAGATTTTGGATTCACTCAGAGACATTTGGCTGATTTTTGTCTGGTACCCTCTTAGTTCCCTAGCATTGTCGATAAAAAAAAAATACATATCAATTTTTCAAAGGAAAGTTACTAAGAATTTCAGGTAAAGGCTCCTACTTTATATAGATAGATATGGATATGTCATGGTAATATCTTTGCTACCAGAGTAGTGCAACGGAAAGCGTGGCATTCTGTTGTTGAGGGTGTTATAGCTAGTTAATGTTCTCACCATCCCTCTATTCTTCTTTGTTTCCCTTCCATGCTTCAGTTCTTCATGTAATTCAAACCATCATTTCCATGGGCTCTTCAATCTAGTTTGATACTGGAAGATCGGAGGCTTGCTATACTTTGACTGTGTGGGTAATTCCACAAACAGTAAAAAACCATCTCCTCAGCTGAGCTATGTGGGCAAAAAGAGCTCACAAAATAGAACTTGGAATTCAACCTATGCATCATCGATAAACTACTTGTGCATAATTTTCCACAATAAATTCTTGGTTTTAGGGTTGGCAATTGATATTCCAAAGAATTGGCTATAATCCTTTATTACTGTGCTATTTTTGCATAAATTTTACTGGAGGATAAAAAATTGAAAGGCTACATGGTAACCTCACCACTGCCTCCTTTCTTGTCGTCAAGATTTGCATCTGCCTCCACCTCTCCTTCCCCTCGCCACTCCTCTGCGTCTGTCACTGCGACTACCTCCTACCTTGTCGTTGAGATTTCAGTCCACCTCCCCTCCTCCTTCGCCTTTCCTCCGTGTTTGCCACAACCACTGCCATATATATAATCAAGTTTGATAAACATTCAAATTGAGAAGTATTAAGGGGTTAATCAATATTAGGTTTTTTTATTTAAATTATTTATTTACTGAAATATGTAACGTGAAAATATTTATGTTTTTACACTGTCATTATATTTATACATTTTGGTAGCGTTTGTTTTCGGAGACAGGACACAGAGACATGGACAGTACATGTTTAAAACATGTTTGGAAGCAGAGACATAGACACAGAACACATTGTCTCCGAGACAGTTTTTTATATTTTTGTGTCCACTCTTCTACGAAGGACAATGATGGACACGAAATTTGAAAGAGTGGACACGGACTTTTTATAAATTTTGTTTTCCTTTTTGTCCATAGATATTTTTTATTATTCCACTATTATCCCTTCTTATTTTTTCTATAATTAGTCTTAAACTATTTTTTTTTCATGTAAAAACGGATCCTTTTTTAAACCTAATTTTTTATTTAAAATTAATCTGGCTTATTAACCTAAATAAAATTTTTTATTAATCAAACTCAGATCTATTTTTTTATTAATCTTAACCATATGTATTACTATATATTAATAATAAATTTAAAATAAAATAAATATATTTATAATTTTTATTTTAATATAAATACTATTATATATTTTTTTATTAAAATTTTTGGTCTCTTCAAATATTTTTTCAAATTTCGTCTGTACTCTTACGTACTCTCATTCTTTATTAAATTAGTTTGTACTTAATGTAGAAAATTTGGAATCATATAGTTATTTTAGTCATTTTATATAATATTTTAGTTTTGTCCACGTGTATCAAAACATAATACTGGACATTACATTAGTGTCTTGTACATGGTATCCAAACACAATACACAAACAAACAATAATTTTTAGTGTTTCCATCCTATTGTCTCTGTCTCAATGTCATGTTCTGTCCTGTCTCTGAAAACAAACGCAGCCAAGAGTACACAGGATAGAATAGAAGACGAATAAGCACAGAAATTGGATATTATGCTCCTGACATATATAACACCTTCAAAAAATATATCCCAGATACATTGAGGATATGTTACATCTGTATAGATGTACATATCTAAGTTATTGTACAACCGAGATAAAGAAAAAAAAAATAGCCAAATGTATTTGAGATATATTATGATCCGAATTGATTTTTTATTTTATTTAATATTATTCAAATAATTATAATTTGTATATAATTTCTATGGATCACATTAGGAGCACTAGAATGAAACATTTCTTAAAATGCAAATCAATTATAATTTGTATATAATTTGATTAAATTAAACTTAAGTGAGATGAAATATTATTTTTACTATTTAATAATAATGTGTTTTTTTATTTTTATTATTTAACTTTTGATTTTATTATAATTTTATAGATTTATTTATAATAGGATGGTTCTATTCTGATACCTAATTATTACTGTAGGATTGTTTATTGTAGTTCTATTTCTGTTCTTTGTTGTTTCTTTCCTTGACTACCCGTAACGGACAACGTTGCAAAATGTTTGGGCCTTTGGAAAACACATTTGGATTACCCCACCAGTGTTCGAACAATATTGTTAGGAGATACGCCCACAAGGCCACAATCCTGCATTTTTTGTAATAATACTTGTTGAACTAAATTTTGTTGAGATCTCTAAAGTTTAGACATTTATAACTTCTGGGCCAAGACTAGACCATCTTTCATTGAACATAGTGAATTTCTCAAGCACAAAAAAAAAAAGCTCGTAAGAATTTCTATTGATAGACATTTACAAAGCACCAACACTTTTTTTATTCGTTCGGCATGCGTGTTTTTTTATCAGTTTTATGTCCAGTCTGTCTTAATAAAAAGTAAAAAATTTTTTTCAGATATGTTTAGATACATCTAAATATTATTACATGTCAGCATGTTCGACTTTATTCTTAACATGTATTATTAAAATGAGTTTACAGACAGTATATATTATTAATTATTAAAATAAAATATATTTTAAATATTTTATATAATTAAAAAAATATTAAAAATAATTAAAAAATTAATTTATATTTTAATATCAATAAAATACTAAAATATCATTATAATTTATCTAAAAAATATTTTATATTTTATATATATACCGTGTTTCTGTATTTTATAAGAATTTTAAATTCATATATTTGTGTGTTCCGTATCGTATTGTGTCATGTATTCATGTCAGCGTTCATACATCATAGATAGACATGTAAGATTTTGATCTAGTGATCGTCTTCTATATGTTGCAATAAGTATATTTGGATTTAAAATTTGGCTAATATTAAATAATGAATTAAATCTTTAATATTGATCGTAAGTATAATGTGTGTGAATTTATAATATTTATGGTTAAAAGTTGTCCAATCTATGTGATAAAATAAAAATTTTCTATTAATAGATCAACTCCATATTTAAAAATTTTAACTTTTTTGAGTTTTTTTTTTTTTCTTAAGATAGGAATTCATCAACTTTTAACATTGGGTTAAAGGTAAAAAAGGAAAAAAAAAATTTTTTAACCCCGTTTCTGCTGCTAGACATAGGAATCATCTATTCTCTCTGTTGCATAATATTTGTTTCATTTGAATTTTTAATGTTTCAAATAAAATGTTTGCGACATAATAATATTTAGGTAATATTAATTTCTTTCTTTAAATTTACTCCTAATAATGATACAATTTTTAACGTTTCAAAATATCTCTGACATTGGATTAATTAAAATTTGTGCTTCTATAGGAAGTAGTTATTTTTGTCTCTTTATTTACATAAGATGTCATGCATTTTATTTTTCTTAATTTGTAGAGTGAATGGTCAAAATTAGTCTCTAAAAAATTATTCGTTTTTTAAATTAGTTTTTGAATTTTTTTAATTAAATTTATTTTTTAAAAATTTTAAATTAGTTATATTAATCCTTTCGTTACTTTCATTATTAATAGCGTCAGAATTTGTTAATGTGGTGTATTATGCAACATTACAACACACACTCTGACTATTAACATGATCAGTTTATAAAATTAGATTAAATCAATTTAAATTAAGGAATTCTAATACCTCAAATTCTCTCTTCAATTAGATTTTGATTTAATCTAATTTCATAAACTTATTATATTAATAGTTAATTAAGATCCCTAACTAGGTGTGTGTTGATGTGTCACTTAACGTACCACATTAATAAATTTTGACACCATCAACAAAAAAAAGTAACAGAAGGACTAACATAATTACTTTAAAATCTTAAAAAAAAAATTTTGATTAAAAAAATTTTTCAGACATGAATTTGGAAAAGTGTGTTTTTCTTTTTTAGAATTATTGATCTTTATATGTAGCTATCAGCCCAAAAGAACTAGTCCTACAGGTACACAAAAAATTGAAGAGTTATAAGCGCAAATAGAAACATAACGCTTTTTAGCATGTTCATCAGGCACGTAACAAGAAGATAATTTTAATATTCTGAATCATTCAATTAAATTTATGTGTTAAAGTAATTTTTAAAATATTAGATTTTAAAATTAGTTATTTAATTTATGTAACAATACACAATTGCATATGAACAACTCTGACACTAGCATGTATATATGAGAATAAAATTTATTATAATAATATCATATTCATAGTAAATATTAAAAGAAGAACATCCAAGTTCCAATACTTGCATCAAGTGCAAAAGAAGACTGAAAATCAAATCATACTCAACACTCAACAATGAAAACCAACACAAATTAAAAAGGCAATAGAACACTTGATGTCTTAGAAAAACTCATAATATATAATCCCAGTAGGCAAATTCACAGAAAAAGCTATTTATTTATTCTTGTTTGCCCAAGAGAGTGAGGAGGAAGTGCTTGTAGTCCCCTGAGGTTTCCTTGGCCACAGCATGCTCAAGAAGAACACTGTTTCTTTTGTAATACACTTCTGAGATGACCTTCAAGTCCTTCTCCGCCCTACTCACCACCACTCGTGTCAGCGCATCCTCGTCCGTTCCCACCTTCTTGATCGCGTTGCGCACCACCTTATACGATATCATCATAAGAGTTTAGGGTTTAGGGTTTAGGATTTATTGTTGCTTATCACTTTATACTTAAGAATGCAATACATTTTACCTACTAAGGGTATATTTTATATCAGTATTTTTATTTTTTAAAATATTATGAAAAAATATATAAAAAATAAAAAAAATATTTTACATAAAAATAAAAAATGCAAATACAAATCAAGTGCACTAACATCTAACCCACTAGTAGATAAAATACAAACACAAATGGTGAATAGGATTTTTTTATATTTTGTTTTTGGAGGGAGAGTGTTTTGTTATTTGGGTGCATCTTGTATGCTATTGTCCAAATTTTGTATGTTTGTGGGAAAAAAAAAAAAACATGATATTAACCGACAAAATAAAGGAGCCACTTACATAAGTGATGATTCTAACAATTTTATAAACACAAGGAGAGAAATTCACCAAAAAGTAGAGTAAAAGAAATTATAAAGAAAAGGTGGGTTCCAAGAATATATACAATTGTGCAAAAATTCAAGGACTGATTTTGTCGCATTGAAGACACCAATAAAATTTTTCAATGACAAAAATAAAAGAAATAAACGATATTGGTGTAAACTAGTAGGTAGAGAGTTGGTTTTACCTTCTCATAGTACTTAACATGATCATTGATGCAACGAATGGCAGTGTACAAAGCCTTCTGAAACTCATCGGAAGCTTCATCCAACAGTTTCTGCATCCAAAATTCCAAATATTTACAAATAATAAGTTAAACATCGGAATATCCTTTTTTTTTTTTCCAAAAAGTAATATATTATAAAAAAATAAAAGCTTTCAAAAAAATTATTATAGTATTACTCATTAGATTATTCGAATAAATACTAAATACGATAAGACATATCAAATTAGTACTTAACCTGCTATATCAATATTTAATACAATAAATTAACAACAAGAATAAAAAATAATTAAACTTTCTAGATCAAAAGAAGGGAATAAAAATTATAAGCATCAATCAAACTCAAAATTCATCTATTTTACAGCAAACTAAAATCTTAAGATTTTTTTTTTCACTTTTTTTCATAAACTCAAAAAATAAAAAATATCAAAGAAAATAAATAAATGTATAAACTATAGAGAACATAAGAGGGTTAAGATTTATGTATACCTTGGTGATGGAAGTGCCATGGATCTCTCTGTAACGGTTGAAAGTAGCAATGAGTTGAGTCTTGCTCCTTGTGCTGAGGACTCTTATGGCTTCTTCTTGGCTACCTTTCTTCTCTTTCACAGCCTCATGAAGAATCTCAGCTTCAGATTGTGCCAATTTTGCATTGATCTCATCACCAATGTATCTGTATGCAGTCACTAGCCCCAACAAAAGCTGCACAAAATCATCCCCAATAAAAATTCACATATAATCAACAGCGGTGTGTTTATGGATCGGATCCGATCCGTACCAAAAATTACGGATATGGATTCGATTCGCAATGCTATCGGATCGGATTCCGCACACTAATTCGATCGGATTGCGAATTTTGTATAGGTATCCGTACACTAATCCGATCCGATCCGCGTTCATCTCTAAACACCATAACATATCATAAAATAAATATGCTTTTTTCCAATAAAATTCTAGATATTTTAATTTAGTTATAACAAATATTTATTCAGAAATGTCCGTACGACCCAAAAATTAATCACTAAATTGTATGTATTTTATATAACGACAAATTTAACAGTTGATTTTAGTATAATATAACATAGTTATTTATTTATAAATTTTAAAATTCGGCACCAAACTATTAAATAATAAGATAACATAAAAAAATGACTTGCCTGGCGAAGATGTCCGGAAGTATGCGCCGCGACATCTTCCTCCAAGGATCGCTTATAGCGGTTGAGGTAAGCACGCCTCACCGCTAAAAGCTCCTCAGGGGACAGAACACATGAAATTTCCACAATGATATGGTAGTTCATGCCATTCCTAATGGCAACATTAGCCAAAACAGCATCACGATCCGCAGGTTCTAGAATCCACCGATAAACAGCTTTCTGTTTTTTCAAGTACCAATAGTAAAGAACAGAATTAGTGAGAGTTTTCAAATAATTTTCTTTTTCAATAGTTCAAACTCTCACAAAGATTCAAAAAATTAAGTGAGAAGATTCAAATACAAGACCACAAAATATTACCAAGACTAAAAAAATAAATCAAACATCTACATAAACAAGTAAAATTTGTAATAAACAAATAGAATTAGTGAGAGTTTTCAAAATAACATTGATGATAGAATCATAAAACATGATCAAAGCTAAGATGATCATATTCTTTTATGGTGAATTATGATACAAATTAATTAATAATGGTACCTCAAAGTCTCCTCTGATCTCCGATTCGAGGCGCTTAACAAGATCTTCATGGAAGATCTCTTCATAAGCTCTTCTGATTTGCTGCCTCTGATGAACATTTCTATGACCCAATATTGCTATCACACTCCTTTCATCAGTACCCCATCCTACAATATAAGTTCATATATTTACTTAATTAATTCATTTCAAATTCCGGTCTAAATAGGACAATCAGATAGATGACACAAAAACTATCCAATTCTCCAAAGTTTTGAAAGAAAATAATATAATAATAATAATAATAAAAAATGTACTAACAAATTCAAAATAGAACCAATGCATATATAAGACTAAGAAACAAATTTAATTGTTTATAATTGTTCCACCTTGGAAAGCCTTGTTGAGAGATTCAGCATCTTCCTGGGGAGAGTGGTTGGGTGGAGCAATAAGGGTAGCCATGGTTTTGAATCAATGTATGTATAGTGTTAACTATGAACTATCACAGATGTTATGATGATGAAATTTTCGTTCAGAGATCATCTATTTATAATTCATAACGCCAATGGTTTGCACTTATCCTGTAATTTTTCTATTGGTAATTGGTAATTACTAATTATAATATGGAATACAACTATTAAAAATTTTTATTGAAAACTATCTAGATGTACAAAAAAAAATCAACCATAAAATTAATTATAGATATAAAATATATATTAAAAATGAGTTAAATAATATAATTTAAAATAGAATAAATTTTGAATTAATTGTCTTATTGAATAATGGTAAAATAAAATATGTCAATTTTTTTTTAAATTGGATTTCAAAATCTATTTAATAAAAAATAGAATTTCATCAGTTTAGAGAATAAAAATAAAATAAAATAATTTCTTTGTTTTTAGATTTTAATAAAAATAAAAATAAATAAAGAGAGAGAGAGAGCGATGGGTGGAATTTATTATTACATTAAATTTTCTTTCCTTTTCATTTTTGACTCAACGGATACGAATTCTAAGCCAAATTTGGGTAATAATTAATAGCGGCATAACCTGTACTCAACTACAAATGGTTTATTCAGATTGGAGATCATTCACAAATCACTATATCACTGCCACATACATGGATTAGTGAACGGTAGCTTGATTTCATTATAAATTAATACCTTCATGATGATGAATTGATGATAGATGCTGTGTACCGACTAAAATTTTCTTAGTTTTTTTTTTTTTTTTTGGTGACTAAAATTTTCTTAGTTAAATATAAAAATGAGTATATGACTAAACTATTAAAATAATATTTGAAAATTTATATTTAAAAAAAATAAATATATAAATAATTTTCAAAAAAATTAAAATATCGCAGAAAGAATAAAAATATGATATTTTTATTAAAATAACTTTTGTATTTAACAAGTGGTTTATATATTTAATCTAAAATATTTTCCGAAATATTTGAGTAATTATTAGCAAAAAAAAAGGAAACACTTGGATAAATTTTTTTTCATTTGTTTAAAGAATTTGTAGTTGTTTCCAGAAAAAATTGAAAAACATTTCTTTAGTGTAAAATTATCAAATTTTAAAAATAAAAATGTTTTATTTTTCTAATTTTATATCCCAAGCCTTTTTTTAAAATATATTTCAATATTCGATTAATTTTTCATGTCTTTTAATTTTTTGAGGTTTATTTGTTTTTCATATTATTTTTATCAACGGGATAAATTTTTTAATTCAATTTTAATAATTTATCCTAAAAATATAAAACTTTCAGTAATTAATGTTTTCAATTAAAAATAAAAGCTGCATATACAGTTATATACAATTCTGTGCAGCTTTCTTTTCCATTGGTCTTTTTTTTTTTAAATTTATTAAAAAGTTAATGTATTTGGATACACTTTTGTCTAGATTCTAAATATATTAATTATTTAATAAATGAAAAGAATGAAATAAAACTAGAAAAGAAAGAGTTAACATTTAAAAAAAAAAGGAAAAAAATGTTTTTGATAATCTTTTCTCTTGTCCTCTTCTGCTCTTCACACACACATTATTAAGTATTAACTAACTAATGAAATTGTAGAAAAGGCCAACCTAGTGTAGAAATGATCATGCAAAATGATTTATGAAAAACGGAAAAATATGATTTATATCCTTCTTGTAAATTGAGTGGAAGATTTTTAAATAAGTAGAAATTAGTCTCCGATCTTAACTAAAACGTACAAAAATCATATCCTATTTATAACACAATTTTATAATTTCAGAATATTTCCATAACTACTAGCTAGTAATAAAGTGTGAGACTACAGCCACATGTTGGATTAGGTACATTATTCTAATGTCAGAGTTTGTTCAACTAATTAATAATCATGTTACTGAAATTTCTGGAATCCTGGTAGGATATAATGTAAATTGAAGCCTAAGGCGGGTGGTTACTTTTGTCTCCCCTTAATTTTATTATTAATAAATATTTTTTTGACCAATTAATTTAAGGTGGTCTAACAGTTAGCTTACTAATATATGTTTAGTCAAGTGTTAAAATTTAAATTTTATTTTCTACATGTAATAATTTATTGGTCAATAATAAATTCTTAAATAAAAATATAATTTATGATGAATTAATATTAATCTGCCAAATTAGAATATATAGTAAGAAAAAAACAACTTTTCGACCTCCTTGTAAGTTGTAAGCAAATAGATTAGAAAACTTATGAAATAGTTTAAAAAACTACATAATATCCATTGTTTATATTATTATTTCAGATCACTACTAGAAATAGTTAATGATAAAGAAATTGAATTATCTGGATGAAATTTTGTGTTTTAATTTAATTTTCTAAAATTGTCATAGCTATAGAGATAATTATACAAAATTCTTCACCAAATTTGAGTTTTTGATCAAAACTTGTTTAAAAGATATTTTTTTGCTTGAAAAGATATAAAAGGAAAGATAGATATGGGCAGGATATGAAATTATTATATTAAGGAAACATATATATTTTGTTTTTTTTTTCTTTTCTGGGATGAGTAGTTGATGAAACATAATCTACTATCTCAACGACATTTATATCAAGTAGGGAGGTTCTCTATTTTGTAATTCAAATATTTTTCGCATATAAGTTATTTACACAAATAACTCCGATCCATATAAGTCTCTTTAACTTAATTCACCCTATGAACTATTATTTAACTAATTTTTTAATCAACGTGCGAGTATATAACTACATTTTTTAAAAGGATTTCATTTTTTTTTAATTTTCTCAGTATTTTCGATCTACGTTCTCTCTTATTTCTGCATTTCTCTTCGTTCATTATCTGTGTTTTCTTTTTTCATTTTTCGCAATTTCTTTCATTCTCTACGTTTTTGAAATCAAGCTCTAAAATCAGTTTTGAACAGTTATCTCATTGTTAAAGATAATAAATTATTCAAGTTCAAATTGTAAGTGGATTACTGTTTTAAATTTTAGCTGCAATATTGGATGTGTAATGTTAGCTCTTTAGGATTTTCTCATTTTTAAAAATAAAAAAAAGCAGATAATGCATTTTCATGTTTGAAGTGATAACAAAAAAGAAAATTAATGTATTTTATAACGTATTTTCTTGTTATAACAAAATACGAAAATAATTCTTAATAAATACAGGATAAATGCCATTTTCTAACGTACCGAAGCTCTTCCCAATTCACGGAAAAGAAAAAAAAAAAAAAACGTTATGACAACTTATGCTAAATAGTAGTGGTAACAATTTATGAGAATCCAACGCGTTTGCACCACTATCGTTTTTGAAACGTTTTCAATTTATCGAAACATGCGTTACTGAAGTTATTTAATTAAGATCAAACCAAGCTATATGAATAAACAGTTATTTTTGAATAGGAGATGTTACAATATACACCACTTGGTCTTATATCATATTGCATGCAAAAAATGCGTTAGAAAACGTGTATCGTCATCATGGATGGCTAACCAACTTCATTGGCCTAGTGATTAGTTTATTAGTTCGTTTAAGTAAGTGTTAAAAGTTCGAATTTCGTTTTATTTATGTAGCAATCCATTGAGATATCGTAAAAAAAAAAATGGATGGCTTGCTTGTGTCCCTTTAATTTCTTTATATTATGAAGTATATATGGATATATAGAATGGCGAAAAACTCGAGGAATCCTAATATATTTTATAACGATAAAGATTTTGTGCATAAAGTACGTAAATAAGTCACATGGGAATGCATCTAGATTAAGGAACCAAATGCTTGTGAAAAGTTCATGCAGAGGAAAAGGGTTTCAGCTTCTTTCATACTTGACGGAACTTCTTGTATTGTAGTGTGAAGAATGTGACTGCATATTATGAGTGCTGTAGTGAAGTGTAAAGAATGTGAGTAAAGTGCTGGCTGGATTATATTATGCTACAGACTTACATAAACTAAACCAAAGAATGTTTTAATTTTGGGTAATGATATTTGAACACACTTTTTAGTTTGTCAATGAATAATATATTTTTTTCCCACGCACTTTTCTCTTTACTGAAAATATTACAATGTATACATGGCTTGGCTGGAAAGTGGTTTTTTTTTTTTTTTAATTTCACAAACCCGAAAAAATGTTTAAATATTATTTAATGACAATTACACTGATATCCTTTAAAGAGGAGTGCTAGGGATCATCAGAATTTATAATGTGTAGTCATTAATTAGCCATTATCAATATTTTTAAGGTGAATGTTACACATACAACCCCCTCTAAAATAACATGTAAGTTACCATTCATTATGTGTCACATTGTAATTGGTACTTATCTTAACCATAGTTGGGGCGCCAACGTCATCGCCATCTACTGCCCTCCCACACAACCTCTCTTCTATAGCCAGCGCCTCTTTTTACCATGGATCACTTCTTACCCACATAATTAATGGTTAATTTGGTTATTAAATTTTTTTATTAAAAAATATATCTTTATTTAATTACGTGATGGAACATATATTTATATGTAAAATATAATATAATAAAATAAATCTATTCAAAGTATTTAAAAGTATAATTAAAATCATGAATATACAAATATAATAATAAAATTTGTACTCCAAACAAATAAACATATTTTTTATCATACATATATTATTTAAAAATAAATATATTATTAAAATTAATAACAGAAATTTAAAATGATAAAATTCAACTTTTTTACCGTATTTTTTATAGTATTTTTATTTTTTATTTTTTAATTTATTAGTACTTTATTATTTAATTAATAATTAAACAAATTATTTTTATGAAAATTTATTTTTTGTATTATATTAGAGAAGAGACCAATATAACAGTTTAAAAAATAAATTGTATAAATATTTAAGAGATAAATATGAAATACATACTTAAGTAATGTTTAGTTTGGTTATTAAATTTTTTTATTAAAACAAATCTTTATTTAATTACAATTTAGAACATATATTCATATGTAAAATATAATATAATAACTTTATTTAGAGTACTTAAAACTATAATTAAAATCAGAAAAACATATTTTTTATCGTACATAAATTATTTAAAAAAAATAAATTGTTAAAATTAATAACACAAGTTTAAAATAATAAAATCTAATTTTTTTACAAGTATTTTTTATAGTATTTTTATTCTTTTAATTTTTAATTTATTCGTACTTTATTATTTAATTATATTTTACATATAAATATATGTTCCATCACGTAATTAAATAAAGATATATTTTTTTAATAAAAAAATTTAATAACCAAATTAACCATTAATTATGTGGGTAAGAAGTGATCCATGGCAAAAAGAGGCGCCGGCTATACTGGGAAGAGAGGTTGTGTGGGAGGACAGTAGATGGCGATGACGTTGTCGCTCCAACTATGGTTAAGATAAGGACCAATTACAATGTGACACATAATGAAGGGTAACTTACATGTTATTTTAGAGAGAATTGGGTAGCATTCACCTATTTTTAATAGTGTAAGATAATATCTAATAATGTAGAATTACTTATTTTTATTTTGATGATTAAGTGTTGGCCAAATTTCAATAAAAATACTGACCACTAGACTTTCTCATCCTGTAGAAGTTAGAAGGTAAATTTCTTTTCTTATATATTATTGCATAATAAATCTAATTGTATATGTATTTTTTTTTGGCGATTAATTGTATATATATTTAACATATGAACTAAATCCCTTCACATATTTTGATTTAAATATTTATTTTTATTTTAGAATTAAATTTTAAATAATTAATTTATCGCATCATTTTCGTTCTATAAGACTAAAACTTGTGTAATTTTAGAGTATATTTAGTGCATGTTCCAAAAATTTATTTTATTCAAACTGTAATTATTTGTTGAATTTGTTAAATAGATGTTTCTAGTGGTTAAGATGGTTAAGGATGACTCTCCAATAAGATTTTTACCATGGTAATTTTAGAGAGCAAAAACCAACAATATTCACTGTATCAAGGATGATAAATTTTTAATGAAGACTAGGTAAATATTTTGTGTATGTAATAGAAATTAAGAAGCAAATCATGAATGTTGGAATATTCAGGCTCCAAAGTATGTCCGAAACCGACAGAACCTCTATTCCTAACCTGATTCGACAGAAATTACAAGATGACACATTCCCTTTTTTTTCTCTATGGTCGTCGCTGTGCTACGAAGAAGACTACTTCTCTAGCACCTTCTCTTCCAGCGTCTTCCACTATTGCCGTCAGCCGTTGGTATCCACCGTTGCCAATCGGTTGTGAGATGATTTTTTGAAGAGGACTTGACAACACTATTGTTTGTTGAGATTCTTTCCTGGATGCAATTTTGAAGATGTCGTCATTATTGATTACTAAAAGCCTGGTAACTATGGCCGCTATTGCTTAATATTAATGTTTGGATTAGTTTTTTGCCGGAAATTGTTGACGATGATTTTATCCCTGACTGCAATTTTTTTTGTATGGATTTAAATGCAATTCATTTTTAAAACTCAGACTAATTTATTGAATTTTTTTTGGACAGCTATTTTCTTCTTCGTGTGGGTTTTGGTCCATATTAAATTTGTGTTATTTTTATTTGTTATCTTATCTTTTTCTTCTAGAAAGAAAATTTGTTAGATTTATCTTTTTCTAAGTTAGTTATACTTCTCTTTCTCTAAAGGAATCATCTAGAGATTCTGGTTGTTTTAGCTTATTTTAAAATTTAAAATCAGTTTAGTAATTAGTATAAATAGATATCATTGTTCTTCCATAATTCAATAACAACAACACAACAATAAAAATCCTTAATTTTTTTTAATCTTTTACATTTTTATTATGGTATCAGAACCTTGGTATTCTCCTTGAGGAGGATATATAACCTATCATCTTTCTTGTGAGAAATCACCATGTTTTTTTTTTCATCCCTCCTACAATGAATAATCAATCTTTCAATTTAGTTCAGAATCCAACCAATCCCTATTACATCCATCCAAGTAAAAATTCTACCTCAATCTTGGTTACCTCTATTCTAACATAAAATAATTACCATTTATGAAATAGATCATTCACTATAGTCATAATTTCCAAAAATAAATATGAATTATGGTTAGGGTAACAGGGGTGACGACAGTGTGTATGTGTGTGAGAGAATGGGTGAGGCGAGTGTGTGTGTTAGGGTTAGTAATAAAGAAATAAAAGATAAATAAGAAGATAAAGATATAAACTGAATAAAAAAAGAAACATTGAAATTGAAATAGAAATAAAAATGATAGATTGAAATTGAGTACAAAGAGACTCACTCTACTTCTACCTAATTTCTTGACGCAACAAGAAAGGGACTCCTCAACCTAACTTGTCAACGCCATAGTTTGGGAATTAATTCGAAGGGACTCCTGAACCTTCTACCCAATTTCCCGATGCAACAAGAAAGGGACTCCTCAACCTCAATTATCCACACCATGGTTTCATCACGAAACCAAAAGGGGTTTTCAAACCTCTAAATCATTCTGTATTGTGACTACCCTAGTTTATGAGGTATTTATAATCTCTTATTAGCTTAAAATATAGAAAATCCTTAACCCACAAATATAAGGTCCAATCTAGTAATTAAATAAATAAAATCAAAATACACCAAATTAAATTAAAATATTCTAAAAATATAAACTAATATCTTCTAAATAACACTTGAACTCTTCATATCACGAACATTTGAAACACGTATCATTTTCCTCCTCTTCAAAAAAGATTCGTCCTCAAATCTTGTAGGTAAAAAAATAGTATATGAAAAGGACAATAATTACAAGGAAGATAATTTTTTTTTGTTTTTTTTTCCTTTTTGTATATATATATTTTGCACTGTATGTTTTTTTTATTTTTTTAAACAATAAAATCAACAATAATGACAAAACAATAATAAAATGCAAACAAAAACAAGAACACAAGAACTTAAAGAAAGACACGAGACTCTTTTTTTATGCTAAAAGAAGAACAAATATAAATTAATAAGTATTAATCTAATACCTGAGCTCTGATACCAAATGATAAAGAAATAAAAGATAAATAAGAAGATAAGGATTTAAACTGAATAAAAAAAGATACATTGAAATTGAAATTGAAATAAAAAGGATAGATTGAAATTGAGTGCAAGGAGAATCACTCTACTTCTACCCAATTTCTTGACGCAACAAGAAAGGAACTCCTCAATCTAACTTGTCAACGTCATAGTTTGGGAATTCGTTAGAAGGGACTCCTCAACCTTCTACCCAATTCCCCGATGCAACAAGAAAGAGACTCCTCAACCTCAATTGTCCACACCATAGTTTCATCACGAAATTAAAAGAGGTTTTCAAACCTCTAAATCATTCTATATTATGACTACCCTGGTTTATGAGGTATTTATAACCTCTTGTTAGGTTAAAATATAAAAAACCCTTAACCCACAAACATAAGACCCAATATAGTAATTAAATAAATAAAATAAAAATACATCAAATTAAATTAAAACATTCTAAAAATATAAACTAATATCTTCTAAATAACACTTGAACTCTTCATATCACAAACATTTGAAGCACGTATTAGCAATGATATCCATCACACCACTATTTACAAATAACAGAGGACAAAATATGAGCCAATGTAGTAACAACATCCCACACTATATTTAAAATAACGTGTAAAATAACATTTTTAAAACAAATACAAACACACTCCTACCTAAAAACTAATAAAAATATCTCTGAAATGAATTGAAAATTGATCAAAACGGGTATAGATATATGCAAAAATTTCAAACCCAGGCTAGTTCATGACATTATAGTGCAGAGAGTGTTTAAATTGCTAACCACGTCTATATTGTTGTTACATTAGTCACTATCACAAAATGTATTATATAAGAAAAAGTATAAGTAGACAATGAAAATATTAAACAATGTGAATAATTGATATATTGGATATTCAATTCACTAGGTGTGCGGATGGTTATTCTAATATTAAGATTTAGGTGAGTAATTTGAGGTGTAGTGTGTTTTACTTGAATTGGGCCAATTTTAGGACCCATTGTTCATGTTGTTCAAAAAAATTATTGGTTACCTAGTATAACCCATTATATAATTGCAGTGAAGCACTAACTAAAATAAATAATAATTTGGTCACAATAATGTAAGTACATTTTCTATGTCTCATGTATCGTTTCAACTCAATAAGAGATAGGAGAAATTAGGGGTATTCATGGGTCGGGTGAAACCGAGTTTGATGTGTCCAGACCCGACCCGAAATATATATCGGGCCTATTTGTTAGACCCAAAACTGGCCCTAGACCTGATAAAACATACACATTTTCGGGCCACGATTATACTGGGTAAAAACCGGGTGAAAATCGGGCCGTTAACATTACCTTCTTGTAAGCTAGCATGTGAAAATATCCAAATTTTCAAGACTCCAACCATTATTTGACATGATAAAATTCACTTAGAAAAATATAATAAGAACCAACCCTTCCCTAAAACTAAAGCATAACCACAATCAATACTAATATTGTCTAATAACACCAAATATTTAAATCAATACAAATAACACAATATTATGCATTAGTCTAAAGTCTTATGCATTAGTCTAAAGTCTTATGCATTTTAAACATAAAACATTAACTTATAGTCTTATAATGACTAATAACACAAAATATTAAGGTTTACAATATTTAAATTCCACATAAGAATAGCCATCATCCATCACTAATAACACAAAATATTAATTGTGTATGATGACCGGGTCACCGGGCCGAGTTCGGGAGACCCGAGCTATGACCTGAACCCAACCCGAAATAATGACCGGGTCTATTTTTGAGACTCTTACCCGACCCTAGACCCGGTGAAATCACACCAAATTAACTCCTAAAAAGTTCGGAGTTGGGCTGAGTCTTCGGGTCGGACTGGACCATGAACACCCCTAGGAGAAACTTTCAATCATTCGTCATCTTTTTTAGATCGTCCTTACCAGTTTTGACTCAAATAAGATAAATATGTCTTTATTTAACTTATAGTCAATTTTCTTTACTATTACTATCAAGGACTAACTACTAATCACAAACTTTTGTCAATGACAACAAACACACTTCAAAGCCTCAACAACTAAGGCATATAACAACATTACAAGAAAAAGCAATATTTGTAATAAAAAAAATTATTACAAAAAATCAAAATTTTGAAACAAAAGGATTTTGTAACAAAAAAAGGGACCGTTGTAGTATGTCCCGTTACAAAAAGTTTTTGTAACAAAAAATAGAACTGTTACAATTCAAAGTGATATTTTGTAACAAATTTTTCTAATACAAAAAACCAATAGTCGTTACAAAAGTAATAACAAATTTTGATCTTCAAAATATTTTTGGTGACAATATATTTTTTTCTATCATAAAATTTTGTTACAAAATGTAACTTGATTTTGTAACATTTTTTTTCTTTAGTTACAAAATATTATTTATTTTGTAATAATTTTTTTAAATACAAATTACTCATAATTTGCCAAATTATATTAATTTTTTAATTAATTAATATATTAACTAATTTACTCAACAAGTCAACATTTATATAATATATAATAACATAGATAGTTCAAATATCTTTCATTTACTAAGATTGTTTTATAAATCTTCAACATATAAACTATAAAGTACAAACTAACAAGACATATTGAAGAACCATAATGAACTAGATAGATATATAGGACAAGAAAAACAAGGAATTATAAATCTCCAAAATGTAAACTACAAATTACAAACTTCATCATGTTCATTCATCTCCTTTCTCATGGTCATGGAGAAGCTTCTAATAAGTGCCACACACCTAAAAAGACCACCAACCAGAGCACTCACAAGTCTTAATTCTCAATTTCAGTGTAATTGAAATCCATAGAAAGATGAGGAGATTTAACTTAAATGAAAAACTAATAGTGAAACAAATTTAAACAAATTCCGACAGCATTTCAACAGCAATTTAGCATATTTCCCAAATTCACTCAATCAAATCAATATCCATATGAATACAATAACAATTAAACAAAATTCACATAGTCATCCATATGAAATAAGCAACAAACAACTTGAGTGTACAATCTAAATTCATCATCATCATTGCACAAACTAAATTCACATAACAGCAGCAGTTCACAATTCGATTCAGAAAAGAAGAAAATCATTATCATCCAATCACATATTCACAAAAACTCAAACAACATTTATGATCATTCAACAAACAATTAACAAAAATTTATTCCAAACACATTTAAAACAGTAAAATTTTTCTAGACCTAATTCCTCTACAAACTATGTTCATCCTACCTAACAACCTAGAATCCACTACAACATGCAAATCTAACTAAGTCTAACTAAGCAAAATTAACAGAATTAAATGAACTTAATAGAATTGAAAGAAAAATGCAATAAATGACCTGGGAATGTAGAAGCAGAACAGGGGAAAGGGGACAGGAAGAAATGGTGGTGAGCTCTCTCTTTTCAAGTTCTCCCTCTCTCTCTTTCCAACTGAGAATCACATCCAGAGTAGCTGCCCAAGTGAAAAACAGAACCAGGATAAAGAAAAAGGAAAAACCATAAGCAACCTCCTCATAATGTAAAAAGCTTGAAAGTAAACAAGTTTAGAAAGACTCTGGCCATTGATACTCTTGCATGTTAGATATTAATAGCGGCAGAAGAAATGGTTCCAAAACGGCGGTTAAAGTAGCAAGGTAGATTGCAATTTTTACAGAAACACATGCAACAATGATAGAATTAGCTATTGAATTACACTAGACAGTAGTATATCTTCAGGTAAAATTTGCTATCCCCTACCTTGTCCAAGTTTCAATATGACTGCTGTTATAAACACACTCAGCACCTTCTTGAAGACATCACCATTAAAAATTGCACTTGGATTCCCAGATCCATTCCATGCAACAATAATCATTGCCTAATCAAATATTAGCTATTCAGAAGTAGATCTTATTTTACATTATATTAAAGAGAAAAACAATTAACGTAGAGGGAGAGTGACAACATAAATACATAACGCAATATTTATTACCTGTAAGCACAAAATGAAGAAGCCCCACATGCGATCAAAACTTTTGAAAATATGCCAAAATGACCTTACCTTCAGTGACGGCGAGCTCGACATTATGCAGATTTCTGCAGAAATTCTGCACAAAGTATTTCCAACAATCTCACATACCAAATCCTATATTCAAGCCTAGGATTCATCTAAAACCACATTTCTTACTTTCTTTTGACTAACCAAAGTTGCCCAAGAACTCTTAATTCAATATATCACAACCTAATCAAACAAACAGTTCAATAACCACCATCTGACATAAAAATTAGAACCAGAATTTCCAGCAATCCAGTCACAATCATGATCTTAACTCAAAATCGTTCTTAAAAACCAAAATCAGCATTACCAAGCGTCTTTAAAGTCATCGTTCAAACATATTTCAAACGAAGAACAAAACATGCTTTCACAATTACAAACACCTAATACATTTTCAGTAAACTTTCACACCAACATACACGTTCTTTTAACAAAGATCTCAAACCACATAAAACCACCAAGAGACGCAACCAGTCACACATTTACTCTGCATCCAAAATCCATCATAGATCAAGCATTCATATATTTGCAATAATTCAGTAAACTTCTTAGGCATTCAAAGTTTAAAATATTTAATTTAATAAAATATCCCCTACCTTAGATAGTCGAAAACCACAAAATTAAGTGTGACTTCAACTTCGTTCCAACCCGCAGCAGCAGCAATAGCCTTAAATCAGATCAGCAATAGCAGCGGCATCTTCTTCCGATAGTGGCTCCTCTTCCACTTAGCACACAGTAGCAAGGCTCCCTTCATTGATGGCTTGGATGGTAGAAACAACTCAGGGCGATGACAATGGACCTTCGGTGGTGGCGACAGCCCAGCAACACGGTGACAGATCTACGGCGCGACATGGAAGTTCCTGCTTCGGGTTCCTCTTTGCGGGCTCCCTCTCTCTCTTCGGGTTCTTCTCAGGCGACGATTGTGGCTTCTATCGACGGCACTAGGGCACGTCGGTGATGGCGACACCTCTCACGACGATCCCTAACAACAACGACAAGGCAGTTCGGCAATGATGAAGGCACGGTGGTGACCCAGCAGAGGCTCCCTCTTCCACTGGCTCTCGCGTAATTCTCCCTTCCTCCCTGAATAGCGTCGACGGCGTCCCTCTTCCTTGGCGATAAGGACAGCGGCGGGGGCGAGGCGTGGGTCGACGGCAGGGCACGGTTCCATCCCTCTCTGTTTCGCGAGCTCTCTCTTCTCCCTTTCGATTTCTCTATGTGTGCGTGTAGGAAGCAAGAGTGAGGAACTTGAGTGTGAGTGCGTTAGTGAGGCTGAGAGTGAGTGAAGTGAGTCTGTGTGTGGGTGTATATCTGGAAAGAGGAGGACGGTGGTGAGTGAGTTATGAGGGAGGGTGAATGTGGCTCAGTAGAGAATGAACAGGTGCTAGGGGGAGGGTGTTACATGCGTGTATTTTAGAAATTGGGGTTAGGATTAGTAAATTAGAAATTAGGGTTTAGAATTTGAAATTTGGGGTTTGTGTAGAGTTTTAATTTAAAAATCAAATTCAATCAATATAATTAATTTTAAGAATATTATTTATTTCTCAAATTACAAATTATTTTTTATTAAACATTTCTAATTTAAAATTATAGATAAATAAATAAATTATTCAGATTATTGATATAATTTTTTATTATTTTTTATTACTAAAATTTTAATTTCAATTTATATAAAACAACTAATTATAATAAAAATTATACCTAAACATTAATTAACTTAAAATTAAAGAATTTATAAAAATCAATTTAACCATTCTAAATAAATCTTTTAGAGCTCAATTTAATAAAATAAACTATAATTTATTCATAATAAAAATTATTTAGATTAAATTATATAATACTTTCATTACTAAATTTTAATTTTAAATCATATGAAATAATCAATTATAAAAAAATACACAAAAATCTTAATTACTTAAATTATATTTGTGTATCTTAGTTTTTTTTCTTTTATATTTATAGTTTAATTAAATTTTTTAAACTTTCACAAATTAATTTTTAGTTAACATTAAAATTTTGATTATTAATAAAAATTATATATTAATTTTTTAAAAGAATATAAAATTAATATTTACAATTCTTAAAAATTAATAAATATAAACAATATGTAAAATATTTTAATTTTTGAAACAAAATAAAATTATTCTAAAAAGAATTATATAAACAATTTTTTTACTCTCAAAGTGTTTAACATTTTGAAATAATTTTTTTGTTATAAAATATACTTATATTTTGTGACAAATTAAGTAACTTGTTACAAACAATGTTGAATTTTGTGACAAATTAATTTTTTGTTACAAAATAATTAAAGGTTTTGAAATAAAAAATATTTTGTTACAAAATATTTTAAATTTTTGCAATGACTTTTTTTTGTTACAAAATATTACAATATTTTGTAACAAAACACCATCTCGTTACAAAAACTAACATAATTTGTAACAAAATAAAACAGGTTGTTACAAAATATTATCATGTTTTGTAACAACTTGTAATGTTGTTACAAAACATTATTCTTTTGTAACAATCACAAATTATTATTATAAAATACTATTTTTTGTAACAATTTTAAATTTGATACAAATTTTTTGTTACAAATGTTCCATTTTCTTGTAATGAAAAAGCCTATATACAAATTAGACCAATCCTCACACACATATAACTCATAAAAGTTTTATTAAAATAAGCTTCCATTTGTAGTTATCATCCTCCACGTACACTTTTTACTAGTTTTGAAAAAATAAAGACAAATCCCAACCAAAAAAATAACACCTCACACATCCAAAGAAAATGAGCCACAACACCTATAGTGGAATGGAACCCTCATATGGAAAAGATACTTCAACAAATAAAATAAAAAATTACCCAAGATTCTTAGTTGCTAAAATGGAACGATGATCCTCTCCGCCACTAAAACAAAAAAAATTTTTCAACATTAGAATGTAAACCCACTGCAAATAGGGTAGTCAATATTGTTGTCAAACTCGCGAGATAACTCGTAAACTTGTCTTTAGGTAGTGGAATCGAGTTAACTTGGATACAAACTCGTTTCTGGGTAGACTCGGATAAACTCGATCAAACTCGCGAGTCTATTCATGAGTCAGTAAGTTTGCTTTAATTGGCCTTTTTCGCCAAAACGGCGCCGTTTCGGGATAAAAAAAAGGAAGGCAGCATTGAAACCCAAACCGGCTAAACCCATCACTTTGCTCGCACTCACTCTCTTCTCCAAGCTCTCTTTGGTCTTCGCGTTTCGTCGTCCATCCCTCGCCGCCGTCCGTCCCTCACTGCCATTTGCCATTCGCCGTTCCCTAAATAGCTCGACACTGTCTCCCTCTCCACCATTCTCTCACTCTCACTCTCTCTTTCTACTCTGTGTTAACCCTATTCTGCATCGAAGAACGTGAACTTGTGGAGCCTCTGCCATCCGCCACACTGCCGTCGCTCGTCATATCCTCTGCCAGTCATCGCGCTTCCACCGTTCGTTCTGTCAGGTGTCAGCCCGTCGCTTGTCTGCACAGCACAGCACAGCAATGCATGTGTCAGCTGAGCCTACTTCATTCAGCCATTCAGATTTAGCTTCAGGTATGTTTTAAAAAAATTAGTTACTGAATTGATGCATTTGGTAGTTGTTACTTGTTAGTAAGTTTAGTCTGTTCTAAATTGATGCATTTTGTAATTTGCAGTTGTTACTTCTTACTTGTTAGTGTTAATTAGTTGTTATTGAATCTAAATGTGTGAAACTCTGAAATATGAATTTGTTGTTATTGAATCTGAGTTTCTTCTATAGCTTTCTTTCCCGTATTCAAGAGCAGATCTTGTTTACTTATTTGTATTTCTTTGTTCTTCTATTTGATGCCAAATAATTAAGCTTTACCTTCTCCAGCCATGGGAAAAAATTGTTAGGTGCTAGTATTTACTGCTTTAATTTTTTAGGAATGCATTATGCATTATGGTATTTTGTGGTTTTTAGTCTTGGTGTTTAGGTGTTGTCTCCATTCCGTCCTTTTTTTTGCTCAGCATAATGCTATGCAATTAAAGTTTTTATTTTCTTTATATTGTGTAGTCTGTCAACTTTAACTTATAAGTCCATAACTACAACTCACTTGTAAAGTAGTTTTTATATCCTAAATCTGAATTTGTAGTTGTTATTTCTTACTTGTTAGTGTTAATTAGTTGTTGTTGAATCTGAAACTCTGAAATCTTAATTTATTAACTTTGTTAACAAGGATAAGTGGGTACTTTTGCTTAATTATTTAGTTTGTATTTTGTTGATTTGTTGATTTAGGGACAAAAATACAACATGGGTGAGGGATGTGAGAATGAGTTCATTGGGAATCCACAACAAAATTCAATGGAGGAAGATCATGAACATGTGAATGATGATGATTATGTTGGCTGAGTCGAACCTGAACTTGAAAGAAATGATGTTTCTAATGAAGATGGTGAAGATGATGATGTTGATGCCATGGATGATGAAGATATTGGAGGATTTCAGTTTTAGACTTTTAGTTTATTAGAACAATTAATTGTCGCTTTGTTGTTTTTTTTTTTTCGATTGTGTTATATAAAGTTTTGATTGTGTGACTGTGTTTTATGTTGAACTAGATGCATACTTGTGAAGAATTTGAATATGTGTTCTAGAGTACTTGTTATAATTGTAGTATTATGTTAATTTATTATGTATTTTGATGTTGAAATTATTAAGTTTGAATGCCTATATTTGATTAAATATATATATTATACACGATATATATATTTTATAAAAAAATTTATAACAGGTAAACTCGTACGAGTCTAGGTCAGCTCCACGAGTTTACCTAGACTCGCGAGTTTGACAACCTTGGTAGTCAAGCTTATCATGCCACATTTATAGTAAACAAACATAGGTAAAGATAATGCCAAAACACAATTCTACACTTAAAATAAAAGAAAGACAACGAAAAAGAAAGAGAAAGACTTAAAACACAAATGACATGAAGGCAATGATATCCATCACACCACTATTTGTAAATAACAGAGGATAAAATATGAGCCAATATAGTAACAACACCCCCAAATGATTGCAACAAAAGCAAACAAATTGCAAGAAATATAAAAACTCATAAATGACAAAAATTACTCGAAATTAGAAATGAGCAAAAATGAAGATTGAAGAATACTATGCCTTTTCCTTCAAGACAATTGAAGCTTTCAAAAATGATGAAAATATATGACAACAGAAGAATATTGAAAATGGTCACTTATAACTTCCGCAAAATGTTTCATAAGATGGAGCAAACGAATGAACCTACCACATTAGCAAAACCATTGCACTCAAAAAAACGTTCATGTTCTCCACTAACACTTTATATCCCAAACAAAAGCATAATCATGTCAGCATCACCATTCGCAAAATGCCATGTGGACAAAGTGCATGAGGTGGAAAACCTCCCGTAACGCTTATGTGCAGCCATGAACCTTAGCAAACCACTCTATCGTGGAAAACCATACATAAAATTCTTAACAGTATCAACTTCAAGTGGACACAATTTACGACAAATCTACCATTTTAGGTTTAAGAAAATAGCTAGTCCAAGAATTCCACTTCTAGACCATGCCGACCCATAAATGCTTAATCTGATCCACACAAAAATCCTATTTAGAACAAACCTACTCGGATTTCTCTTTGGATTTTTCTCCAAATGCCATAAATAAAATGCATGATCCACCTAAAAGTATATTATTTAACAATAATCATTATACCTCTTTAACTTTTATTGTCTTAAGTATCGGAATTTTTTATGATATCCCACCATCACTTGATTGGATCATCATTGATTGAAAGTCCGTCATTTTTTTCCGGTTTAATTACTTTGCAGGTCCTTATAATTTCACTGAATTTTCAATTAAGTTCCTATACTTTTTTTCAATTTAGTCCCTGTTAACATTAAACGTAAAAAAACGTTAGTAAATTGTGAAATTACTTGTATACCCCTATTTTTCATCTATAATAAGTTCATATTTCTCTGAGATTTCTCTTTTTTACCTGTTTTCTCTTCTTTCCAATTTTCCTCTTCCAACACACATTCTAACCTACCCAACTTTCCTCACAGCTCGGTTTCTTTTGATTGATGGCACGAAGTTCATTCTCAACCAACCCAACAGTTTTGATAGTTAAATAAAAGAGAGTACTAATAAAAGCAGTTTTTCTACACCTAATGGAGCTTTACCTACAACATAAGGAAAATATATTAAAACATCAGACATAAAGAGAAATCCCCATATACAAAATGGCATGAAAAGAGAAAAACAATAGCAGTGTTATTCAGTATATATCTTCATATACAGCAACTTACAAACTTGCTTACACATTTCCACTTGCGAACTAAGCAAAAATCATAGGAAAAAACATATGGTAATAAATGCATTTTCTTAACATCATAATTTATAAAATTATAGCCTGGGTTAAAAGGAAAACATTTATAAAATAAATGGCAACACAAAATAGCTAACCTCAGCTAAATAAAGTACAAAATTACACGAAAAAACACCACCAAGCGAACACAATTCCTGTTGTAAGGCACAAACAAAATAACCCACGACATCTTGATTCAGCTTGACTCCAGCTTAGCAGAAAATTCAAACTCAAATCTCAGACCTATAAATGTTAAAGTATGGCTTCAATTTAAATAAAAAAGACTACTATGCGCAACAAAAAACTAAGAAGCAAGAACCATAATTGAGAAAGATTCATAAACTCTACATATTAAATAAAATCATAAAAATAAAGCAGCTGAAACCCCTTCAGAACCACTCATAACCCAATCTAAAGCTCAAACCCCATCATCTAAAAAAGTCATACCAAAATGTACTAAATTGTATTGTTGCAGCCAGCTACACAACAAGGCTCCAAACGTTGTAATAAAACATAAAATAGTACCAAATCAATTTTACAAAGAAATTCCTAGCAATCAATAGCCTAAGCCAAGCAGGTTATTTTTTCTAAAACTTTTTACCATGATGTAGATCTATGAAGAAATCCAAATCTCCTATCACTACATAAAAAAAAAGGAAAAAGAACCCTAATAAACCAGCATCATCACAGCAATAATAATCAACAATCAACAAAATTCATAATCAGCAAAACCAATTCAACAATTAACAAAACTCCTACATATATATCCATATTCTAAATCCTAAACCATTATATAAAAAAAATAAAAAATAAATTTAAGAAATAGATATTCAACCAGTACCATATTCTTTTCCAATCAGCTCATAAACTATTATATAAAAAAAATTGACATATGATTAAACCTAAAGAATTAACCTTAAAAAACTGGAAAAAAAAAACATTAACTGTTGTTGCAGAGCCAGTTTAAGTAGCAAGGGCGAGACGGAGGCGCGGCGCGGTGAAGGGAGGCAATGGATCCACTGATGGTGGACGAGCAGAGCATAGCAAAGCACCCGTCGACAACGTAAAGGGACGACGACCACCAAGCGACGAACGACGACCACGCCACAGACGACGGCACCACAACAATGCGACGGAAGAGAAACTTGGCTAGACGGGAACTTCGGAGAAGAACTTAGGGTTGGCTAGGGTTTTCTAACTTTGAGACAAAATGCTAAGGGTTTTTTTGGTATTTTGAAAATATGGAAGTGTTCTCAATTAGGTATTCTAACCTAATTATGAGAATATTTTTTTTAACAAAATATTCTGTTATTTCAAATATTTTTGTCATGATAGAGAATAAATTAAAAAAAATTTAACGTATAAAGACTCAATTAAAAATAATATATAAAGACCTAATTAAAAATTCGATGAAACAATAGAAATATATATAATAATTAAACCTTTTTCTCATTTAGGCTAACCCACGTTGTTGTTCTCTTTATAAAAATAAAACAAAGATAGTAAAGACACGTAAACGGCATTCTAAACGCATGATGTAAATTCAAAGTATTCAAATGAAATGTATGAAATTTAACAACTAAATTCTGTGCTCAACTACAATACTACCTGTTCATACCTTGGCCCACCGCTAAGGTCCAGGTCCAAACGAAAGACCCAATCCAAGGGATTAGGCCTCACCCTACACCGACCTCTGACCTACGAAGTCGGTTCTTGCCACGACTTGCTCTAAAGAAGTCGGAAACGAAGATTAGCTGGCAGATAAGCACTCACTTAAATGAGTAACTGCCCCTAAAATCTCTCCACCCACTTCCAGGAGCCATATCCCAACCTCCCTAAGATAAAGGGACAGTTATTTCCCCTTAAATGGTGGAACTACTCCAACGGTGGTTATGGGTTCATCACTATAAATACACTGACACTCCTCAGGTATCGCTAAGTCCCAATACTCTCTAGACCTGCTTGTTCCCTTGCTAACTTAGGCATCAGAGTGTCTTTGCAGGTACTACCCCCCGCTCATTCATACTCACAAGTCGGACGGAGGCCCAGGAACGTGATTCCCTTCGAAGGCTTCCCCCTTTAGACGATTGGGCCAACCTAACGAGTCCAGCCCATTAATCTCTGGTTACCCATCGTAACATTGGCGCCGTTGCCGGGGACCTGAGAGATCAACCAGTGATGGCGGACAATTCACCCGAAGATGGTCATACAGCGTCTGATTCTGAACAAGAAAACCTAGATACCAGAAACAACGACGCGGACCTAACTCTCCACCAGGGAGCCAGCGACCAACAAAGAGAAGGCACCTCCGAGTTAAAAAATTCGAAGGTAAACTCCTCAGAGGGACGCGAATCAGAGAAGGAAGGACCACCCCATGCAGCCGAGCTAATGGGGTTGGTCCATGGCCACTAAGGTCGTTTGCAACAGCTGGAACAGGAGTTAGAGCGACAACGAGAGGCAGACCGAAATCTCAGGGAAGAAATAGAGCGACGAAAAGAGTTAGAGGAAAAACTCTTGAGGCTAGAATCTTTCCTTAGAAGTCGGAACTCCCGTAGCAACCGAGAGGAATCACCCCTGGGGGAGAAGATCCATTCACTGAGGACATAATGAGGGCAAAATTTCCAAGAAACTTCAAAAGCCCTGATATGAACCTATATGACGGAACCACAGATCCGAAGCATCATCTAAGCAATTTCAAAAGTCGGATGTATCTGGCTGATGCTTCTGATGCAACTCGCTGCAAAGCTTTCCCGACCACCCTATCGAAAGCGGCGATGAAGTGGTTTGATAGCCTCCCTCCAAGGTCGGTCACCATCTTTGAGGACCTCTCGAGAAAGTTCTTGATGAGGTTCTCCATCCAGAAGGATAAAGTAAAGCATGCATCGAGCGTCCTAGGAATAAAGCAGGAGGTCGGAGAACCTCTACGGGACTATATGGAAAGGTTCAACAAAGCATGCCTGGATATTCAAGACCTGCCCACTGAGACAGTCATTATGGGGCTAGTAAATGGGCTTAGAGAAGGCCCCTTTTCGCCGTCCATATCAAAAAGGCACCCCACCTCCTTAAGCGATGTACAAGAGAGAGCTGAAAAATACATCAATATGGAGGAGAATGCCAGATTACGAGAGCTGAGCTGGCGACCTGGGCACCCTTCCCCAATTAAAGAGAGGGAGAGGGAGCCCAAGAAAAAAGAGGAGGTCGGTCTCGACAGACCAAGGAAATATCACTCTTATACTCCTCTAAAGGTTTTCATGGTGGATGTATACAGAGAAATCTGCAACACTGAAAGACTGCCACCTCCCAGGCCCATTAAAAATAAAAAGGGAGGAAGTCGCAGCGAGTACTGTGAGTACCATAAGATCTATGGTCATTCAACAAATGATTGCTACGACCTCAAAAATGTGATAGAAAAGCTGGCCAGAGAAGGTCGGCTTGATAGATATCTCATGGAAAGGTCGGACAATCATGGGAAGAGAAAGCGAGAGGATAGGGACAGAAGAGACCTACCACCTCAAACTCCCGAGAGACACATACATATGATCTCGGGAGGATTTGCGGGAGGAGGACTTACCAAGTCATCTCGCAAGAGACACCTCAAGCGAGTCTACAAGGTCGGGAGCGAATCACCCGACCTCCCCACCATCTCATTTACAAAGGAGGATGGGCAAGGAGTAATCCCTGGACATGATGATCCAGTAATGATAACCATGATCCTAGCAAATGTCCATCTCCACAGAACTCTAGTAGACCAAGGGAGTTCAGCAGATATCCTTTTCAAACCCGCGTTTGACAAACTAGAGTTGGATGAAAAGGAGTTAAGAGCCTACCCCGATACCTTATACGGATTAGGCGATACGCCGATAAAACCACTAGGATTTCTACCCCTCCACACGACCTTCGAAAAGGGGGAAAAATCCAAAACTCTGAGCATAGACTTTATAGTCATCGACGCAGGGTCAGCATATAATGCCTTGATTAGCAGAGTTACCCTAAATCGACTCGGAGCAGTGGTGTCTATCCCTCATCTTTGCATGAAATTTCCGACATTTGCGGGGATAGCAACAATACGGGGAGACCAAAAGTTGGCGAGGAAATGCTACAATGAAAGCCTGAACCTGAGAGAGAAAGGCAAGGAAGTCCACACCATAGAGCTCGGCGGCACAAGAACCAAAGAAGAGCTGCGTCCACAACCAGGAGGAAAAACTGAAGAAGTACAGGTCGGCGAAGAAGAAGGAAAAAATACCAACATAGGAGCTAATTTAGAAGAAAAACTAAAGCAAAGGTTGATAAAGCTCTTAAAAGACAATTCCGACTTCTTTGCCTGGAAAGCTTCCGACATGCCAGGAATAGACCCCGAGCTTATGTCCCACAGGCTCTCAGTATATCCGGGGTCCCGACCTGTACAATAGCAAAGGCGTAAGCTCGGCCCAGAACGAGCCCAAGCGGTGGAGGAACAGGTACAAGTACTCCTGGAAGCCGGCTTCATCATAGAAGTTAAATACCCGACATGGTTAGCAAACGTAGTGCTAGTCAAGAAGCAAAACGGCAAGTGGAGGATGTGCGTCAACTATACCGATCTGAATAAGGCATGTCCTAAGGACCCATATCCACTCCCAAGCATTGATATTCTAGTGGACTCTAGCTTGGGGTATCAATACTTGTCGTTTATGGATGCCTACTCGGGATACAACCAAATCCCGATGTACAAGTCAGACCAGGAAAAGACATCATTCATCACGCCTAGAGCAAATTATTGCTACGTGGTCATGCCATTTGGATTAAAAAACGCAGGTGCCACGTACCAAAGGCTGATGAACAAAGTGTTCGCTCCCCACCTCGGAAACTTAATGGAAGCCTACGTAGACGACATGCTGGTGAAAACCCAGGAAGAAACCGACCTCTTAACAGACCTTTCGCAAGTTTTCAACACTATAAGGTCGCATGGGATGAGGCTAAATCCCGCAAAATGCGCCTTCGCAGTGGAGGCGAAAAAATTTCTAGGATTTATGCTAACCCAAAGAGGGATCGAAGCAAATCCCGACAAGTGCCAAGCCATCCTAGAAATGAAAAGCCCGACTTGCTTAAGAGAGGTTCAACAACTGAATGGTCGACTTGCAGCCCTCTCCAGGTTCTTGGCAGGGTCAGCATTAAAATCCCTTCCATTATTCTCTCTACTAAGAAAGGGACGCCAGTTCAAATGGACTCCAGAATGCGAAGAAGCATTCCAGGAGTTCAAAAGGTTCTTGAGCCAACCGCCAATCCTAACCCGACCTCTAGTTGGGTAAGACCTTGTCCTATATTTGTCTATAGCAGACAAAGCTATCGCATTAGCCCTGATAAGAGAGGACGAGGTCGGACAACATCTAGTATACTTCACCAGCAAAGTTCTACAGGGCCCCGAACTAAGGTACCACAAACTAGAGAAATTTGCTTATTCCTTAGTAATAGCCTCACGGAGGTTACGGCCTTACTTCCAAGCCCACATGGTAAGAGTCCGAACAAACCAACCTATGAAGCAAATCCTCCAAAAGACGGATGTTGCAGGGAGAATGGTTCTGTGGGCGATAGAGCTCTCCGAGTTCGACTTAAAGTATGAAACTCGGACAGCGATCAAGGCCCAATGCCTCACCGACTTCATAGCGGAGTACGCGGGAGACCAAGAGGAAAAGCCAACTATGTGGGAACTATACGTAGATGGATCCTCAAACAAGACAGGAAGCGGTGCAGGCATAATACTAGCCAATGGAGGGGGAACACAGATAGAGGTTTCCCTCAAATTTGAATCTCCATCTTCTAACAATCAGGCAGAATATGAAGCCCTGATTGCAGGATTTAAGCTAGCAGAAGAGGTCGGTGCAACCAAAGTGCTGATATTCAGTGACTCCCAAGTGGTGACCTCCCAAATAAATGGAGAGTATCAGGCCGAAGACCCAAATATGAAAAGATACTTGGAAAAAACTTTGGAACACCTTGGGCGCTTAGCAGAAACCGAGATCAGGCATATAACTCGGGATCTTAATAGCAGAGCAGACGCCCTCTCCAAGTTAGCAAGTACTAAACCAGGGGGGAATAATAGAAGCCTGATCCAGGAAACTCTCCAAGAACCCTCTGTGGTGAAAGCAGAGGACAAACAAGATATCCTTGAAATAATCGATCTAAACCTCGGATGGATGAATCCCTTGGTCGAATACCTAAAATTCGACATCCTCCCCAAAGAGGAAAAAGAGGCCAAGAAAATTCGGAGGGAAGCACAATACTACACTCTGGTGAAAAATATCCTCTATAAAAGAGGAATATCAACGCTATTGCTGAAGTGCGTACCGACCTCAAGGACCACTGAAGTATTAGAGGAGGTTCATAATGGGATCTGTGGAAACCATCTCAGAGCCAGGTCACTGGCCAGAAAAGTAATCCGAGCTGGGTTCTATTGGCCGACCTTGCAGAAAGATGCCACAGAATTTGTGAAAAAGTGCCAACCATGCCAGATGCATGCAAATTTCCACGTGGCTCCCCCCGAGGAGCTCATCAGTATAACTTCTCCATGGCCCTTCGCAAAATGAGGAATGGATCTGTTAGGTCCTTTTTCCCAGGCCCCAGGACAAGTCAAATAATTAATTATGGGAATGGACTACTTCACAAAGTGGATAGAAGCAGAACCATTAGCCACCATCACAGCCCAGAGAAGTCGGAGGTTCCTCTACAAAAATATCATCACAAGGTATGGGATACCCTATTCCATTACTACAGATAATGGAACCCAGTTCACCGACTCTACCTTCAGAAGCCTAGTGGCCAGTATGAATATCAAACACCAGTTCACCTCAGTAGAACATCCACAAGCAAATGGACAAGCCAAGGCAGCTAACAAAGTCATACTAGCAGGACTAAAGAAAAAGACTACAAGATGCAAAAGGAGCTTGGGCTGAGGAGCTCCCACAAGTGTTATGGGCTTTCCGGACGACGCCACAATCTGCCACAGAAGAAATACCCTTCCGACTTGTCTATGGCGTAGAAGCCATGATACCAGTTGAAATCAGCGAACAAAGTCCAAGGGTGATCCTCCATGATGAGGTCGGAAACATATAGGGGCACAAAGAGGAGCTTGAATTGCTCCCCGAAGTCCGAGAGCAAGCCCAGATAAGAAAAGCAGCATTGAAACAAAGGATGACTACCAGGTACAACAAAAAAGTCATTCGAAGGAGTTTCACCCCAAACGATTTGGTCTTGATCAGAAACGACATTGGAGTCAACAAATCGGGGGAAGGAAAGCTCGCTGCCAATTGGAAGGGACCATACAAAATTAGTGAGGTCTTAAGAAAAGGTTATTATAAGGTGACCGACCTAAACGGCACCGAGTTACCAAGGTTGTGGCATGCTTGTAACATGAAAAGGTACTATAGTTAAAAGCGAACTCTACTCCCTGATGTACTCTTTTCCCGACTTCATGATTTTTTCCCAAAAGAAAAGGGTTTTTTCTGAAGGGGGTTTTTAACAAGGCATCACAGTAGAGACTAAGGGATCATAGATAGCAAAAAACCCTTAGTAGCAGTAAAAGTACCTTCGCAAATAAATAAAGATCTTTTATCTCTTATAAATTCCTTCTCGTTTTTCTTTCTTTCTACGAAACGCCCCGACTTAAGCTCGACAAAGTGTGAAAATCCCATGAACCGACCTAGATGGTCGTCAGGATGAAACGATGAGGTACAAGTCGGTGTAAAGAGGTTATAAAAGTTGATCGTGAGAAACTCGGATAATCCGACTCATAAGTCGGAAAAACCGAGAAACAAAAAAAATGCATCACAAGAATAACCTAAGTCATAAGAGCTCAATAAATAAAAAAGTTGAGTATAAGAAATACCAAAAAAAAAAAGAGATCAGGAAACCTAGTAAAAGCACTAAGGCAAAAGGTTGTCCCGAGTTACTAAGGAAAACTTAAAGAAAGGGACAGTCAGCCAAGAAAAAGGTTTTTCAAAACAAAGACCCCAAAAGGTTTCTCTTCGAAAACCCAAACAGAAAAGCATGTGCACAACAAACAGAGAAAGGTAACTTAAACCCTTATCCAAAAAAAGGTATTTTTTGTTAACGGCCATAAAAGGCCAAAGAGAATGTCAGCAAAGTACCACCACAAATATAAAAATAAATAGTTTAAAAAAGAGGGGACCCACAGGCCGGGCCCCCATATAGCCACAATCAATTTTTTCAAAGAACATCACCACCAGAGCCGAGAGGAGTAGTCGGAGCACCACTAGAGTCAGGAAGAGTAGTCAGAGTGCCATCAGGACCAGGGAGAAAAGTGTCCATAGGAGAAGGAGTGGAGGTTCCCGGAGCCTTCGAGAAACTCGGAGCATCCTTTGGTCGGGGAGGAGACTCCATTATCCTCTGCCCCCGAGTCTTTAAATCTGACTCGGTGACATATTGGGGAGAGGGAGGAGAGACTATAGCCCCGTCAATGACGACCTTGTCCGGATCCAAGGGAGAGAGATCCAGGTCGGGAGCGAGAACTCCGACCTGTTCCTTAAAGATCCTCCATGCTTCCTCGGCCCCGTCAGCAATGGAGTCTTCCAACTCGGTATAGGCATTACGAGCATTCAACATATCCTTCTTCACCACCACGAGGTCCTCGAATAACTCTCTTGTGCCTTCTCCCTCAGACCCTCCGCCATGGAACACTGGGCCTGTAGCTTCCTCTCCCTCTCCTGGAGACCATCCCTCTCTTCCTTCAACTTGGCGACCTCCTCCCTCAGCGACTTCTCCTGCCCTTGATATAAGAGAAGCCTCCTCTCTAGTTCTTTAACCCTCGAGGATGAACCTAGAGAGCTAAGAGGAGTCTTCTCAAAAAGATCAAGGAACTTTGTGCACATCCCTGCCGCCTTGATACTCTCCTGAGCCAGAATGGTAAGGTGGTTTCGTACAGAAGCATCATCCATACCGATACGGGTATGAGGATATATATACTTCCGAACGAATTGAGGTGCATCCACCTTGACCTCACCTACAAAAGAAGAGCTAGACTCCAAGGTCTTGCGCTTCTTCTTTTCTGGCTCAGGGGAAGATCGGGGAGGAGGAGACGGTAGAGAAGAAGCTGAGGAAGAAATGACAATGGGCTGAGCAGGGGTCCAAAAATTGCGAGAAGAGGGGGGAGGGGAAGGAAGGGAAGAACCAGCCGCCCTAGCGCTGCCGACCCTGGCGCGGGACCTCGCCTTGGCCTCCTAAACTCGCTGGTAAGACTCCCGGGAATTTTTCTTCGCCATCTCTGTAAAAAAAATAATGAGGTAGTTAAAATCAGAAAAACAAGTCAGTAAAGAACAAGTCGGAGACAAGGATAAATAAAAGGCTACCTAGTTGTGTCTGGACAAAGGTCGGCGACCCCTGAAGAAATTTTTTGGTATCCAGATAGGGGGCCCTCCCCTATACTTCTCGGAGGAACCCCACAATGGCCGCTTCCACCTCATCCAAATCTTCCAAACTATATTTCTTACAGGGGGAGGCCTCTAACCAATACAGAGGGAAGCAAGGAGAAAGATTCTCATCCAGGAAAAAGGGGTGGTGACCCTCTACGGCTTGAACTTTGAAAAAGTAATTTTTGAAGTCATGGAAGGATTCATCGAAAAGGGTGAAGACTCTCCGACCTTGTATAGCTCGGAAAGACACCCACTGTTGCTTGTTATTTTGCCCACTAAAGGGCTTGGTCATGTGAAAAAGGAAAAAGAAAACCATCAAAGAAGTCGGAAAATATAAAGCGTGGCTGACAAACTGGTAAATTTTCAGAAAACCCCAGGAATTAGGGTGAAGTTGGGTAGGAGCAACACGGAAATGACATAAAACAGCAATCTCAAAATCAGAAAAAGGCAGAAAAATGCTTAGGCGAGTGATCATACTCTCATACATATAGAAAAAATGAGGGACCGCCTCAGAAGCCCTCCCGAAACAAATCCGGTCTTCCGGACCCGGGGCAAGCAGTTCATACTTTGGCTCATCCTCATCAGAGGTACAGAGCCTATGATGAGTGCAAAGGTTGATGATAAAATCGGTATCAACAAAAGGTTCTTCCCCCAGAACCGTGACATCCACCCACTAAGCCAGAATTTCTATGGAAGACATTTTTTCCTAAAAAGGATTAGTGAAACCTACAAAGGAAAAAAGGAAAAGAATAAAAAACATGGTCTCTAAGGGGCCTGGAATCAAACAGAAGCCTACAAACCAACCCTCCTCTCTAAAATAAAAGACATGCAAGCGAAAGCATTTCGTAAAAAGAGAGTAGAGGAAAACTAACCTTTACTTGAAGAAGGATAGGGGCAGAGAAAGGAGAATTCCTTTGAGCAAAAGCTTCTTCCGAACAGAGGAGAGGAAGTGTGAAAGTTTTCAGAAACGAAACAAGGAAAGAGAGGAAAAAGTATTTATAAAAACGTTGGGGGCATAATGGTAAAAACGGAAGCCGTCATTTAAAGATAGGCACCGTTTCCAATGTAACTGATTCCCGCGTATGAATACACAAATCCCTAACGGACGCGATGTTTGATTAGACGCGACTGTTGAGAATTTTTAAAACACGTCGGTTCTGAAACATCACGTCGGTTCCTTATCAGGTCGGCTATGGCCCTGAGTTAAATACTCGACCCCAATTCTTAAAAGAAATTGGGCTCGAGTAGGGGCATTGTTCATACCCTGGCCCAACGCTAAGGCCCAGGTCCAAACGAAAGACCCAATCCAAGGGATTGGGCCTCACCCTACACCGACCTCTGACCTACGAAGTCGGTTCTTGCCACGACTTGCTCTAAAGAAGTCGGGAACGAAGATTAGCTGGCAGATAAGCACTCACTTAAATGAGTAACTGCCCCTAAAATCTCTCCACCCACTTCCAGGAGCCATATCCCAACTTCCCTAAGATAAAGGGATGGTTATTTCCCCTTAAATGGTGGAACTACTCCAACGGTGGTTATGAGTTCATCACTATAAATACAATGACACTCCTCAGGTATCGCTAAGTCCCAATACTCTCTAGACCTGCTTGTTCCCTTGCTAACTTAGGCATCGGAGTGTCTTTGCAGGTACCACTCCCCGCTCATTCATACTCACAAATCGGACGGAGGCCCAGGAACGTGATTCCCTTCGAAGGCTTCCCTCTTTAGACGATTGGGTCAACCTAACGAGTCCAGCCCATTAATCTCCGGTTACCCATCGTAACACTACCCATGTTTTGTTCATATTAAACTTGAAAAAAAGTTATTTTTTATTTTTATCAAGTTTGCTAACAAGGATTGAAAATTAGAAATTTTATATAAAAGGTAAGTTTTTAAGTTTTTAATATGAATGCTGCATGTATTTTTGTAAATTTTTACTTTTGAATTATCAACTAATGTCCTTAGCAAAACGTAATATTAACCAAACTTCTCAATCGTTAAGACATCTTTTCTGTTGTTGCTTTTATTAGTACTACATAATTTTTCGATTAAAATTTTTACATATAGATAATTTCATAATGCAATATAAGAATATTCGATTATTTTAGTATTTTATACTATTATAATGATTTGTAAAAAAATATTTTTTAATTATCAAAAGATAAAATATTATTGATATTTTATTAAAAAAATATCATTTTAGTTATTAAAAGACAAAATGTCACTTATGTTTTATAAAAAAATATTATTTTAATTATAAAAAATCAAAATATTTTGTAAGAAAATATTATTTTACTTATAAAAAGATAAAATATCACTCACATTTTATAAAAAACCACAACAACGTATAACACATAATTTAAGTCACCTTTAAAGAATTCATTACTTATAATCTAATTAAAAAAAAATTCTAACTTTTTATCATTTTTATTTTTTTTGTGTAGTCTTTTTGTTTTTGGTTCGCATATTTTGTTGTTATTTTTTTTTTGTACATATATTTTGTTATTTTTATTATTACTATATCATAATATTGTCTTTTTGGGCTTTTGGTCTTCATCATAATGTTTTTTTCTTCAGTTATCAGTTATTCGTATAATTGTGCTGGAGGACTCCTTTTATTTATTTATTTATTGGTAAGAACTTCTTTTATTTTTTGCCATTGCTAGAGGTCCCTTGAACGTTGATATTTGTGTTTTTATTGTTGATGGATTATTCCCATTTGTTTAGCCCATTATAGTAGGTTACATTTTACTATTTTAGTTTTCTGGTCTGGATGAAGACTTAAAAATAAAATAGGGATCGTGTGAAGAGAATCTAGGACAGTAAAAAAATGAGTAAAAAATTACCAAAAAAAAAAAAAAGTAACAAATTGAAAAGCGAAAGTTGAGGCTGAAAAAGTAAAACAGACGACTCCACTGGGGATCGAACCCAGAATCTCTGGTTCCGTAGACCAGCGCCTTATCCGTTGGGCCATGGAGTCCTCTTATGAAGACGACAAAATACATCAGTTAATTGTAAAAGTTTGAAGTAATTAACAAAACCTTAAAGAAATTACACCACCCTAGTGCGAAACCAACATCACCTTTGCAAAACAATTTTACATTCATTTTGTAATAGGTTGCAACAAAATGTTCCCTTGTACATGCATGTTAAGTATTTCACTAATGAATCATACAGAAACTTATTAGCTTACATTTTTCAGGTTTTTTAAATTAAATTCTGAGATACTTAGTTTTGGAATAACTATTTTCTGAGAGATAAATAGATTAGATAATTTTAAAAAAGCTTTCTGAAATGTTTTAGATAAAATTAGATATATGAAAAGCAAATTTCTAAATGTAATAAAATAATAAACTTCAAACTGGTGACTAATTTTTGTAGTTATCGGTTTAAACAGTTTAAAATATTATATTTAGTATATTTAGTTAGTAAATTAGAATGTTCTTCAACACAGTCTCAATTAACACTAAATTCGTGTAAAATGGTCGGCGATCTAGAGTAATAATTGTATTGTTTGGATGAGTTTTTAAGAAAATATTTTTTTTGAGTTATTTTTTTTAAAAAAATTTTATAAAAAAATAAAAATAATTTTATATTTAGATATTTTATGTAGAAAAATCTTTTTATTTGTCAATTGTATTTAGGTATAACAATATAAAAGTACTTTTTTATTTATTTATTACATAAAAAATATTTTTTTAAGAAAGAAAATCTTTTAAAAAAATATAAATTACAACTTATAAAAAAAGATGATTTTTTTTATTTTTTAGTACTTTTATTTTTACTACTAAAAATTTATTAAATACACTAAAAAATAAAAAAAACTCTTTTTTATTAAAAAAATATTTTTTTTATCAAAATAATAGCGCCCAAACAAGTACAATATCTTGTGTCTTGTTTTTATTCTTACGTCCCTCCAAAACTTTTTTTTCCCCAAAGAACACAACTATAAAACTTGATTTACAATTATAAAACTCAAAAACCAATTTGAAATACGTTTAAAACTTGGGAATAAAACTGATTATGGTCAACATTCATGGAACAATTAAATTAAATTATCTCAATAACATTATTCTGTATTCATGGAGCAATTAAATTTAATATAACTTAAATTCATAAAATATTTCATTTTATATTTTATATTGTCATGGTAGTAAGTTTCATTTAATCTATTATATTTATTATACATTACTAATTTTATAACTAATGCCATATGTTATCTTTTTATTATAATTGAAATCAAATCTTTTCTTTTAAAATTAAAAAATTCTTCTCTCCTTCTCACTAATTTTATAACAAAAATGTATCACATGTCACTCCCTTATTACAATTGAAATCAAATCTTTCCTTCTAAAATTAAAGAGTTTTTCCTTATTCCTTTTTCTATCCCTCTCATTCCTTCAATCACTCTATTATATATCATTATCATTATCAATGACTAATTACGAATTTGACAATTAAAAAGTGCAACATAGTATTCTTTAATTGTATTAAAATTAAAATTAAAATATTAAAATTAAAATTGAAATTAAAATTTACCTATATTATGTATCATATATTACTATCTAATTTAATAATTAAATGTGTCACATGACACTCTCTTATTAAAATTGAGAGAAAATATTTTCCTCTAAAATTAATAAACTCACTTCCTAAAATCTCTCATCTACCTCTCTTTTTGTTTCTATTTCTCTCTACCATTTTTACTCTATATATAATTTATAATTTATATTAGTAATTTGACAAATCAAAATATATCATCTGATATTTTTTTTTATTAGAATTAAAATAAAACTTTTTCTTTTAAAATTAACAAACTCTCACTCTCATTCTACATCTTTATCTTTCTCTCTCTTTTCTCTCATTCTCTATTGTTTCTACTTTTCTGTTCTATAGAAAATAAAATTAACAAAATAATATAATTCAAATAAAAATTATTATTATTATTATTATTATTATTATTATTATTATTATTATTATTATTATATACATATTTTTTTAGTTTTTTATTTAATTTTAAATTTTTACCACTTATCTTTTTAATCTATATTTTTATTTCTCTTCTTTCAAATATTTATTATATATAATTTGGAGAAAATAATAATGTTATAATTAAAAGTTAGAATCAATATTCAATTGTTTAAAATAAAATTAATTTTGAGTTAATTTTATAACTATTAATATAATTTTTTTAATGCTAATATCTAATTATATTTTTATATACATAGAGAGAAAAATATTATTTTTAAATAACAAGTATAAAAATTAATTATTTTTATTTGTGTAAAAGACTTAATACCTAATTAAATGTAAAAATATACACGTTAAATTGTTTCAAATTTTAGATAATGAATGTTAGAATTAATTACTAATAAAAAATTAATTTTTTCATATAAAAATAATAACTAAAAATCTTATTATTTGACTTTTTATCTACAGATATCTTGGTCTTTTTAGCCGAAGACTTTTGTCAATCTATAACTTTTTTTGTAATGATATTAATAGTTATAAAAAATCATATTTTTGTAATATTATTACGGATAAAAATACTAATTGTCTACTATTATTAAAAATCTAATTAACAAGTAACTAAACATTAAACTAAAATTAAAAATAATATTTGCGGTTTCAAAAATGACTTTCTTAATGGTAAGAAAACTTGCATGAAAAGTAACCTTCAAACACAATGCATCACAAAAGCATGTATTGATAATTAAGATATAATATACGTGTATTTAATTTTAGGGTCATACTAATTAATGAATGTTTTAAGAATACTAGTTAAAAACACGCCAAAAAAAGGGGGGGGGGTTACTAAAAATTATTAAAAAGATAATGTTTTTAATATCAAAAGCTTAAAATATTCTATTATTATTATTCTAAAATGTGTTTGCTAAATCTTCATTTTGATACTCAAATAGTCAAACATATTGCCTACCATATGACCGATCTATTTTATTTTATAAAATGATAGGCTCGTGGTGTGGACGTGTGGTGTTTCTTGTCCTGTCCTTTTAATTTCTTTCATGATGCTTACATATATGTTACCAAGAAAAAAAAAAACCAAGAAAAAAAAAAGTGCGTTATAAACTTTTGTAAAGAATCAATTGAGCTGGTGTATAGCGTCTTTAAGCCCATCAGATTTGATTCGCCTAATGTATTTTATAATTCTTTAAAAAACACTAAATAGACATGTTTGATTCCATTTTATTTTTTAAAAAATGCTTTATTTCATGTTAAATAATTGGGTTAACCACAAAAAATGTTCTCGAATTATTTAAATGCCAACAAAAATACACTCGAATTTTACTGTCGACAAAAATGCCTTCAAATAATTTAAAAACACAATAAAAATACCTAACAGTAAATATATATTTTCAAAAAATGTCTTAGAGATTTAATTTTGATATAATTTTTTTTTGTTAATAACCAATAATACTTTTAAAAAATCACAAAACAATATATACTTAACAAAAAACCACCAAATTTTAAGAATAATAATATCTCATTTTCTAATCATTCTTGCAAAAAATCGCATCAAATTCAATCTTTAATGTATTTTTTGAGAAATACATATTTAATGTTGGTTCTTTTGCAAGATTATCTAACATTAAATATATATTTCTCAAAAAATACATTAGAGATTGAATTTTGATACAAGTTTTTTTCATGCATGATAAAAAAAATGAGATATTATTATCCTTAAAATTTGGTGATTTTTTATTAAGTATATATTTTTTTTGTAATTTTTTATTAACAATTAATAATACTTTCAAAAAATCACAAAAAATATATACTTAAAAAAAATTACCAAATTTTAAGAATAATAATATCTTATTTTTTTAATTATGCTTGCAAAAAATCACAGTAAAAATTTAGTCTCTAAGATATTTTTTAAAAATATATATTTACTATTGGACATTTTTATCGTATTTTAAAATTATTTAAAGACATTTTTATCGATATTAAAATTCGAATGCATTTTTGTCAGTGTTTGAATAGTTAACCATAAATAATTTTTAAAAGTTATTTTAATATCTACAAATATAATTAATTTGTGCGAAAAAAAATTACTAAGGTAATAACTAATTAACTACATCTCAGGGGGATAAAACGGAGCAGCATTGGCTGATGATCTTAAAAAATTGATTAGAGAAAAAACTAACATTATTTATATAATTTTTTCTTTCATTATATATAATTGCAAAAATAGTATTTGGATACTAAAATTAGCTATTAAAATTAATTATTATATATTTGTAAATAAATATATATATATTTTAATTTATTTTTAATATATATTTTGTATTTTAAAATTTATTTTACTTTGATAATTGATTTTAGTATACATCTAGTATAATTGATTAATTGTCATGTTATCACTTTTTTTAAAAATTAAATTAATAAAAGGATGTATATAAATTGTTATATCCTTAATAATAACCGATAAAAAAGCTATTATTTATATTTATTTAAGGTTTAGAGAAGAGAGTGAATGGTTGAGCGTAGGGGGTGGGAATACACAGGGTGGGATAGAGTTATGCAACTTTTTCACGTAAAAGATCTACGAATTTGGAATCGGGAATAGTACCGATGTTTGGAGAGTGAATCCTTCACTATTTTTGTGGATAATTTATCAAAAGATGTCTCGAAGAAAGAATTGTTTAATCTATTTAAGTGGACAGGGCGAATAAACGACATATATCTGTCTCTCGCAAGGAGAGATATGAGAAGATTCATTTGTTTGCTTTCATACCGTATACTACGAAAGGAAGTGCATTGAAAGCAATAAATGAAATGAACCGAATGCGGCTGCGGGCTAAAGAGATTTTTGTGGGAAAGGCTAAGTATAGGAGGAATGTCGATCTCAAGGTGAAGCAGGATAATAAGGATGCTGATAACAATAGTTCTTTTGCGGAAGGGCTCTTTGATCCTGGGAAAAATCATGTACCCAGGTAGGATTGCTTGAAAAGCGTGCAGACAATAGGACCAATAACAAAAGGGATCTCTATTGTTGAACGTGACTACACCAAGGAAGTTGAAGCACGTAATAAACCGATGAAGCTGCTTTAGGACATGGTGGAGGAGATGATGACCCAGGGTTCACGGTAGGAGGATCAAGATGAGGGCAGAATGGTCATCACCGTTGCGAATTTAGATGAATGGCAGCACTGGTTTGTGCAGATTCTATGGGATCTCATTCAGGTAGCTTTGAAGGAGTAAGCTTACCTAGACGACACTAAGAGGATCTTAACACGGGTAAGGGAGGATCACCGGTTTTTGTGAAAGAGGGGCATGATTTTAGATGCAATGACAATGCTATTGCAGTGACGGCAAGTACTTAGTCATGTGTCTCCATAAGGCTGTGTTGGTAGTTGGGGGCTTGTGACAGAGATACTGCTCCATCGAGGGGAAGGAGGGTCGAAGGGTCTGGCCTTTGTGTAGGGGATGTGGAGTGCGCGACTCAATGTAGGGCCAATGGGACTGGTGAGGGAGAGGTAGTGAAGGGGGTGAGAAGACCGACAGGCAGTGACGGTGACTGTATAGAGTGCTAGACAGAGTACGCTGGTGTGGTAGTAGTGAAGAGCGAGAACCTCATGGAGTCACCGCTGAACCAATCTTCACCAGGTTGGGGTCTGTTGGAGGTGCGAAGAACAATATAGCAACAAAAGAAACTGCGTTAGGGATGCGGACACATTCTAATGAGAAAATGACCATGACTCCCATTGAGGCTAGTACAGATGCTCACACAAATAGTGACTTGGAGGACTTTGGAGGTTCTGAAAAGGATGTAGGCAGTTTGCCGAATCTAGAAAAGCAAGGAGAAAGTTGGGAAGATGATTTGGTTGAAAATAGAGTGGCTTGGGATTTGGCAGTGGAATCAGGAGCTATTTTTTTTTTACGAGGAATAAGACATTATAGCTATTTTTCAAGCTCAGAGTGAAGCAAATGCATAGAAAAGGAGGCAATCAAAACAAAAGGAGAAAGTAAGAAGAAGTCGTCCTAAAACTCGAAATAAGTTGTGTAATACAATGCTTAAATGATTTACATTTGTTGGAATGTGAGGAGTTTAGGGGGTGTCGAAAAGTTGGGAATGGTGAAAAATTTTAAGAGAAAAAATAAGGTAAACATGTTATGATTGATAGAAACAAAGAAACATGTGGTGACTAAGTTTGATGTAGTGCAAATTTGGAGGAATGATGCGGTAGATTGGGAATTTGTGGGATCGGATGGTGCTTCTGGGGGTTTATTATTGATGTGGGACGACATGATGTTTAAACGAGTAATTGTTATAAAGAGGTGAGATGGTTGTGTGTGGAAGGGGTATTGACAAATAATAGATTCACTTGTGCATTTTACTTGGTGTACAGTGCGTATGCCAGAGAGGATAAACTAACTGTGTGGGAATAGTTGAGTTTTATCTCTGGGTTATGTCAAGTCCCAATTTGCTACATGGGTGACTTTAATGAGGTTGTGACAGTGGATGAGAGGAAAGGAGCCGGTACATTAACAGTAGCAGCGGAAGATTTTAGAAGTTGGATACAAGATATGGAGTTGATGGATTTAGAGCTGAATGACTGTTTACCTGGTTCAGGAGTCAATCGTGCAGTCACATTGATTAGGTGTTGGTTAGCGTAGAATGGGTTGAAGAGTTTCTTGAGACACAGCTTAAAGGTGGGTAGATAGGTTTATCGGATTATTGTCTGTTGATAGTGAAGGATAGTAGAGTGCAATGGGGCTAAGGTTGTTCCGAAGTTTAGATTCTTGGTTCACGCATGATGGTTTTCTCATAATGGTAAAGGAGGAATGGAGAGGGCTAGAAAAGGTTCATTTTACTGAAAAGTTGAAGGCTTTAACGATACCTTTAAGGATATGGTATAAGGAGAAGTTTGGTGATATTAAGCTGAGGATAAACAAGCTGAAGGATGAAATCCAGAAGGTAGATGAGTTGGCCAGTGATGGATGATATGATGCAACTATGGAGGCAAGAAGGAAGGCCCTTGTTAGCGTTTGTAAGAAATGGTATGTCAGGAATGAGATTCATTGGAAGCAGATGTCAAGGTCTCGACATGCTAAGCACATGGATAAGAACTCTAGATATTTTCATAATTTAGCCTTAGCCAGAAGACGGAGCAATCGAATCGATGCCTTAGTGATAAATGGAAGGCTGAGGAATCAAGCCAGGATCAAGCTTGCCATAAGAGATTTCTACAAGAACTTGTATCATCAGGAAGCGTCACCTTGATAGACTTCCGTGATGGGCTAGTTAATAAGATACAGAAAAAGGAGTCTGCAGAGTAAGAGAGGATGCCTTCGGTTGAAGAAATAAAACATGCAGTGTAGGATTGTGAGTCGTCTAAGGCGCCTAGGTGTGATGGCTACAATATGAACTTCATTAAGAAGTGTTGGGGAGAAATTGGGTCTGACTTCACTAAGGTTGTCATGGATTTCTTTCAGTCAACAGAACTACTAAGAGATTCTAATGTTATTTGGGTGGCGCTAGCTCCAAAGTTTGTTGGAGCTAGGGAGATCAAAGATCTTTGGCCGATTAGCATGATAGGATGTGTGTATAAGGTCATATCGAAGGTGCTAGTTTGGAGAATGCGAAGGGTAATGCTAGGATTAGTAGGAGAGACTCAGAGTACTTTTGTGATGGGTAGGAAGATACATAATGGGGATTTGATTACGTGTGAGACGGTGTAGTGGTTGAAGATGAATAAGAAAAGGTCGGCGATAATCAAGCTAGATTTTCAAAAAGCTTATGATAGAGTGAAGTGGGATTTTGTGGATATTGTACTTTAGAAGATGGGGTTTGGGCAAAGATGGAGAGGGTGGATTAAGGAATGTGTTTGCACGGCGTCAATGTCGGTTCTGATAAGTGAGTTGCCTTCTAAATCCTTTAAGATGGAACGGGGCTTAAGACAAGGTAATCTTCTTTCTCCATTCCTGTTTGTTCTTGTTGTTGATGTCCTTCATAGGATGGTAAGAGAACGAGTAAGAAATGGACTGATTACTCATCTGTTGGTTGGTAAGAACAATATTGAGTAGCCCCACCTGCAATTTGCGGACGACACCATACAGTTTTGCCCACAGGAAGAGGAGACTGTCAGGAACTACAAGTGGCTTCTGCGGTGTTTTGAGATGATGACTAATCTGAGTATTAATTTTGATAAATCTAGCTTGATTCCAGTTAATTGTGAGCAGGAGTGGGTACAAAGAACGTGTAGAGTACTGGTAAGCTAATAATTGACAAAGTGGAAGAGAAAAAATAAATATACACAAAATATATAATTGTTTGGTAATTATAATGGCTAAGATATAGAGACAAAAACATAAATATACATAAAAATATAATAAAAAATAATTATTTGGTAATTATAATGGATATAAGATAATTTTTAAAAAAATTAAATCTATTTTATTCTCAATAGCATAAAAGATAGTGTCATCATTTTTATTAATAACTTTTTTTTCGAAAAAATTAAAATTAATTAAAGAACTAGAACAAATTAACAATTTCATTTACATTATCCCATAACAAATTTAGATAACAAGATTTAGTATATAGTGAAAAAATATAAAAAGTTAAAAATACGATTAAAGTAGAAATGAACTTAAAAAAAAAAAAGCAAATATGCATATAAGATGAATCAAAGGTAAGTATTATCGCATCAAAACTTTCTTCAAGTGATAGTAGACAGCAAACAATCATCTTCATGGGTATTATTTCTCATCAACTTGGGTGTCTTATCTTCAGTCACCATCGCTTTAGTTCTCATCATTGGAGACAAAAATAAAAACAAAGACAACACATAGACAAAAAGAACGAAAATAAGAACTCCCAAAAAAAGAGAGTTGTCTTTCTTGGAGATCTGAGAAGGCTAGTAGTAAAGAAGAGTTTCACGTCAATAGAAAGCGATTATGCATCAAACTTGGGGCAGGAAGAGGCTGGGGTAATGAGGCAGAAAAATAAGAGAATGAAAAGACAAAAGGATTTAAGAGGTTTAAAATTTGCAAAAAATTATTTTAAAAAATTGTCTAAAAAATAGTTCAATGTAAGTTTGTGTCTCATCATTATGGCATTATGCATATTTTATATGTCTTTGTGTAGCCATGTCTTTCTCTTCATTTTTGTCTCAAAAAGCAAACACTAAATATATGTTAGGGTCCATGTTTCTAATTGGTATGTCTACATATTTTTTCGTCAATTAATACTTAAATTGGCCTCTAAAATATTGCATCGAGTTTTAAATTGGCTCTAAAATTTACAATTGTTTCAATTTGGACCCTGAATATTCACTTCTTAACTCATATTAGTTCCTTAAATGATTTTTGTTAATGTCGTGCTAATGTAGATAGTTAGTACTGGTACCGCATATAAAACATCATTTGACTATGTGGAAGGAATAATGAAGTGCCTATTATTATCACATAGCTTGCTGACGTAAACGGTAATGCCATATGTCAAGGACTAATTTGATTTATGTTTTTTAATTTTCAGGGACTAAAATAAATTATGAGTAAATATTTGGAGGTTAATTTGAATAACTTACAGTCACCAAAAAAAAAAAATTGAATAACTTACAATGATAATATACTAGTGGTATGGACAAATTGTGTTATGACACGTGATATTATTGTCTTATCAGCAAGACACGTGTCACTAACAGACACTTTATTATTCTATTATTCCACCTGGTTAAATATTATTTAAACATATGACACTACTTATCTATGTCAGCGTAAGACATCAGTACAACGTTAATAGAAATCATTTGAGAAGCTAATGTAAACTATGAATCGAAAAATTTGGATTCAAATAGAGACAATTAAATATTAAAAAACTAATTTAAGACTCAATACAATTTTCAGGGGCTAATTTGAATATTAACTCTATAATACCTTATCACACAAAATTTTACACTATCGTCGTAAATCAATGGTGGTGAGACACTACGACACTTAAAAGAGATATACTTACATAAATACAGAAGAAAAATATCATAACTAAGAATCCGTGAAGAAAATAAACAACGAAAAATCGTAAACCCACACGAACTTGTTGAAGTGATAAACGTCGTATACAAAAAATGGAATATACATATTTATAAGTTCAAATGAAAATAGAGAATAGCGTATATACATAATGGTTACTAGTCTCGACCCACAAAAAAAGACCGACTAGAATATTACAATACTAGAGAATATACAAAATAGAAAGTCTACCGAATAAAATCCTCTAAGAGTAATAATAACAGGTGAGAACCCAAAGATTCCTATTAGGATAACAGTTCTAAATAAAAATTACATAAGGAAATATGAATTCTCTAGGCAATCTTGATTTTCAACTTCATAGAAATCCAAGTCCAGGGTCTTAACTAATCGATACAGGGTTAAATTTGCTAAGGTAAAGATACTTTAATCTACTATTAGTCTCATCCATTCCCAACAGTCATCTTCAATATTCTCAGTCTCTACACTTTCAATGGAATGCTAACACAAACAAGCAGTCATACCAAATAATCACAAATAAGAATATTTAGAACAAGTAATACAATTAGCAGTTAAACAAGATTATCAAAATAGGCAAATCAAAGTAATTATGCACACCCAAATAATGGCAAATAAATGCACATGATGTATGCTTATCCTACTAGCTATGAGCTCACGTGTCGGTTAAACTGCCAGACCCGACACATTCGGTAGCTAACCTAGATATCGTCTGTCTGTCGTGCATCTCCAGGAGGAACATCCCAAGCTTATCACAAGCTGGTATCAGAGAAAGAGTACCATGTCACCTTCTCACTAGAGGCAGTGCTATCCGGGATATAATGTTCGGCCACCCTTAACGACCAGAGAGAATGTGGACGGGACAAAACTACCATCCCCACATCCACACCGCAGCACTGAATAAGCAAGATGAACCACCATCCTTGTCAGGCGCAAGTGCCTCATCAATAATGTAAGCAGGACAAAACCAACATCCTTGCCAATTCAGTTATCATATCACATTTATAATCGTTTTCAATTCACGAGCGGGACTATGCCACCATTCTCGCCGTGGGCAGGATGAACTACCATCTCCACAATATTTAAAAGATTTTATTTTGCAAGTTTTATAAGTAAGTACCCAATTTAAATTCATTAATTCTCATTAATTTCATTCTCAATAGAATCAAGGTCCAAATATAATTTTCAGAGTTCATACGGAGGTTACAGGCAGTTTAAAAACAACATGTTTAAAAATCAGCACAATCGTACGCACACGGGAATCTATCTCGGTCCCTTAAGGGTGCGTCAATGGTGCATACGCAAGGAACCTGATTCGGCCACTAACTCTACAAAATCTGCATAATTCAGTTTTAACCACCAATTTTCAAACGCCTATAACTTTTTCTACAAAAATTGTTTTTCCTCAGTTCTTCGACGATCTTAAAGTAGACATTCTCAATTTTAATTCAAGATGAATTTCATCTATTTTCAAGTTTCGAGAGCCAATTTATGACCCTCAAAAGTTTACCAAAATTACAAAATTATACATTTTCTACAACATTCAAAATTCATACTACTCAAAATCCTTTTCTTTTTAAAAACATTACCCAGTAGCCTCATCCAAGTTCAAGCCTAACAAATCCATCTTTCACCTTCAACAACTCATCCATTCAATTTTCACCTAAATTATCATTTTACCTTTCATTAAACAAATTTACACACAATTTTTTCAAAATCAACAATTAATCATCCCAAATCTAATTTCACATACTATCTACAAGAATTTCAACATCAACAAATACACAACACATCAATACATATCAATATATAACTCAATCAATCATGGCCTCCAGCCCAAAATTCATTCAACATTCAAACCGTCATTTAATTTCACACATTCATGCTAAACCATTAACATCAACGACATCAATCCAACAATATCTTAAAGTCAACTAGCCTAGGATTTCACATGGCATTACATAGTGATTACTTGAAACCAAAATCCGTACCTTAATTAACAGTAGTTTCAATCATCTTGAACCACCTTCTCCGACCAATTCAAACCAAGCACTCAATTTAAGCCTTAATCCACACCAACCAAGCCAAGCATTCAAGTAACTCTATTCAATCTAATAACATCCAAAATTTATATAGTTCATACTAGGTTTTTCACGCAAATTAAATAAAGTGAAGGAAAAGAGTTTTCTTGCCTTATTCCATATAAATAATGGTCAAAACCCCACTAGAAATTGAGTTTGAGCTTTTCCTAAAGCATCAAAATCATCAATTTCAATAACCACATACCCCAAAATGCGAAATTAGTAAGAAATAGAGAAATAGGGTAACACTCTCGTGATTACTCACCGCAAAAGTAGTATAAAAACATAGAGGGAATTGAGAGCGATGCGTGGGTACAAACAGGTCGTCGATCAGAGTTCCAGTTTGTGAAAAAACGGATTTGAATGAGAAGGTAAATAGTATTTTAGCGTTGGGTTCTTTCTCTTCTCCTTTCAATCTCGTGCTCACTCTTTTTTTTTGGCCAAGTGTGTGTGAAAGTAGGGGAAGAAGTCAGGTTTTGACTCTTTTAAGCGAAAGGCATTTTTGTTCTTTTGTCCATTGGTGCTACTTTGGGCAAAATTTTTAAAGATAAATGTTCTGGTTTGTATTCTAAATGTTTTTCTAGTTATTTATAGGGGTGCACATGACCCGGCCCGGCCCGAAGGCACGGCCCGGTCCCGAACACTTTAGAGGCTAATTTGGTGTGATTTCATCGGGTTTAGGGCCGGGTAAGGGTCTCAAAAATAGACCCGGTCATTATTTCGAGTCGGGTCTGGGCCATAGCTCGGGTCACTCGAAGTCGGTCCGGTGGCCCGGTCATCATACACAATTAATATTTTGTGTTATTAATGATGGATCATGACTATTCTTATGTGGAATTTAAGTATTGTAAACCTTAATATTTTGTGTTATTAGTCATTATAAGACTATAAGTTAATGTTTTATGTTTAGAATGCATAAGACTTTAGACTAATGCATAATATTATATTATTTGTATTGATTTAAATATTTGGTATTATTAGACAATATTAGTATTGATTGTGATTATGCTTTAGTATTGATTGTGGTTGGTTCTTGTTATATTTTTCTAAGTGAATTTTTACCATATTAAATAATGGTTGGAGTCTTGGAAATTTGGATATTTTTACATGCTAACTTACAAGAAGGTATCAACGTAATGTAATGTTAACGACTCGATTTTCACCCGGTTTTCACCCGGTATAATTGTGGCCCGAAAGTGTATTGTTTCATCCGATTTAGGGCCGGGTTCGGGTCTAATAAATAGACCCGGTGTATATTTCGGGCCGAGTCTGTGTCACATCAAACCCGACTTCACCCAACCCATGTGCACCCCTAGTTATTTCTACATTTTTATTTTTCTCATACGCAGTGGCGAACAATTCTAAGCGTGTACTGTTAATTATCACGCCGATACGCGTTTTTCCATAAATAATTATATTTTTGCGCTCCAAATAATTTTCTGAGTTCAAATTTTATCTGTAAATTTTCAAATTATGAAATTTAAATTTATAATGCAGATCAGACAATTTAAACCCTCTTAACTCAATTTTAATTATATAATTAACTTGTTAATATTTTTTCGGATCTTACAAACTCTATTTTCCTAATACATGTCTACATGTCTCTTTTACACATGGATACTTAGTGTATGTTTGGCATTCAGAAACATGAATGTACGTTCAAAAGTCTTGAACACTGGACCAAACTTATTTGAATGATTTTTTTAATATAATTTTTATTCTCAAAAGTATGTTTACTTAAAGCAATATTTTGTAATTTTTGCTTTCAATTCTTACAATTGAAAATTAATTACAAAATTTATTCTCTCAATTACTTTTTTTTATCTCCTTCTTTTTTTTTTTGAACTACTCATTTTTATTTTATTTTATTTATCAAAGGGTGAGAGATCATATTTTACATTCTAAAATAAAAATTTAAAATTTAAAAGATCCAAATTTTATATTTATATTTATATGTTGTAATGTACTTTTGTATTTTATGTACCTTATTATTATTTTTGTTTAATTTTATAAACTTATTTGTCTTTTATTATTATAATTTATAATTATTAAATATTATCAAATATATATATATATATATATATATATATATATATCTCTAATATTATATGTAATTTATTATAATATGTATATAATATTTAAGATAATATTTTATATAATAATATACTATAATTTAAAATTCTATAATATAAAAATTTTTAAAATAATAATATTAAAAAGTTAATTTAATTTTTATTCCTTTTAGTAATTTTATAATCATTATTATTCAAACAATATTTTATTAATTATAATTATTTTTGAATCAAAATATTCAAACAAAAATAACGTAAAAACAAATTTAATTTTAATAAAAAATTAATTCTAATATGATCAAATTTAACTCATCATGCAAATCAAACACACTTACAAATGGCATTAAATCCACTTCTCAATTGTGATGCTACTTTAGTGCTATTTCATCTGTCACCGTCGATCACCAATTTTCTTCCTCATATGTGCTCTCCATCTACTGGGTTGTTCCACAACTTGGTAACCGCACTGTAGCTTTAACAAAACCCCTCTTAGTTAGTGAGGCATCTCTTCCTTTCGTTAGAATTGAAAAATGAATCTGAGAGAGTAGCCTCCGGATCTGAAATGGGTTTCATAGATTACATCTTGTTGACGATGGCCACAATCTTTCTCTTCAAAGCTTTCGATTTCACCTTCTGGCTCTCCTTCTTATGCTTCGTTTGATCTCCAATTTCGAAACCCTAATTCTCTGCACCCCGTAAAAAACATAAAACTTGTTACCATGAGGAAGAAGCTCGATACCCGATTCCCTGCGGTGAGTAGTGATCTCTGCCTTCTGTATTTAAAGTTTTGATCTTTCCAAAGGTTTGTGCTGTTTGGATTTCTGGAAGCCCCTGAAAAAGTGGTTTTTTTTTTTTTTTTTTTTTTCCAGCTGATTTTGATTGAACACTTAAATTTCAGTTTTTTATTTTTTTTAAAAATTATTTTTTGTGTTAATTACAGGTGGCTATATGTTAGTTCTAAGTTAGATGGGTTTCAGTGATCTTTGGCTACTGTGAATTTTTCTTTTTTCTTTTTATGTTTGGGTTTTTGGGTGGTGTAAATTTTGTTTGGTATTAAAAGTATTTGACTTTGGAGTGGACGCTGGACCAGCATAATAAATTCTCCACCCCATTTATATCTTCTTTGTAATCCATTTCTTCTCTCTGTGCTGCTTGAATTTAAATGAAATGTAACTATAGAGATGAGTAATTTGGTTTAGGATTTAGGGTTACTGAATGTTTTAAGTTTTTTCTTTTAATAAATGCAAAACAAATGCATTGAAATAATCTCAACATGTGTCGATACTCGTAAGGACACAAGATAGCTAAATCTTTTAGTTTAATATCTTTTTTAATAGTTTTATCCTTACCGTGCATATAAATTAGGCTCTAAATAGTTGCTCTTTTCTACTATTTTATTCTTATTTTGTTCCCTTCCTAATTTATAAAAAGCCAAAAGTACAAGATATCCTTGGAAAAGAGACATTCAAAGGTGTAATAATTCAAACACTTATAGTAATTCTGTTTATAAAATAATGTTCTTGTCTTATATCAAGATGTTGATAGGAACAGAGTCTGCTCGTATGAAATTTTTACTCAGTTTTAAGTTTTGATTGTGTAATTTTTAGGCTTTGTTGGATGTTCTACTTGTTTGTTAAGTATTTTGAGGAATCAAGAACATTGTAAAAACACATGGTATTTGATAGAAACATTAAATTGCAGGCTCGGATAAAGAAGATAATGCAAGCAGATGAAGATGTTGGAAAGATAGCACTTGCAGTTCCTGTTTTAGTCTGTGAGTTCCTTTCACTCACTGTCTTGTTAACTTTTTAAGCTATTGGTTTTTCTCACTCTATGTTGATGACATGAATGCATTGCAGCTAAAGCTTTGGAGCTATTTTTGCAAGATCTATGTGACCGCACGTATGAAATAACTCTTCAGAGAGGAGCAAAGACCATGAACTCGTTGCATTTGTAAGTCAATGACTATTAAGCTATCTCCCCTTCTGTTGAGCTAGAGCTATCTCTGAATTGATGATTTTTTTTCTCAATGTTTTGACTGACTTTTATTTCGGTTCATATCTCCCTATTGATAGGCTCCACTAATGTGACTTAAAAGTGAACCAAAAAAAATTCAGTCAAGAGAAAAAACTCCCATGATACTTGGCTATGGATTAGATTGTTAATTCGGTATGCCTTATTGATCTGTCTCTAACTTAAAAATGCTAAAACTAAGACCAAATAGACATATCTTCGTTGAAATCCAATATAAAAATTGTTTTGTGAAGCTACATTTTAGCAAATGGTTCTTTTATTGAATAAACAAGTGCATGCTCAATTCTGAAATAATAATATTGAAATGATGAGTTTTAGAAAAGGCAATAAAACAAACTCAGGTGCGTTTGGATTCTGTCTTTGAGACAGACATATAGAGATTGAGAGATGGAGATGGATATTTTGTGCCTGGCTTTCTCCTACTTTTTGGGAATACACAGAATATACATTTTGTCTCTGAAATAGAAAAATTGTGTCTCTGTCTCCACAATCCAACGAGTTTCTGCCTTGGAGAAAGTATCCAAATATAGCCTTAGAATAATGTCACTTTATATGCATTAAAGTGCTGATAATGTCATACAAAACTACCTTATTGAAGCAATGACAAATTGACAATGACCAAATGTGCTCAGCTTGTGTTTTTGGTGCTATGATTTAGAGGGTTCATTTTTTTTAACCAAAAACTCTTAAGGAATTGATGGCAATAGAAAATACCTAGCATTTGTAATTTGTGTTATCTGTTTCAGATATCTTCTCTAATTTGATTGATTTATTCATGTATTGTTAATTTTTTTTTTCATTATGCTATTCTACTGTTTGCTTGCTTCCTTCCGAATCGAAGTCTAACAAACGGTAAATGTAAATTGCAGAAAACATTGCGTACAAAGCTACAATGTCTTTGATTTTCTGAGGGATGTTGTCAGTAGGGTTCCTGACTACGGCCATGGCCATGGCCATGGCCATACAGAAGCTGGATCCGATGATCGGGTCATTTACAAAAGAAGGTTTGAAGACCAGTGTCTTTGTTCTGTTTAGTTTTCTTTTCCCTTCTGATTGATGCATACAAATAGTTACCGATTTATTTATATAAATGATCTGTACAGGAAGGCTGCTACTGATGATTGTAACGACAGTGATGAAGAGGCTAAGAGGAGCAAAATGGTAATTGCACTTCTGCTAACATTTGTATCTCTGTTTTGTTTTCCATCCTGCTCAAGATTTCCTGAGATCTAGTTTCTTAAAAAATTAAAGCGCTGTTATATATTTTAGTTCTCAAGTGGGAAACCAAGATTATGTTAATGCTTCATTTTGAATAACATAGATACACACTAGTATTTAGTTCTTCTATGGGAAAATGAACTCCCTAATATAATTCTCTCTTTTTTACAACTTTAGTTTTCAGTAAAGCTTGTGCTGCTGAAACTAAAGAAAAATTGAAATCTCTCAGATTACCAGAATGATATTACGACGCTATTTGAAGCCTTCTTAATCTATCTATTTTGGTGAATAATGTTTCTTTTTTCTCTTTTATTCTAGCATGAGTTAGGCCACACTGGTAGTACTGGAAGGGGAAGGGGCCGAGGTAGAGGAAGAGGCCGTGGCCGAGGAGCTAGAACTGCAGAAAGAGAGGCATATCGTCCGGAACCTGAAATTGAGCCTCGTGCTTCTATTCCGGAGAGCAGTCAACATAATAGTAGCACACCTGCGGCAATATTTGATGGTTCACAGTCTGAGGACTTACCAAAGGAGAATATCGCTGCCGTCGCTACTGAAAGCTTCGAGGCACTCCCAAATGCTGTTCCCAGTTCTGACACAAACCAAAACCTGGACAAAAACGATAGCACAGCAGCAGCAATTGGTGCCTCATTACCTGAACCTGAAAAAGAGAGCAAGCACGAGGAAATTCCGGGCTGGTCCCTTTCTGACGTGGACAAGATGGCCATCGACTCAATGCAGCTTGCGCAGCTCGGTGGTCAACTAGAAGTTGATGAAGAAGATTATGACGAGGAAGGGTAAATAAATAGTAACTACTATTTAGCATTCGGTTGTTTAGATTAGCGGAAAAACTCATGATAGCTGTAGAATAAGCACACTAGCCATCAAGAACATGCATCATGTTAGTGATGGCTGAGAAAAAATTATAAATGTCGCTTATTATATGGTTTGTTTATGCTATCACATGTTCTTATGTATCTCAATGTATCATTTGTGTACCAGTAGTCAAGCTTTGTTGTGCACTTTTAGGCATATACAATGTGTATCATAAAATCCATTTGGAGTGAATTCTACTCATCCAAATGTTAATGTTTGTTTTCTTATTACAGTCCCAGCTAGCAATTTTGGCAAGATTGTTAGTAATCAACTAATCATTATATGAGAGTGAGGAGCAGATGATTTTATACCAACAATAGAAGTTTTAGCAAGTAAAATGCACCATTTCAACCTTGAAATACTGGTTTATTAGATTTTATTAGGTTGATGCCAATATGTTGATTATTTGTTTGATAGAGCGCTTAAGTTAGACATGAACAGAGCTTATCGTGTTGAATGAAATATAGGATTAATGTTCATCGTGTTGAATGAAATATAGGATTAATGATCAAATTAGATTTTGGAAAATAAGTCAGCCAAATTTTCAGTAACTTGTCACACTGGACACATAGTTAAACGATGTCGTTTTGTTTTTGCGCGAAGAGTTTATATATGTGCAAACCATTTTATCTCATTTTGTTTTCTAAAACGATTTTGTTTTTGCCTTGTTTAAGCACCAAAATAGGACGTCATTTAACTCTATGTTTAGCGTGACAAGTCAGCGCTAGCTTATATGGTGCCTGGAGCTGGATCTCGAGAACCAATATAGTGAATTTTGAATATGAAATACTAAAATGATGAATGTCGTGAATCTCAAAGACCACTATGAAAATTTAATTAAATAAGTCTATATCCAAATTCGTTTCTAAAAGATTTTAATTTTATCAATTGAATGAGTCTTTGAATGATTACAAATTAATCACATTTGTCTTTTCGTTACTACATTAACAATTTTCGTTACTACATTAACAATTTTCGTTAACAATTGATGATATGAAATATTAACTGACAATATACGTGATATCTGACATGTCTAATTGGACGCTAATTAGATATGTTTGTGAAAATCTATCAATTTAGTATTGTCAACAGAAATTGTTAATTATAATAGAAAGATAACTATGATTAATTTATAATTCTTGAAGGATCAATTTAATTGATAAAATTTTTTAGAGACAAATTTAAAGAATGACTATCTTTTAAAAACTAAATTAACAATTAACCAATAAAATTTAATATACTTTATGCTTAAAAAATTAAGGTTCGTCCGCATATGGATAAATTGGATTAGGGAATGTATATCTACGGTGCACTTCTCCCTTGGACACAACCAACAATTCGAGATCTTCTCTCTACCAATGTAAAAGAGTTATAGAGGTTCTAATCAAATCTGTTATTATGGGTATGAGTATGTTTTGTTTAGCGTTGAAATTTGAAAGTTTTAAATCGCACGTTTAATTTTTTTTCTAAGTTTTACTTTTTCGTTTGGCTATTTAACTATCTTTTTTCATTCTAAATGCAAATGTGATCTGTAGTCTCATTCATGTTTATAAAGCTAATAATTCTAGCCTCTGTATTTATTTGTTGTCGTTAGATCATTAGTTAAAGAAATTTATTTCTTATATATCAATTCTGTCCTTCATTGTTTATATAATGAATTTTATTGTTTTTTCTTTCTATAATATTTTTTTTTCTAATGTTCTCTCATGTATATAATTTTTTATGGAGTTTTTATTATTTCTTATATGAGTTTTTTCTGTTTTTGTTATTTCTTTTTGTATAGAACTCTTTTGTGTTTTGTATTATAATTCGATTAATCCAAATAGAAAAATTAAATTAAATAAAAAATTATCACAAAAATAATATTAAAATCACAAATAGTAAAAAATTATAACTAAAAGAATACTAAAAAGTATTGAGAATATGAGAGTATTATAAAAAAAATTAGAGTTTATTTAAATATATAAAATAAAATAATAAGATAATATATAATAATTATTTAAATTTATATTTTTTCAGTAATTTTTTATTTAAAATAATTTTAAATAATATAATTTAAATAACATTTAATTTATTATAATTTATTTTAAATTTTTAATATAAAAATTGTCAAACATAAATTATGTTAATATTAACTTATTTACAAATTCTTATTTACAAATTTTAATCTAAACACATACTATTTTTTTTTTTTTTTTTTTACCATATTCTCAACAGACCGCACAATAATATAAGTACATTTTAGAGGATGAAAATAAAGTAGAAGAAAGATCCACTGGATGAGTTGGGATGCTTTATTCCAATCAAAGCCTATTAGGGTGTCTAGGAATAAGAGATTTGGAAGCCTTTAGCTTGGCTATGCTATGAAAAGAGCAATGGAGACTCTTTATCAAAAGAACACTCTTTTTACTAAATGTTAGTGATAAAAGTGTTCTAATACTTATTTTAAATGTATGTGATATGAAAAATTTAAGTAATATTTGATAATTATTAATTTATATTTTTAAGTCTTAGAATTTTAAATTTGATTTTATGTATTTTTTATTTATGTTTGTAAATTTAGGATTTTTTTTTTATTTTAACTTAATAAGAAGTTATAAATATCTTATAAACTATTATAAACTATTATAGTGATTGTAGAATAATTAAAAATATAAAAAAAAAAAAATTCTTTTTTAGTTTCGTGATAAAATCTTGCGTGGAAGAGTGAGGCTCAGTAAATCTCTTTCTTTTTGTATTGATGAATTATATAGAAGATTGAGTGATTTTTTTCTATTTAATTTTTAATATATAGTGTGGACAAGTTAAGTTGAATGAGACTTTAGTTTGAGTGAGTCTCGTTTTTGTTGTATCAAAAAATTGGATAAAAAGTAGAGCAATTTTTTTTATTCAGTTTCAATTTATCCTTTTATATTCTATTTCAATTTTAACTTATCTTTTTTGTTCAATGTCAATCATTATTTTTTTGTTTATCTCTTACTTTCATATTATCTAATATCAGATTTTAAGTATTAGATTAATTTTTATTAATCTATATTTATTCTTCTTATGCCTATAAAAAAAAATTACTGCATATTCACTGTTGTTGTTTCATATCTTTTTGTTCTTATGTTCTTTGCTTACCTCTTATAATTTTTATATTTGAATTTGAACCAAAAAAAGATATGTGTTAAAGCAATGGTTTTCTTGTCATTTTGTGCAAGTATGGTGTTCTTTTGCTTTTTTATCATTATCGGCTAGTCTTAGTCTTCTTTTGAATTTAAAACACAAAAAAAAAAAAAAAAACACGCACACACATAAAACAAATAAAGAAATTGTATTTTTTATATTTGTCTTTTTTGTATACTATTCTTTCAACTATAAAATTTAAGAACGAATTTTTTTTGAAGAGATGGAAAAATTCAGAGGCAAAATTTTGCTTGGATAATGGGGATCGCCCAAAGATTAAAAAAAAAAAAAAAAGCTTAGTAGTTCTATTTTAAAAAGAAAAAAAATAGTTGAGTTGGTTAAGGTTTTACACTCTCATTTCCTTTTAACCATATTTGACACATCACTTTTGTCATTCACTATTTTTTTTTCCTTTTTTTGGTTTTTGGCCAAAGTTGAGAAATTATAAAATTTACCTCCCTCACCTAAACTAATAACTCTACGTCAATCATCAAAAAAAAAAAAAAAAAAATAACTCTATCACACAATTACTTCATTTTTTTTACTTTGAACACACTTAAGTCCAATATCATTGTAATAATTAAAAGACAGTATCATTGTAATAATTTGTGCTCACACAACCTAAACAAAACCAATTAGAAAACATTATACAGAAAGCAATTGAAATCCCTGGAAAAAAAAAAAAGGAATCACTACAGATTCAGAAGAAGAATTAGGTATATTCATTTATTTAATTTAGTAATATCTTATATTTTATTGGTTTTTAATTTAATTTTTTGTATTAAAAAATTAAAATATTCAATAAATATTAGTATTATTGTACTCGTGTAAACTGATAAATAATTTGTAAGTTACAATTTTTGAAATTTTAATCTTTCAAGCGAAATTTTAAATAATTATGAGCTTATTTGGGTGAGTTTAAAAATTTTTTTTGAATTATTTTTTTTAAAAGATCTTATAAAAATGTAAAAGTAATTTTATGTTAGGATATCTCATGTAAAATAATTTTTTTATTTATCAATTATATTTGGACATAATAATGTAAAAGTATTTTTTTTATTTATTATATAAAATATCTTTTTTAAGAAAAAAAGATCTTAAAAAAAAATATAAATTGTAGTTTTTTAAAAAAGATGTTTTTTCTAGTATTTATATTTTTACTACTAGAAATTTATCAAACACGCTAAAAAATAAAAAAGATATTTTTTTAATAAAAAATATTTTTTTATCAATTTAATAGCGCCCAAACAACCACTATATCATTCCAATATCATTTTTGAGAAATTAAATATGTTATCATTTTTATTTGTATAATTATTTATTTATTATCATATTAGTAATAAACTTAAAAATATTCATATTTATAAATTTATTTAATATAAATATTATTATATAATTTTTATATTAAAATTTTTGGCTCCTGAAAAATTTCTTTCAAATTCTGCCAGTAAAGAGAATGATATGTACTTCAATTGACATGTACTTCAATATTTGTGATACGAATAGTTCATGTATTATTTAATAGGTATTAGTTTATATTTTTAAGTATTAGAATGTTAAATTTAATTTTATGTATTTTTCATGTTGTTTGTTTAGTTATTAGATTGGACTATATATTCGCGGATTAAATTTTTTTTTTTATTTTAACCTAATAAAAAGTTATAAATATCTTATAGGCTATTGTAATTGTTATAGAGTTATTAGGGATGTGAAAACTCCTGTTTGATTTCGTAATGATATTATGGTATGGACATGTGAGATTGAATGAAACTTTCTTGTTATATTGAAAAATTGGGTAAAAGGTTAAGTGATTCCTTTCAATTAAATTTTCAAATTATAGGTAGACAAATTAGATTTAATGTGTCCCTTTTTTGTTGCATCAAACAATTAGATAAAAAGTTAAATAATTCATTTTGTATTCAATTTTAATCTATCTCTTTCGTTTTTTTTTCAATTTCAATTTTTATCTTTTTGTTTATCTATTACTTTCATATCAGATTTTAAATATTAGATTAATTTTTATTAGTCTATGTTTATTCTTATTATGCCTACCTAAAAAAAATTACTGCATTTTTACTATTTTTGTGTCATATCCTTCCGTTTTTGTGTTATTCGCTTACATCTTTCAAATTTTATATTTTAATTTGAACAAAAAAAAAAAAAAGAAGTCTAAGTGTTACGAGTGAGCACGGGTCGATTTAGTTTGGGTTCAAGGTGAAATTAGAACTGAACCGATCAAAATGTAATTGGTTCGGTTTGGTTCGAATTTCTATTTTTTTGTGCATGTATTCGAACCAAACCAAACCGATTAAGAACGGATTGGTTTGGTTCGGATAATTGGGTACCCGATAACTTTAAAATTCATAAAAAAACCAAATTTTTATCTTAAAAATTCAACAAGTACAATAAACATGTAACATTAATATAAATAATCTAAACATGTTAAACACCAAATACATTAAAAACTAAACTCATTAAAATCCAAACATATTAATAGTGAATAATCTCACTAAAAGTCATATATATATTTTTATTTTTTTATTTAATTAATATATGATTGGATTCACCGATATCCGAACCAATTATTAACAAAGGCTATTGGTTTGATTCGGATTGGACCCGATTACCCGTTGGTTCCAGAACCAATTTAATTGGTTCAGTTCGGGTTCGGACAGGTAATCGAGTACTCGCTACCTGTGCTCACCCCTACTAAGTGTCAAAATATTGGTTTTGTTATTATCATTTTATGCAAGTCTAGTGTTCGCTTTCTTGTCATTACCTGTAAATTTTAGTGTTCTTTTGAATTAAAAAAAAATTATGATTTTTGTAATTATTTTTTTATATATTATTTTTTTAACTACAAAATTTGAGAATAAATCTTTTTTCAAAGAAGAGAAGAATGATAAGTACTGTAAATGTTCATGACATAAAGAGTCCAAATATTATTTAGTAGTTATTAGTTATATTTTTAATATTAGAATGTTAAATTTAATTTTATATATTTTAATTTTGTTTATTTAGTTATTAGATTGGACTTTATGTTTGTGGGTTTAGGATTTTCTTTATTTTATGACTTGTTTTAGTGAACTTCTAAGAGTATTTTTTTTCGAGTTATTGACGAGCGAATTTTCTGTTGGTAAAGAATTTTACAAATAAATTTCCGTTGCTAGTATAGTTTCTAAACCAACAAAAAATCCTTTTGTACAAAAATTTGGTTATCACAAGTAACAAACCCCTAATAATATTGATAACCGAAGTATTTAAACCTCGGGTCGTCTCTCAAGAAATTGCAGGGAGGTGTATTTATTATTGGTTATGGAAGATTATCTTTTTGGGGTTTTTGAATAATGAACAGGAAAAGTAAATTGCAAAAATTAAAGTAATAACTAATAAAGCTCTTAACAAGGTGTGAGAACTGGAAATCCTATCCTAGTTATCCTTATTAATTGTGATGAGAATTGTTCATTACTCCCACTTAGTTAACCCTTACTAAATAAAGGAAAGTCAAGTGGACTAATTAATTTGATTCCTCAAGTCCTAGTCAACTCCCAAGGAAAGACTAGCTTTAGAGGAATCCAAATCAATCAGCAAATTCCAATTTTCAATCAACAGCTGAGTTTGATAACTCAAGTGTCACCAATTACTCAACCAAAGTAAAAGGAGAAAAGTCTAAATTAAATTGGAAGCATCAATAACATGAATTTGAAGAAAGCAATCTTAAATCTGAAATACTTCAATGTGTATTAAATAAGAAAATCAAATTAAACATAGGAATCCATAAACCAATTTGGCAACATAAGTAATTAACAAGAGAAATAGATAAACCAAAGTACTAGAATAAATAAAATTAGAAGAGAACATAAATTAAAGGAACATTAAACCTGGAATTGAGAAGAAACAATCGTAAAACTAAGAGAAATCCTAAATCCTAAAACCTAAGAGAGAGGAGAGAGCCTCTCTCTCTACAAAACTACATCTCAAACCTAAAATTGTGATTATAAATGTTGTCTTAATGAATTGATTGATTGCCCCACTTTATAGCCTCTAATATGTGTTGAAAACTGGGTCAAAAATAGCCCAGAAATCTCCCCCAGCAATTTCTGATACGTCCAGCACGCAGCAAAGTCACGCATAAGCGTCGTCCACGGGTGAGCGTGGATTGGATTTTTGCTAGGTCACGCGTGCGCGTGATCCATGCGTGTGCGTCACCTATCTTCGAAGTAACTATTGCAAATTATATATCGTTGTGAAGCCCCGAATGTTAGATTTCCAACGCAACTAAAACCGCCTCATTTGGACCTCTGTAGCTCAAGTTATGGTCGAATTAGTATGAAGAGGTCAGGCTAGACAGCTTTAGCAATTCCTTCAATTTCTTGTATTCCTTCCACTTTTGCATGCTTCCTTTCCATCCTCTAAGCCATTCCTACCCTATAAACCCTGAAAACACTTAACACATATATCAAGGCATCGAATGGTAATAAGAGAGGATTAATAATTAGCAATTTTTAAGGCCAAAGAAGCATGTTTTCAATCATAGCACAAAATTAGGAAGGAAAATATAAAACCATGCAATTAGTATGAATAAGTGTGCAAAGACTTGATAAAAACCACTCAATTGAGAACAAGATAAACCATAAAATAGTGGTTTATCAACCTCCCCACACTTAAACATTAGCATGTCCTCATGCTAAGTTCAAGAGAAGCTATAAAGGAGTGAAGAGGAATGGTAAAATTTATGAAATGCAACCTATCTATATGAATGCAACTAAATGCAAAAATGCTTCTACTTACTTGGTTAAAAGTAAACAAATCTTTTAAGAACAAATATGAATTGGCTTTCACTAATTCAAATTATAAAAATGAAGTACAAATACACTTACAAGAAGAAAATAGCCCATGAAAGCCGGGAACAAGGAATCGAGCATCGAACCCTTACTGGAAGTGTATACACTCTAATCGCTCAGGTGTTTGAGGTTCGATTCTCTCAATTCTTTACTAATATTGCTTTCTAAGGCTTGCTCTTCTTCTACCAATCAACAAAAATTTAATGCACAAATACACAAATCAAGAGGTCTTTTAAGGGTTGTAATGGGGTTAGGGTCAAGGTAGGATTGTATTTGGTCAAGTGGACCAAAATCTGAATACTTAATTAACCTAAACTTCTCACCTAACTTAAGACAATTCATGTAATTACAATGCAAAATCTAACTGGCCATTAACTATGTTTACCACATATTCATGCATCCCAACTTTAGTACAACTCATATGCATTGCTACCAACATTTACTTTGGGGCATTTTGTCCCCTTTTTGTTATTTGCTCTTTTTCTTTTCTTTTCTTTTCTCTCTTTTTTTTTTTTATATTTTTTCTTTCTTTTACTTTTCTCAAGGCATATGATTAAGGTATTGAATGCACGCATGAACATATTCTCAACATTCTTTCACATTTTCAGAAAATTCTAACATACTCAATTCTCAAACCAAATGTTTCCAAACCCAATTTCTCCACACTTAAATCATAAGCACTCTCACTAGTCTAAGCTAACCAAGGATTCAAATAAAGGACATTATTATTTTTCGTTTAGAGTTAATGATGTGCTAAAGTAAAGAATAAAAGGGGTAAAATAGGCTCAAATTGGTTTGCAAAGGATAATGAAAGGTTAGGGCCATATGGGTATGTAAGCTTAGTGAAACAAGGCCTCAATCACATAAGTACATGCATACATTAAACAATGGAAATATAGAATCAAGCAAGATATAGATCACAATTTTATAGAGAATAACACACACCAAAAATAAAATATTGGTTGGTGAAATGCAACCAATCAAATAGGCTCAAAATCTCACTGGTTTTGTGTGTTCGAGCTCTAAACCATGTTCCAAAATAAAATTTCTTCAAACAAGTTTAAGGAAAAATTTTATTCAAATTAGTGTAATACTCTAAAAAGTTTCTTGAAAAAGTAAATATTACTTCAATCAAGTAGTTGGTAAAATATGCACAAAATGTAACAAACATGCAATCAAACATGCAAATGCAACAATGAACAAACAAAGAAAATGAAACATTGGTGTTGAGAAGGAAATAACTAATCCACGGAAGTCGGTATCGACCTCCCCACACTTAAAGATTGCACCGTCCTCGATGCATGCTAAGATATGCAAGTGGACGGTTGCTCCAACTGACGCTTGTAGATGGAGGCGCCTTAGTTGGAGGTCTCTTGGTTCCTCTCCTTGCTAGTGTCTTGTCAGAGGCTCTTTCTGCACCCTTCCTGGTGGCCATCCTAAAAAGGGAGAAGAAAAAGGGACATGGATTCAAAGGGATAGAGCAAGGAAGAGGGCAGTACGAGTGATAATCATGCCAAGGTAAAGAAGAATGTCGTTAACACATGGTCGCGACTCCATGCAATTAGGACATCAATGGAAATATAGCATGATAAATTGAGGTAATTAAATGCAAGATGTTTATTGGCATGCTGGCAAAGGCATGAGTAGCATAGATCAAGCATTAAAAGCCAAAATATATTATCACTCGTAACAAACTAGTAATAATGTTTGTATTGACAATTATATTTAATTAATAAAATATTAGAATGGTTTTGTGAAAAACAGGCAGTAGTGTAGAAGAATAGAACAGTTAAGAATTTGCAGTGCCATACGGGCTTTTCACAAACACTTGGTATGCATGTAAAATATGTTAGGAAAAGTATTAAAGTTGAACATGCAAATAACCCAAAAATAATTATTGATAATTGTCAAACAACTCCTTAATAATCCACAAGCAATTATAGAAGAAAATAATCACCCAATTAGATTTCTAACACCAAGTAAAATAATACAAAAAATAAATAAATAAAAAGAAGAGAAGAAAAGAAAATAGAAAGAACGAACCTTGAGAAGAAGGTGATAAGGAGATATAATGGAGAATGTGAGGTGAAGAAAATATGATGAAATGGGAAAGAAGAAGAAAAGAATAAAGAAGAAAGAAGAAGGAGAAAAAAATGTAGAATAAAGAAGAAGGAAGAGAAAAAAGGAAGAAAGAAGAAAGAAATTAGGATTGGAAAAGAAAAGATAAGAAAAGTGGCGGCGCAGGGATCTGGTGGTGTTGCGCGAATGACGCGTACGCGTGCTCCACGCGGACGCGTTGATCGCGCAAATGGGAGGCGACGCGTAAGCGTCGGTCACGCGTACGCGTGACCGTGCTTGTGCTACTTGCGCGAAGGCAGCCTTGCGCACGCACAACTCTCTGTTTGTTTCGGGATGTGTGCCAAAATAACATACGACGCGTGCGCGTCATTGATGCGTACGCGTGAGTGGTCAGAATCTGAAAATGACGCGCACGCGTCAGGGACGCGTACGCATGAATAACTTTGTGCCATGGGCACAGTTCCCGCGCCAGGCCAGCACAACTTTCTGCCTGACAACTCTTTACGTCGATTTTTCTAGGTCACGCGTGCGCGTCATTGACGCGTACGCGTGAAGTGCCAAATGTTCAAAATGACGCAAACGCGTCAGGGACGCGTGCGCGTGGTGATGCTTGTGCGATTGGCACACTTTCTGCATTGCTCCCACGCAACTCTCTGCCACTTGTTTTTTTTTTTTATGCAGAATGCAGATGCAAATGCAGACTATATGCATGAACACTAAGAAAAATAGAATAAAATAAAACTAAGAATAAAATAAAGTAAAATAAAACTGAGACTGAAAAAGAACGATCATACCATGGTGGGTTGTCTCGCACCTAGCACTTTTAGTTATTGTCCTTAAGTTGGATATTGGATGAGCTCCTTGTTATGGTGGCTTGTGCTTGAACTCATCCAGGAATTCTCACCAATATTTGCAATTCTAATATCCTCCGAGATCCCATACTAGTTGCATAAATCCTCAAGCAAGTTAAAGCAAGTGACAAGGCCCCAAGAGTGTTGATTGCCAGAATGAATTCCGGGGTCCCAAACCTTGCTTTTGCACCCGTCTTCTTGTTGATCATCATTTTTCCAATTGGGTGGTGAACAGTCAGAATTCTCACGGAGACATCCAAACAATTTTCTAGACCCATTCAATTGAGAATTATACCAACCCTTATACTTCAATTTGGAGCATGCAACCATATTGAACCTTGCATGACAACTCTTACCATTAACTATCTCCCTCTTACTCTTATAGCCACAAAGAGCTCTAAGTTGCCCATCCGTCTCAAGCAAAGCATATTCAAGTGGGCTAATTAAGCTTAGAGATGAAAGATTTACCCACTTGAATGAAGGAATGGACGGTGATGGCTTTGGGGGAGAGATCTCCAACAACCTTGGCAAGGTGATTTCCAGCTCCATTCTCTTGAGCTCTTCCTTGACAACTTCCACCTCCTTGTAAGCTTCTTCAATTTCAACCTCTTCCTCTTGGTAGCTTTCTTCCAATTCGATCTCTTCTTCATTGTTCACCAAGGGCATGGGAGGTTGTGCTTCTTCTTCTTTAATCTCCATGTCAAGTCCAATGGGAAAGGATTCAAATGTAGATAAGAATTCATCAATGATTGAATCCATCTCTTGATCATTCCCTTCAAAGTCTTCAATCATAATATGCCTTGGAGGTTGTACACCCTCCTCAACATCAAATTCAAATTCCTTAGAAGGGGGTTCTATGACTTGGCTTTCCCATAGACGTTCCGCATCTCCTAAGTCTTCAACCAATTCTTCTTCTTCGATAATTCCGATTTCCTCCACTTGTTCCAATACAAAGTCATGCTCTTTACTGTCCACCGGAGTTTCTAGTGTCTCCTTCATGCTACGTTCTTCATTAGATTCTCCACATAAAGCCATGGGGGTTCCTTGAGTGTCCGAACGTCGGGAAGCTAATTGATTTATCGCTTGTTCCAGTTGATAAAGGGTTGCATGAAATTGATCTACTGTTTCCTTGAGGCGAGCCTGTGATTCTTGGGTTGATGGATATGGACATGGTGCATATGGAAGTGTTGGTTCTTGGGGGTAATTGGATTGGAATTGGGGTGGATAAGGGTTAGGGTCATATGGAGGTGAATGGTTGTAGGTGGCTTGTGAGTATGACGGTTCAAAGCTATGTTGAGGAGGTGGTTCATTGGCATATGATGGGGTTTGTTGGTAACTACAAGGGGGTCCACCATATTCATCATCTTGGTACACTCCCTGGAATGGCTCTTGACCATAGTAGTTTGGTGGAGGTTGGTTGTCACGAAAGAGTCCACCATAACTATTGTCTTGGTATGCATCACAGAATGGTTGTTGGTTATCGCGCATTGGAGGGGGTTGTTGCCAAGAGGGTTGATCAAATCCTTGTGACTCCTCCCATATTTGATTCTTTCAACCTTGATGCCTGTTCTCATTATAGCTTCCATTCCTTACAACAACATTGGAACCAAACTTGAAACCAGAGGGGTGAGAATTCATAGTAGCTAAAGAAAATAAAAACTAATAAAAATTAATGAAAATAAACTCCTAAAACTAGAAACACTAACAAAGAAACGAAAAAGCAAATATTTACAATAACCAATAATAAGGCACACGTTTGCAATTCCCCAGCAACGGCGCCATTTTGACGAGCGGATTTTCTGTCGGTAAAGAATTTCACAAATAAATTCCCGTTGCTAGTATAGTTTCTAAACCAACAAAAAATCCTTTCGTACAAAAATTTGGTTATCACAAGTAACAAACCCCTAATAATATTGATAACCGAAGTATTTAAACCTCGGGTCGTCTCTCAAGAAATTGCAGGGAGGTGTATTTATTATTGGTTATGGAAGATGGGGTTTTTGAATAATGAACAGGAAAAGTAAATTGCAAAAATTAAAGTAATAACTAATAAAGCTCTTAGCAAGGTGTGAAAACTGGAAATCCTATCCTAGTTATCCTTATTAATTGTGATGAGAATTGTTCATTACTCCCACTTAGTTAACCCTTACTAAATAAAGGAAAGTCAAGTGGACTAATTAATTTGATTCCTCAAGTCCTAGTCAACTCCCAAGGAAAGACTAGCTTTAGAGGAATCCAAATCAATCAGCAAATTCCAATTTTCAATCAACAGCTGAGTTTGATGACTCAAGTGTCACCAATTACTCAACCAAAGTAAAAGGAGAAAAGTCTAAATTAAATTGGAAGCATCAATAACATGAATTTGAAGAAAGCAATCTTAAATCTGAAATACTTCAATGTGTATTAAATAAGAAAATCAAATTAAACATAGGAATCCATAAACCAATTTGGCAACATAAGTAATTAACAAGAGAAATAGATAAACCAAAGTACTAGAATAAATAAAAGTAGAAGAGAACATAAATTAAAGGAACATTAAATCTGGATTTGAGAAGGAAGAATCCTAAAACTAAGAGAAATCCTAAATCCTAAAACCTAAGAGAGAGGAGAGAGCCTCTCTCTCTACAAAACTACATCTCAAACCTAAAATTGTGAATTATGAATGTTGTCTTAATGAATTGATTGATTTCCCCACTTTATAGCCTCTAATCTGTGTTTTCTGGGACGAAAACTGGGTCAAAAATAGCTCAGAAATTGCCCCCAACAATTTCTGATACGTTCAGCACGCGGCAAAGTCACGCGTGAGCGTGGATTGGATTTTTGCCAGGTCACGCGTGCGCGTGATCCACATGTACGCGTCGCCTATCTTTGGGGAAGCTATGTCAAATTATATATCGTTGCGAAGCCCCGAATGTTAACTTTTCAACGCAACTGAAACTGCCTCATTTGGACCTCTGTAGCTCAGGTTATGGTCGAATTAGTACGAAGAGGTCAGGCTGGACAGCTTTAGCAATTCTTTCAATTTCTTGTATTCATTCCACTTTTGCATGCTTCCTTTCCATTCTCTAAGCCATTCCTGCCCTATAAACCCTGAAAACACTTAACACACATATCAAAGCATCGAATGGTAATAAGAGAGGATTAATAATTAGCAATTTTTAAGGCCAAAGAAGCATGTTTTCAATCATAGCACAAAATTAGGAAGAAAATGTAAAACCATGCAATTAGTATGAATAAGTGTGCAAAGAGTTGATAAAAACTACTTAATTGAGCACAAGATAAACCATAAAATAGTGGTTTATCAGCCTCCCCACACTTAAACATTAGCATGTTCTCATGCTAAGCTCAAGAGAAGCTATAAAGGAGTGAAGAGGAATGGTAAAACTTATGAAATGTAACCTATCTATATGAATGCAACTAAATGAAAAAATGCTTCTACTTACTTGGTTAAAAGTAAACAAATCTTTTAAGAAATATGAACTGGCTTTCACTAATTCAAATTATAAAAATGAAGTACAAATACACTTGGAAGAAGAAAATAGCCCATGAAAGCCAGGAACAAGGAATCGAGTATCGAACCCTTACTGGAAGTGTATACACTCTAATCGCTCAGGTGTTTGAGGTTCGATTCTCTCAATTCTCTACTAATCTTGCTTTCTAAGGCTTGCTCTTTATTTATTTATTATGTGAAATAAAAAAATATTTTTAAAAAATTATGTAAATTTTAATTTTTTAAAAAGTATATTTTTTTAGTACTTTTACTTTTACTATTAAAAATTTACCAAATACGCTAAAAAATAAAAAATAATTGTTTTTATTGAAAAAATATATTTTTTGATTAACTTAGTGTTAGTTTGGATTGGCTTTTTGAGAGAAAAAAATATTTTTTTAAATGAAATACTTTTATTCAATTTGAAACCTATTTGGATATGTCTTTTAAAAAAAATAATTTTATTAAAAAATATTTATTTTTTCTAAAAACTAACAATACCTTACTTTTAAAAAAAATAAAAACAAAAGATATTTTTAATACTTAAAAAATATTTTTTAAAAATTTGTCCGAATATAAAATAACTTTTGTCTGTTAAAAAATTATCTTTTTTAAAAAGATGAAAAAAAGTACTTTTTTAAAAGACAATTTAAATTTGTCCTTAATGATATCCAAATAAACACTTAACCTAATAAGAAGTTATAAAGACCTCATAAATTATTATAACTGTGAAAATTTTCTTTTTAATTTTGTGATAAAATCATAGTATGAAAAATTTGGTGTTACATTTTCATTAAAAAGAAAAATTTGGAATCGCATCTTTTATGGCCTATACTATTTTCATTTTCAATCAATAAAAATTATATTCAGATAAGAAAAATAAAATCTTTGAAATAAAATCTTCCTATAAAAAAATAATATTACCTTTTCATTAAAAAAAAAAAGCCTTTTTCCTTTTCTTGTTTTATGTCTTGATTTTAAAAGAAAGCTAAAAAGAAAAAATTGAGAGCATGTTTGTGTTAAAAGATGTAGTGTTTTGGTGTCACTAAATGGTTAAAAAATAAATTTTTTAATAAGAAAAAGATATTTTTTTAAAATTTTTTTAGTGAATTTAGTAAAATTTTAATAGTAAAAATAAAAATATTTTAAAAATTTAAAAAATATTTTTTTAATAGTTACAATAAAAGTTTTTTATTTTAAAAAATATTTTTACATAATAAATAAATAATTATTTTTATATTATTATATTCAAATATGATTACTAAATAAAAAATATTTTTGTCACCGAAAAAAAATATTTTTATATAAAATATTTAAATATAAAATTATTTTTATTTTTAAAAAATAAAAAAATTTTTGTAAAAACTTGCCCAAATAAGTTCGTAGAAATTTTTAACGCGAGAGATAAACATCACCAATATATATATATATATATATATATATATGACATAGTGGCCAAAGCAAAGCCAAAATGGCTAAAGATTAATGTTCTGAAAATTGGTTCGGATCGACCGATCGAACCGGTTGAACCGTAAACCGGACACAAGAACGATTCGGGCATACAACAAAATCGCAAAATCTAAAAATCGAAATTGAACCGGTGAACCGATCGGTCGAACCGAATCGTGATCTGGCCAGTTTTTTGGTTGAGCAGCAAAACGTTGCCGTTTCAGTCTCTGGAACCCTAAATTAATAACCAATTCCCTAATTGCCTTCTCCTCGAGCTTCAGAACTCAGAAGCGATGTGAACTGAGAATTGAGAACGCCTCCGGCCTCTCTGACTCTCACACGGGTTCTCATCGTCATCGAGCTCGTCGTCCGGTCGTCCATCACATTCGTCGAGCCACTGCGTCGAGCCACCGCCGTCAATCCTTCGAACAACCACCTAATCGCGCAGCAGCCGTTGTGGTAGTTGACCAGTCACCTCCGTCGCACAGCAGCCGTCGCTGTCTCCCACTCTCCCTATTGCATGTTCTGTTGAAGCCTTGAAGGTGCCTTCGAGCTTCTAGAGTTTCAGGTAATTTTTTTTAGTTATGATTGTTTGATTGAATAACTGTTGCTTGTCTCTGTCTCCTGATGAGTTTGATTAAGTAGTTCTTTGATTTTGTGAAGCTCTATGAACTGAACTCACTGAAGTGTGACATGATGAACTCTGAAACTGTGAACTCTGTCTCCCTATTTTATTTTTCTTTGAACTGTGTAGTGTGAAACTGTGAAGTGTGAACTGATTCAACTGATCCTGCTAAACTGAACTGTGAACTTTGGTTAATAATTGTTGTTTACTGATTACTGAACTGGTTTTGCTTTGTTTTCTGAACTGGATTTTCTTGTTTGTTGAGTAATTGTGAATAATTTTTAATAATTTTGGATGTTGTTTGTTGTGAACTTGAGAGTTGAGATTATTGGGTTGGATTGCTGGTAGTGTTTAGATATGGATGAGAGAGACAACGGTGATCCAACCAAGCAGAAGTGAGGAGAACATGTGTCTGAGGAACTGGAAAGCAGCCAGAATGCAGAGTCCGTTGTAGGACAGCAAGTGCAATTGGGAGCGGATGAGAACTTTGGAGGGTATACGTTAGCAAGAAGGAAAGGGCTATCTTAGGCTTAGAGCAAGGTCTGAGAGGTATAAAAGATTGCAACATTTTATCAATAACTTGCATTTGCATGTTCTGGGAAAATGAAGAAAAGAAAGAAAAAGGATTATTCTTTGAACTATGGCAGGACTCCAAGGGAATGAGAAGGTTAAGGATTTTAACATGGTTTTTGGCTTCCACTTCAGCTCTAATATCCTTCTCAAGCTTTTGCAGTGATAACACCAAACGTACCAAATGGCACTGGTTCAAAAGAGGGTGGAAAGGTAAAAGAAACCTATGCATTGTAGCTGCAAACACCATTCTTGGTGAATTAATATACTCCAAAGGCACCTTGTGACTCAAGAAACATGAATCATATTCGAAGTTAGTCAAAAAAGGAGATAATTTGAGTCAAATAGATGGAAGTTAATAATAAAGCACCTTTGTTTTAAAGTTTACATTAGGCTATAATTATATTTTCATGTGTTTATTTATATTTTATTTAACTCCGCCTATGTTACACTTGCGGTACATAGCCGGTCCCAAGCCCGGATAAAGGAGGAGGGTTGTGTTAGGTCTTCGGCAACCAACATAAAAATATAGCCGAACCCCCATGATATGAATCAAAGGCATTATTGCGCTAAAGCTAGGTCGTTTCCCTGAAGCAACGCGCCGTATGGCTCGAATACGGTGTCAAAGCAAGAGCCGCTGCATCGGTGCCCGGATGTAGTGTTAAATGAGCAAGGGTTCTCGCGTTTTCATGAACGGACGAGGGTAAATAAGCTAGTTCACAAAGTAAAAGGTAAAAGTCAAAGCGACAGAAGGTTGAGATTTGGGAAATGGAACATAGGCACTCTAACAGGAAAGTCCATGGAGGTGGTGGACACCATGACAAGGAGGAAGATTAACATTATGTGCCTACAAGAAACGAAATGGATTGGTGCAAAGGCTAGGGAGTTGGATACTTCTGGTTTCAAACTTTGGTATACAGGAAATGTGAAGAATAGGAATGTGGTTGGAATAATTGTGGATAAGCAGTGGAAGAAGGACGTAGTGGATGTCAAGAGGGTGGGAGATCGGATCATCTCTATCAAACTTGTGGTGGAGGGAGGTGCTTTCCATGTGATTAGCGCCTATGCACCGCAAGTGGGTTCGGACGAACAACACAAGATAAGGTTTTGGGAGGATCTAGAGAGTTTGGTTCAAGGCATACCTTTGGGAGATAAGATTTTCTTAGGAGGAGATTTAAATGGCCATGTTGGGAGAGAAGTGACTGGATATGGGAGTATTCACGGAGGCCATGGTTTCGGGGTGATCAATGCCGAGGGTAAAACTATTTTGAACTTTTCCTCAACCTTTGATCTTCTCATCGCAAATACATGTTTTAAAAAGAGAGACGAACATCTTATAACCTATAAGAGTGGCATGACAAGCTCTCAAATTGACTTCTTGTTGAGGAGAGTCGACCGGAAATTTTGCATTAACTGTAAAATTATCCCGGGAGAGAGTTTGACAACACAACATAGGGTGCTCGTCATGAATTTTCGTGTTGAGCAAAAGTTGAGAAAAAGACATCATACGAAGAACCCAAGGACGAGGTGGTGGCGGATGAAAGGTGAGGAACAAAGAAGCTTCCTAAGACGGGTAGGAGAAGAGGCAAAGTGGGATGGGAATGGAAGCGCGGAAGAGATGTGGAGGGAGATGGCAGAAGTTATTAGAAGAACAGGAAAAGAAAGTTTTGGTGAATCTAAAGGAATAGGACCAAGAGACAAGGAGTCCTAGTGGTGGAATGCGAGTATAGAAGAAAAGATAAAGATAAAAAGGAAATGCTTTAAAGAGTGGTCTTTATGCCGCAATGCAGATAATTGGGAAAAATATAAGGCGGCTAAGAAAGAGACAAAAGTGGCTGTAAGTGAAGCAAGAACAAGAGCATATGAGGGTCTCTACCAGTCTTTGGGCACGAAAGAAGGAGAAAAAGGTATATATAGAATCGCAAAGAGCCGGGAAAGAAGAACGAGAGATTTGGATCAGGTTAAGTGCATAAAGGATAATGATGGAGAGGTATTGGCTCAAGAGGAGAAGATTAATGAAAGGTGGAAGAGCTACTTCTACGAGTTATTTAATGAGGGACAGAAGATTCTTCCGAGCCTTGGTCGATTATGCACAAGAGAAGAAGATCAAAACTTTGACTACTATCGAAGGATTCGAGACTTCGAGGTAAAAGAGGCTCTAAAGCAGATGAAAAATGGCAGAGCAGTAGGACCTGATAATATCCCGATTGAGGTTTGTAAGGGTCTTGGAGAAAAAGGCATCAACTGGTTAACCATGCTTTTTAATGAGATTTTAAGGTCAAAGAAGATGCCTGATGAGTGGAGAAAGAGCACCTTGGTACCTATCTACAAGAATAAGAGGGATATACAAAGTTGTGAAAACTATAGAGGGATTAAGCTTATGAGTCATACTATGAAGTTATGGGAAAGGGTGATAGAACGGAGGTTGAGAAAAGAGACACAAGTGACAGAGAACCAATTTGGATTTATGCCAGGCAGATCTACCACTGAAGTGATATACCTATTAAGAAGGATGATGGAGAGGTATCGTAGTAATAAAAGGGATCTACATATGGTGTTTATTGATTTGGAAAACACGTATGATAGGGTACCAAGGGAGGTCTTATGGAAGGTTTTAGATAAGAGGAAAGTAAGTATCGCATATATTCGGGTAACTAAAGACATGTATGATGGGGCCACAACTAGTGTGAAGACTCAAGGTGGTGTGACAGAGGAATTCCCTATTGGTATAGGATTACACCAGGGATCATCCTTAAGTCCATACCTTTTCACATTAGTCTTGGAAGTACTCACAGAGCACATCCAAGAGCCTGTGCCATGGTGCATGCTTTTTGCCGATGATATCGTCCTTATGGGAGAGTCAAGAGAAGACCTAAATAAGAAGTTGGAGTTATGGAGAGAAGCTCTAGAAGTGTATGGTCTGCGTATAAGCCGTAGCAAGACGAAATATATGGAATGTAAGTTCCGTTTGAGAAGGAAAAATCCCAATATAGAGGTGAGGATTGGAGAAAACATCCTATGAAAAGTTAAAAGTTTTAAGTATCCTGGGTGCATCATACAGGATAATGGATAGATTGAACAGGATGTAAATCATAGGATCCAAGCAGGTTGGTCAAAATGACGGAGTGCATATGGTTTTATATGTGACAAAAAAGTGCCCTTAAAACTTAAAGGTAAATTCTATCGCACCGCTATAAGACCGGCTATGCTGTATGGTACGGAGTGTTGGGCGGCTAAAGGGGAGGACGAACATAAGCTGAGTGTGGCAGAGATGAAGATGTTGAGATGGATGAGTGGTCATACGTGATTGGATAAAATAAGGAATGAAGATATAAGGGAGAGAGTTGAAGTAGCACCCATTGTGGAAAAGATGGTTGAATCGCGTCTCAGGTGGTTTGAACATGTGAGAAGAAGACCGATAGAACATCCAATCAGGAGAGTGGATGAGATGGAAGATGGACAAAGGGCGAAAGGCAGAGGAAGACCTAAGAAGACCATCCATGAGGTGGTCAAACGAGATCTACATGTAAACGGTCTCTCTGTAGACATGATACATGACAGAGCACAATGACGTCGTTTGATTCATGTAGCCGACTCCACTTAGTGGGACAAGGCTTTGTTGTTGTTGTTGTTTATTTATATTTTATTTATTATTTTGTTATAAAACGGTTTTTCAGTTCAACCACAGTCGAACCGATTGAACCTATAAACCAGTAAATTAGTAGCTAGAGCAGTTCGATGGCCGGTTCGATTTTCAGAACCTTGCTAAAGATAACTCTCCAATAAAATTTTAACTCGTGAGTCGTGACAACTTTGGAGAGCAAAAATCAGCAACTTTGACTGTGTAAAGAATGGGGAATCAAACATTGACCACACTTAACTATCATAAATTATGCTACTATATATATATAACTATGACTATAGTATTTCAAAAAACATTACCAAAATAAATAAAATATAACTTCAATTTTAACCTCATATATAAATTATATTATAGTATTTCAAAAAATATTACCAAAATAAATAAAATATAACTTTAATTTTAACCACTTATATAATTATTATATCTACGGTAACATAGTCAAATCCACCATATATATATATATATATATATATATGAACACCAAATTAATTACTAACATATAAAATATCTCACCGTTAGAGTATGTTTTTCAGTTTTTGTAATCTTATCGTCCATTGAGGGCCCACACAAACACGTTATCATTTATCAAGGACCATCCATCTCGAAACACAAATAACATAGGCTAATGCAAAATCTTTATCATTAATTTCCACATGAATTTTTCTCATACTCTAAAAGCATTATAGGAGATTTTGACTATAAAAATAAAATTTAAAACCTGTAATTAGTTCAATGCATTTAAATTCATTAACTGTCAGTATTACATAAAAGCACTCATATCCTTAACCTTAAGGCAATGATTCGAAAAAATCATTTTAGACTAACAGCGTAAGAAACATCCATATGCAACAATTTATACTATAAATCATGTGATATTTTCTCATCTCTCGAAGCCAACATACAAAGAGATAAAACATAAAACGGATACATAATATAGGTAAGACATCACAATAGCAAATATCCGCTGAAGTATCAAAGTGTATCGAGTCATACAGAGATCCTATATAGCATGAGAAGGCGCAAAGTTAAGGGATCATGGCCCCTATAGTTTTTTCATTAGAATTAGGAATGATCTTGTTCCATCTGATTCAGATTGAATCGACCTTCATTATTTTTATGCACTTCCACTTTAAACTTCTCTTCCTTTTCTCCCCGCTTCACTTTCAGCAGCAAATTAAACTTTGCCAAATCATCAATGACCTGTACAAGAGACACAAACCTCAAACCTAATTGAACACAAATACAAATACAAATACATAACATAACATCTGTCTTGGGACAAATTTGTCCAATGTGCTAACCACCCAAAAGCTTGGGACTTGGGAGTAGGGACAGTGGAGAAGAAGACACACATTACTTCTCTATTTTTTGTCACTGTTCTGTCTATATTTTCAATTTCGAAACACTTACCAAACAATCTTTGAATATCTTGAGAGACTTGCATGGTTTGAGCCTTAAGACATCATTTTATTACATGGTTATACATGGTTTGTATAACCTGCACATTCTTGAGAAGTCCGTTGATGTTGAAGCATTCAAAAGGAACATTTCTTTTTTTACATATCCAAATACAGAGTAATTTATGCATGCAAATGCTTAAAAAAGTTCTTAACCTATTGCAATAGCATCAACCAAGTGTTCAAACTTAGATTCTATTTTGCCTCTTATCACAACCATTCACAAGTTAAATTGCAAGAGAACCACAAAGAAACATGCAAGAAGATTGCGAGAAATCAATGGTCGAGTGTTAGCTTTAAAGAAAGAGAACAACAAGGCAGTGAGGTACAGACCTCAGCTTTTGCATCAACCACCTCATGAAGCTGATAAGGCACTAATGAATTGGACCTCTGCTGGATGGTCTTTATAGCATGGTTTGCAGCATCTTGAACTTGAGGATCATTTGTTGGCACAGTTTGTAATCCTGGTTTGTGACCATCTGATAACAAAACTGGTCAGCAACAAACTCATGTACAAATACTTCATTTTTACTCATATGCGTACCATGTGTATTTGCATAAAATAAAGTGTGATCTCAAACCTCTTAAATCTGTTCCCCCCCAAAAAAAGAAAAAAACAAAATAAAAATGCTGTATTTATATTTGTACCATATCAAATTCAATACTACTTTTCATATTTGTGCATCATAGGCGACACGTGATAATTAGCAAACACTAGGGGGTTCATCTGTTGCACAAATTAAGGGGTTAATATACATAACTTCCTACTATAATAAGCAAGACCATCCTATTCACTCAAAAAGTCAAAATCATTGTCAAACTTTTTACTCCTTGTTAAATATAGGATAAGGACTTCTCAAATTCATATCTCTAACATCAATTGCATACCTTTATAACACTCTTTTTTTTTCAAGAATAACAAAATCAATGGCGTCATGTTCATTCTCAATACAAGAGGGTCCAAATCCTTTAAAATACAGAAATAATTATTCATTTATAATCCATGTTTCTCAAGACAAAGCCGGTTTGATAACTATGGCTGGGAGTGCCATCTAATCCAGGGCATAAAAATCAGAGACCAAATTTGAACAATGCAAAACATTCAGGAAAATGTGAGGTTAGCACTAATCATGACATTGAAAGCAATCAGTTCAGGAAAATGTCATACCTTTCTTGACACCAAGATCTGCGGCAGTAATTGATGGCGATGCACCAGCATGCTTGAACTCTTGGAGTTCTTTAAAGTTCATCCAGGGCTTCACCCATACCTTGGCTTCGTAGATCTTTTTCTCGCCGGCTTCAATAGCCTCAATAGTAAGATGATGCATAGTGCCAGCAACAACCTGCTCCTGTGCCTTCAACACCCTCCCAAACTCCAGAAGTGCATTCTTCAAAACAAAAAGCACTCAACACAAGGCAATACTTCTCATCCACATAATCAACACAACATTGTGTACAATTCAGACCATTCCTTAATCATGTAGTGAATTTCTAATTAAACACCATATATAATGCAAGCTGATTCTTGTCTTTCACAGCCCCTACTAAAAAAATTAACTATTGCTTACTATACTATAGGGGCTGAAATTTAGTAGCTACAAATACACAGACATAGATGTGGTGTTCAAAATTGGAGACAGATGCACAAAACAGTGTCCCAAGACACAATTTCTGTGTTTTCTAAAATAGATTATGCATAGCAATTAACCGGGTTATGCCACTCATTCTGGTCCACATAGGTTAAATGAGTCTAAATAGTCCCTCTAAACACATGAATCAAGTTACTCATTTTATCTCGAGTGAATCTAGTCTCTCAGGAAACTAAGTTGGTTTCGCATTTTGTATCTATAGAACTATTTTGATTCATTAAAAATTACGGGAACCAAAATGATTCTCGCTTGTCATGAATATTTACAAACATAAAAAATCATTTCTTTTGCGTAATCTCTTAAAAATAGAAACGCAAATAAAAGCAAAGGATATGAACTTAAAATAATAATACTAAAAAATAAATAAATAAACCTAACGAAGCATGGACTGCACTTAGATTCCAACACAAACTCCGGTAAAATTTTCATTACAATTAACTCATTCTCGCATTAAGAAAATATTACAACAGAAAAAGAGAGAAAATCAGAAAATGAAGGAAGAAGGAACCTGTTTCTTGTTGTGCTCGTCAACAGCGAAACGAGCAAGGGCTTCGGTGTCTAGGCTGTTCTCAGATCCTTGGGAATCGCGCAAGCCTCCGAGCGTAGCCATTGGTGCGTGATCGTACTCTGAACAGTCTCCAAAGGAAGATCGAAACGAGAAGAGAAAGAAGGAGAAGAAGACGAAGATGGTGCGAAGTGATAGGATTGAAGAAGATGAAGTTGTTCTCATTCGGCTTCTTTCCTTAATTACTACGCCAACTTTGGAATTGGAATAATAAAGAGGAACGGTTTTTTGTTTGCTTTGGAGAGTAGACTACACTAAACACTCTCTGTCTTCTTTATGGGAAGGTGGCTTTGGATTTGAGTGAATCACAAGGTCGGTGGCGTGTAAGCTTCCCGTATAGGCCACGTGGCATTCACGTTCCATACGCGTCAAGTTTCAAGAATTTTTTTTTAAAGAAAAATGCAAAAAAACATCCAAATTTATTATTAATATTTAAATATAAGATAAAGTATATTATTGTATTTTTAGATTAAAATAATTAAACTAAAATAATTAAATTAATAATTAAATAATAATTAAAAAATAAATAATAAATTATGATGACCATAGTATTTGAATTTGAATTTTTTAAATTTTGAATTTTCACTTTAGAGGGTAAAGTGTAATTTCGTACCCTTGAATGATTTCTCTCTCATATTTTTTCTTGGTCCCACCTATAAAATAAATGGTGAGAGATCTCACTTTACCCTCTAAAGTAAAATTCAAAATTTAGAGAATTCAAATCCTAATATTTCTCTTTTTTCCCATCTAAAAACATCCCCAAAAAAGGCCAAAATCCACCAAATGTGAGTAATTTTTTATATAATTAAATATCTAAAAAACATTAATTTCCGGAATACGCACAAAATGAAATCGTTTCTAAAATACGCAGGGCCAACTCTAGGCCATCGTCCGCGAAATGGAGTTGCTCATCAACTCAGCCCTGGCGTCTGCGAAATGGAGTCGACAGCAACAGGGTCCATGTCAGGTGCGGCACAGACGAAATGGTGGAGAAGCCATTTAGTGGCTGACATCCGCGAATTGGGAAAATTTGTGGCGGCGGGCACGAATTGGGTCCATGTCAGTGTCAGTACACGCGAGATAGTGCACTTCATGTGTACTGGCCACGAATTGGGATCTTAATGTGTCTATATAAACGCTGCTGGATCATCCACGGAAGAAGCCATTATCTCCACTCTCCTCCTACTCTCCAAAATTTCTCTCAACCTCACAACCTTCTTCCTCTCTAAAAATTTTTCGGGTGTTAAGATTGGATTGCTTTGTGTATGGCTTCGGCGAACATTTATGTGATTATATACCCTAATGGAGAAATTTCTCATACAGCAGAAGGTATTACATTCGTATGCGACGATCCACTATGGATAATGATTTCGCCATAGACATCGTTGCAAGATCTGAAGAATATGATTCTGATGCATACCGGAATGGTTGGAAAAAAAGAAATCACGAAGCTGACTTATAGGATGCCTGTTGCAGTGGCCAACTCGTTTGCGTATCAAAAAATGCAGATAAAATCTGATCAGCATGTGTCGATGATGTTTTCTTATCATCGCAGCATAGGAAGCATCTATTCGTTGGAGCTTTGTCTGAATCTTCAAGATATTGGTGGAAGCTCGTCTAGTTCCAATAATGTGGAGGGTGTGAGAAATCTGGGAGCAGCTGATTTTGTTCCAGGTCGGGATACCAGAAGGGCCTGTAGTCCAAGCTTCAATGCGTTTGTTACGCGGGAACAGAATGTAGATATTCATGAAGCACGCCCCTCCCCTTCTGCACTTGTTGGGTTGGATAGGTATCCTGATGCTGGCATTGCAGAAACCTCTGATGAGGATGAGATTGAAGATTTCAGCGGTGATGAGGCAGAAGCCATTCCGGAAATGTAGCTTCTGCATGGCGATTCTGTTCCTCCAACACGTGTCGAACCGGGAGGTGGTGGTGTATCCTCCAGCACACCAGCACCACTACCTGTCCTTAAATCTTGGAGCAATGCATTCGAGTAATGCAGAGGACAGACCGAGCAGCTACGCTTTGTCAGGCGAGATGGAGCTCGAGATTGGGTTGAAGTTTCTCAACCGGGAAACAGTGATGCTGGCAGTCAAAAACTACAACATCCGTTGGAGTGCAGAATATAAGGTGGTAGAGTCAGACCAAAGTAGGTATGTTTGTCGATGCAAACAGTTCGGGGATCAATGTCGTTGGATGGACGGGTTGCAAAGACAAGGTCTTCTAGATTTTGGGAAATTCGAAAATACAAAGGGCCTCATAGTTGCTTGGCAAGTTCAATGTCTCAAGACCACGCTCAACTTGATAGCAATGTGATCTGCCAGCACATATTCCCCATGGTGCATGCTGATGCGACAATTTACGTAAAGGTGTTGCAAGGATCGGTGGAGTCAGTGTACGGGTACAAGGTGTCTTACAAGAAGGTTTGGCACGCGAAACAGAAGGCAATCGCAAGGATCTATGGTGATTAGGATGATTTGTATGACCAGTTGCGTCGATACTTCAATGCTCTGCACGCTTTCGTCCCAGGTATTACTTGCATTTTACTATCGTAGGGTATTTGCTATTGATTGTCCATTTGCTCCTTTACATGTTTGACTAAGTAAGCATTTTCGTACCAGGGACAATTGTTGACCTCCAAACACGGCCGTACTATGTCGGGAACACTCTAGATCGTGATAGTGTCATGTTTCACCAGGTTTTCTGGTCGTTCCCTTTATGTGTTCAAGCTTTTAGGAACTGTAAGCCGTTGGTGTCAGTGGACGGTACACACCTGTTTGGTAAGTACGTAGGCACCCTTCTCATGGGCATAGCACATGACAGAAATAACAACATTCTACCCGTCGCTTTCGCACTTGTGGAAAGAGAGAACACAGATTCATGGTACTTCTTCCTCACCAATTTGAGGAGACATGTAGCTACTCGGCCAGGAGTTCTGCTTATCTCGGATAGGCATGCGGCAGTAAAGGCCGCATTGGAGTGTGAAGGATATGGCTGGGATCACAATGCTTACTGTGTATGACATATTGCCTCAAACTTCGCAACAAGTTTCAAGAGTAAGGAAGCCAAAAGACACTTGGTTAATGTCGCGTATTCAAAGACGCAAGAGCAGGCGCAGTACTACCTTGAGTTAATCAGTAGCGAGGATCCCGTAACATCTCCGCAGATGATGGGTTGGATCCGAGGGTCAGAGCCACTTAAATGGCTGCAGCACCTTGATGACGGGCGACGATAGGGTCACATGACGACTAATCTTTCTGAGTGTATCAACTTCGTCATCAAGGGCACCAGAAATCTACCAGTCTGTGCAATTGTCAAGTCTACCTACCATCGCCTGAATGAGTTGTTCGTCGTCAAGGGTCGGCAAGCACAAGCGCAGATTGCATGCGGTCAGGTGTTCTCACAATTCTTGTAGAAAGCCATATTAGCGAACCGTGAGGGAATTTCCCAGATGCTAATGACGTCGTACGATAGAGCAACTACCATATTCACAGTTGATGAGATGGCTGCTGTAGGGGTGCAGTCTCGGTTTAGGGTTAACCTTCAGAATCACAGATGTGACTGTGGTTACTTCCAGGCGTTACACTACCCATGTGCTCATGCTCTGGCCGTTTGCGCATACGCAAGATTGGATTGGGAACAGTATGTTGATTTGGTTTACTGGGTTGAGAGCGTGTTTCGGGTCTACGAAATGGATTTTCAGCTAATGCCGGATGAGGAGATGTAGCCCCGTATGAAGGACAGCGTGTCCTTCCCAACTCCCTCTTACGACATACAATGGAAAGACGTCCGGTGTCTACAAGGATTCGCAATGAGATGGACGAGGTTGAGCCGGGACCAGGTAAGTGGTGCGGCCTTTGCAGGCAACCAGGACATACAAGGCGACATTGTCCGCATGCTTCTGCAACCTAGATTGCCACCAATTTGGTGTATTGTAGTTTATTTTGGCAGTATTTTAGTTTCGCTGTAGTGAAATCGGGTCAAATTTTTCTTCCTGTTTTATTTAATGATGTTTGTATGTGTTAGATATGTGTTGTTGTTATTGTATAATCTTAATAAATTGTCAGGCGATCATTACTAAAAATACAAACGCACGTCAAAGGATGATAACAAACTAAAACCATACTTAATAGACACAAGTAGAACAATACATAATGGAAACAGTACATCAACTTCGAACAAGTAACAAAACAGGGAATGGAAGCAACATGGAATAAGTCACAACAATGCTGAACGGTAAAACATATAACAGAGAACAACTAAAATAAAACTAATGGTGCTCGTGACCCAATCTGCCGCCCGTACCACACGTAGGGGCTCGAGTGTCTCGGCCGGGACGACTAGCATGTCTCTCATCCTCGTCCACGGTAGAATCAGCCCCGGTGTAACTTAGACGTCGGCCCTGCATCTGCATAGCATCGTATGGTCACAATGCAGAGCCGGCTGTGTCATCGATAGAAGCGGATCTCCTCCCCGGAACAGCAGGCTGCGTGTAAATGTTAGAGTGGGGCAGGCCGAGTGCAAGATCTGTGGGTGCATGCGGGGATGATTTTTGAGGGATGAAATGGTCCAACCCGTCGAATAATGAAGAGAAATTTGTCCATCCAACCCTGTCCATTAAATCAATTAAGTCCTGTGTACCTCCTTGGGATGAACCGCTAACCTCGTAGCTACTCTGATATGGTATAAAATGCTGAATGAAAGATGGCTGGGTGGGGTCTGCTGCTACAAAAGGTTGCGGGTAGTAGTAGTACCCGGGAACTTGAGGAGCCTGCGGTGGAGCATGGTAACCCATGTCTGGCTCAGAACCGGGTCGGTCTTCTTCTAGTAAATCTGGCTCATCCTCCCCAGGGTTAGCATGACCTTGAACTCTACCTCTACGAGGACGGCGACGCCGATGGTCTCGGGAGACCGGCGGCAAATTAACCACGGGGCCTCTTCCATACTCTACCGGTGCGTCTGCGGGGACAACGTCAACCCGCGGATCATGCAATGCATCAGGGGCAGACAAAAACGTTCTTGTTCTCTCACAGTACCACCTATAGTAATCTTGACTGGGACGCAATGTATCTGCATGATCAATCCGCAGCTGGTATGCATCAGTGCGCCGGTTTGCCCATACCTCAAACCACTCGAATAGTCAAACTGGCCACCATCCATCATCATTGCGGGCCGATTATCGATGGAAGGTATCAATATTAAGCGGAGGGTTTAGAGGCTCTTGCTTTCCGCCAATTGACACAACACCCGATCAACATTTAGGATCTCAATCCATCTGAAAAATATTAGAGGCACAACGGCGGTATAAAAATCTCCATGTGGGTGGCCGAGGAATTCAGTCGGAACTCTAGACAGAATTCGGGGGTCCATGTACGTTTGCCAAACAAACTACACAAAAAACAAACCCCATCACTACAGGCATATACATAGTTATTGGAAAGATATTAATAACAACCAGCACGAACCTCATCCACCTGTAGATTGTCCAACCTCAGACGGTGCTTCAGTAGGCGCTGCTCAGCATAGTCATTTTGTCCTTTTTTCCTTGCCCACCTGGTGGACAACGACAAACTTAAAAAAAATCTATATCCAACCTCACAGGATAACTGAAAAAAGTCATAAAGTGGGAAGACTGATAACATACCTCGTGGCTAAAGGAAAACTGTATGGTGTCGTGACATTCGGTGCCCAAAAAGGTGATCTGTAGTATATCCACGACATGAGCAATGTATGACACCCGGCCATACCCTCAACACTGTAATCTGTTGCTAGGCACATAGCACGATATAACCAACAGAGGACGGTGCTATCCCAACTGTAGGTACCGATGGCATCATAGTCAGCCAATAACGACAGATATCGAACATGCACTGTATTGTTGGCCTTGTCTGGAAGAAGCATGCCTCTCAACAAGTAAAGTATGTAACAACATGCATACTGCCTGAGGCCATTATCTTCTAAGTCAAGCAGCATCTGCTGAAGACGATTTATGAGCCACTTCAACTTGATGTTGAATTTCGTTGTCCCTACATGGCCGGTGGGAACCTCACCTAGAAGTTCATGACACCATTCCCAAATATCTCTTTGGTGAAACTTGTTCCATGACCTCAAAGTACCACTCACAGGCTGACTATCAACAGGTAGACCTAACTGCATTGCAACATCCTCTAGGGTTATCGTACACTCACCCCAAGGGAGGTGAAATGTGTGTGTCTCCGGTCGCCATCGTTCAACAAAGGCACTAATAAGTGAATTTTCGTACTCGAATCGCTTGATCAAAGAGGCATGGTAAAATCCGGTGCGTCTAAGATAAGGCTCAAGCCTCTGCTGCCTAATTTCCATGCTTGGATCTGCAGGATCTAACATGAAACCATCGATGAGCGTCCCATGAGGAGTAAGAACACATGTGGGCTGCAACATAAGGTAGCAAGAAAGACAATAGTTAAAAATACTATAACAAATTTTTTATATCGAAAAAATTAATTCTAACAATCGCTAACAACATCAATGAGCTTAACGACGTTAACTAACCTTATGGAATAAATGTGCCGCTATATGAAGTTTGTCCAACCGGTTCAAGTTCTCCTCCACATTAACCCCATCCCTGCTCATATTAAGTTAATTTTTTTTCCAAACTCAGCACCACAAACCTACCCCCTCCCAGCTTTCTTTTACCACTCTAACAATTTTTTTAACCCCTATTCCTTTAAACCATGCATGAGGTCCCCTCCCCACAACCCTTTTATAATTGTCTTGACTCCCTTCCCAAGTGTCTCCTGCCACCCAACACATCCAATGTATGAGGTACGGCTCCTGCTGCTGCCGCTTTGACCAGCCATTTCGTGGGCACCACACACGAGGCTCTCCAATTCATGTTCGTTGCCAGCAGATTGGCCCATTTCGCGTCCGGTGGCCTTAACATGCTCCACTTCGTGTGCGCCGGGCATGGAATGACGCATTTTGTTGATGGCAGCCATGAAATGGCTACTCTGCCCATGTCAGCACCAATTCGCAGACGCCGGGGCTGACTTGATGAGGATTTCTATTTTGTGGACGACGGCCTAGAGTTGGCCCTGTGTATTTCAGAAACGATTTCGTTTGGTGTGTATTCCGAGAATTAATATTTTTAAGATATTTAATTATATAAAAAAGCCTGAGTAATGCTGCCAAAATTAGGATTCTCATAATCCTTGTACTTTTTCAAAAGTTTTTTCTTTTTTAATTTTAAGGATGGGTTTCTGAGTTTGAAAGTTTCATTTTTACTTCTCGGTTTGATCCTAGTAAACCCAGGTCTTTGAAATACAGAAGGCCCATAATCACCAAAAGCTCATAAGTCATAACTATATTTTGTTATCGTCGCTGAAGCCTGGTTTCTTTTTGTACAACAGGGATGGATGCTTTAACTTTGGCTAATGGGTAAGTGTGGAAAGTTATTTGGCTCACCAGTGAGCTCTTTAAATATAGAACATTTGATATATGTTAGCTAGATTATTTTTTTATTAATAGTAGATGTAGGGCTGCATACGGATCAAATCAAATACTATATCCGCATTTTTTGAGCTCAGATTCAATCTGATCCGATCCGCAATTATGTGAATAGGATTGGATCGAATATCGATTATATCCGTGCATCAGAAATTATTTAAAAGCCCTTGTTTCTATAAAAAAATGTCAATAAACCAATTTTTTTGCCATTTTAAATGAAGTTACTCCTAATTCCTAAACTATTATTAATAAAAACATACATACTAATAACTAAAACTTTAAACTACTGATATCAATTTTTTTTTTCGGAAAAACCTTCAACCATAATAGCAGCATCTCAATTTTTAAAATTCACAACAAGTAAAAATAGCTAATTTTTGTAAAATTGTTAAAGTAAAATTACATTATGAAGATGATAGAGACGATGAAGAAGTTGATGGAGGAGACGAACACGCCGATAGAGGAGACGACAAACACGCCAATGGAGGACACGACGACACGATGATGGAGACAACAAAGACGTGGTCCCACTTTGAGGAGACGACGAACGTGCCGAATCTGTCGATGGAGGACACGGCGACGCGACGATGTAGGAGAGGCCAAGAGGAAGTAGCATGGTCTGAGGAGACGATGAAGGAGACACGATGTCGAACAAGATGCCGATAATGGAGACGAACGTGGTGTCATAGTAATGGATGAGGTCAGAAGTGCGCTTGAGAGAAGATGAGAGGGCTGAGGGGTAGGGGAGTCTGGGATTGAGTGTGAGAGATGAGAGCAGCGCCGTCTCTCTAGAGTTACTGGGTTGGGAAATAGGGATTGCATTTTTTAACTTCAGTATTTATATTATTTAAATATTTATTTATTTATTAAATGTGCGGATCTGAAGATATAAATGCAATATCCGCTATCCGATCCTATTAAAGTGCGGATCAGATAATATCCACAAAATGCAGATCGGATGCGGATAAATACTGCGGATTTGCGGATATTATCCGATCCATGTGCAGTCCTAAGTAGATGTAGGCTTATTTGTTATAATTTTTTTAGTGGGAGTACATAAAGAGTTCATAGTATATAAAGTGTAATAACTTAACAGGTAATTTTTCATTCTCTTCAACAATGAGAATAACTTATTTTTCTCCTTTTCTTAATCCCTTCTGGTTCATCAAACCATCAACATCATAGCTTGAACAGTTTAGGGCATGAGATTTTCTTCACGATGCGGTGAGCGTAGAGAGCAACAAAGCTGTGAATCAAATTGAAAAAGTTATGAATTGAGATCCAATTGTTGCCAATTTCGCCATTTTCTTTCTTTCCCTAATTTTTCTTTCGATATTTCCTTTCCCCCTTTCTTAGCTCTTCCTCCAAACTCATTCAATAGAGTTTGATGAGAGGCTATTTCGCAAGGTTCTTTTTTGGTGAACATAGCTGTTCCGATCAATGAGTTGGAAGGAAGAAGATCTGAATCCTTATTACTCTGTGATTCATTGATTTCTCAAAATGGCGAACATGGTAAAAAGATCCTCGAGTAGTGAATTTGACAACCAGAGCAATGCCAGTCTCCTTCATCAACTCACAAATCTTTAATCTCAAATTTTGAAGAACACCACAAGTCCGATTAAATATCAATCAAACCCATATTTTCTTCTTCCTAGAGAAAATCTAGGCAGTAGAGGTCGTGGAGCTATATTGGTATGCTCTCATTGTAACAAGCAATGCAACACAGAAGTTATGTGCTATAAGAAGCATGATGATATAAGAAGTGACAAACAATTTAAGCTTAATTGTCTTCAAGAGAACACTGGAATATCAAGATCTGGGTTTGCTCCAGAGCAAAGATTTGCCTTGTTAGAGTTGATCAAAGACAAAAGTGTGCACCAACAACCTCATAATGCAAATCAAATTTTGACTAATTCCATTCAGACCTCCACTCAAGGTAAAACCATTGCATTACATTTTAATACGAGAATTATGAGTATTATCACTCTAAAATCTGCACTATGGGTCATTGACTCTGGTGCAACAGATCATGTGACTTTTGACTTAAAAGATTTTGCAAGCTTTCAAAATATTGCTCCAATCAATGTGATATTGCCAAATGGGACCAAAACTGTTAGCACCATCATTGGCACAATCAAATTCTCTAAATTTTTTTTCCTCAAAAATGTTTTATACATTCTTTCTTTTGATTTTAAACTGATCTTTGTGTCAAAATTAACCTCAAACTTACATTGTCTACTGTTAACCAATGATAAATGTTGTGAGATACAAGATCGATCCACATCAAAGATGATTGGCATTGCTAAGTGTATAGAAGGGTTATATACAATGAGTAGAGAACCAAAATTCTCTCACTTTTCCGCTCTTCCAACAAAGCAAGCTTCATTGGCGGCAACTACGACTACTACTCATCCCACAACACTTTCACACAGGAGCACAACAATATTTGGCATCTTAGATTAGGACACATACCCATGCATAAATTAATTTTACTGAAGAAATATTATCCTTTTATAGATTGTATTGCTTCAAAACTTCCTTGTGACTAATGTCATTTTGAAAAACAAAAGAAGTTATCTTTTGATCTTAGTACCACTAAAATAAAAGACTGTTTTGACTTAGTTTATATGGATATCTGGGGTCCTATTTCTATTCCTTCCAATGAAGGATATAGGTATTTTTTTTACTGTGGTGGATGGCAAGAGCAGATTCACTTGGATTTTTTTATGAAAACCAAATATGAGGTATCACAATTGGTTATTAATTTTGTGAATTATGTCAGAGTACAATTTGAAAAGCAAATTAAGTGTATAAGGACTGACAATGGGCCAAAATTCATTCTAAAATCCTTTTTTGCATCAATTGGCATTTTATACCAAACCTCATGTGTAAAAACACCAGAGCAAAACGGGATTCTAGAGCGAAAATACCAGCACATTTTAGGTGTTGCTAGAGCACTATTTTTTCAATTAGGAATTTCACATTGTTTTTGGCAATACGCAATTGCTCACGCTATTCACCTAATTAATAGGCTACCCATCACTAAATTGGATAATGCTAGTCCTTATAAGTTTTTATATGGTAATTTACCTGACCTTTCATATTTAAGAGTATTTGGTTCTCTTGCATATGCCTCCACATTAACAAAATCAAGAGCAAAATTAGACCCAAGAGCCATGAAAACAGCTTTTCTCGGTTTTAAATTAGGAACATAGGGTTTTCGACTTATTGATTTAAAATCAAAAGAAATTTTCATATCTAGAAATGTAACTTTCTATGAAACTCATTTTCCATTTTCACATTCTACTAGCACTAACATTCATGCGGTATCCACTCGTACTCCATAATGCATTGATCTTTTTCAATATGATACACCATCTACATATCATTTGCAATCACCCACACCTACCACACTCACAGATTTAAATGAACATTTCTCAAGTTCAATGCACTCACCAATTTCCTCATACACCATTGCACCCATTACTACACTACACACCAATAATGTACTTGCATCACAAAACTACGCCATCACACATGACTGCATCACTAGAAAATCTGAAAGAGTCAAGAAACCGCCTGCTTATTTGAAGGACTATCATTGTATGATAACCCGTGCAACTCACTCTAGCAACTTTGCCAACTCTAACTCTTTATATTCTATCTCACAACACTTGTCATATGATAAACTAACCCCAAAATATAAGCCACTTTCTCTAGCCATCACTTCAAATCCAGAACCTAGCACTTATGAGGAAGCGGCTGCACATGAATGTTGGAGAAAGGCAATACAAGATGAATTGACATCTTTAGATCAGAACAGAACTTGGTGTCTTACTGAACTCCCAAAAGGCAAGAAGACTGTGGGTTGCAAATGGGTTTTTCGGGTAAAATTCAATTCTGATGGCACCATAGAGAGGCACAAAGCGAGGCTAGTTGCAAAAGGATTCACTCAAGTGCAAGGAGTAGATTATGGTGATACTTTTAGTCCAGTTGTCAAAATAACAACCCTACGAGTAATGTTAGCATTAGCAGTGGCAAAGAAATGACATTTGAAATAGATGGACGTCAATACTGCCTTCCTTCACGGAGATTTGGACAAGGAAGTTTATATGAAGATACCACCCGATTTGGCTGTGTCACAACCAGATTTGGTTTGTAAATTACAAAAGTCTTTATATGGGCTTAAGCAAGCAAGCAGGTAATGGAACATTAAGCTCACTCAGACTCTTGTAGATGCTGGTTATAAGAAGTTTTTTATGATCATTCATTCTTCATCAAGAAACAATCCAAAAGCTTCACTGCCATTCTAGTATATATTGATGACTTGGTTTTAACCGAGAATGACATTGGTGAAATCAATACCATCAAGAAAATTTTGGATGCCAAATTCAAAATAAAGGATCTTGGTGAACTCAAGTACTTCTTGGGAATGGAAGTAGCACCCTCTACCTCTGGAATTCACATTTATCAACGGAAGTATGTCATGGACCTTCTCGAGGATTTTGGTTATTTAGATTGCAAGCCTCTCTCCACTCCTTTTGATTAGTCAGAAACTCTCGAAGGAATCTGGTACTATTTTAACAGACAACAGTACTTACAGACAACTCATCGGCCAACTCTTTTACCTCACAAACACTAGACCCAATATTTTTTATGCTGTGGGATGTTTGAGCCAGTTTTTAGACTGTGCAATCACTTCTCACCTACAGGTTGCTTTCCGTGTACTCCAATATTTAAAGGGAAGACCTGCAATTGGTCTATTCTTTTCCTCTACTTCTAATCTGCATCTCATCGAATTTGCCGATGCTGACTGGGTGGTGCGGATTTTCTAACCACAGACTAACCGGCAAGTGCACCGGGTCGTACCAAGTAATACCATACGTGAGTAAGGGTCGATCCCACGAGGATTGATGGATTAAGCAACAATAGTGTTTGATAGGCTTAGTTAGAGAAACAGAAAATAGTGTTTGGAAATTTAAAAGCATTAACAGTAAATTTAGTATATTAAAGATAGGCAGATAAATAAGTTGGGAATAAAATATTGAGAAGGCAGTTAAGGCTTCAGAGTTATCTATTTTTCCGGATTTACTTTTCTTACTAACTATTTTAATTATGTAGGATTTAATTTATAGTAAACTATATGTGACTAGACCCTAATTCCTTAGACCTTTCTAGTCTCATCTAAAATTTATCAACTACCAATTCCTTGGTCAATTAATTCCAATTAGAAGCTACATGATCAAATTCCAGTTTATATGCCACAAAAACTCTAATTACCCAAAAATAAAAGGATTATATATCACGTATCCCGTTAAATCCAGATAATTAAAATTTAGAAGAATATATTTTCAAGCTGTTGTTCAAGTAAAGAGTTTTTCCAAGTTATACAAGAACTCAAATAGAAAGAGGGTCATACTTCCGTTCCACCCAAATTCATAAGATAAAGAGTGAAAACAATCCTTAAATTATAAATCCATACATGAATTAAAAGAGAAAAAGCAATAAAATTAATCCATAGAAATAGACAGAGCTCCTAACCTTAACAATGGAGGATTAGTTGCTCATGGTTTAGAGTAGAAAACTAGGATTACGGAATGTAAATTTGTATAGAATTGGAAGTCTGGAATGTAATAATGTTGAGGTGGTATCCCCCTATTTATATCTAATCCTAATTAATTTAAAATCTATCTTTAAAACTAACATAATATCTTTTCCTATTTTTTAGAATTTGAATTTAAATTAGAATTAATTATAGCAATCAGCACGTCTTCAATTGATGGGTGGGGACCACTTGCTTCGCAGGATCCACGCCTAACTTGGTGATGGGCTGCGCCTTACTTGATGGAGGCCTAATCCTTATGCATGCTTATTAATGTTTTGCGCCTAACTTGAGAAATCTCAAGTTAGGCGCAGCCTTGGCAGCGTGGTTGGAGAAGAAGTATAAACTATTATATATCATTAGAAAGCTCTGGAAGTTAGCTTTCCAACGCCACTAAAATCACGTTCATTGGACCTCTGTAGCTCGAGTTATTCAGGTTTAAGTACAGAGAGGTCAGGGTTGACAGTATCATTCACCTTCTCTTTTTCTGCGGAAACTCCATCAAATCCAGCCAAATACTACCTAAAATAAACAGAATTGCACACGACTCAAAGTAACATCTATAGTGGCTAAAAGATAATTAATTCTTGATTAAACTCAACAAATTAAATGCAAATTCACTAGGAAAAGATAGGGAAGATGCTCACGCATCACTGGGCTACCTGTGCCGATATTCGTCGTTTCGTTTCCGGTTATTGCTTCATGCTTGGAAACTCTCTCGTTAGCTGGAAAAGTAAGAAACAAACCACAGTTGCCAAGTCTTCTGCAGAAGCTGAATATAGGTCTCTTGCTGTTGCCACTTGTGAAGCTAGTTGGTTATTTTGTTAATGAATTTCATTGGTTTGCCGCTTCAAAAGTCTATCACTCTATTATGTAACAAACAGTCAGCCATTCACATTGCCAATAATTCCATATTTCATGAAAGAACCAAATACATTGAAGTGAAATGCCACATTTTTCGTGAAAAGTATTTGTCTGGTCTCATTCATCTGATGTCAGTTTGTTCCAAAGACCAACTTGCTGATTTTCTTACCAAAGCTCTGCCACCGGATCCTTTTCTTACTAATGTTTCCAAGATATGATTGTTAGATTTATACAATTCTAGCTTGCAGGAGGGTGTTACCTAGATTATTTTCTTAAGTAGATGTAGACTTATTTATTATAATTTTTCTAGTGGGAATATATAAAAAGTACATAATATATGAAGTATAACAACTCAACAGATATTTTGAAGGAGATTTTTCATTCTCTTTAACAATGAGAATAACTTATTTTTCTTCCTTTTTTAATTCCTTTTGATTCATCAAACCATCAATATCATAGTTTCAACAGTTTAGGACATGAAATTTTCTTCCATATATATTCAGATCAATCCTGTACCATAGATTAACAACATATCATTAATTACTTTTTTTTACTGTCTCTATCAGAAAATACAAGTTAAACAATTATAATTTTATTAGGCCTAAAATATTCTAAAAAATTAAAAAAATAAAAAATATTAGAATAAATAACAATCAATGCTTATTCACTATCTACAACCTTGCTTACTAGCACTACAACCTTCCAATTTTTTTAACGGGTCCTTAGAATTTTATTTTCATTTCTTTTGTTTTATTTTCTTTTTTCATTTGGTCGATCTTTTTCTTGTTCTCTTTTTTCCTTTTATTTTCATTTTTAGATCCATTATAAATAATGACGGTAAGGATTTTTTGTCTAAAAATTAAAATAAAAAAATAAAAAATAAAATTATTATTATTAACCACACAGAAAATGGGATCTTATATATTATAATATAAGTACGGTATTCGAAAGTAACTAGTATTGTACCTATTCGACCTTGTGCATCATTGCGCAAATGATATTAAAATATTTGTGAAGCATATTTAACTATCCCAAGATAAGACTCTTCTCTTATATAGTTATATTAGAATATGTGGGTATCATATTGAAAAATATATTAGCATAAATTAGAGCTGAAAGTGAGTCAAGTTAGCTCATGAGCCCGTTTGAATTTGACTTGTTAATAGTTCGATAAGCTAAACTCGTGAGCTGATAAGGCAAAATTGAGCCTGGAATTGAGCTCATTAATTAAATGAGCTGAGCTTAAACTTGGATAAGCTCAACTCATTAGCTCGTGAACTGTCTCGATTATATATTTATATATTAATACACTTATACACATATCCTATATGCATTTAATATATACTTTTAATATTATATATATACATATGAAATAGTAATATATATATTAATCATCTTAATTACTTAAAATTCTATATTTATTTTTTATATATAATTTTGATATAGGACATAAATAAAAAATTTATAATTTATTGATAGATAAACAATATATAAAATTGATCTTTTTAAATAATTTTTAAAATATATAAGTTATAATTTATTGATATAGAATTATCGATTATTTTCCTATTATTTGAGCCAACTCGTGAGCTTTCGGTGAGCCGAGCTTCAGCTTAAGAAATAGGCTCGATTGTTAATGAGCCGAGCCGTAAGCCAAACTCAATTTTTATCAACCGAGCTTGAATTTGGTCTAGCTCGACTCAGCTCGACTCACTTCCAGCCCTAGCACAAATATTAGAATATTTATAAAGCATATTTGATTATCTCAATACTAGAATCTTACCTCATTGAGTTATGTACATATATATTATCTCATATTGGTTTACTATGTATATATATAAAACACACTAATAAATCTTTTCAGTCTCAAAATTACGTTAATGTCCTATTTTGATTTTCGTTGCAAGCATGTCCTAAATGATTCTATGTACATATATAGGTTATACTAATAGTAAAGTACAACATATACATACTAAATCAAATTCAATTGATTGTTTAAAACATCAATGTCAATAAGAAAAATAGTTGGGCTACACATCCATATAATTTTCCATCTAAGTCCATCCAAGCTGGCACAATACCAAAAAAACCCAATCCTATTAAATGAGCATGTATTATACGCGCCCAAACCCTCCGAAACGTTTAACATTCATTCGTGCCTTCATTATGAAACAACATTCCTTCTTTAACCTCAAAACCGTTACTGGAGTTCAAATCTCTCTCAAAATCTCTCAAAGCTCGTTCGCATTCTCTGCGAAAACTGCTTCTACTCCAGAATCTTGTCAAGCTTTTGAAAGAAAGAAGAAAAAACAAACAAAATCAAGAATAGAGACTACGAAAGGTATGAGAAAAATTACTGTTCATTTAAAATCTCGTATTCTCATGTTTCTCCTAGTTGGATTTAAGGTTTAGTGGATTGATTTGCTTCGTTTAGTAGATCGAGTTATTCTGATTCTATTTTTTTTTGCATAACTTTGGCATACGAATGAAAATGTGTTGTTATTTTCTGTGATATATAGTACTGTTCATTGGAGTTGGTGATTTAGATTCACTTGATTGTTAGTGTGTTCAGTTGAGTTCTTTTGCATGCAGAAATATTTTTTTTGCTGATTGAATGTTTATCACGTTTTATTCAAAACATGAATAGAGATCGGTTCATTGGAGTTGGTGATTTTCATCCACTTGATTGTTATGTATTCAGTTGAGTTCTTTTGCTTGCAGAAATATTTTTCTTAATGAATGAATGTTTTTTACGTTTTATTCAAACATGAAACGGGTTCGATTCATTGAAGTTGGTGATTTTCATTCACTTGATTGTTAAGTGTTCAGTTAAGTTTTTTTGCATGCAGAAATATTTTTCTTGATGATTGAATGTTTGTCACGTTTTATTCAAACGTGAATGGAGTTCGGTTCATTCAAGTTCCTAATTTACATTAACTTGATTAAAATATGCATGCTTGTGCTTGTCGGTGTATTGAGTGAAGTATTGACCAAATTTTTTGGTCCTAACAATAAAAATGAAAAGATGATGGTGACAAAAAAGCAGAATCCGCGCTATAACGTAAGCATATATACATATTAAATATATTTATCACATTTTATTCAAATAAACTCTATTTTGTATTATAAACATATCATAACATACTGTTTTAAAATCTTGTAGAAAACTCACGATCTTAGATGCCAGACAAAAGCAATAGTGAGGGTGTTCAAGCAATGAGTCAGCAACAGAGAGATATTGTTGACGAAATGGGATTCGGTACACTGGCACATATCCCGAAAATGAATGTCTCTCACAAGCTCTTGAGAGAATTGATTGCATGCTATGATGATTATTATGGATACTTGGACACTCTGCATGGCAGAATACACATAACACCTGCCAAGGTAGCAGATGCGCTGGGCATAAACCACGGCAGTAATATCCCTTCAACTTGTGCTTATTTCGGTTCTTTGATTCCTTTATTTTTGGTTCATTTGGGTACAGAAAATGAAACTAGGCCTTTTTGACTGATTTGTTGCTATTAAAATGTTGTAGGGAATCGTTTTCCTGAGAAAGTTGAGTACGGCAGATTCAGTAAGCAAAACAAGCAGATAATCGACAGCTTCAAAAGTGCTGCATTGGCATCTTTGACAAAGTCTCTCCTTGGTATAAGTGTTGAGGGGGAGGAGAATCGTAAGAAGTTCAAGAGCACTTTTGTCGTCTTTGTCCAGAACTACTTCTTGCTGCCGACGACGGTGAGCACGACCTCCCCGATCCATAAGCCCCCTGCCCTTTGTGTGGACAACATCCAACAATGGGATTGGACAACTCATGTGCTGAGCTTCTTGAGGAAGGGTATCGAAGCCCAGAAATAGTGAAAGAAATAGTTTGTTGACGGCTGCGTGTTTATTTTGATGATGATATATTTCCATGAATCTAAGTTCCCTCGACTGGATGCACGTGAGACTCCCGGAAGTCCGTGGGTGGCCCATTGGACACAGAGTCTTCTGCTCGAGCGGATTGCTAAGGAAGCAACTGATACGATGGTAAATTTAAAAAAATTCCCTTGAAAATTCGATTCAGTTGCTTCTAAAATACTCTGCTAACTAAATAAGTTTGTGTTTTAGGGACTTGTGTACAGAGCACAACTAAGGGAGAGAAAGATAAAAGAAAAGAAGGTGTCAAAAATAGTTCTTCTGAAGGGAAAAGAGAAGGAAAAGTTGAAGAAAGAAAAAAAAGAAAATTGTTGTTCTGGATTCTTCTTCGGAAGAAGACAATTTTTCCGAATCCGAATCTGAATCTGAATCCGAGAAAATACCGCCAAACAAAAGAATAAGACAATAGAGGCTGCTGAAAAAACAAAATATTGTTCCGATGGATTTGGAAACCAATAGTGAATCTGAAAACAAAAGTAGTCCGACAGATTTGGAAAGCACAAGTGAAACCAAAAACCAGTAAGTTTCGGAAATGACTATTTTCGGTTCATTGCTGTGTTTGTTTGATGTTCATTTGGTTTGGTTTTGCTTGTATTTGGTTAAAATTATTCTTGTGCGCTTGTTCTTATGTATCTCAAAGAAAAAGAAGAAATTGAAAAAACAACGACAAAAAAAAAAAAAAAAAGAAAACAACCACAGAAGGTGGTTAAAAAACAAAGCAAAAAAAGGAAGCTTGTTCCGACAGATTCGGAGAGCACAAGTGAATCTGAAAACCAGTAAGTTTGGAAATTGATTATTTTCAGTTCATTGCTATGATTGTATGATGTTCATCTGGTTTAGTTTTGCTTTTATTTGCTGAAAATTGCTTGTGTGTGCTTGTTAAGTAAGTTACAGCTATGATATTTGTCTTCGGTATAAATTCGATGTGTTTGTATGTGTTGCAGAGAAAAAGAAATCGAAAAAATACCGACAATGAAAAGAAAACAATCGGAGAGGGTTGCCAAAAAAAAAACCAAATGAAGCAAGCTTGTTCTGACGGATTCAGAAAGCAACACTAAATCTGAAAAGGAGTAAGTTTCTGAAATCATATTTTCAGTTCATTGATAGTTTTATTTTAGTTTCATTGATACTTATTCTATGAATTTTTAGAAGTGAATGAGTAAATGTTAGTGTTGCCGAAATAAGAAGGGAGGTGTTGCAGCTATTAAAAGAAAAGAGAGCAAAGGGAAAAAATGATAGAGCTAGAAAAACAAATGTTGCTCCGGATGACTTTGACTCGACAGAGGCGCAAAATGATTTATCCAAGACGTAAGATTTGGTTTCAAATATTGAGTTCTTTTTCTTTGTTTGCTAACTTTTCCTAAAACCTCTTGTAATTTCTCTTGATTTACTGAATAATATTTATTTTTTTGCTTAGACTGCCGACTGTAAATTTAGGTAGCAAACCTTTACAAACTCAGACGAGCTCTACACCGTCTGTAAATGCACTGGCCAATGCCAGGTAAATTCGGTTCATTGGATTCCAAAAATAAATTTAAGTTGTTTTCAATCCTCTGCCTTTAATCTTGGTTGATGATTTTAATTTGGTATCTTTTTTATTAGGAAAAATACCCCGGAAACCTCGCTAAAAGTTTTTAGAAGAAAGAAACCCTATCAAAAAAAGAGTTTCCAAACTCCAACTGTGTAAGTTGAAATATTTATGTTGGTCTTTTAGATTTCGGTAATAATTTTTATTTAATTAATCACATAGAATCTGTGTTTAATTGTCAGTAGCACTACACCTGATCTTGAACTCCAAATCATTGTTGTTAGAGGAGAAAATCATTCTCAACCTCTCGATATGTGAGTTTTTCAATGTGCAGCTTTCGATTTTTCAGTACCTATTCTCTTAATTCAATATTAACTTCTTCCTTGTTCATTTTCCGTAGAGCTCCTATTGCTGTGTCTCTTCCTAGTTCTCTTGCGAAAGAGATAATAAAACATCGAGAGACCTTAACCAATGTCCCTTCTGAGTGCCAAACAGAAGAAGCTTCTGTTAATGAGTAAGTTGTAATTAGAGTTCTTTTTATTAGTTTTAATTGTAAAGGATAATAATTCCGGGTCGTTATTGAACACTTTTCTGTTTAATGAAGCAGCCCTCCCGAAGAACAACAACAACCGTGCCAAGAAGCTCTGGTGGCAGGGCAATTGGAAGAAGAAGCACAACCTGATTTGTAAGTTTTTTGCTTGTTCAAATATGGGTAATTTCGGTTCATTACATGGTTTACTTTTGGTTCATTTGAATCCAGAAATCAATTAGATGTACTCTTTATTGGACTCTTTTCTGTTTGTTACAGCTGCCCTCCGGAACCCGAAAAGTAGGTTGGCGAGGAATCTTCCCTGAAGAAGACGGAGCCAGAACCTCCGTTGAATGTGTAACTTTTAATTAATATCATTTTTATTAGCTTTCATGTTATATGATATTGCTTTTTTATTATTACTTAAAACTTTCCTCTGTTGTCTTGCAGTGCTACTCGTCCTTCTTATGGGAAGATGATGCAGCTTTCTTCAGCTTTGGGATAAGTCTCCCAACATCTCAACCAACTCCCCCGAGCTCTCAGCCGATGGTAACACAGCTTAAAATCCTAGCAGAGGCAATGATAGATGCTAGAGTGGCGGCTGCATTGAAATTTGCTGAGGAAACCAGTGCTGAGTCGAGCTTCACAACCGTTGCAGGTACAAAACTCCGGAGAAAGAAAAAGAAATCACGGAGGAGCTAAGGGAGAAGTTTTATTGTTGGATGACTCAAGTAAAGGAAACTAAAGATACAACCAATGAATATGATGCCATATTCGTCTTGAACCATGAAGCGCATATGGAGGGGCTTAGACATCATTTCTTGTCTCTAATGCCCAGAGAAGATGTAGATTACACGGTAAATTCTTTGCCTATTACGTTAACTTTAATGATTTTTCTATAAACTTTTATACCATTTATCTCATAAATTTTTTTCCTGTAGGTGGTCAATGTCGTGTGTATGATTCTCAAGGACAGAAAATGTCGCCGGTTTGAGGAAGAAATTTATTGTGTGTCGACGGATATTCTGGTAAGCCAAACTTTTTATTCCTTAAGTAATTTAGAATTTGGTTCATTTGTGATTTTGAATTCGGTTCATTTTGTAGAATTTTATGTTGGAAAACCATGGCGAGAATTATGTTGATCCAAATACCAACAAGGCCTACTGGATTAATATCAATCAACATGCGCACTACCTCCGTTTTCTTGACAAAAGAAAACTGGCATCGCATCCATTTGTAAGTTGTGATTTATAAAACTTCTTTGATAATCCTATCATTTGCTATCATTTAGACTGAAATATTCTATCATTTTCCTAAACTTCAGCTGTTTGTGCCGATTTGCAACAGAGAACACTGGTGGTTGTGGATTGCCGATGTCAGGAAGAAGGCATTCTACGTGCTTGCCCCTTTAAACAAAAAGATAGATGAGATACCTGACTTGATAACTAACTAAACAAATTTGTTGTAAGTTATTTACATCATACATATTTTGTTGTAAATTATTCAAATATGTGTAGAATTCGGTTCATTGTCGTTGGTGATTTACATTCACTTCATCCTTAAGTGTTCAGTTGAGTTCATTTGCATGCAAAAATATGTTCCTTGCTGATTAAATGTTTATCACATTTTATTCAAACATGAAATGGAGTTCGGTTCATTTTAGTTGGTGATTTACATTCATCTTATCCTTAAGTGTTCACTTGGGTTCTTTTGCATGCAGAAAATATTTTTCTTATTGATTGAATATTTATCACATTTTATTCAATCGCTGTTTGTGCCTGATTTTACTTTTTGTATTCTTTTTAGGGATTAATAGTCTCCCAAATGAGGGTTTACATTGGGGCAAAACCTTTAATGGAGGACGGAGAAGGAGTAGAAGCAGAGTATATCAGGCTCAGTGGTCAACGAACAAAGTAAAAATCTTTCTCTGCTATAGTGCTATTTTTAATGTGTTTTATTTTGTATACTATTAATCATATTTTAATTATTTCTTGCTTAGCTATGATTGTGGGATATACGTCATGAAATGGCTGGAAATAATTGATCCCCAAAAGATAGAAAAAGAGAAGAGGTATCAATATAAAAATTGGACACAAGTAAGTAATTTCTAAATTAATAAAATTTGTTTCATTTCTTATTTCAGTTGGGTTCATTTCTTATGTAACTAATTCCTTTTAATTGAATTTTTGGAAGAAATTGATGCCTTCAGGCGCGAATATGGTCCAAACATTCTATTCCACAAAATAAACAAAATCAGATACCAAGTGATTCGGGCATCTGAAGCCATACAACTCTTGAAGCCATCTGCTGTCCTCTCCAGCCTTTTTTGTAAATACACATCTGGGGATATAGATAGTAAATAGGTTATAGTTTCTTTGACTAGTTGTAATTAACACTATTTTGTTTAACTTGTTTAAAAAATCAAACAACACTTCTTTAATGTATATATGTGAATATTAATGTAAATGTTATTGGAAATTTAATGTTAATGGAAAATCTAATGTTAATGTATATATCTGTTGGAACTGTCTGACTGCTATTTTTTTTCTAGGTTCAAAGTGAATGGATTCAGGGTATTTATCAAACATTAAGATCCCCAAAAACAAAATGAACCGAAATTAATTCACGAGATGAACTGAAAAAGTGCATATAACACTATTGCAGAAAGCTAATTTAGAAAAAAAAATGTTTATATCAATATTCGGTTTCAAAAACACCTAAACTCTTTGACATAACAGAATAAAGTGATCATTCAATAAACAAAAAAGTGACTATTCAATAAAGAATTTCAGAAAGCTAATTTCAAAACAAAAAGTGACTATTCAATAAAGACTAACATCAATAAAAAATTAACCCTCCTATAAGTTCAATGAACCAAAATTTTCTCATACATGAATGGGAATTTATGTTAATAAAACCTGAAACTCCTATAATCCTCTCCGGGAATTTATATCCTGTGCATTGTAAAGGCTGGAGCTTGACTGAATCGTTGATCCATCGTCTAAAAGGTTCAACTGCAAAAGACAAAATAAATCGTATATTATCAAAATGCACAAACAAATTTTTTCCTAATCAAATCAAATCGATATTTTTTTTGCAAGTTTGATCCCAGTCTGTTCTTGGGGCGACCTCTTGTTCTCACACGTCGTGGGATTTGAAGGTCGTTCACATCGCTCAATATCGCTTCTTCGTGAGATAACAAACTTTTTCCTTTGCTTTTTGCTTGATATTCTTGCATCTTGGCCATGACATTGTCAAAAGCCTGGTGCAGAATTCCGGTCAGCTCCTCGGACTCTGACGCAAATTTGCAAATGTTGTGCGACCGAAACACCAAATCGTCGAATCTCTTGCTTCTTGGCTCCAATAGAGGCTCGTCTTGGCTGCTCTTGATGTGTGTGTGCCTCCTCTTTACATTCTTGCTCCAGCGTTCCAGTATATATTTCGATGCCACTTTATCTACTCGCTCGAAACTTAAGATAGTCAGGGAATGGCGGCAAAGTATGCTCCTTGTCTCGAACAGCAGGCACTGACACTTTACTTCTCATGATACTGCATCGTAGGTGACGAAAAACTTGTTGAATGTGGTGTTAGAAACTTGCTTTACGACTTCGTATGTCGTAAAACCTAAGGTGGAATACATTGATCTTGTGATGCAGTTCACCTTTTCTCTGAATTATTCTTGAACTTTCCTGAACTTCTCGTGAGTATACATGTGCTGAAATTGGGCATCTATTGCTGATTTTGTTGTGCACGGTGTCACGGTGTGAAAATCTACAGTGTCAAATTCTCCCTCTCTTTGCTCTCTACTTGCTAGTCAATTATTGTATTACTTCAAAAATTGAATCAAGGAGCTGTTCCGTGTGATGAACTTGTTAAAAAATGGGTGCATGCTCTCACTCCTTTGTGTGCTTCTCATCCCGGCCCAAATGTGGTGATCCAGGTAAACTGAAATCTATAAATGGAGATCTTCGTATAGCTCTGCAGAATGAACCAAAAACATGAGCTCGGATAAACCAAAAGCTATGCACGTTTTAACCAAAAAAGTAACAGCATCAAAATAATTCAAATTAAAAACGTCAGTTACCTAAGAGCTACTTATTGCTTCCGACGCCAAACTTTATGACAAAATCGTTCCAGTTTCTGTCAAATTCATCTTTTGTGAACGAGTTCCAAATGACGTGGCTCATCTCTTGTTCGATTTTTTCGTGTCGCTTGTAGCTGTTTATTTTGTTTGGGATCTTCTTCATGATGTGCCAGATGCACCACCGATGAATTATTGTTGGCATGCACATCTCGATGGCCCTTTGCATCGATGCGCATTGGTCGGTGAGAATGCCTTTTGGTGCCTTCCCTCCCATGCAACGGAGCCAACACTCGAATAGCCATTTGAATGATTGGATGTTCTCATTTTTCATCAGAGCACATCTGAGAAGTGTCGACTGATCGTGATGATTCATGCCCACAAAAAAACCAAAAACCATATTGTACCTGCAAAAATGGACACTGGCATTAGTTATGAACTGAAATGTGTTGCCTGTGTGAACCTAAGACTTAATTTCGGTGAACCAAATATCTGTTTGTGTTGTACATAGTGTCAAATGAAACGACGTCTCCAAAATACTCGCATGCAGCCCTGCTTCTTGCGTCGACCCAGAATGCATTTTTGATGGAGTGATCACCTTCGAAGTTGAGCTCGAAAGAGAAATTTTTGTTCTTCTCTTTCATTCTTAATAGGTACTTCCCAAATTCTTTGGCATCGTCTTGTTTGAAAATATTTCGTACTTCCCTTGTGATGTAATTCCTCACGTCTTTTTCTATAAAACTTAGTTTCCGATGACTGCCTGCTGCTGCTACGAATGATTTGTAAGTTTTGCTCCGTCTGATTCCGGCTTCCTCATTGTTTTCGATGGCGTGACGCACAAACATGCTTAGCTCCCTGTGTTGGTTGAGCATCTCTACTCGATTTGGACAGCAAGGGTGTGAATGATTTAGAACAACTCTAAAAATTGTCCAAAGACCAGTGTCCTTTAATATATGTACATAAATCCTGCACTACAAGAAAATAAGCTTTTTGCCACGCTTTTAAAGTGTGCCAAAAAGTTCGAAAAAGCGTGCCGATAGCTTTTCGCCATGCTTTTTGAGCTACCGGCACGCTTTAAAAGGGTCACATCTGCAAGCGTGCCGGTTGTTCTATCGCACACTTTTTTCGATCTATTGGCACGCTTTACTTTTTGTCACGCTTTTATCTATTGGCACGCTTAAAAGCGTGGCTGTACGTATAACTCTGTAGCCACGCTTTTAAAGCGTGCCAAAAAATAGACATACAGCCACACTTTTAAAATGTGCCAAAAAATGGATAAACAGCCATGCTTTTAAAGCGTGCCGAAAAGTGAAAACTTGTCGTTACACTTCCAAAGCGTGGCCTAATCCTTTTCAAATAAAAAAAATAAAAATAGAAAATAAAATAGAAATATTAATAAATTAATCTTTAAAATAAAATAAAATACTAAAAAATTAATCTTCCATTGATTTATATGGATTAGCTACATAATAAAATATGAATGGAACATTTAAAAAAATAAATTCAAATTCCAAAATAAACATTTAAAAAAATTACAATTCTATATTAGAAAAAAACTAATCTAATTCACTTCTTCTGGGAACACTAGGCAACATTTCTAATTCACTTCTTCTTGCATATTTGACCTTAATGTATGCATCATTCTACAACTCCTCAATCAATGGCGCATATTGGTGTGTAGCAGCGAGTGGCATCAAGTTTGTCTGATACCATAGTTTTCAGCAATTAATCAGAGAATGCTTTCAACCTTGTACCAATGGAATACATCATCTTCTCAACATATTCTGGTCCAGACCCTGTTGTGAGCCATAAGCAAAATCTTTCAATACAAATGACAAGCTAAATGTTAAATCTGCATACCTTTTATTATCTTATACAATAATCACTGTCCAAATAATAAGGGGGTTTTGTTAATTTTGGAAGGAATTATCAATCATGTAAGACCTTAAACAAACATCTAAGCATGCTGCTAACCATTTAGATTTTAGACTCACAAGTACAAGGTGCACGATTAATAGATAGTTGAACACTAGGCCATGTATTTTTTGGTGCAGAGCCAAACTTTGCCAGGAGAAGTTTATAGAAAGGATAAAAATGGTCTCATACCTGTGTTACCAGGAGTAGAAGACTGCCCTTTCTTTAAACACCCCAAGGATTTGTCTTTAAAATGCTTGCGATCCTCCGGGAGTATGCCAAGATAGGCATAGACATTGTTCTGGATAAAAAAAACTTATATTTTCACGCTCATCATCTGACAAGGGAACACTGTTGTATAGAATCTTGGCCTGTCATAATTATTTAAAATTATATGAATTTGTTGACTCTTGCTATGCATTCTTTGTCGGTACTGAATTAATTATTAAGGACTAGATTAAATTATGAAATAACAAATCACCTGCTTTAAAAAGGTACTGGTTCCAGATCCACTATAACCAACCTAATTAAATTTTGTTCCAGCCTAATATATGAAATAAAAGAGTAAGAAGCAAAAATTGACAGAGCATAATAAAATAAGAGACAAATACCAAAATTCTCTCACTTCTACTGCATTTGCTTTTCGAAGAAGCAAGTCCTTACATGCTTTTTCAAAATAAATAAACAGAAAAAATAATTTAATTTTGTTTCTGTCTTTCTTTAAAAGCACAAGCAAAACAAGTCCAATATTTTTTAGAAAAAAAAGGGAAAGTATCTTGTTTCTCCAAGAAGTACAACCAAAGAAACTTTTTATTTTTATATCATCATACATGTAAGCTAATTATGCTTTAAAGTCATTTGCTTTATTACTTTTATGACTAGTTAAATGCAATTATATGTTATCAAATATAACATTGCAAAGGTGTAATTAAGAAGTGAAGCAAAATTTCATCTTTCTGTCTACATTACAAACGTATAACATTATATGTATGCATGAGAACTATACAACAAATTGTAAAATCAGTACTGATTTCAAGCATGTCAAATTTGTCACTTAGTAATCAAAACTAGTAGCCCCCTTTTTATAATAATACGTACCCACAATTTTATGGTTTATCTTATATTGAATTTGGTGGATTTTATCAATTTTTCTTACATTTATTTAATGAAATAGCATGGTTTTGTAAATTCTCCTTAATTTGTGCTTAAGAGTGAAAACATACTTTTTAGGACCTTAATTTGATAAATTTAATTCACTTTAATTCCATTCGATGCCTAATATGTTTGTTGAGTGATTTCAGGTTTAGAAGGCAAAGATTGGATTGATGGAATGAAGAAAAAGCATGTAAAAGTGGAGAATTCATGAAGAAATGAAGTTTTGAAAATCTGCCATGCGAGGCGTATGCGTGCTCACGCGTACACGTGACCTGAATTCGTCAAGCGATGCGTACGCGTGACAAGCAGCACGTGACCTCATTAATGAAACACGCTGGGGCAATTTCTGGGGCTGCAGAAGCCCAACCCAACTCATTTCTGAAGCTATTTGATGCAGAATTCAAGAGGGAACAAGGGGGAGAGCAATTAGGATAGTTTAGAAACATGCTTTAAGTCATATTCTAGAGAGGGAAGCTCTCTCTTCTCTCTAAAATTAGGGTAGGTTAGGTTAATTTTCTCTTAGATCTAAGATTTAATTGTTGCTTTGATTTAGTTTTATTGCAATTTATTGTTCTTACACCTTTGATCTTTTAGTTTTATTTGATATCTCCTTTATTTTGCCTCTTTTATGTTTATGAACTCTTGTTAGTTTTAATTTTCATTAATGCAATTCATGTCTGATGTTTCTTATTGTTTAATTAACTTGTTATTGTTATTTTCTTGCCTTGGGTAGCTGTAGAATTTATTGTTTCTTACAATTTTACCATGCTTTCCTTTTATACCTTCCAAGTATTTGATAAAATGCTTGGTTAAATTTTAGTGTAAAATTTTGTACTCTTGGCTTGGATTGAGTAATTTGGAGACTCTTGAATTGTCAAAGTCTCTTGTTGATTGGTGTTTGAAAGTTGCTAATTGGCTTGAGTTTCACTAAATCTAATCTTTGATTAAGACTTGTGAACTTAAGTTGATTTTTCTCACTTGACTTTCCTCCATTTGTTAGAGGATAACTAAGTGAAAGCAATTTACACTTACCATCACAATTGATGAAGATAATGAGGATAGGAATTCTAATTCTCAACCCTTACTAGGACCTTTCTTAGTTGTTAGTTTTATTTTCTTGTTCATCAAACCCAAAATCCAAAAATATACATCCCATAACCAATAATATGCACACTTCCCTGCAATTCCTTGAGAGACGACCTAAGGTTTAAATACTCTTGATTTTTATTGGGTTTGACTTAAGTGACAAACAAATTAAACTTTGATTGAGGGTTGATTGTTGGTTTGGATCTATACTATCGACGGAATTATTTTGTGAAAATTCCTAACTGACATTTTCCATCACATCAAGTTTTTGGCGCCGTTGCCAAGGATTTGCAAATGTGCGCTTGTTATTGGTTATTGTATATATGTTGCTAATGTGAATAGCTTGATTTTTGGATTGCTTTGTTAGTTTTTCCTAGTTTTAGGACCTTGTTTCCTCATTTCTTATTAGTATTTGTTTTTATTTTCTCTTGTCACTATGAATTCTCATAACTTTAGCTATTAGTTTGGTTCTAACTATGTTGTAGGAAATGAAAATTTTAATGAGGATATGCATCAAGGATGGGACAATCAAAGGTGGGAGGAGCCATATGCTTATGATCAACCCTCTTGGCAACAACCTCCTCCAATGTACTATGAGAAAGAACCATTCCATGATGCATACCAATCTAATGGTTATGGTGGATCTCCTTGTGATTATCAACAACCACCACTATATGCCTATGAGCCTTATCCTCAACATAGCTCTCAACCACCATACTCACAAGCCCCATTTTACCAAACACCATCCTATAACCCATATCCATCATACAACCAACCTTCTTTACCTCATCCTTGTGACCATTATAAATGAAAATCCTTAGAGCCACCACAATTCCATCACAATCACTCCCAAGAACCACCATTCTCACACATACTACCTCAATACTCCCACCAATATGAACCACCTTCCTATTATGAACCCTTTCTCCCACATGATGAACCATCTTATCCACCCCAAGCCCCAATGGACGATTCTCTCACTTCATTACTTCAAGAGCAACCTAAAGTTCAAGGGAGGACACTAGAACTCATGGCTACCTTGATCGAGGTAGTAAACAATTTAGTCTCCCAACGCTTAGACACTCAAAGCACTCCCATAGCCACATGTGGAGAATCTAATGAGGAGCGTAGCATGAAGAAGAGATTAGAAACTTTGGTGGAAAATGAGGAATGAGACTTTGTATTGGAACAATTGGAGGAAGCCGTAATTGTCGAAGAGGAAGAAGTGGTTGAAGACTTAGAAGATGCAGAACCTCCATGGGAATCTCACGTCATAGAGCCTCCTTCCAAGAAGTTTGAATTTGATGTTGAGGAGGGTGCACAACCTCCAAAGTATGTCATAAGTGAAGAATTAGAAGAAATGGATTCAATCATTGATGAGTTTTTATCTACAATTGAATCCTCTCCCATTGGACATGACATAAAGGCCAAAGAAGAAGATATACAACCTCCAAGTTCCTTGGCAAGAAAAGAGGAAGAGGTTGAAGTTGAAGAAGCTTGTAAAGAGGTGGAAGTAGTCAAGGAATAATACAAGGGAGTGGAGCTTGCAAGACCATTGGAAACACCTCTTCCCAAGCCATTACCATCCAACACAACATTCAAGTGGGTAAAATTCTTATCCTTAAGCTTTACCTTCCCACTTAAATACAGTTTGCTTGAGACGGATGGGCAACTTAGAGCTCTTTGTGGCTTTAAGAGCAAAAGGGAGATGGTTAGTGGTTGGCATTGTAAATCAAAGTTCATGATGGTTTCATGTTCAAAGTTTAATTGCAAAGTTTGGCGTAGAGCTAGATTACTTGGGTCTAGGAAGTTGTTTGGATGCTTGAGTGAGGATTCTAAGGTTATGCCACCCGAGTGGAACAATGATGATCAAATTGAAGACGGGTGTAGAAATAAGATTTGGGATCCCATCATACAAGAGGATCAATTTCGGGAGCTCATAGCTTGTGAAGAACTCCATCAAAGCTTGGTGCAATGGAATTGAAATATTGGAGCATTTTGGAAATCCAAGCATTGGTGAAAGTTCAAAGATGAATTCAAGCACAATACACTATGACAAAGAGCTTCCCAATTGTCCAACTTAAGGACAATAAATAAAAGTGCTAGGTGGGAGACACCCCACCATGGTAACATCTTCTCACTTTTCTCTTTTGTATATATTGATAAATAAGTTTAATTTCATGTTTAGTTTGGTTTGTTGAGTTTAGTTGGTAGTCTAGTGTGTTGAATAATGTTTGGTGATGTTTAGATGACTGTTTGGATGTTTGGAATGCTAGCTTTGGTGCAAGAAATTGAAAAAAATTTAAAAAATAGAGCACCCTGTCACATGTGCGCGTGCCACACGCGTACGCATGACCCTCATATTTTTAGCACACTAGGATTGTACGAGCACTGTGCCATCGCACGGTCCAAATAGAGAGTTGTGCGCGTAGTGCGCGGAAACCGTGCGTCTAGCACAATTTCTTCCCACGCGTATGCATGACCAAGCGTACGCGTCGCACCCAATTTTCCCATTCCATGCCTACATGTGCCAGACGCGTATGCGTCGCATCCCATTTCTACCACTCACACGTACGCATGACCCCCTGCCCTGTTTCATACTCTTCTTTTCTTCTATTCTCTCCATTTCTTTTCTTCTTTTCTCTTCTCCTCTCTTTTCCCCCTTTCAACCATCATCCATCACTATCATTCACAACCCACCATACTCCCCTTTGGTTACTTAGTTAGTTAGTTAGTTTAATTTTCTGTTTTGATAGTAAGTGTTGGATTATTAATCTTGTTTGCTGTGTATTGCTGCTGATTATTGATAGAATGTTATTTTTAGCATCATTGTTAATAAGTCATTGTTGGATTTCTTTATTGAGGTTATAATTTGTTACTTGGTATTGAGTTTTGCATGCTTATTATTTATGCATACCAGGTACTTATGACATTGCCTTCAAGAATGTCTTTGGATTTCTATATTGCATGTTGTAGCTAGCCACCATGTAATTTGAATTCACTATCTATTGTCAGGCAATTGTATGTAGTTGATGCATTTTTTGTTAGGTGATGCTTGTTTATGATTAATCCTTATTTACGTCACCTAGTTCATGCATTGAGATTTTGGAATTGTGAAATTGGATCGTAAGCTTACCTAGTGACATATTTTTGAGCTTTTTAAGTTTTGTGGACCATGCTTGCTATGTGATTGATTTTTACTTCTATCTCTCTTTTCCTAAGTTGCATAGCACCCATGTCTACCACTTGTATGTCAATTAGGTGATGCGAACTAAACTTCAAAGTGTATCATTGATTGATGTGTGAATTTCATATTTCACTTGATTCATTAAAGTTTCTTGCACATCAATCAATGTCCACTCATTATCCAATTCACAATCACTTGATTCTTGCTTGAGTAGTTTTATGCTTCTTTATTGCTTGTTTTTTTGTCTTAACCAACAAGTTTTCTTTAAAGTAATTCAAGCACACTAGAATGATTCAAGTGCATACTTCTTTTGTGTAGTTGTGACATAGCTTTTAAATGCTAGTGTGTGTGTTCTAAACCTCATGCAACTTAGAAATCACTCATTATTTTCCTTAATGTCACACATTGATTCACTCACTTCATTTTAGCCATCATCACCTCATTCCAACAATCTATGCTTCCTTACGTTTACATTTAATCATCTTACTATCCTATTTTCTATCTTCAGGATGATTCACCATAAGCAAAAATGGAAGCAGAAAAAAGAACACGCAGCAGCCGGCTAATCTACTAGCTGAAGGTGGCAATCCATAAAGTCGCCGTACTCCCTTGCTCATCTTTGAATGCACCGAAGATGGTGCAAACTTTAAGTGTAGGGAGGTCGTCCGTCCAATCGACCATTTTTGGGGGACAAATTTCTAATCCCAACACTTTTACATTTCAATTTTTCTTTTATTACTAGGTCTTTTAGAATTCTTAGTTGCATTTTCTTGGTTTGCATATATATAATAAGCTTAGTCAAAATAATAAAATTTTTCAAGAAGAACATTCATAATAGGGCACCTTAATTGATTTGAGTAAAAAAAAATTTTCATTGAACTTGCTTGAATTATATATTGTGGAACATGTTTTTGAGTTAAGAACACACAACCGTGTGAGTTTTGAGCCTAATTGTGTGGTTGCATTATATAACCACTATTTTTATTCTTGTGTGTATTATTTTCTTTCTATGATTGTAATATTTGATCTGTTTGATTCTTTATGTCCATTATTTTGTGTATAAATGCATTTATATGATTGAGGACATCATTTCATTTAGCTCACTTACCCAAATAGCCTACCCTTTTATCTTCCATTGTTAACCAATTTTGAGCCTATTTTAATTTCCTTTTGATCTTAATTTCAGCACATCACTATCCCTAAGTCAAAAATAATAAATGTCCTTCATTTGGATCTTTGATTAGCTTAGGCTAGTGAGAGTGAGTATCATTTAATTGTGGAAAAGTTTGGAAACTTTGGTTGAGGTAAAAGTGTATTTTGAATTTTCATTGAAGATATTGGGAATTGGGTACATATTCATGCATTAAATGTTTAAACCATATGCATTGATACTCTTGTATATATTTTATTTTGAAAAAAATTTAAAAAAAAAAAGAGAAAGAAAAAAATAAAAAGAAAATGAAAAAAATAGAAAAAGAAAAAAAAAGAAAGCAATAAAAAGGGGACAAAATGCTCCAAAGTAAAGCAATAATAATCAACGCATATGGGATGTGATCAGAAAGAGAATGCATGAGTGTGTGAAAAATGGGTAGTTAGGTTTGCATTTGAATTATATAGGTTGTTATATATATTAGGTGAAAGTTTAAGTTAATCAAAGATTCAAATTTCAAGCTCACTTAGCCATATATATCCTTACTTTTACCCTAGTGCCATTATAACCCATGAAAAGTCCTCATGATATTTGTATGCATGCATTGAATAATAGTTGATTGTTAGATGAAAAACAAATCTTAAAAAGCATGATTAGAGGAGAATTGAGTGAATCAACCGTAAACACTTGAGCAATTAGAGCGTATACACATCCGGTGAGGGTTCGATTGCTCAATTACATATTTTCACCGGTTATTATTTCTCATCTTGCAAGTTTGTAAATTCCTTTCAATAACTCTAATCAATTGTGGATTTGATTTGAGTGTGATTACCTTAGCCCTTATGTTCATATATGTATTCTTGGAAGTTGATTTATTTTGAAGTAGTTGCATTCATGTAGATAGAATGCATTTAGATAGTCTACTTTGAATAAATGTTCATACCCCATTTATTGTCTTTCTTGAGTTTAGCATGAGGACATGCTATTGTTTAGGTGTGGGAAGATTGATAAACCACAATTTTATGGCTTATCTTGTATTGAATTTGGTAGATTTTATCAATTTTTCCTATATTTATTCAATGAAATAGCATGGTTTTGTAAATTTTCTCTAATTTGTAAGAGTAAAAACATGCTTTTTAGGTCCTTAATCTGATAAATTTAATTCACTTTAATTCCATTCGATGCCTTGATATGTTTGTTGAGTGATTTCAGGTTTAGAAGGCAAAGATTAGATTGAAGGAATGAAGAAAAAACATCTAAAAGTTGAGAATTCATGAAGAAATGAAGTTTTGAAAATTTTCCATGCAAGGTGTACGCGTGCCCATGCGTACACGTGACCTGAATTTGTCAAGCAACGCGTACGCGTGGCAAGCAGCACGTGACCTCATGAATGAAACACGCTGTGGGCAATTTCTGGGGCTTCAGAAGCCCAATCTAACTCATTTCTAAAGCTATTTGATGCAGAATTCAAAAGGGAACAAGGGGGAGAGCAATTAGGATAGTTTAGAAACATACTTAGGTCATATTCTAGAGAGAGAAGCTATCTTTTCTCTCTAGAATTAGGGTAGGTTATGTTAATTTTCTCTTAGATCTAGGGTTTAATTGTTGCTTTGATTTAGTTTCCTTGCAATTTATTGTTCTTACACCTTTGCTCTTTTAGTTTTATTTGATATCTCCTTTATTTTGCCTCTTTTATGTTTATGAACTCTTGTTAGTTTTAATTTCCATTAATGCAATTTATGTTTGATGTTTCTTATTGTTTAATTGACTTGTTGTTGTTATTTTCTTGCCTTGGGTAGCTGTAGAATTTATTGTTTCTTGCAATTTTACCATACTTTCCTTTTATGCCTTCCAAGTGTTTGATAAAATGCTTGGTTAGATTTTAGTGTAGAATTTTGTACTCTTGGTTTGGATTGAGTAATTTGGAGACTCTTGAATTGTCAAAGTCTCTTGTTGATTGGTGTTTGAAAGTTGCTAGTTGGCTTGAGCTTCACTAAATCTAATCTTTGATTAGGACTTGTGAACTTAAGTTGATTTTGCTCACTTGACTTTCCTCCATTTGTTAGAGGATAACTAAGTGAAAGCAATTCACACTTACAATCACAACTAATGAAGATAACGAGGATAGGAATTCTAATTCTCAACCCTTGCTAGGACCTTTCTTAGTTGTTAGTTTTATTTTCTTGTTCATCAAACCCAAAACCCAAAAATATACATCCCATAACCAATAATATGCACACTTCCCTGCAATTCCTTGAGAGAAGACCCGATGTTTAAATACTCATGATTTTTATTGGATTTGACTTAAGTGATAAACAAATTAAACTTTGATTGAGGGTTGATTGTTGGTTTGGATCTATACTATCGACGGAATTATTTTGTAAAAATTCCTAACTGACATTGTCCATCACATCAGGGAGAGAAAGACCACTGAGGGAAGCACACCGATGCAGGGTGCGCTGGCGGAGCAGTGTCGATGGAGGGTTGTGAGAGAGGGTGCGAGGGTAGCAAATCTGAGAAGGAAGCTTGTGTTGAGGGTGCGAAGGTTGCGACAGACCGGGTGTGACAGAGGGCTACGAGAGAGGGTTCTGTGAGAGGGCTGGGTGTGAGGTTCTCAGCGGTGACGAAGATGAAGGGCTGAGGGAGAGGATGTGCGAAGGATCTCATCAGCAGTAGCGATGAATTGGGACATGGTAGTGATGAAGCCGAGGGGCTGGCAGCAAGGGTTCCACGGCTTGAGTAGTGAAAGGATTATCCCTTCTTTAGGGTTGAAGTGTTTAATTGGGAAAAAATTAGTGTTTGAAAAAAAATTGGTGAAAACTACGTCGCTACGTTTTCTTTAGAGTGCCCCTAGGAAGACAAACAAGTCACGCTTCAAAAGCGTACTTATTTCTCTCCATGGCCACACTTTTAAAGCGTGGCAAAAAAAAGCGTGGCCAAATCACTAATCAATCACCACTCTCATAAAAGCGTGGCCATTGACCACTTTTGGCCACGCTTTTAAAGCGTGGCAAGAAAAAAGTGTGCCGACAGGCCTTTTTTCTTGTAATGCTGGTTGGACAGTTTATGCCAGCTGAGGGGTTTGTCTTCCGAATTGGAGATATCTTGGATTTCCACTTTTCCTCTCTACTGCATACGATTAGTTGATTTTTAATCTCGTCTCCCTTCCGAGTCGTGTTCCTTATTTTGGTAGAAAAACCGGCAAGTTTGGAATAATTTTTATAGAACTTTTCAGCTTCTTCTAGTGTCTTGAAAGTCATCCTAACCTTTGGGACAAATTTTTCATCCACAACACACCTGGTCTACAGAATGAACCGAACATATCATTAAAGCAAAACCATTGTATAGTACTAAATGAACGGAACATTGTCCATTATATAAATTCAAATGCGAACAAATGTCTACATAATGAACCGAACATGTTATTAAAGTGAAACCATTGTATAGTACTAAATGAACGGAACATTATCATTATATAAATTCAAATTCGAAGAACTGCCTGCATAATGAACCGAGTAATACTCTCTTAACGAAACTAATGCAAAATACTAAATGAACCAAACATTGTATATATAATCAAATTTGAAAGACCTGCATCTAGAATTCAGAGATTTCATTCTATTGAATTCAGTTCAGTTCAATCCAAATCAGAACACCTGCGTGTAGAATTTAGCAATTGCATTCAATTCAATTCAAAATTGAATAATCCAAAAACCTTGTTCGCTTAATTCGATTCATAATAATAATCCAAATCGCTCTCATTCAACTAATTTAAAGTTGAATCATTCATTGTTTTGATAGCATATTAAAATCTAAAAATGAAGAAGATAAATCCACAGATCGAAGAAGAAAACGAAGAAGAATAGGAAGAAAAAGGACGAGTAGCAGAGAAGAGAAAGAAGAAGAACGATGAGTAGCAGAGTAGATCCAAAAATTGTAATTCAGATCGTTAACGTTGAAGAAGAAGCGTTACATAATTCTGTTATGTTAATAGGAGGGAGAGGGGGACGTGCGTGTATTTCACATAACTTGGGGAGGGGGAGGCAAGTTACCAAAAAAATGCTTTGATGACTTGGTTAGGTTTTTAGCATGGATGTGGAGCATTATTGTAAGAAAAAAATCTATTTAGATTCAAATAAAATATAAAAAAAATCATAACAAATAAGAATAAAAATCCAAATTTTGTATTTTAGTTCAAATTTCATAAAATCTACATTTTCATAAACTTATAAATATAAAATAGAACATTAAATGATTTCTAAAAATTTATTCAAAAACACCATTTGACTCATTAGTATCTAAAAAATCATTATCGATACTTTTAATGTTACAAAATTAATATAAAGTATAGTTCTCTATGGTAGCATAAGAGTTAAAACTTGAATTTTTTTAGAGTTAGAAGTAACAGATAGTTATATAATATATGATGACCAACTATATTTATACAATATGTAATTTGAGAAATAAGTATATGACAGAGTTAACTGGAGTTTTGTAGATCTTGTATTGCAGAAGATGGGTTTTAGAAGAAGATAGAGGGGATGGGTTATGGAGTGTCTCAGTACGTGCTCTATGTCAGTATTGATAAATGGTTCGCCGTCCAAGCCGTTCAAGATGAAAAGGGGCCTGCGACAAGGTGATCCTCTGTCCCCATTTTCGTTTGTACTTGTTGATGATGTCCTACATAGGATGATTGGCGAGGCTGTGAGAAACGGTCGCATATCGCCATTGTTGGTTGGGAGAGATCATATTGACTTGTCGCATCTTCAGTTTGCAGATGATACTGTTTTATTCTGCCCTCTTGAGGAAGAGACGATCAAGAATTACAGGAGGCTGCTTCATTGCTTTGAGTTGATGTCAGGTTTAAGTATTAAATTTGATAAATCAAGCTTGATTTCTATTAATTGTGATGAGCAGTGGGTACAACGTATGTGTAGTGTGTTGGGCTGTAAGCAAGCCACTGTTTTGGTTAAATATCTGGGCATCTCGCTAGGAGCAAACCCAAGGATGGTTAAGACGTGAAAGCCAGTAATAGACAAAGTGGAGGAGAAGCTTAGCCTCTAGAAGGCCAAGGTACTCAATAAGGCCGGTAAGTTGGTGCTTATCAAATTGGTGTTGAATAGCCTTCCGGTTTATTATCTAAGCTTGTATGAGATATCAAAGGCTGTTGCAGAGAAATTGATTTCCTTGCAGAGGAGATTTTCATGGAGTAAAGAGGATGGGAGGAATGGTATGGCTTTGGTTAAGTGGAAAGTGGTACAGGCTCCTAAAAAGTTAGGCGGGTTGTGAGTTAGGGATGCTATGATATGAAACACGGATCTTCTATTTAAATGGTGGTGGTGATTCTCTAAAGAGGAGTGTTTGTTGTGGAAGAATGTGGTCTGCTCCTGTAACAACCTGAATCCAAATGAGCTTCTGTCCTCACAGGAATTACCTGTTCGGGGGGGAGGGGGAGGGATCCGTGGAAGGATATTTGTCAGTTACAGTTCAAGAATCAAGAAGTAAGGCAGAAGATAATTACTGGGTTGACCATGGAGGTGGGGGACGGGAGATGAAATCGGTTTTGGGAGGATGTCTAGATTCATGGAGGTTCTTTGAAAGATCACTTTCCAAGGCTCTTTTCAGTTTCGAACCAAACAGGATCAATGATAGGGGATTATGGATTTTGGGATGGGTTAGTTTGGATATGGAACTTCCAGTGGAGGAGAGAACTATTCCAATGGGAATTGGATCTAGTGAACGAGCTTCACTAAATGTTGAGGCTAGTCAAACTTGCATATGGAAGAGAGGATAGAGTTGTTTGGAAATATGATAAACAAGAAATTTTCTCTACTAACTTATTTGTGCAGGTGTTGCAGGTAGAAATGGTCTCGGAGGATATATCAAGCTACAACTTTACTAGGACTATTTGAAAAGGTCTTATCCCACCTAGAGTGGAGTTGTTTGTCTGGTTTGTCCTGACTGGCATGGTCAATACGAAGGAGAGACTGAGTCGGTTTGGGGTCATTCACCAAGAAGATGTTTTATGTGTTTTATGTAACAATTGTGTTGAATGTGGCCACCACTTGTTTTTTGGCTGTAGTTTTTCTTGGCAGGTATGATGTACTTGATTATCATATGTTGGTTTGCAATTGGCTTGTCTGGGTACGGTAAAGGAGCACTTCCAAAGTTGGACTGAGATCTCAAATAAAAAAGAGGAGTGCAAGAGATGGATGGTGAGTTTTTGTACGATCATTTGGAACATGGAATGAAACCAGACGATTTTTCAGAACAAAGAAAAAGGGGTTGAGGAGATTATCAACATGTCTTTTATGAGATACAAAGAATAGTTAGATGCAAACCCCTTCTGTTGTTGATGGCAATGCCAGAAATGGCAAAGAGATATCTATGTATGCTTTATTTGTTTTGCTTAATTTTCATTAGTTTGTTTGTTATTCTTGTATTGTTATCTTCTATGCTCTACTTGTTGTGTTGAGCTTCTCTTAAAAAAAAACAACTATAATCTAATATGTGTTCCTCATGTTTAAATATCACTCTTATCTTATATTGATTTGTATGCATATATAATTTATTAGGTATTTTACTATCTAAATATAAAACATGTAGTAAATTTAATATTTAAAATAAACAACTACGTAAAAAATTAGGATAACTTGTGTGTCAGTTTTGTTGGAATTTTTTTTAAATAATAAATTAAATATTTTATCTATTAAAATATATAATTTAAAGAATATTTATTAATTTACGTAAATAAAATAGTCTAAAAAAAATTTTTGGTCATAATAATAATAATAATAATAATAATAATAATAATAATAATAATAATTTTTAATAATTTTATTTTATTTTAATTTTTAGGCCAAAAATCCTGACTGTCATAATTTGTAATGGATCCAAAGATAAAAGATAAAAGAAAAAAAGAGAACAAGAAAAAGAAAAAACTCTGCCAAAGAAAACAAGAAAACAAAACAAAGAAAATGAAAATAAGATTATAAGAACCCGTTAAAAGAAAACTGAAAAGTTGTAGTGCTAGTAAGTAAGGTTGTAGATAGTGAATAAGCATTGATTGTTATTTATGAGTAAATATCTTTTTTGATCTTATCCTTTTTGAAAATTGACAAGTCTCTCTCTAACTTTAAAAAAAGGGGTAAGTACGATTTTGGTCCCTAAAATTTAGTGTCAGAATCGAAATCGTCCCTCTTGTAATTTTGGATTTAAAATCGTCCTTAATGTTGCATTTGTATTTAACTTCGTCCTTTGTAATTAAAAAAATTTTTTTAATGACAATTCTACCCTTTTCATTTCGCGCAAAACGCTTGATTTCTTTTCTTGGATGAGAAAACCTTAACGTTTATTACAACACTCTTTATTCACAACGCTTCATAAACCAAATCCGTTACATTGTGCCCTAACCCAGAATCGGAGAGGACCGTAGATGTTGATGGACTGAAACTGAAGAGAGGAGGCGAGATCGAGGAACTGGAAGGAAGGGACGTGAAGAGTCGCTGAAGCATTACTGATAGGTTTGAGTAGGTATGATTTTCTTTCTTCTTTTCAGTATGGTAGCTCTCGCTACAGTGGGTAGTGTCGGGTTAGATTACTTAGGGTTTGGGGGTCTGTTTATCGTTGGAATGAGGCCATGTGTGTGGAGAGTACGGATTAGCATCGGTGTAAAATAGGAAGGTGCGTCTGTTTCATATTCTATATTAATGTCTATGTGTTGTTGTACTCTGTTTCAGGGTGTGGTAGAAGACGATGGGTTATTTTAAAGTGAAGGTCTACCATGGAGGATGGTTTACGTATAAGAACGGTCCATTAGAGTATGTGAGAGGAGAAACAACGGTGATAGAAGAGATTGATGGTGATCGGTGGTCTGTATTTGAAGCGTATGCTAAGCTAAAGCAACTTGGTTACGTCGAGAAGAATATCCCATCGTTGTGGTTCAAGGATCCAGTTGCTGAAGACATGGAGAAAAATCTGAAATTGTTTAAAACTGATGCGGATTCCATTGAGATGTGTCGAATAGCAGAGTTGAGAGACCATGTAGAGTTGTATGTTGTCCATAAGGTTCAGGACGAGGAGATGTTTCCTGATGATGGCTACATTGATGTTGGGGATAAAGATGGGATGAGTGACATTACTGAGGGGCAAGAGCTGGTTCTGTATGGTGGAGTAGATGAGGGGCGAAAGCAATCTGAACCATTTGCTACTTACTCTGGGGCAGAGGACGACAATGAAGTTGGGTATGATAACTCTAGTGACAGTGACAGTCTTGATTCGGAGTATAATCCATCTGGGGAAGAGGACGATAGTGAAGATGATGTGCACTTTACTGATAGTGATGATGAGCTTGATCCTGAGGTAAGTGGGTTTCAAGATGTGAATGTAATGAGTAAAAAACCTAGGGCTGTGAAAAAGAATGCTGGAGCAACTGAGCAGTTTGACAATGATGAGGGAGGAGACAGTGATGACTTAGATTTCGATCACCAGGTTGGGGCTGATGGGTCTGATTCAGAGCATGAGGGTTTCACATTTCCAGTTCACAAGATTCAGAAAGATATGAGTCAATACAAATGGGAAGTTGGCACAGTGTATGCATTTCGGGAGGAGTTCAAGGACACTGTAACTGCTTATGCTGTGCATACGGCAAGGTCAATCAGGTTTAGGAAGTGTGATTTGCAGAGGGTTAGGGCTGTTTGTTCGGGTGATTGTCCTTTCTAGGTGTATGCTGCAAAAATCAGAGGTGAGGAAACTTGGCAGCTACGCAGCATGAACCTGACACACACATGCACACAAGCACACAGGGTGGGGATCTTACACTCAAAATGGCTCGGCAAGGCATTTAAGAAGAAGGTTGAATCAAATCCGAAGGTGAAAATAAGGGAGTTGGTTTCGAAGGCACAGAAGAAATGGAACTTGACTGTCACTAAGTCATTGGCCACTAAGACCAAGCAGATTGCACTTGATCAAATTCAGGGAACCTTCCGAGAGCAGTATAAAATAATTTATGATTATGGACATGAGCTTATGAGGGCAAATCCAGGATCCTCAGTTCGCATACAAGTGCAGAGGTCCCCAGATCTTGACAGTGAAGCACCAGCATCATCCAGGACCACTTACTGCATCTTTCAGAGGATATGTGTGTGCTTGGAAGCATGCAAGCAGAGCTTCCAGCATTGCAGGGATTTCATTGGCCTAGATGGATGCTTTTTGAAGACACCCCAAGGAGGACAACTGCTCACTGCAATTAGGTGGGATCTCAATGACCAAATGCTGCCGATTGCATATGCGGTTGTGGAGGCCAAGACGAAGGACTCATCGAGTTGGTTTCTAAGTCATCTTGCATCTGATGTTGGGCTGGATAAGATGGGAAGATCTACCTTCATGTCTGACCAACAAAAAGTAAGCAAAGTTCACTAATTTTATAGCATGAATGACATCCATTCAATTCTCCCTAATTACAATTTCTTTGATTTCATGTGTGCAGGGTTTGTTGCCAGCATATGAGGAGGTTATACCTGGTGTGGATAATCGGCTCTGTGTGAGACACTTGTACAGCAACTTCAAAAAAAGGTTTCCAAGATTACAATTGAAGAAACTGGTGTGAAAGTGTGCTAAGGCAACTCACTGGAGGGATTGGGAGAGGCACATGGCCGAAGTGAAAGCTGTGAATCAGGAAGCCTATAGGTACCTAATTGCTATCCCTCCTAGGTATTGGTCTAGATCTAGGTTCACCTATAACTCTAAGGTAGATACATTGGTTAATAACATGTCCGAGAGCTTTAATTCTGCTATTGTTGATGCTAGAGAGAAGCCTATAGTCACCATGTTAGAGGAAATCAGGGTTAAACTAATGACTAGGTGGGCAGAAAATAGGGAACTTGCACAAAATTATTCAGGGACAATCTTACCTAGGATTAGATTCAGGTTGGAGAAGAGATCTAGGTCAGCTGGGGATTGGCGGGCATACTGGTCTGCAGCTTCGAAGTATGAAGTGGTGATCGGATTAGACAAGTTTGCGGTCGACTTAGGATCCCATGAATGTTCATGTAGAATTTGGAAGATGAGTGGCATACCCTGTGTCCATGCTATCAGTTGCATCAAGTTCAAGGGACTTGACTTAGAACCTTTTATGGCTGGGTGTTATAAGAAAGAAGCTTACATGAGGTGCTATGACTCAATCATACATCCCTTGAATGGAGTAGATCTTTGGGAGAGGACTGCACACCCTGATGTTATGCCTCTCCCCTATTAAAGGCCTAGTCACAGGCCAGTGAAAAAGAGAAGAGCAGCTGCTGGAGATGAAGAGCAGAGCAGCCGCACTCACCTATCAAGGAAGAGAGAGAAACAAAGGTGCTCTCTGTGTGGATCTGTTGGGCACAACAGAAGCAGATTCCCTAAACCTATTGAGGAGTTGGTATGATTTTTAATTTTTCTTCCTTCTATGAATTGGTCTCTCATATATTATTGCTATCCCATTATTAAATTGTATATGTTTGTGTGGCCCAGCAGTCAAAGAACAAAGGAAAGCAGCAGCAGGGAAGCACCAAATCAAACCATCTACCTGTCAAGGGAGGAAGGAAGACTGCCTCTTCCCAGCCCAATCCCAAGCAATCTGTCAAGAGGAAAGTTGTTTCAGCAACTCAGCCACCTTCTGTAACCCAATCCAACAATGCAGCACAGCCAAAAAGGCCTAGAGGCAGGCCCAAGAGAACTACTAAGCCCAAGTCCTCAACCCAACTTGCTCCACAACCCAACAAGATTGCCAGCCCAACAAGTTAAGCACCTCCTTCATCCTCATCACAGCCAGCCACCAGAACTATTCCTTCATCTCAGCCTACCTTTACCACATTTTCAAGTCAACCTGTTGGTCACTTCTCTGCCAGGCTCTCTGGACCACCTCACATTTCTCCAAAGAAACTGAAGTTAATGGCAAAGTTGCCTCCAAGAAAATGGGGAATGCTTTAGGAAAAGGAAAATGGGATATGTTTTATTTTGGGTTATATTGTATTTTGTGTCATGATTATATTTTGTGCATGTTGTCTTATTTTGGGTTATGTTTCTGTGAACTTTGCTGGAAAAGTGCAGTGTGACTTGTTAGCTACTTCTTGCTGGGTTACATTTCTGTGAACTTTGCCTATGAGCATCTATGTGTTGTACTTGGTTGCTGGATTGGACCAGCCAACCCTTTTGGGATTACCTCTGTGCCTGAAACACTTTTTATTATGTATGTTACTATGACATTTACCATATTCAGATGAGGTTGTCTTTGATTCAAGTTTGTTATATTGTTAGGAAATTAGTCAGTAATGGAAAACAGGTATTTACCAAGCAGAAATCAAACTCACATTACAACAACCAACCATGCATACATAATTGTCATTTATACATGCTGAGAACCAATTCAACAGAACACATTCATACCAGGTACATCATTGTCACCTAATAACTTACCATCAAAATACTTTTCACCAAAACACATTCAACAAAACCAACCCTAAAAGAATTTACCAACAACAACAACAGCATCATACCCAAACACCCTTTTCATACCAGGTTCAATGGAATTACACACTTAGGCCTAGACATAGAAAAATTCTGCAGCAGCAGATACAGGAACCCAGCCCACCCAACAAACCCTAACAGAGCAACGACCATTAACTTCCACTCTGCCGCTTTCGTCCTTGATTTCAGGGAGGCAACCTTCTTCTTCATCCTTGCAATTTCTGGGTTTTCTACCTCTGTCTCCGGCTCTGTCCAACAAAGAAGTTGCAGCCTTCATGCACCTACACATAATCACCGTCTTCACTCTCCACTCCTCAACCCAAATAACTCAACTCGGAAGAAAAGAAAGAAAAACAAACCCATAGTAAACATAGCCCCAGAATCTGCACCCGTAGTTCTCCTTCGTCCTTGAGGTTCGCAGTACCGGCCTCTCACTATGGGAACAGAGCAGCAACGTACCATGCAAGGAAGATTTGCTTCGAGACGAGATCGAGCTTTCGGCAGCCATGGCGTTCTTCCTCCACGACGTGGGCGACAGTGGTGTCGGCCGTAGTTCCAGATTCAAGCAACTTGCCCTTATTTTTTGGGGTTAACATATACATTTATATTCCTATTCCCTTTATTTTTATATAACTATTCTTCTAACTACCCTAACGATGAAAAGGGCATTTATGTCCGAAAAAAATTTTAAGGGCGAAGTTAAATACAAATACAACATTAAGGACGATTTTAAGTCCAAAATTACAAGAGGGACGATTTCGATTCTAGCACTAAACTTTAGGGACCAAAATCGTACTTACCCCTTTAAAAAATGATAAATTTGTTTTTGTCTATTTTTTTGTTAGATACATTGATCTTTCTGTTACCAATAGACAGAAATTAATGTGTCTAACAGAAGAAATAGACTGAAATCAATTTGTCTAACAAAATGATTGATGTGTCTAACGGAAGAAATGGACAAAAATCGATTTATTATTTTTTAAATGTTGAGAGGCAACTTATATTTCAAAAAGAACAAACCAAAAAAAAAATACTCTTTATTCTAATATTTTTTATTTTTTATTTTTTTTAGTATTTAAACGGAACTAAAATAATATTTTTTATTTTTTTAAGATGTTTTAGACCTAATAAAATTAGAATTTTTTAACTTATACTTTCTGACAAAAAGACTGCAAAAAAAAAAGTGACTAATGATATGTTGTCAATTTATAGTACAGGATTGATCTGAATATATATCCAATGGTCTATATTTAAAGAGTTCACTAGTGAGCCAAATAACTTCCTATGCTTGTTGGTTAGCCAAAGTTAAAGCGCGTACCGAATCCGTATCCTTATATTGCATTAAATTTTCTAATACTCGAATTTCGCGAATCATGTATTAAATAACCAACCAATCACAAAGAGGATTGGAGGTCTTGTTTAAGTGGCACATTATGTCATTATGTGAATTTTTTATTTTTAATATTGGAGTGGTAGTGGTGTTTTTTTAAAATGTGGATTGTTGGGGTGTTATACTCAAATGTGGAATCGTTTAATTAGAGAAGCAGAAATCGGACCGTCCGATTTATTAGAGGTATAGAAATCGGACCGTCCGATTTCTAGAGGTACACAAATCGGACCGTCCGATTTGTAGAGGTACAGAAATTGGACCGTCTGATTTGTGGGAGGTACACAAATCGGACCGTCCGATTTGTGGTAAAAAAAATTTAGGTACAGAAATCGGACCCTCCGATTTGTGTACTTCCACAATTTTGAAAAATACCAAAAATTACAATGTTAAGGTATATTACCAAGGTTGCGAAAACCGAACCGGTCATTGAACCGGTCAAGTAACTGGTTTAATGGTTTAATGGTTCAACCGGGATCGAACCGTGGTTAGACCGGTTTAATTAAATATACAATAAAATTATTAAAAATTTAATATATAATTAAAATAATTAACATAAATAATAATTAGCATAAATAATTAAATATTAAAAATTTTTTATTTCTAATTAACTCTCAGAGTATAAATACCTAGAACCAGAATAATCACTCCCAATCCAAATACATACAACTATACAAGCCAGAAAATCCAAAAGCATCAGAAAATGCAGCAACTCAACCTTCAAAAATTGAAATTCAGATACACTCACAATCCAAGGACACTCACAATTCAAGTTTAGCAAATCACACCCCCCAATAACCCTAACTTAGAAAAAAAAAACACAAACGAACAGCTACTCAATCATCAGAGAACAGCAACTCAATAATCACAGTAACTCAGAATCAATAAAACAAAATGAACAAACATAGATTTCAGCCGTGCATACTCATAATCATAAAGATTATTCGGTTCCAGAGTCATACAAAACAGGAACTCAGAATAATAAAACCCAGAGATAGAGACAGAGACAGACGAGGTTGGAACAAAACTCAACTGCTAGCGAAGGAGGAACGGTGAGACAGAGACAGAGACGAGGGAGGAATGGCGAGACAGAGACGGAGACCAAGACGAGGGAGGAACGAAACTCATTTTCCGGGGAGGGTAGAACGGCGAGACAGAGACGAGGATAGGATTCAAACTGACAGCTTCTCGATCTGCAAGTCCACAACCACGACGACAATGTAGACAAGGGTAGAAGAAGGCAACGAGCTTCGACATGCAAGTACAGAGGCGACGGCGTGGAGGAGAAGAGGATCGACGGCCAAGGACTTCGATCTGACCCTCTGTCCGTCACTGCCAGCGCGACGGCACCCTTTGGCTGACGAGAAGGGTTCGGCAGCGACGGAGGCAGTGGCTGCTGCTGCTGGTTGCTGAGAGATAGAGGAATAGTGGGTTAGGGTTCCGTTTTTGTGTGAGGGAATGGAACTAAGGATGCTGCTCTCAACCTTTTTATATGCTGAGCTATAAAACCGTTAAAAAACCGTTCAGTTTTACCGGTTCACCGGTTAACTGCCGGTTCGACCGGTTTTTATACCAGTTTTTTGCCAAACGGTTTTGCACCTCAACCGAACCGACTAGAAGACCGATTCCCGGTTAATCCGGTTGAACCGGCCGGTCCGGTTCGGTTTTCAGAACAATGGATATTACCACTCCTACTTCCATAACAAAAAAAATTAGCTTCATTATGTGCCTCCAAAACTGTCACATTCAGATTCGAATCTGGTTTTAGTCAAAAGTGAAAAAGGAATTCATGTAGGGTATAGTATAGTTGTATTGTATTAATACAAAAAAAAATCACCAAAAAGGTCATTGTTGTCTAAAATCACTACTAATTTGATGCTGATTTAGTTTTCCAAAAAAAAAAAAAATAGTCATGCTATGAGTTAAAATCAAAGTCCAAATTGTGAAAAAAATTATTGCTATGGAAATTGTATTACTATGTTAACTAACTCCTACACAAATGGCAATAGAACAAGTAGGAACAAGTTTTTTTTGCTCTACTTTATCTCATATAGAACCCGTCATGTAATTATTCACGAGTTAGTTTCTGATGCATCTATATATAACCCTTCTACCATAAAATGAAGGGTAAGTTTTGTAATCAATAAAATACAGTATCGAATAGCATCAAGTGTAACACCCTACCATACAGAGTCTTATGCTTAAGTCATAATTCAGAGATGGCAAGGTATTACGACCTCTAAAACAAAAATTTAGTACGTATAGTAGTATGAATAATTGATTATAACTAGGAGCCTTTGTAGAAAAAGGGGGTAAACAAAAACCGTAACTCGAACGCACAACACTCCGATCGATAACGTAACGAGCAAAGGATAAGCCGACGCAAGATCATATATATAAAGAGTGTCAAAAACAGGAATATCAAGACTCAAGATCCGGCTGCGAAGATAACCGGTCCGAGCATAGCAATATATACATATAATAAAATAAGGAAAACCCAAAGGGACACAAATACAGAAAACCTATTCTCCAAAAATCCCCTCTAGAAGGAGTCATCACAGTTTGTATTATTTAATGGGGATAAAAGTATCTAAACAAGCATATAAACCAAAACAGAGTCCCGAGAACAAAGAATCTTTGCTAATCCAGAAGTCTCCAGCATGCCTCAACGAGAAGCCTCGCGTCCTGCATCTGAAAACCACAAAATCCGCATGGGTGAGAACCAGAGGTCCCCAGCATGGTAACAGCTTCCACATATATAATACATAATAATAGAGGAAAGTCGAAGGCAATCCTAGAACTCCCTCCAGATAATATCAAAGCTTATAAACAAGTTAAACCGTAAGTGGCAACTGACTAAAGATTCTTCAGTCTAACTAATACTTCCCTTTCCAATTCCTTCAGACCTCCCAACCACCAGCAGGAGTATAATATAGCAAACACAGTTATATCAGACAAGAGATTTACAAATAGGAACAGATAAGGCATTTAGGCAATTAGCAAGTAATATGCAGTCAAATAGGCAATCTCAAACAATTCATGTAGTATACTTATGATGCATGCCTGTCCCTAGTGGCTGATGATATCATCTGTCGGTTATAGAGCCAACCCGACAAGTCCTGGTAGCTAGCCATTGGACTGTCCCTCTGTCGTGCATCCCCAACTCGAGTTATACTCATCATAAGCTTGATCATAATCATGATCCATATCCATCACCCTCACTGGTGAATATTTATCCATCACCATCACTGGTGAATATTTATGGGGGCGAGCTCATCCGGGACTTTCACAGTGCCCGGCCACACTTACGACATAGGGTCAACAGAGCTTCGAGTCTCCACCTGGAGCACGTGGTGGGTAGCCACTGCTACTACCCAGGGAAACCCTCATCTCCGATGGTGGAAGTGCAAACATTCACAATTCATTCAACATCATATATGCATTTATACTTAGCCATAAACATGGCTCTGCTGTCACACGGCATAATCCAGCCATCCGGCTCACGGTTAAATCCATAACCAGCCAATTCATTAACAATTATGGCCCTTCGGCCCATGGCATAACAAGCACTTCCACCGCCATTCTCCGCATCTTACATAATCATCTTTGATCATCAATGATCATTCATTTTTCCCCTTGCTTCACTCGCAAGTTACCACATTCACTAGCCCTTTTTCTCATGCTAGGCATATCATAATGATTTAAGACATAAGTGGTGAGATCGGAGGCTTAGAAGTATGAAATTTGGCTTTTAAAACTCAAAAATTAACTTTGGGATGAAAACAGAGCCACGTGTACACGCACTCCACGCGCACGCGTGGATGGCCTTAAAACTCATCGACGCGCAAGCGTCATACGCGCGAACGCGTGGGTTGAAAATTAGCCAAACGGCGCGCACGCGTCAGCCACGCGTACGCGCGAATACATTGTGCCCCAGGCACAAAACTGGCACAACTCTGGCATAATTCTCTGGAAAATGGCTGGGCATTCGATGCAGCACATCGATGCGCTCGCGCACACCACGCGCACGCGTGGATGATGCTTTCTCGAAGAACGGCGCGTACGCGCCAAGTGCGCCTACGCACGAGGGGTCATTCTGCTAAAAATTTTCTAAGTTAAAAGCTGCAGAATTCACAGATTCAACCCCCAATCTTCCGACGGACATAACTTTCTCATTTTAAATCGTTTTTCACCCGTTCTTCGAACGGCATGGACGTCCCGGATCCAATTTCATTTCCAAACAGATTTGGCACAAATCAAAGATCCGTAGTCCAAGTTATGTTCCGTCAAAGTATGCCCAAAAAAAAAACCATATTTTCATTCAAAACCACAAAGTGCCATTTTCAAAACAAGCCACTTTCAACTCTTTTCAAAATCAATCAAAACGTGCCAATTTCAACCCTTCTCTTTGAAATCATTCAAAATGTACCAAAATCAACAACAAGCCATCCTCAACTCACACATTGACCCTTTACCAAAATTCCCAAAATCACCATTTAACCGTTTTACCACTTCTCAATCAAATGGGTAAAGGACAAACACAATATCATGTCATACATCCTTCCTCATCCCAATTTCCAATAATACCATTTTCCATCAACCATCATTATACATAATCAACATCATACTCACCATCAATCATGGTACCACCCATCAATTCAACCTCAATCATCCATCAAGCATATATCACAACATGCATTTCTCATATTTCACACAATCAAGGCATCAATATTCATAATCACATATATGAACACATCATATATCTCAACCATTCAACAACACCAACAATTCAATGCCTATCTTAGGGCCTCTAGCCTAAGTATTTCCTACCACATTACATATTAGATACGGGAAACCGAAACCATACCTTAGCCGATTTCCCAAGCTCAACCGGAGCACTTCCAAACCACTTGTCCACAAGCTCTCAAGGTATCAACACCTCCAAGAACAGATTTTATCACACAAAACCCTCTTCCAAGCTTTCCAAAATCACCAATCAAGCTCCAATATTCACATATACACAACCTAAGCCACAATCATCATACCCATACACAACATCTCAATGCCCAAACCTCATAGAACAACAAATTACACTAGGGTTGAGAATCTTACCACACCCAAGGTCCAAGGAGACAAGATTAACCTTCTCCTTCAAGAGAGTTGGGTCCTATAACATCAAAGAACCCAAAATCTCAACATTTTTGCTCATGAAACTCGAAATCAAGGGCTGGAATTTCGAACAGTAAAACGTGGCTTACCTCAAGATTGATTATATGGGTTTTGTAGAGCTCTCTGCGGTGAACGCGTGGCCGCAAACGGAGCGGCAATCGGAGCTCTAGATCAAAAGTTATGGTGGTTTGAAGATCAACCAAGGGAGAGAACTTGAGAGAGTGTTCTTCCCCCCTCCATATTAGTTTTCAGCATGTTTGAGTGTGTTGTGAGGAGAGAGAGTGCTGAAAACTAGGGTTTTGATTTAGTTATGTTGGGCCAAGGGCCCACTTTGGGTCCGGTTGGTCCGGTTTGGCCCGTTCGGTCCAATCTTGGTCCGATTTCTATAAAATTGGTACCGAAATTCTCGTCTCAATCTCCTCTATCACATTTAGCCATAAAAATAACATTTTTGGCTTTCTAGAATAAATTCTCATTTATGGGTTAATTAGCCGTTAATTAACTGGATCTTACATTCTACCCACCTAATTGGGAATTTTGCCCCCAAAATTCAAATTCAATTACCTGAGAATAAATGCGGATAATCCGTTCGCATCTCCGACTTAAGTTCCCAAGTGTGTTCCTCAACACCGCCTCGACTCCAAGCTACTTTGACTAATGAAACCTCTTTTCCGCGCAACCGTTTGATACTAGTATCATCAATTCTGACTGGAGCCACTGGAAGCGTCAAATCTTCCCTTAACTGAACCGATTCGGGTTCTAACACATGGCTAGCATCAGGGGTGTACTTCCGAAGCTGCGACACATGAAACACATCGTACAGGTTCGAAAGATAGGGTGGTAGAGCCATCCGATACGCCACCGGTCCAATCCTCTCCAGGATCTGAAATGGACCAATATATCGAGGATTCAACTTCTTCGCTTTAATCGCCCTACCTACTCCTGTGGTTGGAGTAACCTTAAGGAAAACATGATCTCTTGCCTCAAATTCCAAGGGCTTCCGCCTCTGATCGGCGTAACTCTTCTGGCGACTCTGCGCCGTAAGCATCCTATCTCGGATTTTCTTGACTTGTTCAGTGGTCTCAGCTATCATTTTCGGCCCCAACAAGCCTTTCCCTCCAGCTTCATACCAACATAGCGGAGATTGACATTTCCTCCCATACAATGCCTCATACGGAGCCATTCCGATGCTCGCATGGTAACTATTATTGTATGCAAATTCCACTAACGGCATATACCGATCCCAACTCGCCGGTTGGTCCAAAACACAAGCTCTCAACATATCCTCTAGTGTTTGAATCGTCCTCTCGGATTGACCATCTGTTTGAGGATAGTAAGCTGTACTCAAGCTTAATCGGGTTCCAAAAGCTTTCTGAAATGCACCCCAGAATCTCGAAGTGAAACGAGGATCTCTATCAGAGATTATAGTAGCAGGTACACCATGGAGTCTCACAATCTCCTTTATGTATAACCGAGCTAGCTCCTCAAGGGTGTAAGTCATCCGAACGGGTAAAAAGTGAGCTGACTTCATCAGTCGGTCCACAATCACCCATATAGCATCAAAACCAGTCCTAGTCCTTGGCAATCCCGACACAAAGTCCATTGCAATACTCTCCCACTTCCATTGCGGAACCTCTAAAGGTTGCAACATCCTAGAAGGTCTTTGATGTTCAATCTTTACCTTTTGACAAGTTAAGCACTTTGAAACATATTCCGCCACATCATTCTTCATACCCGGTCACCAAAGCATCGCCTTCAAATCATGGTACATCTTAGTACTTCCCGGGTGAATGGAGAATCCGCTTTTGTGTGCCTCCTTTAAGATATCTTGCCTCAAAGTGCCAACATCCGGCACAATGATCCTACCCTTGAATCTCCATAACCCGTCTTTTTCTTCCGACACTCTCCACTGTTTTCCTTGCTCGATAGCCGGTAACACCTTCCATAACGCTTCATCGTTTTCATGAGCCTTTAGGAGTTCGGACTTAAAGTCACTTGAGATTTCTAATCGGCTCAAACACAAGGTTCCAGATACTTCTCGAACACCAATTTTTAGACTCTCGAATCCCTTGAGCAACTTCTCCTCTTGAAGCATCATCCAAGACGCATATAACGACTTCCGACTTAACGCATCCGCCACTATATTCGCCTTTCCAGGATGGTAATTTAACTCAAAGTCATAGTCTTTCAACAATTCCATCCACCTCCTTTGCCTCATATTAAGCTCTTTCTGATCAAAGAGGTATTTTAAGCTCTTGTGATCGGAGAAGACTTGGAACTTAACCCAATAGAGATAATGCCTCCACACCTTCAAGGCAAACACGACCGCAGCGAGTTCCAGATCGTGCGTAGGGTAACTAACTTCATGAGGTCTTAACTGTCGTGAGGCATACGCCACCACATTATGATGCTGCATCAGCACGCACCCTAGGCCCTTTAACGATGCATCACAGTACACCTCAAAAGGCTCGTTCGGCTCAGGTAACACTAACACAGGTGCAGTAGTCAACTTTTTCTTCAATGTCTGAAAGCTCTCCTCGCACTCAGGAGTCCAAACAAACGGAGTGTCTTTGCGAGTTAACTTTGTCAACGGCAAAGCTAATTGCGAAAAGCCTTTGATGAACCTTCGGTAATAGCCAGCTAAATCCAGAAAACTCCTTATCTCAGTTACTGTGGTTGGTTGCTTCCAATCCATCACAGCTTCTACCTTAGTTGGATCTACGGCTATTCCCTTCTTACTCACCACGTGACCCAAAAACTTCACCTCATCCTTCCAAAACTCACACTTAGACAGTTTCGCATAGAGTTTCTTCTCCTTTAAAATCTGCAACACGGTCCTCAAGTGTTCTGCATGCTCTTCTTCAGTCTTGGAGTAAATCAGTATGTCGTCAATGAAGACAACAACGAATTTATCCAGAAACGGACGGAATACTCTATTCATGTAATCCATGAATACTGCAGGAGCGTTCGTCAACCCAAAGGACATTACAGTATACTCGTAATGACCATAACGAGTCCTGAAAGCGGTCTTAGGGATATCCTCACCCCTCACCCTTATCTGGTGATAACCGGATCGCAAATCGATCTTAGAGAAAACCCCAGCTCCTTGTAACTGGTCCATGAGATCATCAATTCTCGGTAATGGGTATTTATTCTTTATGGTGACCTTGTTCAGCTGCCTGTAATCCACACAGAGCCGCATACTTCCATCTTTCTTCTTTACCAGTAACACTGGAGCACCCCACGGGAAAACACTTGGTCGGATAAAGTTCTTACCCAACAATTCCTCTAACTGAGACTTTAGCTCGGCCATCTCTAACGGTGACATCCTATAAGGAGCACTTGAGATTGGTCCCGCCCCAGGCACCAATTCAATAGCAAACTCGACCTCTCGGTTAGGTGAAAATTCCTCAATATCATTGGGAAACACTTCCGAAAACTCACACACTACCGGAATCTGATCCAATCTTTGATCATCACCCGAAACACCCGCGGTTAACAACAAGATACCCTGACATTCGATTCCAGAACAGTTCACCACCATCAAATTCAAGTAATAATTATTCACCACAACCGGCCCTTTTGTATCCTCCGGCATAAAGTACACCGACTTGGTAGAACAATCAAGTAGGACATGGTTTTCGGATAACCAGTCCAATCCCAAGATAAGATCAAGACCGATCATCGGTAAGCAGATTAAATTATGGACAAAATCACGCTGCTTGAACTTAAACGAAATTTTCGGGCATCCTAGCCTAGTTACCATGGCTTCATGGGTAGCATTATACACTTTTAAGTCATAACCTAAGGTTACGATCTTCAACCCTAACTCATGGGCTTTCTCAAATACAATGAATGAATGCGATGCTCCCGAATCAAATAAAGCATTTAAAGTTTGACCAGCCATTTCACAGTTACCTCGAATAAGTGTCTCGGATCCCTCTGCACCCACAGCTGAGGTGGTGAACACCCGACCAGTCTGTTGTGCTTTCCCAGCACCTTGCTTTTGCTTCTCCGGACAACTTGCGGCTTTATGCCCCGCCTTTCCACAATTGTAGCACAAACCCCATCCGGCCTTGCATGGTACTCCCGGATGGTGACTCCCACACCTAGTACAAGCTTGATCATTCTGAGGCTGCTTCCCAAACCTTTTTCCTTGGGAGTAGTTGTTGTTGGGCCTCCTAAAAGAACCTCCCCTCTTGAAAGACGGACCTCTAGGTGCAAAGCTCTTCCCTCGGTTCTGTGGAAATGACCCCTTGTGACTTCCTTTCTCAGCGGCTGCCCTCTTCACACACTCTTCAGCAACCCTACACTTGTTCACCAACTCGGAGAAGGTCCTAATCTCCATTGGCCCCACCGAACCGAAAATATCGCTCCGGAGTCCTCCTTCGTACTTAACACACTTCCATTCCTCATATTCCACCGGAGTCCCTTGACACATACGAGAGAATCTGAACAGCTCCTCAAACTTGTCAGTATACTCAGATATGGACATAGCACCCTGCTTCAGCTACAACAATTCAAGCTCCTTGGCCGTCCTAGCAGAAGTCGGAAAGTACTTCTTATAGAACTCCTCTTGGAAGACATCCCAGGTGATATAATCATCACCCTGCTGCAGAAGGCGTCGAATACCCTGCCACCAATGCGACGCTTCACCAGTGAGCAAATAGGTAGCAAACTCCACCTGCTGCCCTTCAGGTACCACCTGCGCTTGCAGTGCTCATTCCATAGCTTGAAACCATGTATCGGCCTCAGTCGGGCTAGTAGTTCCCTTGAACTTTGGGGGATTAACCTTCAAAAAGTTCGCCAGTGTCATCGGGCCCTGAACTCCACCTCCGTCATTACCATGGTTGTTCATCTGTTGGCCAAGAGCCTCAGCAGTGGCTTGCATAGCAGCAGCCATGTTCTCCAACGCAGTCATAAAGTTCACCGGGTCATTAGGGTTAGTCTTCGGCGCACGAGCATTCGTATGTCCTCTCCCATGGCCTCTACCGCGTCCACGAGGTGCCATCTGGTCCCTATACACACCAAACAATCGATATTAAGTTGATCAGTCTCAATATCGGAAGTCTAGTGCTTCAAAGTCCCAAATGCATGCTCATGAATGTTTATGCCAATTATATCAACTAGATATACTAACATAACACACATACAGAGAATGTACAGAAGCATAGTCAGTCCATTCCTCAGGCTCTACAAGAACGAATTGCTCTGATACCATAATGTAACACCCTACCATACAGAGTCTTATGCTTAAGTCATAATTCAGAGATGGCAAGGTATTACGACCTCTAAAACAAAAATTTAGTACGTATAGTAGTATGAATAATTGATTACAACTAGGAGCCTTTGTAGAAAAAGGGGGTAAACAAAAACCGTAACTCAAACGCGCAACACTCCGATCGATAACGTAACGAGCAAAGGATAAGCTGACGCAAGATCATATATATAAAGAGTGTCAAAAACGGGAATATCAAGACTCAAGATCTGGCTGTGAAGATAACCGGTCCGAGCATAGCAATATATACATATAATAAAATAAGGAAAACCCAAAGGGACACAAATACAGAAAACCTATTCTCCAAAAATCCCCTCTAGAAGGAGTCATCACAGTTTGTATTATTTAATGGAGATAAAAGTATCTAAACAAGCATATAAACCAAAACAGAGTCCCGAGAACAAAGGATCTTTGCTAATCCAGAAGTCTCCAGCATGCCTCAACGAGAAGCCTCGCGTCCTGCATCTGAAAACCACAAAATCCGCATGGGTGAGAACCAGAGGTCCCCAGCATGGTAACATCTTCCACATATATAATACATAATAATAGAGGAAAGCCGAAGGCAATCCTAGAACTCCCTCCAGATAATATCAAAGCTTATAAACAAGCTAAACCGTAAGTGGCAACTGACTAAAGATTCTTCAGTCTAACTAATACTTCCCTTTCCAATTCCTTCAGACCTCCCAACCACCAGCAAGAGTATAATATAGCAAACACAGTTATATCAGACAAGAGATTTACAAATAGGAACAGATAAGGCATTTAGGTAATTAGCAAGTAATATGCAGTCAAATAGGCAATCTCAAACAATTCATGTAGTATGCTTATGATGCATGCCTGTCCCTAGTGGCTGATGATATCATCTGTCGGTTATAGAGCCAACCCGACAAGTCCTGGTAGCTAGCCATTGGACTGTCCCTCTGTTGTGCATCCCCAACTCGAGTTATACTCATTATAAGCTTGATCATAATCATGATCCATATCCATCACCCTCACTGGTGAATATTTATCCATCACCATCACTGGTGAATATTTATGGGGGCGAGCTCATCTGGGACTTTCACAGTGCCCGGCCACACTTACGACATAGGGTCAACAGAGCTTCGAGTCTCCACCTGGAGCACGTGGTGGCTAGCCACTGCTACTACCCAGGGAAACCCTCATCTCCGATGGTGGAAGTGCAAACATTCACAATTCATTCAACAGCATATATGCATTTATACTTAGCCATAAACATGGCTCTGCCGTCACACGGTATAATCCAGCCATCCGGCTCACGGTTAAATCCATAACCAGCCAATTCATTAACAATTATGGCCCTTCGGCCCATGGCATAACAAGCACTTCCACCGCCATTCTCCGCATCTCACATAATCATCTTTGATCATCAATGATCATTCATTTTTCCCCTTGCTTCACTCGCAAGTTACCACATTCACTAGCCCTTTTTCTCATGCTAGGCATATCATAATGATTTAAGACATAAGTGGTGAGATCGGAGGCTTAGAAGTATGAAATTTGGCTTTTAAAACTCAAAAATCAACTTTGGGATGAAAACAGGGCCACGCGTACGCGCACTCCACGCGCACGCGTGGATGGCCTTAAAACTCATCGACGTGCAAGCGTCATACGCGTGAACGCGTGGGTTGAAAATTAGCCAAACAGTGCGCACGCGTCAGCCACGCGTACGCGCGAATACATTGTGCCCCAGGCACAAAACTGGCACAACTCTGGCACAACTCTCTGGAAAATGGCTGGACATTCGATGCAGCGCATCGACGCGCTCGCGCACACCACGCGCACGCGTGGATGATGCTTTCTCGAAGAACGGCGCGTACACGCCAAGTGCGCCTACACGTGAGGGGTCATTCTGCTAAAAAATTTCTAAGTTAAAAGCTGCAGAATTCACAGATTCAACCCCCCAATCTTCCGACGGACATAACTTTCTCATTTTAAATCATTTTTCACCCGTTCTTCGAACGGCATGGACGTCCCGGATCCAATTTTATTTCTAAACAGATTTGGCACAAATCAAAGATTCGTAGTCCAAGTTATGTTCCGTCAAAGTATGCCAAAAAAAAACCATATTTTCATTCAAAACCACAAAGTGCCATTTTCAAAACAAGCCACTTTCAACTCTTTTCAAAATCAATCAAAACATGCCAATTTCAACCCTTCTCTTTGAAATCATTCAAAATGTACCAAAATCAACAACAAGCCATCCTCAACTCACACATTGACCCTTTACCAAAATTCCCAAAATCACCATTTAACCGTTTTAACACTTCTCAATCAAATGGCTAAAGGACAAACACAATATCATGTCATACATCCTTCCTCATCCCAATTTCCAATAATACCATTTCCCATCAACCATCATTATACATAATCAACATCATACTCACCATCAATCATGGTACCACCCATCAATTCAACCTCAATCATCCATCAAGCATATATCACAACATGCATTTCTCATAATTCACACAATCAAGGCATCAATATTCATAATCACATATATGAACACATCATATATCTCAACCATTCAACAACACCAACAATTCAATGCCTATCTTAGGGCCTCTAGCCTAAGTATTTCCTACCACATTACATATTAGATACGGGAAACCGAAACCATACCTTAGCCGATTTACCAAGCTCAACCGGAGCACTTCCAAACCACTTGTCCACAAGCTCTCAAGGTATCAACACCTTCAAGAACAGATTTTATCACACAAAACCCTCTTCCAAGCTTTCCAAAATCACCAATCAAGCTCTAATATTCACATATACACAACCTAAGCCACAATCATCATACCCATACACAACATCTCAATGCCCAAACCTCATAGAACAACAAATTACACTAGGGTTGAGAATCTTACCACACCCAAGGTCCAAGGAGACAAGATTAACCTTCTCCTTCAAGAGAGTTGGGTCCTATAACATCAAAGAACCCAAAATCTCAACATTTTTGCTCATGAAACTCGAAATCAAGGGCTAGAATTTCGAACAGTAAAACATGGCTTACCTCAAGATTGATTGTATGGGTTTTGTAGAGATCTCCGCGGTGAACGCGTGGCCGCAAACGGAGCGGCAATCGGAGCTCTAGATCAAAAGTTTTGGTGGTTTGAAGATCAACCAAGGGAGAGAACTTGAGAGAGTGTTCTTCCCCCCTCCATATTAGTTTTCAGCGTGTTTGAGTGTGTTGTGAGGAGCGAGAGTGCTGAAAACTAGGGTTTTGGTTTAGTTATATTAGGCCAAGGGCCCACTTTGGGTCCGGTTGGTCCGGTTTGGCCCGTTCGGTCCAATCTTGGTCCGATTTCTATAAAATTGGTACCGAAATTCTCGTCTCAATCTCCTCTATCACATTTAGCCATAAAAATAACATTTTTGGCTCTCTAGAATAAATTCTCATTTATGGGTTAATTATCCGTTAATTAACTGGATCTTACATCAAGTCTTAATTTTTTTGTTCTTTCAACCACTCTAAGATCACCTTTTTTCTTCAATTGTTTTATCTTTTTTATTGTCTCGTTCATTAATTCTTAATGGAATTGAGCTGCGTGAGATCCATGACTAAAATAATTGCTCTTCCCATACTCCTTCTAACACAAAATTTTCCTTTTTTTCTATACTAGATAAATTATATAAAATCATCACTTTTTTAAACGTGAGAGGAATTTGCTTTACACACTATAGGAGTTAACGACCTTGAAAATTATCTTTACAAGGATAAAGTTCTTCCTCAATACAGCCCTAATGCTAAAAAAGATGCAGAAATTGAATATACAAATACAAATAGAAGCTTCATGATCATATGTACTCTAGTATGTTTTCGTGGGTGTCCGTAATCATCCATATCCACCCCTAAAACCTTTAAAATTCAACGTATAAAATTAAATTTTAAAATTTATAAAACTGTCAACCGTCAACACCGTCCAAACATAAATTAAACTAAAACAAGAATCATACAATGTCAAATAGAATATATATATATATGGAGGAAATATAGGGAGCCAATGGAGTATCTGTACAATGTGTACAATGGGAGTTTAGGGATGTTCGATTCAGTAGGATATCAGATGTTTATTATCATTGGTACCCGGATGGTTATTCTGGATAGTATGAGTGTACTGTGTTTGAGAAATTAGTAGTATTTTATCCTGGATGTTCATTTTTTAACTCATATTGAGCCAAATAAATAACCCATTGTACATATTGTACAAATACTCTATTGGGTCCCTAGCGGGATTCTTTTATATATGTACTTGGATGGATAGGGCGGGCACATGAAAATCCAACCCCGATCCCATTCAATAATTCGTCTCAATGATGAAAATTCGTCCCGCATTGAATCGAATAATGACCCACATTGATCAGGATTAATTTGAATATTCGCAGATACGGATTGTTCTACGATTTCTACTCACGCGCTATTGTCTTCTCTCTTTGGAGAGAGAAAAGGGCAACGGGTGGTGGAGGTCTGTCATTATCACCTCTACCACAGCAGCAGTGGCTCTCCTCTCCCCTAAGTCCTTTTTGTTTCTGTTTCGGTGATTCTCATCCACCCTTCTCTTTTCTCTTATCTTTCCAACTGTCTTTCCCTTCCCATCTCTACCTTCTCCTTCCTTACTCTCTTACCTCTTCCTTCTTCTCCTCTTCTATTTTTATTTTTTTTCCGTATCCAATTTTTTCTTTAGAGATTTAAATTTCAATAATTCTCTAATAGTTAATTTTCTTTTCTTTTGTGGTGTCTTTTTATGAGTGTTTTAGTTATAGCAGTACAAAGACTTCAAATATGGCAGAAAGAAACAAACAAAAAATTGTCCTTTAGAGATATTTACAAATCAAGAAAATGTTTAGATTTACTCTAAAAAAAAGAAAAAATTATCCAATTGTACTATATAAATTTAAAAATAAAAAATATTCTAAAAAATTATAGAGGAATCAAATTCATAAACCATATCATGAAGTTATGAGAAAGGTGATAGAACGGAAGCTGAGATAAGAAACACAAGTAATAGAGAACCAATTTGATTTTATGCCAGATAGATCCACCACTGAAGCGATATACCTATTAAGAAGGATTATGGAGAGGTATCGTAGTAATAAAAGGGATCTACATATAGTGTTTATGAATTTAGAAAAAGCGTACAATAAGGTGCCAAAGGAGGTCTTATGGAAGGTTTTGAAAAGGAAGATAGTAAGGATCGCATATATTTGTACAATTAAAGACATATATGATGGGGCTACAACTAGTGTGAAGACTCAAGGTGGTGTGACAAGAGAATTTTCTATTGGTATAAGATTACACTAGGGATCATCTTTAAGTCCATACCTTTTCACATTAGTCTTGGAAGTACTCATAGAGCATATCCAAGAGCCTGTTCCATGGTGCATACTTTTTGCCAATGATATTGTTCTTAGGAGAGAGTCAAGGAAAGACCTAAATATGAAGTTGGATTTATAGAGAGAAGCTCTAGAAGTGTATGGTCTGCGCATAATGTAAACTCCGCTAAATTAGTAAATAATTAGTCAATAAATTAAATTTTAATAAAGGGAATTAAAAATGTGAATATTATACTAAATTAGGATAGACCTCATTAAAATAAGAATTTTGATACTAATTTCAAAGAATTTAGTTCAAGATTGGGCCGAATGGACTGAACCGGTTAAACCGGACCTAAAATGGGCTCTGACCGAACCCATTGGCCCAACACTTAATGAAGGGAGAGCTTCCTTCTTCCCCATTCAGAAAAAGGGGCGTTCAAACAGCCAAGGAGAAGAGGAGACTCCCAAACCCTTAATCCTCATTCAAACCTCCATATCTCCTCACTCCGAACTCCAATCGTCGCACCGTTTGCGGTTACACGTTCATCGCGTTGAAATCTACGATTCTACCGGAACAATTTCATAGGTAAACTACAATTTCACCTCAGTGTCTCTACCCCCCTTTGATTTTCGAAATTGTGAGCCTCTACGTTGAGATTTTGTCGATTTTGGTATTCTAGGTTCGATTTAGCTTGCGGAGCTTATCGGGCTTGGGTTGTTTTGTCTGTGGGTGCGGTAAGGATCACTAACCCTAGTCAATTTCTTGATTTAGTATGTTAGATATTGAATTTGGGTGTATATGTGTCATATATATGTGAATTAGGTTGTGTATATGTAATTTGAGCTTGAATTGTGTACATTGAGATCTTGGTGGAGTTTGGGAGACCTTGCTTTGGAGACTTTGGACTTTGAGGGTTGTGTTTGAAACCTTGGTGGTGTCTCGGTAAATACGCGAAAATCGACCAATGTATGGTTTAGGTTTCGCGTATTTAATATATAATGTCGTGTAAAAACTTAGGCTACAAGACTATAGGATAAGCTATAATAATTATGTGTATTGAATGTTTAGTAATTATGATATTGATTGATGATGGGAGTTAAACATGTGTTGGTGATTATGGTTGTGATGGGGTATAATGCCTCTTTGGTGTTTTGATATTGTTGATAAATTGATTATATATATATATATATATATATATATATATATATATATATATATATATTGAATTGCAGGCAATAGAGGCAAGAAAAAAATATTTGAAGAAAAATCTTCTATAGAACATGCATTAGTGTGAGAGAATTGTTGTTATGTGTATATTCAAAGTTGTAATTAAGAAAAATCTTTAATTATCTTGTTGTTGTCAATATGAATTACCATTGTGCTTACCATTTTTCTTGTGTTTACCATTGGTTGTTGTTAATATGAATTTTCATTCATAATTCATTTCGTCTCTTCATATCATTCATAATACTGTACCCTAAAGTATATCATCAAAGTAATTGATAAGAATAAAAATTAAATAAATTAAAGTTAGAGAGACACAGATTTACCTAATGTGTCTTTCATAGTCCTTTTCTAGTAATTAACTCCATTTTCATAATTCGATTCCCACTTTAACTAATTTGTTCTTTTTTTCAAAAGATTAATTAAATAACAAGGTCTAAGACATTGCTGTCAATAATGAACAAAAATAGTAAACAGCCTAATAAATTAAACTAAATGGTACTCATTGTTGTTCTTATTATGGAAGAGTTGCTAGCTAGTTAGATACGTATTCTCCAAGTGGTATTAATTTATCATTACAAAAAGAATGATGGCTCATTTGACATATATATGATGTTTTCGTAGGTTCCGTTGGCCATTCTTGTTGGCGTTACTCTTTAATTTGGACCTAACGTCCATTTGTTATATCCATATATGCATGGCTCATGTATGTATATATGTATAAATGAGTTAACTTTAGATTTATGCATTTGTCTAAAACGAGATTTATGTATTTATCCAAAACGATGTATATATAACTGTGTAAATTAGTAGCTATAATTTGTGTCTAGTATATGCATATTTGGCAATGAAGTTGCACAAAATATAATTAAACTCAAAGTCCTAGCTAGTAACATCAAGTTAAGGGGCAATTCATCAATTTATTAATACAATATATATATATATATATATATAGTCATTTTTTTTGTGGTTAAATATAGATATATATTTTATATATTATTTTATTAAGACATTAATTTTAATTTACAAATTCTCATTTTATTTTATGCGGTGCTTAATACCCTACTAGTTATTAAAATTACAACAAATAATAAGAGAGAAATACTAAATAAAGTCGAAAAGCTAATTTCAGTAAACAAAGGCACACCCTCCCATTAATAGCTAGGGCTTCACATCTCATGAAAGTGTTCTTTCTCTTTCATTGTCATTATGATCATCAACATTCTTATTTACAAGAATTTGTAATCATTTGATTTTGAACGGAGCATCACAATTTTTTTTATTTCTGTTAAATTTTTGAGTTGAAAACCTGGGAATTTGTGACGCACTTTGTTCTCCCACAATTTGAATTTTGGGTTTGAGTTTAGTTTTATATTTTTTCTGTCATAATCTTTTTTTCCTATATTTGAGAGTTAGCTTTGTTCGCCGCCATAAACTGTAAATTATATAAGCTAAAATTTTCGAGTATAATGAATCCATTACTTATTTAATATCTGTACATATTACTCTGTACCGTAGTAATCTTCCCTCCCCTTGAAATTATTATTCATAGTTCAATATTCATATTCATATCCATTCCATATTAGTTGTGCTAATTGTGAGATATATTAGATAGAGCTAGATATCCTTGGCTGTAAAATAGCAAGGTTCAAGTGTATGAAAAAAGAGAAGAGATTCTCTGAATAAAAAAAATTCGTTTCATTTTTACTTTTTTACTGTTCTGCCTCTGTTTTCTCCCTTCTTGGTTTCTCACCACAAGTTTTCTTTCTCCCCTTCTTCAACAAGTTTGATATGGTATCAGAGCTCTATCTAATATATCTCACATCTATGGCTTTTTAAATAGTATCCTCAATGAAACCATTTATATGTCTCAGCCTCCAGGCTTTACACACTCAAATCCCCATCTTGTATGTAAATTGAACAAAGCCATCTATGGCTTAAAACAAGCCCCTAGGGCTTGGTACCCCACCATTACTACTGCACTTAAACAATTTGGGTTCACTTGTACTAAGTCTGATCCTTCACTTTTTACGAAATTTTCTTCTAATTCTATTATCTATATACTCATATACGTTGATGATATGTTAGTGACAGGGAACAATGATACTGAAATCACTTATGTCTTAAAGTAGCTTCATTCAACTTTTCTTCTAAAAGATTTGGGGGACTTAAACTTCTTTCTTGACATCGAGGTTGTCACTCACTCACCTAATTTAATTTCTCTCAATCAAAGTAAATACATAAAAGAATTATTGTGTAGGGCTGGTATGCAAGATGCTAAACCGGTTAGCACTCCTATGATTAGCTCTTCGAAATTATCGGCAAATACAGGTACTCCTTTTGAAGATCCCAATTTGTTTAGATCAATTGTGCGGGGACTTCAATATGCCACTGTCACAAAACCAGGCATCGCATTTGCAGTAAACAAGCTCAGCCAATTCATGTCAAAGCCTAGCCAAGATCATTGGATGGCGGCAAAGTGTGTCCTTCGAAATTTAGCAGGTACAGTTGATCTTGCTCTTCAATTTTATAAGACTAATGATCTTTGTTTAACTGCCTTTTCAGATTCAGATTGGGCTACCGATGTTGATGATAGAAGATCTGTGTCTGGATACTGTGTGTACTTTGGAGCAAACTTGATTTCCTGGAAATGTTCAAAGCAACCAACTGTCAGCAGAAGCTCCACAGAGGCTGAATTTGTAATACCCGGTCTAACCGAAATTAATTAAATAATGAGTTAAATAGGAGCGAATATGGTTGAAAGATTTGGCAATTGGAATTTGATAATTTAAATATGATATTTGGATTCAGTGAATTTTTTCGAGTCGGAAAACATAGTTTTCTGCGTAAAAGCGCACAGTAGAATTTTGACCGGCAGTACCGGCTAAGATCTGTCTGGTACTACAGTTGAGGAAATTGATTATGAGTAAATAAGATTAAGGAATGAGGAATTATAATTAGGAGAGGTAGAAATTTTTAAAGTGCGATTTAGAGCGCTAATCTTAAAGGGTTTTGGCCTAAAATTGGGCCAACGGACAAAAATAAGTGAACCGGGCCTAAGTGGGTCCAAGACCCAACATATATAAACATTAGTTATGAGCATTTCAGCTCATTTTACCCTAAAAGGAAGGGTTGGGGCGCTGATTTGGGAAGAGAGAAGAGAAGACAGAAAATCTAACTCTCTTTGATCTTCAAACCACCATAACTTGAGCTACGGAGCTCCGATTGACGAGCCGTTTGCGGCCACGCATCGCTCTTCTCATCCTCTACAATTCTATCTAAGTTTTGTGATGAGTATTCCATTCATATCTGCCCAGTTTTCGAAATTTCCCACTGTTACACGTTTTTGGGTAGTTAGTGTTGAAATCTTGTGATTTTGGGTGTTTAGGGATACTCCAACATGGATTCTAAGCGGGTTATATCCCTACTTCATATGGGCTGAGGTAAGAAGTGCTCAAACCCTTGTGATTTGTCATTTTTATGAGTCCTAGGTTGATGTATGTATGTGATATTGGTTATGTTAGTGTATTTGGTGATGTTGGTGCACAATTGGGAGATTGGTATTGCTTGAGGAGCTTTGGTGAGGCTTGGAGCTAAGGTTGGTGAAGACTTCCAAAGAAGAGGCTCAATTGGTTTGGCTACAAGAGGTACGGTTTAAGTTTCATTTAAGTATCGTGTGGTGTGATGAGAATTTCTAGGCTAGATGCCCCTAGGATTAAGTTTGGATTGTGTAAATGGTTGGTGCTAATATGCATAGTTGGTATGTAACATGAATTTAATGATTGGGTTGAGAATTGTGTGGCCTTGTATGCTTGGTGTATTGAAAATTTGATGTATTGGGTAATGAGTATTGATTTGTGGTTTATGCATTTAAATTGTGAAATTGGGCCGGAGGCCGTGAATTTTGAGCCGGAGGCCAGAAAGAGGTAAGGAAGGTAAGTTGACGTGTGTATTATATGATGACACAAGTGATTGGATAAATTTCAGATAATGAATATATGAATGATTGGGTTGGTTATTGAATAATAAGGTTTGGGGAGTTAGAGTGTGGAATTTGGTAATTTTGGGTGAAATTATGTAGATGAGGTATGTTTAGTTTTGGTTGAGATATATTATGTGGTCATATATGTGATTATGATTATTGATGCCTTAGCTTGATGGTATGATGATGCATTAGAGATACGTATGTTGTGATATATGCTTGAGGAATGATTAAGGTTGATTTGTGGGTGAAACCACGTGATAGGAAGTATGATATTGATTATGTATAATGATGGTTGATTGGAAATAGTGTTGTTGAAATTTGGCATGAGGAAGAGTATATGATATGTAAATGTGTTTGAGTTTGAGCCACTTGGGTGAAGTGGGTTAAAATGGTGGGATGATGTTTTGTGAATTGTGGTAAAGTGTTAATGTGTGAGTTGAGGAGTCTTGATGTTGATTTTGGTATATTTTGATTGATTTCAAATAAAAGGATGAAATTGGCATGTTTTGGTTGATTTTGAAAAGAGTTGGAAATGGCTTGTTTTGAAAATGGTACTTTGTGGTTTTGTGTGAAAGCATGGTTTTTGGGCATACTTTGACGGGACATAACTTGGACTGCGGATTTTCGTTTTGTGCCAAACTTATTTAAAAGTGAAATTGGATCCGCGATGTCCATGTCGTTCGAAAAACGGGCGAAAAACGATTTAAAATGAGAAAGTTATGTCCGTCGGAAGATTGGGGGTTGAATCTGTGAATTCTGCAGCTTTTAACTTAGAAAATTTTTAGCAGAATGACCCTCCACGCGTAGGCGTACTTGGCGCGTACGCGTCGTTCTTCAAGAAGGCACCATCCACGTGTGCGCGTGGTGTGCGCGGGCGCGTCGATGCGCTGCACCAAATGCCCAGCCATTTTTCCGAGAGTTGTGCCAGAATTGTGCCAGTTTTGTGCCTGGGGCGCAAGTGCACCCAGGCGTACGCGTGGCTGACGCATACGCGCCGTTTGGCTATTTTTTAATCCGCGCGTCCGCGTGTATGACGCTTGCGCGTCGATGAGTTTTGTGGCCATCCACGCGTGCGCGTGGAGTGCGCGTACGCGTGGCCCTGTTTTCATGCCAAAGTTGATTTTTGAGTTTTAAAAGCCAAATCTCATGCTTCTAAGCCTCCGATCTCACCCCTTATATATTAAATCATTATGATATGCCTAGCAATGAGAAAGGAGCTAGGGGATGTGGTAACTTGCAAGTGAAGCAAGGGGAAAAGTTATGATCAATGATGATCAAAGATGATTATATGAGATATGGAGGATGACGGTGGAAGTACCGTGTATGCCATGAGTCGAAGGGCTATATTTATTGATAAATGGCTGGTTCTTGATTGAACCATGAGCCGGATGGCTGAGTTATTGCCGGGTTATGGCAAAGCCATTATTGGTTATGGCTGAGTATAAAAGCATATGTGATTAATGAATGAATGTGTTAAATGGATAATAATGGAGAATGTTGAAATGTGATGTGTGACCCTGGGTAGTAGGCAGTGGTGTTGTCCACTTGCTCCGGGTATGAGACGGAAAAGGATGTTTATGATAAATGAGTTAAATTATGGAGTTTTAAATAAATGAGTATTTGTGATACCTGGGTAGTAGTAAGAGTGGTGGTTCATCATGCTTGCTCCAGGTTAATGTTTGAGATTTGATAACAATGATGATTGCTTTTTAAACTGAACAAATATATGTTTTGAGATCCTGGGTAGTAGCAAGGGTTGTGGTTCGTCCCACTTGCTCCAGGTCAGAGATTGTGACGCCTGGGTAGTAGCGGCAGTAGTGGTGAATCCACTCGCTCCAGGTTGAGCTTTTAGACACCCGCTTGGGTAGTAGCCGCAGTAGTGATTATTTCACTGGCTCTGGGTTGAGCGGGCAGTAGCAAGGGGGTTGTAGCTCAAACTTACTTGCTCCGCAAGGGGTGTTTCTGTCCAATGGTTAGCTACCAGAACATGTCGGGTTGGCTATATAACCGACATATGATATCATCAGCCATAGGGCAGGCATTCATCATTTGCATATGTTTGAATTGTTTGGGTTTGCCTGTTTGTTTTGGATTTCTACATCATATATGCCATGTTACCTGACTATGTGCTACTTGTTCTACTTGTACCATATTTGTGTATTACTTGCCTGTATTGCTTGTGTTTGTACAACTGAGAGGCCCCTCATGCTGGTGTCGGTGGATGTTGAAGGCTGTTCTTGATGAGATGAATTGATGATGCAATTGCATGATGATGATCATTATTGAATGAGATAATTTGAACTCCCTGGGTAGACGCAGTGATGTGGTTTCACTAACTCCAGGTGAAGGTATGATGTATTGATATAGAATTGTTGAGATAGAACAACTGGTGATAGTTTTGCTTATGATTCTGAGTCTGATTCGTGGAAGAGTCAGCGAGTTGGGAAACATGTGAAACATGAATTAGATTTAGCACTCCCTTATGACAGTTGCCTATTCATGGATTAGCGAGAACCTAGGATGGATAATTGGTGAAGAAGTTTAGGATGCTTAGTGAGTTTTTATTGCAGTGCATTGTATTTATTTGACACTTTTACCGTACTGGGAACCCATGGGCCTGGGGTTCTCATTCCGTATATATCTCTTGTTTTTCAGATACAGGTCCAGGTTCTCAGAAGTGAGTTGTGGGTCGTCTGAGAGACGGCGAAGATCTTTATTTTCTCTCCTTGTGTTTAGATTAGAATCTCTCCACCTTTGTTTTGAAAAAATTATATTATGTATTGAACTCTTTTGAATTTGCCTATAGAGGCTCTCATGTTTCCTTCGGGAGAGATTAGGATTTACTGTTGTCAACTACTTTCATACTGTATCCTAGCCGGCCTAAACTTCGCGGGTCGCGACTAGTGGCTATTTACTTATGTTATATATATCTATCTGTTACCTACCTCTTAATCTCCTCTACGCCTTATCCGTATATCACTTTCGGCTTCACGGTTTATCTTTTGTTGTCGATACGTGAGTGACACGTCTTCGCGATTTTATTTCTACTCTTTTCAGGCTTCTCAATTAATACTCCTTTCGAATTACCTACTTTTATATATTAAAAATCCACCTGAGAGTCGTACCACCGTAATATCATTGACTTATGACTCGAGCATAAGGATTTGAATATTAGGGTGTTACATTATGGTATCAGAGCAGTTTGTCCTCGTGAGCCTGAGGGATGGAACTGCTTATGCTTCAATGCATACTCTGAGTCTGTGCCTGTGCTAGTTAGGGTATCTAACCGATACATCTAGCATGAAGTCCATGAGTGTACCTTTGGTACTTTGAAGCACTATACTTCCGATATTGAGACTGATCAACTTGATATCGATTGTTTGGTGTGTATAGGAACCAGATGGCGCCTCGTGGACCCGGTCGGGGACGTGAGAGAGATCGTACTAATACGCAGGAATCGGAAATCAACCCGAATAACCTGGTAAACCTTATGGCGGCATTGGAGAATATGGCTGCTGCTATGCAGGCCACCGCGGAGGCTCTTGGGCAACAGATAAACAATAATGGCAATGGCAGAAGGGAAGCTCAGGGCCCGATGACATTGGCAACCTTCTTAAAGGTTAATCCACCTAAGTTCAAGGGAACCACCAATCTGACTGAAGCTGATACTTGGTTTCAGGCCATGGAGCGAGCACTGTAAGCGTAGTTGGTGCCTGAAGAGCAGTGTGTTGAATTCGCTACCTATCTGCTCACGGGGGAAGCATCGCATTGGTGGCAAGGGGCTCGACGTCTCCTGCAACAGGGGAATGATCCTATCACTTGGGATGCCTTCTAGGTGGAATTCTATAAGAAGTACTTTCCGAATTCTGCCAGGACAGCCAAGGAATTGGAGTTACTGCAGCTGAAGCAAGGTGCTATGTTCGTATCTGAGTATACAGACAAATTCGAGGAGCTATTCAGGTTTTCCCACATGTGTCAGGGAGCTCCGGGAGACTTCGAGGAATAGAAATGCATTAAGTATGAAGGAGGACTCTGGAGCGACATCTTAAGTTCGGTGGGACCAATGGAGATCCGAACTTATTCAGAGTTGGTGAATAAGAGCAAAATTGCTGAAGAGTGTGTGAAAAGGAGGGTTGCAGAGAAAGGAAGTCATAGAAAGCACAACGAAGGATGCGCACCAAGGGGTCGAGAGTTTAAGGAGAGAGGATACGTATAACACTTTCCCCAAGGACAGAATAACTTTGCGACGAGTGAGGAGTCCCAAAGGAACGGTAAGGGAAAACGGGCAGCGGCTGCTTCTGATGTTTCAAGCTGTCAGAGATGTGGAAGTCATCACCCAAATAGGCCGTGCCGATTGGGGTTAGGTGTATGTTACAAGTGCGGGTTACCAGGGCATGTATCAAGAAATTGCCAACAAGGAGAGAGTCAGGATGCGGACCGATTGCGACAGTAAGATTGAGGTAATTGCCTTAATAAAAATGGATAAATGCCTGTGATGTAAATGACTTTCTGTTGAGAATGATGTGTTGTGTTTGTTATGTAGTTGGTTGATTTCTGGATTTTTGGTGAAACGGATTGAACCCGTGACTTTTAGTTCCTTTGATTTAAATAGATAAGGGATGGTCCTAAATGATGGATTTGGAAACGTTGATTTGAATTGTCGGTCAAGTTAAGTGGTGGTTTAGTACTTGAGGAAATAAGTGATGAAACTAATACTTGACGAGAAATCAAGGTGGCATAGCGAAAGCTTGCTAAAGCGTTAGCATAGTATGGTAATAAGGAAAAGTGGAGTATGATTGGAAATGCTTTATGCTTTGAGTACTTAAAAGTTTAGTGAGCTTATGCAGATAATAATTCTAGGTAATTGGAATTAATTGCGGCTGTGAGCCTTGATGGTTCTGAAATGGATGAGGAAATTATCATTGATGCGTAATCGGATTTAGATGATGATTGAGTGCAAGTTGTCGTGTTCGAGAGATGAGTGCTATGATGTTTGGTCATGGTGACCTTGGATTTAAATCAAGACTTATAATGATCGGTTTTAGAGGAATAGTTTGGAAACCTTTAAATTGCAATGCTGATGCGGTACTGAGATTGGTTTGAGGGAACCCGTGACGGGTGGTAAACTCCAATTATTGGGAAGGTGCTGTTAAAATTTTTTTTTCCAAGAATTTGAAGGAGTGTTGGTTATAGTTTCGAAAAGGACCTTTGATTTGAATAACTTTAACAAAAGAGATGTGTTTCAAATGCTTTTATAGATTATTAAAGTAAGTCGGATTCTTAAGATTTTGTCAGCTTGTTAGTCCAAACTCATTTGAGTTCTAAAAATGAAGAAGGCTTTGATTAATTATAGTGATGTGGGATGATGGCTATGATTAACAATGATGGCAATATTATTGATGACATGATTTGAGATTTAATAGGGTGTGAGTTGATGAGACGATAAAAGTAAGGAACGAGGCTGTTGGTCGGCGTTGAACGAATGACCGAGACCCTCAGAGATAGAGAAATCAGAGCGCGGCAACAGAAGTGCGCAGAGTAAAAGGACCTTGGAACTGTTATACGATGGATATAAAGGCAGACTACGCTCGCGTACTCGCAGTGATGGATGGAATTTTTGAGGGCGAAAATTTCTGTTAGGGGGGTAGAATGTAATACCGGGTCTAACCGAAATTAATTAAATAATGAGTTAAATAGGAGCGAATATGGTTGGAAGATTTGGCAATTGGAATTTGATAATTTAAATATGATATTTGGATTCAGTGAATTTTTCCGAGTCGGAAAACATAGTTTTCTGCGTAAAAGCGCGCAGTAGAATTTTGACCGGCAGTACCGGCTAAGATCTGTCTGGTACTACAGTTGAGAAAATTGATTATGAGTAAATAAGATTAAGGAATGAGGAATTATAATTAGGGGAGGTAGAAATTTTTAAAGTGCGATTTAGAGCGCTAATCTTAAAGGGTTTTGGCCCAAAATTGGGCCAACGGACAAAAATAAGTGAACCGGGCCTAAGTGGGTCCAAGACCCAACATATATAAACATTAGTTATGAGCATTTCAGCTCATTTTACCCTAAAAGGAAGGGTTGGGGCGCTGATTTGGGAAGAGAGAAGAGAAGACAGAAAACCTAACTCTCTTTGATCTTCAAACCACCATAACTTGAGCTACGGAGCTCCGATTGACGAGCCGTTTGCGGTCACACGTCACTCTTCTCATCCTCTACAATTCTATCTAAGTTTTGTGATGAGTATTCCATTAATCTCTGCCCAGTTTTCGAAATTCCCCACTGTTACACGTTTTTGGGTAGTTAGTGTTGAAATCTTGTGATTTTGGGTGTTTAGGGATACTCCAACATGGATTCTAAGCGGGTTATATCCCTACTTCATATGGGCTGAGGTAAGAAGTGCTCAAACCCTTGTGATTTGTCATTTTTATGAGTCCTAGGTTGATGTATGTATGTGATATTGGTTATGTTAGTGTATTTGGTGATGTTGGTGCACAATTGGGAGATTGGTATTGCTTGAGGAGCTTTGATGAGGCTTGGAGCTAAGGTTGGTGAAGACTTCCAAAGAAGAGGCTCAATTAGTTTGGCTACAAGAGGTACGGTTTAAGTTTCATTTAAGTATCGTGTGGTGTGATGAGAATTTCTAGGCTAGATGCCCCTAGGATTAAGTTTGGATTGTGTAAATGGTTGGTGCTAATATGCATAGTTGGTATGTAACATGAATTTAATGATTGGGTTGAGAATTGTGTGGCCTTGTATGCTTGGTGTATTGAAAATTTGATGTATTGGGTAATGAGTATTGATTTGTGGTTTATGCATTTAAATTGTGAAATTGGGCCGGAGGCCGTGAATTTTGGGCCGGAGGCCGGAAAGAGGTAAGGAAGGTAAGTTGACGTGTGCATTATATGATGACACAAGTGATTGGATAAATTTCAGATAATGAATATATGAATGATTGGGTTGGTTATTGAATAATAAGGTTTGGGGAGTTAGAGTGTGGAATTTGGTAATTTTGGGTGAAATTATGTAGATGAGGTATGTTTAGTTTTGGTTGAGATATATTATATGGTCATATATGTGATTATGATTATTGATGCCTTAGCTTGATGGTATGATGATGCATTAGAGATACGTATGTTGTGATATATGCTTGAGGAATGATTAAGGTTGATTTGTGGGTGAAACCACGTGATAGGGAGTATGATATTGATTATGTATAATAATGGTTGATTGGAAATAGTGTTGTTGAAATTTGGCATGAGGAAGAGTATATGATATGTAAATGTGTTTGAGTTTGAGCCACTTGGGTGAAGTGGGTTAAAATGGTGGGATGATGTTTTGTGAATTGTGGTAAAGCGTTAATGTGTGAGTTGAGGAGGCTTGATGTTGATTTTGGTATATTTTGATTGATTTCAAAGAAAAGGATGAAATTGGCATGTTTTGGTTGATTTTGAAAAGAGTTGGAAATGGCTTGTTTTGAAAATGGCACTTTGTGGTTTTGTGTGAAAACATAGTTTTTGGGCATACTTTGACGGGACATAACTTGGACTGCGGATTTTCGTTTTGTGCCAAACTTATTTAAAAGTGAAATTGGATCCGCGATGTCCATGCCGTTCGAAGAACGGGCGAAAAACGATTTAAAATGAGAAAGTTATGTCCGTCGGAAGATTGGGGGTTGAATTTGTGAATTCTGCAGCTTTTAACTTAGAAAATTTTTAGCAGAATGACCCTCCACGCGTAGGCGTACTTGGCGCGTACGCGTCGTTCTTCAAGAAGGCACCATCCACGCGTGCGCGTGGTGTGTGCGGGCGCGTCGATGCGCTGCACCAAATGCCCAGCCATTTTTCCGAGAGTTGTGCCAGAATTTTGCCAGTTTTGTGCCTGGGGCGCAAGTGCACCCAGGCATACGCGTGGCTGACGCATACGCGCCATTTGGCTATTTTTCAATCCACGCGTCCGCGCGTATGACGCTTGCGCGTCGATGAGTTTTGTGGCCATCCACGCGTGCGCGTGGAGTGCACGTACGCGTGGCCCTGTTTTCATGCCAAAGTTGATTTTTGAGTTTTAAAAGCCAAATCTCATGCTTCTAAGCCTCCGATCTCACCCCTTATGTATTAAATCATTATGATATGCCTAGCAATGAGAAAGGAGCTAGGGGATGTGGTAACTTGCGAGTGAAGCAAGGGGAAAAGTTATGATCAATGATGATCAAAGATGATTATATGAGATATGGAGGATGACGGTGGAAGTACCGTGTATGGCATGAGTCGAAGGGCTATATTTATTGATAAATGGCTGGTTCTTGATTGAACCATGAGCCGGATGGCTGAGTTATTGCCGGGTTATGGAAAAGCCATTATTGGTTATGGCTGAGTATAAAAGCATATGTGATTAATGAATGAATGTGTTAAATGGATAATAATGGAGAATGTTGAAATGTGATGTGTGACCCCGGGTAGTAGGCAGTGGCGTTGTCCACTTGCTCCGGGTATGAGACGGGAAAGGATGTTTATGATAAATGAGTTAAATTATGGAGTTTTGAATAAATGAGTATTTGTGATACCTGGGTAGTAGTAAGAGTGGTGGTTCATCACGCTTGCTCCAGGTTAATGTTTGAGATTTGATAACAATGATGATTGCTTTTTTCAACTGAACGAATATATGTTTTGAGATCCTGGGCAGTAGCAAGGGTTGTGGTTTGTCTCACTTGCTCCAGGTCAGAGATTGTGACGCCTGGGTAGTAGCGGCAGTAGTGGTGAATCCACTCGCTCCAGGTTGAGCTTTTAGACACCCGCCTGGGTAGTAGCCGCAGTAGTGATTATTACACTGGCTCTGGGTTGAGCGGGCAGTAGCAAGGGGGTTGTAGCTCAAACCTACTTGCTCCGCAAGGGGTGTTTCTGTCCAATGGTTAGCTACCAGGACATGTCGGGTTGGCTATATAACCGACATATGATATCATCAGCCATAGGGCAGGCATTCATCATTTGCATATGTTTGAATTGTTTGGGTTTGCCTGTTTGTTTTGGATTTCTACATCATATATGCCATGTTACCTGACTATGTGCTACTTATTCTACTTGTACCATATTTGTGTATTACTTGCCTGTATTGCTTGTGTTTGTACAACTGAGAGGCCCCTCATGCTGGTGTCGGTGGATGTTGAAGGCTGTTCTTGATGAGATGAATTGATGATGCAATTGCATGATGATGATCATTATTGAATGAGATAATTTGAACTCCCTGGGTAGACGCAGTGATGTGGTTTCACTAGCTCCAGGTGAAGGTATGATGTATTGATATAGAATTGTTGAGATAGAACAACTGGTGATAGTTTTGCTTATGATTCTGAGTCTGATTCGTGGAAGAGTCAGCGAGTTGGGAAACATGTGAAACATGAATTAGATTTAGCACTCCCTTATGACAGTTGCCTATTCATGGATTAGCGAGAACCTAGGATGGATAATTGGTGAAGAAGTTTAGGATGCTTAGTGAGTTTTTATTGCAGTACATTGTATTTATTTGACACTTTTACCGTACTGGGAACCCATGGGCCCGGGGTTCTCATTCCGTATATATCTCTTGTTTTTCAGATACAGGTCCAGGTGCTCAGAAGTGAGTTGTGGGTCGTCTGAGAGACGGTGAAGATCTCTATTTTCTCTCCTTGTGTTTTGCTTAGAATCTCTCCACCTTTGTTTTGAAAAGATTATATTATGTATTGAACTCTTTTGAATTTGCCTATAGAGGCTCTCATGTTTCCTTCGGGAGAGATTAGGATTTACTGTTGTCAACTACTTTCATATTGTATCCTAGCCGGCCTAAACTTCGCGGGTCGCGACTAGTGGCTATTTACTTATGTTATATATATCTATCTGTTACCTACCTCTTAATCTCCTCTACGCCTTATCCGTATATCGCTTTCGGCTTCACGGTTTATCTTTTGTTGTCGATACGTGAGTGACACGTCTTCACGATTTTATTTCTACTCTTTTCAGGCTTCTCAATTAATACTCCTTTCGAAATTACCTACTTTTATATATTAAAAATCCACCTGAGAGTCGTACCACCGTAATATCATTGACTTATGACTCGAGCATAAGGATTTGAATATTAGGGTGTTACAGAATTCAGGGCGTTGGCAGCTACTTTCTCTGAGTTAATATGGATTCAAATCCTACTTAGTGAGCTAAAGCAGCCTTGTACTTCATCTCCCACAGTCTTTTGTGATAACATGTCCACTGTATTATTAGCTTATAATCCCATCTTGCATGAGAGAACAAAACATTTTGAATTGAATCTGTATTTTGTACGGGATAAGGTGATTCAAGGACAGCTTGCTGTTACTCATATTCCAGGCTTAGAACAAGTAGCAGACATTATGACTAAGCCCCTGTCTCCATTGCTATTCAGCAAGTTCAAGAGCAAACTTCGGTTGGCACAAAAGCCTCCCTAAGTTTGTGGGGGGATGTGAGATATATTAGATAGAGCTAGATATCCTTGGCTATAAAATAGCAAGGTTCAAGTGTATGAAAAAAGAGAAGAGATTCTCGGAATAAAAAAAATTCATTTCGTTTTTACTTTTTTACTGTTCTGCCTCTGTTTTCTCCCTTCTTGGTTTCTCACCACAAGTCTTCTTTCTCCCCTTCTTCAAAAGTTTGATACTAATTTTGTTTAAATGTTGAAATTTTTTTGGCTAGTTGCTCAATCACCACAACAATTTATACAATACCAGAAATAATTGGCTCAGCAGCAAAGTTTTATTTTTATTATCATATACATATTATTTTATATTAGTTACATATTTTCTTTTTTTGTCATTAAATTTTGATATTTTTTTGGTGATTTTTTTTAGCACTAGAATTTCAAATGCATTGGGAGCTAAAAATTCAAGAGAGGTACGAGTGGTGGTCATAGCTCCCATAACTCTTGTAGGCTCACAGGCTCTTTTAGTGAGTTCAACCATTTTTAGATGCCAAAATATTTTAAGATATTTTTTTAGCTATGAACAAGATGTGTTAGATTATGTCACAAATATGGTTCCCATAATATATGTTTTTATTATATTAGACACTTTACATGGTACCTTTTTAGGTTTGTAATTTTATTTTCTCTTAGCATTATTATTTAATGCACAATTTATATCTTTCTATGAAATGTAACACTTAGTCATGTTAATATATAGATATTGCTATAGGATGTGATTGGCAAAAGTTAGGAACATATGTGAACCTTGGAGCTTATTATGTTTTGGAAATTTCAGTTGCTATTATATTGGATTTTTGGGTACAGTTGAGAGTTAAATGTTTGTAGATTGGAATAATAAGTGGTACTTTCTGCAAAGTAATTCTGCTTTCTCTCATTACAATAAGTATAAATTGAAAAAAATAGGTTTGTCCTCATTTTTCTAGTTATTAGAGTCTGTTTAGTTAATTGACTTCTTTTCTATTATTTAAAATGTTGGAAAAAACATATTTTAGTTGTTACTTCGTGCACAATAGAGGCAGAAGAAAAAATATTTAAAAGAAGATCTTCTATAGAACATGCATTAGTGTGAGAGATTAGATTTAAATGTTTAAGATGATATTTATTATGAATATGTATTAATGTGAGAGAATTGTTGCTATGTGTGTATATTCAAAGTTATAATTAAGAAAAATCTTTAATTATCTTGTTGTTGTCAATATGAATTACCATTGTGCTTACCATTTTTCTTGTGTTTACCATTGGTTGTTGTTAATATGAATTTTCATTCATAATTCATTTCGTCTCTTTATATCATTCATAATACTGTACCCTAAAGTATATCATCAAAGTAATTGATAAGAATAAAAATTAAATAAATTAAAGTTAGAGAGACACATATTTACCTAATGTGTCTTTCATAGTCCTTTTCTAGTAATTAATTCCATTTTCATACTTCGATTTCCACTTTAACTAATTTGTTCTTTTTTCAAAAGGTTAATTAAATAACAAGGTCTAAGACATTGCTGTCAATAATGAACAAAAATAGTGAACAACCTAATAAATTAAACTAAATGGTACTCATTGTTGTTCTTATTATGGAAGAGTTGCTAGCTAGTTAGATACGTATTCTCCCAGTGGTATTAATTTATCATTACAAAAAGAATGATGACTTATTTGACATATATATGATGTTTTCGTAGGCTCCGTTGGCCATTCTTGTTGGCGTTACTCTTTTATCTGGACCTAACATCCATTTGTTATATCCATATATGCATGGCTCATGTATGTATATATGTATAAATGAGTTAACTTTAGATTTATGCATTTGTCCAAAACGAGATTTATGTATTTATCCAAAACGATGTATATATAACTGTGTAAATTAGTAGCTATAATTTGTGTCTAGTATATGCATATTTGGCAATGAAGTTGCACAAAATATAATTAAACTCAGTCCTAGCTAGTAACATCAAGTTAAGGGGCAATTCATCAATTTATTAATACAATATATATATATATATATATATATATATATATAGTCATTTTTTGTGGTTAAATATAGATATATATTTTATATATTATTTTATTAAGACATTAATTTTAATTTACAAATTCTCATTTTATTTTATGCAGTGCTTAATACCTACTAGTTATTAAAATTACAACAAATAGTAAGAGAGAAATACTATATAAAGTCGAAAAGCTAATTTCAGTAAACAAAGGCATACCCTCCCATTAATAGCTAGGGCTTCACATCTCATGAAAGTGTTCTTTCTCTTTCATTGTCATTATGATCATCAACATTCTTATTTACAAGAATTTGTAACCATTTGATTTTGAACGGAGCATCACAAATTTTTTTTATTATTTTTGTTAAATTTTTGAGTTGGAAACCTAGGAATTTGTGACGCACTTTGTTCTCCCACAATTTGAGTTTTGGATTTGAGTTTAGTTTCATATTTTTTCTATCATAATCTTTTTTTCCTATATTTGAGAGTTAGCTTTGTTCGCCGCCATAAACTGTAAATTATATAAGCTAAAATTTTCGAGTAAATGAATCCATTACATATTTAATATCTGTACATATTGCTCTATACCGTAGTAATCTCCCCTCCCCTTGAAATTATTATTCATAGTTCAATATTCATATTCATATCCATTCCATATTAGTTGTGCTAATTTTGTTTAAATGTTGAAATTTTTCTGGTTAGTTGCTCAATCACCACAACAATTTATACAATACCAGAAACAATTGGCTTAGCAGCAAAGTTTTATTTTTATTATCATTTACATATTATTTTATATTAGTTACATATTTTTTTTTTGTCATTAAATTTTGTTTTTTTTTTTTTTTGTGATTTTTTTAGCACTAGAATTTCAAATGCATTGGGAGCTGAAAATTAAAGAGAGGTATGAGTGGTGGTCATAGCTCCCATAACTCTTGCAGGCTCACAGGCTCTTTTAGTGAGTTCAACCATTTTTGGATGCCAAAATATTTTAAGCTATTTTTTTAGCTATGAACAATATGTGTTAGATTATGTCACAAATATGGTTCCTATAATATGTGTTTTTATTATATTAGACACTTTACATGGTACCTTTTAAGGTTGGTAATTTTTTTTCCTCTTAGCATTATTATTTAATGCACAATTTATATCCTTCTATAAAATGTAACACTTAGTCATGCTAATATATAGGTATTGCTATAGGATGTGGTTGGCAAAAGTTAGGAACATATGTGAACCTTGGAGCTTATTATGTTTTGGAAATTCCAATTGCTATTATATTGGATTTTTGGGTACAGTTGAGAGTTAAAGGTTTGTAGATTGGAATAATAAGTGGTACTTTCTTCAAAGTAATTATGCTTTCTCTCATTACAATAATCTCTCATTACAATAAGTACAAATTGAAAAAAATAGGTTTGTCCTCATTTTTCTAGTTTTTAGAGTCTGTTTAGTTAATTGGTTTCTTTTCTATTATTTAAAATATTGAAAAAAAAAACATATTTTAGTTGTTACTTCATGCTATAATTTTTTTTTTGAATTGCAGGCAATAAAGACAAGAGAAAAGATATTTGAAGAAAGATCTTCTATAAAACATGCATTAGTGTGAGAGATTAGATTTAAATATTTAAGATGATATTTATTATGAATATGTATTAGTGTGTGTGTATATTCAAAGTTATAATTAAGAAAATTCTTTAATTATCTTCTTGTTGTCAATATGAATTACCATTGTCCTTACCATTTTTCTTGTGCTTACCATTGGTTATTGTCAATATAAATTTTCATTGATAGTTTATTTCGTCTCTTCACATCATCCATAATACTGTTCTTGAAATTATTAGTTTGAAGACAGTCAAATGTGTGCTTGAAAGTCGAAAGTGCTTGATAGAGTAAAGGAGGAGAGTGGAGTTAGTTAGTCTTCATTCAGCTGTTTAGTTTGTTAGTTTGTTACAGAGTTAGTTTAAGTTTGCTGAGCTGGCACAGATAGTTTCACATACTCTAGAAGCTTCTATGTATGTCTATAAATAGTGTAGTACAATTGTGAGACTGTGATTTTTCACTTCGAAGATGCAATAACATGCACCCCCTCTTTCTCTGAGTTCTCTTTGTCTTTCTCAACTTCTTCACTCTCATTCACTAGTTTCTTATACCTTTCATGGTATCAGAGCTAGGTTCCAATGGAAAATGAGAACAATGCCATGGCAGCTTTAGGGAACACTCATAGCTCAGCACAAACGGCGAGCGCACCTGGATTTGTTGCAAATCCCATCTACATGAAGCTGGACAGTGATAATTTTCTGCAATGGAAGGATCAAGTAGAGGCAATGATTGAAGGTAATGATCTATTGAATCACATCACTTGAATTTCAACGGTGGAAAAGGCAAGATGCTTTACTCAAGTCTTGGCTTCTTGCTTCAATGACAAAACCCTACATTACTTGAATGGTTGGCTGGATGTTTACCTATCAGATCTGGAACAGGTTAGAGACTCATTTCGCTTCACAAATCAAAGCTAGAATCATGCAATTAAGGAACAAATTGAGCACTACTCACATAGGTCCATCAGTAAATGAGTATGTGTTGTCAATAAAAGGCACAATTGGTGCATTAGTGTCAGTAGGAGAGATAGTGAGTGAGAGTGATCATGTCAATGCTCTGCTCCATGGCCTGACTGAAGAATATGCACCTTTCCTCACCTCACTGCTAACAAGACCGCAGGGAATCACAGTTGGAGAATTAGAGGCAGTGCTTTTTGCTAATGAAAGCATGTTGGAAAGGTTCAGAAAAACTGAGCTGAATCAGGCAGCATATGCAAACATAGCACAGGCCAACTATGCGAATCAAGAAGGTTTGCAAGAAAGCCCTCAATATCAAGCAAATTGGACTCAAACAAGAAATCTTCGAGGAGGTTTTATGTAACACCCTCACTATCAGAATGTCACACTTCCGACTGCGCTACTCTGATAGCAAAAAGTGTTACGACAACTTTATATACTTAATATTAAAATAGGAGCCTTTGACTCGACACCACATCGCTGATTTCTTTTTAAGCCGGAAATAAATGATTTATCTTAAAAAAAACAAATAGGCATAGATTTATATACCAGACTTCTTACATAATAGCTTATAATGTAATATACATATAAAACATATAACTCCTATCCCTCTTACAAAATTTTAATAACAAAGACGAGGGAAGAAAAATTATCTAATTAATACAATATCATATAAACCAAAACGTAGTATAACTTTTCATAATGCTCCTTCATCCAATTTCTGAAAAGGTAAAGCTGTAGGGGGGTGAGAACCTAACCACACGGTCTCACCACGGAGTTTCAGAATTGTCATAAGATATTTAATAAGAAAACTGTTTTCAAGCTCAGTGATTATCATTGCTTTATGAATCTTTTAAAAACCAATAACTAATCATTCAAAACCTTTTCAAAGAAACAATATTTAATCTTTCAGAAATCCAAAACTTTCTTTTCTCATAAGAAAATCTTAATCAGAAACCAACCACGCAATCAATCAACACAATCACTAATTCAGTACCAAAGCTCATTCTCAAAAGTAGCACACCAGGTCAAACACAGGCAAAATAGACAAGAAAAGCACAGGTTTAGGTAGCAGTTACAGCAAATAGTTCAGGTAGTAGTTAAGAACAGTTTAACTATTAGGCAAACCAAAACAAATTCAAACCCAAGCAAAGCATACAAGTGCATATGATGCATGCCTGTCCTATGGCTAATGAGCTCATCTGTCGGTTATACAGCCAACCCGACAAGTTCGTTTTGCTAAACCATTGGACTGTCCCCCGACGTGCATCCCCATGAGTCTATGCATAGCTTTTTCTCATATATATATCAAATCGCTCAATGGGTGTACCATTCCCGGGAATTTATAAGTTCCCGGTCATCCTTACGTCGTAGGGTCAATAGAGTATCGAGTCTCAACCTGGAGCAAGTGGTGGCAAGCCACTGTGTCTACCCAGGGAAACTCGTGTCTTAGATAATTCAGATTCATAAGCCGTATGAATAATTCATTCAACATTCATCAATATCTAAGTCATTCTAAATATCATCATCATTCATCAATCCATATCTCATTTCCAAATTCATTCAAAAATCATATTTCAAAGACAATCCTCATCATCCTTCTTTCCATTCTGTTCATCAACAATCCCAATTCAAAACATAATTCTTTCTTTGATAAATAAATTAATCTTAAAACATATAATGTTTAAAACCAAATCTTTTTAAATAATTACTTCAAACGAAATTTCCAATTTTTATAAAATTTCGGCAGCATCTCCTCTAAAACTCGGACTTTGCCACCCTTTTCGGGTCTCATCCAAACATTCCTCAAACCCTTTCTCAAATAATTCCAAATCTCAATCATTTTCCGAAATCCAACCATTCTAATATCAAATTATTTTCAAATCCAACTATTTCCAATAATAAATCCTTTTCAAAATTAAACCAGCTCAAATATTAAATCATTCATAAAATCAAACTAATTCAAATTTAAACCGCGTCCAAAATTAATTTATTTTCATATTTCAAATCATTTCCAAAGCCCGATTCGTTTACATTATCAAAATAACTACAAAACCAAGAAAACCCACTTTTCATAATAATCAACTAAATAACTTTTCAAACTAATTTCTTTCAACAATCCCACACTACTCAGGCAATCAAGCAATCAGTCCTTCAGTCCAGCAAACAACCATATTTATAAGACAATCATAATCAAAGATATATGTTTCTCACATTAATATCTATTTATAACAATTCTGTAAGATAAAATAAATTTAAAAAAAACCCTACCTCGATAAGTCGAAACACATAGCTCAAACGCCTCACAAAGTTCCTTTCGCCTCAACTCGAATTGACAGCAACCAAAACCTCGGCTCCGCTTGCTGTCTCAAAAGCAGAAACAGCTTCAAATGCCACAAACAAACTCGGATTCTAACTCCTAAAACCATTAACATCGCAAATACTTTATTACACTGAACAAAACACTAACGCAGGGACTTTCGACACAGAAATACTTACTGAACTAGTGAAACGAAGCAGCCGCGAACTTCGAGCACGACATGCAAGCATCGATATACAACCCTATGACAGACAATGCCACAACACCTCAGCGTAAAATAATAGAATACTGACTAAAAGGCTTTTTGAAATGAAAACGCTTACCGCAACAAAGGAAGAGCGACTAAACCGAGTAGCGGCAGCTCCGATGGTGGTCCCGGCAACACCCACGCCACACCCGGTGACCAGAACGGTAGCAACAACGGTGCAGCAGTTTAGAACAACAAGCAGTGGCGGCGGACGACTGAAATAAATGTGCAGTGATCATAAAGGTTCCCAGAATCCAAAAGAACAGAAACCAAACTTAAAACCCTTAACGGCAGTGCGTACTCCGGCGGCGGTAGCGGGGTTTCGAGCGACAGAAGCGGTGGTGGCTGGCGCGGGTCTCTCATTTCTCTCCTTTGCTCCCGTGCTTTCTCTCTCTCTCACTCTGTGCGACCCGATGGCTTCCTTCTCGACGACACGGCGGTGGCAGACACGGCTGTGAGATGCGATGACCGCGCGGCTGGCTTCGCGTTGGACGGCGACGACAGGATAGCCGAGCAGCGGCGACAAAGGCACGGTGGCTCCAAGCCCGCGACCTCCCCTCACTCGCGAGCCATCTCTCTTCGCGATCTCAACGGTGACGGCCAACAGAAGTGGCAGCTTCCTAGATGGCGGCGGCGGCGCAAGCAGCAGGAGGCAGCGGCGGCGCAAGCAGCAGGACACAGCGGCAGCGGCAGTCCGCGATGATGGCGCGACCTCCTCCACCGACGCTCCCCTGTTTCCCTCTTTCTTTCTTTTCTTAGCGCAGCTGCTGCTGCTACTATGGGTATTGTGTGTGTTGTGTGTGCAGCTAGGGTTTCATTTTCGAAAAGGAAAAATGTGGTTTGATTAGAGTTAGGGTTTGTGTATAGAATTGGAAATTTTGGAGTTTAATTTGAAACTAATTGAATTCTTAAAATTTATTTTAAAACATTATTTGCTGTATCAAATTGCTATTTGATTTTTACTCGAATACTCTAATTTAAAATATAATACAATATAATTAATTTTCTTTATTAACAAAACCTAAAGTATTTATTTATAAAAATATTATCATATAAAAATTTTATTATTTTACAACTACTAATTTTATAATTTAAATATAGGAAATAATTCGATAATTGCAAATTAGATAAAATTCTAATATAAATAGCCAAATATCATTATTTATGAATTAATCATAACTATCTTTAATTACCTTTAATAAAATAATTTCTAAAATTAAAAATATAAATAAATATATATAATTTGAAATTAAATTAAAATAGGACTTTTCAAAAGTTATGGGTCTTACATTTTAGAGGAAGAGGAAGATTTGACAGAGGAGGACGGCATGCCTCTGGATTTAGAAATCAACAATAATTTGGTGAAAGGCAACAACAGTTTGATGACAGGTCAAGGAATCAACACTATGGAAGAACACAGAATTATGAGAGATCACACTATGATTGGCCTCAGTGTCAGCTGTGCAACAAGGTTGGCCACACAGCCAAAACCTGTTGGTACAGGTATGAAGAAGATTCACAATCTCAGGTTTCAAATCAATTCCATGGAAGGACCAACAACAGGCCTCAGAAAATTGAGCAACTAGGGCCAATTACAACCATGTGTTAGCAAATCCAGCAACTCTCAATGAGTCTGTGTGGTACCCAGACTCAGGTGCAACACATCATATGACATCTGTCCCTCAGAATGTGGCTGAAAAGGAGAATTATGATGGTCCAAAACAAGTAGTTGTTGGCAACGGAATAGGTTTGAGCATTAATTTTGTTGGAAAAGCATATTTTAAAACTGAATTGAGCTCTAAAACTCTTGTTATGCAGAAATTACTACTAGTGCCTGATATAACCAAGAACTTACTAAGTGTCTATTGTAACACCCTACTACACAGAGTTTTACGCTTAAGTCGTAGAACAGAGGTAGTGTGGTGTTATGGACCTATAAACAGTAAAATATATATATATAATAGTGGAAAAAGATAATATACTAGGAGCCTTGAAAAACGGGTAAAGCAAAATCGCAAAATAAAAAGCGCAACGCTCAAGAAATAGAACTACTTGCGTGCTAAGAAACCTAAAGATTATAGATAAAATTAAGCAAAAGAACGAAGAGAGAGCCAAGAATACAGTAAAACTAGCTCCTGACTCAGCCCGCGAAGCCAAGGCTGGCCGGAGGATATATATATATATATATAAACATACATAAGTATCCCCAAAATACCAAAATAAACTCCTATCTCTCCCTCAACCTCTAAGAGGAGCAGCATACACAAGTTACTTGGAGAGTAAGCTAAATACATATATACATATATATACAAACAGAAACCAAAATACACCCAAGAACTACTTTGCCTCAAGGATCCAGACGCCTAGCGAGGAGTCTCTCGACCTGCATCTGAAAAACAACAACACAGTATGGAATGAGAACCGGAGGTTCTCAGCATAGTAAAAGTGCCATGCGCATAATAAATAAGGTCCTGAGAATGCCATAGGCAATCCTAGAACTCCATAATTCAATTATCCAACTTAATTACTAAACAGAAGCCATAAACAGGGGTAGGTATTCTAACTTTGTCTAACTTACTCAATTTCAAACCTAACCTAACACCAAACCATTTCGCCTTTTCCTCCATCCCTCCAACATCCATAATGCAGCAGAAACAAGCAACCAAACAAGTTCACGTACAAGTAATGAGCAGATAGTACAAGTAGCAAATATAACAGGTAGCAGGTGGTATATATCAATTAGGCGAACCCAGGAAATGCATAGCAATCAAAACAAACAAATGCATATGATGCATGCCTGTCCTATGGCTGATGGGGCCCATCTGTCGGTTATCCAACAAACCCGACAAGTCCGAAAACCTTAGACTGTCCCCCGTCACGCATCCCCAAGAGTCTATGCATAGAGTTCACATTCATTCATCATATAATCACTCAATGGGGGTTATCCATACCTGGGAATTTATACGTGCCCGGTCACCCTTACGACGTAGGGTCAACAGAGTATCGAGATTCAACCTAGAACACGTGGTGGCGAGCTACGATTCTGTTACCCAGGGAAACTCGTATCTCAGATATCATTCATAAGCCATTCCATATTTATAATCAATATATCATCATTTAGCAAGCCTTGGCATTAAACCTCTTTAATATTCTTATCTTCTTCATATAAGCCATCATTTACCTCTTACTTCACCCTCAAGTTATCCTATTTTCCTAGCTTCTTTTATCCACTGGACCTAGAACCATACTTTAAGCCTTAAAGGGAAGAAAATGGAGGTTTAGGAGTGAAAAATTGGTTTAAAACAGTTAAAATTGGTTTTTTTGCAGCAGGCAGCAGCCACGCGTACGCGTGAGTCATGCGTACGCGTGAATATGCACACACGCGTACGCATGCTTCTCGCGCATGCGTCGCCAAAATTCCACGCCACGCGTACGCATGAGCCACACGTATGCGTGGATGGGCGTTTCTAAAAAAAATGGGCAGAATGCCCAAAAAGCTTGCTGCAACCAGTTTTGCCATCCTGTAACACAGATTTATGTATCAATTTTCCATTGTCCATAACTTTCTCCTCAAAATTTTATTTTTCACAAAATTGATATCATTTAAAAGCTTACAAAACCATCTTGAATTTGCAATAAATCACAACTCAATCCAAAATTTGAGGAGTAAATTATAGACTTACAAAGTTCATCAAAAATTGGTTTTTAACCAATTCTCAACCAAACCTCATTTTCATCAACTTATGTTCCTTACCATTAAAATTTGCATTATACTACCATGTCAGCCCATTTCATCAACAACCATTGCCAATATAACCTCTAACCAATTTAACAAATCTTGATCATCAATAAATATCAACATTTACCTCATACATCAATAACCCCTCTTTTATTTATAACAACTCTTCACCTATACCACCCTTCATCATATATTTATCAACCCTCTATCAACATATAACAATTATCCATTAACATAAATCAACCCTTCATTAACACATATCAACATCTCCAACAACCCCTCATGAATAATATCAAACACACATGTATAATGCTAACAAATCATGACCATAACTACCATCACTAACTCAATTTCAAGGGTACACAATTACAACTTCAACTCCTCATAATTCTAATACATACTCACCAACAATTTATTCCAACAACATTACAAAACTAATCATTAAATGTAATTAACCAATTCAACTTATCCTATGGTTCCTCTAACCTAAGTTTTCACAACACCGTAAATATTAAACGTGCGAAACTTAAACCATACCTTGGCCGATCACTTTGTATCACTCAAGGCAGCCTCACAAGCAAAACACAGCCCCTCCAAGCTCAAATAAACCAGCCACAAACCAAGCCTTGATCACCAATAAGCCTCCAAATACTCCCAATTCAATTTCAATGCATATATACCCACTTAATTTACACCTAATTCATATACATGTTTCAAATTCAGTTTTTCCACTATAAATGCAAGATTGAACTAGGGTTAGGATGTCCTTACCATACCCATATGCTCAATAGCTTGAGCCCATAAGTCCCGGAAGCTAACTTGAGCCTAAAACACAAAATTGGACAAGATTTCACTATAAGATTTCAATTTCACCAAAGAAAGGAAAATAGAGATTCTGAATCAAATATGAGGCTTACCAGTGAAATTGATCTGATAGAAAGGTAGAGCTCGACGCGCTGGACGCGTGGCCGCAAACGGTGCGGCGATCAGAGCTCAAACAAGGAAGCTACGGTGGATCAAAGATGGTGAGGGTTTGAGAGCTTCTCCTCCCTTCCCCAAATCTGTTTGTATCGTTGCATGCAAATGGAGAAGGAGCTGCTGTTTTGTTTAAATGTTTGGGTCCGATTGGACCCACGGGCTCGCTTTAGGCCCCAGTTCAACCGGTTCAGCCTTTCGGTCCGATTTTGGGCCAAATTTTTGAAATTTATATCAAAATTCTCGTTTTGACAAGCTCTATTCTATTTTGATATTAGTTTTGTATTTTTAATTTTCCTAATTAAAATTCAATTTATTGACTAATTATTTACCGATTTTAGCGGGGTTTACATCTATCAATTTTGTCGTGGCAATAATGTCTTTTTCGAATTTCACTTTCATGGTTGCTGTGTCAAATCTCAGGATTCTAAGGAACTGCTCTTGAATGGAACTGTTGAAAAAGGCATGTATATGCTGCTGAATTTTCATCCTGTACACCCACCTGTTGCACTTATTGGCTTGGTGGAGTCAATTTCAGATAAATTCATGTTATGGCATGCTCGTCTTGGACATGCCTCACATAATGTAGTCTCAAAAGTTTTATAGCATTGTAATCTCCCCTTTTCTTCAAATAAGTTGCTTTGTCCCTCTTGTTGCATAGGCAAATCTCATTTTTTACCATTTACTGATTCTCAAACAGTGTATCATGCTCCCCTAGAGCTTGTGTATTCTAACATTTAGGGACCAGCCCCAATTTCTGATTGCAATGGAAATAATTACTTTGTCAATTTTATTGATGCATATTCCAGATTCACTTGGTTGTATTTGATTAGAAGTAGAGCTCAATTGAAAATAGTGTTTTTGCATTTCTAACATATGGCTAAACTTCAGCTTAATGCCAAACTAAAAGCTTTTCAAAGTGATAATGCTGCAAAATATGTCAGTTTGTCCAAAATGTTGTAAGAACAAGGCATTATTCACATGTTTTCATGTTCAAAATGGTACAGCTGAGAGGAAGCATAGAGGTGGAAATGGGCTTCACAATGCTTGCAGAAGCTTCTATACCGCTCAAGTTTTGGGATGAGGCTTTCAGTACAGGGGCACAATTGATCAATATTCTTCCAACTCCAGTGCTGAATGGGGTGTCCCCAGCTGAGAAATTGTTCAATAAGCAGCCCCCTTATGAGAACCTCAAAGTCTTTGGCTGCCTATGTTTTCCACATTTAAGGCCCTACAACAAAAACAAGCTTGATTTTAGGTCTTCACCTAGTGTGTTTCTTGGTTATAGCACCTCTCATAAAGACTACAAATGCCTCACAAATTCCGGAAGAGTGATCATCACAAGGCATGTGGTGTTTGATGAAACTACCTTCCCTTTCAAAGACCCAGCCTCAGAATTTCATGAATTTTCTGAATTTAATTCAGAACCTACAACTAATGCCTATCAGCCACCACCATGCATTCCTATCATTCCACGTCCACAGCCAGCCCCTTCCATTTCTGTATTCCCAACACCACCCTCAGTTACCATTCCATCTCACACCCCTCCATCGACCTCTCTTAATTTTGGTGCACCTGTTTCTCACTGTCCCACTTTACCTCTGCCAACAAGTTCTCCCATTATATCCAATTACCTGCAGCCTTCTTCCTTCACATTACCCTCCCCAAATTCCTCCCATAGAACACCATCAGACATACTGGTCCCAATCCCAATTTCTGATTTAGAAATAGTCCCTCCACCAGTTAGCTCTGTTAATACTCACCCCATGGTGACTAGAGACAAAGCTGGCATTGTTAAGCCTAAACTCTTTTGTGCGAGTGTAGAACCAAGATCTGTCAAGCAGGCATTAGAGGATCCAATGTGGAAAAGGGCCATGGATGCTGAATTTGCAACTCTTCAAAAGAATAATACATGGAGGATTGTTCCTCTCCCAATCGGCAGAGAAGCCATAGGGAGTAAGTGGGTATTTCGGCTCAAATACAATGCTGATGGCAACTTGCAAATACACAAAGCTAGGCTTGTTGCTCAAGGGTTCTCCCAAAGGCCTGGGTTTGATTTTACAGAGACATACAGTCCGGTTGTAAAACCGACATCCATCCGAGTTATACTCACAATTGCATTGGCAGAGTCATGGTCTATACGACAACTGAATGTAAACAATGTATTTCTCCATGGTGAGTTAAGTGAGGATGTCTATATGAGGCAACCAGAGGGATACATTGTTGGTGATGGCACATTGGTGTGCAAACTTACAAAGGCCCTCTATGGATTAAAGCAAGCACCAAGGGCTTGGTACTTCAAGCTCTCCGCTGCCCTTCGCAGTTTGGGCTTCTCAGCCACCAAATCTGATGTTTTAGTGTTTGTCAAGCACTCTCCAGCCTCACTTATCTATGTTCTCATCTATGTTGATGATATTATCATCACTGGCAACTCGGACAAGGAGATTTCTGAAGTGACTCAATGACTAAACTCTACCTTTGCTCTAAAAGACATGGGGCCTCTACATTACTTCTTAGGAATTCAAGTAACTTGAACTAGTGATGGTGGAATGCTTATGTCACAAGGTAAATATGTACAGGATTTGCTGGTTAAAACAGGAATGAAGCCTCTACTTTGAAGATTCAAGCCACAGGAGGAGCTAAATGTGACAACCATCAATTGTATCGCTCAATGGTGGGGAGCCTGCAATACCTCACTATCACAAGACCTGAGCTGTCGTTTAGTGTGAATAAAGTAGCTCAGTTCATGCAAAATCCACTAGAGACACATTGGAAATTAGTTAAACGATTCCTGAGATATGTTAGTGGGACTGCAACTTATGGCTTGAAGCTCAACAAAGCCCCATCCACTTCATTTCTAACACTGGCAGACTACTGTGATTCGGACTGGGCAGGTGATCCCAATGATCGAAAATCCATTGGGGGATTCTATGTCTACTTAGGCATGAACTTAGTATCATGGCATTCAAAGAAGTAAGGAGCAGTAGCAAGATCCAGCACTGAAGCTGAGTACAAGGCATTAGCGGATTTGGTAGCTGAGTTAATATGGATAAAAGGCTTAGTAGGTGAGCTAAAGTGGAGGATATCTAAAGCTCCCATTGCTTACTGCGAAAATCAAAGTGCAGTGCTATTGGCTGCCAATCCAATCCTCCATTCAAAGATAAAGCACTTTGAAATTGACCTGCATTTTGTGAGGGATTATGTGACTAAGAATGAAATTCGGGTTAGCCATGTGCCGAGCTCAGTCTAAATTGCTGATACCTTCACCAAGGCTCTCCCATCAACAGCTTTCCTCAATCTCAGAGACAAACTCAAAGTGCAGAATTCTAAAGATTCTGCCTCTGTGAGTTTGAGGGGCCATGATAGAGTAAAGGAGGAGAGTGGAGTTAGTTAGTCTTCATTTAGCTGTTTAGTTTGTTAGTTTGTTACAGAGTTAGTTTAAGCTTGCTGAGCTGGCACAGATAGTTTCACATACTCCAGAAGCTTCTATGTATGTCTATAAATAGTGTAGTACAATTGTGAGCCTGCAATTTTTCACTTCGAAAATGTAATAACACGCACCCCCTATTTCTCTGAGTTCTCTGTGTCTTTCTCAACTTCTTCACTCTCATTCACTAGTTTCTGATACCTTTCAGTGCTGATTTGCATATTGCATTATCTAATAGATCGTCTGCAAAGATTGGAAAATAACCATGACTTTTTTATTTGTTGATTTCTTGGAGGTAGAACCAAAGTCAATATTAATTACATTCCAACCAAAGGGAGATTACATTATGTTACCTAGATTATTTTTTTATCAATGGTAGATGTAGGCTTATTTGTTATAATTTTTTTTAGAAAAATAAGTTATTCTCATTGTTGAAGAGAATGAAAAATTTCTTTAAAATATCAGTTGAGTTATTACACTTTATATACTATGTACTCCTTATGTACTCCCACTAAAAAAATTATAACAAGTAAAACTACATCTACCATTAATAAAAAAATAATCTAGGTAACATGTTGAAGAGAATGAAAAATTCCCTTAAAATATTTGTTGAGTTATTACACTTTATATACTGTTAAAAACAAGAGACTAAACTGGAGAAAGGATTTTTGTATTATTGAGTGTATTCAAGTTGTCTATTCAAGTTATCCGAAATAATACAATATAAAAGGATATTTATAGGTACTAAGAGAATCGTAATAATAAAGATGTAATCTCCTATAATAAATATTCAAATATACTAAATAATACTGATTGATCCTAATTATATTCTAACATCCCCCCTCAAACTCAAGTGTCAACTTGAGTTTGAAACTTATTGAAAACAACGAATAGAACGGGTACATACGGAACTGCCAGAAGGAAGCGCAGACGGAACTATCGCTTGTCAAGCGCAGATGGAACTGCTGCTTGTCTAAAGGAAGTGCAGATGAAACTGCCACAAAGAAATGCAGACAGAACTGCCTCAAGAAAATATAGACGAAATGCAGACAGAACTGCCACGATAAAACGTAGACGGAACTGCCTAAAGAGAGCAAAAATTATATGATTTCTTCATGAGAATAGGTAAGCAGCAGATGACAATGGTGTTTGATCATTCAACTCAGAAAAACACAAGACAGAGAAAATAGGCTAGTCGGTGAGGTGAAAAAACATCAAAGGAGTAACAAAAGGAAAAGAAGAATTGCATAGAAAAAATGCAAAAACTACTGTGAAAGGAGGATACCATGGCTCTGATACCATGTTAGAAACAAGAGACTAAACTGAGAAAGGATTTGTGTATTATTGAGTGTATTCAAGTTGTCTGGAATGATACAATATAAAAGGATATTTATAGGTACTAAGAGAATTGTAATAATAAAATGTAATCTTCTATAATAAATATTCAAATATACTAAATAATACTGACTGCCATAGTTGGTGTGAGTGTTCTAATACTAGAGGCAAGTCCTTAAAGAAGGTTCATGAAATGTTTTGTTCTGAATGCACGTGCTCTGATACTGGTGGCAAGTTCTTGAAGAAATGAAATGTTTTACGCTAAATGGACGTGTTCTAATACTTGAGGCAAGTCCTTGAAGAAGGTTTATGAAATGTTTTTCCGACTTCAACGACTATTGCCTCTAGTGATCATGTACACAATGTAGGTACCGACTTCAACTAGAAAAATGCGAAATGGTTGTACTCGGCTTTTCACAACCTGAACGCCATGGTTGGTGCGAGTGTTTTCATACTGGAGATAAGTCCTTGAAAAAGGTTCATGAAATGTTTTACCTTGAATGCACGTATTCTGATACTAGAAGTAAGTCCTTGAAGAAATGAAATGTTTTACCCAGAATGCACGTGTTCTGATACTAGAGGCAAGTCCTTGAAAAAGGTTCATAAAATGTTTGGCTTACTTCAACGACTATTGCCTTCAGTGATTAGTACATAATGCATGTGTTGACTTCAACCAGCAAAATGTGAAATTCTGGTACTCCACTTTCCACAACCTGATCGCCATGGTTGGTGTGAGTATTAGTTTTTATCCTTTTTGTTCTTTTACCTTCATATTTTTTATTTTAAAATTAGATTATTTTGAGAATGTTCTCTGAAAGTCTTTGCTAGGCAACAAGCCAAAAATAATGCATAGGTTCTATTCATTTTTATATAATGATGAATAAAAAGAGAAAAATAATTAAACAATGAAGATAGTAATGATCAGCTGCAACGAGGGACCAATATTTTTACGTATTTCACTTTTTTTCCACTAATATTTTCCCACCTCACCATTCCACAAAACGTTCAGCATATTATGAAATGGAATAGAATTATAAGTTTAAAGAACCTCTTTTTTACTGGCATGTATAAATGATCCATGACCATGCACATGTTCTTAGTTTGTTTTCTCATCCACCATCCTCAGGAACATTTTCAACAATAGCTATTCATCACTCTTATATTCCTTAGCTTTTTTATTATTTAAAATGAATAATAAAATACTAGTTGATTTATATATGCTAAAGTATAGCATCATTATTATTGAAAATATATGTTTGAAGACAATTTTATTTAAATATATAGAACACGAAAATATATACAATTGCTACAATAGATAAATACAAGCAAAAGCTAAGATACATTATTATTATATATTCTCAAATTTCTAATTATATAATAAAACCAAGTCTAACAACATAATTCAGAGTCATTACTGTTTCTGTTCATATAATTAATATTTAGACATCTCACTGTTTTAATTTGTTTAAAATATTTATATTATGCTACAAACCACAATGATACAAAATACATGATTAACTAGAAATAATAACATATATATAATAATTCAACAGCATGCTATTTCATTCCTGATAAAGAATGCAACAGGCCATCATGAATATTTTTAAATATTATTTAAATGATTATGTAAATAGAAGAATTTGATTAGTTAATAATAAAAAATATTATTAATATATTAAAAATAAATTCTAAATTATTTTACATTGTTGTGTGTAAAAAAAGATAAAATTATATTGTTATATTATTTTATATGTTAAAAATATAATAATTTATGTGCTCATTTTATTAGTTTAAATTTTTTAAAAAAATAATTGTGACCTAGTATCAACGCTTCTATGACTTAAAAATATAAAGTTTTTTTGGATAATTTTGTTAACTGAAATGTATTTTTCATGGATAATAGTAAAAAAATATTTTTATTTTTTATTTTGTATAGATTTGTCAGCATTCTAAATATTTAATGATAGAAATTATAGTTTATCCCAAATAAAAAGAGAAAGAAAGCTTAAGCAAAACTTCATGTAAACCCAAAAAGAAATTATTGCAGAAGAAAAAAAAAAGTAGTTTCCTAATTGAAGCTCTGGTTTCCTACATGAAATTGTTAGTGTTTTTGGAGAGTTCTGCAACTAACGATTCCAAGTCAGAAAGGTTTTTGAGAGGACAAGGATGCATGGTATGATTGCGAGGACTGAAACTGATGGTTGTTGTTATGGAAATTATTCTGATTGAAATTACCTTGAGGAGAATTGTTGTTGAAATTTGGTTGCATCTATGGTTGATTTTTCCATTCAAATTTGGGTGATTCCTCCACCCCGAATTATAAGTCTTGAAAAAAAAATCAATTATTGGGAGTCTAGATACATTGCCCATGTAATTGACCTGTTTAAAAGGAAATTGACTATAATCATAACTCTCACCTTGAGAAAATCTACCACTCATATCACAAAGAGCATCTTGGGTATTAATAGCTGAAACTTGTAGTCCACCCAAGTGTTGAGTAATGACATTTATCTATTGGGACATAGCTCTATTCTAAACAAGAATGGTATCCAAAGCATCTAACTCCGTGAATCCCTTCCTCATGGCAGTCCTCTCAGAGGAGTATAAATACTGGTTATTAGCAATCATCTCAATCAACTCGAGAGTCTCTTCAGTGGTTTTCTTCATATGAAGGGATCCTCCTGCATAATTATCCAAAGAAGTCCTGGCGACTTGAGTAATCCCATCATAAAAGATTTGCAATTGGATCCAGTCTGAAAATATGTTGGAAGGACACTTTCTGACCATAACCTTTTATCTCTCCCAGGCTTTATAAAGAGACCCACCATCTTGTTGCCTGAACGTCTGAACACCGATTCTCAGCTTGATCAGTCTTTGAAAAGATAGGAAAGATGCTCATGAAACAATGTCGTCAGTAGATTTCTGACTAAATTCTTCATAGTGCGTGTTGCGTGTGATTTGGACAAGTGTCTAACACGTTGCCTGAATGTTGAATCAGCACGTTCCATGCATATTATATTCTGCATCTTTACAGCCTCTATCTATTTATATATACACCAAAAATTTTCATTTCCAGCAAAAACTCACATAATTTCTCAATATTAAAATTTTTTAGCCCACCACAAAACTGTATGTAAGTAATATTTTAATATTTCAATAAATTGTTAATTATTTTGGTCAACGGCAATAATTAAGCTTATCTAAGTGTCACTTATTGTTTGCAAAATCTTTAGCTGGTATAAAGATCAAAGTTGATTGATTAGTTTTATGATATCATAACCAAAATTCTCTTTAGCTGGTATTTTCTTGTTACTAGTACTTTCTCCATTCATAATAATCTTCTAAACTTTTAATAAAAAAATTAATCTGTTTCAAGTATATTCTTTTGTATTAAAATGTGGTTAGTATATTTATTAATTACGGATAAATGCAAAATAAAAACTACTCTAAAAAAAAGAATAATTAATTGACAGTTTGATCTTGAATATAAATTTCTGCTCAAAAATATTTATATATGAATATACAGAGAGGAATAAAGTGTTAGAGAATCATTAGAATCAATTTAGATCAATTAGTATCGTCTATATTTATATAGTATATCTGTACATTAATTGTAGGATTCTATGTCTTTATTACTTTGATTCATTTAGCACCTATAAATACCCCTTGTATATTGTACCTTTGATCATAACTCAATAATACACTTTTCAGATTACTCTCTCAGTCTCTTGTTTCTAACATGGTATCAAGAGCTTAGGTTATTTTTTTTTTTCAGAAACAATTGGTTTCTAGCTCTTTTAGTTTGTCTCCTCTGGCAGTACTTTGTCCTCACTTTTCGAGTCTCTCCCGACGCTTTGGTTCGTCACCGCCGCCATCCTCGCCTTCTCCTCGTTGCAAGCTTTCCAACGCCACCAGATTCATCGCCGGAAACCGTCTCACGCGCCTCCACACGCCGCCAGAAGTCCCTGTCGTCATCAGCTTCTTCTCCTTTCCAAATTAATTCCACACCGTTGGATTGGGCCCTTGATCAACGGCCCAGATGCTCCCACGTGTCGCACCCACGCTTCTCCTCGCTCAACCTGCGACCGCTTCTGCACCGACCCACCAGACCCGCGCACAGACCCGACCCGGACAGTTGGTTGATCCGCGCACCTTGTCAACGCTGACGTGTCATTCGCCTCCAATCACGCCGCGCCACGTGTCACTGTTCCGCTGACGTGGCACTGACGTCCCTGCTGACGTGGCGCTTACGTGGCAGACAAGTGGGACCCTCCCTAAGGTTTTTTGGTGAGCTCTTTCCGATTCTGCACTCCGATTTCTCATTTTCTGCTCCGAAATTGCCGTTTTCTCTCCTCTCTTTGATCTTTGTGACTGCTATCATGGAAAAGCCAGATGTTTTTGCTGCCACCAACAGAAAGGGTAAATTCTGTCGAAACTGTAACCGTTCTGGGCACCTCTTCCCCGACTGTCCTTCTGTTGAATGTCGCACATGCCACCAGAAAGGTCATCTTAGCTACCATTGTTCACAGCTGTTCTACCGTTACTGTAAGCTCTCGGGACATTTAATTACTGCCTGTCCTACTCGCCCACCACGTCCTAGTCCACTCAACTCATCTTCTGTCTCTCTTTCTGATATTGCATCTCTTCTTCAGCGTCTTCTCTCTGTTTCTAGTAATACCCCTACTGCTTTTTCCACCTCTCCAGGTAATTCTAAATGGTACTTTGACTCGGGTTGCTTTAATCACATGTCTCCGTTGCGTAATATTTTCTCGTCCATGTCTACCACTACAAATGGACCTTCTGTCAATACTGCAAAATGGCTCCCTCTTGCACGCAACACACAAGGGTTCTATATCCCAGTCAACTCTTAATCTTCCTGATACTTATTATATTCCCAAATTAAACTTCAATCTTATTTCAGTTGGTCAACTTGTTGATCTGGGTTTTGAAGTCACTTTTTCTGTTTCTGGTTGTCGTGTACAGGATCCTCAGACGGGACAAATCATCGGGACTGGACGTAAGGTTGGAAGGTTGTTTGAACTCGAGAATCTTCATATTCCTCCTGTACCAAATCTCTGTGCTGCTTCTTCTCCCTCTACCCTCCACTTATGGCATCAGCGTCTTGCCCACACCTCCTTAGGAAAATTGCGTCCTCTTGTCTTTCAGGGTATTTTAGGTCAGGTTCCAAATGAATCTTTTGATTATATTTCTTGTCAAACTGCCAAACAACCTGCTTTATCTTTTCACAATAATTCATCTCTTGCTTGCTCTCCTTTTAATCTCATTCACTCTGATGTTTGGGGCCCCGCTCCCACTGCCTCTATGGGCAGAGCTCGATACTTTGTCGTTTTCATTGATGATTATTCCCGTTTTACTTGGGTTTATTTGATGACTAATCGCCATGAGTTACCTCAGATCTATATCAACTTTGCTACTATGATTAAAACTCAGTTTTTCAAGGTCATTAAGGTTTTCCGACGTGATAATGCTATGGAATACCGTGATTCTAAACTCTTAGCCTTTCTTGCAGAACAGGGTACATTGTCTGAGTTTTCTTGTCCTGGTACATCTCAACAAAATGGTAGAGCTGAACGCAAATACCGTCACATTCTTGACTCCGTCCGTGCAATGCTCCTTTCTTCTTCGTGTCCTGAGCGTACTTGGGGTGAAGCTGTTCTTACTGCTGTTCATGTTATCAATAGACTCCCTTCTTCTGTTCTTGGTAATGTTACTCCCTTTGAGCGTCTTTATCATACCTCCCCAGATTATAGTTCTCTTCGAGTTTTCGGTTGTGTATGTTTTGTTCTTCTTCAGCCTCATGAACATAGTAAACTTGAACCTCGGGCTCGTATGTGTTGTTTTCTTGGTTATGGCACTGAACACAAGGGTTATCGTTGTTGGGATCCTCTCTCTAAACGTATTCGTATATCTCATCATGTTGTCTTCTGGGAGCACCACATGTTTTCTCGATTCTCATCCTTTGAGTCGATTCCTACTACTCAGTCACCTTTGTTTACTAACCCCAATGTTGATCTTTTTCCTAGTGATGATTCTACAGATTCTATCTCGAGTGACCCTCCACAGCCTCCTGTTTTTCCGCCTTCTCCATCTCCCGATGATTCCAGACCGGACGATGATTCTGCTCCTACCGTCATGCCTCCTCCTCCCGCTCGTTCTTCTAGGGTACGGAATCCACCTCCTCATCTTCTTGATTACCATTGCTTTTCTACTATTCTTCATCAACATGAACCTAAGACATTCAGAGAAGCCTCCTCAAACCCAAATTGGCAACAAGCAATGCAAGAAGAATTACAAGCACTTGAAAAAGCACACACTTGGGATCTGGTTGATCCTCCTTCTGATCAGGAAGTTGTGGGTAGTAGATGGGTATACAAGATCAAGACTCATGGCTCTATTGACCGTTATAAGGCCCGCTTAGTTGCTCAAGGTTGTACACAAGAGTATGGTATTGATTATGAAGAGACTTTTGCCCCTGTCGCTCGTCTTACGTCTGTTAGAGCTCTTCTTGCCATTGCCGCGGTTAAAAAATAGTCTCTCAGTCAAATGGATGTGAAGAATGCATTTCTTAATGGGGATTTGAAAAAGAAAGTCTATATGAAACCACCTCCGGGATATCCTTGTCCTTCTAATAAGGTTTGTCTCCTTCGTAAGGCACTTTATGGACTTAAGCAAGCTTCTCGTGAATGGTTTGACAAGTTCAGCACTACCATATACAGTCTTGGTTTTACTTCTAGCCCTCATGAGAATGCGGTCTTCATTCGTAAAAGCGAACGTGGAGTTGTTCTTCTACTTTTGTATGTTGATGACATGATCATTACTGGGGATGATGTTGATGGTATCTCTGATCTCAAGGCCTCACTTCACCGTACCTTTGAGATGAAAGATCTTGGTTCTGTCAGCTATTTTCTTGGTCTCGAGGTCATCTCCACCGATGATGGCATCTATCTCTCTCAGGCTAAGTATGCTTCAGATCTTCTTGCTCGCGCTGGGATTACAGATAGTCGCACTGAGTCTACTCCTCTTGAGCCTAATGTTCGATTTACCCCTATGGATGGCACTGTTTTGGATAATCCGACTCTCTATCGACAGTTAGTTAGCGGTCTCGTCTACTTGACTGTCACCCGACCAGACATCGCCTATCCGGTTCATGTACTTAGCCAGTTCTTGTCATCTCCTCGTACTACTCACTATGCGGCAGTTCTACGCATTCTTCGCTACATCAAAGGCACTCTATTTCATGGCCTTTATTTTTCTGCCCATTCCTCTTTGTCTCTTCAGGCTTACTTCGATGCTGATTGGGCTGGTGATCCCACTGATCGTCGTTCTACTACTGGTTACTGTTTGTTTATTGGCGACGCTCTCATTTCTTGGCGTGCTAAGAAGCAAACGTTCACTGCTCGCTCAAGCACAGAAGCTGAGTACCGTGCTCTTGCTGACACCACTGCTGAAGTTATCTCGGTTCATTGGCTTCTCGAAGATTTGGGTGCTCCTTAGTCGTCCCCTACTGATGTTTTTTGTGATAACCGCAGTGCTATTCATATCGCCCATAATGATGTGTTTCATGAACGCACCAAACACATTGAGATTGATTGTCACTTCGTTCGGCAACATATCCTTATTGATGCTGTTCGTCTCATTGCTGTTGGAACACTAGATCAGACTGCTTATATCTTTATGAAAGCTCATCACCCGACTCGTTTTCGGACTTTGTTATCCAAACTCAAGTTGGTATCCTTAGCTCCCACTTGAGTTTGAGGGGGGATGTTAGAGAATCATTAGAAACAATTTAGATCAATTAGTATCGTCTATATTTATATAGTATATCTGTACATTAATTGTAGGATTCTATGTCTTTATTACTTTGATTCATTTAGCACCTATAAATACCCCTTGTATATTGTACCTTTGATCACAACTCAATAATACACTTTTCAGATTATTCTCTCAGTCTCTTATTTATAACATAAAGAATTTAAAACTAAAATACAGAGTTGTTTATGCGATTTAAATTTGAATAATAAAGATATTTTAAATAAATTTAATTTTGATATACTGATAGTGTAAAGTAGTTTTACACATACATCTAATTACGTAATGTCACATCAGTGAAAATAACTACTTTTCACAATTAGATGTATGTGTAAAACTACTTTACACTGTCAGTACATCAAAATTAAACTCTTCTAAAATAACAATGGTTTATATTTATCTAAAAAATATTTTTTTTAAAAATGAATATTCATTCTGTTTTAAAATAACTTTTATTTTTATAATTTTTTGCGTACACTAAAAATTGAATGTATCTAAACTTATTTTGTATCTAAATACATTAAATTTTTAATGTATTAAAATTAAAGAAAAAAGGGTCAAAATTACAAGTATTTTAAAACGGAAAAAATATTATTTTTATTTAACTGATTTAAGTATAGATAAAATCTCTTGCCTCCATCCTCTAAATTAAGACATAAACTGATGTTATAAATTTATATGAACAAGGTTATGGTTGACTTCATGAGCAATTTGCCTAACATCACATTCACATTCACATTCAAGAGTGTTGATAGTCTCCATCGTCAACACCTTCTTCTACTTTCTGAGTTCTGACTCTATATATAAGCCATAAACTTGGCTTCTCCATTCACACGTACAACACCATTTGGTACATTCCATATATACTCTTTTCCCCTTCCAAGAATTTAACTTAATTAAGCTAATAAACGTCACATTAATTAGATAACATATGAATTATCATTTGCTTAATTAAGTTTTGGAGCTGTTGACTCTAAAATAGGGCGTTGCACTACTACTATGCACGCATTTTTTTTCTCTTTTTCTGCATGCTAATAATTGCAGTTTGAATTACTTTTTGCAGGCTATTATTGTTATTAGTATTAATAAGCGTGTTGTGTGGGGATTAATATTCAATGAGTCAGTGTACGGCAGAAGTTATAGCAGAAACAAGAAGCGATTCTTCTTCACGTAGACATGGAGGAGGAGATGATGATTTTGTTACTGATCTGCCATATATGCACAGAGTTGGAACTCCTCCTAAGCAATCACTCTTCCAAGAGATCAAGCATTCTCTCATGGAGACTTTCTTCCCTGACAAGCCCTTTGGCAAGTTCAAGGACCAATCTGGATCTAGAAAGTTCGTTCTCGCTCTCCAATCTCTCTTCCCCATTCTTGAATGGGGAAGAGATTACAACCTCAAGAAATTCAGAGGCGATTTGGTTGCTGGACTCACCATTGCAAGTCTTTGCATTCCTCAGGTACGTACGCAAAGATGATCTCAACTATCATTTTCACGTGAAATTAATTTTATGCGAGTAGTCACCAGAAAACTAATGTATTTAGGTATACTTGTGTAAATACATAATTTTTTAACATGTAGTCAGTGACCACTTTGTTGGTTATAACAGGACCTTGCATATGCGAAGCTTGCATATTTGGATCCTTGGTATGGATTATGTGAGTATCATCATGATAATTGATAAGTTCTTATTTCTAAGTAATTAATTTTTTCTGCTAATTAATATTACCTTTTTTGCAGACGCAAGTTTTGTGGCACCTCTTGTGTATGCTTTCATGGGAACCTCAAGAGATATTGCGATAGGACCTGTAGCTGTGGTGTCCCTCTTGCTTGGGAGTTTGCTTTCTAGTGAGATCAGTGACACCAAAAGCCATGACTACGTTCGCCTTGCATTCACCGCTACTTTCTTTGCAGGAGTCACTCAATTGGTACTTGGAGTTTGCAGGTACATACACTACTATGCAAAAGCTTCATTATTTTCATTCATATAGGCATTGTCCTTTTTGCTGGTGCTTTGCCTAAAGCATTGTGCATTCATGAATGGTTATTGTAGGCTTGGTTTCTTGATAGATTTCCTATCTCATGCTGCCATTGTGGGCTTCATGGCTGGAGCTGCCATTACTATTGCACTGCAACAGTTTAAAGGTCTGCTTGGCATAAAGGACTTCACCACAAATACTGATATTGTTTCTGTAATGCATTCGGTTTGGAGTAATGTGCACCATGGGGTAAATCTTTTCATCTTGCTTTATATTTATATATGTTTCAATATATTTAGATGATGAACAAGCTCATAAATAATAATTGTTTACTTAACTTCTGCTTACAGTGGAATTGGCAGACTATACTCATTGGACTATGGTTCTTAATCTTCCTTCTTATAACCAAGTATATTGTAAGAATCCCAATATTTTCCCTTCCCTAGTTTAATTTACTATGTCAAATACAAAATGATTGTCACTTTGATCAAAGTTATAATAATAATTTTTAAAGAAAAGTATTACATAAATAGCATGTCTAATAGGCCATGGGGACCATAATAAAAATGCACTAGCAGCTAAAAGTTACTTTTTACAAATATTAAAAATATACAACAGTTCTTAGCACATAGTTTATTCCTTTTTACAACTTGAATAACTGTTATATTGTGATAACAGGCTAAAAGAAACAAGAAACTCTTTTGGGTATCTGCAATTTCTCCTATGATCTCTGTTGTAGTACCAGAGCAGACGAAAAAGGCGTATCGATTGTAAGTACCATGATGATAATCTTGATTGAATATACTTCCTCTAAAGTTGAAAACAAAATTTAATCAAAGTATTTATATGATACTTCATCAGGTGAAGCATATCAAGAGTGGTGTGAATCCATCATCAGCTAACGAAATCTTTTTCAGTGGAAAATATCTAGGCGCTGGTGTTAGAGTTGGTATTGTATCTGGCATGGTTGCACTTACAGTAAGAAAATTCTGAAGCTGATTCCTCAATCCACATAACATTTTTTATATTTAACATAAGATGTTTCTAGAGAACGCATTAAATCTGCTAGGCACTTATGCCGAATTCTTTAAACTACTTCAGGAAGCTGTAGCAATTGGGAGAACATTTGCTGCAATGAAAGATTATTCACTGGATGGTAACAAAGAAATGGTGGCAATGGGAACAATGAACATTGTTGGTTCTTCATGGCTGGTTGTCAAACTGCTGTATCAAACATTGTGATGTCCATTGTTGTGTTACTAACTCTGTTGGTCATCACACCACTGTTTAAGTACACTCCAAATGCAGTTCTTGCTTCTATTATAATAACTGCTGTTGAAACCTGGTGAACATTGAAGCAATGGTTCTGCTCTGGAAGATTGACAAATTCGATTTTGTTGCTTGCATGGGAGCATTCTTCGGTGTCATCTTCAAGATTGTTGAGATTGGCCTTCTAATTGCGGTACAACGCAGATACTAATCTATTCAACAGATAACCATTTATGGATTTCTTGCATCTCATCTCAGTAGTGTTTTAAGCTGATCTCATTTTGTTTATGAAGGTGGCAATTTCATTTGCCAAGATACTTTTACAAGTGACAAGGCCAAGAACTGCAGTTCTTGGTAAGCTTCCAGGGACTACTGTTTATAGGAACATCCAGCAATACCCCAAAGCAGCACAGATTCCTGGCATGCTCATTATCAGGATTGACTCTGCTATCTACTTCTCAAATTCCAACTATATCAAGGAGAGGTAAATTTATAGACATTTTTAACTTGATGGGGCTGTATTTTTAATCATTCTTTAATTAGTTATGATCTTATCCACGTTGCTCTATTATTGTTTGTACCATAATCTAAAATGGTAAAGATTAGTTGCTAATATGATAATCTAAAAAATGTGGACTGTATCAATCAATAATGTGATGATAGTTTTATTAGTTTTTGGGTGGTTTGACTTTAATCAATGTAATTGTGGACTATGAATAAGTCAATTGATTCTTTTTTTTGCAGAATATTGAGATGGTTGATTGAAGAAGAATCTCAAAGGACAGAAAGTGAATTACCGGGAATACAGAATCTCATTGTTGAAATGTCACGTAAGAGTTTCTTTCTACCAACAAGTCATTATTAATGATAGTAATTCTGATGCATGAACTTAATTATAATTGACCTTATCATATTGCAGCTGTTACTGATATTGACACAAGTGGCATCCATGCCTTTGAAGAATTATACAAGTCCCTTCAGAAAAGAGAAGTTCAGGTATAATGATAATAATATCACAACAATAATAATGTTGATGTCATGTACAAAACAATTGTGATTGTATTAATATGTTCATGTGTGTTTATATAAACAGCTTATATTGGCGAATCCGGGGCCAGTTGTAATAGAGAAGCTCCATGCATCCAAGCTTACCGATCTAATTGGAGAAGATAAAATATTTCTCACAGTGGCTGATGCTGTTGCAACTTTTGGTCCAAAGGGTGTTAAATAAACATATCTGTTTCAAGATCAAATTCAAGTGTTGATTGAAGCCGCGGTTATAATTAAGATGCTACAAATACAAACGGGTGGGGATTAGTATAATATTGTTTAATATATAGTCTTATAGGGAGTTATTATTACTTTATTAGTCACCTTGATCTGTCTTCTATGTAGTTTCATTTAATTTTGTTTGTCTTTAATTTTACATATAGTCCCAATTAATGTATAGAAGCAAAATTACATGTTCTGTTTTTCAACTGGTAGTTGTGATTTACAATACAATATACTTTAAGGTTGCATGAAAACCAGTGAAGATTAGAATATTCGGCTTCATGATTTGGTGGACTGAGAGGGTTATAATGGATATAATAATTGGTGTGTGGGAGAGTTGAAAGAGTTCACTTTGCTTATACTTGTTGAACATATACTCATAATAATGCAATTATTGTATTAACAAAATGACATACTTCAATTACCATCATTGGGATATCATCATATTGAAACACTATAAGCATAGAGCATTATTTATCTTGTTTTTCAACCCTGTTTTATATTCAGATAAGTTATATTAATATTCATAAGTGCTCTATATATGACTTTATCTTAAGCATATTAGGTACTATGTTACACACATTATCCTTTGAAGTTGGAATGTTTGATTCATCAATTGTGGAAAAGTTAATAGTTTTCTTAGATTGGAAAGGACTCTACAGTCTACACTGTTATTATTATTTTTCTTTCTCCATTAATACTAAACTCTCGTAATAACATTAGGGTGCTTAAGTAACTCTAAGATCAAATTTCTTGATGAACATAGTTTAAGAGGCGCAAACTGAATTAAACCGTAAACCAATAACAAAGAAAATATAAATTTCGAAAATTAAAATAAGTATCATATATTCAGTTAAATGATATATAAGGTACAATAGTTAATAAAATTGTTATTTTATAAAACAAATTACGTAATGATCATCAATTATTTATTTGTACAGTTCAATATATGCTAAAATAATTATATTATTAATTAGGACGGAGTTAACCCTTCGTAAACATATAATTAAGTTTTATGTATATCTGCACAACGTATTTAAAATGTTTATACACGTCCCTTCATATCCTCAATCATCATTTGATTTTTAGTTAAAATAATGCGATATGGACCATTAATTATTATCGTTTCATACTATACACGTAATTAATATATTACTAGATTTTGACCCGCGTGATACGCAAAAAATTTGAATTATAATTTTTATATAATATTTTTTATTAAGTTTTATAAATTTTATAAATAAAATAATATATATTTATATGAAAAATTTAATTGAGTAATTACAATAAATAATATAATATTAAATTTTTTATTTAATTATGTATAAATACATTTGAAATTAAAAATTATAATATATTAAATAGTAAATTTTAAAAAGTTGTTCAATATAATTTTTTACTTTTTTTATTTTTAGTGTCTTTTTTTTTTATTGAGTTTTACTTGTTAGTAATACTTGTTTTATTTTTCTCCGCTTAAATGTTTGGAGTAAAATGTGCTTGTCATTTAATTTTTTGGATTGTTGATTGTGTTTTTCTTTTTCTTTGCTGCTGCAATTTGTTGATCCATCTATTTCTATTGTTGGTTGTTGGATGTGTTTTGATTTTTGTTTATTTTTTTTAAGAGACTCGAACTCGCAACCTCTTTTTTATTTTTGTTTATTGATAATAGATTTTTATCAGATAATATTAGCGTTGGTGAGTTCAATTTCTTTTTTAAAGGATAAAATTTTGGATATTATACTCAAATAAAATATTTGAAAGGATTCTTTACTCAAATACAACATTTATCATTCGTTTACATGAGTGTCCTGTTTTATTATTATGTAAACTGTGGTAGATAATCACGGTTTTTAATTTAAATATAAACTATGAGAGGTAGGGACGGTTTACTTGTAGAAAACATTGAATATAAACCGTGGTTGCTTACCACGGAATATGCATGAAAAAGTTTGGTAGAAATCGTGGTGGTCACCACGGTTTATGAGGAAACATTGTGAGCATAAAACTCTATTGGCTCCTACAGTTTATGCTTTAAGTAATATAAAATTATGTGATAAACAAATAATATTAAATTAATTAATTTTTTTGCAATATAATTTAAAAAATTAATAAATGTCAAATCAAGTACTCTGTATAATTAAATATCAAATTCAATACTCTACATAATTAATAGTTTAGATAGTTTAGGAAATTAATATATTAATGTTTTTAAACGAACTTTCTTGCGTCTTATATATATGCCAATCAAATAAATTGGCCAATATTCAAAACAAATAATATTGTAGTAGACAAAACTAATAATTTAATTTAGTTTCAAAGTAAATATTTATATACTCAAATATCAAATATAATATTCTACATAATCAATATTTTAAAAAATAAAAAAATATTTTGGTGACCACCCACGGTTTCTACCAAACTTTTTCATGCATATTCCATGGTAAACAACCGCGGTTTATGCTCAACGTTTCCTACAAATAAATCGTCCCTATCTCCCATGGTTTATGTTTAAATTGAAAATCGTGATTATCTACGACTACCACGGTTTACATAATAATAAAACATGACACTTATATAAACAAATGGTAAATATTGTATTTGAGTAAAGAATCTTTTTAAACATTTTATTCGAGTAAAATGTCCTAAAATTTTATTAGTAAGTGTCGAAAAATATATAATGTTAAACAAGAGTGTTTATTTGTAACATAGAGATTTTTTTTTGGTGACTTAAAAGAAAATAAACAAAAACTAAGAAAGAAAAAAAACAAGAAACTGCTTAAGAAAGGCAGTCCCGCTGAATACTACTCTCAAACTCCTTCCAAGGCAATGGAAGCTCCACTTGGGGAGAAATAGTCCTCATTGCAGTCTTTGCCATGATGTCTGCTACTGTATTTGCATCTCTCAAGATCAACCGAAGATCAGCACGCCATTTCCAAGACATGATATCTCGGATTTTTAACACCAAAGGATTAATAAACCCAGAGCAATCTTGTAAATTATTGACAATAGTAAATGCCTCCCACACAGTCTGTCTCACATATAATGTCTCTTTGTCCCGAGTCCCATGCTAAAAGAAAGCCTCTCCAAATAGCAAACAACTCTCCTTGTAAAATGCTACGACTCTCAATTGTTCCCAGACAGCCTCGTTGCCACCTTCCTTTCCAATCTCTGCTAACACAAGCAAAACTAACTCGAGCACCACTGCCAGGATAGGTAGCATCACAATTAATCTTAAAGGTACCCACTGAGGGGGGAATCCAAGAGCCACTAATGGTTGAGGGGATAGATAGTCGTTGCAACTCAAAAATATTTCGGAGCTCCTTTTCTAAGGATAAAGCCATACCAATCACCTTGTCTGTGGTCCAATGCTCGTGAGGATGAAAGATCTCGTTATTTCTCGAACACCAAATCCACCAGAGACCAGAAAAGAATCTAAAAGGGCGCTGTTTGCTATTATATAAGAACCAACTCATCAAATCCACTGGTTGATCGGAGATCCCTAAAGCTTGCCAAACAAGTTGGGCTTTTGGATAATCCCGAATACAATGTAAAACCGATTCCTGACCTGAGAAACATCGTGGACAGCTATCCGTGTGCGAAATGCCCCTCCTAAAACGAAATGCAGCAGTAGGAAGAGCCTCCCGAAGACATAGCCAGGCCAAAAATTTGTGCTTTTCTGGAACATGTTGACGCCAAAGCCAAAGCCAATTACCCCTATCCTCCCAACTAAACATCTTCTTACTGAGCCACAAATAACCACTATGAGCATCATAAACCTTTGAGGCCGCACCAGTCCAACACCAACCGACCTCTGAACCAGCTTGAACATCTGGGTTGTAAGAGTTAATGTTGCTCTGCAGAGACTGATTCAGATGAGAATAGATATTCTCAAGGTTCCACTGTCCAGATGACCAAAGGTCCAAGATCCTGAGATCCGAATCAGAAATGTGAACATAATCCATCTCCTGACATAGTCGCCCCTCTCTTCTCCATTTAGAAAACCAAAAGTTCTGTTCCAAATCTCCAATGCACCAACTAAAACCTTCCTTCAGGATATCCCAAGCTCGACATATACTCTTCCAAATATAAGATCCCCTTCCTCGAGACCGACTAAAACAATCAGCCTTAGAAGAATGGTATTTCTCCGTCAACAGTTGAACCCATAGCTTGTCGGGATGGTGAAAAAGTTGCCAAACTAGTTTTCCAAGAAGAGCAATATTGGCACAAAAAGGATCTCTAATTCCCAGACCTCCAAACTTCTTAGGAGTGACCAACACTTTTCAGTTAACTAGATTCAGGCCTCTACCATCAGCTTGACCCTTCCATAGAAAGTTTCGCATCATGGATTCTATCTTATTAGTTACCCCTTTAGGGAAGAGAGATACTTGCATGCGATAAGTAGGAATCGCAGTCACTACCGAGTTGAGCAAACAGAGTCTGCCTGCCTTATTAAGCAATCTCCTTTTCCAGCTGGCTAGCCTTCCCCAAATCTTGTCCAAAACATCGTTGAAAGTTGCGCGTGTCACCCGAGAGTGATTAAGGTTCACCCCTAAATACTTGCCCAAATTCTGGACGAATCTGATGGAGGAGACTCTAGTGAAAATCTCTTTTTTTGTCGCTGAAACATTCCTGGAGCATAGCGCTTTAGATTTTTCCACATTAACCTTCATCCCAGAGGCTCTGCAGAAATTTTCCAAAGCTACCATTACAGTTTGAACTTGTTGTTTTTCAGCTTTACAGAAAAGAAGCAAATCATCGGCAAACATCAAATGAGAAATTCTTGGACCCCCTCTAGAAACCGCAATTGGCTTCCACAAGCCCTTATCAACTTGCTGATTAATAGAACAGGACAATCTCTCCATACACAACACAAACAGATACGGTGATATAGGATCTCCTTGCCTAAGACCCCTGCTCGGAGTAAAGCTATTTAATCTATCCCCATTCCAGAGGATAGACAGTGAGGAAGCAGTGACACAACGCATAATCAGATTGACTGTCGGAGGAGGAAAGCCAAAACTCACCAGGGTTTGTTTCAAAAATCCCCAATCCACTCTATCGTACGCTTTCTCCAAATCAATCTTAAAGGCCAGGGTGCCTTTCTTTGACTGTCTTCTTCATAAAATGGAGAACCTCTTGTGCTACAATGATGTTGTCAGGGGTTCCTCTCCCCGGGATAAACCCTCCTTGAAGGGGCCCAATAATCTCTTTGAGATGGGGACGAAGTCTATTGACCAGGACCTTCGTTATAACTTTGTAAACCACATTACAGAGACTAATTGGTCGGAAATCCTTCATGGAAACCGGGTTTTCTACCTTCGGAATAAGAACCACAAGAGTTTCCATCATCCTTGGATCCATATCCAAACCAGAGAACGCATGACGAACCATAGTCCAAACATCAAAACCAACAATCTTCCAGTATTCTTTAAAGAAGAAAGCCTGAAACCCATCAGGGCCCGGCGCCTTAAAAGAATGCATACTGAAAACAGCCGACTTAACTTCTTCCAGAGTAACTGGCGCTGTGAGGCTACAACAGGCTTCATCATTCAGGGAAGGCAACGGCACATCACCAAGACAACCTAAGTCTACATCCTCCGACTGGCAGAATAGGCATTTATAGAAGGATTCAGCTTCCTTTCTAAGGACATCCGGGTCCGTTTCCCACACCCCATCTTGAAGAAAGAGACCATGAATCTTATTATGCTTTTTCCGCACAAGAGTCTGGACATGAAAGAACTTGGTATTTCTATCCCCAAATTTTACCCACTGCTCTCTGGATTTTTGAAACCATAGAAGTTCCTCCTGCACAAGCGTGTTATTAAATTCCTCAATCAGCTGTTTTTCTTTTTGCCGCATAGACAAATCTTCCATTACTTCAAGTCGCTTCTGAAGGAAATTAATCTGTCTCTCCAATTTGCATTTCCTAACGAAAATGTTGCCGAACACTTTAGAATTAAACTCCAAAGAGTTCTTCTGCACTTCTGAAAGCTTGCCATGCATCTCTCTGTAGCCAGCCTGCCATGACTGGTTCACAATATTTATGTACCCCGGATGAGTTGCCCAAGCTGCAATAAACCGAAAAGGTCTATTCTTTTTCGGTTGGGGACGACATGTACAGCGTACTAGGATAGGACAATGATCAGACTGAAACCTATTTAAAATTTCTGCGTAAGCCTCTGGAAAGAGAGATAGCCAGCCACTATTGATACAAACCCGGTCAAGTTTTTTCGCCACCTCAACACCATTTTTAACCCTTCTGTACCAAGAAAACTGTCTTCCAATAGTCTTCAAGTCAAACAGATTACTATCCCCTAGAGAGGCAGCAAGCCGATCTGCATGACGACTCGAGAAGAGGCAACCCTTAGATTCATGAGAGAATAGTACTTCATTAAAATCACCAAGAACAATCCATGGCCCGTAGAAAGACGAAGACTGAGTAACAAGATAATCCCATAGCAGAACTCTGGTATTAAATTGAGGACTACCATAGATACCACTGCACCTCCAAATCACATTATTTACCTGAACCTCAATTGTAACACACTGATCGAAAGCATCAACCCATTTGCAGTGAACACCCTGTATTGCAGAAAGGAACCAAATACCCCCCTTGTATCCTGACGCCTCCACTATACCAATAGGGTGATAACCAAGTCTTTCCCAGAACAGTTTCAAGTGTTGAAAAGGACAGTGAGTTTCAACCACAATAAAAATTACAGGTTTAAATTTCCTAACCAGCTCTTTACAATTCACCCGGGCTAACTTATTAGAAGCACCCCTAATATTCCAAGCTATTATATTTAAACTATCCATTAATATAAAATATAAAAATATAAAACAAGGAAATCAAAGTGCTTCACCAACCTCAAACCGAGGCTTGCCCAGCGGAAGTGACTCCTGTGACCTTCAGGTTTGCCGAATCTCCCTGGAATATCTCCTTAATCCCGCCTACCGACGCAGTAACAGCCGGCAATGCGCCTTCCTTCTCCAATGGAACCGCCACGGTAACACCCTCCTTCACGGTTGCAGGAAGACATGACGATGCTTCCACCACCGTGCCTCCATTCTTCTCAACTGGCGAGCTCTGTAGGGACCCCGGCCTTGGTCGTTTCCGGAGAGAGGACCCGCAAGGCACTGGGGTGTGTCGGGTTGAGGAGATCGACGTCTCACCAACATGGGAAGCGCTGTGTCCGACCTTGACTCGTGACCCGACCCTAGCACGATAGGAGCTGGATCCATTCGTGTGAGAGAAGTGAATGGTGGGCCTGATTACTCTACTCGAATCGGTTTTGGATTGAATGCCTCTTTGGACCTTGTTAAATTGCTTCTGACCCAGCTTGGTTTTACCTTTCCTCACAACTTGCTCCCAGCCAGGTTCATCATGCATGCAAGCCTCCTCAATATTATTTCCTTCCAAATTATTAGCCTCCAAATCCTCTTGCAAATTCGATGCAGGATTCTTGCCAGTAACGCCACCTACCACATTAGGTTCTACTTCATTTGAATTGTGAATTTTGGTCTCAGGATGTGGCACTGCCTTTATACCGTCCCATGGCTTGGTGGCATCGGAATCAGCACTCTTTCCTTCCCTAGAGTCTCTACCCAAGCACTGTGCCATATCGTGACCATAACGTGCACAAAAGTTACAAATTAAATTTAAACTTTCATACTCCACTACATGAGTTACGCCTTCCACAATGATATGCTTGATCACTGGCAGTCCTAAATTTATTTGAACACATACTCGGGCATATCGTCCCCTCTCAGCCAACTTAGTGGCTAAGTCCACTTTGATGGGAACTCCTATTACAGATACGCATCATGGCCTGTTCCTGATAGCACCAGATTGGGAGCCCCGAAATCCGAACCCATACAAGCGTAGACCCGAAGGATTGCTCACATGGCCGAAAATCTATATCCCACGGTTTTACAGCAACATAATGCCCCTCAATCAACCACGGGCCACCAAGCATGACCTTCTCCCGATCTTCACATGCATCGAATTTTACCATGAAGTACCCAAACCCCACATCAAGCAGATCAAAGCCACCTTTGATGCGCCAAACCATCCGAAGCTTGTGTGAAAGAGTTGTGTAACTATAATTTTTATCAAGAACCTTAATCACTAAAGCTTCTCGATAAGGCTCTGCTAAACAAAGCTTGGCTTCTTCAGTGAAGTTTACACATGGAGGTTGGGAATCGCCCTGCTTGCCCACCACCGTGGCTATACTATCCCCAGATAGAGATCCTGCAAGTGCAAACGCCTTCGATTTCTCTGGCCCAATGACTTTATCTCTAAAGGAGATCTTTGTAGGATTTGAAAAACCCCCTCGTGAAAAACTCTCCTTGGCACCGGATGCACCCCCACCCACACTCTCCCCCTTATCTCTTCCGACGGCATGGCCGCCATCCTCACTGTGTTTCGCCCTCAAACACTCGTTCCCGCTCTCTCCTTCTCTCATTCTCTCTGAGTACGGAGTACGTACTCTTTCTCTGCTAGGATTTCTCACATAGAGATTAATATTATACTTTAATATTAATACATATTAATTTATTTTAAAGATATTTTTTATTAGACATCACTTTGTGAAACAAATGTCTTTGTCACAGTAAACTTTTGAGAACTTTTCTTTATGTTGTAATCATTTAATAAATTTTTTACACTATTACATTTGTATAAGATTAATTTATAGTTAAAGAATCCATCTAAAAATAAATTCATAGAAACAACTAAGTAGAAGTTGCAGCAATAATAATAATAATAATAATAATAATAATAATAATAATAATAATAATAATAATAATAAAATTTACTATAAATTGGCAAAAGTTTCGGATGATTTATAAACATATTTCTTAAAAATTGATTAGTTAAAAAAATATTAAGGACAATACAATATTAAATAATTATAAAAATATCATATCATTCACATGTAGATTAAGATAAAATACATAATAAAAAAAATAAGTGTTTCTAAATATAATATATAGGTGAAAGTTTTATGTCTATATAATATATACTTTTAATATTACTTGTATATATTAATAAAATTAAAGCATTGTTCTTTTGTTTTTTTTTTCCATAAAAAATGTTGGCAAAACAACTTAGGATAACAAACGTGGAAATAACAAATCAAATTTTATGAAATATTATGTTTTTTATTTTTTAAATGTATTTGTTATGTATTTTGTGTATTTTTAATTTATGATTTTATTATAATAGACGTGGTTCATTTTGTTGGTGATGTGCTGGATTTTTATATTTTTTATGAGTATTTTGGTTTCTAAATCCTTTATTATTATTTTATTATGAAGGCATTATATATACATGATATTTTGATATATTTGTGTGTGTATTTTTTTAAGTATGAAACTATTTATATTATTAAAATATAATTAGACTAAATAGTTAGATTTTAAAAAAATTATTAAATAATTTTAAATTAATTTTTTATTCAATCTACTTGTAAATGTTAAGAACACTTCATGAATAAAGTTTTATATTTTAAAATAGTATATTTGTGTGGATGAAGCCACTTCAGGTTATATAAAAATATAGATTAATTAAAAATTTAATAAACACTTGAGTAAGAAAAATTATAAATAATTTAGTATAGGCAAAATAAATAGATGTCTGCTATTTTTTTATTTGAAAAAAATATATATTATAAAAAGGTGACAATCATAAAAAAAAAAAAAAATATTATAAAAAATGACAATCAACCTGGACTTGGATAGAAAGTTGATTTTCTCTTAAAATTCAATAATTGCTTGCGTCTACATTTTACTTCTCAAATTCTAGTTGAGCAAGTTGTGGTTCTGAAAATTGATATTGGACAAATGCAACAATATTTTAAATATAAATTGTAGAAACAAAATTGAATTGGCTAAATAAAGAATATAAGTATTTCTACTTATCAATATTCATGACCAATTATTGGAGCCACGTAGTTTTAACATTGTCTTTTTTTATTAGGATTTTTTTTCACCGTTTCAATATGACTATTTTGCATAATAAATTTTGACAATGATCATGGATTTTAAAAAATATTGGATCAACATATGAATTACACATGATCAAGTTATAAGCATTCGTATTTCTTTTAAGAAAGAAGAATAAAACACAATAAGATTACAAAATAAAAAATATGTATTTAAATATATATATTTATATTGTTCTTTATTATTTATGATTATTAAAATGACTATTATAATTGTCGTTGTAATATTTTATTACATAATATATAATTATGTTATTTTTAATTATATTTAAAATAAATTATCCAACTTTAGTGAAATTTTAAAAAAATTTGTACATTTAATTTTTATTTCTTGTAATATTTGATTATTTTAGTGGCGTTTTAAAAATTAATTCTTTTTCCTTTGTAATGTGACTGAAAGGTATCAGATTGAAAAGGAGAGGAATTGAAAGAAGGAAGAATCAAGAAAAAAGAATGAAAGAACCAAGAAGAGAGGATTGAGAACAGAGAGAAGAAGAAGTTTTTAGAAAAGAAGTGTGAAGTTTTTAGAAAAGAAGTGTGTAACTGAATTAGTTGCTCAACACCGTTCAATAGTTTATTACATTAATACACGGAAATAGATCTTTTTCATTATTAAAAGTTTATTACATTATTAATATACGGAAATAGATCTTTTTTATTATTTTAATATTTTAGAGAATAAAGTATGATATTTTATTTTTAATTTTGAAAAAGTTTAGAGGGCTAATAACTTTTGTGTTTTCTGGCCAATATTTAACCATTAAAATAAAAGTGAATAATTTTTTATTATTGGATATAATTTCATATCATTAAAAACATTATTGATGGTCAATTAATGATTACAAAATATCAAAATTACTGGCCCTAACATTTTTCTTTAATTTTACAAGTGATACTAAAATTAAATAGAAAAGAGAAAATAATAAAAGGTGAGATTTTACATTACACACCATTCAATTTTTTTTAAGGATTCACTCCCCTAATACACTATATCAAGGTGTAAAGACAGCTGGCAATATAATAGAGTTAACTAACTCAATTAGTTCTTATCTTCTCATAACCTGATGAAAATCAATGTAGAATATGATAATTATACATGAGAAAAGTATATGAAATTAAGAGGTAATCAGTTAAAAAGTAAATAATTTAATTAATTTATAATTATATTTAATTAATTTTATTTATTTTTAATTTATAATATTTGATATTAATTGTTTCTCACTTCAAATTAAAATTCTGAATAATACGTTGGAAAAATAAGAACGGAAATCACGGAACTTCCAACAATCTCGATTTTTAGTATATAAAAAAATTTATAGAATATATAAAAGAACATCTATTTAGTATGAAAAAGAAACATTCTGATACTTAGTAGAAGAAACATCCCAATGCCTAGTATAAGTACCATCCACGTAAAGATTTTAGATTCACCCAGAGACATTTGCCTGATTTTTATCTGGTACCCTCTTGGTTCCCTAGCATTGTTGTTATACATTAAATTTTAAAAGTGTAATATTTTATAATTTTAATGGAATTTTAAAGTAGAATTATTATATTAATTTATATTAAATTTTATTTTTTGTAATATTTGATAATTTTATTATATTGATTTATATTAATTAAATTTAAGGAGAGGTTTGATGATAATTTTAATTTTTTTTATTTAAAAAAAATAAAAAACTAAAAATAAATTTAGAATCACTTAAACTGACGTAATATCATAATAAAAACTTAGAAGATTAAGAATAAATATAAAAATTACCTTTAACTTTTTGTTAATATATAAATAATAGATAAGTTAAGAGTAATAAATTAAAATTTTTTCTTGTTTTAATATCGTAATTACAACTCTGCCGTTTGTATAATTGATTAACTTATAGAAAATTTATGAAGAACCGCCAATTATATATGATTTCCATCCAGTGGTGGAGTTTAGTTTAGACAAGGGGGCTATGGTCCCCCCCAAATTTTTTATAAAAAATTTAGTAATATTTTTTCAAAAGATAAAAAATAGTTCAATTGACTTAAATACTTTACTATGACTTAAAGTATCTAATAAGTTCAATAAATAACACTCTCTCTATCTTTAAGTTCAAATATAAAAAATTAGATATTTTTTATTTATTTAATTTAATATTATTTTATATTTCACTATTTATTTAATTTAATTTTTTATATGATAAAAAATAATAAAACATTCAATAAGTATTAATATTATTATATTTGTATAAATTGATAAAAAAATTCAATAAATATTATAAATTTTAATATTTGTCCTTCTAACTTCTTCTTTACATATTTTACAGAATATATATTCAAATTTTTATATAAAATAATAATGAAAATTAAATAATTGATACATTTTTTAAGAGGAAGGCTAATATTTAAGAATGAGAACATATAACTTTTACAATATCAACATCTGTAGATAGTTCTTCTACTTTAATGAATCACGAAGAAAGTGAGATATAACCTTCAAAAGTTCAAAAAGTTACATCTGATGACTTTAACCTTAACTTTTTGGAACGAGATCTTGAAAAACGGTATTAAATTTGACAATATCACCCAAACCAGAGAGATGAAATTAGACGAGCTTATTTTAAATGAGGTCCATATCAAAAATATTTTGACAATTATTTTTTATCTGACCCCCCAAAATTTTGTTTCAAGTTCCGCCACTGTTTCCATCTAACCACGTGCTACATTGTTACGTACATTCACATCCCACATAAATGATTTAGATAAGAAAAAGTATATGGAACCAAAATATGACTAGCCAAAAAGTAAACAAAATCGTTTAATTAAAATCACTTTTTGAATAATATGTTTGAAAACCGCTTCTAAGATCACAGAACATAAACCAAAACCCAATTTTTCATGGAACTTAAATACATTTTGGCTGATATACTTTTGGTTCCCTAGTATTCTCTTTAGATAAATTTATACATGTTTAAAAAAAGCATATATTTCAACTGGCATACACATTGCACTTTTCCATAATATATATACTAGTACCAAGTTTTTCAAAGTTGAAAAGGCATTTTAAATTTACATGTAATTCTTTTTCTTTTCTTTTTTCCGGGGCCCCATCACATGTATGTAGGTAAGCTTCCAGACAATGCTAAACAGTCGGTAAATTCTATATTTTATAATTTATTATGATTATGTTATTTAGTTATTCAAAAGATGTATAGACTAGTGTGTAGTCATATATTGACATGTATGTTTTAATTTCGTTATTTATTAATTTTATTTTTATTTCATCATCTTTCACTATCTTAACTAGTTAGATTTTTTTATCGTATTCATAATACGATATAATATATGTCTCTATATAAGTTAGTAGGTATGTGTTTAGAAAATGAAACACACGGAACGACCTAACATTTTTAATTAGTTAACTTTACATATTTTTTATTAAATTGTGATTGTCACAAAATGTAAAAGTTATAAAAAAAAAATACACATTTAATAACAATAATTGTCTCATTTATTTTATACCGTACTTAATATTCTATTAATTATTGAAATTACAACAAATAATAAGAGAGAAATGCTAAATATATTACTCTGTCGCACCTTTAACATAATAAAACTCTCTGAGTAATATGACTTAGTTATTAGTATTACGAAAATTAAATCACCCAGATCTGATGCAAATTAAAGAAACTTCAATCATTGAGGGGGAAAAATTTTATTATTAGTATAAAAATTCCAGTGCTGTCAGCCAATAGTAATGTCTCTAAATTTATTTAGAAATTGACTTGTTCGTATTATTAAGGTGCTCAAATTCTACAAGTAGAAAAATAACGAAAGAAGAGGAAAATTATTCAAATAATTAATGGATATAGTTTAAGCCTACACTATCTTCAATTAATGATTTTATCTAACAAATTGGGATTAAAGTTTCATTTAACGGTACATATTAAAGTGCGTGTCATTATTTAGATATTACGTTTATTTAATTAGACTTCAACATCTACATGCATAACTGAATTTCTTCCCTACCCTCAATATAAATATACAAGAGCATTGGATATATAGTCATGCAAAAAGAAAGAGAATATATTATAGTAGTGTCCATAAATATAATCAGTATGAAGGCCATTTTTATTGCATTCTTACTTTTGGCTTCCTTGGCCAGAGAGAGCTTCTTCCATGGACTCCCAGGTTCAACCTCCTGATGTTGCTATTGTAGTTCCCATGGATGGTTTCCATCTTTATCTTCCATGGACTCCCAGGTTCATAGGCAGTGCTAAATAACTAACACCTTTAATCTCTTTTGCTACCATACTCTATATTATAGTTTCTGAAAAATTACTACCTTTTCCATTTTCTTTTTTTTTTGGCTTCTCTAATGGAAGAAATTAAGGGCCAAAAAGAGAAGAAAATGGAGAAGGTGGTGGTTTTTTAGAAACCATAACATGGAGTGTTCCTATAAAATTTTCTACTCAGTGTGAAAAGACTCGTGCTCCAATCTCAATGGAACTATTCCATGGGTTTGGAGAGTTCTTGTGCTACGCCGTTTCATCTCATGGAATAATTTGGTTAGTTTCTTCCTCTAGAATCTGATCTTACTATATATACACATGCGTGTGCACGCACGCTTATCAACCTTGATTTGTTTCTATTGTGTTTGATGATCAATGCAACTTTAAATGGTGGTCATTTGAGCTGCTCATTTTGCTTTCCGGGCTTCTACTAAATCCAGAGCTTAAAGCTTCAGTTCTGTCCATATGGTAAGTAGGACTTGGTCATTGAGAATGAAAGAGATTTTTATGTTCTACAATCTCAATTGAAATTATTACTCATAGTCCAATATTCATATTCATATCTATTCCATACTAGTTGTGCTAATCTTGTTTAAATGTTGAAATTTTTGTGGCAATTTTTTTTTCTCTTAGCATTATTATGGTATGTTATACATGTAATAACTCTAATAAAACTTTATGGTGATATTATACATGTTTAATAAGGACTGTTTAAGCCTGGTAGTCATCACTTCTGTTGTTTATTACATAACTGTGAAATTTGTAAATGATGCCACTGAGGTGTTCTATTTTGATATCTTCCTAAACTCTTTGCTTATCTTTAATGAACTCTATTTTTTCAAATCATGGTAACCTATTTTTAAGTTGTTGCTATTTGTTAAACTGTCTACTTATTTTAGTTAAGCTCAAATAAAAGTTACTGCATGAAATGATTCTTTCGTTTTCTTCATTTATCTATCACAAAATTGTTATTGTAGAAGCTAAGGTAATTATTTGCTCTTAGAAGATGGGGTTTGGAAGGAGATATCATGTTTTTGTTAAAATTTTTAGTCCCTCCAAAAATTTATCTAGGCACAAAGTTGTTATTGTAGAAGTTAAGGTAACTATTTGCTCTTCTAGTATGACTTTTTTGGTGGCCAACCTACCACTTGTAATTGTAATTAGTGGTCAGCATGTTCTCCAATAAAAGATGATTTACTATAATAGATTAAGACAAGAAAAAAGTGTAACTAAATTTCTTTGCTTCATTCTTACAAACTCAAACAAATTTAGAGCATTGAATTATTGATACTTAATATCTCACTATTTTAATTTGTTTAAAATATTTATATTATATTACAAACCACAATGATACACAAATACATGATTAATTAGAAATAGTAACATATACATAATAATTCAACACCCTACTATTTCATTCCTGATAAAGAATGGAACATGTCATCATGAACTGGTGGTTGGTAACTACTATATATAGTCTAACATATATATAATAATCACTTTCTATACTAATGAAAGAAAAATGTCATTAATATGTGGGGATCTATAGTAGACACATGTCATCATCAATGGTTCACGAAAGTTGACGGATATCATCTTTGGCCAAATTTTTTTCCAATTTTTTTTATTAATCAATATAGTAATAAATTTAAGTTTCCATACTATTCCAATTTTAAAGATGATTGCATTGTGTTTCTTTTTATGGTAGCAAGTTACTAGGGCACTCCAAAAGATATTTATCTGATAAATATGATTTTTATATAACTCTCTAACCCTATTCCATGTGCGTCCTCTAGGGCACCCCACATTACTCTCTTAATCTTTTTATTTTTTTCATTTGTATTATATATGTATCAAATTTAATTATTAAAATTATTACAATTTAAAAGGGGAGAGTAAAAGAAATGAATGAATCAACCATGAAGAAGAACAAGTGATCTTCGCACTGAGCAACTGTAATGTGTATCATAAAGATTAAGTATAGAAAAGTTAACTTTTAATTAATTAATTAATTTTAATTAGATATTTTTATTTTAAAATTATTTTTTAAGTTTTATTTTTTGGAGGATTAAGATTTAACATTTAAATTTAAGATTTAAAATTTAGAGTTTTAAATGTTGTTGATAGTAATAAAAAAATAGTTAGTTGTCTAGTTGAATTTATTATTAAATTATATTATACGAAATTAAAACATTAATCTCTGATGCAATTGCACATTTACGATGAATACAAATGCGTAAAAACAATAGACTTAGATATATGTCAAAAAAGAGAGCAATTCTCTAGTCTGCATCGTCATAAAATTTATTGGGAGAAATTAAAGTCAAATAATGTTGTCATTAACTTATTGCCTTTATCTATGACTTAGATATAAAAGATAATTTGCACATAAAAAAAATAATCACTAACTTAATTACTATGTATTTTCATTGCATATAAATATATGTATTATTTAATTTATTTTTAATATATATTTAATATTTTAATATATATTTTATATTAATGATTGATTTTAAATACGCGTAACATGGTTGGTTATACATGGATATATTTATTTTTCATCGCAAGCATGGAAAAGTTAAGATAATTGACTTATTTAATGTGAACATCTAGCTTATAATTGATCATTAAATTTTATTTTCAGACAACTTGATCTTAAGCAGGATGATTAAACATCTGATAAATTGCGTAGTAGTAATAGGGGTATCTGAAGCAGAAAGGCATCAAAGCTTAGCTTTTTCATGATGTGATCAAACTCAGCACCCCTTTGACAAAAGCATTTTTCCGCCACAATTACCATTTACGAAAATAAATGTAAGAACCATCAAAGAAAATATAATGCCAATTAAGTGTTACTAATAAACACTTTTCTTCCTTTCTTGTCAACTTAATTAAGATGATAAATCATACTATCTTTTTATATATTATTATAATTATGTTAGGTATATATAAAATTTAATTATTAAATTAATTATTCATATAAAATATATTTTAAATATAAAATATAAATTAAAAATTAACTAAATAATTTATGTATTATATATAAATAAATAATAACTAATTTGATGATTGATTTTTTATAAAGACATAGTATTTTTATTACACATTCTATTATTATTCTTTGGTTAATTTGTACAATTATAGTTGCTCCGATGTTAAAGCTAAGACATCTGAAAAAAATGCATTGATAGAACATAATAGTGAGAAATTACATATTTGCATGCTATTCGTGCTGGTTGTAGACGTGTTGAACAGGATGATCGGGGAGGTGGTAAGGAATAGGAGAATAGCACCCCTCTTAGTCGGTAGGGATAATATAAAGCTCTCACACATTCAATTTGCTGATGACACTATATTGTTCTGTTCGCCGGAGGAGGAGACTGTCAAAAATTACAAAAGACTGTTGAGATGCTTTGAAGTGATGTCGGGATTGAGTATTAATTTTGACAAGTCGAGTTTGATACTGGTGAATTCTAATCAGGAGTGGGTTGGTCGAATGTGCCATTTATTAGGTTGCCAGGAAGCGAGCCTACCAGTGAAGTACCTGGGCATTGAGTTAGGAGCGAACCCGAGACTAGTTAAAACATGGAAGCCAGTAATAGATAAAGTAGCAGAGAAACTTAGTTTGTGGAAAGCGAAGATGCTAAGCAAAGCTGAAAAGTTGGTCCTCATCAAGTCAGTGATTAATAGTCTGCCTATCTACTATTTGAGTTTGTATAAAATGCCGGATACGGTGGTAAAAAAAATTAATTTCACTGCAAAGGTGATTCTTTTGGGGGAAGGATGATGGACGCCCTAGGCTGGCTCTTGTAAAGTGGGAGTTGATACAAGTACCGAAAAAACTGGGAGGGCTGGGTGTGGGAGATGCGACGATTCGGAATACTGCTTTATTGTTTAAATGGTGGTGGAGGTTTTCTAAGAAAAATTGTCCTCTGTGAAAGAAGATTGTCTGCTCGTGTAACAATATGAATCATGGGCAGTTATTATCAACTCAAACTATACCAGCAAAAGGAGGTCCGTGGAGAGATATCTGTCACTTGCAAATTAAAGAACAACATGTCAGACAAAAGATGATTGACGGTCTGGCTATGTAAGTAGGTGATGGCAGATCAACCAGATTTTGAAAAGATACATGGCTACAGTCGGGAAAGCTTAAAGACTCCTTTTCGAGACTCTACTTGATTTCAAATAACAAAGGATCCGTGATAGGGGACTGTGGGTTTTGGGATGGGATAGAGTGGGTTTGGAACTTTCAGTGGAGGAGGGAACTTCGCCAATGGGAGATTGACAGTTTGAACCAAGTTTTAGATATCTTACAAGCTGTGAGATTGATAGAAGGTGCACAAGATAGAGTGGTGTGGGTATTTGATAAGGAAGTCGTTTATACTACTAACTCATTTGTGCAGGTGTTGTAGGTACAGACCATGACAGAAGAAATTCTCAGATACAAGTTCACAAGTGGAATCTGAAAAGTTTTTGTGCCCCCTCGAGTAGAGTTGTTTACTTGGTTTGTGCTGGTAGGCCGAGTTAATACAAAGGATCGGTTGAGTAGAGTAGGTATCATTGAACGAACTGATAACATTTGTGTTATGTGTAAAAAGGAAATCGAAACAGTAGAACATTTGTTTATTATGTGTGAGTATGCATGGCAGGTGTGGTGCGCGTAGATTAGTTATGTGGGTCGTGCATGGAGCATCCCAGGATCCATAAAAGAGCATTTTGAGAGTTGGAGATCATTGCCCTTGAGAAAAGACGTGCGGAAAACGTGGTTAGTGGGGTTCTTCTCAGTTATATGGAATATCTGGCTATGTAGGAACGAGATCATTTTTAAGAACAAGTCTATAGATGTAGTAGATTGTGTTGCTAGGTCGTTTTGTTTTTCTACGAATTGGTGCAAATAACCTATGTTGTTGATGGCTATGACGGAGATGACATAGAAGTTACTTACGTTTATGTTTTCTATGCTCCATTTAGTGTGTTGAACTTGTTTACTCTTCAAAAAAAAAAAAAAGAATTGGGCATGGAAGTGCCTACAAAGAAATTAAATTTTGGGCCTCTGATCTCGTTCCTTATCTTCTTTTAACATCTAAAAGGCTCTAGTTCCATCACGCACGTGTGTCACTTGACTCACTAGGCCCATAATGTTTCTTTCCTTCATTATTTGGTTAGAACTCAGGAGTAATGGTTATTAGGAGGCGTAATTTATATTCTAATATTTAGAATTTAAATATACAGATTAGTTTTTAATAAAAAGATAAAAAATACAATTTTTTATTTAAAATTAAAAAAAAGTTAAAAAATGAATTGAGATTTTTAATCATTTTTTTTTGTTAATGTCTATATCTATGTTTAGGTTTATAAAAACTATGAATATTATGACATATATTTATTATTTATTTTTTTTATTAATTATCTTAAATTTGAGTTCACCAAGTTAAAAAATAATCAGTTTATGAATAGATATCTCCTTACAAATTAATTCGATACTCCAATTTGATTATTTTCCCCTTCTCTTTGTTTTTTTTTAGTTTTGCTATAAATTCGGTTAGATTAAATTGTTATGCTAATTTAAATATTGATATTAAATATGCTGACTTTGGATGTATCTTTAATAATTTGGATGGCTCTTAATTGAAAGGATACACAGAAAAGATTCAGAATCTTAGTACTTTTTGCACCAAAAATATATGTAATTCTAAAAAAATAAAAACAAACAAACACATTATGAGTGTATTTTATGAGATGACTTAATATTCTTCTTTTCGCGTTCTCAACATTCATTGTGTATAAAGTTATGATACACTAACTCGTACATATCATTCATTCACAACTATAAAGTATATCATCAAAATGGTTGATAAAATAAAAAATTAAATAAAGTTGGAGAGACACATAGTTATCTAATAATGTGCCTTTCATAGTCCTTTTCTAATAATTAATTCTATTTTCATAATTCGATTCCCACTTGTATAGTGCCTTTTAGAATTATTACTGTTTCTGTTCATATAATTGATACTTATGTATCTCACTTGTTTGAAATATTTATAGTATATTACAAATGACAATGATACACAAATACTGATTAATAACTAAAAATAGTAACATGTATATAATAAATCATCAGCCTGCTATTTCATTCCTAATAAAGAATGGAATTGGTCATCATAAACTGGTGGTTGGTAACTACTATATATAGGCTTGGTTTGGTAAAATTTTTCGAACAGGTGCTTGTACTTTTTAAAAGCTCAGCTCGGAATACTTTTGAAAGCACTTAAGATAGAGCTTTCCAAAGTTAGCTTGTGCTTTTCAATATTTAAAAGTCTAATATAACCTCATATGTTAACTAATTTTCAAATTTAATGCTTGCATTTATGTCTATTATAGTATTTTTAAATTTTAAAAGCTATTTTACCAAACACAATTGATGTTGCTTGTTTTTATTAAAAGTTATTTTTGATTTGATTTACCAAATATAAATACTACAATTTCTGCTATTTCATTTCTACAAAAGTTATTTTCAAACGTAGCTTATAAAGGCTAATTTTTAAAAGATGGCTTTTTAAAAGTTGTAGTATTTATGTTTGGTAAATCAAATTAAAAATAACTTTTAATAAACACAAGCAACAACAATTGCATTTAGTAAAATAGCTTTTAAAATTTAAAAATATTATAATAGACATAAATGCAAGTAATAAATTTAAAAATTAGTTAACATATGAGATTATATTAGACTTTTAAATATTGAAAAGTACAAGTCAACTTTGGAAAGCTCTATTTTAAGTGCTTTCAAAAATATTCCTATTTTTTAAAAGCTCCAAGCACAAGCACGTAATCTTTTTGATTTACCAAGTACAAAATGAGGAGCTTAAACTTTTAAAGAACATAAGCACCTCTTCAAAAAATTTTACCAAACCAAGCCATATCTAATTATACTTGAAAGAAATTAAATCATTACATATTAATTAATTAATTAGTATATCAATCACATGTAAATAGTAATATAAAGATTAAGATATATACTAACCAAGACCAATAGCCTCTTACGCTTGCATGATTTCACAAACATCCTGGTAGTAAGGTTAATTGAGATAAAAGAAATTAAAATTATGTTTTATGCACACCACTTTTTTCTATATATATAATGAAAACATTATTTCATGTTAATTATGAAGAAAACCTATAACACAGGTAAGTTAGTACTAATGGTTATTCTTGTTTGAAGTTAATTGAAAACTTACTCCGATGGAACATCACCGACAAGCATCCAGTCACCATCCTTGTCTTCATAGGTTGGGACATAATCAGAGCCGTTCAATAATTCCATCAGCTTACTCTCATTCATGAAGTCTTTCATTCCTTGGGATCCACAATTATCAACACCACAAAATATCACCAATTAACAATCGTATTTCACTGCATGCAAAAAAAGAAAAAAAAAAGTGTGAATTGTTACCAATGGTGAAGTAACAGAACATGTTGCCTAAGGAGTGCGAGAGGTGTTGGTAAATGTTGAACATGTTCAAGTAGACTTTTTGAAAGTAAGGTGCTCTATCCATATTCACTTTCATGAAACTTCTATCCTTTTCACTTTTTTTTTGCATTGCTCTTTTGCGGAACTGCTATCATGTTCTTCCGCTACGACTTTATTGGTGGCCAACGTATCACTTATGTTCTATAGGCGGGGTAATATTTGAAGTTTCTTAATTACAAGAACTAATTAAGATGTAATTGAATATTTTTTATTATTTTTATAAAAATTCGAACAAACAAATTTAGAGTATTGAATTATGGAAAAATCTAAGAATCAGCAATTTTATTGAATCTTGGTCAGCATGTAACCAGCAGAAAAATGTGAGTCATTAGATGAAATCTCACACCAATCTCACACTATTAAATTATCATTGATAGCTATTTGATGGCTACCAATCACAAAAGTTACTGGTCCTCTAGCATTACTCTTGAATTATTACTAGTTAGTTAGACATGTAGTAGAAGTGTAAAACACATTTTACACACGTAATTATACTTGCTTATTCTATAAGGTAAAAATGTAAGTATAATTAATTTAACGGAAATGTTTGGTAACCAAAGAAAATCAGCCAAAAACAGCCATAACTTGTCTTATTTAGCATTTATTAATTGTTGCGATAATTAATTAATGCTAAATAAAGCAAGTTCTGGCTGTTTTTTTGGTCTACCCAACATTACTCTTAATTTAATGTGAAGTTAATAGTTGAAAGCTGATAGTTAAAAATTGTCCGATAATAATTTAATAAAATTTATCAGATTATTTAACTAAAAGAGAACTTCTCAATTTTAGTTTCCATATGTGATCACTAAAATTAAATAAAATAACTTTTCTTAAATGAAACAGTACAATTTATGAGTTTAAGAAAATCTTAAGAAATTCTACAAAGAATTTTTTTAATTTTTCTTTTTTTTTTGCTAGCTTATAATATTTATGTAACACACGTAAAAGTTTATACAGTTTGTTTATAACAATACTAGTATAATTTATTCACATATTTTAGAAATAAAAATACACTAAAGGTATAATATTGTATTAAAATGGTCAATTTTAGTAATTATACATTCAAAGGGAATTTTGAATTTATTATTATTAACTTAACCAAACAGTATTCATTCTAATTAATAACCTTTTTTTAAATTAAAAATTTCTAATATACTAATCCAAACATGAGTTATAATACACTTTGCTATATTCTTTATTTGTTCACCATTATTTTGTTTGTACCTTATTAATATGTTTATATCATATCCCTCAAAAGTACAAAAATAGATGAAGTAGTTGACAAACGAGCGTTTACTTTTGTTGTTATTGCAACGTTTTTTACAACTATAATATTCTATAAAGAACGCAACAGTAATTATATATAGCTAATTTCAAGCTAACCAACCTTAGGTCCTTAGCAAAGATTGTCCGTAAATATCTATGGAAATAATAGTTTCAACTCTGAAATTTGGTTAACAATTTTTCAAGACAAGGGCATGTGAGACTGTGAGTGTGTGGTTTAGCTCAGATCCTATGTACTTAATTGTTTTATTGGAAAACAGCAAAACTTAGATGCCACAGAATCTCTCATAAAACGAGAAGATATCAAGATAAACAATATTAATATTGTATTAGATAAAATAAAATAAATAAGCCAAGTTGATTGAAAATCACAAGTTCACAACTCATCAAATGATACTAAAGTATATCCTTTTAAATCGTGATAGAATAAGCTTTTGTTTTTTGTTTTTTGTTTAATCAATTATGAGAGGGCAAATGCTAATATGTTCTTCAAAAAGGAGGAAATATAAGGCTTTTTAAAAAATAACCTGTTTTTAGAGGTAACATAAAATTAGAATGTTCTAGGCTTTTATTTTTTAAAATCTTGCAAAAAAAAATCATGGTAACCTATTTCAAGTTGTTGCTATTTGTTAAACTGTTTACTTATTTTAGTTAAGCTAAAATAAAATTTACTGCATGAAAGTTTATCTAGACACAAAGCACAAAGTTGTTATTGTAGAAGGTAACTATTTGCTCTTAAAAGATGGGGTTTGAAAGGAGATATAATGTTTTTGTTAAAATTTTTAGCCTTTCTAAAATTTTTTTTCAAGTTTCGCGACTGGTCGGTGTATTATTCTGGTATGACTTTATTAATGGCTAACCTACCACTTGTATTGTAATTGGTGGCAACATGTTCTCCAAAAAAAAAAAAAGATATTTTACTATAATAGATTAGAATAAAAAAAAGTGTAACTGAATTTTTTGCTACAATCATACAAACGAACAAACAAATTTAGAATATTAAATTATTAATACTTAGACATTTCACTGTTTTAATTTGTTTAAAATATTTATATTATATTACAAACCACAATGAAACATAAATACATGATTAACTAGAAATAGTAACATATATATAATAGGGTAAAGTATACTTTTTGTCCCTGAAGTTTATTAAAAGTTTCAAAATTATCCCTAAGTTTCAATTTGTTTCAATTTTATCCCAAAAGTTTTCGATTTGCATCAATTTTATCCTTTAAGTTGACGCCGTTTAAATTACTCACAGACGTTAGTGATATGGCAAAGTATAGTGTGTGATGTGGCAAGAAATGTGAAACCCCCAAAATACCCATGGCTGAGTTATACCAAGTAAATCAATTGGCATCCTTTTTCAAACATAACCCGTTTGTCTTCCCTTTGCCAGTAAGGATCATCGCCAGAGAAACAGAGTCACAGGAGGAAGGTTGGTGGGTGGTTAGACGTCGCACCGTCAACTACAGTCCGCCACAGCGACGTGCAGGACGGCGCATGTTGTGACGCCGTCGAGACTGAGGGAGGAGTCTGGGATAGCATTCAGTCATCAACCATTCAAACGTGGATAGCGCCATTCTGATTAAGGTTTCTGACGAGGTAGGCCACCATTCTAGTCAATTTTGCTACTGCATGTCTGAACGGTTAGGATTTAGGGTTTTTTTTTAATCACTGTTGATTGCTGTTAGGATTCTATTGCATTGAGGGATTGAGGGATTTCTGTTCTGTTTTAGTGAAAAATATAACTTTGAGGTGGTCTATATTTTTTAATGATTAGTTACTCTGTTCTTTGGTCTGAACATCTTTTTATAACGGCAGGATGGATGATTTCAGTGTTAGAGTTCATCACAGGGGTAGGTTTTGTAGTGATAAGGGAAAAAATGAGTATATTGATGGTGAGGTGACAACGGTTGACTGGTGTGACAGAGATAGATGGAGTGTTATAGAAGCTTATGATGTGGTTGGAAAACTTGGGTACATTGCTGAAAACATTGGGGTACTGTGGTATAAAGATACTGAATTAGGATTAGAAGGGTTGAAGTTGTTGAAAGGTGATGAAGAAGCAATGGAAATGGCAAATATAGGAGTTGAAAAAAAGGTAGTTGATTTGTATGTGGTGCATAAGGCTTCAATCCCTGATGATTTTTGTTATGACATTGGTTATTTAGATGTTGGGGGTGGCAGCAAAGTTGTTGAGGAGGAGTGTGTGGATGCTGATAGTGGGCCAAGTGATATTAGACAGGCCCAAAATATTCAAGCAGAAGCCCAAGGTGGAGGGGTGGATATGGAGGCCCAAATGCAGGGATTAGTTGATGCCCATTTATCTGCTGAAGAAGTGCTACAGAATATTGGTGATGGGGACAATAGTGAAGAAGAGGATGACACTGATGACCCAGATTATGAGGCTGATTCTGATCTGCATTTTAGTGATAGTGAAGATGATTATTGTGGTGATGATGGTTTATTTGATGTTGATATAACTCTTGGGGAGATGCACCAAGATATAAGAAAGTCTAAGAAAAGTAAGAGTGCTGTCGAGAAGTTAAAGAAAACTCAAAAGGTGGCTGCTGGGAAGAGAAAGAGCTCTCGTTTAAGCGATGATGAAGGATTGAACAGTGATGAATTAGAGGAGGTATCGAGTGAGGATGATGAAGCCAGCAAGAAGAAATTTCCCGTTCACAAGGAGTTGAAGGATATGAGTAAGTATAAGTGGGAGGCTGGAACTCTCTATGCAACAAGAGAGGAGTTCAAGGAAGCTGTGACATCATATGCTGTTCATACTGGGAGAAACATAAAATTTCCAGTGGTGGACAATGTCCGGGTGAGGGCTAAGTGTGGAGATGGTTGTGAATGGTTTGCATATGCGGTGAAGATGGCCAATGAAGATAGTTGGCAGCTAAGAACAGTTAATGATCATCATTCTTGTAACACTGTATTTGACATAAAAGTGATGAAGTCGAAGTGGCTGGCGAAGGTCTTCAGGAGAAAAGTAGAAGAGAATCCGAAGTTGAAGCTGGGCACCATACAAAGTAGGACTCTTAGGAAGTGGAATGTGCAGATTTCAAGAGCAAAGGCATTTCGGGCCAAGCAGATTGCACTGGTTGACATTAATGGAACTTTTAGGGAGCAGTATAGAAGACTTTACGACTATTGCCATGAGTTGCTGCGCACCAATCCTGGTTCATCTGTGAAGCTGCATGTTCAATTACCTCCAGCAACCCAAACTGAGCACCCCGATACAACAGTCGACTTAAGTCCACGATTTCATAGGATTTATATTTGCTTAAAGGCTTGCAAGGAGAGTTTCATGAAGTGTAGGCCTATGATAGGGCTTGATGGTTGCTTTTTGAAGACACCATATGGAGGATGGCTATTGGTTGCTTTGGGGTGGGATCCGAATGACCAGATGCTACCTATAGCATATGCGGTCGTGGAGGCTGAGACAAAAATTCATGGACGTGGTTCCTCTCAAACCTAATTGATGATATAGGAGCGGATAAATTATTACGTAGCACGTTCATGTCTGACCAACAAAAGGTAATTTACTAACCTGTATTTTAGTGTAATTAAGATTTTGCACTATATTTTTATGTCTAGTTATAATTAGTTAATGTTAATGTTCTTGTAATGTTCTTTTATAATTAGCACGTTCATGGCTTCTGCACTATATGTTATTGTTCTTGTAATGTTCTTTTATAATTAGCACGTTCATGGCTTCTGTACTATATGTTATTGTTCTTATAATTAGCTAGTCATGTGGCTTATGCACTATATGTAATGTTCTTTTATAATTAGTTAGTAATTGTTGTACCTATATGTTAATGTTCTTGTAATTGACTTTTATAATTAGTTATAAATTACTGTGAATTAGCTAGTCATGTGGCTTCTGCACTATATGTTAATGTAATTGTAATGTTCTTTTATAATTAGTTAGTAATTGCTGTACCTATATGTTAATGTTCTTGTAATTGACTTTTATAATTAGTTATAAATTGCTGTGAATTAGCTAGTCATGTGGCTTCTGCACTATATGTTAATGTAATTGTAATGTTCTTTTATAATTAGTTAGTAATTGCTGTACCTATATGTTAATGTTCTTGTAATTGACTTTTATAATTAGTTATAAATTGCTGTGAATTAGCTAGTCATGTGGCTTCTGCACTATATGTTAATGTAATTGTAATGTTCTTTTATAATTAGTTAGTAATTGCTGTACCTATATGTTAATGTTCTTGTAATTGACTATTATAATTAGTTATAAATTGCTGTGAATTAGCTAGTCATGTGGCTTCTGCACTATATGTTAATGTAATTGTAATGTTCTTTTATAATTAGTTATAAATTGCTGTACCTATATATTAATGTTCTTGTAATGTTCTTTTATAATTAGTTATAAATTGCTGTGAATTAGCTAGTCATGTGGCTTCTGCACTATATCTTGCTGTTCTTGTAATGTTCAACATATAATTAGTTATATGTTGCTGTTATAAATTGCTGTGAATTAGCTAGTCATGTGGAGAGCTGCACTATATGTTAATGTTCTTGTAATGTTCTTTTATATATAGTTATAAATTGTTGTGAATTAGTTAGTCATGTGGCTTCTGCACTAAACTAATTATTTGATCATTATATTAAAATTGTGCACTTTGCACCAACAGGGCCTGGTGCCAACGTTTGATGAATTACTTCCAGGTGTTGATCACAGATTCTGTGTGAGACACCTTTATGCCAACTTCAAAAAAAAATTTCCAGGGCTAAATCTTAAGAAAAGGATGTGGAGAGCTGCAAAATGTACATATCTAGCAGCATGGGAAAAGGAGTTGATGGAAATCCGAGCCATTAGTGAGGGTGCCTATCGACACTTGATAGGAATTCGTCCAAAGTATTGGACTAAATCAAGGTTTGAATTCTATCCTAAATGTGACGCTCTTGTCAATAATATGTGTGAAAGCTTTAACTCTGCAATTGTTGAATCAAGGGAAAAACCAATATTGACAATGCTAGAAGATATTAGAGTTTATTTGATGAAGAGATGGGCTGAAAATAGGGTACTTATTGAGAAGTATAAGGATGATATTCTTCCTAGGATTAAGCTTAAGTTACAAAAGGAAATAGATGCTTCTAGGTGGTGGTTTCCGGTTGCTGCCGGTATTTCAAAATTTGAAGTCATAAGAGGTAGGGACAAATTTGTAGTGGATCTTCTGAAGAAAGAGTGTACTTGTAGAAAGTTTCAAATGACAGGTTTACCTTGTCCGCATGCAGTTAGTGCAATTAATTGTGCTAAGGATGATATTCGAAAATATGTTTCAAGCTGTTACACTAAAGCTGCTTATGTGGCTTGTTATACCCCCATGATTAACCCTTGTAATGGACATACAATATGGGAGAGAACTACCCACCCAGATGTGATGCCTCCACCACATAGAGTGCCAATTGGGAGGCCTAAGAAGAAAAGAGCAAGGGGGGAGGGTGAAGAACCACAGGGCCCAAGCACATCTAGGCTAGGGTTACAACAAAAATGCTCTTGTTGTCTGAAATTGGGTCACAACAAGCGAGGCTGCCCTCTTAGAAGGCCAAACGTGAGTACTTGTCTAGTAAATATAGTTTTATACATAACACTGTTTCTTATGCTGTTTACCTCTTTATAACTGTAACTTGTTGCTGTTTTTTGTTCATGTCCATCATAGGAAACAACTGCTGCCCCATCCTCAGCATCGCCAGCCCAAAACAATAATGCTGGAACTGCTACAACATCACCAGTCCAGCACAGCACTGCAAGGAATGCTGGATCTACTGGCTCAGTGCATAAGAGTACCAGGTTGGCCAGTGTTGCAGCAAGGCCTAATACCCAACCAAATGCACACAAAAAATTTCAGCCACCAAGACCAACTAGAATTCTTAGGAGCAACTCTACTTCAACTGCACAGGGACAACCCATATCACAAGGGAGTCAGACTCAGAGTGCTCTCACAGGGTCTTAGTTGTGTCACATCTTGTGTTTGGTGTTTATTTTGGAAGATTGAAAAATGTTGGCATTTTGTATTATGACTTATGACTTATGACTCCAATTCTTCCTTTGTTGCTGAATTATTTTGCTTAGGACTTATGTAATTAAGTTTTTACTTTGGTTATGACTTATGTTAACTAGAGATTATGTTGATTAACAACTTATGTTATTTTGATAATGACTAATGTGATGGATTCCTTCATGCAAATTTATTTTAGTGCACTGCTGAAATTATCCCTCATTACTTGAGTTTGTCTCTGCCACAACAGGTTCTTAATGCCAATTTTAGTGCCAAACTATTTTAATCCTTTCAGGGATATTTTTGAAACATAAATTAAACTTCAAGGACAACTATATTAACAAGTTTTCGAGTTGAGTACAGTTTTGTAACTGATTACAACCAGTCAATCTATTCTTACTTCTGCTAATTTCAGCTGTCCCAAACGCATTAATACCCTAATCTCAAATGGGTTCCATTCTTCACCCACAAATAAACCATTAAAATCACCATAAACCAACCCAACACACCAAAAATAACAGCCATCAACAGTTTGCATTTAGCATAAACTAATTTAGTCTTCAAGGTGGAAATCTTCATCTTCAACCTTGCAACCTCAGCCTCTTCTGTCTCTACAACTCCATCTGCCCAGGAAAAAAATGTGCACTCCTTCCCAATCTGCAACATAAACAAAAAAAAAGAACTTGAAGAAACTCATGAAGACATCAAAATAAAAAGCACTCAAAACTAACATCAAAGTATACACAGCCCCAAAATCTCCGGCCGGGATTTTCTGGTGTCTTCGACCATCTCAGTACAGGGGGTTCACCACAGTTGCATATAAGCGTTCGTCGTCTCCGACTGCTTTTTTGTGATGATACCGAGCCTTGGGAAGCCATTCGTTAGGGTTTCTTATTCTTACACACAGTGAAGAAGATGAAGAGGAAGACGTAAATGAAGAAGTTAATTTTAGGGTTTGAGGTTGTGATTTTTAGCCATATCATTTTTGTAATATAAATTTTTAAACAAAAAATTAAAAATTATTTTAAAAAACGTTTTAGAAATGACTCACACACATAGTTGCCACATAGAACTCCTTTATTGCCACGTCACTAACGTCTGTTAGTGATTTCAACGCTGTTAACGTTCAGGGATAAAATTGATGCAAATCGAAAACTTTTGGGATAAAATTGAAACAAATTGAAACTTAGGGGTAATTTTGAAACTTTTAGTAAACTTCAGGGACAAAAAGTATACTTTACCCTATATAATAATCCAACAGCCTACCATTTCATTCCTAATAAAGAATAGAGCACGTCATCATGAACGGGTGATTGGTAACTAGCTACTATGTATAGTCTAGCTTCTCTTCTTGCATTAAGAGGGTTAACAACTCTATCTGTTGAATGGATTTGGGTATAAAGTTGATTTTAATTTATTCGCTAAATTCACAATTTTAATATATAATGTGTACGATGGTAATAGTGATTCATGTGACATGAACCAGAGTGTGTAGCAATTCTTGATTCTAAGATTGAAAAAGAATCTCAGTGCAGAATTAAAAAATTAAGAGAAAAAGATAAAAGAAAGTTCTGCATATTATTCAATCATACTATATTTACAATTGATATTTATTCTAATATATATACTCATAGTAATCCAAGTTAGCACAACAGTTTTCAACCATTTTGTAACTAACGAAAGATAACTCTACTGTCAATACCCCCTTCAAACTAAGGTACTTGGAAGTATGTACTCTCAGTTTGTCTTTATATTTGCTAAAAACTTGAATAGACAGGGGTTTAGTTAATGTATCAACTACCATATCCTGTAAAGGTATCTGTATGACATAGAGCTCTTTTGCAGCCAATCCTAAGACCATTTTCAGTAGGGAACTCATCCCAGTTTCTGTTTATGGTCCACCTGTCATAAAAAGTAACTCCACATCAGTTTTTGCGTCATAAACAGTAAATAGGAACTCAAAGCATCTCTATCTTCTCCATTAGGAGGAACTAACTTTAGTCCATGTTGTGGTCTCACTTAATTAATTATTTTTTAATAATGTAATTTAAAAATTTAAATTTAAAAATAATTCACTATTAAAAGATATTAATATTAAATAAATTTATATATAACAATAATACACAATATATAATTCAGGATTACACTAATTTGTAAAATTACTTAATACAAAGAAAAACATAATTAAACTCTATAGTTGACGACAAGCATTGTGAAATTGCCATATGTGTTCAATCAAGTCCTCTTTCAATTGTCTATGCTGCTGCCTATTTCGAAGTTCGGCATTTATTTGGAGAAATTGATGGTATGGTGCAAAATCTTCTTCTCCCAGCTGAGGTTGTGATAAGCCATTTTCAACATCATCATACTCTAAGCCTTGAGCAAAATTTCCTGCATAAGTGTCTCTTTCATCCTCAACAATCATATTATAAAATATAATACAAGCTCTCATTATGTTGGCAAGCTTCTTCTTTTTCCAAAAATGAGCTGGACCACGTATAATTGCAAAGCGTGCTTGCAACACTCCGAATGCTCGTTCCACATCTTTTCTTTGCCCTTCTTGGTATTGTGCAAATAACTTGTGTTTCTTCCCTTGTGGCTTTGAGATTGATTTGACAAATGTGGCCCATTCAGGATAAATACCATATGCTAAATAGTATCCCATTCTATAATCATTACCATTAATAGTATAATTTACCTCCGGAGCACGATCATTTAGAATATCATCAAACACTGGAGAACGATCTAACACGTTGATATCGTTATTTGAACCAAAAACTCCAAAGAACTTATGCCATATCCAAAGGTCTGAAGATGCTACAACCTCAAGTACTATCGTTGCAACCCCACGATAACCACTCATGTACATACCTTTCCACGCCTTTGGACAATTTTTTCATTGCCAATGCATGCAGTCAATGCTACCCAACATGTCAGGGAAGCCACGACCCTCCGCCATTTGTAGCAGGTGTTGTACGTCATTTGGATTGGGTTTTTGCAAGTATTCATCCTCGAACACCGAAATGACACCTTCAACAAATTTTTCCAAGCATTCAATTGTAGTGCTCTCGCCTATGCGCACATAATCATCAACAGCATCAGTTGCTACGCCATATACTAACATCCGTATCGCAGCGGTACATTTCTGGAGTGGCGACAAACCTCTTCTTCCAGTTGCATCAACCCTCTGTTGAAAATACGGATAGACGGCTGAGAGAGCGTCTACTATCCAAAGGAACACATGTCTTCTCATTCAAAATCTCCGTCGAAAAATGTCAGCATTATACACCGGATCATCTGCAAAGTAATCTTGGAAAAGGCGATCATGTCCTGCTTCTCGATCTCTGTTGATCCATCTACGAGTAATTGGGATAGAGCTTCTATCGATATCTTCTTTTTCTGAATCTTCGAGTAAATACTCATCGATCCAATTATCTATGAGTGTGTTATCTTGCCGTCTTCTTTTGTCATACAAAGCCTCATTAAACATATCATCAAAATTTCTAGCCATATCTAGAAATGTAATTTTTAGTTCTCTTTCGAGGTGAGAAAGTAGAGTTGAAGTGGAGTTGCGGAGTCATTGATAGTTGATATTTATAAGTGTGTCTGCAGTAAGTACCTTAACGGCTAGTTAACGGCTAGTTCTGCAACGGCTAGTTTTGCAACGGCTACTTAACGGCTAGTTTTGCAACAGTCACTTTCATGAACAATAACGGCACAATAATATTGACTAATTTAAAAACTTACATAAAAAATAAATAAAACAAACTACATCACATACCAGTAATACGCAATAAAAATAAGAACATACTACATAACTCTACGAATATAAGGAACCATTAAGTAAACCACTTGGCGATTATTTTCTCACATGCAATCTCATGAAGAACTCGTCGTTTTTCACTCATTGTAGACGTTTCAGCATTAAGTATTTGCATATCCATCTCCCTTTCCCTTTCCTTGGCCATCCTTTCCATTTCCCTTTCTTTTGCTTTTATCTCCATTTCTTTAATATACCTCTGAGTTTGTAATTCTTGTTCTTTTATTGCCGCTTGAATTTGTAACTCCTTCTCTTTGATTGCCATCATCTTTGCTCTATGTTCCTTCTCCTCTTCTCTTTCTTTTTCCCTTTCCATTAGTTCCTTTTCTCTAACATTCTTAATATCTTCCATAAGAGATAATTTTTTGACAACTGATGATTTTCTTTTGCTAAAATCTTCAGACATCAGTGCTTTTCCCTTACCTTTTCGCTTGCTCTTCTTTGATTCTTGTGGGCGAACGGGAGAGTCCACACCGGGTTCGTCAGCCAATGGTGTTTCTGGGTTTGATGTGGATGAGTATGCTCCAGTTGCACTAACCTTGGTTCTCTTTGAGCCGCCACTTTGTGTAGGTAGTTGGCTTCTCCATTTTTGCTCCAACCGAAGCATGTTCCAATGCCTCTCAAAAGTGAATTTTTGACCATAATATGTGGAATAAAGTTTATAAGCCGACTCCTTTATATCATCAGCGTTCAAACCACTCCTTATGTTTCGACTAGCTTGATCGTAGCAACCAGCAAATTGTGCAACAGCCTTGTTGATCTTATACCATCGCTTCTTACATGCAACTACCCCCTTGTCATGTCGGAGCAAAATTCTACACAGTAGCTATAAATTTGACTCCAAATTGTTTCCCCCTTTTGATCAGTACCAATTACAGGGTCAGTTGAAACATTTAACCATGCACTGATCAGCATTTCATCCTCTTTCCAATGCCAGTGTTGAATACTATCTTGCCTCCGATCTTCAATATCATCATCATTGAGGTCGATAGCATCTAATCCACGAGGGTTGGCAAAATCTGAATATTGCGAATTTGGACTAGATTGTATAGGAGTCCGAGAGGATGGGTTAGAAGAGCCACCAACACCAGATGAGTTATGTCTTGATGCACTGAATTGAGTTGGAAACGGCAAGAAAGTTGGAGTAACATTTCCGATAGAGGGGTTAAATATGGATAAAAATGGAAAATGAGGTGTTTGTGAATTTTGATTTTGCGGTTGGAATATAGGAAATTGATTATTATAAGGAGTTTGAAAATTGAAATTAGAAAGATTTTGTGGATTTGGATTTTGAAATGTATTTGGTAGTGTGAAGTTTTGATTTGGAACTTGAGAGTTTGAGGTTTGAGATTGTTGGGTATTTGGAATTTGAGTAAAGTTTTGTAAGTAATTGAAGAAAGAGTTGAGTTGGTTTGGATCCATTTTTTCGAACAAAAAATAATAGTAGCACAATTTTAATTTTGTAAACTTGGAAGAAGATGAAGAAGAGTAGTAGAGAGTGTGAGAATAGAAGTGTATCTAAGTGGTATATATAGAGTAACAAAATATTAATTTATTAATAATAACGGTAACATAGTAACGGTTAGTTTCTAACGGCTATTTTTACAACGGCTAGTTTTGCAACGGCTAAATTAATATAACAATATAAATATAAATAATATTTAATATTAATTATGATATAAATAATAAATATAAATTATTAATTAAATAGAAATTTAATTATTTAATTAATTAATATAAATTATTAATTAAAATAAAATATCAATATTTAATATAATTAGTCATTATAATTATTATTAAATTAATTATTATTTAATTATATAATATAATTATTTAATTATTAATATAATTATTTAATTAATTAATATTTTATATAATTATTTATTTTTTATTTTACTTGCTATTTGGCAATTGTGTATTGGTTAATGGGAGTCCCCTTTCAGAGGGACTCCCTCGTTTTGAATTGCGTGAAGGAACTCAAGTGAGTTCCTCTCCAACGCCCCATCTCTCTTTTCTCTCTGACAACACAGTAGGAGGGCTCCAAATATTTGCCCGTTGGAGATGTTCTGACCATCTCCAGTAGGGAACTCATCCCAGTTCCTGTTTATAGCCCACCTGTCATAAAAAGTAACTCCACATCAGCTTTTGCGTCATAAACAGTAAATAGGAACTCAAAGCATCTCTATCTTCTCCATTAGGAGGAACTAACTTTAGTCCCTGTTGTGGTCCCACTTAATTAATTATTTTTTAATAATGTAATTTAAAAATTTAAATTTAAAAATAATTCACTATTAAAAGATATTAATATTAAATAAATTTATATATAACAATAATACACAATATATAATTCGGGATTACACTAATTTGTAAAATTACTTAATACAAAGAAAAACATAATTAAACTCTATAGTTGACGACAAGCATTGTGAAATTGCCTATGTGTTCAATCAAGTCCTCTTTCAATTGTCTATGATGCTGCCTATTTCGAAGTTGGGCATTTCTTTGGAGAAATTGATGGTATGGTACAAAATCTTCTTCTCCCAGCTGAGGTTGTGATAAGCCATTTTCAGCATCATCATACTCTAAGCCTTGAGCAAAATTTCCTGCATAAGTGTCTCTTTCATCCTCAACAATCATATTATGTAATATAATACAAGCTCTCATTATGTTGGCAAGCTTCTTCTTTTTCCAAAAACGAGCTGGACCACGTATAATTGCAAAGCGTGCTTGCAACATTCCGAATGCTCGTTCAACATCTTTTCTTTGCCCTTCTTGGTATTGTGCAAATAACTTGCGTTTCTCCCCTTGTGGCTTTGAGATTGATTTGACAAATGTGGCCCATTCAGGATAAATACCATCTGCTAAATAGTTTCACATTGTATAATTATGGGTAAAGTATACTTTTGTCCCTGAAGTTTGGTAAAAGTTTTAAAAATACCCCTAAGTTTTATTTTGTTTCAATTTTGTCCCAAAAGTTTTCGATTTGCATCAAATATACCCTCGACGGGTAAATTTTTAAAAAATTTAAGACCAATCTAACAATAATGCATGAAAATTATGCTTGATTTGCTTATGTTGAGGGTTGTTCTTATGAAATTGTTATTGAATTGGTCTTAAATTTTTTGAAAAATTAGCCGACAAGGGTATATTTGATGCAAATCGAAAACTTTTAGAACAAAATTGAAACAAAATAAAATAGAGAGGTATTTTTAAAATTTATGTCAAATATCAGGGACAAAGAATATACTTTACCCTATAATTATTACCATTAATAGTATAATTTACCTCCAGAGCACGATCATTTAGAATATCATCAAACACTGGAGAACGATCTAACACGTTGATATCGTTATTTGAACCAGAAACTCCAAAGAACTTATGCCATATCCAAAGGTCTGAAGATGCTACAACCTCAAGTACTATGATTTCAACCCCACGATAACCACTCATGTACATACCTTTCCACGTATTTGGACAATTTTTTCATTGCCAATGCATGCAGTCAATGCTACCCAACATGCCAGGGAAGCTACGACCCTCCGCCATTTGTAGCAGGCGTTGTACGTCATTTGGATTGGGTTTTCGCAAGTATTCATCCTCGAACACCGAAATGACACCTTCAACAAATTTTTCCAAGCATTCAATTGTAGTGCTCTCGCCTATGCGCACATAATCATCAACAGCATCAGCTGCTACGCCATATGCTAACATCTGTATCGCAGCGGTACATTTCTGGAGTGGCGACAAGCCTCTTCTTCCAGTTGCATCAACCCTCTATTGGAAATACGGATAGACGTCTGAGAGAGCGTCTACTATCCAAAGGAACACATGTCTTCTCATTCGAAATCTCCGTCGAAAAATGTCAGCATTATACACCGGATCATCTGCAAAGAAATCTTGGAAAAGGCGATCATGTCCTGCTTCTCGATCTCTGTTGATCCATCTACGAGTAATTGGGATAGAGCTTCTATCAATATTTTCTTCTTCTGAATCTTCGAGTAAATACTCATCGATCCAATTATCTATGAGTGTGTTATCTTGCCGTCTTCTTTTGTCATACAAAGCCTCATTAAACATATCATCAAAATTTCTAGCCATATCTAGAAATGTAATTTTTAGTTCTCTTTCGAGGTGAGAAAGAAGAGTTGAAGTGGAGTTGCGGAGTCATTGATAGTTGATATTTATAAGTGTGTCTGCAGTAAGTACCTTAACGGCTAGTTAACGGCTAGTTCTGCAACGGCTAGGTCTGCAACGGCTAGTTTTGCAACGGCTACTTAACGGCTAGTTTTGCAACAGTCACTTTCATGAACAATAACGGCACAATAATATTGACTAATTTAAAAACTTACATCAGAAATAAATAAAACAAACTACATCACATACCAGTAATACGCAATAAAAATAAGAACATACTACATAACTCTACGAATATAAAGAACCATTAAGTAAACCACTTGGCAATTATTTTCTCACATGCAATCTCATGAAGAGCTCGTCATTTTTCACTCATTGTAGACGTGTCAGCATTAAGTATTTGCATATCCATCTCCCTTTCCCTTTCCTTGGCCATCCTTTCCATTTCCCTTTCTTTTGCTTTTATCTCCATTTCTTTAATATACCTCTGAGTTTGTAATTCTTGTTCTTTCATTGCCGCTTGAATTTGTAACTCCTTCTCTTTGATTGCCATCATCTTTGCTCTATGTTCCTTCTCCTCTTCTCTTTATTTTTCCCTTTCCATTAGTTCCTTTTCTCTAACATTCTTAATATCTTCCATGAGAGATAATTTTTTGACAACCGATGATTTTCTTTTGCTAAAATCTTCAGACATCTGTGCTTTTCTCTTACCTTTTCGCTTGCTCTTCTTTGATCCTTGTGGGCGAACGGGAGAGTCCACACCGGGTTCGTCAGCCAACGGTGTTTCTGGGTTTGATGAGGATGAGTATGCTCCAGTTGCACTAACCTTGGTTCTCTTTGAGCCGCCACTCTGTGTAGTTAGTTGGCTTCTCCATTTTTGCTCCAGCCGAAGCATGTTCCAATGCCTCTCAAATGAATTTTTTACCATAATGTGTGGAATAAAGTTTATAAGCAAAATCCTTTATATCATCAGCATTCGAACCACTCCTTATATTTTGACTAGCTTGATCATAGCAACCAGCAAATTGTGCAACAGCCTTGTTGATCTTATACTATCGCTTCTTACATGCAACTACCCCCTTGTCATGTCGGAGCAAAATTTTACACAGTAGCTATGAATTTGACTCCAAATTGTTTCCCCCTTTTGATCAGTACCAACTACAGGGTCAGTTGAAATATTTAACCATGTACTGATCAGCATCTCATCCTCTTTCCAATGCCAGTGTTGAATACTATCTTGCCTCCAATCTTCAATATCATCATCATTGAGGTCGATAGCATCTAATCCACGAGGGTTGGCAAAATCTGAATATTGCGAATTTGGACTAGATTGTATAGGAGTCCGACAGGATGGGTTAGAAGAGCCACCAACACCAGATGAGTTATGTCTTGATGCACTGAATTGAGTTGAAAACGGCAAGAAAGTTGGAGTAACATTTCCGATAGAGGGGTTAAATATGGATAAAAATGGAAAATGGGGTATTTGTGAATTTTGATTTTGCGGTTGGAATATAGGAAATTGATTATTATAAGGAGCTTGAAAATTGAAATTTGAAAGATTTTGTGGATTTGGATTTTGAAATGTATTTGGTAGTGTGAAGTTTTGATTTGAAACTTGAGAGTTTGAGGTTTGAGATTGTTGGGTATTTGGAATTTGAGTAAAGTTTTGTAAGTAATTGAAGAAAGAGTTGAGTTGGTTTGGATCCATTTTTTCGAACAAAAAATAATAGTAGCACAATTTTAATTTTGTAAACTTGGAAGAAGATGAAGAAGAGTAGTAGAGAGTGTGAGAATAGAAGTGTATCTAAGTGGTATATATAGAGTAACAAAATATTAATTTATTAATAATAACGGTAACATAGTAACGGTTAGTTTCTAACGGCTATTTTTACAACGGCTAATTTTGCAACGGCTAAATTAATATAACAATATAAATATTAATTAAATAGAAATTTAATTATTTAATTATTATAATTATTAATAAATTAATTATAATTTAATTACTTAATTAATTATTAGTTAATTAATTAATATAAATTATTACATAAATAAAAATATCAATATTTAATATAATTAGTCATTATAATTATTATTAAATTAATTATTATTTAATTATATAATATAATTATTTAATTAATTAATATAATTATTTAATTAATTAATATTTTATATAATTATTTATTTTTTATTTTACTTGCCATTTGGCAATTGTGTATTGGTTAATGGGAGTCCCCTTTCAGAGGGACTCCCTCGTTTTGAATTGCGTGAAGGAACTCAAGTGAGTTCCTCTCCAACGCCCCATCTCTCTTTTCTCTCTGACAACACACTAGGAGGGCTCCAAATATTTGTCCGCTGGAGATGTTCTGACCATCTTCAGTAGGGAACTCATCCCAATTCCTGTTTATGGCCCACCTGTCATAAAAAGTAACTCCACATCAGCTTTTGCGTCATAAACAGTAAATAGGAACTCAAAGCATCTCTATCTTCTCCATTAGGAGGAATTAACTTTAGTCCCTGTTGTGGTCCCACTTAATTAATTAATTAAAATACTTGAAATTAATGTAATTAATTTTTTAATAATGTAATTTAAAATTTAAATTAAAACTAATTCACTATTAAAAGATATTAATATTAAATAAATTTATATATAACAATAATACACAATATATAATTCGGGATTACACTAATTTGTAAAATTACTTAATACAAAGAAAAACATAATTAAACTCTATAGTTGACGACAAGCATTGTGAAATTGCCATATGTGTTCAATCAAGTCCTCTTTCAATTGTCTATGCTGCTGCCTATTTCGAAGTTGGGCATTTCTTTGGAGAAATTGATGGTATGGTGCAAAATCTTCTTCTCCCAGTTGAGGTTGTGATAAGCCATTTTCAACATCATCATACTCTAAGCCTTGAGCAAAATTTCCTGCATAAGTGTCTCTTTCATCCTCAACAATCATATTATGCAATATAATACAAGCTCTCATTATGTTGGCAAGCTTCTTCTTCTTCCAAAAACGAGCTGGACCACGTATAATTGCAAAGCGTACTTGCAACACTCCGAACGCTTTCTTTGCTCTTCTTGGTATTGTGCAAATAACTTGTGTTTCTCCCCTTGTGGCTTTGAGATTGATTTGACAAATGTGGCACATTCAGGATAAATACCATCTGCTAAATAGTATCCCATTGTATAATCATTACCATTAATAGTATAATTTACCTCTGGAGTACGATCATTTAGAATATCTTTAAACACTGGAGAACGATCAAACACGTTGATATCGTTATTTGAACCAGAAACTCTAAAGAACGCATGCCATATCCAAATGTCTGAAGATGCTACAACCTCAAGTAGTATGGTTGCAACCCCATGATAACCACTCATGTACATACCTTTCCACGTCTTTGGACAATTTTTTCATTGCCAATGCATGCAGTCAATGCTACCCAACATGCCAGGGAAGCCACGACCCTCCGCCATTTGTAGCAGGCGTTGTACGTCATTTGGATTGGGTTTTCGCAAGTATTCATCCTCGAACACCGAAATGACACCTTCAACAAATTTTTCCAAGCATTCAATTGTAGTGCTCTCGCCTATGCACACATAATCATCAACAGCATCAGCTGCTACGCCATATGCTAACATCCGTATCGCAGCGGTACATTTCTGGAGTGCCGACAAGCCTCTTCTTCCATTTGCATCAACCCACTGTTGGAAATACGGATAGACGTCTGAGAGAGCGTCTACTATCCGAAGGAACACATGTCTTCTCATTCGAAATCTCCGTCGAAAAATGTCAGCATTATACACCGGATCATCTGCAAAGTAATCTTGGAAAAGGTGATCATGTCCTGCTTCTCGATCTCTGTTGATCCATCTACGAGTAATTGGGATAGAGCTTCTATCGATATCTTCTTCTTCTGAATCTTCGAGTAAATACTCATCGATCCAATTATCTATGAGTGTGTTATCTTGCCGTCTTCTTTTGCCATACAAAGCCTCATTAAACATATCATCAAAATTTCTAGCCATATCTAGAAATGTAATTTTTAGTTCTCTTTCGAGGTGAGAAAGTAGAGTTGAAGTGGAGTTGCGGAGTCATTGATAGTTGATATTTATAAGTGTGTCTGCAGTAAGTACCTTAACGGCTAGTTAACGGCTAGTTCTGCAATGGCTAGTTCTGCAACGGCTAGTTTTGCAACGGCTACTTAACGACTAGTTTTGCAACAGTCACTTTCATGAACAATAACGGCACAATAATATTGACTAATTTAAAAGCTTACATTAGAAATAAATAAAACAAACTACATCACATACCAGTAATACGCAATAAAAATAAGAACATACTACATAACTCTACGAATATAAGGAACCATTAAGTAAACCACTTGGCGATTATTTTCTCACATGTAATCTCATGAAGAGCTCGTCGTTTTTCACTCATTGTAGATGTGTCAGCATTAAGTATTTGCATATCCATCTCCCTTTCCCTTTCCTTGGCCATCCTTTCCATTTCCCTTTCTTTTGCTTTTATCTCCATTTCTTTAATATACCTCTGACTTTGTAATTCTTGTTCTTTCATTGCCGCTTGAATTTGTAACTCCTTCTCTTTGATTGCCATCATCTTTGCTCTATGTTCCTTCTCCTCTTCTCTTTCTTTTTCTCTTTCCATTAGTTCCTTTTCTCTAACATTCTTAATATCTTCCATGAGAGATAATTTTTTGACAACCGATGATTTTCTTTCGCTAAAATCTTCAGACATCTGTGCTTTTCCCTTACCTTTTTGCTTGCTCTTCTTTGATCCTTGTGGGTGAACGGGAGAGTCCACACCGGGTTCGTCAGTCAACGGTGTTTCTGGGTTTGATGAGGATGAGTATGCTCCAGTTGCACTAACCTTGGTTCTCTTTGAGCCGCCACTCTGTGTAGGTAGTTAGCTTCTCCATTTTTGCTCCAACCGAAGCATGTTCTAATGCCTCTCAAAAGTGAATTTTTGACCATAATGTGTGGAATAAAGTTTATAAGCCAACTCCTTTATATCATCAGCGTTCGAACCATTCCTTATGTTTCGACTAGCTTGATCGTAGCAACCAGCAAATTGTGCAACAATTTTCTTGATCTTATACCATCGTTTCTTACATGAAACTACCCTCCTTGTCATGTCAGGGCAAAATTCTACACAGTAGCTATGAATTCGACTCCAAAATATTTTCCCCTTTTGATCGGTACGAACTATAGGGTCAGTTGAAACATTTAACCATGCACTGATCAGCATCTCATCCTCTTTCCAATGCCAATGTTGAATACTATCTTGCCTCCGATCTTCAATATCATCATCATTGAGGTCGATAGCATCTAATCCACGAGTGTTGGCAAAATCTGAATATTACGAATTTGGACTAGATTGTATATGAGTCTGAGAGGATGGGTTAGAAGAGCCACCAACACCAGATGAGTTATGTCTTGATGCACTGAATTGAGTTGGAAACGGCAAGGAAGTTGGAGTAACATTTCCGATAGAGGGGTTAAATGTGGATGAAAATGGAAAATTGGGTGTTAGTGAATTTTGATTTTGCGGTTGGAATATAGGAAATTGATTATTATAAGGAGTTTGAAAATTGAAATTAGAAAGATTTTGTGGATTTGGATTTTGAAATGTATTTGGTAGTGTGAAGTTTTGCTTTGGAACTTGAGAGTTTGAGGTTTGAGATTGTTGGGTATTTGGAATTTGAGGAAAGTTTTGTAAATAATTGAAGAAAGAGTTGAGTTGGTTTGGATCCATTTTTTCGAACAAAAATAATAGTAGCAGAATTTTGATTTTGTAAACTTGGAAGAAGATGAAGAAGAGTAGTAGAGAGTGTGAGAATAGAAGTGTATGTAACACCCTAACTACCACAGCTCACGCTTCCAGCTGCGCGACTCTGATAGCTCGGACATTACGACGACACTTATACTATTTAATATTAAAATATGAGCCTGTTTAAAACTTTAAACCGCAAAGCCGCTCCAAAAATACTTTTGTTCGATAACGTACATCAATAGATACCATACAACTCACATAGACTCATAAAGAGTACATCCATATATATAAACATACATATATATAAGTAATATTACAACCATAATCCAATACAATTCCTATCCCTCTTACAGATTATATCAAGATAGAGGTGAGGGTACAATAAACCATAACTAAACAATACAGAGCATCACAACAACAACTAGATAAGCTCTTCGTAACTTCTGCGCCCATATCCTGAAAAGGGAAAAATGTAGGGGGGTGAGAACATCATCCTCGAAAGGGTTCTCAGTAGAGGATTTTTGGGAATTACTGTAATAGGATACGTGAGTATAAACCGTACCAGTGATTAATAACCGTCTTATGCCTCCTTTTCAAAAACAACGGTTTACAATAAAAGTAAAGTCGGAAATCTTTTCTGAAAGAGGAACCATTCAATTCTCAACAACTCAAAAGCCTTTCAAAACGATTTATCTATGCTGAAACAAAATAACCTTTCATATTTTATTCCAAACCAGAAACACAAAACCGAAATCAACCATCGGTTCATCTCATTCCAATCACGGCCCTAGGCCCAAACAATCCAACCATCAACCAATCACCACAGTCCAACAGAGTCCCAGTAGCAAACACAAATAGGAAGATGCAAGCACAAACAAACAGTTATTGCAAGTAGAACAATTAGCAATTAATTACATAGGCACACCAAGTATAATATGCACACCCAAACAATGTCACATAGATGCATATGATGCATGCCTGTCCCTAGTGGCTGATGATATCATATGTTGGTTATATAGCCAACCCGACACGTCCTGGTAGCTAACCATGGACAGAAACACCCATCGCGGAGCAAGTAGGTTTGAGCTACAACCCCATTGCTACTACCCGCTCAACCCAGAGCCAGTGGAATAACCACTACTGCGGCTACTACCCAGGCGGGTGTTTAACAGCTCAACCTAGAGCGAGTGGAATCACCACTACTACCGCTACTACCCAGGCGTCACAGTCTCTGACCTGGAGCAAGTGGGATGAACCACAACCCTTGCTACTACCCAGGTATCTCAAGCATATATTCATTCAGTCCCAGTCATGGATCAACATCCATCTCAGCCATCCGGCTTAAGTTCATAATTCATAGTCAGCCATACGGCCCATAACTCATTCAGCAATCAGCCATAAATCAATATCTTACACAGCCATTCCGGCTCACGGTTCAATTCAGAACCAGCCATTATTCATAATCATACACAGCCATTCCGGCCCATAACAAAACAGCACTTTCACCATTCAACATCGTCGAATTCATAAAACCGGCATTTAAGCCTCAAATCACTTTTCTCAAGCCATTTCACTTTGAAATCAAATTTCAACTCTTTTCAGCCTTGGCTTTAAAGATCTAATTTCTCAAATCATCTCAGGCTCATAAGCCAAATTTACTCAAAGTAAGTTCCCTTTTTAAAACAAAACCGCTCTCGACATCCTCTTTCCAAGACTTCCAAAACCATGGAAAGTTAAAGATTCAATTTGGGAACAATCAAAATCACCCATTCCACAATGGGATTTTATAACAAAATTTCTCGGCAGAGTCCCAAGTCTTTAGGGGAGAATAACATAACTCATTTCGCCAAATTCATTTAAAATTATTAAAACATTGGCTTTCTAATTTGAGTAAGAAAATAGGATCTAAGCCAAACCAAGTCATGTAATCATTTACTTCTTTCAAAGCCGTTTCCTTTACTTAGGCAAAACCAACTTCAACCCCCATGATAATTCTAGAACGTTTCAACTGTTCAAAATTGTTTTAGTCTTGCAAGAATTCAGAATTCAAAGAGTACTTAAAACCTTTCTCAAAACATTTCAAAATGAAACTTGTCAATAGACATTCAGGTTCTTTCAAAGTCATTGAAACTTCTTTAATTGAAACTCCTAAGTCAAATTCAAAGGCATAAACCCTTTTCACATCCAAACAGCTTTAAAACACAAGTTTCATCTAAATAACCTTCTCATGAAAGAGATACAATGCCTTTCTTAAGAAGCAAGACTAAATCACAATTTTCTCTTTATTAATTCATTTCGAAAGCATGAATCATCCTTTTCTCGATAATTCAAATAAAATAGTAGAAGTCTTTAACTCATCATTTTCCAGACAATATTTCAATAAAGACTCGAATTTTATAGAAATTTCGGCAGCACCTCCCCTAAAACTTGGACTTTTGCCACCCGGTTCGGGTCCCAACTAAACCGTTTCTCATTCCTTTTCAACAGCTCAAACCAGAAATCAATTCAAAAGCAAGCTAAATCCAACAGTCGCCTCAATGGCATACCTCAAGGAAACCATTTCAAAAATCAACTCAATATCAACCGATTTAACTCATTTATAAAACTTTAAAGAATCGGTTAAGCAATAAATCATTTATCAAAGCCAGAGCAACTAAAGCAACCCAGGCTGAATTTCAAGAGCATTCTATCTTTCACATCATCAAAATAATTGACTCAATTCAAACCAATCCTCAACGGGTTAAACTCATTTCAAATATTTAAAGAATCAACTTCAAACATTACATTTCACAAGCCACACAACAATTCAGCCAAACCAACATCCATAGTCATTCGAGTCAATCAATTGATACATAAGGCAGATACAATCACCAAGTACACAATATCTCACATCAGTACCCATATGTAATAATTCCAATAATAAACTATAGTTTTTGGAAAACGCCCCTACCTCAAAACGCAAATTCCATAACCCAAACGCGTCACATAATCCTTTCCGCATCGACCCGAGATTAACAATCAAAATCCCGGCAGCCAAAACCTCAGTTCCAAGCCATTTTCGCATCAGTCTCAACACTCTAATCGCAACATACAACAACCGAAACTCAATCGTATAGTAATTAACGCCACAAACCTCAGCGTGAGATAACAGAATAGTAGCCAAAAGACTTTCAAACCGAAAATGCTTACCGAACCGAAAAAGGAACGGCTGAACCGAAGCAGCGGCGGTCTCCGAACTGGTTTGGCGGCAGCCCGGTAGCCACCTCAAGCGGCAGCGGCGACGAATTCCGATCACGATAACTGAAACCAACATGCAGTGACCATAATATCCTCGGAATTCAAAAGGACGGAGGCTAATGACAAGGCCCTTACCGGCAGAATTTTCCGGCGACGGCAACAGGGGCATTTTCCGGCCGCAAAGGCTTACCGGCGCAACTCAACACAGAACCAAAAAGAGCGGTGACAACCTCCAACGACTCCGGTGAGTTCCCTCAACGACGGTGATGGCCGGAACCCCGGCGGCGCTAACGGCGGCAGGAACAGCGCCGTTGGCTTCGCACAGCACGGATCAGCAGCGGTCCTTGGGCAGTGACGCGCGACGGGACGCACGGCCTCCCTCTCCCCGCAGCTCTCTCTCTCTCTCATCTCGTGAACGTGTCCCTCTCGGGATTCAGTTGCTGCAACACTTCCTATCTGGCCGCGACTCATGGTGGCGATAGCAGCGCCGTTGGAAGACATGGAAGCAGTGGCGACGACTAGGACGGCGCAACGAGCAGCGGCTCCGAGATCTCCAGCGACGGAATCGGGTGATGGGTGGCAGAACCGCGACCGGGAAGGGATGAACGGGGCAGCTTCGATGGCAGCGCTCCTCGCGTGCGGCAGTCCGGCAGTCACAGCGGCAGTACCCAGCCGGCGGCGCTAAGCCCTTACCCCTCTCCTTCTCTCCTTCTGGATCAGTCTCCATTCCTAATTTCCCGTTTCTTTCTTTCATGCTTCTGTGTGTGTGGCATCGCTGAGAGGGTGAGAGGGAAACATGTAGGGGTGTGGCTGCTGGGTTTGGGGGAAGGGGATTTTTCGGCGGCTAGGTTAATAGGTTGGAGGGTGTGTGTGTGTGTAAATTAGGGTTAGGGGCAATATAGTAAGTTCACATAAAATTGAGAATAATATAGTAATTGAAACCCAAATTAAATCCAACACTAGATGTATATAGAAAATACTATTTGCTCATCAATTTCACAAATTATTTTCCGTAAAATGCCCAAATCAAAATAATTAGAAATAATATAATTAAACCCCTTTATTTTTCCAAAGTAGCAGTATTAATATTTAAAATATTACTTATCTAGTCCAAATTATATAAAATCCTTATTATTTCACAACTATTGACTTTATAATTTGAATATAGGAAATAATCCAATAATTATAAAATTGGATAATAATCATAACTTATCTCAAGTTCAATAAATCAAAACTTGCCTTAATTATCCTTAATAAAATAATCTCTGAAATTAAGGCTATAAATAACTATATGATTTGAGACTTGATCATAATAAGAATTTTCAAAAGTTCTGGGCCTTACATTCTACCCACCTTATAAAAATTTTCGCCCTCGAAAATTGATACAAAATCAAAGAAATTCCATAACCGTTCACCCTTGAACACATTTAAGGAAGAAGCAAAAATATCTCAAAATATAATCATATATACACTTTTTCAAATACTTTGATTGTTAGAAGCATAAGGAGGCAAAGGTAGGAGCATAGTCGCAAAGCAAACATTACAAGATAGGCTCAATGCAAAAGGTGACATGGTTCAAGCAGGTGATAGTAAAGCAAGGCATCGAAGGCTATAAAACATGATGGGGTTAAAACGACGTGCTTATCATCCGCACACTAATCTCATATCAACCTCAAGGCTTCAACTTTCTAACCTCATCAGGCACTTTTCAACCTCATAGCCAATCATAAGCCTAACACCCGCAAGCTCGTTTGCAAGGGACAAAACACCCACAACTCATCATAATATTACACACCTACCGCTTCACCTTTCATATACACATATCACGTCTTAAAGAACTAGTGCATCGCGTCACTACGTCTACAAGTCGCACGTGATGTCAAAACAATTCTCGAGTCTACTCAGAAGAATACGAGGTCTTAAAAAAAGAGACAAATGTCAAGGACAATACTCATAGATTTGAAGGAATATATCCAATTCCAGATGAACAAGGATGTTCAAACAATGAAGTTTGCTAGAAATAGATCAATTGACAACTTCAAAGATAACCCTTGGATAAAAAAAAAGTTCAACAAGATCAATAGGAAGAAAACCAGCGCACCAGTTTGAAACAAACTCAAGCCAAGTCGAAGAAGTATAAGGTTTACACAAGAGAATATTTCAAACCCAAGGCAAAGCTCACAGAACTCAAGAGCACAATTACAAATACTTTCGAATACATTGTTCATGAAGGAACCGAAACTTGCGGAAAAACCACTTCGCAGTCTAAAAGAAAGGTTAAGTGACAAACATTCTCCAAGAGAATAACAAAAGCAATAACGTGGCTTTGCTGTAATACAATTTTATGTTGAAACAGATCATGTAGAATTCTAAAAACAAGGTGCACACAAGTTTGGCTAAAAGCTAAAATATTTCCTCAAATATTTTAGAAAGATAATTAGGTGCACAACTTAACCAAAGGCAATCATAAAACTCAAAAAAGAAATCAAATGCTTGTTCAAAAATTCTCAAAGTTCATATTCAAACAAGCGTGTATAAAATCATGGCAAAGACGAAAGAGAAAATTAAACTCTTTTTAGAAAAGAAACTCCGAAGTAAAATTTGCTTACAATTTGGTAAAGGAAATAAGTGGTGCGTTACAAACGGACAGGTTTCCATTAAACCACGAAGCTATTCAAAACTTCATTTAAAATAGCACATGCCAACTTAAAATCAACTTTGTCAAAATTGAACAATGGTTTCAATATCCATCAAGCAACAGAAAATAAATTCCGTTTAATATTTCTTCAAAGAGGATTCAAAACCCATTTAACCAAGGCTCAAAACAAGACTCCAAAAGTGTTCTTGAAATCACCATCTCAGAAGAACATCCAAATAGTTTAAGATGTACTAAAAAGGAGTCAAGCCTTGCAAGAAAGGATCTTAAATTAAAAATAGTCCAAACAAGATCCACTAGACATGAAACATTAAACAAGTTTTAAATTGATCCAAAAGAATACAAAAGTCATAGAAAAAGACAACTCAATCATTTGTAATTTCTCAATGATAAAATTTTTGACTAAAAACTCTTGTAGAGATAATGAGAGAATAAACAATGCACTAACTTGAAACGAATCAAACTGACTCTCATAAGGATGAGATCCACAAGAGAGGACAAACCAAGATCAATGGTAATGTTTACAAGATGTAAAAGATTAGTTAAAAACAAGGTCACGTATGACATTCATAGAGGTGAAAAGCTTAAGAAGGAACGAGTCCGTTCATAAGAAGAAAGCTATGAGTCCAACATTTTCAAAAGAACAACAATGGCATAAACCATGTAGTATGCTAAATCAGGCTCAAATCAAAATAAATTAAGTAAGGTTTATCAAATGAAACTCAACCGGGATAAAAGCGAGAAATCCCCTTTCTTTCTAGAATTTTGAAAAATACCCCAAATACATAATCAAATGAAGATGTGCATTGGCACTATAGTAGATTTACGAGAAAGTCAAATTGTATTTGAAGTAAATGCAGTTCCGCAAACCAGTAAAAGTACAAGTGATGTATTAGAAATAAATAGTTGTTAAACTGTATAAAAAAATCTCCAAAGTTTCACATATAGATAAGTGTATATCTAGTCAACAGCAATTTTTTTTTTAAATCTCAAAATTAGCTGTAATCACTGTCAAATAAGAGGAAAACTGAATCAACAAGTTCTCTAAGAATGAACTCAGAACCCGGAGTTAAAAGTCACAGCACATTAAGACAAGTTCAAGGCTATATCAAAGAATACTTGAATCAAGAAGAACTCAAACAGAGGAAGACAGATGCATCAAGGATTCCAAACAAGCATATGCAACTAAGGTCAAACAAGAATGCATATGAATAGAGAAATAGAGTGGAAACATCAAATTACTTTTCAAGAGGAGTACCAAACAAGAACTTCAAGTTAGGATATGAAAGAACAGGTCGACTCGAATAGAATTCAAGACACACAACTGAATAGCCTCGAGAAAAAGTTTCTAACGTTCCCAAAACCCGCGATTCGCTTTACTCAAAACTCGTATTTCATCTATGATAACCTATCAGTACCTTCATGTACATAATTCACTAGTATTAAGCCGGCCAAACATAATATCAGGAATTATGCAATGCAAGACTAACAACGTTAAATCAATAGACCGTCATGTGCATAAAGCTCTAATCCTCGTCATTCGACAAGACCTAATACATGACAAACACTTAGAGTATGCAATTGAAGCATAGTCAGTCCATTCCTCAGGCTCTACAGGAAGAACTGCTCTGATACTATAATGTAACACCCTAACTACCACAGCTCACGCTTCCGGCTGCGCGACTCTGATAGCTCGGACATTACGACGACACTTATACTATTTAATATTAAAATATGAGCCTGTTTAAAACTTTAAACCGCAAATCCGCTCCAAAAATACTTTTGTTCGATAACGTACATCAATAGATACCATACAACTCACATAGACTCATAAAGAGTACATCCATATATATAAACATACATATATATAAGTAATATTACAACCATAATCCAATACAATTCCTATCCCTCTTACAGATTATATCAAGATAGAGGCGAGGGTACAATAAACCATAACTAAACAATACAGAGCATCACAACAACAACTAGATAAGCTCTTCGTAACTTCTGCGCCCATATCCTGAAAAGGGAAAAATGTAGGGGGGGTAAGAACATCATCCTCGAAAGGGTTCTCAGTAGAGGGTTTTTGGGAATTACTGTAATAGGATACGTGAGTATAAACCGTACCAGTGATTAATAACCGTCTTATGCCTCCTTTTCAAAAACAACGGTTTACAATAAAAGTAAAGTCGGAAATCTTTTCTGAAAGAGGAACCATTCAATTCTCAACAACTCAAAAGCCTTTCAAAACGATTTATCTATGCTGAAACAAAATAGCCTTTCATATTTTATTCCAAACCAGAAACACAAAACCGAAATCAACCATCGGTTCATCTCATTCCAACCACGGCCCTAGGCCCAAACAATCCAACCATCAACCAATCACCACAGTCCAACAGAGTCCCAGTAGCAAACACAAATAGAAAGATGCAAGCACAAACAAACAGTTATTGCAAGTAGAACAATTAGCAATTAATCACATAGGCACACCAAGTATAATATGCACACCCAAACAATGTCACATAGATGCATATGATGCATGCCTGTCCCTAGTGGCTGATGATATCATCTGTCGGTTATATAGCCAACCCGACACGTCATGGTAGCTAACCATGGACAGAAACACCCATCACGGAGCAAGTAGGTTTGAGCTACAACCCCATTGCTACTACCCGCTCAACCCAGAGCCAGTGGAATAACCACTACTGTGGCTACTACCCAGGCGGGTGTTTAACAGCTCAACTTGGAGCGAGTGGAATCACCACTACTACCGCTACTACCCAGGCGTCACAGTCTCTGACCTGGAGCAAGTGGGACGAACCACAACCCTTGCTACTACCCAGGTATCTCAAGCATATATTCATTCAGTCCCAGTCATGGATCAACATCCATCTCAGCCATCCGGCTTAAGTTCATAATTCATAGTCAGCCATACGGCGCATAACTCATTTAGCAATGAGGCATAAATCAATATCTTACACAGCCATTCCGGCTCACGGTTCAATCCAGAACCAGCCATTATTCATAATCATACACAGCCATTCCGGCCCATAACAAAATAGCACTTTCACCATTCAACATCATCGAATTCATAAAACCGGCATTTAAGCCTCAAATCACTTTTCTCAAGCCATTTCACTTTGAAATCAAATTTCAACTCTTTTCAGCCTTGGCTTTAAAGATCTCATTTCTCAAATCATCTCAGGCTCATAAGCCAAATTTACTCAAAGTAAGTTCCCTTTTTAAAACAAAGCCGCTCTCGGCATCCTCTTTCCAAGACTTCCAAAACCATGGAAAGTTAAAGATTCAATTTGGGAACAATCAAAATCACCCATTCCACAATGGGATTTTATAACAAAATTTCTCGGCAGAGTCCCAAGTCTTTAGGGGAGAATAACATAACTCATTTCGCCAAATTCATTTAAAATCATTAAAACATTGGCTTTCTAATTTGAGTAAGAAAATAGGATCTAAGCCAAACCGAGTCATGTAATCATTTACTTCTTTCAAAGCTGTTTCCTTTACTTAGGCAAAACCAACTTCAACCCCCATGATAATTCTAGAACGTTTCAACTGTTCAAAATTGTTTTAGTCTTGCAAGAATTCAGAATTCAAAGAGTACTTAAAACCTTTCTCAAAACATTTCAAAATGAAACTTGTCAATTGACATTCAGGTTCTTTCAAAGTCATTGAAACTTCTTTAATTGAAACTCCCAAGTCAAATTCAAAGGCATAAACCCTTTTCACATCCAAACAGCTTTAAAACACAAGTTTCATCTAAATAACCTTCTCATGAAAGAGATACAATGCCTTTCTTAAGAAGCAAGACTAAATCACAATTTTCTCTTTATTAATTTATTTCGAAAGCATGAATCATCCTTTTCTCGATAATTCAAATAAAATAGTAGAAGTCTTTAACTCATCATTTTCCAGACAACATTTCAATAAAGACTCGAATTTTATAGAAATTTCGGCAGCACCTCCCCTAAAACTTGGACTTTTGCCACCCAGTTCGGGTCCCAACTAAACCGTTTCTCATTCCTTTTCAACAGCTCAAACCAGAAATCAATTCAAAAGCAAGCTAAATCCAACAGTCGCCTCAATGGCATACCTCAAGGAAACCATTTCAAAAATCAACTCAATATCAACCGATTTAACTCATTTATAAAGCTTTAAAGAATCTGTTCAGCAATAAATTATTTATCAAAGCCAGAGCAACTAAAGCAACCCAGGCTGAATTTCAAGAGCATTCTATCTTTCACATCATCAAAATAATTGACTCAATTCAAACCAATCCTCAACGGGTTAAACTCATTTCAAATATTTAAAGAATCAACTTCAAACATTACATTTCACAAGCCACACAACAATTCAGCCAAACCAACATCCATAGTCATTCGAGTCAATCAATTGATACATAAGGCAGATACAATCACCAAGTACACAATATCTCACATCAGTACCCATATGTAATAATTCCAATAATAAACTATAGTTTTTGGAAAGCGCCCCTACCTCAAAACGCAAATTCCATAACCCAAAAGCGTCACATAATCCTTTCCGCATCGACCCGAGATCAACAATCAAAATCCCGGCAGCCAAAACCTCAGTTCCAAGCCACTTTCGCAACAGTCTCAACACTCTAATCGCAACATACAACAACCGAAACTCAATCGTATAGCAATTAACGCCACAAACCTCAGCGTGAGATAACAGAATAATAGCCAAAAGACTTTCAAACCGAAAATGCTTACCGAACTGAAAAAGGAACGGCTGAACCGAAGCAGCGGCGGTCTCCGAACTGGTTTGGCGGCAGCCCGACAGCCACCTCAAGCGGCAGCGGTGACGAATTCCGATCACGATAACTGAAACCAACATGCAGTGACCATAATATCCTCGGAATTCAAAAGGACGGAGGCTAATGACAAGGCCTTTACCGGCAGAATTTTCTGGCGACGGCAACAGGGGCATTTTATGGCCGCAAAGGCTTACCGGCGCAACTCAACACAGAACCACAAAGAGCGGTGACAACCTCCAACGACTCCGGTGAGTTCCCTCAACGACGGTGATGGCCGGAACCCCGGCGGCGCTAACGGCGGCAGGAACAGCGCCGTTGGCTTCGCACAGCACGGATCAGCAGCGGTCCTTGGGCAGTGACGCGCGACGGGACGCACGGCCTCCCTCTCCCCGCAGCTCTCTCTCCCGTCTCGTGAACGTGTCCCTCTCGGGATTCAGTTGCTGCAATGCTTCCTCTCTGGCCGCGACTCATGGTGGCGATAGCAGCGCCGTTGGAAGACATGGAAGCAGTGGCGGCGACTAGGACGGCGCAACGAGCAGCGGCTCCGAGATCTCCAGCGACGGAATGGGGTGATGGGTGGCAGAACCGCGACCGGGCAGGGATGAACGGGGCAGCTTCGATGGCAACGCTCCTCGCGTGCGGCAATCCGGCAGTCATGGCGGCAGTACCCAGCCGGCGGCGCTAAGCCCTTACCCCTCTCCTTCTCTCCTTCTGGATCAGTCTCCATTCCTAATTTCCCGTTTCTTTCTTTCATGCTTCTGTATGTGTGGCATCGCTGAGAGGGTGAGAGGGAAACATGTAGGGTGTGGCTGCTGGGTTTGGGGGAAGGGGATTTTTCGGCGGCTAGGTTAATAGGTTGGAGGGGGTGTGTGTGTGTAAATTAGGGTTAAGGGCAATATAGTAAGTTCACATAAAATTGAGAATAATATAGTAATTGAAACCCAAATTAAATCCAACACTAGATGTAAATAGAAAATACTATTTGCTCATCAATTTCAAAAATTATTTTCCATAAAATGCCCAAATCAAAATAATTAGAAATAATATAATTAAACTCCTTTATTTTTTCAAAGTAGCAGTATTAATATTTAAAATATTACTTATCTAGTCCAAATCATATAAAATCCTTATTATTTCACAACTATTGACTTTATAATTTGAATATAGGAAATAATCCAATAATTATAAAATTGGATAATAATCATAACTTATCTCAAGTTCAATAAATCAAAACTTGCCTTAATTATCCTTAATAAAATAATCTCTGAAATTAAGGCTATAAATAACTATATGATTTGAGACTTGATCATAATAAGAATTTTCAAAAGTTCTGGACCTTACAGTGTATCTAAGTGGTATATATAGAGTAACAAAATATTAATTTATTAATAATAACGGTAACATAGTAACAGCTAGTTTCTAACGGCTATTTTTACAACGGCTAAATTAATATAACAATATAAATATAAATAATATTTAATATTAATTATGATATAAATAATTAATATAAATTATTAATTAAATAAAAATTTAATTATTTAATTATTAATAAATTAATTTTAATTTAATTACTTAATTAATTATTAGTTAATTAATTAATATAAATTATTAATTAAATAAAAATATCAATATTTAATATAATTAGTCATTATAATTATTATTAAATTAATTATTATTTAATTATATAATATAATTATTTAATTAATTAATATAATTATTTAATTAATTAATATTTTATATAATTATTTATTTTTATTTTACTTGCTATTTGGCAATTGTGTATTGGTTAATGGGAGTCCCCATTCAGAGGGACTCCCTCGTTTTGAATTGCGTAAAGGAACTCAAGTGAGTTTCTCTCCAACGCCCCATCTCTCTTTTCTCTCTGACAACACAGTAGGAGGGTTCCAAATATTTGTCCGTTGGAGATATTCTAAAAAAACAAGATTGTTTCATGACAAGACTCTTGCAGATAAAGACACTTATAAACCTTTCTTAAGTTGAGTATTTACTTGAATATTTCCTTGTTCGCATCTTAATCATTAACCTCCATGTTAAGATTATGGAAGCCAGTTCTCTTGCTCTACACTCATTTAGGTATTTAACTGTTATATTTTTTGACTTCTTGTGAGTTATAATCATTAATAACTATTATATATATATATATATGTGTGTGTGTTGTACATAAAATACAGTAACTGAATTAGTATTGAACTCAAATGCAGGTCAGCGAGGTGAATGGCGACGATGTCACTTGTATTATAAAATCGGCTACACTTTCTGGGTCACTATATACATTATATTACATGTTTCTTAGATTCGTATTAATCTTCCCACTCTTACCGATAAGGATAAGGAGGTAACTACAAGAGCTTTGCTTGAGAATGAATGCTTCAATTCGTTTTTCTTTTTTAATGGAGAGAATTGAATTATACTTCCCCATTGAATTTATACCTAATTAAATTTGTGTATAAAATGTCTTATCTTCTATTTGTATATTATTATCTGGAAATCCAAATATTATTTACTGTCACAGTCATTCAATACAATTTTGTTATGTTCATGTAATGTGAATCTAAATGTTCATGATATTTCACTTGATATTTCAGGTAATTAGCACATGGGGTGTTAGAAACAATATCGATTTCCTTTTACTGTATGCTCGGCATGTAGAAGATGCTCGCCATGTAAGTGCTACTCCTCATAGCTTATATATTATTCTCTTCTAAATTCTTCTGATGTTGCCTAGTTTTTATTATAAACTTCTGAAATACTAATTGAATTGCTGCATTTTTTTTTTCCATTCTCTAGGCCCGCAATTTTTTGTCTAAATTAGGTGACTTCAAGCAGACACAGGTTTATACAAAGATTGAAAATATAGAGGTAAGATTTTCTATATGCTTTGGGAAAAAATCTCTCTAGTTTCTACTTTTATGACACAAAAGTCAGTTTAGTTTTATTTTTAAATGGTTTGTAACAGTTTAATTTGCTGTAATTTTTTTTATTTGAAAATTCAGTTTTGTGGGGGGTTTTAAACCGCCACAAAAATCTCAAAAAAATCGCTAAAAAAAATTCAACTCAAAATTCCCACAAAGCTGACAAAAAACCGCCACAAATAAATTCGTGGCACCTCAAATTTTGGAGGTTTGAAAAACTCCCACTAACCTTTTGGTGGGGGTTTCAAATCCCCACAGACCAGAAAAAAAAACCGCCACAAATCAAATTGAACCTTGTAGTGCTACCATCTTGTTCTCACTATTATAATAATAATAATAATAATAATAATAATAATAATAATAATAATAATAATAATGAGAGACTTCATTAGCTTTTTGTACAAACTACCTTAACTAGAAATATGTGTTACGATGGGTAACCGGAGATTGATGGGCTGGACTCGTTAGGCTGGCCCAATCGTCTGAGGAAGGAAGCCTTCAATGGGAATCGCGCTTTTAGGCCTCCGTCCGACTTGTGAGTATGAGTGAATAGGGGGTGGTACTTGCAAAGACACTCCGATGCCTAAGTCAGCAAGGGTGTAAGCAGGTCTAGAGAGTATTGGGACTTAGAGATACCTAAGGGGTGTCAGTGTATTTATAATGGTGAACTAATAACCACCATTGAAGTAGTTCCACCTTTTAAGGTGGATAACCGTCCCTTTATCTTAGGGAGGTTGAGATATGGCTCCTGGAAGTGGGCTGAGAGATTTTAGGGGCAGTTACTCGTTTGAATGAGTGTCTATCTGCCAGCTAATCTTCGTCCCCGACTTCTTTAGAGCAGATCGTGGTAGGAGCCGACTTCTTTGGGAGAAGGTCGGTGTAAGGTGAGGCTCAATCCTTTGGGTTGAGACTCTCGTTTGGACCTGGGCCTTAGTGTTAGGCCAGGGTATGAACAGTGCCCCTACTCGAGCCCAATTTCTTTCAAGAATGGGGTTTGAGTATTCTACTCGGGGTTGTAGCCGACCTGTAGAGGAACCGACGTGATTTTTCGGAACCGACGTGACTTTTTGAATTTCCACAGTCGCGCCTAATCAAGCATCGCGTCCGTTAGGAGTTCGTGTATCCATACGTAGGGATTAATTGCATTGGTAACGGTGCACCCATTAATGACTGCTTCCGTTTTTACCATTATGCCCCTAGCGTGTTTATAAATACTTTCCCTCTCTTTTATTGTTTCGTTTCTGAAAACTTCATATTCGTGCACTCTTGTTTTTGGAGAAAGCTTCGTTCTTGCCTTCGGTTGACTGTCGCTCTTCTCATTGCTTCAGAAGTAAAGGTCAGTCCTTCTCTTCTATCACAAAATGCTTTTTATTTGCATGTTTTTGTTTTGGAATAGTGTTTGACCGTAGTTTTAGCCGTTCCGTTGGTTTTGGAAACTTCTACCTCAGACCCTTAGAGACTTTATTTTGATTTCTTTCCTTTTTTCTTTGTAGGATTCATTACCCCTTTTAGAAAGATGTCTACCTTAGAGTCTCTTTCATTATGGGTCGACGGTACGGTTCTTGGGGAGGAACCTTGGGTGGATACTGACTACATTACCGACCTCCGCATACGTCATAGGCTTTGTACTTTTGATGAGGATGAGCCGAAATATGAACTGATTGCCCCGGGTCCGGAAGACCGGGTTTGTTTTGGGAGGGCTTCTGAGGCATCCCCTCATTTTTTCTATATGTATGAGAGCATGATTACCCGCTTAGGTGTTTTACTTCCTTTTTCCGATTTTGAAATAGCTGTTTTATGTCACTGCCGTGTTGCTCCTACCGAACTTCACCCTAATTCTTGGGGTTTTCTGAAGATTTACCAATTTATCAGCCATGCATTAGACTTTCCGACTTCTTTAAAGATTTTCTTTTTTCTCTTCCACATGACTAAGCCCTTCAGTGGGCAAAATAACAAACAACAATAGGTGTCTTTCCGGGCTATACAAGGCTGGAGAGTTTTTACCCTTTTCGATGAATCCTTCCATGACTTCAAAAATTTATTTTTCAAAGTTCAAGCTGTAGAGGGTCACCACCCCTTTTTCTTGGATGAAAATTCTTCTCCTCATTTTCTCCTGTACTGGCTAGAGGCCGCTCTTTGTGAAAAATATGGTCTGAAGGATTTGGATGAGGTGGAGGGGCCATTATGGGATTCCTCCGAGAAGTATGTGGGAGAGCCCCTTTACCTGGATACAAAAAAGGTTTCTCCAGGGGTCTCCGACCTTTGTCCAGGCTCAACTAGGTAGTTTTTTGTTGGTTTACCATATTTTCCGACCTGATGGTCGCCCGACTTGTTTTTTCCGACTTGTTTTACTGATTTTAGCTTCCTAATTGCTTTTTACGAAATGGCGAAGAAGAATTCCAGGGAGTCTTACCAGAGAGTTTAGGAGGCCAAAGCGAGGTCCCGCGCCAGAGTCGGTGGCGCCAGGGTAACTGGTCCTTCTCTTCCTTCCCCTCCCCCTCCTTCTCACAATTTGGGGACCCCTACCCGACCTATTGTTGTTTATTCCTCAGCTTCTTCTCAGCTGTCCCCTCCTCCTCGATCTTCCCCTAAGCCAGAAAAAAAAGAAGCGCAAGACTTTAGAGTCTGGCTTTTCTTTTGAAGGTGAGGTCAAGGTGGATGCACCTCAGTTTGTTCGGAAGCATATCTATCCTCATACTCGCATAAGTATGGATGATGCTTCTGTTTGAAACCACCTTACTATTCTGGCTCAGGAGAGTATCAGGGTGGCAGGGGTGTGCACCAAGTTCCTTGATATTTTTGAGAAGACTCCCCTTAGCTCTCTGGGTTCATCTTTGAGGGTTGAAGAGCTAGAGGAGAGGCTTCTCTTATATCAAGGGCAGGAGAAGGTGCTGAGGGAGGAGGTCGCCAAATTGAAGGAGGAGAAGAATGGCCTCCAGGAGAAGGAGAGGAAGTTGCAGGCCCAGTGTTCCATGGCGGAGGGCCTGAGGGAGAAGGCACAGGAGAGCTATTCGAGTTTGTTCGATGACCTTGTGGAGGTGAAGAAGGACTTGATGAGAGCTCGGGAGGCCTATACGGAGTTGGAGGACTCTATTGCTGACGGGGCTGAAGAGGCGTGGCGGATCTTTAAGGAACAGGTCGGGGTTCTTGCTCCCGACCTGGATCTCTCTCCTTTGGATCCGGATAAGATTGTGGTCGACGGAGCTATCATTTCTCCTTCCTCTCCCTGCTATGTCACCGAGTCTGATCTAAAGACTCGGGGGTAGAGGATAATGGAGTCCCCTCCCCGACCAAAAGATGCCCCGAGTTCTTCGAAGGCTCCTGGAACTTCCACTCCATCTCCTATGGACACTTCTCTTCCTGGCCCTGATGGCACTCCGACCACTCTCCCTGACTCTGGTGGTGCTCCGACTACTCTCCCTGACTCTGGTGGTGACGTCCTTCCTAGCTGAAAAAATTTGTTGTGGCTATATGGGGACCCGGCCTGTGGGTCCCCCTCTTTTTTTTAAATTATTTGTTTTTATGTGGTGGTGGTGGTCTGCTGACATTTTCTTGGCCTTTTATGGCCGTAAACAAAATATTTAAAAATACCATTTTTTTGGATAAGGGTTTAGGTTATCTTTCTTTGTCTTTTTTTGTGCATGCTTTTCTGTTTTAGGTTTCGAAAAACCTTTTTTGATCCTTGTTTTTGGGAAACCTTTTCCTTAGCTGACTGTCCCTTTCTTTAAGTTAAGTTTTCCTTAAGAACTTGGGACAGCCTTTTGCCTTAGTGCTTTCAATAAGTTTCCTGATCTCTTTTTGGTATTCCTTATACTCAATTTTTTTATTTATTGAGTTCTTATAACTTAGGTTACTTTTGCGATGCGTTTCTTTACTTCTCGGTTATTCCGACTTATAAGTCGGGTGTTTTCTGAGTTTTTCACGATCTACTTTTATAACCTCTTTACACCGACTTGTACCTCGTCGTTTCATCCTGATAACCATCTTGGTCGGTTCATGGGATTTTCACGCTTTGTCGAGCTTAAGTCGGCGCGTTTCGTAGAAAGAAAGAAAACGAGAAGGAATTTATAAGAGATATTGTAAAAGATCTTTATTTATTTGCGAAGGTAATTTACTGCTACTAAGGGTTTTTGACTGTCTGTGGTCCCTTAGTCTCTACTGTGATGTCTCGTTAAAAACCTCCTTCAGAAAAAACCCTTTTCTTTTGGGAAAAAATCATGAAGTTGGGAAAAGAGTACATCAGGGAGTAGAGTTCGCCTTTAGCTATAGTACCTTTTCATATTACAAGCATGCCACGACCTTGGTAACTCGGTGCTGTTTAAGTCGGTCACCTTATAATAACCTTTTTCCTAAGACTTCACTAATTCTGTATAGTCCCTTCCAATTAGCAGCGAGCTTTCCTTTCCCAGATTTGTTGACTCCAATGTCGTTTCTGATTAAGACCAAGTCGTCTGGGGTGAAACTCCTTCGAATGACTTTTTTGTTGTACCTGGTAGTCATCCTTTGCTTCAATGTTGCTTCTCTTATCTAGGCTTGCTCTCGGATTTTGGGGAGCAGTTCAAGCTCCTCTTTGTGCCCCTGTATGTTTCCGACCTCGTCATGAAAGATCACCCTTGGACTTTGCTTGTCGATTTCTACTGGTATCATGGCTTCCACGCCATAGACAAGTCGGAAGGGTGTTTCTCCTGTGGCAGATTATGGCGTCGTCCGGTAAGCCCATAGCACTTGGAGGAGCTCCTCAGCCCAGGCTCCTTTTGCATCTTGTAGCCTTTTCTTTAGTCCTGCAACTATGACTTTGTTAGCTGCCTCGACTTGTCCATTTGCTTGTGGATGTTCCACCGAGGTGAACTGGTGTTTGATCTTCATACTGGCTACTAGGCTTCTGAAGATGGAGTCGGTGAACTGGGTTCCATTATCTGTGGTGATGGAATGAGGTATCCATACCTTGTGATGATGTTTTTGTAGAGGAATCTCCGACTTCTCTGGGCTATGATGGTGGCTAATAGTTCTGCTTCTATCCACTTTGTGAAGTAGTCTATTCCCACAATTAAGTATTTGACTTGTCCTGGGGCATGGGAAAAAGGTCCTAACAGATCCATCCCCCATTTTGCGAAGGACCATGGAGAAGTTATACTGATGAGCTCCTCGGGGGGAGCCACGTGGAAATTTGGATGCATCTGGCATGGTTGGCACTTCTTCACAAATTCTGTGGCATCTTTCTGCAAGGTTGGCCAGTAGTACCCAGCTCGGATTACTTTTCTAGCTAGCGACCTGGCTCCGAGGTGGTTTCCACAGATCCCATTATGAACCTCCTCTAGTACTTCAGTGGTCCTTGAGGTCGGTACGCACTTCAACAATGGTGTTGATATTCCTCTTTTATAGAGGATATTTTTCACCAGAGTGTAGTATTGTGCTTCCCTCCGAATTTTCTTGGCCTCTTTTTTCTCTTTCGGGAGGATGTCGAATTTTAGGTATTCAACCAAGGGATTCATCCATCCGAGGTTTAGCTCGGTCACTTCAAGGACATCTTGTTTGTCCTCTGTTTTCACCACAGAAGGTTCTTGGAGAGTTTCCTGGATCAAGCTTCTATTATTCCCCCCTGGTTTGGTACTTGCTAACTTAGAGAGGGCGTCTGCTCTGCTATTAAGATCCCGAGTTATATGCCTGATCTCGGTTTCTGCAAAGCGCCCAAGGTGCTCCAGAGTTTTTTCCAAGTATCTCTTCATATTTGGGTCTTTGGCCTGATACTCTCCATTTATCTGGGAGGTCACCACTTGAGAGTCACTGAATATCATCATTTTTGTTGCACCGACCTCTTCTGCCAGCTTCAAACCTGCAATCAGGGCTTCATATTCTGCCTGATTATTAGAAGCTGGGAATTCAAATTTGAGGGAAACCTCTATTTGTGTTCCCCTTTTATTAACCAGTATTATGCCTGCACCGCTTCTTGTCTTGTTTGAGGATCCATCTACGTATAGTTCCCATGTAGTTGGCTTTTCTTCTTGGTCTCCCGCGTACTCCGCTATGAAGTCGGTGAGGCATTGGGCTTTAATTGCCGTCCGGGTTTCGTACTTCAACTCGAACTCGGAGAGCTCTATTTCCCACTGAACCATTCTCCCTGCAACATCCGTCTTTTAGAGGATTTGCTTCATAGGTTGGTTCGTTTGGACTCTTATTGTGTGGGCTTGGAAGTAAGGCCGTAACCTCCATGAGGCTATTACTAAGGAGTAAGCGAACTTCTCTAGTTTGTGGTACCTTAGTTCAGGGCCTTGTAGGACTTTGCTGGTGAAGTACACGAGATGTTGCCCGACCTCATCTTCTCGTATTAGTGCGGATGCTACAGCTTTGTCTGCTACAGATAAGTATAGGACGAGCTCTTCCCCAACGAGAGGTTGGGTCAGGATTGGAGGTTGGCTCAAGAACCTTTTGAACCCTTGGAATGCTTCTTCGCACTCTGGAGTCCATTCAAACTAACATCCCTTTCTTAGTAGAGAGAACAGTGGAAGGGATCTTAATGCTGATCCCGCCAAAAACCTGGAGAGGGCTGCAAGTCGTCCATTCAATTGTTGAACCTCTCTTAAGCAAGTCGGGCTTTTCATCTCTAGGATGGCTTTGCATTTGTCGGGATTTGCTTCGATCCCCCTTTGCGTCAGCATAAATCCCAGGAATTTCCCAGCCTCTACCGCGAAGGTACATTTTGCAGGATTTAGCCTCATCCCATGCAACCTTATAGTGTTGAAAACTTGCAAGAGGTCGGTTTCTTCCTTGGTTTTTACCAGCATGTCATCTACGTAGACTTCCATTAAGTTCCCGAGGTGGGGAGCGAACACCTTATTCATCAGCCTTTGATATGTGGCCCCGGTATTTTTTAATCCTAATGGCATGACCACGTAGCAGTAGTTTGCTCTAGGCGTGATGAATGATGTTTTTTCTTGATCCAACTTGTACATCGGGATCTGATTGTATCCCGAGTAGGCATCCATAAACGACAAGTATTGATACCCCGAGCTAGAGTCCACTAGAGTATCAATACTTGGGAGTGGATATAGGTCCTTGGGACATGCCTTATTCAGGTCGATATAGTCGACGCACATCCTCCACTTGCCGTTTTGCTTCTTGACTAGCACTATGTTTGCTAGCCATGTTGGATATTTAACTTCTCTGATGAAGCCGGCTTCCAGGAGTGCTTGTACCTGCTCCTCCACCGCTTGAGCTCGTTCTGGGCCCAGCTTACGCCTTCGTTGCTGTACAGGTCGTGACCCCGGATATACCGAGAGCATATGGGACATGAGCTCGGGGTCTATCCCAGGCATGCCGGAAGCTTTCCAGGCAAAGAGGTCAGAATTATCTCTTAAGAGCTTTATCAATCTTTGTTTCAGGTTTTCCTCTAGGTCGGCTCCTATGTTAGTATTTTTTCCTTCCTCTTCACCGACCTGTACTTCTTCAGTTTTTCCCCCTGGTTGTGGCCGCAGCTCTTCTTTGGCTCTCGCACCGCCGAGCTCTACAGTGTGAACTTCCTTGCCTTTTCCTCTCAGGTTCAGGCTTTCATTGTAGCATTTTCTTGCCAATTTCTGGTCTCTCCGTACCGTCACTATCCCCGCATACGTCGGGAATTTCATGCAAAGGTGAGGGGTAGATACCACTGCTCCGAGTCGATTTAGGGTAGTTCTGCCAATCAAGGCATTATATGCTGACCCCACATCAGTGACTATAAAGTCTAAGCTCAGAGTTTTAGATTTTTCCCCTTTTCCAAAAGTCGTATGGAGGGGCAGGAATCCCAGTGGTTTTATTGGCGTATCGCCCAGACCATACAAGGTATCAGGGTAAGCCCTCAACTCCTTTTCATCTAATCCTAGTTTGTCGAACGCGGGTTTGAAAAGGATATCTGCTGAACTCCTTTGGTTTACTAGAGTTCTGTGGAGATGGGCATTTACTAGGATCATGGTTATCACCACTGGATCATCGTGTCCAGGGATTACTCCTTGCCCATCTTCTTTTGTAAATGAGATAGTTGGGAGATCGGGTGCTTCGTTCCCGACCTGATAAACTCGCTTGAGGTGTCTCTTGCGAGATGACTTGGTGAGTCCTCCTCCCGCAAATCCTCCCGAGATCATATGTATGTGTCTCTCGGGGGTTTGTGGCGGTGGGTCTCTTCGGTCCCCGTCATCTCGCTTTCTTTTCCCATGATTGTCCGACCTTTCCATGAGATATCTATCAAGTCGGCCTTCTCTAGCTAACTTTTCTATCACATTTTTGAGGTCGTAGCAAGCATTTGTTGAGTGGCCATACATCTTATGGTACTCACAGTAATCGCTGCGGCTTCCTCCCTTTTTATTTTTGATGGGTCTAGGAGGTGGCAGTCTTTCAGTATTGCAGATTTCTCTGTATACATCCACTATGAAAACTTTTAGAGGAGTATAAGAGTGATATCTCCTCGGTCTGTCGAGACCGACTTCCTCTTTTTTCTTGGGCTCCCTTTCTTTCTCTTTTATTGAGTGGGGTGTCCAGGTCGCCAACTCGGCTCTCGTAGTCTGGCATTCTCCTCCATGTTGATGTACTTTTCTACTCTTTCTTGTACATCGCTCAAGGAGGTGGGGTGCCTTTTTGATATGGACTGCGAGAAGGGACCTTCTCTAAGTCCATTTACTAGTCCCATGATGACTACCTCAGTGGGCAGGTCTTGAATCTCCAAGCACGCTTTGTTGAACCTTTCCATGTAGTCCCGTAAAGGTTCTCCGACCTTCTGTTTTACTCCCAGGAGGCTCGGTGCGTGCTTTACTTTATCCTTCTGGATGGAGAACCTCATTAAGAATTTTCTGGAGAGGTCCTCAAAGCTGGTGATTGACCTTGGAGGGAGGCTATCGAACCACTTCATCGCCGCTTTTGACAGGGTGGTCGGGAAAGCTTTGCAGTGAGTTGCATCAGAAGCATCAGCCAGATACATCCGACTTTTGAAATTGCTTAAATGATGCTTCGGGTCCGTGGTTCCGTCATAAAGGTTCATATCAGGGCTTTTAAAGTTTCTTGAAACTTTTGCCCTCATTATATCCTCACTGAATGGATCTTCTCCTCCCAGGGGCGACTCTTCTCGGGTGAATTGTCTCCCATTACTGGTTGATCTCTCGGGTCCCCGGCAACGGCGCCAATGTTACGATGGGTAATCGGAGATTGATGGGCTAGACTCCTTAGGATGACCCAATCGTCTGAGGAGGGAAGCCTTCAATGGGAATCGCGCTTCTGGGCCTCCGTCCGACTTGTGAGTATGAGTGAATGGGGGTGGTACCTGCAAAGACACTCCGATGCCTAAGTCAGCAAGGGTGTAAGCAGGTCTAGAGAGTATTGGGACTTAGAGATACCTGAGGGGGTGTCAGTGTATTTATAGTGGTGAACCAATAACCACCGTTGAAGTAGTTCCACCTTTTAAGGTGGATAACCGTCCCTTTATCTTAGGGAGGTTGAGATATGGCTCCTGGAAGTGGGTTGAGAGATTTTAGGGGCAGTTATTCGTTTGAATGAGTGTCTATCTGCCAGCTAATCTTCATCCCCGGCTTCTTTAGAGCAGATCGTGACAGGAGCCGACTTCTTTGGGGGAAGGTCGGTATAGGGTGAGGCTCAATCCTTTAGGTTGAGACTCTCGTTTGGACCTGGGTCTTAGTGTTGGGCCAGGGTATGAACAATATGTATGTTGCTCTTAGAAGTAGAAATATTTAGGCAAATTAAAGTAGAATCAAATTAGGCATGCTTTAATTTAGTTATTTGTGAATTCTATTTAATTACCTCATCAATCCACTACGTCTTAGCCAGCTAGTTTCTTTATCATATTCATAATAAAATACAACTAATTGTTATTTTAGATCATATGTATAAAGAGTAACATACTTGAACATCTTCTGTTAGTTATTAGTCGAGAGAGTACGTATATAATGTTGGTATCTACGTGTGGAAAAAATAACATCTAAGAAGATGGTTACCCTTTAGAGAAATGACAGCCTTTGATTAGTGGCATGTTCCGGTTGATGAGATATCCTGGGACCTCTCATCCCTAATTCAGACCTTACCACTTACCTTAGATTATAGTACGAGGTAGGTGGTAGGGACTATGGTGTAGGCTTAATAAAATCCGTGTCATTTATACTATTGTTGACTTACAGATCCTCTTATGAAACATATCTTCCCTTCGAAACTGCTCACAGAACGCAAATTATATAATATTATCACACTAAGATCCTATAGTATTCATGAAACATCAATAAATAAGAGGGTATCCTTAGATATTAAGGATATGGGCCTGTCAAATAAACAAGAACCAGTTTCAGTAAGTCAATTATATAAGGATATATATGAAGCTATTGAAAAAAATGTCAGGGTGTTGGATAACAAAGAAGAAGTAAAAAAATATAATAAAGCAGTTATTAATCTATTAGAAGAAAAGAAAAATGAAATCTTCAATGAGAAGGATGAATCAATCAGGAGTCATAAACTTGAGGAACTTCAAGATCAAATTGAGGAATTAACTATGGATTTTGATGAAAATTCTATTTATAAAACCTCCTATGACATTTTAAAATTGATGATCCTTCCCGATTGGGAAAATGCCAAGGATTATCTTAAAAATCATAAGAAAATAGACTTCCGGGATAAGGAATTGATAGATGAATTTGGGCATTATACTATAGAAGCATTAATAGTTTTTTTATTGGGGCAGCTATACTGCAATGCTGAAGGCAGTTTAATGATAAAGATTCCAACTTTGATAGAACAATTAGAGTCAATTGTACGAAGACAAGGGTTGCTTTTGAGGAGGAGAAGACTTCATGGAAAAGAAGTATCTATGAGGGATATACAAGCTATAGAAGCTTCTGAAACGGAATTTCATAAAAAGAAGCTTGATCCCTACCCCATTGGGGTAGCCTTGCTAGAATTAATGGAAGAACGCAAATTGATTGCATTCATTAAGATGGATATTTCAACAAAGGCCGAAAAATCAATTAACAAGAAGGAGTCATATTATTATTTAAAAACTTACAATTATGCTCACTGTTATTTGATATTAGATTGCTCCCAATGAAACTGTATCTACCTATGGTATACAAACCTAGTAAGTGGGAACCTGACAAATGTGTCAAACCAATACCATTCTCTATGAGCCATGTAAAGGGGGGTTATTTAAATAGAAAAATATCTGATATATATACTAGATATAAACTGATAAGTACTCTTAATAATTCTCGTTTTAATATTTATTTTGATACAATGGAAAAATGTAATAAATTATGTAATGTTCTTAACACGCTACAGCAGCAGCCCTTCGAAATCAACAGTAAATGGTTAAATTATATTATTCAAAATAGGAATCTATTTGAAGAAAAAGGTATACTAATGCCTGAATTTTTAACCCTAAATAATATTAATGATGTTATATCAATAATTAGGGAAATTTACTTGGCGGCGGGGGATAACGTCCATAAATTAATCAAAATGGATGATATTACAAACCAGATCATGACAAACATCCAGCTGGCTCGTTATGAGAGCTTAATTTTTGATATAGCTAAAGCTTACTCAGGTTATCAATTTTATTTACCCGCTTTTCTGGACTTCAGGGGGCGAATTTATCGCGTTGGTATCTTGCATTTACACGAGCGTGATCTTGTTAGGAGTCTGATAGTCTTTGCAACTAATGAGCAATTAGAGAAACCTCTAGAAGATGAAGAAATACGTCAATATTTTCTATCAATAGCTGGCCATTGTATCTCACAACATAGTTTCCAATCAGCCCTAAATACAACTAATATTATTTTAGATCATATGAGAATAATGTCTATGAAGCAGATTATATGTAATTTAGAAGGAAAAAATACATATGTATAAACGAATTGGTTTTGAATTGATGTATTTGTAATTTTGTTAATGTAGTTCAAAACAATATATAGTTATATAATTAGTAGCTATAATTTATATATGGTGTATGTATGTTTTGGCAGTAGTAAAGCTGCACAAAATTAAACTTAAACGCCCTAGCTAGTAACATCAAGTGGTTAAGGGGCAATAATTCATCAATTTATTAATACAATATATATAGTCATTTTTACGGTTAAATATATAGACATATATTTTATAGGAAAATTATCACGTATGCCATAGTACTTTTATGGAATTTTAATGTTCTTTGTACGATTAAATTGTAGGTAAATTTATTTGTCTTGTAGTTTTTCATAAAATGACGAATATAATCCTTTAATAAAGAAGGAAAAAGACAAAAAATATTAACTTTAAAAATGACTCTACAAATAAGTGTTAAAATGAAAAGTCACCGTGAATTTAAGAGACCATTTGATATGTAGTTTTTTTAAAATGGTTAAAAAAAATACTGTATAAAAAATTTTAGGAGTTAATATTTTTTTTTTGTCTAATTTTTAAATTAATATTATCTAATATTTTTCTCTTTTATAAGGTATTAATGGATCAAAATTTTTTTAGTGGGTGAACTAGGTGTAAAACATTTTTTTATTATATATTTAAAAAATTAAAAAAAAAACTCTTATTCGTTGGAATATTATTTTTTATTTTTTGGTATGTGCAAAAAAAGTAAAAATATATATGACGGTTTGAATATTAATTTTTAATGTTTTAAGTCAACTATTAATTTATACTTTAATAAATATATATATACATATATATCAATTAATATAAAAAAATTCAAATTTTTAACAATGTCATAGTAACATCGACAAGAAAATCCCTTATTTTTTATATGTATTTCTCTTGTACATAATATATTTATTATATTATTTTTATTATATATTTTGTATTTTAATATATATTTTATATAAATAGTTAATTTAGTAAATAATTTTTAATATACATATAGTATAAGTATACATTTTATTCTTGATTGTTATTAATATAGTTTTGATACATTACCTAAAAATAATAATTCATTAGGAGGTATATATTGTTGCTATATGGTGAAAATATTTGTTTACAAATATTAATTCATACGATGATACATAAATATTATTCAAGTGTTATTAGTTTAAAATTGTAATGGGACACATTTACTGAATTTATATATTATACTCTTGTGTGAATGATGTTAAATTTTATAATTTATTTTATTGTATAATTATCTGTTAAATTTTATAAATAAGAGTCTAATCAAGACACACAAAAAAATACACTTTAGTAATTAATTTTTAATATAACCTACTTAATAAAAATATTTTAAACAAGGTATTTTTGTCATTTTATATATTTTCACAATTTCAATTTATATAAAAGTAGTTTTACCTACAATTCAAGATTTATATATTTAGTTACTATATTGTAATTTTTTTTATTTTTGTACAAATAGTACATAAATAAATAGTTAGTTAATTTTGATAATTTTAAATTGATAATATCTCTCTTTTAAAAAAATTGATAATATCTCTCTCAAATTCATATATATAAGTATATTACTTTTAATATAAAATACATTGTTATTGAATTTTCATCAAATGAGACTAACATTATAATTTTAAAGATGATTCTTAAATATTTTTTTATTAAGTAATTAAGGAATGTTATATTTTTTTTCAATTAAATAAATTTTAGTTTTTTATTATTATATTTTATATTAATGCTTTAAATTTAGGAGTTTAAACTTTACTAAGATTTAGGGTTTAAAACTTAGGATTGAAAGTTTACGATTTAGAATTCAAAAATTAAGATTTATAGTTTATAGCATTTAAAGAGCGTTGCACTATTTTCTTTTCAGAGCACAATAACATTATTTTAGAATATTCTAAATATTTTTTTTCAAAAAAGTAATCTAATAGATATACATCACAAACTAAATTCAAGTACGTATGAAATCATTATTCAGTTATTTTTATCTATTTTCATTCATATATATTTGTGTCATTTATAATATTTATACAATATTAATTTCCTATTCAAATTTTTTAATGATAATATAATTTTAATCTTATTAACATATATTTTAATTATTATACTATTAAATGTGTTTTTAAAATACAAAAGAATTAAATTACTCATATAAAATATATATTAAAATATAAAATATGGATTAAAAATATATAAAAAAATATTATGTATTTTTATACAAATACATAGTAGTTAATTTTTAATATATAAATATATATATATATAATTAATATTTTAAAAAAATTAAATTAAATAATCCACTCCTATAAACATAAAAGTGTTAAATCTTTTAATAATATTAAAATTTTGTAAAGTTTCTTTTGCAACTAACACAGAAATTTTATCACAAAAAAATTATTTTCTTATACATGTATATAAAAAGTGATATAAAAATTATTTTTACGAAAACATTTTGTCATAATTCATTATCTTTTTCAAACACAAAAAAAACATATGTTTTTATGATTGCATCTAAAATATTTCGATAAAAATAAAATTTAAATATTGGTCTTTCGGTGAATATTATTTATTGAGATTATTAGATTATAATAAATATAAAAGTTCATATTAAAATGAATGTTATAAAATAAATATCTAAATTAAATATTTATTTATTATAAAAAAATTGTATATATATTAAAAAAGCTTAAATAATATGTGTGTGTAATATTTTATTAAATAAAAATATTTCATTAAATACTATTTTAATTATATTAAAAATCTAAATAAAATAATAATTATTTTGTAACAAAAATGCTAGTGAAAAAGAGACCCACTCATATTAATCCATCACAACATTCAGCTCTTTCCAACACAAATTGGTTAAAGCATTAAAGGACAAGACAGTAACTTTATCTCTCATTATATGAGTGAAGGAAAGTGCAAGTTACTTTTCTACTATGCTCTTCAAACAAATAATTTTACCTATAAAATTCTCCCTTTCATCTCATTCTTCGTTATATTTTATTACAAATTTTATTGGTTGAAATAATGGAAACAATAATGTTCTATTAAAATACAACGATATACGTGAACCCGCTTCCGTATTTTATATATTACTTGATTGAGCCATTAATTTTAAGTTACAAATTTTCAGTTTATACGGTAATTAATACCTTAAATTATTAAACTTACGACAAATAATAAGAGAGAAATATCAAAAAGTTGTATGAAAAAAGTGAATCGATTCAATATCTAAGATTATAAATAATAAAAGTTGTATGAAAAAGCAGGTATCTAATAACAAAAATGATTACTTAGAGGTTTGGCAGGATTCTCGGGGAGAAGGGCTTTGGATTTATGAGTTGGATGTGGCTCCTTGGAAGATAGATTAAGCATCAAATCCACATTAGTTTGCTGAGTCTCAGTTTTAAAAAAGGGTCTCTGAATTATGTGTGTATCAGTGTATATATATCTCTAAGCATTAATACAAGGACGCATGCATGGAGGTCTGTTTGTCTTTTTCATGTGTAGTGGGATTCGACAACTCCATGCATGTTGCCAGCTCTTAATTACTTTCCATTATTCACTTAATTAAACTTACTTCAACTACTTCTTGCTTGCATTTACCAATATCAAGGGTCAATGGTTCATGATAACAATACATATACATACGTAATAATATGGACAACTATCTATTATATATACGTGGCTAGAGAGTAATAGCTATCAAATCACACCTAACGTCACTGTTCTTTTAGATACAATTATATTCATATCAACAATGCATGAAAAAGTGAATGATATCGTTTTAAAAAAGAGTGTGTGAGTTGAGTGATAAAAAGAGATTGCTGATCACTAACAATGACTTCATCGATCGGTGGAGTGTGTTCTGCGGGTGAAAAAGGATAATTAATTAGGTATCAACATACAATTAACTATTAGTTGGATTATAAAAACGTTGAGAAAATATATAATCATTCATACTTTAATTTTATTATTTGTCAATTTTATTTCTATCTTACTATTTACTATCTTGTTCTCACTATTATAATAATAATAATAATAATAATAATAATAATAATAATAATGATGATGATGAGAGACTCTATTAACTTTTTTTACAAACCACTTTAATTAGAAACATATGTATACTGTTCTTAGAGGTAGAAATATTTAGGCAAATTAAAGTAGAATCAAATTAGGTATGCTTTAATTTAGTTATCCTCACCAATCTACTGCCATCTTAACTAGTTAGTATCTTTATCATATTCATAATAATATACAACATATATGTCTCTATATAACTAGTAGGTGTGTGTATTTAGAGAATAATGGAATACACATAGAGACCTAACAATTTAATTGGTTAACTTTACACAATATTAGTTAATAGGTGTGTGTATTTAAAGAATAATGGAACACATATAGAGACCTAATAACTTAATTGGTTAACTTTACACAGTGCTAATATAATAATCAAGTCCATTGATTTCTAAATAAAAATGTATTGTAATTTTCCATATCTGATAATTAAAGTGACGAAACCTAGCTATCTTTTCTCTTTTTTTCTTTTTGTTTGAACAGTCTCACAGCAATAATAATGCAATGTATATAAAAGAATTTAGTTATTGTGTATAAAAATATCATTTGATTTTTATAAAAATTTTCATTATACTACTATAAAATAATTAAATTATTTGTTTATTACATATTTAATTATTCTATTATATTAAGTTTAATTATTTTAATAATTAATTATTTAATTAAAAATATGTAAATTAATATGCATAAACAAAGACAAAATTTTGCGTAAGGGAAGAAGGGCAATGCCCTGGATTTTTTATTTATATAAATTAAATAAATATTTTATTTACTGAAATAAATAATTTTAAAAATTATTATGAAAATATGTCATCTACTCTTATTTTGTTTACTGTAATAATTTTTAATGTATCTCATTTATATTGTAAACGAGATATATATTTTTTCAATTTTTATATATCTCGTTACAGAAACGGGATATACGTATTTGTAAATATAAAAATATATTTTTTTAAAAATAATAAAAAATATTAATAATTTAAATTGGAACAAACTATTAGAAATGAAACATTTCAAATAATAAAAAAGATAGACAGTTTTATATAATTAAAAAAAACAATTTTAAAAATATTATTACTGTAAACAAGATAAGAGTAGATGATATATTTTCGTAATAATTTTTAAAATTATTTATTTCAGTAAATAAAATATTTATTTAATTTATATAAATAAAAAATCCGTAATTCCCCTCTTAATTTTTTTAACAAATTATGTATAAATTTTTATTTAATTCTTTTTTTATAAAATTAATTTTTAGTCTTCTCCAAAATATAATATAATTCTGTTGTTACGTATCACTTTAATACATAATAATTATCTTAATATTTAATTTTTTTTGCATGTACATAATATTTTTAACTTACAAATATGTTTGTAATGAACTTAAAAATTTATTTAAAAATTAATAGAAAATAATGGTAAACTCTTAATTTTTGTTTGTAATGAAAATTATGTATGTTATATTTTGTAAAAACTAGTTATTTTAGTACGTAGGAATTTAAATATTAATAAAAAATAGAGTAAAATGGATAGACTTTATAAAAAATAAAATACTTTAAATTAAGTGTAATAAGAGTTCTTCTTTTCATAATTAATGAGTTAGCCCATTTAAATTCTTTTTATCTGTCTCATAGCAACTACTAATTACAGAAACGTTGTTATGCTTTTCAATTTTTTTTCATTTTCATGGACACCTGTGATCTATTATTTTCAAATAAACAATAATTAAGTTATTTACCAATAGCATGTGATAAAAATTAAAAATTAGTGTTATTTAAATAAAACAATAATCAAGTGAAACACTAACACCTTGCTACATGCTATAAATAGTTTAGTTTCTGTGTGTATATTCAAAATCTTTTCAAAGAAAGAAGTCATACAAAAAAACTAAAGTCTGTGTTTTTTGGTATTTCAAGAACCTTCTTGAAGACATGAAAGCGGGTCTTTTGTTGCCAGAAGGTAGTGATTTTTCAGAAACTATAAGATGAAGTATGGTAGTAAAAGAGATTAAAAGTGTTGGTTATTTAGCACTTCCTATGATAACCGTTAATTTGTCAACTTATTTTTCTTAAATAATTTTCATCATGATGGTTGGTTATATGAGAAAACTTGCTCTCTCCAGAATAGCTATTGCTACTTCTCTTTGTGCTATTTCTGGCTTCAGTGTTATTGTAAGTATTTTTTCTCTTATCTCATGTCATAGTCTTCAAATTTTTGTTTCAAAATTAATTGTCTTTTATTATTTTGTTTTATCAAACAGTTTGAAATGTCATGTACATTGGAAACTCTAGGTGACCAAGCCTATGGAGCAAGACAATATAAAAGATTTGGTGTTCTAGTCTACACTGCTATTGTAGCTTTGAGTCTAGCTTGTGTTCCTCTCTCTCTTTTATGGATATGCTTGGGAAAAATAATGATTGTGTTCCTCTCTCTTGTGTTCCTCTTTCTATTGGCATTTCATATTGGTTGAATGTGATTTTGCTTGGACTGTATATGAAATTCTCTATTCAGTGTGAAAGGACTCGTACTCCAATTTTCATAGAACTATTCCATGGCTTTAGAGAGTTTTTGTGCTACGCCATTCCATCTGTTGGAATGATTTGGTTAGTTTCTTCCTCTAGAATCTGATCTTATTATATACACACATGCGTGTGCACGCACGCTTATCAATCTTAATTTGTTTCTATTGTGTTTGATGATCAATGCAGTCTTGAATGGTGGTCATTTGAGCTGCTCACTTTGCTTTTTGGGCTTCTACCAAATTCAGAACTTGAAACTTCAGTTCTGTCAATATGGTAAGTAAGACTTGATCATTGAGAATGAAAAAGATTTTTATGTTCTACAATCTCAATTGAAATTAGGATAATTGTTGACAAAAATATTATTAAAAGATTTTTAAATATTAATAAAAATATTATTAAATTAAAATAATGAAGACATATTTAAAATATTTAAAAACATGTAACAAGGTTTGAAGATGTTTATTTTAATAATAAGTGAATAAAACATATAAATCTTTTTTCATACTTTATTATTTGATATATACCTGTATTAATAATTTTATAAATCAGTTGAATTAATTCTTCTTTTGATGTTATAAAATAAAACTTACACATAGATTACTAATTTTTTCTATGTATTTTTTTTATTTGCATAATTATTTTTATACAATGAATTAAATTATATCATATGTATTTTGTGTTTTCTTTTTATTAGTTATTTTAGTTTTCGTATTTTTTTAGTTATACCATTCACTTTCACTTTGGGATTAGGCATAAAATACATAAAAATGTTGAGTTTTTTTAATTTTTTTACACTTTGAACCAATAAATTTTGCATTTTTTTGGTTTTGTTTTTTTAAAAGATATAAATAAAAAATAAATAATATGATCTTAGTTTTTAAGAATATACATAAAAATAAACTTTTAAAAATCACACTGGTTGCCAACGTTTATATTAGTAGATACATTAACACTCTTCTAAGTTCTAAGAATATGTACACAACACTAGTTTATAATTTTTATGGGTCTATATATAACAATTTTCTACCTCTTTGATAGTTTTTAAATCAGTCATATTTTGTAACATTTATAAATTGGTTGATGTTTTTTTTTTTAATTTTTTTATTGGAATTGTCAATTATTTATTAAATTGTAATTAGATAATTAATTTTAACTTTTTAGATTTTACTTAGTAGATAATTAGTTTTAATTAGATAAATCGGTTGATGCTTTTTTTTTTTTTAACTGAAGTTAGCAATTATTACTTTTAATATAATTTTTTTAAATGTGAATTTTTACGTATTTTTGCTAATAATTTTATATAATATTTTTTTATTCTCTTATTTTAAATTTGTTATAGCATGTAATGCTTTCCATTACTGATTTTATAACTCATTCTTTTTAGTACCACTCTTTTAAGAGATTCTAACATTTTATAACATTTGTCATTATTATTATGACTTCAAATATTGCATAGAGTGTCTATATGCATATAAATTACATGTTTTAAAAAATATGAATAGTTAAGAGGACATTAATATTTTTAAGAGATTTTAATAATATAGGAAATCTTACTAAGTATTATAAAAATCGTTACAAGATATTAATTACTTATATACAAAATATTCACATGCATTTATTATGTGAGAACTACAATATATTAATTTGTAAAACAACCATAAAAATAATAAACAAATATTTTTCAGCAATTATAAGATTATATACCATAATCAATTTGAAAAAATAAAAAATTATTTAAATAAGATTTTTGCGTAAATTTTGTAAGATTCATGCATTTAATTGATTGAAAAAAATAGCATACAAAATATCATTTAAACAGTATTATTTTAAATAAGAATTTATTTTTGTAGAATTTATTTAAGAGACTAAAAGACCTTTAAAAATTAATTTTAAAAAGATAAAAATACCATTCAAGTTTTTATTTAAAATATTGAAATACTCTTTAAACATTAATTTTAAAATATTAAATTATGCTTATAAAATTAATTAAGATTGTTTAACTGTATTAGAAATAAAAAATTTAATTAAATAGTAGACAAACTAAACTACCCTTATTAAAAGACTTAAATAAATTTTTAGAATTAATCTTAAAATGATTAAAATATGCTTTTAGAATAAAAATTATCTAATTATATTAAAAATTGTAAATTTTAATTTTTAAAAAGACTAAAATACTCCTATAATTAATTTATAAAAGAGTAAAATAATATTTAAAAAAATTAAAAAGACTAAAATGTCATTTGACATTAATTTAAAAAGACAAAACTACCATTATAGTATTAATTAAGAATTTTTGACTGTATTAATTAGAAATTTGATTTTGATTTTAAAAATATTAAATTATCCTATTGATTAGTTTTTAAAACACTAAAATAATATGTTAGAATTAATTCGTGGACCTTCATATCCACAATGCATTACCCAACTAATAATTTTTCATGCACTCACCTAACAGTCCACACATGATCAACAATTAAAAAGCTCACACAACTATCAACCCATACACCCCATCTCATGTTATAAGCTCTATGTCCCCTTAACTCAGCAGTCAGCACAAAATCGCAAACAAGCCTTCACCAAATACCTCGCATTTGACAGTATTTCTCAGCATTTACACGTGTCTCATTCACCTTTATTTAGAAGAAATATCTGTACATATTGCTCTGTACCGTAGTAATCTCCCCTCCCCTTGAAATTATTATTTATAGTTCAATATTCATATTCATATCCATTTCATATTAGTTATGCTAATTTTGTTTAAATGTTGAATTTTTTCTGGTTAGTTGCTCAATCACCACAACAATCTATACAATACCAGAAGCAATTGGCTCAGTAACAAGATTTTATTTTTATTATCATATACATATTATTTTATATTAGTTACATATTTTCTTTTTTTTTTTTGTCATTAAATTTTGTTATTTTTTTTGTAATTTTTTTAGCACTAAAATTTCAAATGCAGTTGGAGCTGAAAATTCAAGAGAGGTACGAGTAGTGGTCATAACTGCCATAATTCTTACAGGCTCACAGGCTCTTCTAGTGAACTCAGCCATTTTTAGATGCCAAAATATTTTAAGCTATTTTTTAGCTATGAACAAGATGTATTAGATTATGTCACAAATATGATTCTCATAATATGTGTCTCTATTATATTAGACACTTTACATGATATCTTTTCAGGTTGGTAAATTTTTTTTCTCTTAGCATTATTATTTAATGCATAATTTATATCTTTTTATGAAATGTAACACTTAGACATGTTAATATATAGGTATTGCTATAGGATGTGGTTGACAAAAGTTAGAAATATATGTGAACCTTGGAGCTTATTATGTTTTAGAAATTCTAGTTGCTATTATATTGGATTATAGGTACAGTTGAGAGTTAAAGGTTTGTGGATTGGAATAATAAGTGGTACTTTCTATAAAGTAATTCTGCTTTCTCTCATTACAATAAGTAAAAAAAAAAAAAAAAAAACAGATTTATCATCATTTTTCTAGTTTTTAGAGTCTGTTTAGTTAATTGGCTTCTTTTTTATTTTTTAAAATGTAAAAAAAAAACATATTTTAGTTGTTACTTCATGATATATATATATATATATATATATATATATATATATATATATATGGAAGTGTGATAGTTTGTGATATGATGAGTGGTTAGTGGTGTTGTATTGGAATGTTATGAAGTGTGTTTGTGTTGGATATATGTATAAGAAGTGGAAATTTGGTGTGGTTTAATGAAAATGGAGGTTTTTGAGGTTTTGTAAAAATTGATTTTTGGCCGAATTTCGGTGAGGTATAACTCGGCTTCCGGATTCCCTAATCGTTTCAATTTTATTTTATATGAAAATTGGGTCCGTGAAGTTTACGCCATTCGAAAAATGGAAGAAAAATGATTTAAAACGGAAAAGTTATGCGCGTCGGAAGTTGGAATTAAAAAGTTGGAATTCTGCAGCTTTTTCAAACTTAAGTAAATTTTAGGAAAAACATACGCCCACGCATACATGTGGCATGGAAATTTTGCGCACGCATACACCCAAGGTTTGGAAAATCAGACCGGTCATCAAACCGCTCTAGCCACTGGTTCACTGGTTCATTGGTCTAACCGGTTTAACCGGTGGTTCAACCGGAAAAACCGTTTTAAAATAGAATAAATGAATAATAAATAAATTATAAATACACATCCTAAAATATAATTATAGTATGATATAAAAACAGCCACAGCATCATCATTCAACACAACACAATTCTGCCTATTCAGCCATTCAACACTACACAATTCAACCTAGTGCCTACAGCATTCAGCCATTCAACACAACACAATTCTACCTAGTTCATATACCATTCAGCCATTCAACAAAAACTGAAAAACCTCAATTCCCTGGAAAACACCAAAACAGCAAAATTGCAAAGTAGCAAAACACCAAAACAATACAAAATTGCAAAGCAGCAAAACACCAAAATTGCAAAGCATCATCATTCAACACAACACAATTGTGCCTATTTAGCCATTCAACACAATACAATTCAACCTAGTGCCTACAGCATTCAGCCATTCAACACAACACAATTCTGCCTAGTGCATATACCATTCAGCCATTCAACAAAAACTGAAAAACCTCAATTCCCTGGAAAACACCAAAACAGCAAAATTGCAAAGTAGCAAAACACCAAAATTGCAAAGCAGCAAAACACCAAAACAATATAAAATTGTAAAGCAGCAAAACACCAAAATTGCAAAGCAGCAAAACACCAAAACAATACAACATCAAACATTAGGTGGAATCAGAACCATACATTCTAATTTCTAACATAGAAGATGAAAGCATGAAAGTTGAAACAGAGAAGATGAAACAGAGGATTCACTCACCTGGGAGCTGACGAAGCTAAGACCAGCGACGACGAAGGGAGAGGCCAGCGAAGACGAAGCGGCGGTGCTGAGGAGCAGGCGACGGCGATGGCAGCCTAAGGACCACGGGGACACTGGGAGCCTGGGAATGCTTCAGACGGGGCTAGACTGAGATGAATGAACGGGCGAACTGGGGAAGAGACCACGCGATGGTGGTGGCAGTCACGACCAGCAAACCCCGGCGACGGCGGTGGCGACTGGGCTGGTGTTTTCGAATGCTTCAGAAGGGGATAGGGTTCACCGTTCACGCCTAGAATCTGGAGTGAGACTGAGATGAATGAACGGAAGAAGAGACCACGCGATGGTGGTGGCGGTCACGACCTGCAAACCCCGGCGACGGCGGTGGCGTCTGGGCTGGGGTTTTCGAATTCTTCAGAGGGCTAGGGTAGGGTGTGAGAGTAAGAGACAGTGAGAGTGTGAGACTGCGATTTGGGAATGGGGAAGAAGGGGTTCCGTGTGGTAACGGGTCGGGCGAGCCGGACGGGTCGGGTTTCAGTTTTTTATTTTTTTAAAAAACCATTAAAAACGGCGCCGTTTGTGTTTTTAAAAAACCGGCCGGTCATCGGTTCGGTCCAACCGGCCGGTTTTTAACCGGTTCACCGGTTTCTTCGCGGTTTTCTCTCTGCCGGTTAATACAGGAGGACCGGACCGCATGCATTGCCGGTTCGCGGTTAAACCGGTCGAACCGGCCGGTCCGGTCCGGTTTTCAGAACCTTGCATACACCCCATTAGTGGATTGTCGCCACTGCCTCCTCCCCAGTGACGGATCTAGAAAATTTTGATAGTGGGAGAAAAATATATAACATTATAATAATTTTTATAATAAAAATATTACGTTGACATAAAAAATTAGCTATCAAATTATCTATTATAAATTTGTGTATAAATACATATATTATTTAACTTATTTTTAATATGTATTTTGTATTTCAAAATTTATATTTTAAGATTTATTCTGTACAAGTGATTATTTTATGTATACGTAGCATAATTGTTGTTATAATTATATTTTGTTATTGTGAAATATGATTAGGTTTCAAAATATCTAATTACAAATTAAAATACTAAAATAGTAATTTAAATAATAACATATAATTTAAAATTTAATTTTTTATATTTCATATTTTGAAACCTTGACAATATAATTAAAATGTCTTTTTTTTGTATATGTCGTTAAACAGTCATGTAAAACTCAACTTTCATACAAATTAGCTCTTGATGATATTCATAGTTGAAAAAGTTCATTCAATTAGTGTAGTTATTATGAAAAAACTAAAGCTAATTTTAAAATAAGAAACACAAATGGATAGATAATATTCTTTCGAGTCGATCTCTAAGAAAGAACACCAATCTTATTTAAATTTAAAAATTGATCATTATAATAGACATCTAATATGAAGTTTTCAAATTAGTTATCAAGTGTCAAAAGTTGAATAAAAAATTATTGTGGGATCAAATTTAATAATTTAGTGGGGGCAAATAAATATTATTATTATATACTACTCAATAAAATTCCAAATTGTAGTGGGGGAGCTTGCCCCCACACCCACATCAGTGGATCCATCCCTGCTCCTCCCCATGCGTACGCGAAAAAGCATATGTGTATGCGTAATGGGCCAGGATGCATGTCCACGCGTACGCATGACATGGGGTGCTTGCGTACGCGAAACTCCCATGCGTATCTATGTGCTTCTGTTAGGCGCCCATGCGTACGCGTATATAGGGGATGCGTACGGGTAATGGTCCATTTGCACGCTCACGCGTACGCGTTACTCTCCTATTTTCAACAAAGATATTTTGTGTTTTAAAGCTCAGTTTTGAACCTCCAAACTTCTGTTTTCACCCTTTTTAGCCCTAGAACATAATGATAGGCCTAGTAATAACTTGGAGCTAGGTAATAGAGGTAACTTGAGAATGAAGTAAAGGTTAAAAGTGATGAGTATACGAGGAGAATATGTATGCATGAAGTATATATGATGCCATGGCTATGATGAATAATTATGTAATGAATATGAATGATGATTATGAATACTTTTATGGCTTATGCATTTAATGTTATCTGAGATACGAGTTTCTTTGGGTAGAATACCGTGGCTTGTCACCACGTGTACCAGATTGAGACTCGATACTTTGTTGACCCTACGTCGTAAGGGTGACCGAGCACGTATAAATTCTCGGGAATGGTTATCCCCATTGAGTAAAATTATATATGGATGTATGATTTATGAATAAATGAGAAAAAAGCTATGCATAGACTCATGGGGATGTGCGACGGGGGACAATCCAAGGGTTTTGGACTTGATAGGTTGTCTTGATAATCGACAGATGAGTCTCATCAGCCATAGGACAAGCATACATCATGTGCATTTTGTTTGTTTGTTTGCTATGCCTTATTTGGGAATGCCTAACTGAATATATTATGTTAATTGTAATAATTGCTACTTGCACTACTTGTCTTCTGCCTGTGCTTGTAATTGTCTATTTGTCTGTCTTTGCAAATTCACTGGAGTTGGAGGAACGGAGGAAAGGTGGACAGGTTAAGTGTTAAGATTAAGTTTAAGTTGAGTTTAGAATTCCCTGGATACCTACCCTCTTTTATGGTTTCTGTTTAATACTTTTAAACTTTTCAATCTAAGTGTCGGCATTCTAGGATTGCCTTTGGCATTCCCAAGACCTTATATATTATGTGTGTGGCACCTTTACCATGCTGAGAACCTACGGTTCTCACCCCATACTGTGTTATTATTTTCAGATGTAGGTCGAGAGGTACCTCGCTAGGCGTCTGGACTTCTGAAGCGGGGTGGTTTCTGGGTTCTTTTGTTGTATAGTTTATGTATATATATACTTAACTTTCTCTCCGAATAACTTGTTTATTTTGCTCCTCTTAGAGGTTTAAGGAGAGCTAGGATTTTATCAATGTATTTTGGGTATGTGGGATATGTATATATGTATGTGTATATTCTCCGGCCAGCCTTGGCTTCGCGGGCTGAGTTAGGAGCTAGTTATTTTGTATCCTTGACTCTCTGATCTCACTTTCTGTTTATTTATACTTATAAACTTTAGATTTCTTAGCACGTAAGTAATCTCGTTTTCTGAACGTTGCGCTTTTTATTTTCACAATTTTGTTTTACCTATTTTTCAAGGCTCATCATATATTACTCTCTTTCCAATACTATTATGTATATATTTTAGGGATAAGTACTTTTTTCGTCCCCAAGGTCTGGGTCAAAATCAAAATCGTCCCTGACCTTTTTTTTCTTATTAAAATCATACTCAACGTTACAAAACGTTATAAAATCGTCCTTTTTACTTCAATTTTATTTGTTTTACCAAATTACCCTTCATTATTAAAAAATTATAAAATAAAATAAAGATAAAATAAATAAATAAATAAAAGAAGAAAAGGGGGTGGGGAGTGGGGAGTGGGGAGTGGGGAGAGAAGGAAAAAGGGAGGGGGGGAGGCCGCGAGAAAGAAAAGGGGGGAGGAGGGGGGAGAGAAGGGGGACCGCCGCCCTGCCCTGCTGCTTTGCGTCCTGCCGCACCACACCGCGCCGCCGCCTGCCGTCCTGCCGCACCGCACCACCTCCTTCTTCTCCTCCTCCTCCTCCTCCTCCCACCGCTTCTTCTTCTTCTTTTTCTTTTTCTGTGACTGTGAAATTTCTGAATATTGTTGTTGCTTAATTTGTTGATTATTTTTGGTGAAATTTTTGAATTTCTTCTGTGACTATGAACTGGATTTTTTTTGAATTTTCTGTTGATGATGATGATGACCATAAAGAGAGGGACATGAGGAAGGAGGGGGGTTACAGTGAGGGGGTGAGGGGGGTTACGGTGAGGGGGTGAGCGAGTGGGGTGAGGGGGTGGGAGGTTACGGTGGTGAGGGGGTGGGGGGTTACGGTTAGGGGGTGAGGGGGTGAGGGAGTGGGGTGAGGGATGGGGGTTACGGTGACGGGTGGGGGGTTACGGTGAGGGGCTTGATGGTGGTGGTGGTGGTATTGATGGTGGTTGTGGTGATATGGTGTTGTTGCTGTTGTTTGGTGTTGGTTGGTGGTGGTGGTGGTGTTTGTGTTGGTGGTGGTGGTGGTGGTTTTGGTGGTAATATTGGTGGCAGTGGAGGTGGTGGGGTGAGGAAGGTGAAGAGGAGAATGATGATGATGAGGGTATTTTGGTCCAAAAATTCGGAAAAGGATGATTATAAAGCATTTTTGAACGTTGAGGATGATTTTAATAAAAAAAAAGGTCGGGGACAATTTTGATTTCGACCCCAGACCTTGGGGACGAAAAAAGTACTTATCCCTATATTTTATTTTAGAGGTCGTAATATCACACCACCTCTGGTTTATGGCTTAAGCGTAAAGTTTTGTGTGGTAGTGTGTTACACATAAATCATAGCAAGATGGAATATATAGAATGGAAGTTCGACCACTAAAGGAAAAATCGTAATACAAAGGTGAAGGTCGGAGAAAATATCATACGAAAAATTAAAATTTTAAGTATCTTGAGTGCATCATACAGGATAATAGAAAGATTGAACATGATGTAAATCATAGGATCAAGCATATTAGTCAAAATGGCGGAGTACGTCTGGTTTTATATATAACAAAAATGTATCTTTAAACTTAAAGGTAAATTCTATCGTACTGCTATCAGATCGGCTATGCTTTATGGTACAGAATGTTGGGTGGCTAAAGGGGAGCACGAGCATAAGTTAAGTGTGACAGACATAAAGATGTTAAACTGGACGAGTGGTCATACGCAATTGGATAAAATAAAAATTGAAGATATAAGAGAGAGTTGGAGTAGCACTCTTTTTAATTAATTTTTATTCTCTAAAAATTTTAAAAATGACTCCTATATTAGTTCTTTTTTCATTGTTTTGAAATAAAGCTAATTTATTTTATAATAAAATATTTTAAAATTTAATTATCTTATAATAAAACTTATTAAAAATGTATTTGTTCAATATACATAAATATTAAACATTTGACTAAAAGAAATAAAGAGACTATATCTTACCGAAGTAATTCTCAATGACTTTCAATAAATGAAAAATTATTTAAAATCAAAATGTAAGATTTAAAATTTACTAGAGATCAATTTGAGTTTTATTCTAAAAAAATAATGGAATATTATTTTTTATAAAAATATAATTTAAATATTAAAATCAGTCGCTAAAATTAATTATTAATATATTTATATATACAATTCCATTAGATAACTAACAAAAGGGATGCAACCAACTGCAACTAACTAATATTTTTTTTAAATTTTTTTTAAAAAAAATGTCAATTCAAATTATTATGAAAAAATCCAAAACTTAATGAAAAAATATTCAGAATCTAAAACAAAATCTAAAACCAAATAATAACAAAAATTTAAAATTATTATAAAATTATTTTAAAAATCTAAAATTCATTTTTAAAATTCTAAAATCATTTTAAAATTTCTACTAAAAAAATATCCGAAACATAACAAAAAAAATCCAAAATATAACAAAAATGAGATATCCACAACTTTTTTAAAAAATTTTGGAGAAAATGTCAATTCAAATTATCAAAAAAAAATATCTAAAAACCTAATGAAAAAAATCTAAAATGTAAACAAAAAAAATCTAAAACCAAATAATAACAAACATCTAAAATCATTATAAAATTATTTTAAAAATTTCTTTTGAAAATTTTAAAATCCTTTTAAAAATGCCAAGATAAAAAGAAGCACCCTAAACATAACAAAAAGAAACATAAAAAACCTAACAAAACTGAAATATTCAAGATCATTTGAAAAATTTTAAAACCTAACAAAACTAAACACAAAAATATTGTAAAAAGAACATTCGAAAACTAAGTAAAAAAAATATAAAACTATTAAAAAAATCATCAAAATCTAACAAGAAGAAACAATAAAAACATACGAAAAAAATATGAAATTTAGGAGAAAAAAAATCCAAAACTAATAAAAAGAATCATCCATATCCAAGAAGAAGAAGAGTGATGCCGCTAGTCCTTCTTCCTCGCTGGCCATTCCATCACGCCTTCAGCGGGGTAACAACATGATGTTATTGCGGCGGACATGTTCTAGTCTCAGATGCTTGTATGAGGTGAATTACAAGAAATACGTTGAATATTGTCGGATTTATCGTCAGATTTAGAGACGGACATTACTGACGGATGTGGCAGCGGATTTTCCGATGGTTACGAGTGAAAATTTGTCCCTCAAATCAGTTACCGTCGAATTTAAAATTCATCGCTAAATTCGACGGTAAATAGAAGCGCGTAAATTAATTTTTATTATCGCTGAGTTTACTATTGGATTTTCCGTCGAAAAATTTCAACGGTAACAAGATTTAGTGAAACTCGTCGTTTAGGCAACAACGAACACCTTACCATCGGATTTTTTTGCAGGTAAATCTGACGGTAAATTTGGGATACAATTCAAACACAAAACCTTTCTTCCTCACTTCTGCAAACTCTCTCTCTCTCTCTCTCTCTCTTCTCTTTTTCTCTCTCTTGTCTCTCTCTCATCTCTCTCCCTCTGGTCTATTGAAAAAGGTTGTGCCGCCACCACCTGGAGCTGTTGTCACTGTCGGTAAGCCACATTGTCATCGCAAATATCAGCATGCACATTATCATCACTGCTACTGGAGTCTTCCTGGAAAGCATCCGCCGTGCCGCCACCATTGGTGTCCCTTGCTGTCAATCGAAGATCGTCGACTTGTTGCTATCACTGCGGCTGAGGTCCACCGCACCAAGGTAAGGTTGTTGTCCATTTTTCGTTTTGGTTGTTTGTTATGTTACTAAATCCTAACTCCACCACTGTTGATTTCACTGCTGCCTTCTGTCACCACCACACTTCCACCATTCTGTAGTCACCATAAGAAGTAATTTTTCTATAGCTTTTGTATTTTTTTTTTTCAGTTTTTTGTTTGTTTGTTTAGGATTTTGTTAGGTATTTTATTGAATTATTGATTAAATTTTTTAATGAAGTGTGTGATCAGAGTTTGTTATATTAATTTAGTGTAATTAGAAATTAAGTAATGTTAGGTTATATAGGGTGTAATTTAGGATTTGCTTTAAGTTGATGATGTTTTGGATGATTGGTAATTTTCTGAGTTTATTGTTGTCCGAGTTACTTATTTTTTTATTTAATTTTGAGTTGATGTTTTGTTTAATTATAATTTATGTGTTGATTATGTCTATACTTTGTGTGTTGGTTATGTTTATAGTTTGCAATTGAAGGTGTACAACCCGCTATTCTAGAAAATGCATCTGTAGATAGTAGGTTTATGATGCAAAATCTCCAACTAAGTTTGTAAGTTGTTGAAATTGTATAAATTTAAATAGATATACGATTTGAGAGGCATACATATGTATATTAGTGGATTACTTGAAATCTTAAATAAATATATCATTTGTATAATTAATTTTCCTTTTCAATATTTTATTGTTTAGAAAGGTTCAACTATACAATTTACTTAGCTATCATGAGATATCTTGTTTTTCATAACGAACTTTATGTAAGTTCATCTTTTATGGATTTAGAGTATATATTTATAGTGCTACTTTTTTCCATACACGAGTAATTATTATTTTTCTTCTTTATTTTTAAACTTTGTTGTGTGAACTTATTTGTGAAATATTAACAAAAAATTATAGACAAATTATTATGAAAAATGATAAAATTTTAAATTTTATTTGTTTAAAATTATTGAATTTAAACATTTAAAATTATATATTGAATTTTTAGACGAATTTTAAAAAAAATTAAGATTATCATCGAATTTACCGGGGGATAAATTCGACGGTAACAAGCTCCAAAATTTTGTCAATTAAAAGTTAATATCCACCACTAAATTCGCCGGTAAACAATTACTAGCGAGGTTTATATCGTCGAATTTATTTCGACGACAATTCTGACGGTAAACATATTACCAGCAGTTTTTTTATAAATCCGCCGGTAAATTCAATGGTATCCGACGAATTTCTTGTAGTGGCAGTGTCTCCGCGTGACATGGTGTGCGACCTCGTTGGTGTGATGCGTGATGTTGTTCTGCTTTCTGTTGACTACAACGTCGCATTTTCGTAGTGGATGATCTGCGGCAGAGGACGGCGTCGTCGGGGCACACGATGGGCGACAACGGCGTCATTGTGGTGTGTCTGCTCCCTTCTTTCGCGGTGCGCATTGCAGCTCGGCGAGTAGTAGAGTCTCAATGAGGGTTGGCCGGCAGCCAGTGCAGCGGCATGGATGGTGCGTCCTCGGAGGCTTGATGGCTGCAACTATGGAGTGAGGGAGAGTGATAAGGGTTTGTGAGGTTGTTTTTTTAACTGTGAATGAAAAAAAAATTGCAATTAAGGTAACTCTTTTGTGTATTGTTTTAAATTTAATTTTTTTTTGTTTTAACTTTTAAATTTTTTTTAGTTGACTACACCACTAATTGGTCCTATCCTTTATTTTTTTTTGTATATAAATACATATGTTGTTCAATTTATTTTTAATGTATATTTGTATCCTATTATATATTTTATATTAGTGACAATGTTAATAACTGATTCTAATATACACGTAGTATAATTGTATTTTTTGAGATTTTTTAATTTAGAAAAACAAAAATGTTATTTGTATATCAAAATCAGTTGCTAAAATTAACTACTAATATATTTGTGTATAAATATATGTGTGATTTAATTTATTTTATACTAATAACTAATTTTGATGTAGACAAAATATATGAATTTGTGCTAAAGAGCATCACCTCAATTATTGTAGCAACATCGTACGGGATATAGATAACTAAATGAGATATAGTAGGAGTGTACATGGGTCAGGTGAAATCGGATTTGTCCTAATTTAGATTTGATCCTAAATATACACTAGGTCTATTTTTTAGACTCTAACTCGACCCTAAACCCAATGAAACTTCAACATTCTCGGGTCACAATTATATCGGATCCAAATCGGATAAAAACTGGGTCTTTAAATCTTTAACAATAATTTATAAAAAAAAACTTATTTATGATGCACTTATTTATGAAAAAGAAACTTGTTATCAAGAAGTTGATATCCATATTTGAATTTGAATTTGTCTATAAATTCTAATTTGATGCTTCTTTGATCTATTTTCTAATTCAACAAGTGTGACTAAAAATAAAACAATAAACTTATCATTAATATAACATAATATTAGAATTAATTTAAAACATATATACCTTTTTTAGTTCTCTTAGGATGCACATGGGTCGGATGAAGTTGGGTTCGCCTTGACCTAGTCCAGCTAGTCCTAAATAATGACTGAAACTATTTTTGAGAACCGTATCTGACCTTAGACCCAGTAAAACTACATCAAACTACTCCCTAAAATGTTCGGATCCAGACCAAATTTTTGAATCGGACCAAAACCATGTACACCACTGAGATATAGACATGCAACAATGTAACGTAAACAACTAAACATCAACAAACAAGGTACAATAATAATTTTCTTGACGGACTTTGTTAGGTAGGTAATAGTTTTTTGTGAACAATGTGAATAATAAACTCTAAAATTAATTTAATAAAGTAAAAACACACTACATCCCCAAATTATTTACCTAAATCTTAATATTAGGATAATCATTCACACACCTAATGAATTGAACATCTGATATATCTATTATTCACATTATTTAGTATTTTCATTGTCTACCTATACTTTTCTTTGACAAATAATATGCATATGCGGACATAGAAGAAGAAATATATAATAAAAAATGGAGTAAAAGACACATAGGTCCCTGACCTTTTTTTTTGCGGACATTTTTGTCCCTGACCAGTGAAAATACTTTTAAGTCCCTGACGTCCTTAAAAGTTGGACGGATCAGTCCCTCCATCCAAATCCCTCCGTCAGACCCAACAAAAAATTATAGCGTACTAAAATTATAGCGTACTAAAAAAGAGTACTAAGTGTACTAAAAATATCTATATAAAAATATCATAAAAAATTTTTAGATTTATTTTCATCATTGTCAAGATAAATATTTAATTTTTATTATTTTTAGTACTCTTTTTAATAATTCTAATTCTCGTGTACTATATTTTAGTGTAATTTTTTTATAATATAAATTATGATCTCATTAAAAAAGACAAATTAAATAAAAAATTAATCATAGGTAATAATATAATGGGTTAAGTACTGAAATCGTCCCTAAGGTTTGGGGTGAAAATAAAAATCGTCCCCGACCTTTTTTTGTTATTAAAACCATCCCCAACGTTACAAAACGTTATAAAATCGTCCTTTTTTTATCTCAATTTTATTTTTTGACCAAATTACCCTTAACTATTAATAAAAAAATAAAAAATAGAAACAAAAACAAAAACAAAAAACTCCTCCCCCCAACCCCACCCCCACCCCCACCCGCACCCGCACCCGCACCTCCACCTCCACCCCCACCCCCACCTCCACCTCCACCTCCACCTCCAGTGAGAAAACCCAGCTTCTTCCTCTTCTTGTTCAACTTCAACACCGCCACCCTCCTCCGCCCTCCCCTCGCGCTCTCTCTCCTCTACTCCTCCGCCACCAGCAACACTCACTGGCAACAACAACAAATCCAGCAAATTGAACAATAACAAATTCAGCAAAATAAATCACTAATAAATTTAAATTTGACAACTGTTCAACAATCATCAATTGCAGTTCAACAAATAAATTTTCGTTTTCTTTGTCAGTGAAAAAAGTTCAAACAGAAGCAGAAGGAGAAGCAGAGGTAGTCAATCACAGAAGAAGAACAACAACACAGAAACCAGATTGATAATCAGAAGCATGCAGAAGCAGCAGAACCAGAAGAAACCATAAGAAACTAGAAACCAGAAACCGGCGAGGAGTAGCGACACCGGCGGCCGAGCGAGGAGGAGGAGCAGAAACGGCGGAGATCCAGCGGAGACGACGAGGAACAGCGGTAGTGGCGGCAGCGAAGAGCGGCGGCGGCAGTGAAGACCGGTGGCGGCGGCGAGGACCCTTCCCCTTCCCCCTCTTCTTCCCGAACCCCCCCTCTTCTCCCTTCGCGTTCCCTTCCCCCTTTCCCTCAGGAGCAGAGCGGCGGCGGCAGCGAAGAGCGACGGCGGCAGTGAAGACCGGTGGCGGCGGCGAAGACCCTTCCCCTTCCCCCTCCCCCTCTTCTTCCCGAAACCCCCTCCCCCCTCTTCTCCCTTCGCGTTCCCTTCCCCCTTTCCGGAGGAGCAGAGCGGCGGCGGCAGCGAAGAGCGGCAGCGGCGGGCGGTAATGAAGACCGGTGGCGGCGGCGAGGAGAGAAGAAGAAGAAGAAGAAGAAGAAGAAGAAGAAGAAGAAGAAGAAGAAGAAGAAGAAGGTGGTGCGGTATAGCAGGGCGGCAAGGCGGCGGCGGCGGTGCGGCGATCCCCTTTCCTTCCGCCTCCACCCCCGCCCCCTTTTTCTCCCCCCTTTCTTTCTCTCCCCGCCCCCCTTCTCTGATCTATCCCTTTCTTTCCTTTCTTTTTAATTTAATTCATATTTATTTTATTTTATAATTTTTTAATGAGGGGTAGTTTGGTAATAAAAAAATAAAATTAGTAAAAAGGATGATTTTAAAGCGTTTTTGAATGTTGAGGATGATTTTAATAACGAAAAAAGGTTGGAGACGATTTTGATTTTGACCCAAGACGTTAGGGACGATTTCAGTACTTAACCCTAATATAATCATAAATGTTGGATTCCAAAATAATATTAAGAATAAGATTATTGAGAGTATTGAAATAAGAGTATGATGTAAAAGAATACTAAATTAACATTTTGATGTACAATGCAAGGCTATGATGTCGCAAAAAAATAAAAAAGAAAAAGAAAAAAACCGACGAAAAATGTTACTAGCAGTGACTTTTAACTTTAAGAGCAGTTTCATCATTGTAACTTTCTTTAATTATGTAGAGGTTGTATCATTCTTACTTTTCTCCCATTGGATGTCTTGATATGTTTGTTTGAGTGATATAAAGTTTTGAAGGCAAGAATGACTTGAAAGAAATGGAAAAAAAAGCATGCAAAGTGGAAAATTCGTAAAGGAATGTGTTTTTACTAAATTGATGGCGACGCGGACGCGTGACACATGTCAATCGACGAGTACGCATGACCTACGCGTACGCGTGAGTGGAAAATCTGTCAAGCAACGCGTACGCGTAACACACGCGTACGCGTGACAAGCATTTTCTGTTGGGTCTGACAGAAGAATGTAGACAGAGGAACTGATCCATCCAACTTGTAAGAACGTCAGAAACTTAAAAGTATTTTTCAATAATTAGGAACGAAAATGTCCAAAAAAAAAAAGATGAAAGACCTATTCGTCTTTTGCTCTAAAAAGTGATAGCTGGCCATCTTAATGTCCACCCTGCATGTCTGTAAAAATATCTAATTGATCTTTATTTATAAATAACTTTTATTCAATTCCATGCATCCTTAATCGGCATCTTAAGATGGAGCACATATTAAAAAACTTGACAAAATTCTACGGAGATTGATCATAGATACAAAAGCCAGCGTTTAGAACAGTGAAACCTCCATCCACCACAAGATTATGACCGCTAACAAACTTGGAGGCGTCACTTCCCAAATAGAGTGCAGCTTCAGCCACATCATGCGGCATCAGATTGGTACCTTTGAGGTTGTTATAAACATCAAGATCGCCCTTATCATCAAACTTGAAGAAGTCCCTCGCCAAAGGAGTGCTGGCAACTATGTACGGTGACACGCAATTCACTCTTATACCTGTTGTATTATGATTGAGCCAACCGCCCGGCACAACTAGTATTAGGATAACTATAATATAAACTAAAAATTCTTACTAAAAATTCTTACGCGTTGTGAAAAATTAATTATAATATAAGTCAATTTAAAGTTAATTTTTTTATTTTTAATTTTAAAATTTTAAAAATTAAAATAATAATAAAAATTTATAACAAACTTATTTTTTAATTAGTTAATTATATTTTTAATTAATTTTTTAATAAAATTCGTTAGTTAAATATGTTAAATTATTTAATAATTTATTATTATTATTTTTAAATAAAAATAAATGTATGTTATATTGTTTTATATTAAATAAAAATTTATTAAAATTTAAATTATTCAATTTAACATTTCTTAGGACCAATTTAAGTATTTCTCATTACTTTTATAACACAAGAATTTTTCATAAAATTACATAGTTTAAACGGTAGCTTATATAACATATGTTTCAGATACAGTAAGATACCTAATGGTCCAAACTCAACTGCAGTGCTCTTGGTGAAGCCCACAACAGCATGCTTTGAACTTGTGTAAGCATGTGACGCAACTCCACCTGAGATACCACAAATGCTGGCAGTGTTGATTATGCTTCCGCTTCTGGCCGGGATCATGACCCTTGCAGCGTGCTTGGTCCCGAGAAAGGGACCAATCACGTTGACACTGAGCACTTGTTCGAACTCGTGTTTCTGGTTTTCCAGGATGTTGGTCTTGTTGACGCCGGTTATGCCGGCGTTGTTGAACATGACGTCTAGTTTGCCGTACTTGGAAACCGCCGTGTTCACGGCGTTTTGAATGTGTTGTTCGTTCGTCACGTCGCAATGGACATAGCAAGATTCGTTTTCCAATTCTTTGCAAACAGAGTGTCCCAAATCGTCTAGGATATCGGCGATCACCACTTTAGCTCCGTTCTTGGCGAAGAGCCTTGCCGTGGCTTCGCCGATTCCGCTGGCTCCGCCGGTGATCAGGGCCACCTTCCCCTCAAGCCTGTTAATAAATTAATCATTTCAACACAGATACATGCCATTTCAGATGTGCTGAATAATATACATATTAATTAGCTAGCTATGGACACCCCATTTATTAATTTATTAAAATAAAAAATCATCGCTGAAAAAGGTTAAGTCAATTGGAAGTTGGAACGTTAATTACCTTCTCATGGCAGATGAGACCAAAGAGGGAGTAGCCATCGTTTCTGGATGGCAAACTTGCAAAGGATAGGTTGTTATAACAATTATTATTTACTCGTAAAGTGGCTCTTCAACTTGCCAATAGCTTACAAAAGCAGAGTACAATACATAAATGAAGTTTCTGTAGCCACGATGATTATACAATTATTTTTAAAACTAAAATAATATTTTAGTAATAACTTTTAGGTAGAAATTTAGGTACAGTCGACTTCACGTGAAGTTGGTAATTGAGAGTCGTTAAATAATTTGACTGATTTGACTAAATTTTCATCTAAAAACTCTTAACTATTAACTTCATGTGAAGTTGACTACACCTGAATTTTCATCTAATTTTTATCTTTTTTTAAATTATAAAATATTATAACATAATAAAAAATATTACTTTAATTTTAATGATATTTTTTAAAGTATAACAACTACTATAATATAAATATCCTAATATATATATATAAAATCTTTATTTTGAATGACATGACATTTATAGATTCTATTTCCCCATTTTTGTGGCACTAATCTAGACCATCTCCTCTGAGATAAATCATATTGATAATGACTCTTTAACAACCAATTTGTCCATTGATTCCTTTTCAATCAAGTTTGAATTTGTTCGTTTGGAATCGGGACTCTTCTACTGCATTTTACTTTTTTTTTTTTCTTCCATTCCATCGCTCAACGGATAAAAGTTACTCTATGAATAACAGGCTGATCTTCCCCAAGAGCTCACATCGACGGGAAGGTTTGGCACCTCGATGTCGGCTCTTCGCCACGTGTAGGTGCACTATTACGCGGTAGTGATTCTAACTTTCCATGAATTTCCCATTTTTGACTTAACGACGGAACTTTGCTTATTTCTTTTTTTGAGGATCGGCGAATCAAATAATATTTTTGTTCCAATTTTTTTCTCTTCTTCTCCCACCCCCTCAGTCACTACGAACGCCCCCGATCAGTGCAATGGGATGTGTCTATTTATCTATCTCTTGACTCGAAATGGGAGCAGGTTTGAAAAAGGATCTTAGAGTGTCTAGGGTGGGGTCATTTGCAGTCCCCCGCCTTACCGCTCTGCCCTTGGGAGGGGAACAACAACTGGAAACGGCTGCTAATACCCCGTAGGCTGAGGAGCAAAAGGAGGAATCCACTCGAGGAAGGGCTCGCGTCTGATTAGCTAGTTGGTGAGGCAATAGCTTACCAAGGCGATGATCAGTAGCTGGTCCGAGAGGACGAACATCTCCCGATTGGGTCTCAACTATTGGCAAAGCAGTCATACTTCCTTCACCTAACTGAGAACTTGATTTAGCGGCTCTTTCCAAAAGACGTGAATGCAAATAAAAAACATCTCCCGGATAAGCTTCGCAACCTGACGGTCGTCTTAATAGAAGAGACATTTGGCGATAAGCCTGGACTTGTTTAGAGGGATCGTCATTCATATATATATATATATATATATATATATATATATATATATATATATATATATATATATATATTTTAATGATATTTTTTAAAGTATAACAACAACTATAATATAAATATCCTTATATATATAGGGAGTCTATTTTAAAATCGTCTGCCCTGCACCTCCCGAGATATGCTTCAACAGAAATCATACAGAGGTAAATTGATACAATAGAAACAGAAGTTGTTGAATATTAAAAATTTATTATGCGAAATCCCATTTTTTTAGAATGGGTTAAGAGAATAGACATTATTAGTGGAAAGAAAGTAATTAATTGAGGCAATCACTTATTCTTAAAATCAGCATTTTTAAGACCAAAGAATTAGACGGAAAGAGAGCTCTATATATATATATATATATATATATATATATATATAATCATTAAAACTAATTATTAGTATAAATATATATTAAAATATAAAATATATAATAAAAATAAATTATATATATGTACACCCCAGCTGCATCAGATCAATGTGATTTGAAACTCTATGCCGTTGAGCAGAACATTTGTTTCTATAATTAAAAAACTAATTATATGTCATATATTAAAAAAATTTATATAAATATATATGAAAAAGTATAATTAGATCATGAGAATATTAAATAATATGAATAATAGAATTAAAAAAAATTAAAATTAAAATTATTAATCAAATTATTAATTAATTATTTTTAACTTTAGATTTTAACTTTTGAAAAATAAGGATTTACAATTAAACTAAATCACAATTGACACTGTTATTTCCAATACCAAGTTAACATTCCATTCTCTATTTGTGATCTCTAATTCGTAGAATCGTCCGGTGCCACTGCACTTTTCCACCGACACCGCTCAGCCTCTTTTCATTCCGTTTGCATTCCGTTGTTATGTGAGATCGAGCCGCAGTAGTCTTGTACATCTTCCTTTTTACTACCCAGCCGCCGTCGACCATACAGGCCTCATCACAACTTCACCGTGTTCAGTAATATCATCGACGTCCAGCACCATACGTTGCTATAATTAAAAAATAATTATGTTACATATAAATTAAAATTAATTATTAAAATAAAATATGTATTAAAATATAAAATATATACTTAAATATAAATTAAATTATATATATTTATAGACAAAATATATATATAATTTAAATTTTAGCCTATAAATAACATTTTAATACACAAATTTCCAAAACTATAACACATGAAACATGATCCGGTTGATTAGTTCGAAACTAAAACATTTGATTCGATAATATTAAACAAGGTTCCAAGGCCATAAAAAATAAAACACTAGGCCCGTCTGGTGCAAGCTCCACAGGATCACCGACACAAAGCAACAAAAATATTTTAAAAACAGTAAAAAAGTTAATCTAAAATAATTCATCGTATTCAAAAGATAATATTAAATATAATAAATATATAATTATAAATATTATATACAACTCTGCCTATACTACACTTGTGGTATATAACCGATCCAAAAAATCCGGATAAAAAAGGAGAATTGTGTTAGGCATTCGACAATCAACATAAAAACTTAGTCGAATTTTCATGACATGGATTAAAAACGTTATTGCACTATAGTTAGGTTGTTGCCTGGAAACAATGCGTTGTATGGCTCGCGAACAGTGTTAAATGAGTACGAGCCGCTGCATCGGTGTCTGGGTGTAGTGTTAAATGAGTAAGGGTTCCCGCGTTTTCGTGAACGGACGAGAGTAAATAAGCTAGTTCACAAAGAAAAAGATAAAGGCCAGGTAATGGTCGGAGTGACAGAAGGTTGAGATTTGGGACATAGAACATAGGCACTTTAACAGGAAAATATATGGAGGTAATAGATACCATGACAAGGAGGAAGATTAACATCATGTGTCTACAAAAAACAAAATGGATCGGCGTAAAGGTTAGGGAGTTGGATACCTCTGGCTTCAAACTTTAGTATATAGGAAAGGTGAAGAATAGGAATGAAGTAGGTATTATCGTGGATAAGCAGTGGAAGTAGGATGTAATAGATGTCAAGAGGGTGGGTGATCAGATCATCTCTATCAAACTTGTGGTGGAAGGAGGTACTTTTTATGTGATTAGTGCCTATGCACCGCAAATAGGTTCGGACGAGTAACACAAGATAATGTTTTAGGAGGATTTAGAGAGTTTGATCCAAGACATACTTTTGGGAAATAAGATTTTTTTAGGAGGAGATTTAAATGGCCATATTGGAAGAGCAGTAACTGGATATAGAAGTATTCACTGAGGCCATGGTTTTGGGGTGGTTAATACCGAGGGTAAAACTATTTTGGACTTTTTCTTAACTTTTGACTTTCTCATCGCAAATACATATTTTAAATAGAGAGATAAACATCTTACCTATAGGAGTGGCATGACAAACTCTCAAATCGACTTCTTCTTGTTGAGGAGAGTCGACCGAAAATTTTGCATTAATTTTAAAATTATTTCAGGATAGAGAGTTTAACAACACAAATAGGATGCTCGTCATGGATTTTCGCGTTGAGCAAAAGTTAAAAAAAAGACATCATACGAAGAATCCAAGGACGAGGTGGTGGCGGATGAAAGGTGAGGAACAAAAGAAGCTTCCTAAGACAGGTAGAAGAAGAAGCAAAGTGGAAGGGTTATGAAAGCGCGGAGGAGATGTGAAGGGAGATGGTAAAAGTTATTAGAAGAACAACAAAAGAAATTTTTGGTGAATCTAGAGGGATGGGACCAAGAGACAAAGAGTCCTAGTGGTGGAATGCGAGTGTACAAGAAAAGATAAAGGCAAAAAGGAAGTGCTTTAAAGAGTGGTATTTGTGCCGCAATGTATAACATCCTAATATTCAAATTCTTATGTTCGAGTCATAAGTTAATGATAATAAGGTGGTACGACTCTCAAGGTGGATTATAATACATAATTATAAGTACGATTGAAAGGAAGTATTAATCGAGAAGCCTGAAAAGAGTAGAAATAAAAATCGTGAAGTCGTAACACTCTCGCATCAACAAATTAGAAGATAAAGCGTGAAACGAAAGCGATATGACGAGTCTAGATATATAACATAAGTAAATAGCCACTAGTCGCGACCCGCGAAGTTTAGGCCAGTTAGGGTACAGTATAAAAATAATTGACAACAATATCTTCTAATCTCTCCCAAAAGATACATAAAGGCCTCTATAGGCAAGTTTTCAAAAGGATTGAATACATAGCATAAGTTTTTTAAAACAAAAATAGAGAGAGAATCTAGGCATAAATGTAAATAAGAGAATTCAAAGGTCTTCGCTGTCTTTCAGATAAACCACAGCTCACTGCTGAGCACCTGGACTTGCATTTGAAAACAAGAGATATATACGGAATGAGAATCCCAAACCCATGGTTTCACAGTACAATAAAAGTGCCAAATAAATACAATGCACTATAATAAAAACTCACTAAGCATCATAAGCTTCCTTTCATCAATTATTCATCCTAGGTTTTCACTAATCCATGAATTAGATAACTGTCCTAGGGGATACTAAGTCTAGTTAACTCTTCATCTTTTTCCAACTCGTCAAACCTCTCAACACTCAATTCAGAACAAACCATAGAGTAAGTGAAATCACTTCACTACGTCTACCCAGGAAGTTTAAATTATCTCATTTAATAATCATCATTGTTATTCAATCATATCATCGACTCATCTCAACAAGAACAGCCCTCAGTGTCAACCAACACCAGCATGAGGGCCTTCTTGGTTGTATAAACACAAGCAATATAGACAATTAATACACAATTAAGGTACAAGTAGAGCAAGTAACAAATAATCAGGTAGCATAGCATATACGATTTAGCAATCCAAAACAAATAGGCAAACCCAAACAAGTCAAACATATGCAAATGATGAATGTCTGTCCTATGGCTGATGATATCATCTGTCAGTTACATAGCTAACCTGACATGTCCTGGTAACTAACTATTGGACAGTCCCTGCGAGCGCGCATCCCCAAAATCAAAATTATAATCATTCAAAATACAAAATATCCATGGCGGAGAGCTCATCTGGAAAGGTCTAAGTGTCCAGCCACACTTACGATGCAGGGTCAACAGAGTCTTGGATCTCAACCTAGAGCAAGTGGAGCGGACCCACTGCATCTACCCAAGAAAATTTGAAACTCAAATACTTTCGCAAAATCTCAAATCATTCTCAACTGGGAGCAAGTGGGGCTAACCACTGCATCTACCCCAGAAGTCTCAAACCAAACCCGGAGCAAGTAGAATCACTCTACTGCATCTACCCAGGTAGGTGTATCAAAATTAGAATCATATTCAATATCATTTTCATAATCATAATCACTGTCATTATTAATCTCATCTCAAAGTCATACTCAATCTCAATTTAACTCATTCATCATTACATTCACTTATCACATCAATCATCGTCATACATCATCTTATAATTTGTTCCTTCCATTCAATTCACTAACTCATCTCATTAATTCTTACTTTAAATCCCTCTGCCCATAATTACACCAGCTCTATACTCTTATCGGGGTTTATAAGGGTTTGGAAGGCTAAAAGAATGATTAAAATGCATAAAAACACATTTTTTCAAAATCTGAGGGTTCTGGGTAGGCGTGCAGGTGGCTCGCGTACGCGAGTCTTCAATTTCGGAACTCCCGCGTACGCGTGCCTCCTTCTGCGTACGCGAAGCTATTGGACATAGCCCAGTGCCTGCGTCGCGTGGCACCTCTGCGTACGCGAGTCTTGCAGAAAAGGCAAAAAAGCTGTTAAGTAAAAAAATCAGTTTTGAACCCGATTTTCAAACCTTCATATCTTTTCGTACAAAATTTATTTTTCAACCAGTTTTAAACCGTTGGAAAGATCAATTAATGAATTTTCATAAAAATCTAATTTTGTAAAATTTTTAACTCCGAGGACCGAGTTATGGCCCACCAAAGTTGACCAAAAATCTGTTTTTAATAAAAAGTGATATTTACCAATCTCTCCAAATGTCCGCAAGCCAAAATAGTTTTTATTTATCAAATTGACCCCAAACCAACCAAATTCACTTATTTACACTCAACCAAATTCAAACCCATCTCATCTACACAATCCAACCCAAATTCATCACATTTCACATCTACATTCCTAAATTCTCATTATTCAACAATCATTCTATTTACTCACACATTGAATATCCAAAATCTATTCAATCTCATATAACAACACACCCTACACATATCAACTCATCTTTTTTACATTTTTTGGCCTCCGGACTAACATTCGTCAAATTAATATATATATATATATATATATATATATATATATATATATATATATATATATATATATATAATTCAACACATACTATCATCATCCAAATTCTCAATTTCACAGCACACCAAATATGCAAAATCACACAATACATATCCAAATCATTATTCTCTACAACATGTCATCTATACACATCAATTCCAACTAAATACACAATTCAAACTTAATCATAGGGGCATTTAACTTAGGAATTCTGATCACACCATACGGTACTTAAATGAAACCTAAATTGTACCTCTTGGAAGTCAAATTCAAGCTCTCACTTGAGAATCTCCACTAAAACTTAGCTCCAAACTCCACCAAACACTTTCACAAGTAAGATTCATGTTCCAAAAGTATACCTAATACTCTAGTATACACATTACATACATACATCAACTTAGGGCTAACAAAATCTCATAAATTACAAGGGTTAGAAGGTTTTTTTATCTTAACCCACGCAATTAGTTGATGGAACTCACCAATGGCTCATACTAGAACACCCCTAAACAACCAAAATCACAAGATTTCCTCAAAACCACAACCGAATTTGAATTTAAGAAGGAAAACGAAAATTGGACTTGAGTTTCGAAATTTCTTACCACAATACCTAGATAAACTGAAGAGCTCGTCAAGAGCGACGCGTGGCACAAACGGCTCATCGATTGGAGCTCCGTAGAGAAAGTTATGGTGATTTGAAGTTTGTGGAAGCTTAGGATTTCTATCTCATTCTCTCTTCTTTATTTCAGCACCTCTCTCTCTCTTTCTAGGTTTAATGAGCTGAAATGCTTATAACTAATGTTTATATATGTTAGGTCTAGGGCCCAACTTGAGCCCAGTTCACATATATGGTCTGTTTGTCCCAAATTTGGGACAAAACCTTTAAGATTAGCGTTTTGATGTGCGTTTTAATTATTCTTACCATCTCAATTACCAATTTTAACTTTCTAATCTTTCTTACTAAAAATTGATTTTCTCATCTACAGTATCGGACAAATCTCAGCCAGTACTGCTGTTCAATTTTTTTGTTAACGTTTTTACGTAGAAAACTATGTTTTCCAACTCAGAAAAATTCACTGAGTCCAAATATCATATCAAAATTATCAAATTATGATTATTATATTTTCTAAATATTTTTACCCATATTTAATTTATTATTTAATTAATTACGGTTTGACCGAGTTTTACACAATGCAGATAATTAGGAAAAATATAAGGCGGTTAAGAAAAAGACAAAAGTGGCTGTAAGTGAAGCAAGAACAAGAGAATATGAGAGTCTCTACCAGTCTTTAGGCATGAAGAAAGGAGAAAAAAAAGTATATATAAAATTGCAAATAGCCGTGAAAGAAGAACGAGAGACTTGGATCAGGTTAAGTGCATAAAGGATAAAGATGGAGATGTTTTAGTTCAAGATGAGAAGATCAATGAAAGGTGAAATAACAACTTCTATGAGTTATTTAATGAATGACAGAAGACTCTTCCGAGCCTTGGTCGGTTATGCATGTGAGAAGAAGATCAAAACTTTGAGTACTATCGAAGGATTTGAGACTTCGAGGTAAAAGAAGCTCTAAAGTGGATGAAAAATGGCAGGGCAGTAGGACTTGATAATATTCCGATTGAATTTTGGAAGGGCCTTGAAGAGAAAGGCATAAGTTGGTTAACCAAGCTTTTTAATGAGATTTTAAAATAAAAAAAAAAATGCCAGATGAATGGAGAAAGAGCACTTTGGTACCTATCTACAAGAATAAGTAGGATATACAGAGTTGTGAAAACTATAGAGGGATCAAACTCATAAGCCATACCATGAAGTTATGAAAAAGGGTGATAGAACGGAGGTTGAGACAAGAGACACAAGTAACAGATAACCAATTCAATTTTATGTCAGGCAGATCTACCACTGAAGCTACATATCTGTTAAGAAGGATGATGAAAATGTATCGTAGTAATAAAAATGATCTACATATGGTGTTTATTGATTTGAAAAAAGCGTACGATATGGTGCCAAGGGAGGTCTTATAGAAGGTTTTGGAAAGGAAGAAAGTAAGGTCGCATATATTCGTGCAATTAAAGACATGTATGATGGGCTACAACTAGTGTGAAGACTCAAAATGGTGTGACAGAAAAATTTGCTATTGGTATAGGATTACACCAGGGATCATCCTTAAGTCCATACATTTTCACATTAGTCTTTGAAGTACTCACAGAGCATATCCAAGAGCCTGTACCATGGTGCATACTTTTTGCCGATGATATCGTCCTTCTGGGAGAGTCAAGCGAAGACCTAAATAAGAAGTTGGATTTATGGAGAGATGCTCTAGAAGTGTATGATCTATGCGTAAGTCATAGCAAGATAGAATATATGGAATGTAAGTTCAGCCATCGAAGGAAAAACCCTAATATAGAGGAGACGATTGGAGAAAACATCCTACAAAAAGTTAAAAGTTTTAAGTATTTTGGTGCATCGTACAGGATAATAGAGAGATTGAATAGGATGTAAATCATAGGATCCAAGTAGGTTGGTCAAAATGGTGGAGTGCATCTGGTTTTATATGTGACAAAAAAGTATCTTTAAAACTTAAAGGTAAATTCTATCGCACTGCTATCAAATCGGTTATGCTTTATGGTATAGAGTGTTGAGCGGCCAAAGAGGAGCACGAACATAAGTTATGTGTGGTAGATGAAGATGTCGAGATGGATGAGTGGTCATACACGATTGGATAGAATAAGGAACGAAGATATAAGAGAGAGAGTTGGAGTAGCACCTATTGTAGAAAAGATGGTAGAATCATGTCTCGGTTGGTTTGGACATGTGAGAAGAAGACCGACAAAGTGTACCACCCTACCACACAGAGCCTTATGCTTAAGCCGTAAGACAGAGGTGGTGTGGTTTACGACCTCTAAAATAAAATATATACGTAATAATATTGAAAAGGATACAGTATACGAGGAGCCTTGAAAAACAGATAAAGCAAAATCGCAAAATAAAAAGCGCAACGCTCAGGAAACGAGATTACTTGTGTGTGAAGAAATCTAAAGCACATAAGCATAATTAAACAGAAAATAGGTATAGAAGGTCAAGAGTACAAAATAACAAGCTCCTAACTCAGCCTGCGAAGCTAAGGCTGACTGAAGGATAATTACATACATATATACATAGCTCGAAGCCCAAAAATACATACATATAATCCTATTTCTCCATAAACCTCTAAGAAGTACAAAAGTAAAGCAGTAATATGCATAGGAGGAGAGTCTAATACATATACATATCAAAGTATCAAATGTAAGCCCCAAAATGAAACCACTTCGCTGTAGAACTCTAGACGCCTAGCGAGGTGCCTCTCGACCTGCATCTGAAAAACACAACATAGTATGGGGTGAGAACCGGAGGTTCTCAGCATGGTAAAGGTGCCACGCATATAAGATATAAGGTCCTGGGAATGCTAGACGTAATTCTAGAATGCCGACACTCAGATATAAAGCTTAAAGAGCTAAACAGAAACCATAAATGGGTTGTCTTCTAAGGGTTCTTAAGCCTAACTAAACTTATCTTGAACTCTAAACTTTTCCACCTTTCCTCCGTTCCTCCATCTCCGATGAATTCGCACAAACAAACAAGCAAACAAGACAAACACAAGTAATTCACAAGTAATACAGATAACATATATAGCAAATAGGAGATTATAATCACGTAGACAATCCCAAATAATTCACAAGAGTCTATGCATAGCTTTTTCTCAGATATATAAAATTGCTCAATGGGGGGTCACATCCCCGGGAATTTATAAGTGCCCGGTCACACTTACGTCGTAGGGTCAACAGAGTATCGAGTCTCAACCTGGAACACGTGGTGGTAAGTCACGGTACTTTACCCAGGGAAACTCGTATCTCAGATAATTGAGTGCATAAGCCAAATAATATTCATAATCATTATAATCTTTGCATAATCATATCATATAAGCCATGGTACCATATACACTCCAAATATACCCATTTTCATATTTAATTCATCACTTTTTCCACTTTACTTCATCCCAAGTTACCTCAATTTTCTAACTCCATCTTACTACTAGAGTTACTACTATGATTTGGGGCTAAAAGAGTGAAAATAGAGGTTTAGAAGTTTAAAATTGGACTTAAAAACACAAAATCCAGTTTTTACTGAAAAAGGGGCCACGCGTACGCATGGGCTATGCGTACGTATGTGGGTGCATTTACTGAAAGGTCACGTGTACACGTGGACCACGCATATGCGTGTGCATGCAAAAATCATTGTTCGCGTACGCTAGCACCCTGCTCGCGTACGCGAGAATCCCAACCCGAAAGGGTTGGTCGCGTCACGTGCAGGTGGTCACGTACGCAAACACACTGCTCGCGTATGCAAGCAGCCAAATCCGAAAAGTTTGGTCGCGTCGCGTGCAGTGGTCGCGTATGCAAGCTGTGTAGAATCAACAAAATGCTGAATGCTGCAGGATTTTCAGTTTTGCCCTCCGAACTTCCAACGCGCATAACTTTTTTGTTTTAAAACATTTTTTATCCGTTCTTCAAACGGCGTAAACTTCACGGACCCAATTTTCATATGAAAAAATTTGAAATCATTTGAGGATCCGGAAGCCAAGTTATGCTTCGCCGATGTTCGGACAAAAATCAGTTTTACACAAAAACCTTCAAACCTCAATTTTATTGAAACCAATCTCAAACCAAGCCTCTATACCTACATGCTCAGCAACATACTAAAGCACTCCAACACAGCACCAAATTCCTCATTACACTATTTCAACCTAAATCCCTTATTTTACATCAGCAACATTTCACCCACTTACACAATGTGTATATATATATATATATATAGAATCATATCATTCTTTCATTCTTCACCCACTTATCAATCAACATACTATTACCAACACAAACAACAATCATCCAACACATATTCAATCCACATCATAATCATCATCAAGGGTAATAAGTATTAAACATTTTCATACATTTCAATCTATCCTATGGACATTTAGCCTAAATTTTTACAGAATATTATATATTAAATACGTGAAACTTAAACTATATCTTGGCCGATTTTCACGTATTACCCAAGGCAACCCACTTAGGCAAAAAAGTCAAGCCCTCAAGACCACTTTTTAGCAACTTAGCTTCAAAACCCAAGCTTCCAAAGACTTCATATCATACATTCATACACACCTAACACATATATACACATATATACCCAAAAACTCAATATCCAACATACTCAAAACAAGAAATAGCTAGGGTTAATGATCCTTATCGCACCCACGGACCAAACGAACCAAGCCCAACTATCCCCGCAAGCTAAATTGAACCTATAACATCAAAGCCAACAAATTTTCAACATGTATGCTCAAGATTTTCGAAAATCAAAGGAGTGGAGCAACTGGAGTGAGAATGAGACTTACCTATGAAATTGTTCCGGTAGATTTGTAGAGCTCGACGCGGTGGTCGCGTGGCCGCAAACGGTGCGGCAATCAGAGCTCGGAATGAAAATGGCGTCGTTTGATCAACATAATAGAGTTCAATGGCGTCGTTTGATCTATATAGCCAACCTCACCTAGTGGGACAAGACTTCGTTGTTGTTGTTGTATAAATATTATATACATAAAATTATATATATTAAATTAAATAAAATAATTTTAATTATTAGTTATTTTTAACATTACTGACAAAATATTTTTTTAATCTAAAAATCAACATAATCAACAAAAAAAATATAGTTTAAAATTCTAAAATTATTGATAAGAACTAGTGTATGTTCCATGTCTTGCACGGGATAACACATAAAATTATATAAAAAAATTTATTAAAATCTTAAACGAAAAGTATATATAGTAACTATTGTTATAACTATTTTATAACTTGAAAATATTAAAAATAATTAGTATTTATTTTAATCAATTTGGGTTGGTTGAATGGTCATCTCATTTGTCTATTTAAGCAAGTATTTGGAGTTCAAATCTCGCTTTATGTGTGTAACAATTTATTAGTTAGCGACATATCCTTAATAAATAGAGCATCAATACGTGGTGAATTATTAGTCATTAGCCTGTCAAGTTAGAAAATTCGTAAAAGAAAAAATTGTATTTGTCTTTGAAGCAGAACAATTTCTCATTAATGGCAATACTTATGGAGTTTTGCCTTTGTTAAAATTTACATGGGACAATTTTATTTTTTGGTATCGTAGTCATTCTTAAAGTCAAAACTATATTGTATTTTGTTTAAACTTTACATTTTATGATATGATTTTTAAAATTTCAAACTTATAGACATATGTTGTTACAAAAGTTATTAGTTTGATTAATATTTTTTGGTAATATGGTGTATCAAAACACCATCATTGAGTATTAGTTAGTGTGAGGAGAAATTAATAACAACCTTTCTAATTTCTTATACCATTTTTTTGATAATATTTGTCATTAAAGAATAGCAAATAACCACACTATTCTACAATATGATTTACAAAGTAATCTCATATCTTGAAATTAATTATGGTTAGTGAGATAAAATTCAAAATATTTTTTATATTCTTACTCAAATTTAAATTTAAATTTAGAATTGATTAACAACTCATCCTTTTTTAATTTCAATAACAAAAATAAAATTGGTTAGGTGCAAAATATTTCACATTTAATAATTTTAATTATTTAAATTTTAATTACCAAAAATTAGTTTAAAAATTAATTATAAACTTAATAATCGATAATATATATATATATATATATATATATATTAGTACGTAAATAATAATATCTAATGTATTGATTATTTATTTTTTTGATATGGCTAATGTATAATTTATTGAAGATTGATTTATTGTCCAAATTTTTTTTCATAAACTTTGTAGTATGTGAAAATAGTGATCTCATTTTTTATTATTATTTAAAAAATTATTCACAATTTTTTAATTATGTAATTAACTTAATTAATAACATTTATTATTGTTTTTATACTAAAAAAATATCAATTTATACTATTTACATATGTTTTCACTATTAATAAGTGTTATGGCCCGACCCAGAACCTCCACGGGCCGGGCCGACCCGAATACCACCCGATCCGGACAGACGTCCCGCAAACCGACCCGGACACGCGTCCAGGACAGCTCATGCGCAGCTGGGGGACAACGTCCCTAGGAACATGGGCCTATTCTGGACGGGCCCACCTCTGACAGGTATATAAGGGGAAGACTTGCTCTTCCCCCGAGGTACGTCACATATCACACTACCCTTTTCGCCTGCACATTTACTGACAAGAGCGTCGGAGTGTCTTTGCAGGTGGCACCCCCCCTCTCCACAAAGAACACGGGATATCGGGATCTCGTACCCTTCGACCGGCAGTCCACGACCTGACGAGCCCCTACCATCATCTCGGATCGCAATCCGAACCGTCCGGTAACCGACCCACCGAACAATAAGTAAATAAGTATTTGTGCTATTATACTTATTGTCTTAGATGATGATTAAGTTACTTATTTTATATGTTAAATAATATAAATAATATCTTGTATCTTAAATTCATTAAATATTAAGATGAGAAAAATTATACAATAAATTACATAAATAATCGTTATAAAGAAATATTTATCATATATAATCCTTAATATATATAGTGTTATGTATAGATTAAGATTATATATCTTAATTATGTAAGTGATTATTGTTATTTTCACCTTTTTAATACACTAGTAAATAATATTTAAAATAAAAAATAATTAGAAATTTTTTTAATTTGAATTAAAAAGTATTTTCTAAATATATCTAACATTTACATATACTAAATGTTATAATATTAAATAGTATAATATTTGTTATAACAATGACCCAAATATTAATCAAGATATATTTAGTCTAGTAAGATTAACCTTGGCCTATTGTTAGGGTTCCAAATCCGACTTAAATTTGTTACCTTAAATGCCCAATACAGATGAAGTCAATGTGTCCCCTTTCAAATCGGCTCAAATTGGATCTCCGTTGTTAGTTAGGTATGGTAATGAGTACTCAGGAGAGCGTGGCAAGCTCCCTTCCCATCTCTCACTCCCGTTTAAAAAAAAAATACCTCTGTCCCTTCTCCGTCTTTGCAAGTCCATGTTTAATTATCACCTCAAAGAACGCAGACTCCTCGAATATTTACGAATATTCTTTGAAAAATTTAAAAAAAATTAGCACAAAAAGATATAATATAATAATCATACAATAATTAATTCAATATAATTCGACACGATTCATAATATATTTAATATGAAAAATAATATTTCAAAAGGAAAAAATAAAAATATATTCCAACACAATAATATAACATAATTTTTTGGGATGATACTGAGTGACGTAGTGACAGACTTGAGAGAAAGAGAGAAAGAAAAAGAGTGAGAGAGAGGATTCAAATTGCAGGCATGCATTAGGGTTACTAATTCAAGAAATAGATTTATGTATATATAAAGGTTTAATTACTCTGTTGGTCCCTATAGTTTCGCAAAATTTTCAATTAGGTCCCTATACCTTTTTTCCTTTTAATTGAGTCCTTGCACCAATTTTTTTTTAATTGGGTCCCTACATTTTTTTTTTCTTTTTATTTAGGTCCTTATACCAATTCTTCTTTTTTTAGTTGGGTCCTTATAAAATTAAGCCAATTACTACTAAGAGGAACTTAATTGAAAAAAAAAATAGTGCAGGGACCCAATTTAAAAAGAAAAAAAGTATAGGAACCTAATTGAAAATTTTACGAAACTATAGGGACCAATAGAGTAATTAAACCTATAAATTAGCAATCAATAAAGAAATAAAATTTAAGTAACACAAATATGTTATAAAAAAATTGAAATAAAATAAAGGCTTCCAATTATGATCATTAATTATAATCATATATATTTAGTTCATGATTTATACTTCGAAAGCTCAGAATATTGATATCTTATATTTTTTATTTTCTCAATTTTAGACTATTATAAACATTAATTACTTTTCAATAATGATTATTATTTTAAAATAATAAAAAATATACAATTACCTAAAATATAATATTTATGTAGCAACTAAAATTAATTGTGAATATGAAAGTTATATATAAGATCATATCGTAATCAAATAAGTGTTTAATCAAAGAATTTAATATTTATATAATATGATAAAATAAATTAAAATTTGAGTTTAACCATAACACTCAAGTTTAAATTTTCATAAATCAAATTTTATTTTATTTTTTGTCAAACTGAATTATGAAATAAAAAATTCATAAGGACATTATTGATGCTCAAATAATAAAAATAATATCATATTAATTATATTTATACAATAATTCAAAATTATAAAGTTAAATATTTAATATATATATATATATATATATATATAAGTAGGAAATAATCTATTTATAAATAAAACACTTTTCTTAAAAGTTGAATATGCAGATAAAAAAAGTATAACTTATAAAAATTATCTATAGAATTTATTACATAGTAAAATTCATGTATTTATATAAATTAAATTATATTAAATTGTAAGATATATGGATATTTAATCAAACTAATTAAATAGTTGTAATTGATTTGATTTAATAACTTAAGAAAAATTGAATAACACTTTTTAGAACTATGCCAATCCAAATAATCTAGATTAAAGATAAGAAAAATAGAGTTAATAGTCAAAATCGTCCGTGAAAGATACCCTGATCTCTATTTTCGTCCTCGAAAGATTTAAAATTAATCACGTTAGTTCCTCCGTCTATTTTGTCACTAACAACGTTAATTTTACTGACGTGGCACGTTAATTTTGCTGACGTAGCACGTTAGTTTTTTTTTTTGAATTTTTGGTCATGGGTTGTTAAGCCCAAAAAACAGAAACAGAACCCTAACTATCCAAAATCCGACCCACCCGTTCTCGCCCCAAAAATCCCTCCTCAACCCGTCTGAGTAGCTTCAAGACTCCATTCCCGTCCCGCTGCAACACAACCCCTGCAATGGTGGTTCTTCAAGCATTCCTTCATCATCCTCAGTTGGCAAGCCATCACATCTTTGAGTTGTTCCCCAGTGCATTCAATAGTAGGTATTATGCTTAGTAACTGGTCATTTGCTCCAGTCCCCTCTTAACCGAAGATTCAGGTGAAGAATCTTCGGAGGATTTTCCCCTTCAACTGACTTTAGTCCTTGTAACTCAACCATGAACTATGGAACTGCAACCAATCCATCACTTTTTCTCAACTTCCCAAGCTTAGGAACATATCCTTTATGAGCAAAATGGGGTGTCCCTACCATAGTGACTGAGAAACCTGCTACTAGCCCGCAAGGTAGAAACATCAAGCCATCTCTCTTTTGCAATTCATCCCAGTCATTGATGTCCAAGAAGGACAGGACTCAGGCTTTCCTTCAATGATAGATTTCTCTCCGGACTCCACGTCATCGGCCGTGTCTAATTCTCCCCAAGCCTTCAGCCCCAATGTCCATGCCTCATCTGTCATTCTCTCAAGCACAGATAAATTGTTTGTCCTATTCATTTGCCGTATGATTCTTCTAGTAATCCTGCCATACTTCTGAGGGACACGCTCTACGGATTCACCACCATGTTCTTCCTCCTTCAGTGAAACTTTGTTAGGTCTCAAGGGAGCATCCTTGTCCGTGCTATCCTCTAGCCTCCGGTGAAGTGAATCTCGATAAACAGAACTAACAAAAGGCTTGCTCAACTCTGAACCTTCTGAGCCACCAACAGTAACGGTACCATCCAATCTATCATAAATCTCATCCCCACTTATCGTTGACACAATCTTCAGAATTTGAGGAAACTTGCACGAAATGTAAACCAAATATAACACCCAACAGCAAACAAAAATTGGGATAACCTAAACCTCTTCGAATTGAAAGGTTCAGTTTTCTTCCTTTTCATAATCTTCAAAATCAACAAACTAAAGAAAAAATGATACAATCTACACTATAGCAAGTTATCAACTACAACAATACCCTACACTGCATATGTTTTATGCGAATAAAACCATAAAGAACTACATCAACGTGAGGAAGCACGTAAACGGCAACATTACGGGGGTTGTGTTGTAGCGAAACGGGAATGGAGGCTCGAAGCTACTCAGATGGGTTGAAGAGAGATTTTCGGGACGGGTACGAGTGGGTCGGGTTCTAGGTAGTTAGGGTTCTGTTTCTATTTTTTGGGCTTAACAGTCCATGACCAAAAAGATAAAAAAAAAATTTAACGTGCCACATCAGCAAAATTAACGTTGTTAGTGACAGAGTAGATGGAGGGACTAACGTGATTAATTTTAAATCTTTCAAGGACAATTTTGATTAAATTTATCTTTCGGGGACGAAAATAGAGATCGGGGTATCTTTCAAGGACAATTTTGACTATTAACTCTAAGAAAAATATAACTAAATTATAAAATACAACATACTATTTCTAGAAGTTTTTTTATAACAGATCTAATGCCAAGATATTTATCATCATCTATCGGATAATCTAATTTCAAAATTATTTAAAATTTGTTTTTATGAAAAAATTGTATTATTTATGAAAAACAAAAAATATTTACTCACTATTATAATTTAAATAGAATATAAAATAGATATTAAACTAATTTTTTAAAAAAATTATTCAGTCACAAATATTCATCAAGAACATGAGGTTTAAGAGCATACAAAACAAATATAACACTTACACCCTTTACACTAACATGATAAGATGATCGTCATAAGCCTCTTTAATTCAAATTAAACCGAATAACATATAATAATAAAGAAACAATCAAATCCAAACAAATTATAGAACACCTAACATGCATTGCGACTGTTAGCATTGAGGTAGTTTTAACTATTTATTCTTTGAATTAATCTCCACGTACAAGCCTTTTCACTATACAAGTTATACAAGTCCTGAAAATCCCTAATTCTTAGAACGCGCCTCTTATGGCACGTATGTTTCACGCACCTCCTTAACAGATTTTCCAATCAATCAACGCGCGAATATATAACTTCCTTTTTCAAAAGGATTTCGTTTCCTTTTTTGAATTCCTTCTGCGTTTTCTTACCTTCTCTCTTCGATCTCTTTCGTGTGTTTCTCTCTCCTTTCTCCTACGCTGTTTACGTAAGTTTCTCTCTCTGTTCTCTTTCTTCATTTTTCTTATTTTCCATTGTTTCTAAAATCAAGCTCTGAAATTGTTTTGAAGATAATGGATGATTCAACTTCAGATTATCAGCTGAACCAGAGCGAAGTGGATATTGAATTTGAATTCAATGAAGTTCCTGAGGTGTGGTTTAATTCCAGTTAATAATTGAATCTGAATTTGAATCCAGTTAGTAGTTTATGATTGTGTAGCTGAATAATGCGTGAACCTTATATCTGAAATTTGTTGTTCATTGTTCCTTGTTTGAATTGAATTTAATGTACTAGTTCTGATGAATTTTCTGTATTTTATATCAGGGGTGTAAATCAAGAATATTTGGGCATATTTCGGGAAAGTTTGGGTGTATTTACAGTTAATGACTTTTCATCTCATTGAGGGTGAATTGTCTTATTGTTTTAGTTGAATTATTTTAGTTTCTGCTTATTGATGATTCATGAATATGATTTTTATTATTTTCTATGATGGTTTTATAGTTGTATTTGCATTCTATAGTTTATGCTTGTTTCAATATGGTGTATTTTGGGTGTATTTTGTAGCAAATATGTGGTATTGATGAGCAGTTTGTATCCAAGGTTTGAATGACCTTTAACACCCTTGAAAATGCTGCAAAATTCTACAAGGATTATGCGAAGGCTGCAGATTTTTCTACAAGAGTTTGGAGCACAAATAAAAAAGGAAACAAAATTAAGAATCAATTGATTACATGTAACATAGAGGAAAAATAGAAATTGAAAATATCTCCGACTAAGAAGACAAATCCCTCAACTTGATTTGAAGTAGGGAAATCGAAAATTTTTTTATTGTTTTGAATCCAATCAAGTGGTTGAGGTGTGGTTCAATTCAGGAGAAAAAAATGTAGTATTAGAGGAAATATTTTTCTGTATTTGTAGCAAATTTGGGTGTAACACGAAGATATTTGGGTGTAAGACGAAGATATTTGGGTGTATTTGTAAGAATTTTGGGTATATTTTTATTCTGATAAGTTTTGCATAACTTAAAACTCTTCCTCTTCCTCCTCCTCATCTTCTGCTTCTTTTTTCATCATCATCACTATCTTCTTCTTCTTTTTCCCTGTATTCATCTTTTTTTTTTTGTTTTACCTTCTCAAGTTTCTTCTTGTTTTACTATCTTAACAAGAATAAAAACCAAAAAATCAAAAAAAGAAGAAGAAGAAACACATAATGCTGTAAAATTACTTGGAAGAGGATGAATTTACATTCATTTAACTAAATGAAAGAAATAAATAAGGAAAAGAAGAAGAAGAAAAAATGCAACATTAGAGAAAATATTTTTCTGTACAAAAATGCTAATTTGTACACTAAAATCAGCCACAAAAATCAGCCACCAATGTATTTGTGTATAAATACATGTGTGCTCTAATTTATTTTTAATGTATATTTGTATTCCAATATGTATTTTATACTGGTAGCTGACTTTGGTGGCTGATTTTAGTGTACACGTAGCATAACTCATTTCTGTATTTGCAGCAAATTTGGGTGTAAAACGAAGATATTTGGGTGTAATACGAAGATATTTGGGTGTAAAACGAATATATTTGGGTGTATTTTTATTCTGATAAGTTCTGCATAATTCAGAACTCTTCATCTTCATCCTCCTCATCTTCTGCTGCTGCTTCTTTTTTTTTTTCATCATCATCACCATCTTCTTCTTCTTTTTTTCTTATTCATCTTTTTCTTTTTGTTTTGCCTTCTTAAGTTTCTTCTTCTTTTACTCTTTTAACACGAATAAAAACAAAAAAATCAAATAAAAAAGAAGAAGAAACACATAATGCTGCAAAATTACTTGGAAGAGGATGAACTTACATTCATTTAACTAAAAAAAAAGAAAGAAATAAAGAAAAGAAGAAGAAGAAAAAAAATGCAGCATTAGAGAAAATATTTTTTTGTACAAAAATGCTATTTGTACACTAAAATTAATCACTAAAATCAGCCACCAATGTATTTGTATATAAATACATGTGTGCTTTAATTTATTTTCAATGTATATTTGTGTTCTAGTATACTTTGGTGGCTGATTTTAGTGTACAAGTACCATAACTCATTTCTGTATTTGCAGCAAATTTGGATGTAAAACAAAGATATTTGGGTGTAACACGAGGATATTTGAGTATAAAATGGAGATATTTGGGTATATTTTTATTCTGATAAGTTCTGCATAATTCAGAACTCTTCATCTTCCTCCTCCTCATCTTCTGCTGTTTCTTCTTCTTCATCTTCTTATTTCATATTCTCATAATTCTTTTTAGGAGAAAAAAATCAAATAACGAAAAAAAAATATAATGTTGCAAAATCAAAAGGAGGTGAAACACAACGATGAAGATGAAACACGCGAAAAAAAGGAGGAGAAACACAAAGAAAAAGGAGAAGAAGAAGGAAGAAGAGGAGGAGGAGGAGGAGAAATGCGAAGAAAAAATGACAGTTGTGGTTTTCATCGAGGAAGAAGAAGAATAGTCGTTCAGAATAATGAAGGAGCGCTTTGGAAACGTGATACGCGTGTTAACATGCTTTTATGGGTGAACGTAGCTTCTGTTGGATTTGGCCCAACTTGTAAGACTTGTAAGCCAAAAAGACTTGTATGTGTCGCATAGCTGTTATTCTTTTATTAGCCATCTTTTTATCTACTTTTCACTTTATCTACGAATATGCCAAAGGACCAAACCCATGCTTAAGCCTTTCAAAATCCCATATATTCTTGCCAAACACAAAATTATTATGCGTCGTCTATACACACCAAAAAATTGAAAACAACAAAATATTCCATCTTTTCTTTATAGAAACTATTGAATGGAAGAACAGTTGGTAAAAAGATGAGGTTCTTTTATAATATATATGATTTTTATGATGATAAAATAAAAATGAAAGGCATAGAATAATATTGTGTATATTTAAGTTAATTTTAATTTTTTAATAACCAAATTTGTTATAATGTAACAACCGCCCCTTCTAGAAACAAAATTAAATTTGAAGTTTGAAAATCAGTTAGGAGATAAGTTTAGAATTTTGAAATTTTGGATAGGAACCTGGTAACCACCCTCAGTTTGAAATTTAAAATATCCCAACCACCCCATCCCCAAATGTATATAAATAGGGGAGCACCCATAGGTAGAAAATCACTTCTCTCAAACACTTATCCTCTCCCTTCTCTCTCTACAAAGAAATAACATTCTGTGGGCAAACACAAGAGGCAAGCTCAAAGAAGCGTTAGAAAAGAAGGTAGGGAATTATGTTTTTTCAAACGCTTGGCATGTGTTATGTTCCATTCTTTATTATTATTTTCTTCCATGTTATCATGACATTAATTTTATCTCACTCACCTTTCATTCATGATGATCATGTCTCTCCACCATGCCATTCACGTCTTCTTGAATCGTTATTATATGTTGGTGCACGAAATTGTGATCTCCAGGCTCGAACAAATCCTGGTAATGGCTCCAAAGCTTGGTGCTCTGATCTTAATTCATAATTGTCACAACTTCGATACAACTAACCAGCAAGTGCACTGGGTCGTCCAAGTAATACCTTACGTGAGTAAGGGTCGAATCCCACGGAGATTGTTGGTATGAAGCAAGCTATGGTCACCTTGTAAATCTCAGTCAGGCAGATATAAAGTGATAATGGTGTTTTCGAATTTAATATAATAAAATAGGGACAGAAATACTTATGTAAATCATTGGTAGGAATTTCAGATAAGCGAATGGAGATGCTTTTCGTTCCTCTGAACCTCTGCTTTCCTGCTATCTTCATCCAATCAGTCTTACTCCTTTCCATGGCTGGCTTTATGCAAGGGCATCACCGTTGTCAGTGGCTACATCCCCTCCTCTCAGTGAATAATATGCTCACGCACCCTGTCACGGCACGGCTATTCATCTGTCGGTTCCCGATCATGCTGGAATAGGATTCACCCTCCTTTTGCGTCTGTCACTAACGCCCAGCACTCGCGAGTTTGAAGCTCGTCACAGTCATTCAATCATTGAATCCTACTCAGAATACCACAGACAAGGTTTAGACCTTCCGGATTCTCTTGAATGCCGCCATCATTCTAGCTTACGCCACGAAGATTCTGGTTAGGAGATCTAAGAGATACTCATTCTAGCTTATTTCATGTAGAACAGAAGTGTTTGTCAGGCACGCGTTCATAAGGGAGAAGGATGATGAGCGTCACACATAATCATCACCTTCATCACGTTCTTGGGTGCGAATGGATATCTTAGAAGAGAAATAAGAAGAATTGAATAGAAAACAGTAGTACTTTGCATTAATCTTTGAGGAACAGCAGAGCTCCACACCTTAATCTATGGAGTGTAGAAACTCTACCGTTGAAAATACATAAGTGAAGGTCCAGGCATGGCCGAGATGGCCAGCCCCCTAAAACGTGATCAAAGGATCATAAGGTAATCCAAAGATGCCTAATACAATAGTAAGAGGTCCTATTTATAATAAACTAGCTACTAGGGTTTACATGAGTAAGTATTTGATGTATAAATCCACTTCCGGGGCCCACTTGGTGTGTGTTTGGGCTGAGCTTAAGTGTTGCACGTGCAAAGGCCATTTGTGGAGTTGAACGCCAGTTTTTGTACCAGTTTGGGCGTTCAACTCTGGTTTTGGATCCTTTTCTGGCGCTGGACGCCAGATTTGGGTAGAAAGCTGGCGTTGAACGCCAGTTTACGTCGTCAATTCTTGGCCAAAGTATGGACTATTATATATTGCTGGAAAGCCCTGGATGTCTACTTTCCAACGCAATTGGAAGCGCGCCATTTCGAGTTCTGTAGCTCCAGAAAATCCACTTTGAGTACAGGGAGGTCAGAATCCAACAGCATCAGCAGTCCTTTTTCAACCTCTGAATCTGATTTCTGCTCAAGTCCCTCAATTTCAGCCAGAAAATACCTGAAATCACAGAAAAACACACAAACTTATAGTAAAATCCAGAAATATGAATTTAACACAAAATCTATTAAAAACATCCCTAAAAGTAACTAGATCCTACTAAAAACATACTAAAAACAATGTCAAAAAGCGTATAAATTATCCGCTCATCACAACACCAAACTTAAATTGTTGCTTGTCCCCAAGCAACTGAAAATCAAAATAGGATAAAAAGAATAGAATATACTATAAATTCCAAACTATCAATGAAACAGAGCTTCAATCATATGAGCGGGACTTATAGCTTTTTGCCTCTTGAATAGTTTTGGCATCTCACTTTATCCATTGAGGTTCAGAATGATTGGCATCTATAGGAACTTTAGATTTCGAATAGTGTTATTGACTCTCTTAGTTAAGTATGATGATTCTTGAACACAGCTTCTTTATGAGTCTTGGCCGTGGCCCTAAGCATTTTGTTTTCCAGTATTACCACCGGATACATAAATGCCACAGACGCATAATTGGGTGAACCTTTTCAGATTGTGACTCAGCTTTGCTAAAGTCCCTAATTAGAGGTGTCCAGGGTTCTTAAGCACACTCTTTTTTTTTGCTTTGGACCTTGACTTTAACCGCTCAGTCTCAAGTTTTCACTTGACACCTACACGCCACAAGCACATGGTTAGGGACAGCTTGGTTTAGCCGCTTAGGCCAGGATTTTATTCCTTTAGGCCCTCCTATCCACTGATGCTCAAAGCCTTGTGATCCTTTTTAATTGCCCTTGCCTTTTGGTTTTAAGGGTTATTGGCTTTTTGCTCTTGCCTCTTGGTTTTAAGAGCTTTGGCTTTTTCTGCTTGCTTTTTCTTTTTCTTTCTATTTTTTTTTCGCCTATTTTTTTTTCTGCAAGCTTTGTTCTTTGCTGCTTTTTCTTGCTTCAAGAATCATTTTTATGATTTTTCAGATTATCAAATAACATGTCTCCTAGTCATCATTCTTTCAAGAGTCAACATATTTAACATTCTTAAACAACAACTTCAAAAGACATATGCACTGTTCAAGCATACATTCAGAAAACAAGAAGCATTGTCACCACATCAATATAATTAAACTAAGTTCAAGGATAAATTCGAAACTCATGTACTTCTTGTTCTTTTGAATTAAAACATTTTTCATTTAAGAGAGGTGATGGATTCATAGGACATTTATAACTTTAAGACATAGTTACTAACTACTAATGATCATGTAATGAAGACACAAACACAGATAAGCACATAACATAGAAAACGAAAAACAGAAGAAATAAGAACAAGGAATGAATCCACCTTAGTAATGGTGGCGTTTCCTTCTTGAGGAACTAATGATGTCCTTGAGCTCTTCTATGTCTCTTCCTTGTCTTTGTTGCTCCTCCTTCATTGCTTTTAGATCTTCTCTGATTTCATGAGGGATGATGGAGTGCTCTTGATGTTCCACCCTTAGTTGCTTCCAATAATTGTGTGGAAGAAAATGTATCCCCTGAGGTATCTCAGGGATCTCTTGATTTGCAGTCAAATGTTCTACCACTGAGCTATAGACCCTTGATGGAAGCTTTTGTCTTCCCTTTCCTCTTTCTAGAGGTTTCTCTGGCCTTAGGTGCCATCAATGGTTATGGAAAAAACAAAAAAGCTATGCTTTTACCACACCAAACTTAGAATGTTGCTCGCCCTCGAGCAAAAGAAGAAAGAATAGAAGAAGAAGAGGATATGGAGGGGATGGATGGCTGTGTGTATTCGGCCATATGGGTGGGATTGGGTGGGGAAGAGATGTTGAATTTTTGAAGGTAAGTGGGTGTATGGGTGTGAGTGGTAAATGGAAGACAGAAGGGATGAGTGTTTATTGGGAATAGAGGATGATTGAGAAGAGAGAAGAGAGTGAGTGAAGGTAGGTGGGGATCTTGTGGGGTCCACAGATCTTGGGGTGTCAAGGCATTTACATCCCTGCACTAATTTAGGCATGCAAAATGCCATTGCACACAACTCTGGGCGTTCAGCGCCAGGTTGGTGCCCATTTAGGGCGTTCAACGCCCCTTTGCTGCCATTTCTGGCGTTGAACGCCAGAACCATGCTTGTTCTGGGCGTTCAGCGCCAGGATGCTCCCATTCTGGGCGTTCAGCGCCAGAACTATGCTCTGTTCTGGCGTTTGAACGCCAGACAGGTGCTCCTCCAGGGTGTGATTTTTCTTCTGCTGTTTTTGATTCCGTTTTTGATTTTTTTGTTTATTTTGTGACTCCACATGATCATGAACCTAAGAAAACATGAAAAACAATAAAAATAAGAATTAGATAAACATTGGGTTGCCTCCCAACAAGCACTTCTTTAATGTCAATAGCTTGACAGTGGGCTCTCATGGAGCCTCACAGATGTGCAGAGCTTTGTTGAGACTCTCCAACACCAAACTTAGAGTTTGGATATGGGAGTTCAACACCAAACTTAGAGTTTGGTTGTGGCCTCCCAACACCAAACTTAGAGTTTGACTGTGGGGGCTCTGGTTGACTCTGCTTAGAGAGAAGCTTTTTTTGCTTCCTCTCCATGGTTGCAGAGGGAGATCCTTGAGTTTTAAACACAAGGGAGTTCTCATTCCATTGAAGGAATATTTCACCTCTGTCAACATCAATCACAGCTCTTGCTGTGGCCAGGAAAGGTCTTCCTAGGATGATGGATTCATCCTCTTCCTTTCCAGTATCCAGGACTATGAAATCAGCAGGGATGTAAAGGCCTTCAACCTTTACTAACACGTCCTCTACTTGTCCATAAGCCTATTTTCTAGAGCTGTCTGCCATCTCTAATGAGATTTTAGCAGCTTGCACCCCATAGATTCCCAGTTTCTCTATTACAGAGAGGGGCATGAGGTTTATTCCTGAACCAAGGTCACACAGAGCCTTAAAGATCATGGTGCCTATGGTACAGGGTATTATGAACTTTCCAGGATCCTGTCTCTTCTGAGGCAATGTCAGTTGATCCAGATCACTTAGTTCATTGATGAACAAGGGAGGTTCAACTTCCCAAGTATCAATGCCAAATAATTTGGCATTTAGCTTCATGATTGCACCAAGAAACTTGGCAGTTTGCTCTTCAGTAACATCCTCATTCTCTTCAGAAGAGGAATACTCATCAGAGCTCATGAAGGGCATAAGGAGGTTCAATGGGATCTCTATGGTCTCTAGATGGGCCTCAGAGTCCTTTGGTTTCTCAGAGGGAAGCTCCTTATTGATCACTGGACGTCCCAGGAGGTCTTTCTCCTTGGGATTCACGTCCTCCACTCCACTTGTAGGTTCGGCCATGGTGCTTATGTCAATGGCCTTGCACTCTCCTTTTGGGTTCTCTTCTGTATTGCTTGGGAGAGTACTGGGAGGAATTTCAGTGATCCTTTTACTCAGCTGGCCCACTTGTGCTTCCAGATTTCTAATGGAAGATCTTGTTTCATTCATGAAACTTACAGTGGCCTTAGATAGATCAGAGACTAGATTTGCTAAATTAGAAGCATTTTGTTCAAAGTTCTCTGTCTGTTGCTGAGTTGATGATGGAAAAGGCTTGCTGTTGCTAAACCTGTTTCTTCCACCATTGTTAAAGCCTTGTTGAGGCTTTTGATCCTTCCATGAGAAATTTGAATGATTTCTCCATGATGAGTTATAGGTGTTTCCATAAGGTTCACCTAAGTAGTTCACCTCTGCTATTGCAGGGTTCTCAGGATCATAAGCTTCTTCTTCAGGAGAAGCCTCTTGAGTACTGTTGGATGCAGCTTGCATTCCATTCAGACTCTGAGAAATCATATTGACTTGCTGAGTCAATATTTTGTTCTGAGCCAATATGGCATTCAGAGTATCAACTTCAAGAACTCCCTTCTTTATAGGCGTCCCATTACTCACAGGATTCCTTTCAGAAGTGTACATGAACTGGTTATTAGCAACCATGTCAATGAGTTCTTGAGCTTCTGCAGGCGTTTTCTTTAGATGGATGGATCCACCTGCAGAAGTGTCCAGTGACATCCTTGATAGCTCAGATAGATCATCATAGAATATATCCAGGATGGTCCATTCTGAAAGCATGTCAGAAGGACACTTTTTGGTCAACTGTTTGTATCTTTCCCAAGCTTCATAGAGGGATTCACCTTCTTTCTGTCTGAAGGTTTGAACATCAGCTCTAAGCTTGCTTAGCTTTTGAGGAGAAAAGTACTTGGCTAAGAAAGCCGTGACCAGCTTATCCCAAGAGTTCAGGCTGTCTTTGGGTTGAGAATCCAACCATAATCTAGCTCTGTCTCTTACAGCAAAAGGGAAAAGTATGAGCCTGTAGACTTCAAGATCTACTCCATTAGTCTTAACAGTATCACATATCTGCAAGAATTCAGTTAAGAACTGAAAAGGATCTTCAGATGGAAGTCCATGGAACTTGCAGTTCTGCTGCATTAGAGAAACTAATTGAGGTTTCAGCTCAAAGTTGTTTGCTCCAATGGCAGGAATGGAGATGCTTCTTCCATGTAAATTGGAATTAGGTGCAGTAAAGTCACCAAGCATCTTCCTTACATTATCATTATTTTCGGCTGCCATCTCCTCTGCCTGTTCGAAAATTTCTGAAAGGTTATCTCTGAATTGTTGTATTTTAGCTTCTCTTAATTTTCTCTTCAGAGTCCTTTCAGGTTCTGGATCTGCTTCCACAAGAATGTTCTTATCCTTGCTCCTGCTCATATGACAAAGAAGAAGGCACATAAAAATAATAATAATAATAATAATAGAGATCCTTTATACCACAGTATAGGGATCCCTTTGTGAGTGGAAGAAAAGAGGGGGAGACAAAGAATGTGATGTAAAGGAAGAAACATAACTGTACCGATGGAAGAGATGTGATATGAGATGTTAGGATATGAATGAATAAATAGAATATGATGGGGGAGGTATAATTTTCGAAAATTATTTTGAAAAAGAGTTAGTGATTTTTTAAAATGGTTTTTGAAAAATGTTAGTGATTTTCGAAAATTAAGATTTAAAAAAAATAAAATAATTAATAAATCAAAAAAGAAATTTTGAAAAAGGGGGAAGATATTTTCGAAAATGAGAGAGAGAGAGTTAGTTAGGTGGTTTTGAAAAAGTTAAGAAACAAACAAAAAGTTAGTTAGTTAGTTGAAACAAATTTTGAAAACCAATTTTGAAAAGATAAGAAGTTAGGAAGTTAGAAAAGATATTTTGAAAAGATATTTTTGAAAAAGATAAGATAAGAAGATATTTTTGAAAAGATATGATTTGAAATTAGTTTTTGAAAAAGATTTGATTTTTAAAATCACAATTAATGACTTGATTCATAAGAAATCACAAGATATGATTCTAGAACTTAAAGTTTGAATCTTTCTTAACAAGCAAGTAACAAACTTCAAATTTTTGAATCAAAACATTAATTGATTATGTTATTTTCGAAAATTTGGTATAAAAATAAGAAAAAGATTTTTGAAAAATATTTTTGGAATTTTCGAAAATAACTAAGAATTTTGAAAAAGATTTGATTTTTGAAAAAGATTTTGAAAAAGATAAGATTTTCAAATTGAAAATTTGATTTGACTCATGAGAAACAATTTGATTTTAAAAATTTTTGAAAAAGTCAATCCAAATTTTCGAATTTGATGAGAGAAAAAGGGAAAGATATATTTTTGATTTTTTGAATTTTTATGAAAACATGAAAATTATGCAATGCATGAAATTTTTAGATCAAAACAATGAATGCATGCAAGAATGCTATGAATGTCAAGATGAACACCAAGAACACTATGAATGTCAAGATGAACACCAAGGACATATTTTTGAAAAAAATTTTAATGCAAAGAAAACATGCAAGACACCAAACTTAGAATTCTTTAATGCTTAGACACTGAGAATTCAAGAATGCATATGAAAAACACTAAACAACACAAAACAAAAACTCATCAAGATCAAACAAGAAGACTTACCAAGAACAACTTGAAGATCATGAAGAACACTATGAATGCATGAAATTTTCGAAAAATGCAAGATGCACATGCAATTGACACCAAACTTATAACATGACTCAAAACTCAAACAAGAAACACAAAAATATTTTTGATTTTTATGATTTTCTAATTTTTTTTGGATTTTTTTCGAAAATTATATGAAAAAGAAAAAATAAGGATTCCAAAATTTTTAATATGAATTCCAGGAATCTTGCCATGTTAGTCTAAAACTTCAGTCCAGGAATTAGACATGGCTCACTAGCCAGCCAAGCTTTCAATGAAAGCTCCAGTCCAAAACACTAGACATGGCCAATGGCCAGCCAAGCTTCAGCAAACATATGAATGTAATTCATTCAATTTTAATCCAAAACCTCAGTCCAAAAGAATTTAGACATGGCTTTTCAGCCAGCCAGGCTTTAGCATGCTTCATGAAACACTAGAATTCATTCTTAAAAATTCTGAAGAAAAATGATATTTTTGAAAACATTTTTTTTTTCGAAAACAAGTGAGAAAATTTTGAAATATTTTTGAAAATTTTTTGAAAAGAAAACAAAAAGAAAATTACCTAATCTGAGCAACAAGATGAACCGTCAGTTGTCCAAACTCAAACAATCCCCGGCAACGGCGCCAAAAACTTGGTGCACGAAATTGTGATCTCCAGGCTCGAACAAATCCTGGTAATGGCTCCAAAGCTTGGTGCTCTGATCTTAATTCATAATTGTCACAACTTCGATACAACTAACCAGCAAGTGCACTGGGTCGTCTAAGTAATACCTTACGTGAGTAAGGGTCGAATCCCACGGAGATTGTTGGTATGAAGCAAGCTATGGTCACCTTGTAAATCTCAGTCAGGCAGATATAAAGTGATAATGGTGTTTTCGAATTTAATATAATAAAATAGGGACAGAAATACTTATGTAAATCATTGGTAGGAATTTCAGATAAGCGAATGGAGATGCTTTTCGTTCCTCTGAACCTCTGCTTTCCTGCTATCTTCATCCAATCAGTCTTACTCCTTTCCATGGCTGGCTTTATGCAAGGGCATCACCGTTGTCAGTGGCTACATCCCCTCCTCTCAGTGAATAATATGCTCACGCACCCTGTCACGGCACGGCTATTCATCTGTCGGTTCCCGATCATGCTGGAATAGGATTCACCCTCCTTTTGCGTCTGTCACTAACGCCCAGCACTCGCGAGTTTGAAGCTCGTCACAGTCATTCAATCATTGAATCCTACTCAGAATACCACAGACAAGGTTTAGACCTTCCGGATTCTCTTGAATGCCGCCATCATTCTAGCTTACGCCACGAAGATTCTGGTTAGGAGATCTAAGAGATACTCATTCTAGCTTATTTCATGTAGAACAGAAGTGTTTGTCAGGCACGCGTTCATAAGGGAGAAGGATGATGAGCGTCACACATAATCATCACCTTCATCACGTTCTTGGGTGCGAATGGATATCTTAGAAGAGAAATAAAAAGAATTGAATAGAAAACAGTAGTACTTTGCATTAATCTTTGAGGAACAGCAGAGCTCCACACCTTAATCTATGGAGTGTAGAAACTCTACCGTTGAAAATACATAAGTGAAGGTCCAGGCATGGCCGAGATGGCCAGCCCCCTAAAACGTGATCAAAGGATCATAAGGTAATCCAAAGATGCCTAATACAATAGTAAGAGGTCCTATTTATAATAAACTAGCTACTAGGGTTTACATGAGTAAGTATTTGATGTATAAATCCACTTCCGGGGCCCACTTGGTGTGTGTTTGGGCTGAGCTTAAGTGTTGCACGTGCAGAGGCCATTTGTGGAGTTGAAAGCCAGTTTTTGTACCAGTTTGGGCGTTCAACTCTGGTTTTGGATCCTTTTCTGGCGCTGGACGCCAGATTTGGGTAGAAAGCTGGCGTTGAACGCCAGTTTACGTCGTCAATTCTTGGCCAAAGTATGGACTATTATATATTGATGGAAAGCCCTGGATGTCTACTTTCCAACGCAATTGGAAGCGTATAAATCCACTTTGAGTGCAGGGAGGTCAGAATCCAACAGCATCAGCAGTCCTTTTTCAACCTCTGAATCTGATTTCTGCTCAAGTCCCTCAATTTCAGCCAGAAAATACCTGAAATCACAGAAAAACACACAAACTCATAGTAAAATCCAGAAATGTGAATTTAACACAAAATCTATTAAAAACATCCCTAAAAGTAACTGGATCCTACTAAAAACATACTAAAAACAATGTCAAAAAGCGTATAAATTATCCGCTCATCATATGTCTTCGTATGATGTTCATTCAATTATTTACTATACCTATTTTGTGCTCTTTCATATAATTATGTTGTTAATATTCCCTTTAGGTCGAGCGTACATGCCCTCTTAAGATGCTTATTCAATATCCTATATTATTAAATTGATATTCCCTTAGGGCCAAGAGTACATGCCTTCTTATGTCTTGTTCAACATATAGGTATATGTGTGATCTCTTACATAGTTATATTATTATTTATAATATTTTAATTCAATTATTTAAATTATCCTATTTCATCATGTGCATCCATGTAACCTATTATACCATTATGTTATCATCATTCCCTTAAAGTCAAGAGTACATGCTTTCTCAAATATTTTATTTAAAAATTTAATCCTATGTGCATCTATGTGATCTCTTCTATCATTATTCCTTTAAAGTCAAGAGTACATGTTTTTCTTCAAAATATTTAATATTCTTATAATGTGCACTTATATGATTTTTCCCTTGTGTACGTTTAAAACAACCTAAATGTAAATTGAACTGAGGGAATGATCCTTCGGTAAGGGAAGGTGACCCCCAAAGATAAGATATCGATATGATCCTTCGGTAAGGGAAGGTGATCGATCGAGATGATCCTTCGGTAAGGGAAGGTGATCGAAAAACGTTTGGGATAAGAACCTTCGGTAAGGGAAGGGGACTATCCCATCAATTTTATATAATAATATATCTTTTTATATGACTCTCTTCTTGTGTATGTTTAAATAACCTTGATTGTAAATTAAACTGAGGGAATGATCCTTCGGTAAGGGAAGGTGACCCCCAAAGACAAGATATCGATATGATCCTTCGGTAAGGGAAGGTGATCGCCAAAACGTTTGGGATAAGAACCTTCGGTAAGGGAAGGGGACTCCCACTTATACCGGTTTGAGCTCAATACCCTCCATACAAGTTATAAATTAAGAAAGAAGAAGGCACGAATGAAAGCTTGAGTTCTATGTTTTCCTTAGATTTAATTATGATTATGTTGATGTTATCCTTCTATTTTCCTATATGTTTTCCCTTTCTTTTACACACATGTTTTACAAAAAAGAAGATGCATATTACATGCCATGTTATACGCTTGTTTTTAACATCCCGCACGTGGGCTGGAGATGGATATGGAGGTGTTACATAGCACTCCTACTGAGACGTTAGGTTCTCACTCCCTTTCTTTTCCCATACTATCTCCAGAGGAACATGGCACAGCGGATAGAGACGACACAGTGCCCCCCGAGGGTAACTTCTGAGTATGACCCCTCAAAGCACACATGGGTAGTTGTGACCACTACTACCGTACTCCAGATTATCCACTTAGGTCGAGAACCCGTGGAAGAAGAACCCCAGCTGCCCGTCATAACCTTCCTAGATAGGAATGCTTCAACATCTAGAAAGCGGTCACCTAAGGTGGTACACCTCGAGTCCGACTCCGAGGCCGAGGAAGAGGGATCCGACGACCCTGGCCAGAAGGAAGACACCATGGAGGCGGATCCAGAGGAGAAGTTGAACCCTTGCGGAAGTCCAAAGGTGGAATACGTACCCTATTCCCCCACTTCGGCACCCCGTTGAGTTTTGGTTCATCCCACACAACGGAACCGGGTCTTCACTGCGCGAAAGGGTGTTGGAGGGAGACCCCTGGTACCTCGATCCATGAATAACTAAAGACTCCTGATCAAGGATAGGATAGGATGCAAGTAGGGGAGCCTCTTCGACGAGATTAGTTTAGGACGTAGTTAGCTTCTTTTCCTGTTTTAGTTTCCTATAAGTATTTTGAAACGTACTCATGGTTAAGATGTTTATCTCACTTTAATTTAAATTCCAACGTTTTAGCGCTACTCATTTTCCGCTCTACACGTATTTGCTCCTGCCTCGCGTAACGATTAAGTCATTCTTTTCTTGGATCAAGTGTGGCACCTTACTTTAAAAACCTCCACGATAGTATAAGAACTTAGGGTGTTACATTATTGGTATCAGAGCAAAGTCGATCCTAGGAGATATGACTAATGAAGCCTCTTCCTATGGTTATCCATAAAAAGGGAATGTCCAGCAGTTCCCCCACCCTCTGCCGATGCACCCCAACGTCAAGGACGAGTCTTTGCCCTCAGCAGGTCTGTCAGAGGGTGTGCATCCTCATTTCAGGTAGATCATACCTTGCTAACCTAGTGTGCCTCCCTTTAGTAGGATTAGACATCATCCTAGGAATGGACTGGCTCAACGAAAACCGAGTCTTGTTAGATTGTTTTGAGAGAAAAGCCATCTTCCCTTCTCAATCCATACGAGACACACGTGACCTTCCAAGGTCCTCCGAAGACACCAGTACGAGGCAAGAATATGCCTTGCTAAATTCGGTAAAAGCAGACTCCCATCAGGAGTTCTGTGAGATACCAGTAGTACACGACTTTTCAGATGTCTTTCCCGAAGATATACCCTCGTTTCCCCCAACACGAGAGGTTGAGTTCTCCATAGAATTGATACCTGGGATAGGGCCAATCTCCAGAGCCCCTTACCGGATGGCTCCAGTGGAGCTCACTGAACTGAAGAACCAACTAGAGGAGCTGCTGCAAAAAGGATGCATCAGACCAAGCGTCTCTCCCTGGGGAGCTCCAGTATTGTTTGTGAAGAAAAAGGACGGCAGCATGCGTCTCTGCGTGGACTATAGGCAACTCAACAAAATCACGGTAAAGAACAAGTATCCCCTCCCAAGAATAGATGACTTAATGGACCAACTACAAGGTGCAACAGTGTTCTCAAAAATCGACCTGAGATCAGAGTATCATCAAATAAGGGTAAGAGAGGAAGACATTCCAAAGACAGCATTTCGAACGAGATACGGACACTACGAGTTCACAGTAATGTCATTTGGGTTGACCAATGCCCCCGCCGTCTTTATGGACTACATGAATAGAATTTTTCGACCTTACCTCGACAGTTTCGTGGTGGTATTCATAGATGATATTTTGATTTTCTCCAAGACAGAAGAAGAACACAGGGAGCACTTGTGTGTAATACTGGGAACCCTTCGAGAGAAAAAGTTGTACGCAAAACTATCCAAGTGTAAGTTTTGGATGAAGGAGGTACAATTTCTTGGACACATGGTTTCCGGCAACGGAATATCAGTGGATCCCAGTAAGATAGACTCGGTACTAAACTGGGAAAGGCCGACGTCAGTCACAGAAATAAGAAGTTTTTTTTAGGATTGGCGGGCTACTATAGAAGGTTCATAAGAGGGTTTTCTCAACTAGCCTTGCCGTTAACCCGTTTAACCAGGAAGGATACCCCGTTTGCTTGGACGCCAGACTGCGAAAGAAGCTTCCAAGAGTTAAAGTGTCGCTTGACATCCGCCCCAGTACTAGCCTTACCTAACCCCGACATGGCCTTCGAAGTTTACTGCGACGCCTCAGGACAAGGATTGGGTTGCGTACTAATGCAATGCAAAAAGGTAGTGGCGTATGCGTCAAGACAACTGAAGACTCACGAAGCCAACTATCCAACTCACGACCTCGAACTAGCCGCGATAGTATTTGCGCTGAAGACATGGAGGCATCATTTGTACGGAGTTAGGGTTTCAAGTATTCTCCGATCATAAGAGCTTAAAGTACCTGTTCGACCAGAAGGAACTCAACATGCGACAAAGGAGGTGGATGGAGTTTCTTAAAGATTATGACTTTGTTCTAAATTACCACCCAGGAAAGGCTAACTTGGTGGCTGACGCTCTGAGTCGGAAGGTACTCAAGGCATCATGGCTGATGATAAAAGAGGCAAAGTTGATAAGGAATTTCAGAGACATGAACTTACAAGTCACCCTCGCTCCAAAAAGCATATGTCTGAACCACCTAACAGTGGCAAGTCAATTCAAAGAACAAATAACTAAGGCACAGAGTTCCGACCCCAACTTTCAAGAAACCCTGCGCCTTGTCAAAGAAGGAAGATTGAAGGGCTTCACCGAAGGAGAGGACAAGGTATGGAGATACCAAGGTCGAATCTGTGTCCCAAGGGAAGGAGACCTTCAAAGCAAGATTGCGGAAGAAGCCCACAGAGGAGATTTTACCATTCATCCTGGCATGACGAAGATGTACCATGATTTGAAGAAGATGTTCTGGTGGCCAGGGATGAAAAAGGACTTAGCCACGATCGTGAATAAATGCCTGGTTTGTCAGAAGGTAAAAATCGAACATCAGAAACCATCAGGGGTATTGCAACCCCTTGGCATCCCGAAGTGGAAATGGGAAGACATATCAATGGATTTCGTCATGGGACTACCCCGTACTCAAGCAGGGCGTGACGCTATATGGGTCATCGTGGACCGGCTTACAAAGACTGCCCATTTTCTACCAGTTAAGGCGACCGACTCATTGGAAAGACTAGCCACGCTATATATCAGAGAGATCGTGAGGTTACATAGGGTACCAACGACCATAGTCTTGGATAGAGACCCAAGATTCACCTCGAGGTTTTGGAACGCATTGCAGAAGGCATTCGGGACGAAATTGTGCCTAAGCACGTCATACCACCCGCAAACAGATGGACAAACGGAGAGGACCATCCAGACGTTGGAAGACATGTTACGAGCTTGTGTCCTAGACAGACCAGGAAAGTGGGAGAGTCACCTACCACTGATCGAGTTTGCTTATAACAACAGTTACCATGGTAGCATCGGGATGGCACCATATGAGGCACTGTACGGGCAAAAATGCCAATCTCCTTTATGCTGGTACGGGCCAGAAGGGAAAGGCTACTTAGGACCGGAGTTAGTAAGATAGACCACGGAAGATATCAAGAAGATAAGAGAAAGAATGCGCACCGCCCAAAGTCGACAAAAGAGTTATGCAGATCAACGAAGGAAACCCCTCGAATTTCAGGAAGGCGATCACGTATTCCTAAAAATCACCCCCACCACCGGGGTAGGGAGGGCTCTTAAGGTACAAAAACTAAGCCCCCGGTACCTAGGTCCATTCCAAATCCTCCGGCGTATAGGAAAGTCGGCATACCATCTTGCCCTACCACCAAATCTATCAAGACTACATGACGTGTTCCATGTGTCCCAACTCCGAAAATACCAGCACGATCCAAGCCATGTGTTGCAGCAAGAGGATGTAACACTCAAGGATGACCTGACTTTTGAACTACCAGCCATAGAGATTGTAGACAGAAGTACGAAGCAACTAAGGAGCAAGACGATACGACTGGTAAAGGTGGCATGGGGTAGCGGCAATTCCAGAGACTACACATGGGAAAAAGAGGCAGACATGAGACAGAAGCTCCCGGACTTATTTACAGGTAACAATCGTAGTGAGAATCTCCTTTTCTCCCCAACAGTAAGGAAATTTCAGTAGGACCCCTAAGTTAGTTAAACGACCCTTATCGACCAAGTTCAGACATGGAATTTGGGGACAAATTCTTTTCTTATGGGGGTGATAATGTAACAACCGCCCCTTCTAGAAACAAAATTAAATTTGAAGTTTGAAAATCAGTTAGGAGATAAGTTTAGAATTTTGAAATTTTGGATAGGAACCTGGTAACTACCCTCAGTTTGAAATTTAAAATATCCCAACCACCCCATCCCCAAATGTATATAAATAGGGGAGCACCCATAGGTAGAAAATCACTTCTCTCAAACACTTATCCTCTCCCTTCTCTCTCTACAAAGAAATAACATTCTGTGGGCAAACACAAGAGGCAAGCTCAAAGAAGCGTTAGAAAAGAAGGTAGGCAATTATGTTTTTTCAAACGCTTGGCATGTGCTATGTTCCATTCTTTATTATTATTTTCTTCCATGTTATCATGACATTAATTTTCTCTCACTCACCTTTCATTCATGATGATCATGTCTCTCCACCATGCCATTCACGTCTTCTTGAATCGTTATTATATGTCTTCGTATGATGTTCATTCAATTATTTACTATACCCATTTTGTGCTCTTTCATATAATTATGTTGTTAATATTCCCTTTAGGTCGAGCGTACATGCCCTCTTAAGATGCTTATTCAATATCCTATATTATTAAATTGATATTCCCTTAGGGCCAAGAGTACATGCCTTCTTATGTCTTGTTCAACATATAGGTATATGTGTGATCTCTTACATGGTTATATTATTATTTATAATATTTTAATTCAATTATTTAAATTACCCTATTTCATCATGTGCATCCATGTAACCTATTATACCATTATGTTATCATCATTCCCTTAAAGTCAAGAGTACATGCTTTCTCAAATATTTTATTTAAAAATTTAATCCTATGTGCATCTATATGATCTCTTCTATCATTATTCCTTTAAAGTCAAGAGTACATGTTTTTCTTCAAAATATTTAATATTCTTATAATGTGCACTTATATGATTTTTCCCTTGTGTACGTTTAAAACAACCTAAATGTAAATTGAACTGAGGGAATGATCCTTCGGTAAGGGAAGGTGACCCCCAAAGACAAGATATCGATATGATCCTTCGGTAAGGGAAGGTGATCGATCGAGATAATCTTTCGGTAAGGGAAGGTGATCGAAAAACGTTTGGGATAAGAACCTTCGGTAAGGGAAGGGGACTATCCCATCAATTTTATATAATAATATATCTTTTTATATAACTCTCTTCTTGTGTATATTTAAATAACCTTGATTGTAAATTAAACTGAGGGAATGATCCTTCGGTAAGGGAAGGTGACCCCCAAAGACAAGATATCAATATGATCCTTCGGTAAGGGAAGGTGATCGATCGAGATGATCCTTCGGTAAGGGAAGGTGATCGCCAAAACGTTTGGGATAAGAACCTTCGGTAAGGGAAGGGGACTCCCACTTATACCGGTTTGAGCTCAATACCCTCCATACAAGTTATAAATTAAGAAAGAAGAAGGCACGAATGAAAGCTTGAGTTCTATGTTTTCCTTAGATTTAATTATGATTATGTTGATGTTATCCTTCTATTTTCCTATATGTTTTCCCTTTCTTTTACACACATGTTTTACAAAAAAAAGATGCATATTACATGCCATGTTATACGCTTGTTTTTAACATCCCGCACGTGGGCTGGAGATGGATATGGAGGTGTTACATAGCACTCCTACTGAGACGTTAGGTTCTCACTCCCTTTCTTTTCCCATACTATCTCCAGAGGAACATGGCACAACGGATAGAGACGACGCAGTGCCCCCCGAGGGTAACTTCTGAGTATGACCCCTCAAAGCACGCGTGGGTAGTTGCGACCACTACTACCGTGCTCCAGATTATCCACTTAGGTCGAGAACCCGTGGAAGAAGAACCCCAGCTGCCCGTCATAACCTTCCTAGATAGGAATGCTTCAACATCTAGAAAGCGGTCACCTAAGGTGGTACACCTCGAGTCCGACTCCGAGGCCGAGGAAGAGGGATCCGACGACCCTGGCCAGAAGGAAGACACCATGGAGGCGGATCCGGAGGAGAAGTTGAACCCTTGCGGAAGTCCAAAGGTGGAATACGTACCCTATTCCCCCACTTCGGCACCCCGTCGAGTTTTGGTTCATCCCACACAACGGAACCGGGTCTTCACTGCGCGAAAGGGTGTTGGAGGGAGACCCCTGGTACCTCGATCCATGAATAACTAAAGACTCCTGATCAAGGATAGGATAGGATGCAAGTAGGGGAGCCTCTTCGACGAGATTAGTTTAGGACGTAGTTAGCTTCTTTTCCTGTTTTAGTTTCCTATAAGTATTTTGAAACGTACTCATGGTTAAGATGTTTATCTCACTTTAATTCAAATTCCAACATTTTAGCGCTACTCGTTTTCCGCTCTACACGTATTTGCTCCTGCCTCGCATAACGATTAAGTCATTCTTTTCTTGGATCAAGTGTGGCACCTTACTTTAAAAACCTCCACGATAGTATAAGAACTTAGGGTGTTACATATAATGTTACTGATAAACAATGATAGTTGATACGGATTGGATATGTTTTGAGTATAGTATATATTTTTTATTATTTTGTACAAAAAATATTAGTTTTAATTTATATATTTATTATTGGATATTAAAAATAAAAAGTATTTATATTATTAGCATTTTTCTAACCTTCCTCAACTCAACTGTGATTAGGTTTAAAAACTCACCCACCTCATTGGAAATAAATATAATCTAATCAGTTTTCATCTGATAGGGCTATACATTAGTATAATCATAGGAAAATTAACTTTAGCAAGTTAACGATATGGTGTTTAGTTACCGCAGGAGTATTTTTATACATAGAATTATCAATTAATTATGTATATCTTCTGATAAAAAAATATATTCATTATGGATGTTGTTTGTTGGGTAAAAGATAACAAATTAATAAAGAAGACTCATTATTATGGGTATATTTATTTTAACAAATATTCTTCTATCCAATACTATAAAAAATACACTGGCCAGCTTGAATTACTACAGATTCAACTTCTATCAACAGCGGTAGAATGCCTAAATTGAGACATTTTTGGGCTACAATATTCATCAAACAAACAATTAATAAAACTCCTATCCATGCCTTCTTATTTTGAGTACATTTCTACATAAAAAAAATTATACATAAAGAAAAAAAAGATTTGAAATAACAATAGTGATAAAAATGATGATTCTTATAATTTTGTGTGACTTGATGCTGTTTTTACAAACCACAAAACATTGGTAAGTGCACCGAGTCATATCAAATAAAAACTCAGGTGAGTGAGTATCGATCCCACAAGAATTAACGGATCAAGCAAACAACGGTCAACCGATTAATCTAGTTAGACAATTAAATTAGGGTTTTGAACACTTAAAACATAAACAACAAGTAAATGAAAGCAAATAGTGAGTATTGAAAAGTTGATATGATTAAGAAAGTTAAAATTTCAGAGATGTTAAAATTTTCGATCCAATACTTTTCACTTTCCACCTTAATTATGCAAAGATACTTCAATGGCAAATCATTAGTAATCAAATCCCAATTCCATGGTGATTCAATTTCTCTTTAACCTAATTAATCGCTAATCCCTTAGTCAATTATTCATGAAAAGAGTTACGCATGTTTACGGATTTATAAAGCCACATAATTCCTAAGAATTTTCCTAGTTGATTCGATGTCACTTATCAAGTCTAGTTTCTAAACTTAAGAGTTGTGAGAATTGGTTTTCAAGCTTAATTCAATTAATCAACTTTCTCAAGAGATTAAGAGAATTCAAGTTAGAGAAGAATTATTTTCTAACACATTCAAATCCTTTAAGATGAAGAACAAAAACATTTTCTTAAGAAGGAATCAATGCATAAATTAAAGGTAGAAAAGCTATTGTATTAATCCATAGAATCAACAGAGCTCCTGACCTTAACCAAAGAGAATTAGTTGCTCATGTTCTTCAGAGAAATATTTAATTATTAAAAGTAAAAATTGTCGAAGAACCTCCCTAAAGTCTGATTCCTCTCCTTTAAATACTAACTCTAATTTAAATTCAAATTCAAACTAAAATAGAATTAAGTTTAAAACAAAATCAAATCTAACTAATTAATGATTGCCTCCAGCAAAATTTTCAATGTTTATCTCCTTGCAAATCCTTAATTAATGCTATGATTAGTGGGCTTGAGTTGCGTCTTGAATTGATGAAGAATTGGAGGTCTTTTAGTGAGTAGATTAAGCCCCTGGGAGGTGATAAACAAATCTCAAGTGGCACGTGAAGGACTCACGTCGCACGTAAAGCCATATCTGGATTCAAATTGCTCCCTGGATAACTCATGTTGTACGTGGAGTATCCCACGTGATACGTGAGATTAAAAGCCTTCAATTGTTGCCTCTGGTTGCCCTTCAGCGTCGTATGTGGTGAAAGCCACGTCTCACGTGAATCAACATTTGTTCATATGCACACTTGCCTGCGTACACACACTTACCTAAATTCCTCTCCTCGTGTGTACACACACATCCATGCATACACACGCTGGCTGCGTCCTACGTGAAAGCCTTCATGTCCTATGTTTAGTCTTTTACATGCCACGCTAAAATGGGAATCCATGTGTACGCACAGTTGCGTGCGTATGCACGGATGAGCAAATTTACCATTTGTGCATATGCACAAATGCGTGCGTATGCACAACTCCTGTTTTGGCGTTGTACGCCAATGCTCCCACGTCCCACGTGAAGTGCCTTAGAGCCCCTGGGAGTGCTTCTTCAATTGGCGTGACATGTTGCTTTCCCCACGTTGTGCATGAGGCTCTCTGTTCAACTTAAGGGGCTTTCTGTTTGCATACAGAAAGCTTTCTATTTTGCTCTATCATTCTTGCTCTTCCAAATTTCCTGCAATCAATGAATGTACACTAACTCAAAGTATTGCTCAATTAATCATGAAATCAATGCTTATCATGTAATAACTCTTAGTTTATTGATTGGAATTCTAAGATAAAAACACTAAAGATGCGCACATATCATAAAACCAAACTTAAACTCTTGCTTGTCCTCAAGCAAGCAAAGAATCATGGCTTAATCATCAAACTTTTCAACCTTAGAGTACAAGGGTGAGTAATTGCAATCCAAATAAGTTTAGTCAGCTGTTTCACTTACGCACCATTCAACACAATTTGGTTGTAATCTTTCAAGGCCTCTATCCGGATTAGATTATAGAATCCTTCCTTGAATCATCACCTTGAAGCAAGCTTATTTATTTTCTTTCCACAGTTTGTTTTCATTGGGTGCTTTGCACCATGAGCCTAGCTGTGACTCTAAATTAACATAGAAATACCACAAGCACATAATTGGAGAGCTCTTTGAGCTTATATTGTCCTTTGAACATTCATAATCATTGGTGCTCAAAGCCTTTGGCTTTCTCATTTGGGGGGGGGGTGCTTTGTACCTTGAGCCTAGCTGTAACTCTAAATGCTTTGTTTTCAAGCTTTTTGCTTGATACATAAGCACCACAAGCACTTGACTAGGATGCTCTTTGAGCTTAATTTTCTTTCAATTTCCTTAGTCAGTGGTACTCAGAGCCTTTGGCTTCTCTTTTGACCCCTTTTTCTTAATTATTGTTCCTTATTTTCTTGCTTCTTCAAGGTTTTGTCAAGTACAAAGATCCCATAATAGTCCTCTAGACTAAAGCCTCAAGAAATTTAATTTGGCTCAGCTTGTGTTGAACATTCTTAGTTAGTTTGACCTTCCAAACTCACATTGTCATGCTCTTTATGATCAATCCTTTTTTCTTTCTTAGCATATGATTGCTTGCCCATATTCAGGAGCAAGCACAATTATAATTGTGATTTGTGATAGATAAGCAATGAGATGTACTGACAAATAGGAATTTTAAATGCATTATATAGGATAGAACATGATAATATATGCATATAATTCAACAACCTTAGTTCTTACTGCCTTTCTCTTCGTCATCTTCCTCTTTATCCTTTTTAGGCTATGTAGAGAATAGCTTCCAACACCAAACTTAGAATGGTTGCTTCTCCTCAAGCAACAAAAAAAAAAGGAATAGGCACAAATAGGATTATCAAGTGAGAGCAATCAAGCAATGCAGAGGAAGGTAAGGAAGTCAAATTTTCTTCCTCAATTTCCTCATTCTCAGTTTCAAAATTCATGAGCCATGATGTTGAAAATTATTCAATTTCGGTGTTTAGCCTCGAATTAGCTTGAGAAAAATGTTCAATCTTGCTTCCTTGGTGCTTGTGTAAGGTGAGAATTCTAGAACCTTAGCTAATTCCTTAAATGAGTATGTTAGGTATTGAATTTTGGGTATGTATGTGTGATATATGGTGAATTAGGTTTGTTATAAGTAAATTGGAGCTTGATTGTGTACATTGGTGGCTTGGTGGAGTTTGGGTGCCATTACTTTGGAGATTTTGGATCTTTGGAGCTGTGTTTGGTGCCTCTTTGGTAGTGTTTCGAATTATACATGAAAATCGGCCAATGTATGATTTTGGTTTCTCGTATTTAATATGTAAGGTTTTGTGAAAACTTAGGCTAGACGACTTAGGATAAGTTGAAATGTATGTTTAGTGGTTTAGTAATGCTATGTGTGTTGAGATTGTATTTGGATAATTGGATATGTTGTTGGGTGTTATGAATGTGGAGAATGGTTGGTGAGTTAATGTATTGAATGAATAATAATATTATGATAATGAGTAATGGAATAATTGGGATTGAATGCAGTTTGTTGGATGATTGTTGCTATATGATTAGTGATGAATATTGATTTGAAGTATGTTAAAGTGAGAATCTTAAAGAAGTTGAGGAATTGAGAATTGAATAGTTTAAATGGTTAAATGATTGATAAAAGGTTTATAAGCATTTGGCATCGGTTTTTAGTGTTTTGGAAGTGTCTTGGTTGATAGTGGTTTGGTTTGAAAATGATGATGAACTTAAAGTGTGACAGTGATTAAAGCGATAGTGATGAGTTGTGATAGTTAGGATGGACGAGTAATTCCTATCCAAGCCATGATTAATGATGATAACTGAGTTTAATTGTGGATTATTTTGAGATGTCGAGTTATGACTGTGAGGGTAGACGAGTAATTCCTATCTGATGAGTCATGTCGAGGGTAGACGAGCAATTCCTATCTGAGAATAGATGAGTAATTCCTATTCGAGTCCTAGCCTGTGCATAGACGAGTAATCCCTATCCTGGTTAAGGATGTGGCACCAGCTTGGGTGGACGAGTAATGCTAACCCGGTTTTGGTGAAACACCGGCATGGGTGGACGAGTAATACCTATCACGTGTTGTGGTGTTCTGTCCATGGTTAGCTACCAGAAAATGCCGGGATGGCTAAGTAACCGACAGTTGATATCAACAGTCATAAGGCAGGCATGCATCATGTGCATATTGTTTGAATTGCTTGCTTGTGCATTAATTTGGAATGTCTAAGTGATTATAATATGCTATATGTTCTATTTGCTGTATCTGTATTCTTTTTGTGCCTGCTTTGTCTGCTTTGTTTGTTTCTGTGGTTCTACCGAAGTTTGGAGGATTGGAGGAAGGCAGAGACTTGAGGGTTTTGATTAGAGTTTCGGTTAAATTTAGGAAGCCTTAGAGAACCATCCTGTTTATGGTTTTAGTTTTAAATCTTGAAGTTTTAAAATCTGAGTGTCGGCGTTCTAGGATTGCCTCTGACATTCCCAGGACCTTATATCTTATATATGTAGGCACCTTTACCATGCTGAGAACTCCTGGTTCTCATCCCATACGATGTTTGTGTTTTTCAGATGCAGGTCGAGATGCGCCTCGTTAGGCGTCTGAAGTTCTATTGCAGTGAAGATGGGAGTTTGGGCTTTTATATTTTGTTATGTATATGTAAATGCTTAGACTTTTCCTTTTATGTATTATACCTTTTGGGAGCCTCACAGAGGCTTTTGTTGGAGAACTAGGGTTTATTTTGAGAACTTTAGATATGGGATTGTATGTATGTATGTATGTATGTATTCTCCAGCCAGCCTTAGCTTCGCAGGCTGAGCTTGGAGCTTGACTACTATGTATCCTTGATTCTCTCTACTCTTATGTATATATGTATTTATTTGCGCTTAAGCCTTTCTTCGTACGTAAGTAAACGTTATTCACGAGCGTTGCGCTTTTCGGTTTCACGACTTTGCTTTACCATTTCTTCAAAGGCTCCTAGATATAAAACTTTTTCAACTATATTATATAAATATTTTGTTTTTAGAGGTTGTAATACCTCACCACCTCTGTCTTATGACTTAAGCATAAGATTTTGTGTGGTAGGGTGTTACATTAATTCTCAATTCTCACTATCTATAAAGGAGAAGATCATAATTTTAGCTTTGTGTTGTTATGGTTAGTTAGTTACTTGGATACAAATGCCGATTACACAGTCAATTCGGTAAATTTCCTATTTCAGCTGCCAATTGAAAGAAGAAAAAAAAGAAAATAAAATAAAAAAAGCAAGAGTTTCTTAAACCAAATAAGAATTAAATTTCAAAATAAATGAAGAAAAGATAACATAAACACAGAATTAAGAGAAAAAGCTGACAACGGACGACATTTAAAACAATTTCCATTGATGCAGCGGAACAAATAATAATTCAAAAAGTAGCCAGGCATAAGATATGGTCATAACTCTCAACTTTTAGTAGTAATTTAAACAACTGAGCACATTGCAAAGTCCATAATAATTTAGCATACTAGTAAAACAAATCTTTAAAAATGTGAAATTTTATTATTAAATATTTTCTATGAACTCACTGTCAATATTAAAATTTTCACAAATCGGAACCATTGTTTAAGTGCTATTCATATTTTTACCACCAATAATGGCTCTAATCTCATTGTTCCTGTTCTGTTTCAAATTCTATGTACAGCTCTTAACTTGCATGAAGAGCAATTATTGTTATGTCAGCAGAAGACACATTTTCAGATAGCGCATATAAGTATCATTATTAGTTCTTATGGCTCTATATATAAACCATAAGAAAAAACTAAACAAAAAATAGATAAGAACATTTGCAAGTACACCCTTTGTCCCCCTTCCTCCCGCAAAAAAAGGTGTGTCTTTACACTTTTAAGATATCGGATCAGACATGGATAACTATAGTTTCATTACAAGAAGAAACAACACATATGAACCAGAAAAATAGAAAAAAAAAAAAATAGAATCATTGATAAACAATTGAAACGAAGTTTCCTCTAACATATATCAAACACAAATTGAAATTAAACTTCATTCAAATTCACAAAAAACTTGCCATAAAAAAAACAATAAAACAAAATATTAGATTATCATTGAACGGGAAGATGATTAGATGAAATTCTGAGCATGATGCAAATTGGCAATTGTTCATTTGTCAATGATATGAGCCCATCAGTAAATGTCCACAATAACACTGATGTACTGAAAACAACTATGCATGTAGCATATCAAGCAGAAATAGGGAGTTATATAAAATTATTGCGTTTAGTTACGAAGTGCAAAAACAAAGCAATGTGAAGTGTAGAACCATAAGTAGGAAAGAAGCAAGAAAATATATATACAAAAGAAGCGGTGAAAACAATACCTAATAGAAAGCCAGGGAAGCAGGTTGCGTGCGCAGAGGAAGCGAGTTGCGCGACGGTAGTGGAAGCTGGTTGCAAGGCGAAGATGAGCGGACGAGAGAGACGCAGAGGGAGAGTAAGAGACAATGGCAATCACTATTGAAAGAGGGGCAAAACTCCTGGCAGAGCAAATGGCTTACAACATTGAATTTGGGATCAAAATTAAAAAGAAAAAAAATGTAATAAGAATAAACATAAGGGTCATTTTCTAATTATTAATTTTTCAAAAATAAAAAATAAAGTTCAATTTATAATTACTTTTAAATGAGTTAATGATACTCCTACATAAAAATGGGAGTAAAAAATCTATTGCCTAAAAAATGACGTGACAATTAATTAAATAAAATATTTTATCGTCAAATTTATTAACAAAAAAATTCGACGCTAATGCAAATAAAAAAATGTGTCATTTCAGTAACGACCAACGTGTTATCATCAAATTTTTCAGCCAATAATTCCAACTATAAAATTCACCCTAAATTTGAATTTAGAACTTTCTTCTTTCATTTTTGTGCTACCAGCCTACCACTAACCTCTCCTCTCTCTTTCTCAGTTTCTCTTTTGTCCTCAACCTCTCTGTTGTCGCCACCATCTAATGACCATCTAGCTATCATCCTCCTCCTCTCACAACTCTAGTCATCTCGTTGTCAACGAACATCTATGAGAAGCCATTTCACAACGCTACACCGCCACCTTCTCTTCCCTCGCAAGTTGTTGCTGTCGTCCGCCATCACTGCTTGCCTTGTCAACCCATTGCCTTCTTTTCTCTTTTATTTATGACTTTTTTTCCTTCGTTCTCTTTTTTTGTACTTTTTTATTAAATTCTAATACTCTTCTCTTTCTTCCTTCAATAATAATTATGAATTATAATAAAATAATGATATCACAATAACCTTTTAAATTGGTAAATCTTAAAATTTATATTATCATTATATAACTATTTTTTAATACATTAATTAATTCTATAATATTTTATTCTAAAATATATTACAATATCAATTAGAAAAATAATTACGTGGATAACGCATATTATTAAAAAAGATTAAATTTTTATTACGCTAATAAACCTACCAAATTTTTATTTTTTTTAATTGAATTTTTTCAATAATTTTTTTTAATTGAGTCTTTATATTTTTTTATTTGAGTTCTTACATCAATTTTTTTTAATTTAATCTCTATATAATTAAATTAATTATTACTAAAAAGAATCTAATTGAAAAAAAATTTAATACAAAGACCCAATTAAAAATTTTATAAAATTATAAAGACCAAAAAAATAATTAAACCAAAAAATTATCCAAAATTTAGAAATTTAATCTGTGTAAGTTTGGCGCCAAGAAAGGAAAGGAAAGTAAAGCGTGCGGTACGGTCTTTTCAAACGTTAGACTAAGTTGAGTCAAAAACTCAAATCAAGGGATCCTCTTCTTCCCCTAACCAATAATTCCTTATTCATTACCATGATTTTCAGTAACGCTCGCTCTTTCCGATTTCTTCAGCTTTCTCTTTCTCTCTCTTCTTGAGAGTGTGCTTAGTTCTCTGCTAGGGTTTCATTTTCCTGGCCTGCTTTCTCTTCCAACAATGGCGGCAATGCCTCATTCCTTCTCCCCTTCTCCCACTACCTGTGCTTCTCTTCTCCGCCAATTGCAGGTTCTTTGATAACTGTTTATTTTTTACTTTTATTTTCCACATTTTTCACTTTAGTATTTCATTCTTGTGTGTAAGTGTAGAATTGGAATTAAGTATCCATGAATCGATGATTGAAATTCCCCAAAGTTTTAATCTGTCAATTGCGTTTGAAAAAAAAATCGTTGCTTTTACATGGTTATGTATGGAGCGTTCACGCCTTAATTTAATGGTGAAATTAAACTTCTTAAGGACTCCCGAGTTTTTTTTTCCTTATATATTTTTTTACTATTATTTTGTTGGTTTATGCCATATAAGTATATGATGCAATTGCCGCAGCCATTTGCAGCTGAAGTTTGTTAGAGAGATTCAAGATTCGTTATAGATATATTGTTTCAAAATATTTGTAGTTGACAGGGTTAAAAGTCTTTCGAGACTTTAGGGTCTGTCTAGCTTAAGAACTTCTAGTTTTAATTTCTTGTTTGCAGTATTAACTACAAAAAAAACCATTTTGTTATTGTTATGTTTCGTGTAAAGGAAACAAACAGCGAAAGTAAATTAGGTTGAAAACAAGGTAGAATTTTTGTAATTGATTTTGAAAACCGAACATGAAAACAAAATATGTTTTGTAACACCAGTAGGCCCTCATTGGTTGAGGAATTCCTTTATTATCAATGTTTTAATAGGTTTTCTTGTGACATATTAATTTTTAAATTTTTTTGATATATTTGACATATTTACTTTATTTAGTAATCTCATGTTTTCCTAGATGATATGGGATGAGATTGGAGAAAGCGATAGTGATAGAGACAATATGCTTTTTCAGCTGGAGCAGGAATGCCTTGACATATATCAAAGAAAGGTTGAGGAAACCAGAAAGCACAAAGCAGATCTATACAAGTTATTGGTTGAAGCTGAAGCTGAAGTTGCCAATATCATTTCTTCCCTTGGGGAATGTACTTCATTCTCACGTGTAAGTTACTCTTTTGCATTGTGGCTTCATTATTAGTCAATAAAATTTGTGTGAAAGAAACCCTGGCTTGAGTGAGATGCTTGTTTTTGCTGATATTCATTCTTTCTTTTCTCTGTCTCGTCTAAATTGTAACTTATTTGGACATACTTTGAATGCTCCTTTCTTTCCCACACTATTAAGAAAGAAATTGAGAAGACATAGCAAGGTCCATGCAGGGGCATCGATATGCTTCATTGTAATTTAAGTAATCAAAAAGAATTTTTGTAATGCAGTATTTTTCTTTTCCTGCCATATTATATTTACCATAACCACTTTGAGATGATTTGAAGATTTCAAGTTCTTATGCTTGATCCTCTGCACAATTAGCACTATGCTAATTGAATTTGCATTTTGCAAGATAACTATTCAATTGATTCAGTTCTACATTTGAAGGGACGGGGCACACTTAAACAGCAATTAGCTATAATAACACCTGTCTTGGAGGATTTAAGGTCAAAGAAGGAAGATAGAATCAGAGAGTTTTCAAAGATACAGTCCCAAATTTGTCAGATACGTAATGAGATAGCTGGCTGTGAGCAGTTCAACAATGTCAGTGATCCAGAAGTTATTCAAAATGACTTGACAGTAAAGAAATTGGGGGAACTCAAGTCACATCTACATGAGCTTCAGAATGAAAAGGTTCTATGATTGAAACTCAAAAGTATAGTCATAATGTTTGTAATTTCAGATATTAAAACTCCATTATTTCTAATGTCTGTTTTATTTCCAATCAGATCCTGCGTGAGCAGAAGGTGAACAGTCATATCAGTGAAATTAGGGAGCTTTCAGTAGTGATGTCATTTGATTTTCTAAATACATTAAATGAAATCCATAGTAGCTTGGGAGATTCTTCCGAAGGTACACAAAAGAGCATCAGCAATGACACTGTTGCCAGATTAACCGGGGCCATTCATATGTTAAAGCAAGAGAAGCAACAAAGGCTGAAAAAGGTGTCTTATTCTGATAATGTTTCAATAGTTCTAGTGAACTTATCATTCTGTCTGCAATCTGCATGATCAAATGTGTTCTTAATGTTAAATCAATGTATAAACCTAACTTGAAGCACAGCAAATACTAAGTGGTTTAAGTGCATTGATTTATTTTTGAACCTGAGAAATTTTACCAATTGCAGCCTGAAAGTTCAGATTTGTCCTCTGATAGTCTATTTGTCCGCCAATCATTTTATTGGGTCTGTTTAGTTGATTACATTTCACTTTTTGCACTTATCTTTGTCCTCCATAGTTGACTGTAATCACAAGCACGCTTGCACATGAAGTTCAAATTCTTTTATGTTGAGCAATATGATATGTGATGTTTCTAACTTTGAATTGAGATGAAGTTGCACATAGTATGTCAGTATGCATAACCCTCACAATAGTATCTACAAAGTCACCTTCTGGTCTTGTGCTGTTAGTCACTACTTGATATTAACAGATAGACACAGGATTTTTGTCAAATTTTCTGTTATATGAGATGCTGCATATCTGTTTGTAAAGTGTGTTTATCATGAAAATTCTCGAAGCACATGTTTTACGTCTTATGCAGTTATGCTCTAATTGAACAAAACTCTAATGATTAATTACAAAGATTTAAGAAATCGGTTCCAGTTTGTTTGACTTTTTGTAGGAATAAAAATGTATGCTGTGCTTAGAGACACATCCATTACCGTCAGTGCTTGAGTTGTTTTATTTACAATATTATTGAAGTTACCGGTTTCTAATCTAATCTAATATTATATGGCATGTTATTTTTTTTTATTTTTACTATAACTTGCTATTTAACTCAGGTATTGTATGAATAAAATTCAATGTATTTAAAGTTTAATTTTATTTTGGCCAAAAGTGATTGTGAAAGGCATTGGGATTGACAGAATGATTCTTTGTTACCATGTTTCTATTGTTTTTATTTTTTATTTTTTTGCTGTCACAATTATTTTGATTCTCTTATATATGCTTTCGATGATGCAGTTAGATTGTAACTATAGTATAACGGTTAATGAACTGGTTGTATGTAGATTGTTTTGTTGAGGCTTACAATTGATTTATTTTGTTTCTTATACATTATAATGGAATAGTTTATATTCAACACATTCTTCAATATACCAGTTTTTCTGCATTGTAGGCACAAGAGCTTGCTAAATGCTTGATAGAGTTATGGGATCTTATTGACGTACCAATTGATGAGCAAAAACCTTTTAGCCATCTTACTAGATTACTTTCAGCATCAGTTGATGAGGTTAGAGCACAAGGGTGCCTTTCAAAAGATATCATTGAGCAGGTGAAACTTTCTTTTCCTTGGGAGCACATTGCAATTTGTCTCTAATTCAATTTGGCTTTAGTAGGCTGATTATTCATATTTTTGCAGGCTGAGGTTGAAATTCTGCGCTTAAATGTTCTGAAAGCCAGTAAGATGAAGGATTTAGTGTTTAAGAGGCAGGCTGAGCTTGAAGAAATTTACAAAGAAGTTCACATGGATGTGGATAGTGAATCAGCTAGACAGATTCTAAATCGGCTTGTAGAATCTGGTACTTGAACTCAACCCACAGTCTAAAATACAACTGAAGCAGGAACACAATCTCTCCTTTTTGGAATTTATTTGTGTCAAAATTACATATCTTTTTTTCCTCTTTTCCTTTGTTTTTTTCCACTTAAAGATGTATTGGAATTAGTGTTATAGGTGTGTGTGAAATGTTTTTTGTTTCAGGCTTTAGTTTCTGTCTTTCATTATATATGTTTTATGCCTTTCAGGTGATATTGATCTGTCCGATTTGCTCCAAAGCATGGATGACCAAATCAGAAAAGCCAAAGAGCAAGCTCTAAGCAGAAGAGATATACTAGATAGGGTAGAGAAATGGAAATTTGCTGCTGAGGAGGAAAAGTGGTTAGATGAATATGAAAGGGTAGATAATATGCTTAACTTATAGTCTAAATTGGCCATAAATTAGTGCAGCTGAAATTTTGTCAGCAATGTCAACAATAGTTGCATTTTATATGTGATTATTTTCAGAAGGTTTTAAATATCTCTTTAGGCTAATTGTCCTCAAAATATGTGCAGGTTTATGTCAGAGTTGGTGACCTTTCACTAACTTTAATTTTTTAAAAAAATGAGCGAATAAAAGAGGAATTTATGTATGGTAGCTTATCTCATATACATCAATCCTAACTAGGAAAGTGACATTTTCACATTATATTTGTGTATTCTTAAATAAGGTGAATGCATATTGAGATTTCCGAGTTAGGAAACATTAGCTTGGTGCAGTATAGTTAAAACTTTGGTGATTCCCAAAACCTCATATTGAAACTTGAAAGTGCTTTTCCAGTTTTCAGGTTGATAGAATTGAAGTTATTTGAAACAATGACAAATGTTTTATATATTTCTTACCAGTAAAAAATGCCTGACATTGCATCATTTATCTTTTTCCTGCACTTTTCAGGATGAAAATCGATATAATGCAGTAAGAGGAGCTCACAAAAATCTAAAACGTGCAGAGAAAGCACGGAGTCTAGTCAGCAAGCTACCATGTGAGGCTTCAATTTTCATTTGTTTACAAGTAGTTGATCATTCTCTAGAAACAATGCTTCAGAAATGTGCCACATAAGTTTAGGGACAAATTGTACTCCAAGGCTTAAATTCCTCAGTTTCTGCATTCTTCCAGATGATTAACTAGTTAAGCTTGTTTATCACAGTTTGAATATCAAACTCAAACTTATGAAAATTTGTCAATACAGTTGCATTGATAAAACTATGTATATAAGGACTAGGACTAAGGAGCTTTTAATTGTTAGTTCTTATTTCCTAGTGTGTTTTTTCCCTAAATACCTATTGTTCTAGCATTAACTATTCTTAAAACATTTTTCTTGTGCAGCTCTTGTTGAGAGTTTGACTGCAAAAATAAAAACGTGGGAAGCTGACAAAGGAATACCTTTCCTATATGAAAAGGTACCTATGTTTCATGCTTTTTATTGTAATATGGAGGAGGATTACTGATTAGTCAGGTTCCAACAAATAAGTTATTTATTTTCAGGAACCATTGTTACATAGCTTGTGTGAATATAATGTGCAAAGGCAACTCAGAGAAGAAGAAAAACGAAAATTCCGGGTATTACTCTTTGTCCACTTAATCTTTACTTTCACTTCTTATCATGGAAAACAACCTCAAATGATATGTTTTAAGGCTATTTAGAATTATAACTGATTTGGATCTAATGGCGTCAGTTCCAAGCCCAGAAAAATTATGAGAGTTGCATTAGGCTTGCCACAGCCAATGTAAAATTATGTCTGTGTCCTTTTTTTAGATCGTTTGTTACAAGCTCAACCCTAGAAGGAGAGACAGTTTACACAGAATTAGTATTGGGCACTAGTTTTCCCCTTGGGCATTGCCATCAAGGATAAATAGAACCACAACGACTAATAAGATAGCTGGGTAGAACAGGACACTAATAAGATAAAAAACAAATCTGGGTTGTCTTGCTGTTAGCGGTTTTATGGATAATATGGAGAACCAGAAACATGGTGATCTTTGAAAACAAAACCGCACAATTGGAAAGCACTAGGGAACAAATCAAAGCCTTGATGGTTCAATGGAGAAAAGAGAAGATTAGTTCACAAAAAGAAGAGCAACGAAGATGGAGGTGGTGGCAATGCAAAATGTTTAGCCGATCTCACTTAGTGATAAGGGTTTGTTAGGGTTAAGGTTGGTTAAAATGGTGTGAGGACCCATATTTTCCAGCAATCTTGCAACTGCTGATTGCTAATTTGTATTTGAACATTGTCTATAGTCCTGAGAATTTTACTGCTTGTGTATTTGGATATATGAGATACTCTGAATCTTTAATGCGATGCTATTGATTGTTCTTTCCATTTCTAGTTGTGGTCATGCTCCTTTCCAGAGCATTTATGTATGTTCCAAAGATCTAATTCTAATCTACCGTTATGCATACAAACAGTATCAAATACTCAAAGCTGAATCCTTTGCTTGTCCAAGAAAGTTGGCTGAAATGGCTGCTTCACCTTCTAAGAAAGCTTTAGTTTTATTTATTCATTTATTTTTGTGTATTGTAGTTAACTTTGCCAATACTATGTGATTGTTTAAGTTATACACCACACTGTTTCTTGGTTGTTTTCATCCATTTTAAGCAATTAATGTTATTCATGTTATCTTTACAGGAGCAGAGACGGTTGCAGGAACAGAGTGCTGTAGTGCAAGAGGCACTTTTTGGTTCAAGGTCTGCAACAAAGAAGCCTCTAGGTCAGAGCACCAATGCTAACTCCATGGCTGGGACACCAGCGAGGCGACAAGTGCTTACGCCTTCAGGCCGTTATGGAACCTCAACTAGAAAGGACCATAGGGAAAGCGGTAGGGTGAATACAATAACTCCAGTGAACTATGTTGCTCTTCCTAAAGATTCTGGTTTTGGGGGAACTTAAGGATTCATCAAATCTTGGACCTACTTGTAAATCAGTTTTCCATGTAAGTATGCTCCAAAGTCCTATTCATGCTGTGTTTCATTCTGAAACTGAAGAGCACTAAATAGATAATGAGTAGCAAACACAGGTTGATCTAGACGTTGTTGGCTATAAGCAATAGAAAAAATTCTGAAATACATATCTCATTATACTTTTCTTTGATCAACTCATTAGAATTGACAATACTCAATGCAACTATTTTTTTTTGTCTTCTAAAAATCCTGAATCTTTGGAGGATTGCTCCTCGTTGATCAATGTTCCAAACAAAATAGCTATGGCTATTTTAGATGAGCAAATTACAAATTATAGATTTCCCAATAAGGCTGAGTTAGTTTGGGTTCTAATGAATAGTTTGGTACTTCAAAATTGTTAGACTCAAATTTCATTGCATGTTTGTCCGGAGTTAAATAATCAAAAGGACTTCTAAATTAAAAAAGTTCATATATAATATGATATGAATCCATTGGTTAAGAAATTATACAGGGACACTATCTTGTGTTAGCTTCCATTAAAAAATAATTTTAGCTCGATTGGAGGTCTATGATTTGAGAAATTACTAGAATATATTTGGATCTCTATATAATAAATTTAAGGTCTTTATCTTTCATATTAAGATTTTAATTTTTAATAGATTGATGGTGTACAAATTTTTACACAAGCATTTAACTACTCACTTAGTCACGTGACATGGATAAGACAATAATTAATTATTTAATTTGGATGGTATAAATTTTTTATTGATGCTAAACGAATAATTTTTATGGTAGATTCAAGATTTTGAGAAGTTTTTATACGTATATTAGCAACCAAATATGTTTATAATGACAATATGAGAAACTTCTCAAATCTTGGTTCTACAATAGATATTTAATAAAGATTGTTCATATGGTATTAATCTAAGCTTTTCTTATTAAAATCTCAACCCACCTGTAACCAAAAAGAATAAATAAAATAAAATGAAATACAAAAGTTCCCAATCCCCTCTAGCGAATCTACCTCACGATATGATAGTGATAATAATAATAGAATTTTTGTACCAATGGAGTCCATGTAAAAGTAAAAGCAATAATGAGAATGATGATGATAAAAAAAGTAAAACATGGAGGAAAATGCGTTACACAATCTTGTCTTCTCATTCTTTCCACATCAATCTAATCCTAAAATATATTTTACTTTTTCTATATATATAAAGAATCTGCCACCAAATATCTTAACTACACTTAAAAGTTTAAAAATGAAAAAAATTAATACCTTTAATTAAAAATTATAAAACATTTACTATTAAAAATCTTACTAAATGTTTTATTAAAATACTTGTTCAAAGAGAAAAGCTTTTATTTCAACTAATTAAAGTATTAAATTGTTCCTCAAATTAGTCAATCTCTAATAATTTGATCTAAACATCGTTATCTTACATCAAGAACCGTAAAAGAAATTACATGCTTTATGTTGTTGCATATTTATATTCACTACGACTCAATTTTTCATGCATGATGATCAGTCAATATTTGTTGCCTTCCATAGCTCCAAACAAAATAAAGACACACTATCATCTTCAACATTATTCCCACCAAGTGCTTTTATTAGAATATAAATGCGTAAATTACCCTCTATCATGCATTATTGTAACTTGCAAGATATGCAAATTGTATACACATGTACTGTACAAAATAATGACACTTTTAATCAATTGAACTCATAGTTAATGTTTGGACAAAAATAAGTTTCTGAAACACTCATTAAATACACTTTAACATTATGCAAGTATTTATCAAATTTTATTTTATACGACTATAAAAGTATAAATGTTATGATAAATTAATCAACCAGCCAGTAACGAAGCCAAAATATTGTAAGTTTGTAACTATGTCTATATGGGATAAAGTTTATATAACATGATAAATACATGTATTATTTAACTCATTTTTAATGTATATTTTATATTTTAATATGTATTTTATATAGATTGTTATTTTTTATATACAGTTAATATGGTTGTTGTTATGAATATATTTTGTTATTGAAAAATATGATTAATCTTTAAAATATCTAATTTATAAATTAAAATAGTAAAATAGTAATTGAAATAATAATTTAATTAAAAGTTTTATTTCTTTAGAGTTTATATTTAAAAAGATTAAACAATCTTTTTCTTGATAGTACAATCGAAAATTTTCACATTCTATATATATAACTAAACAATTATTTAGAATTTCACTTTGCAATATAATTGGAAAATGACTTTTATTAATATTCATAATTAGAAAAGTTCTTTCAATTAATGTAGTTGCTATGAGAAAATTAAAATTAATTTCAGAAGAAGATAAATAATACTCTTTCGAATCAATAAGAAAGAATATGTTTAAACTTGAGAATTGATTATTTTGACGAATATCTAATATAAAATTCTTAAATCGACTGTTAAGTACCGAAAATTAAGTAAAAAATTATTGTAGGGTCAAATTTAATAATTTAATGGGGACAAATAGTATTTTTGAATAAATATTACTATTATATACTACTAAAAAAATTTTTAAATTATAGTGGGGACACTTGTCCCCACAACTACATACTTAGAATCGTCCTGATGATAGGTGTACATCAAAATCAATCACTATTTGTTTAATTTATTTTCAATGTGCATGTATTTTGTATTTTAAAATATATTTTATACTAGTGACTAATTTTGGTGTATTTTTGTAAATTAATCAATTATAATTTAATTCAAATATAATATTTTAAATTTAAATAAAATATATAACAAGAATTATTTTATTATTAAATGTATATATAATTACTTATTATATGTGTGGATACCATAATTTTATTAATATCATATTAAAGTTTATGATAATAACTCAAAAATAAACTTGATATTTAATGAAAGATAATTTGTCCTTCAAAAAAGGTATGAAATAAATTGATTGCCATGGTCAAAGATCATTCCTCCATGGCGTCTTGGACATTCATTAACTCATTTACGGAACCAACAACCCTAAAGCATTGCATTTGCATGCTTTTCATCTCTCTATCTTATTTTGGCTTTAGTATATAACATCACATAAAAAGTGTAGATCGGATGTTTAACCCGAAATCGCTTGCGTATATAAAGTGCAAATAAAGGAAAAGGATCTAAAATAGGACGACAATGCTTTATTCATAATCACGTCTTGCTTGCCATAACATTTAAGGGTGCTTAAGTAACGTGTTGATCACTATTTGATATCATTTTTAGCGGTTATTTATTTTATTTTTAACGACAATAAAAATAGTTACTAATATATTTACTAGTAATTAGATATTAATCGTCTTATGCTTTGTCATTAGAGAATTTTAGCAATAATTATAACTTTTTGTGGTTATTTTCTCAACAATTTATATAGGTACTAAAAATAATTATAAGATTATAATATCATTCACTTTCAATTGTCATTGTTATTGTCACTAAAATCTTAAGTTATTTTTTAATTATATTATACTCATTTTATAAGAGATAACAACCTATCTTTTTGCTTTAAAAAATCTCAAATTATTTTTTAAGACAATTATTATTATTTGCACATAATATAAATATACTAAAATTAATTATTACAAAAAATATTTTATTAAACATAATATCAATAACAAATCTATATATCTTATCTAAGAAGTAAGTTTTAAAATGTAAAAAATTAAAATACTAAACATCCAAAAAAATATGTCTTGTGATTGCATGGCTACAATCAAATGTGATTGCATATAATATTTGAGTTCTAGGCACTAGTATTTACAATGATAATAAAATCTATCACAAAATTTCAGCCAAGAACAATGATAAAAAAGTATGTTGTTTTTACTCTTCAAGTTTTCTCATAAAGAAGTCTTTGATCCCAGTGTTATACATATGCAAGAAGTTTCTTATTATCAATATGTCAATAATGACCAAAGAAGATTCAAACCTGATTTCAAAGGCTAGTTGGTGCTGGTCCATCACCACTATTGACATCAGAAACCTAATAATAAATACAATGATGTTAAATAAAAAATTTATCTGCATAAAATTTTTTTCATTGACATCTTGAGGTATAGATGACCCTATGAAATAAATTTACATAAAACTTGTCTCATAAAATCTTGTTGATTTTTTTTGTCAACTTTATTTTTTTTTCATGTTTCTCCTTTAACACCTTAATTTCTTGTTCTAATTTTTGAGCAACTTCGTGAATTTACCAAAAGATGATTTATTATCCTACAATAACAAAAATATTGGACCAAGTTCTAAACCACGTATTAAGAATAAACATTTCATTTCCAGGCAACATTATCATTATTAGATTGTTTATTAGATACTTGGTCATTGTTCAACTTCTCTTCGATTAGTTCTCAATACAAGACCAATTTATTGATCCCTTGAAATCTGTTGTGGTTTATTCTTCAATAAAACATTTTTGGTATTGTATTGTTCAAATATATACTCTTTATGTCATATTTATAATTTTTTTTATTTTTTATTGATCTTTTTACAAATTCTTCTTCACATATTGAGATAGAAATCTTCTTCTACAAAACACTCAAACAATTTCTTATTGAATCATATTAAATTAAATTATAATCTATTAAGAGTAATAAATTTTGGAGGCCACTCAGATAAACACGCCTAAAACGTCTTTTTTTAAAGATGTCTTTACGTTGTGTTTTAATTGGTTTTGGTATAATTTATTCGGTGTTCCTCATCACATATTATTAAATTCCTCAAAAGATTTTCTTTCCAAAAATAATAAAAAACATTTAATTTGGACTAAAACAAAAAAGGTAATAGATTAACTATTAGATTTTTTTTTAAAAGATTATTTACATAAAAAATATATCACATTCATCAAAATATATATATATATATATATATATAAGCTCTTAAAAAATTTTATAAATAAAAAAATAATTAATTTTTATTCGTATAATATATAAAATAATTACTATATTATTATTATATTATAGATTAAAATTTACTAATTTAAATTTTGTTTTTATTTTTAATATAAGCATTAAAAATAAATAATTTTTTTATAACAAGATATATTGTAATAAAATATATATAATATTAATTAGTTTTTAAAAAATTCTGAAAAGATGGTTTTTTCTAATAAAGTGTTATTAAAAAATTAACATTATAAAAACTAATTTCAACCAATATGATATAATATGATATAATAGGTTATTAAATATATTTAATACAAAATACATTGAATATAAATTTTTATTGAGTTTAAATTTTAAATAATTTTTAATTAAATTTCGAATATTTTTATTTTAAAGAGTTAGAATATTTTAACATCATTTTTTTCGTATCTTTTTAATTGAGTCTTTGATTTTTTAAATTATAAACCTTATTTATAATTAAGAGTAATGTTTTAACACCACCAATTAGTCACACATATAAAAATACAAGAACAATTCTATTGTCATAATTATAATCTAACTTTATAAGCAATACAATACAATGAAACTATATATAAGTAATATAACTAAATTTTATCTACATCTATAGTCACATTTCATAAATAATATAATTAAATTATATTTATGTTTATAATTAAAATATGAATAAAAATACAAAAAAGTATCAGGATGGTTAATTTTTTTCATTCATAATTTTTTATTATTTTTGTTGTGAAAAATTTAATTATTTTAATAATTAATTATTTTTTAAAAAAAAGATAATTGAATAACACAAAAAAGTCTTATTAAGAGTAATTTATTTATATATGATTAAAAAATAATTGAATAATTATATACGGTAAAAAATTAATATTATTAAAAAAGAAAAATAAAATTTATTTTAAAATTAAAAATAAAGTTTATTTAAAAATAAAATTAAAAATCATGGTTTTTTTTCTTTTTTCCAAAATTTATCTACGAGTAATTCTATAAATATTTTATGATGAGTAAAAATATTAAACTCATACTAAAATTTATTCTAATAAAATTTATTTTTATTCTACTAAACGTTAAATAAATTATTGAAAAGAATTTTGTTTCCTCCATTAGAGAAGAATGATAAACTTCCATACTTCTATTATGTTATGGCAATAATTTGGCCTGTTATTTTTTAATGTACATAATAATAATAATAATAATAATAATAATAATAATAATAATAATAATAATAATAATAATAATAATAATAATAATAATAATAATAATACAAGTATATCACAGTAAAAAAGAAAGCACGTCACCAAATAATTTATCATCCGAATTATATATGAATCAAATTGATAATATGAGAGCTAACACTACAAAAATCGACAACAAAATTAGAGACTTACAAAACCTTTCTTAAGATCATAAAAAAAAAACGTTTATATTTGTGTAATATACAAAGCAATTATCATATTATTATTATTATTATTATTATTATTATTATTATATATATATATATATATATATATATATATATATATGAGCAAAAAAAATCCAACTGTATGTTTTAAAATAAATTTTTTTTTAATATTTGATTAAATGTTCTTGTATTTAGTACTTTTTTTTGCACTTCCTCTTAGTTAAAAATATAATCATTATAATTTTTTAGTTATTATTGCTAGGGGTGTTTACGGATGGGATATGGCTGAAATTTCGATCCAATTCGTACTAAACTCATTAGATCAAATTCGATATTCGTACTTTTTATGTTTGGATCAGATATCAAATATATTCATAAAATAAAAAATATAAAAAAATTTTATTTTTATAAAAAAAAGTCAATAATTTTTTTTGTTTACTTTTTTAAACATATTTACTTCTATCTGATTAGAGTGTGGATCCGATTCGATCCAATCCGATCATCTTACAGATCAGATCATATTCTCAAATTACAGATCAGATACGGATAAATACTGTGGATTTATATGGATATGATCTAATCTATGAATACCCCTAACTATTACTATAGGTTCATTGTTGCAAAAGAATGTTTCTTTTATTATAAACTATTATTAGATTTTAATTACCATTAAAACAACTGAATGGTCAACTTAATTACCATTATTATATCCATAGTTGTAAAAATCGAACTAGATCGGTTGGTTCGACCAAAAAACTAGTGAACCGGACTAGAACTGGAGAACTGGATTATAGTCCAGTTCGGTTTACTCTTTGGACCGTTTAAGGAATAAAATCGGTGTGAACTGGTAAGAACCGGTGGTGCAAACTGGTAAGAACCTTGGAGCAAAAGTAACCTCTACTTGCCACTTAGCCATTGCACTTCTAAGTACTATATTTAACAAATACTAATTATATAGTATACATAAATATCTAATTTAATTTAATTTTTATTTTTTCTATTTTTAAAATTAATTATATTTTAATTATATACCATTATTAATATAAATATAAATTTCACTAAAAATTTATTAATTTACTTGATCTATTTTATTGCTAGTATTGTGATTAAGGTTATTTGTTTTGATGTTAGTGTTAAAATCTACTGATATTATAGTTAGATGATAGGCTTTGTGAATTAATTATTTTTTTATTGTGTCAAAATAAGATCTATTGTAGTATTAAAATTTTATGGTTTTTTTTATATTAGTTATTTTTAGAAGTTGAGACTTGATTCTTCATAAAATGTTAGTGAAGATATGCATTTCAAATTTTAATTTTAAGTTTTTAACTATTTTATATTTTATATTTACGTGAGACCAGTTTTATCGGTTCAACCAGTGATTTATCAGTTGAACCAATAAACCAGTGAACCAGTAGCTTGATCGGTTCGATCACTGGTTCAGTTCTAACAATTATATTTCAATTTAATTTCAAAAATTTTGATTTACTCAATTTAATAGTTATGACTCACAGTTGGTTCCTAATCAAGCAACAACAAATTATGTCTCCCAATTGGTTCCTAATCAGTTCTAACAATTATGTCTCCCAACTTAATAGTTATGACTCACATTGGTTCCTAATCTTATTTTTGTCATTATCTCACAAAATCGTTAACGACATGCTGAAATGGACTAACGACTGCTACATTATACATTCTAGCGACTATTTGATGTGACAATTGAAATTTTTTTACCTTATTTTTTATTTTCAACTAAACACTTAAAACCCTAATATGAGTCACGGATACCTAAGTTAAAAAATCAAACTAAGTAAATTGAAACTTTAAAAATCAGATTAAAGCTCGAATATAACTTCAAAACAGAACTTTAACTTATGTAGTGATTAATTTAAATGAAAATCAAATAAATCAAAATTCAATATAATTTTTATCAATGTTTTTAAATTCAAAATTTCTATACCAAAATTAACTAGGATTTTTCTTTAAATTAAAAATTTAATAAAATAGTGACTTTAATTATCTTAACCAATGTCCTAATTAATTGCTTTTATGTCTTAAAAAAACCGTATATGAAAAAAAAATAATTAATTTGTCTACTTTAATAAATAGTTATTTTACTAAAATGAGAAACTATTTTTTTAAAATTTTTAAGAACTAATTAATATTATATATATTTTGTTACACTACATTTAATTATAAAAATTTTATTTATTTCTAATACTTATATTAAAAATAAAAAAAATTTAAATTAGTGAATCTTAATCTATAATATAATAATAATATAGTAATTATTTTATATATTGTACGAATATAAATTAATTATTTTTTTATTTATAAAAATTTTTAAACGCTTGAGCTTGTTTTATATATATATATATATATATATTTATGAATGTGATATATTTTTTATGTAAATAATCTTTTAAAAAAATCTAATAGTTAATATATTACTTTTTTTGTTTTAGTCCAAATTAAATATTTTTTAGTGTTTTTGGAAAGAAAATCTTTTGAGGAATTTAATAATATGTGATGAGAAACACCGAATAAATTATACAAAAACCAATTAAAACACAATATAAAAACATCTTTAAAAAAAGACGTTTTAGGCGTGTTTATCTGAGTGGCCTCCATAAATTTTTACTCTCATAATTTCAGCCATTTATTTTTCTTCTCTTTACCATAACATCTCCCGTTATCTATATTTAAGGATATTATTGAAAGAATTCTAATTAAAATACTAAAAAAATTAGCAAATTTTCTGCCCTTTTTTATAGGTTAGTTGCTGTTATTAAATTGTCTTTTCACCATGTATGTTTTAAATATTTTTCAATAAGGTAGGTCCGTCAACCCCCTTTTTTTTTTTTGGGTAATTTAACAAAAAATACAACTTTTCAGCAGAAGAAAATCTAAAAATATAATAATATTAGAATTAGAACTATAATAGTATCACCTAATATAATAATATTAAAAATCTGAATCTGCATAAAATAATATAAAAGTCCAATCCACAAAAATAATATTGAAAATGCAAATAGTTTGACACAGGAGAGAAGTACAATAACAATACATGCATCTAGGGGAAGGAAAAATCCTTATATTTTCTTCCATTGAAGCACCTCCTAAATTAATTAAACTCCCCAAAACAAATAATTTTCAAAATTGTCACTTTTTTTATTGCTCGTTATCATTTAACTTATTCGTTAAGCAAAATTTAAAAATTTTGCTACAAGAAAAACGATGAGTATTGTCGAAAAAATAAATATTTATTGTCGAAAGGAATCGAATGTATAAATCTCGTCGATAATCGATTACTGTCAGAATTTTTCATCCAATAGTAACCATCAAATTTTTTCATCCGACGATAATTACTGTCGGACTTTGTAATGGATTACCGACTTAAAAAACCATCTGGTTACCAGTGGATATTACCAGCGGTAATGTTGGTGCCACAATATTTTATTTTTGGTACTATTACTGTCTGATTAATCTCTTGGTAAATTTGACGGTAATTAATGTCAATTTTTTAAAAAAAATATTGTGACACAAATTTTTTTTATTTTTAATTTTAATTTTTTATTTAAATTTATTTTTCACACAATTAGTGATCAATTTATAAATAATAGAAACCAATTATGTAATATTAGATATCAAATGTTCAAATAAATTAAAAGTCAAATAAATACAATAAAATAGTAAAACAAAGCCTTAATCACTAAAGATCTTGGTAGTTGTCGTCGTCGTTCCCGTGGTCCTGCTGATGTGGCGGAGACGGCGGTGATGTCTGTGTCCCACCAGCAGCATTGCTGCCACTAGCAGGGATGATGCCAGCGGCGTGCATCGATCTGAGCCTGGTTCACCTCCATTTGAGCCTCCATCCGTTGAAGCCACTCCAACTGCTCCCTTTACTCCAGCCAGAGCTCATCTCTATCTGTCACGCGTGTGAGAATCTCCTGATACCTCTTCCGAGTCTCAGTCAACTCCTAAGCCTATTCATAATGGCTGTGGGTGAGCTCCTGCACCTGTAGCCTCAAATAAATGCCCTCTTCGGGATCGACGGCTCGATTGGTGGTAGGGACGGACGATGGCTGGTGCGCGAAATTGAACTCGCACAACTTCATCGCCAAGTGCACCGGGTCGTCCAAGTAATACCTCAGGTGAGTAAGGGGTCGATCCCACGAGGATTGTTGGATTGAGCAATCAATGGTTATCCTGCAGATATTAGTCAGGCGAATAGAAAAGGAGTTGTTGTTGTTGAGTGCGCATAGAAGAGAAAATAAAAAAAAAACTAGTAAAGAATTGATGTAAAAACGATAATGATAAAACAGTTAAGACTTTAGATATGCTTTATCTTTCTGGATTGATACTTCTTACAGACTACTTCAACAATGAATGATTTGTTCTATGGCAAAGCTGTAAGTGATTAACTCATGTCCTCTAATCAAATTAATATCCCCCGATCCATATCAAATGCCGTTGTCAATGGTCATTCAATATGAAAGAGGATGAAGCCCATGCAATTCACTCTCCTTTGTTGATCCTTCTTAAAATGCCACAGACAAGGTCAGATCTTCCGGATCGATGAAGCTCAATGATTCTAGCCTTAGCGCCACAAGAACCTCATCACCCATAACTAATTGGATTATATGTCACATATCCTCAATTAGCCCAGATGAGTTATTGGTTCAGGTGATGTATTTTCAAGCTTTAGCTCAAGTGAACTTTTCCCAATATCACAAGAACTCATGTAGAGAAGGGACATACCCAGTCTTAATTGGATGAAGAATGACAATACATCATAGAATGGAATCAAACATATATTGAAATAGAAAAAGTAATATTACTAATTCATAGAAATCAGCAGAGCTTCTAACCTTAACCTAGGAGGATTAGTTGTTCATAATTTACAGAGAAAACTTAGATTTAAAGTATGATACAAGTTGATTCATAAACCCAAGTGATCTCCTCCTTATATAGAAGATGCTAACCCTAAAATATGTTAATTTAAAATTGAAAGGTACAAAGATAAGACTAGATAAGCTAAGGAGTGCTAAAATCCACTTTGGGCCCACTTTGGTCTTGTTCTTGTCCAAGCCTGGCGTTCAACTTGGAGGATGGGTGTTGAGCACCAGTTGAGGGGGTAAACGTACTGTCTTCTGGTCCCTGGCTGGCGTTGAATGCCAGCCTTAGGCGTCCAACGCTGGGCTTGGTCCTTCTTGGGCGTTGAACTCCAGATACGGGCGTTCAACGCCACTTTTGGGCATGGTTCTGGAAGAGAAGTATAGACTATTATATATTGTTGGAAAGCTCTGGAAGTTAGCTTTCCAACGCCATTGAGAACGCATCAATTGGACCTTTGTAACTCAAAATAAGCTTTTTTTAGAATAAACAGAGGTCAGGATTTGACAGCATCTGCTATCATTTCTTTGTCTCTGAACAAGGCTTTTGCCAAACTCGCCAATTTTGCCCAAAAATTCCATAAAATCATAGAAAAAATATAAAAACTCAAAGTAGCATCCAAATATGAATTTTTGCACTAAAAGATACTAAACTTAATGAAAATTAATAAAATCTAACTAAAAACACTATGAAAATGCTATGAAAAAACGTATAAAATATCCACTTATCACAACACCAAACTTAAACTGTTGGTTGTCCTCAAGCAACCAAAAACAAGTTAGGACTTAAGAAGAGAAAAATACATAAGGTCATAGAGTTGTCAATGAAGTTCAGTTCTAATTACTGAATGAGGCTATGAACACTTTATTTCTGAATAGTTTTGGCATCTCACTTTCCATTGAAGCTCAGAAATATTGAAATCCCTTGGAACTAGAATCCGGATGATATTATTGGTTCTCTTCTTTTAGTTTTTCTTGATTCTTGAACACAGCTTCTTTTTGGTACTTTGCACCTTTGAGCCTAGCCGTGACTCTAAGCGTTTTGTTTTCAAGTATTACCACCGGATACATAAACGCCACAAGCACTTAATTGGGGGAACCCTTTTGATTCGAATTTAGCTTTGCTTAAATTCCCAGACAGTGGTGCTTAGAGTTCTTAAGCGTTCTCAAAGCTTTGGATCACGACTTTAACTGCTCAGTCCCAAACTTTTTACTTGACACCTTCACACCACAAGCATATAGTTAGGGATAGCAACTCATTTAAGCTTTTTAGGCCAATTTTGACCCTCCTAACCATTGATACTCAAAGCCTTCGATCCTTTTTTCTTTTCTTTTTAGCTTTCTTTTTCTTTTCTTTTTCTTTTTCTTTTGGCTGTTTCTTTTGCTTCAAGAATCAATATTTTTTATTTTTCAGAGAATCAATAATACTTCTCTAAATTCACTGTTCTTCAAGAGTCAATATGCTCAACTTCAATATCAATTATGCACAGTTAATTCATACATTCAAAAAATAAAGATAAGGCCACCACATCTTAAGTAATTGGAATAACTCATTATACAACTCGAAACTTTGTGCATTCTACTATTTTCTTTTCAATAAATTTTTCTTTTAAGAATTGATGAGGGATACATAGGATATCTTATAACAAAACACAGAAACAAAAATGAAACTAAAAAGAAAGAAATACTGAATGTGATCATGCACTAAAAGTGAAAACAAATAAAATAAGGTACAAAGAAAACAGAAGTAACATAGATAAAGGGAGAATGAAATGTGACCACCTCAATGACGGTGGCTACTGCTCCCTTCGGTGAATCCTTTGGAGCGTTTAAGCTCCTCAATATGTCTCACCCCTGTCTCAGCTGCTCCTCCCTCATGATCCTCTGATCCTCCCTTATTTGATGGAGGATAACAGAATGATCTTGATGCTCTATCCTCAGCTGATCCACAGATGAAGTCAGCTCCCCTAGAGATGTGTTCAGTTAGTCCCAATAGTCACAGAGAGGGAAGTACATTCCCTGAGGCATCTCCAGAATCTCTGGTGGAGGTGGCTGAATAGGCTCGTGCTGTGATCCATGTGCAGGCTCCCTGAAGTTTTCCATCCTCCTCTTTGTGATGGGTTTGTCCTTCTCAATGGGGGTGTCTCCTACTATGCCAACTCCAACTGCATGGCATAGAAGATAGATGAGGTGCGGGAATGTTAGCCTTGCTTAGGTAGAGGCCTTTTCTGCAATCTTGTAAATCTTTTGAGGAATTACCTCGTGTGCCTCCACCTCATTTCCGAGCATGATGCAATGGATCATTATTGCTCGGTCAATGGTAACCTCTAATCGATTACTTGTAGGGATGATGGAGCGTTGGATAAGCTCCAACCATCCTCTAGCCACAGGCTTGAGGTCAAGCCTACCTAGTTGGTAGGGCTTGCCTTATGCGTCCCTCCTTCATTAAGCTCCTTCCACACAGATGTCCATGAGCACTTGCTCCAACCTTTGGTCAGAGTTGACCCTTCGGGTGTAAGAGTGTAGGTCACCTTGCATCCGAGGTAACCGCAGCACCATTCTCACACTTTTCGGGCTAAAGTCTATGATCTGCTGTCGGACCATGGTACGCCAGTTTTTAGGCACTGAGTTCACACTAGTGTCATGCTTTTTGGTGATCCAAGCATTAGTATAGAATTTTTACACCATTAATGTTCCAACTGCTGAAATTGGATTGACCAGAACTTCCCAATCTCTTTTCCAAACTTCTTGTTGGATCCCTGGGTATTCATTTTTCTCGAGCCTAAAAGGAACCTTGGGAATCACCTTTTTATGCCTCACCACGGCATAAAAGTGATCTTGATGAGTTTTGGTGAGGAATCTCCATATTTCCCGAGGTTCGGAGGCAGAAGCAGGGGTTTTTCTTTTCTCTTCCTTGAGGATTCTCCCGTTTTTGGTGCTATGGAGAAATAGGAAGCAAAAAACGGAGCTTTTTCAACACCAAACTTAAGAACTTTACTCATCCTCGAGTAAATATAAACAAAATAAAAGGAAAATAGTAGAAGAAAGAAGAAAAAAATAGAGGAGAAAGAGAAAGAGACTTCGGCCTAGGGGTATGAAGAAGGAAGAAAGGGAGTGTATGAAGAGTGATATGAAGAAAGGGAAGAGGATTGTGAAGGTGTGAGTATGAATGAAGGAATGAAGGGGTATTTATAGGGGTGGAAGGGGTGGGGTTTCGGTCATATGGGAAGGAAAGTTTGAATTTGAAGTGGGTGGGGGTTGGTGGGAAAAGAAGTGATGGGATTTATGAAGGGTTTTGGGAAGAGAAAAAGGTGATGGTGATTTGATAAGTGTCTATTGAGAAGAGAAAAAGTAGGGTGTGGGTTTCAAGGATGAAAAAGTAGGAAAGAGAAGAAAAGGCGGGGTAGGTGGGGGTTTGGTGGGACCCATTGGTTGTTGAAGCTTCCAAATTGGAATGACCCTGCCCCTGCCTAGGCGTTGAATGCCAATTTTGGGCGTTGAACGCCAGGTAGGAATACTTTTTTTTTAGTTTGGTGGGGTGTTCAACACCAGGTTTGGGCGTTGAATGCCCAAAGGGGACCAAGGAAATGGTCCATAGCTACTCCTGTAAGGCTTTGAACGCCAATGAGAGTTCCTGTATGGGCGTTGAACGCCCAGCTTCCTCCCCTTTTGGCGCTGGGCGCTAGTTTTGGCGTTCAACGCCAGCAAGGGGCTCTCTCCAGGGTGTTCTGTTTTTATCTTAAGCATTTTTGCTCTATTCTAGGTGCTACATGATGAATGGATTTTTGACGGTTTAGAAATTCACAATTGAAATCTCGTTGTAAAGTATAGCTTCTAAACCAACAATAATCCTTTCATACAAAAATTTGTTTGTCACAAGTAACAAACCCCTAAATTCTATAAACCGAAGTATTTAAACCTCGGGTCGTTCTCCCTAGGAATTACAATGAAGTGTCTTGTTATTGGTTATGGATTGTATTTTGGGGTTTTGGGATAAGAGACATGAAATGTAAATGACAATGAAAATAAACTAACAACAAAAAGCACTTGGCAAGGTTGTGAGAATTAGAAGTCCTATCCTAGTTATCCTCCTCAATTGTGACCACAATTGTCCATTGCTACCACTTAGTTAACCTCTAATAATGGAGGAAAGTCAAGTGGATGAATCAACTTGATTCCACAAGTCCTAGCCAACTCCCAAGGGAAAGACTAGCTTTAGTGGTATCTAAATCAATTAGCAACTTCTAATTATCAATCAACAAAGACATTAGATAACTCAAGCGTCACTAATTACTCTACCATAGCCAAGAGGAACAAAATCTATACTAAAACCCAACCAAGCATTTCATCAAACACTTGGAAGGCATAAAAGAAAAGCAAAGTAAATTGATAACAAAAATAGAATCTAACAACAATTATGGCAAGGAATTAACAACAAGAATCAAAAGGAATACAATTATTATGAATTACCTCTAATTGAATTGAAAGAAAATAGAAGGAGCAAAAGTAGATCTACAACAAAACATAAGAACAACATAAAGGAAATTACAACAAAGGAATAGAAGAAGATTGAATGTAGCAACAAAGAATTGAGAGATAGAAGTGGAAGAAAGCAAGGATTAAAACCTAGATCTAAAAACTAAACCTAATTCTAGAGAGAAGAGAGAGCTTCTCTCTCTAGAAACTAACTCTCACTACTAAACTAAGCTAAAACTAAACTAATGGTAACTAACTTCTAAAGTATGAAAAGTATGAAAAGTCCCTCCATTCCCCCTTCAATCCTTGGCTTAAATAGCATCAGAAATGAGTTGGATTGGGCCCACAAGGCTTTAGAATTCGCTGGCCACGTTTTGTTTTAAGTGAACCAGGTGGCAGCAACGGCGCGTGCGCGTACTTTGCGCGTGCGCGCCACCATACGTGTAGCAACTATGGAAAATCTTATATCGTTTCGAAGCCCCGGGTGTTAGCTTTCCAACCCAACTGGAACCGCATCATTTGGACCTCTGTAGCTCAAGTTATGGTCGATTAAGTGCGAAGAGGTCGGCTTGACAGCTTTCCGGTTCTTCCATTTCTTCATGAGTTCTCCAACTTTTCATGCTTTCTTTCTTCATTCCCTTGATCCAATCTTTGCCTTCTAAACCTTAAATCACTTAACAAACATATTAAGGCATCTAATAGAATCAAGGTGAATTAAATTTAGCTATTTTGAGTCCTAAAAAGCATGTTTTCACATTCAAGCACAATTAAAGGAGAATATACAAAACCATGCTATTTCTTGAATAAATATGGGTAAAAGGTGATAAAATCCCCAAAAATCAATACAAAACAAACCGTCAAATTGGGGTTTGTCAACCTCCCCACACTTAAACCAAGCATGTCCTCATGCTTAAACCAAGAATGAAGTAAGGGTATGGCATTTATTCAATGGAAACTAACTAGATGCAATCTACCTATATGCAACTATCTAAATGAATGCAAGTGCTTGGTCAAAATAAATCAATTCCCAAGAAACATATATGCACAAGGGTTAAGGACTAGCAAGTCTAATCCACAATTGAATTGAGTTATTAAATATTTCTACAAACTTGCATGAAGAATGATGATCATAGGTGAAAACATGTAATTGAGCATCAAACCCTCACCGTATGTGTTTGCATTCTATTCGCTCAAGTGTTTAGGGTTGATTCACTCAATTCTCCTCTATTTCATGCTTTCCAAGATTTGTTTTTCTTCTAACAATCAACATTTATTTCATGCATGCATACAAGTATCATGAGGTCTTTTCATTGGTTGTAATGGGGCTAGGGTCAAGGTAGGATGCATATTTGGTCAAGTGAGCTTGAAATTTGAATCTTTGATAAGCTTAAACTTCCCACCTAACCTATGACATCCTATACAATTAAGTTCTAACCTAACTACCCATTTTCTCACTTTTTCACATACTCATGCATTTTCTTTTCATTTCACAACTCATATGCATTGATCTTATTGAGCTTCACTTTGGGGCATTTTGTCCCCTTTTTATTTCTTTCTTTTTCGTTTTCTTTCTTTTTCCATTTTTTTCTATACTTTTCATATATTTTTTTTTGTTTTTCTCATTTTTTCTTTCTTTCAAACTATATACAAGAGTACCAATGCATAAGGTCTATACATTTAAGGTCTATACATTTAATCAATACATGAGCATGTACCCAATTCCCAATATTTACAATAATAATACAAAACTACCCTTTTATTCACCCAATGTCCCAAGGTTCCCACACTTGAATGATACACACACTCTAGCCTAAGCTAATCAAAGATCCAAATAAAGGACATTCATTGTTTTTTCGCTTTAAGGCTTGTAATGTGCTAAAATAAGAATAAGTGTGTTAAGCGTAGGCTCAAATTTGGCTAACAAAGGAAGATAAAAGGTAGGTTATTTGGGTAAGTGAGCTAAATGAAATGATGGCCTCAATCACATAAATGCATGAATACACAAAATAATGGACATAAAGAATCAAACAAATCAAAGATTACAATCATAGAAAGAGAATAATGCACACAAGAAGGAAAAATAAGTGGTTATAAGATGTAACCACACCGTTAGGCTCAAATCTCACAAGCTTGTGTTCTTAGCTCATAAATCATGTTCCACAAAATATATAATTCAAGCAAGTTCTATGAAAAGTTTTCCACTCAAATCAATTGGTGCCCTATAGATAGAAATCCTTGGAAAATTTCATTATTTTGACTAAGCTTATTGTGTATATATATGCAAAAATAAGAAACTGCAACAAAAATCCAGAAAACCTAAAATGAAATGCAAAAGTGTTGGGATTAGAAATTTGTCACCCGAAATCGCCGACCGGTCAGACGACCTCCCCACACTTAAAAGTTTGCACCGTCCTCGGTGCACTCAAAGATGAGCAAGGGGGTACGGCGACTCTCCGGATTGCTATGTGTTCTTTCTTCCGCTTCCATGGTTCCTTGTGGTGCATTCATTATGAAAAACAAAAATATAACACCATAAGATGAGAAGATATAAAAGCAAGGAAGCATACATTGTTGGGATGAGGTAAATCACTAGAATGAGGTGAGTGAATTAGTGTGACATTAAGAAATATTAGGTGTGTGAATTCTAAATTGCGCGGTTTAGAACACACATTAGCATAAAAGCTATGTCACAAAAGAAGCATGCACTTCACTTATCCTAGTGTGCTTGAGATGCTTTAAGTGAACTTGTAAGGTAAGACAAGCATTAGAGAAGCATGAAAGCATTCAAGTCAAACATATGGATGGATATAATCATGAAATACAATGCATTAAGGTAAATGCACAACATCATCCATCAAGAGGTTGCCTAATCAAAGAATACGGTCCAAATCACATGGTGGCTAGCTACAACATGCAATTCAAAAGAGTTATAAGCTCGAAGACAATTCTCATCACTTGGTATTTTTCAAAAGGTAAGCATGAAGAACTCAAAACCAAGTAACAAAATATAACCTCAATCATAGAATCTAACAAAGATTATCTAAAAACATTCATGCTAAAATAGCATTTAGGCAATAAAGGATATAGCAATGTATAGTAAACAAAGTCAATACTCCAACACTTATGATGAAAAGAGAGAAAATAAAATGAAAACTAAACCAAAACTAACTAATCAACTAACTAACTAACTAATTTTTTTAACTAAAATAAATGGTTGTCAATGGTGTTTGGAAGTGTTGGATGAGGGGTAGGAGGAGGGAAGAAGAAAGGAAAAAGGGAGAAATGGAAGGAGGAGAAGAAAAGAAATGGATGGAAGAAAGGGCATCCACGCGCACGCACGCATGGCGCGCGCGCGTCGTTGGCTTATTTCGAGAGTGGCGCGTACGCGTCATGTGCGCGTGTGCGCAAGTGGGGTTTGTGCCAGAGGCACAACGTTGGCGCGGCGCAGGCACAACTCTCTGGAAAATGTATGGAGGTTAGAACTTCTCAATCCGCGCGTACGCACGCATGGCGCGCGCGCGTGGATGGTCGAAAATGCTGGAAGTGCGCGTACGCGCCATGTACGCGTACGCGTGGATGGTGCTCTGTTTTTCAAAAATTTTTTTCTATGTTTTTGCACCAATCCAAGCATTCCAAACCTCCAAACAGCTACCAAAACACCATAAAACCTTATTTAACATACTTAAACTACCAAACATACTCAACTAACTAAACAAAACATGAAATTAAGCTAATTCTACCAATATATACAAAAGAGAAAATGAAAGGATTTTACCATGGTGGGTTGTCTCCCACCTAGCACTTTTGTTTATTGTCCTTAAGTTGGACTTATGGGGAGCTCCTAATCAAGGTGGCTTGTGCTTGTATTCATCTTGGAACTCCCACCAATGCTTGGTTCTCCATTGTGCCCCAAGATTCTTCATGGATTGAGCCAAGTCTTGATGGAGTTCTTCACAAGCTTGGGGCTCCCAAAGTTGATCCTCTTCTTGTAATCCGGGATCCCACACTTTGTTTTCACACCCGTCTTGAGGTTGATCATCATTATTAGTCCAACCGGGTGGTGAGTAAGGTGAATTCTCTATATAGTGGCCAACAATCCTCCTAGACCCATCTATTTGAGCACTACTCCAACCTTTATATCTCATGTTTGATGCATCAACCATAATGAGCCTTGATTTGCAACGCCAACCACAAAATCTTTTTCGTTTACGCTTCATCCTACAAAGCTCCCTAAGTTGGCCATCCGTTTCAAGCAAACCATATTCAAGTGGGATAATAAAGCTAATAGAAATAAATTTCACCCACTCAAATGAAGGAGTAGATGGCAACCTAGGCAAAGACAACTCCAAGAGTTTTGATAAAGCGTATTCAATTCCCATCCTCCTTTTTCTAAGGATTTCCACCTCTTCACAAGACTTCTCAATTATAATCCTTTGTTCAACAATTTTATATAAACCTTTTCTCCTACTCAAGTCATAAATGGGAGGGTAAGAAAAATTTACCTCCACATTGCTTTCCATCTTGTTGGGAGAAGGTTCTTCATGCTCAAAGGATTCTTCACCACTAAGGTTTGATGCTTGATCTTCATCACCAAGGGAACTCACTTCTTGCTCTATCCCATCCAAATCTTCATATGGAATATGTCTTGAAAGGTGTGCACTTTCCTTCCTAGCATCAATTTCAATCATCTTGGAGGGGTTTTCTTCAATTCTAGATTCCCATGGAGGCTCCGCATCTCCTAAGTCTTCAACCAATTCTTCCCTTTCTTCAATAATCATAGCTTTCTCCAATTGTTCCAATACAAAGCAACTTCCCTCGTTCTCCACCAATCTCTCCTTCATGTTATGCTCTTCATTTGTTTCTCCACATGTAGCCATGGGAGTCCCTTGAGTGTTCAAGCATTGGGATGCTAACCGGTTTACCACCTCATCCAAGGCGGTCATGAATTGTTGCACATCCCTTGTCATCTCCTCTTGTCCTTGAAGAAGAACACCGAGGGTTTCATCCATTGAGGATTGGGGTGGATAAGAGGGTTCATTGTCTTGGAGAAAGGGTTCATTATAGGAAGGTGGTTCTTCTTGGTAAGGTGGTGGTGTATATTGAGGTGGTTCTTGGGAGTAGTAATCTTGGAATTGTGGTTCCATGTATGGCTCATATGGTTCAAAAGGAGGTTGGTATGGTGGGTAAGGATCATGGTCATATGGAGGTGTTTGTTGAAAATAGGCTTGTGAGTGTGGTTGAGACTCATGTTGAGGATATGACTCATAGGCATATGGTGGTGGTTCTTGAAAGTCACAAGGAGATTCACCATAGCCATTGGATTGGTATGCATCATAGAATGGCTCTTCTTCATAGTGCATTGGTGGAGGTTGTTGCCATGGGGATTGATCATATGCATATGGCTCCTCCTACCTTTGGTTGTCCCATCCTTGATACACATCTTCACTGTAGCTCCCATCACCTACAACATAGTTGTAATCACACTCATAGCCAAAATGAGAATTCATGGTGAAAAGATAAAATAAAAACAAAAGCTAATAGAAAACAAAAGAAACAAAATTCTACAACTAGCAAATAAAGCAAAAAGCAAGATATTCACACTATTCACATATGTACAATAACCAATAACATAACACCATTGCAAATCCCCGGCAACGGCGCCATTTTGATGAATGGATTTTTGACGGTTTAGAAATTCACAATTGAAATCTCGTTGTAAAGTATAGCTTCTAAACCAACAATAATCCTTTCATACAAAAATTTGTTTGTCACAAGTAACAAACCCCTAAATTCTATAAACCGAAGTATTTAAACCTCGGGTCGTTCTCCCTAGGAATTACAATGAAGTGTCTTGTTATTGGTTATGGATTGTATTTTGGGGTTTTGGGATAAGAGACATGAAATGTAAATGACAATGAAAATAAACTAACAACAAAAAGCACTTGGCAAGGTTGTGAGAATTAGAAGTCCTATCCTAGTTATCCTCCTCAATTGTGACCACAATTGTCCATTGCTACCACTTAGTTAACCTCTAATAATGGAGGAAAGTCAAGTGGATGAATCAACTTGATTCCACAAGTCCTAGCCAACTCCCAAGGGAAAGACTAGCTTTAGTGGTATCTAAATCAATTAGCAACTTCTAATTATCAATCAACAAAGACATTAGATAACTCAAGCGTCACTAATTACTCTACCATAGCCAAGAGGAACAAAATCTATACTAAAACCCAACCAAGCATTTCATCAAACACTTGGAAGGCATAAAAGAAAAGCAAAGTAAATTGATAACAAAAATAGAATCTAACAACAATTATGGCAAGGAATTAACAACAAGAATCAAAAGGAATACAATTATTATGAATTACCTCTAATTGAATTGAAAGAAAATAGAAGGAGCAAAAGTAGATCTACAACAAAACATAAGAACAACATAAAGGAAATTACAACAAAGGAATAGAAGAAGATTGAATGTAGCAACAAAGAATTGAGAGATAGAAGTGGAAGAAAGCAAGGATTAAAACCTAGATCTAAAAACTAAACCTAATTCTAGAGAGAAGAGAGAGCTTCTCTCTCTAGAAACTAACTCTCACTACTAAACTAAGCTAAAACTAAACTAATGGTAACTAACTTCTAAAGTATGAAAAGTATGAAAAGTCCCTCCATTCCCCCTTCAATCCTTGGCTTAAATAGCATCAGAAATGAGTTGGATTGGGCCCACAAGGCTTTAGAATTCGCTGGCCACGTTTTGTTTTAAGTGAACCAGGTGGCAGCAACGGCGCGTGCGCGTACTTTGCGCGTGCGCGCCACCATACGTGTAGCAACTATGGAAAATCTTATATCGTTTCGAAGCCCCGGGTGTTAGCTTTCCAACCCAACTGAAACCGCATCATTTGGACCTCTGTAGCTCAAGTTATGGTCGATTAAGTGCGAAGAGGTCGGCTTGACAGCTTTCCGGTTCTTCCATTTCTTCATGAGTTCTCCAACTTTTCATGCTTTCTTTCTTCATTCCCTTGATCCAATCTTTGCCTTCTAAACCTTAAATCACTTAACAAACATATCAAGGCATCTAATAGAATCAAGGTGAATTAAATTTAGCTATTTTGAGTCCTAAAAAGCATGTTTTCACATTCAAGCACAATTAAAGGAGAATATACAAAACCATGCTATTTCTTGAATAAATATGGGTAAAAGGTGATAAAATCCCCAAAAATCAATACAAAACAAACCGTCAAATTGGGTTTTGTCACTACACATTATCACTTTATATCTGCCTGACTGAGATTTACAAGGTGACCATAGTTTGCTTCACACCAACAATCTCCGTGGGATTCGACCCTTACTCACGTAAGGTATTACTTGGACGACCCAGTGCACTTGCTGGTTAGTTGTATCGAAGTTGTGACAAATAATGAATGTGTAATCATGATTACGCGTACCAAGTTGCTCACATGCCAGGAATAGTTCGAGCCTGGACATCACAAGTTCGAGCCTGGAAGACTAAGTGTTGCACAGTAGTACCTACTTTATCTGAAGGAGAGTGAGGGTTTGGGATCTTAAACAGAATATGATCCTCATGCAACCTCAGGACTAGCTCTCCTATTTTCACATCAGTCAAGGCCTTCGCAGTGGCTAGAAAAGACCTTCCAAGGATGATGGAGTCGTCTCTGTCCTCCCCAGTGTCTAGTATCATGCAGTCCGCTGGGAGGTAAAGGTTCTCAACCTTTACAAGGACGTTTTCCACCATGCCATATGCCCATTTTAGGGACTTGTCTGTCATCTCTAGTGAGATCTTGGCAGGTTGCACCTCTTGAATTCCCAGCTTCCTCATCATAGAGAGAGGCATAAGGTTAATGCTAGAGCCAAGGTCGCATAATGCCTTCTCAAAAGTGATGGTCCCTATAGTGTAGGGAATAAGGAAGCTTCTGAGGTCTGGTAGCTTCTGAGGTAGCTTTTTCTGAACTAAGGCACTGTAATCCTTGGTCAGTACCACAGTCTCATCTTCCCTTAAGGCCTTCTTGTCAGAAATTAAACTTCTTAGACATGCCATAGAAGGGGGATTCTTTTCCAACACCTTTGCAAAAGAGATGTTGACTTGCAGCTTCCTGAGGACTGCTAAAAACTGGGCAAGTTCCTCATCCTCAGGATCCTGTTGCACGTTTGGAGATGGTTGGTCTTCAGGCTCCTCCAACTTCATGGGGACGTTCATGGTGACACTTTCAGTCTCCTCCTGAGCCTTGATCTCCTTCAGTTCCTCAGTAGCAGGCTCCTCCTTGGGTTCGGCCTCAGCTCCCATAGTGAGGGCCTTGCACTCTTCCTTTGAATTCACCTCAGTGTTGCTTGGAAGAGTGTTGGAGAGGATCTCTGGGTCCTTTTGCTTAGCAGACCTACCTGTATCTCTAAATTCTGAATGAATGACCTAGTTTCTGCCATAAAACTATGAGTGGTCTTGGAGAGGTTAGAGACTATAATAGCCAGGTCAGAGAGGCTTTGTGTGGGAGTTCATCTGCTGCTGAGAGGATTAGAATGGTCTGTTGTTGAACCTGTTCTGGTTCATTCCACCCTGATTGTTGTTGAAGCCTTGTTGAGGCTTCTGCTGATCTCTCCACCCGAAGTTGGGGTGGTTCCTCCATCCCTGATTGAAAATATTTGAATAGGGATTGTTGTTGGAGTTTCTGGAGGAGTTTTCCATGTAGTTCACCTCCTCCATTGTGATCCAGGCATTGTCACTAGTGTCTACTTCATACGCTGTCTCTGGGGAGTACGCAGCTGAGCTCTGTGCACCACTCAAGTGCTAAGAAATCATATTGATTTGCTGGAACATGAGCTTGTTCTGGGCCAAGATGGCATCCAGTGTGTCCACTTTCATGACTCCTCTCTTCTAAGCTGTCCCATTATTCACAGGGTTTCTCTCAGAAATGTACATGTATTGGTTGTTGGCAACTATATCAATAAGGTCCTGCGCCTCCTCAGGCATCTTTTTCATGTGGAGTGAGCCACCCGCAGAGTGGTCCAATGCCATCTTGGACATCTCAGAGAGGCCATCATAGAAGATCTCTAACATGGTCCACTCTGAGATCATGTCAGGAGGGCATCTTCTGATTAGCTGCTTGTACCTCTTCCAAGCTTCATAGAAGGACTCTCCCTCTTTTTGTCTGAAAGTCTGGACTTCCACCCTAAGCTTACTCAGCTTCTGAGGTGGAAAGAACTTGGTCAAAAATCCATTGACCACCTTCTTCCAAGTGTCCAGGCTCTCCTTAGGCTGAGAATCCAGCCATAGTCTAGCTTTGTCCCTTACAGAAAAAGGAAAGAACATGAGCTTGTAGACCTTTAGATCTACTCCATTAGTCTTAACAATGTCACAGATCTGCAGAAAATCAGAGATGAATTTATTGGGGTCCTCCTACGAGAGTCCATAAAACTGGCAATTCTGTTGCACTAGAGTGACCAGTTGAGGATTAAGCTCAAAGTTGTTTTCACCAATGATAGGTATGGAGATGCTGCGCCCATAGAAGTCAGAGTTGGGTGCAGTATAAGATCCAAGGACCTTTTTTGCGTCTCCTCCAGCTTCTGGATTAGCTGCCATTATTGTATCTGCAGCTTCTTGCTCAAGAGCTTCCGTGAGATTCCCTCTGGCTCTGCTAGCTTGAGCTTGCTGCAAACGTCTTCTTAAGAGTCTCTCAGGTTCAGGATCAGAATCAATAAGGGCTTCTCTATCTTTATTCCTGCTCATAAACAAAAAGAAAGAGACCAAGAAGAGTAAAAGAAAGAAGTCTCTATGTCAGAGTATAGAGAGCTCCTTGTGAGAAACTTAGGTAAAGAGAGAAGAAAAATAAAGGTGTCTGTTATTTAAAGGGTTTTCGAAAATAAAGAGGGAAAATACGTTGAAAAATTTCGAAAAGATGAGAGAGAAAGAAGTTAAAAATTTTCGAAAAATAAGAGAGAGAAAGAAGAATTAAAGAGACACCAAATTTTTAAAATTAAAAGAAGTTAAAACAAACAATTAACTAACAAGATTTGAAAATAAGATAGAAGTTTTAATTTTGAAAATTTTTGAAAATTAAAAAGAAGAAGTCAAAAGAAAATTTTAAAATTCAAAAATTAAAAAGATAAGATCAAGAGAGAGAAACAAGATAAGATAAGAATTGAAAAATTAAAGTTTTTAAAATTCAAATTTAAAAGAAAGAAAGACTAACAAACCACTAAACTTTTAAAATTTGAATTTAAAAGAAAGATAAAATAACAAAATTTTGAAATCAAAGAAAAAGATTTGTCCCAGAATAAATGAAATTAACAAGGAAATACAAAGTGAACTCCCAGGAGAGGAAGAGAAGTTTGCACTAGACTTCAAGGATCTGAAGTCCAACGTCATCCATCCAAGCCCAGCGCCCAAGTAAGGCGCCCAACTCCATGGAAGGCCAAGTTCAGCGCCCAAAGCTGGTGCCCAGTGCCTTCGACAAGGCCTAAGGCCTGGCACCCAATTTTCCAAGCTGGCGCTAGCGCCAGAAAAGTCCAATACATTCCAAGTGCCAAATTCCGGAGTCCAACTTCAAGTAATTTTTCACTCTCAATGGCCTAAAAATGCATTTAAATTAGGCGCCAATCACTCAAGTCCAGCGCCAAGAAAGCTCTAATTCAAAGCTCTAATTCAACCCGAATACTCAAGATTTGATTGATTAGTTAGTATTAACTTCTTCTAAAAAGATAAGATTTGGTTTTAAGATTTAGTTTTAGATTAAATTTGAATTATTGTTTTAGTGATCTTATCCTACCAAAGATAAAATTAGACTTTTTGAATTTGAATTCTAGATAGGACTTAGGATATAAATAAGTGAACGTATGGTTCACGGGAACAAAAAACTGGATTCATCCAACATCTTATTGGTTTTAGTTTGTTTTCTTCTTTATCAAGAGTAACTAAACTTCCTTTGTTAAGGGTTAGAAGCTCAGTTTCATTTTTCATGGATTAGTAATCTAATTATTTTTTTTAATTTTGATTTATGCCTTTATACTTTTTTAAGATTGAGTCTCGTTCTTCTTTTTTAATAGTTAGAAATATTAGAAAATATTCTAATTTTGTCTTGGATTCTGTTATTACTTTAGAAAATTTAATATCAGAATTAGCTTGAAACTCTTACTTATAATTTTCAATTTGAATAAGAATAGTATTTTAAAAGTTGTGTGGTGTTAAATCTGAATTGTGCTTAACCTCTTTTTTTTAGTTAACCAAGAAATTGACAATTAACTAAGTTAAGAGAAATTGAATTGTCAAAAAATTGAAATTTGATTATATATGATTTCTTGTGAAAATATTTTTGCATGAATCAAAGTGAAGAAACATGAGGATTTTTTTTTTTTTGAAGTTAAACATCTCTAAAGCGTTTAACATTCTTTATTCACGGTTTTCTTTCTTCAAATTCATAGGCATTCATTCACATTAAATACTCTCTTTTAATGTTCTCCATCAATTCAAGATTCACATACATCATTCCTCTTGCAAATGTTCGATCGATCTAATTAAAAGATTCAATTAAAAATTGTTTGATTTAATCCTTTAATTCTTATGAAAACGATATTCACTCACCTTAGTATTACTTAAAGGTTGAAGCGATTTGGTGCACTTGCCAATACTTGAGTGTATCAAGTTTTTGGCTCATCACTCCTCACCACTAGTTGTCCCCAACAGCCATCGTTGTCCCTCCAAACGTTGTCGTCGCCGATTAGTGTTCTCTACCTTCCATCTCTCTCCTGTCGTCAACTTCTCCTCAATGCGCTCTTTCTCTCTCTGTTATCACCACTGTGCCACCATTTCCAAGTTGTCATCTCCAGTCTCCACCATTGTATGCTCTTTTTCCTCTATTTGCCAAGTTTGTCATCCTCTTCCTTATTTTCCTTTTTTTTTTCCTTTTTTTTAATGAAAATTCTAAACTTAAATCCTTTTTATGGTTGTAGCCACCTCTATTGCTATTCTTAGTCACTGACAGTAAATTCCACGAAAATAATATTACTGTCATATTATAATAAGAAATTCAATTATTTTGAGTGGATTTTTTGAAGTGTATACTAAGTTACTCACATTTTCAACAACATTTAATTTATAATAATTACATAATCTCAGAAAACTTAAAATGAATGGAATGTCACATTCGAGTATATACCGGGAAAAGTGGTACCACTACGTATAATGGACTCTGAATCAGGGTTCAGCTATTGTGCCACAATAATTACATAATCAAAGAGTAGATAGATAATTAAAGGGAGAAATTAATTAAAAAATAAATAAAGATCGAGAAGGAGAAATTAAAAACATGATTCTCTTATACATATCGATTAGTTGGAATCTCTTATACATATCACAAGAGTCATATAATTATTTGTTGATACAAATAACAAAACCAACAACGTAACATCCTTTTTACATACAATAATAAGGAAAACTAAAATTGCTACAAGGTAACAAAGTTGTTGGTAATTTTTTCCTGGGCTGATGAGAAATAAAAAAAAGGGTTAACATTTCCTACTCAACATTTTTTTTTAACTTTAATTTTAAGCCTTTATTAATTTGTCTCTTGGTTAGTCATGCCTATTACAACCGAAGAGGAGTGCTTCTCCTTGTTGACTTCTTCTTTGTGACCAAAGTTTTCTTGGGTGCAATGATCTACTGTGGCATCATTTTTTGAGTCTTCATTTCCAAAATTTTGAGCACTAACTTTTGTAACAGGCAAATGTATATCATTATCATCATGATGTCCCATTTTGGTTTCTATTTGTTCTTTGTGCTTTCCCCATAGAACAGAGTATAAGCCTATTACAATCAAGATCGAACCAACCACACTGCATCCATAAAATAAATAAATAAATGATGACAAATTCAAAGGCTGCAATGAGAGAAATTGATGTTGTTTTGATTTTGATATATAAAGCAAAAGGTTGATTACTAAATACTAAAATTATCTCTTCAATGAAGTAGTATGATTTATATACTACAATACATTTTTTAAAAAGTACTGACAATGAACCATGTTAGAGTTCTTCCTTTTTTTTTTCTCTTTATTTAAAAAAAAAGTTTAATTATATTGGGAATACCGTTGATATACTATATGCATGCATTGTATATAAGTTTTATTAGAACATAATAAATTTCCATATATTAAAAGCGTTTGAAAAAAGTTTAACTATTGGTAATATTTATAAAAAAACTCACAAATTATATTAAATTTTTAATTATGTATATTTAGGTAGTGCATGCATATAATAAGCTAGAAGATTATATTCAAGAATAGAATTTCTTTTTATTATTTTATTTTATGTTTCAATCAGCAATAGAATTCAATTATTTAATTAATTACCCTCCAAGATAAATTTGCTCAGCAAGGATGAAGGAGCCCATGATGGCAACAATGATCATCATAAGAGGGCTAAAGGCAGTTGCAAAGACAGGTCCCTTCTTCTTAATTACCAACCCTTGTACATAGTATGATATACTTGATGTCACAATCCCCTAATAAATATATTAAAAGAATAAAACATATATATTAGGCCTTTCAGGAAAACCCATTAATCTTTTATAATATAGTTGATGATGAGAATGAATATACCTAAAATAATAAAAATAAAAATCCATATATAATTAATCAATTCATTATATATTAGTATAATATTTTATAAGCCAATTAATTTAGATAAAGTATATTTTTCATCTTTAATATTTATAATGTTTTTAAAATTATTCTTAATATTTAATTTTTTTTAATTTTGTCTTGAACGTTTTTAATTTGTGTCAAAATTATCTCTAAATATTAATTTTATCTAAAATTTTAAAGATAAAATTAAAAATATTTAAGGATAATTTTAATACAAATTAAAAATATCAAAGATAAAATTAAATAAATCAAAAACGTTAAGAATAAAATTAAAAGAAATTAAACGTTAGAGTATTAATTTTTATCTTCTAAATGGGTAAAGCTTAAGTTTATGAAATTTAAATTGAAAATAAGATTTGCTCTGATTATTCTTACAGCATATGCTGCAGCAAGTAAGTTCATGTCCCAGCCAATTCTCCAAACAGAAGGATTGTGTTCCATAACAAAAGTAACTGCAGTAGCTTGAAGAGTTCCTATGAAGCAGATAAGTGATGTTAGGCTTAGTTGATGATTCTTGTACGTTTGTATAGCTTTGGCTTGTCCAATAACATCCAACATAAATGTTAACAATTATGCATGTGCACCAAAAAAAAAAAAAAAAAACCTTTAAAAAGTATTATTGGTACATTATTTTCCATTTTAAAGTTATGTTTAGGTGACTCTCATGACTCATTTATAATTCACTTTTTTTTTTTAATTTTGAAATTGTGTCTTTTTAAAATTAAAGTTGCGTTTAGATTCATCTTCTATCTCAATAGAGGTGGATATTTTTTTTTCACTTTCAATAAGTAAAAAAAAAAATACAGAAATTATTGTTTGTGTCCGTGTCAATTTCTAAAATCAAATTAAGTTTTTATATATGTTGTCTCTGTATTTCTATTGACAATATTTTAATTATATCAACTCAAAAAGTTTATGATATTTAATATTTTATGTATTTATTTGACTTAATAGAGTTCACTAAAGAATAAACTAACTTAGCATAGTATTTCTTATAAGAGAAATGTGAGTGAGTCATTAAAAATTATTATTTTTATCATCGCTTAGTTATTATAACTCAATTCTTTTAGTCTAGTAATCTAACAACATATATAAATATTTGATAATCAAAATAAATTAATTAAAACTTATCTTATTTAACATTCATTAATTATTACAACAATTAATAAATATTAAATAAGATAAATTTTGACTATTTTTTTGTTTCCTTAGTATTACTAACAACTTATTTTATCTCATACTTTTAAGTTTTAAACATTGACAGTTATATAATTGATGACTAAAAACAATAAATTTTAATAGTTTTTTAATATATTTTTTTTTTTTTTTGTAAAAATGAGTATAATTCATATTTTTTGATTGACGTCTTACTTGTAGAACAAAGAGGGAAGCCCAGGCAAGGGTAGCAATGATGAGGAAAGTGCATCCTAAGAACCAATCTTTTTCAGAGGAACCTTTGGAGGTTGTTGATGATGAAGAATTGGTGTTGTTGTGATGAGTTTCTCTATGTTTGGCCCATACCAATTCCATGATAGGTCCTTTGTATAATGTCATCAGCATGGCCCCAGCAACTGTCACTAATGTTCCCACTACCTTAGCTTGGCATCTCACTTTCTTCATGTCTATCTTTTCCATCCTTTAATTCATTTTCATAAATATAATCAATAAGATATAACACAATCCAAAGCAATACTTAGTATTAAGTAATTTAATTTTGAGGTATTGATACTATAAACAGTTATTCATATTAAAAATATAATTATTTATATTACTTTTTTTATCAGTTTAAATTTTTAAGAGAAGTATAAATTATGACAGTAAAATTATATCTATTCTTTTAAATAACTATTTACATGATCAAATTACTTTTGATAACGTAATATTATATAATTAAATATACATGTAAAATTATTTTATACTAAGAGTGCATCCAAATTAAATTTATAATCATTAGGAAACAAATAAATAAAGGATTTTGGTTAATTTAATTATTACCGGCATATAACCGCCATAACGAAAGTCATGGCCGGAAGCATGTTGCTCATTGCACATGAAAAGGTTGGGGATGTAAGCTTCAACCCAGCATAGTAAAAATTTTGATCAATCACTGGCCTGTTATGTTGTTAAACAAATACAATTATAAATTCATTATTTAATAAAAAATAATATTTGTCATGATATATATATATGATAGACATTAAAATTAAATGGACTAACCCAAGCAGAGCTAGAATGAAAAGTTGCATGAAAACTGAGAATGTTATCTTTGGTTGACCTTTCCTGAAACAATAATAACGACAAACAACAATTAGTAATAAGAAATAACACACATACATATATATTATTTTTATTATAATAGAAAAAATAATCATTTTGATTATTGAAAGATGGCGATTTTGACAAAATACAACTAAAAAAATATATAAATAATAAAATAATTTTAAAAATATGTTCTATTTGACGAACTGTACCAAACATTTAGTTAATTTATCTATATATATATATATAAGTTTAGCTCATTTTGTCAAATAAAATACATTTTTAAGGGATCATAATAGTTCTTTATTCTTTATAATAATAATAATAAAAGAATATAGGAATTAAGATATTAATACCTTTCAAAAATAAAGGCAAATGGGGCAATGCTAGCAGCTGCAAAGGCATGGCGATAAACCACAAGAACATAGTGGCTCATGCCTTGATTAAGAGAAAGCTTAGTAATAACATTCATGCCAGCATATCCAAATTGTAATGACATCATTGCAAAATACGGTTTTGAGCTCTCTATGAATTTTCCACAACTTCCAACCTTTTCACTCCCCATTTTTCTTCTTCTTTCTTAATTACAAGAATAAGAAGAAGAGAAATAAAAGGAGGAGTAAGTGTTAGGAAGAACACACTATTACTATTGAACAAGAATATATATAACAAGTTTTGTATGTGTTTCTTCCTAAGACTTAACATGCCATGCCTCCTACTATGTATTTATATATGCCTTTGGATTGAATAGTCCACGTCATATGCATGTTCACGTCTCTCAACCTTTGGTGGGGTGATTAGGGACATCTTTTTAATGGGGGGCACCTCAACATCTTAATGTTTATTTAGAAAAATACGAAACGAGGTTATTAAAGGTTATAACATTGGCATGGAAAGCTAAGTGATAATAATTAAGCATTATTATTAAATGAATAATGATTATCATGCTTTAGCTATATGATGCATTGTCAGAATTAAATAATATGTGTTGCTACCTATATAATTATACTTAAGAGATCAAATATTCTTCACTATCATATAAATAATGCATAATCATGCATCTTTATTGAAATATCATATGAACTCAAATTATATATATTCTCGTCTTGTTATTAGTTTGATACATCATTTGGACATGAGAGACATTATAACTTTAGTAAAAATTGATATATTAATTAGTTTTTGCTATATATATATATATATATATATATATATATATATGTATAGACTTAATAATTTTTTTATAATATTCTTAATTTAACTATGATTAAATCAATAACGTTAAATTACAATTTAATCATTTAAGAGTAATTTTGTCATCAATTTATATACAATGCTATATATTACCAAGATTTATTTATTATTTTCCTTAATGTATGCATCTTTTTTTTTTATTATTTTGAGAAATATTTTAAATGGAGGAAGTCTTAATTTCATCCGATTCCCACAGTTATTGACGTGAAATTTTCACTTTCCTGGTCATGACTCCAAAATAATATCAACTGATATATATATGATGAACTAAACAATCAACTACATTTAATATTTTCTCTCTATAATTTTTAATATTCCTAAGAATTCTTTTCTGTCTTATCATGCATCTAAAGAGATCTCACTTCTTTGACTAAGGATTGATCTCATAATGCAAGTTGATTTCAAAACATAAAAAATATTTTGTTAATAATTGCAAGAGATATATTTTTTTAATAATTATAAGCTACTTATTAATTTAAGTTTTCAGAACAAATAATTTCATAATAGATTATTAAAATTTTATGACTAAAAAATTTAGAGTTTATTTTTTTATTTTAAGAAAAAAAGAAATTAAGTATAAGACAGATAAAAAGAAAAAATTTTATACAAAATTTAGACAAATCCTTAAAAAAGAGGTTCTTGTGTTCAAAAATATATTAAGATGTATAATTTATTTTTTTTAATATATTTTATCTTTTAACTTAAATATTTGAAATAAATAATTTCATAAAAAAATAATGGATATAACTTTTAAAGTAAACATGATTATATTGGTCCGAAGATCCTCCAATAAATTGTCCCTCTTTGGGATAACAACAAATGGCGAGGTAATCACATAGAACAAGTTGTTGATATGGATTCCAAATTTCCATTATTATATTGATCCCAAATCGCCATCAAACGGCCAAATGAAGTTTTAGTATTTAATTATTGAGAAAGGATTGGAAGTGCTAAATAATTTTCTAAATTATTTTTTAATTTTAAAATATATTTTTTTTAATTTTATATTTTTAAAATATTTTTTATTTTTGTTTCTTTTAAGTATTAAGAGCATTATATTTTAGGCATACCATTATTAAGACTCCCAGTCATTTAATTATATGTTGAATTTGTACGCTTGGTTTCTATATAAAGAAAGAGGCATGCTACACATACAAGTCTTTTTCACTTACAAGTCTTACAAGTTGCTACACATACGGGCCTTTTAATGCGTTATTTAACCGTTTCCTGTTTTCAAAGTGCTACACTCACCATGTATTATGAACGACTCTTCTTCTTCTTCTTCCTCTTCCTCTTCCTCTTCCTCTTCCTCTTCCTCTTCTTCTTTATTTTTTTTCGATTTTCATGGTTTCTGAAATCAAGCTTTGAAATCGTTTTGAAGATAATGGAACTTCAGAAATACACCCAAACGATTACAGAAATACACCCAAAGGATTACAGAAATACACCCAAACGGTTACAGGAATTCACACAAACGATTATAGAAATACACCCAAAAGATTACAAAAATACACCAAAATGATTACAAAACTACACTCAAAGGATTTAAGAAATACACCCAAAATTCGTTGAAGTACACCTTATGCATAATTCAGAACTCTTTCTCTTTCTCCTCCTCATCTTCTGCTGCTTCTTCTTCTTCAAAAACGATTTCAGAGCTTGATGTCAAAAAACAATGGAAATCGAGAATAATAAAGAAAGAAAACAGAGAGAAAAGCACGTAAATGAAGAAGAAGAGGAAGACGAGAAAGAAGAACGTGCAGCAAGAAGAAGAAGAAGGAGAAAGAGAAGGCAAGAAACGAAAGAAAAGAAGAAGAAGAGGAGGAAGAGGAAGAAGAACGTGCAGCAAGAAGAAGAAGAAGAAGAAGGAGAAAGAGAAGGCAAGAAACGAAAGAAAAGAAGAAGAAGAAGAAGACGAAGAGGAAGAAGAACGGTTCGAGGCGCGTTTTGAGCGTTAGTTTTAATTGGACTTGTAAGGCTTACAATCCTTAATCGCTTGTATGCGAAGAATTTCTGATAAAGAAATATAAAAAACGGTAATGTTATGGAGACAAGAAAAAAAGTCAAAATTTGTCTTATTTTGTGCGACAATTAATGAATGCAAAATAAGGTAATTTATGGTTGTTTTTGGCTGATTTTTTTTTGTTACCAAACATTTCTGTATCAAAAATATAAACATTGCAATTGTGACAATAAAAAAAAGAAAGATAATAATTATTTTAATAAAATATTTTATATGAAAATTAATTAAATTGTAAAAAAGTATATTTAGAGGCATTCTCATTGACATTTGGTAATTATTAAACTAATTGCTCAATGGTAAAGTAATTATTAAAAAGCATTATTTACAATGTATTTTGATATTTAGTAATTATATGGGTGTACAAAAAAACTGGTTTCACTGAACTGATTTGAAACTGAACTGAAACTGTTTTAAATAAAACACTGAACTGAACATAGTTTTTATGAAAACCAGTTTATTAAGAAACTAGTTTTTATGTTTCAGTTTAGTTTTAAACCAAATTAAAACTAGTTTTATTCAAACTCCAAAATTAGTTTTTTCATACTCTCTCTCTCTCCCCTTCATCTCTCTCTCCCTCCCATCTCTCTCTTCCTCTCTCTCTCTTCTCTTTCTCCCCCTCCTCTCTCATCTCTCTCCTCCTCTCTCTCTCTTTCCTTCTCTCCCCCTCCTCTCTCTCCTTTCCCTCTTTCTCCGCCCGTCTCTCTCTCTCTCCCTTTCCTCTCCCCTTTCTCTCTCTCTCCTTTTCCTTTCTTTTCTTCTCTCTCCTTTCCCCCTCTCTTTCTCTCCATTCTCCATCTCTCTCTCATTTCTGTTACTCTCTCTCTCTATCTCCTTTCTCTTTCTCTATTTCTCTCACTCTTTTTTCTCTCAATCTCCTCTCCCCCTTCTCTCTCTTTTCCCTTTCTCTCTCTCTCTCTCTCTCTCTCTCTCTCTCTCTCTCCCGCTCTCTCCCCCTTCTCTCTCTCTCCCCTCTCCTACTCTCTCTCCCTCTCTTCCATCCTCTCTCTCTCTCTCCTTCTCCTCTTTCACTCTCTTCTCTCTCTCCCTCCTTTTCGTCAGTCTTCCATATCTCTCTCTCTCTCTCTCTCTCTCTCTCCCCCCTCTCCCTCCTCTCTCTCTCTCTCCTTTTTTTCTTTTCTCTCTTTTTCTCCCGCTCCTCTCTCTCCCCTTTTCTTCTTTCTTTCTCTCCTTCTCCTCTCTCTCTCCTCCCCTCTCTCTCCCTCTTCTCTTTTTCCCTCTCTCCTTATCTCTCCTCCTCCCTTTTTCTCTCTTCTCTCTTTATCTCTCCCCTTTTTCTCTCTCCCCTCCTCTATCTCCTCCTCTCTCTCTTTTCCCCTATTCACTCTAAAGCGAGAGAAAAGGAGAGGAGAGAGAGAAAAGAGAGAGATAAAGAGATAGAGGATGGGAGAGAGAGAAAGGGGAGAGATAAAGAGAGAGAGAGGAGAGAGAAGGAGAGGAGGAGAGAGAGGAGGGAGAGTGTAGTGTTTGTGACAGAGCGTGGTGGTGGTGTATGTGACAACGATTCTGAGAATAAAGGGATTTATAGTAGAAGCAAAGACTTTGGGAGAAGAGGAAAGAGAGGAAAAGGGGAGAGATGAGGAGAGAAAGAAGAGAGAGGAAGAGAGAGAAATGAAGAGATGAGGAGAGAGAGGAAGAAAGAGAAGGGAGAAGGAGAACGAGGGAAAAAAGAGAGAGTAAGAGAGAGCATGGGGAGAGAGAGGGAGAAAAGGAGAGAAAGACAGATAGAGAGAAGGAGAGAGACAGAGATAGAGAGGAAGGGAAGAGAAGGAGAGAGAGAGAGAGAGAGAGAGAGAGAGAGAGAGAGAAAAGAAGAGGAGAAGGAGAGAGCACGGGGAGAGGAAAGGAGAGAGAGAAAAGAAGAGAGAGGAAGAAGGGAATGAGAGAGAGAGCATGAGGAGAAAGAGGGAGAGAAATAAAGGGGAAGGAGAGAAAGAAGAGAAGGAGAGAGAGAGAAAAGAGAGAGAGGGGGAGAGACAGAGAGAGAAAGACAAAGAGAGGGGAGGGAGAGAAAGGGGAAAAGGAGAGTGAGAGAGAGAGAGAGAGAAAGAAGGGAGAGAGAGGGAGAGAAGAGAGAGGAATAGAGGAAGGAGAGAGAAGCAGAGAGGAAAAAGGGAGAGAAGGGGAGAGAGAGAGAGAGAGAGAAGAGAGAGAGAGAAAGAGAGAAAGAGAGGGAAGGGGGAGAGAGAGGATGAGGGGAAGGAGAGAGAGAGAGAGAGAAGGGAGAGAGAGAGCATATGGAGAGAGAGGGAGAGAAGGATAGAGAGAGAAATAAAGTAGAGGGGGAGAAAGAAGGGAAGGGGAGAGAGAAAAGGAAGAGAGAGAGAGAGAGAGAGAGAGAGAGAGAGGAGGGGAGAGAGAAAGAGAGAGAGAGGAGTGAGAGGGAGGGAGAGAAGAGAGAGGAATAGGGGAAGGAGAGAGAGAAGCAAAGAGGGAAAAGGGAGAGAGAGAGAGAATGATAGAGAGGGAAGAGAGAGAGAAAGAGAGGAAGAGAGAGAGAGAGAGATAGAAGGGAGAGAGAGAAAGAGAGAGAGAGAGAGAGAGAGAGAGAGAGAGAGAGAGGAGGAGATAGGAGTGAGGGAGAGAAGAAGAAAGAGAGAGAAAGGGAGGGAGACATAATGTAAAAACTATTTTTTTATATATTAAAACTAGTTTTATCTTATAAACCAGTTTAAACTGGTTTTTTTAATTAAAACTGATTTTATTTTTATGAACTGGTTTAAATTGGTGCACTGTATTATAAACTGGTTTAAAACCAGTTTCTTATGTGACAAAGCATTTTGGTTCAGTCTAAACCATTTAAAATGGTTTAGTGCAGTTTCAGTTCAGTTTATGAAAAAATTGAACCATGCACACCCCTAAGTAATTCGTTGGTAAAAAATATAATATATGTTGACAAAAGTATTGACAAATAGTTTTTGATAATTAATGACGACCTACAGTGTAATACCACTTAATAACTTTTTGGTGTTGTAAAATAACTAAATAAATAAGGAAGAAATAAGAAGTATAAAATATGGAAATATAATTAAATAACTCAAGTAATAATATTTACTAGAATTACTATATCAATATAGTAGATATAATTAATATATTTAATAATATTATAATAAAGTATATAAGAGAGAGAATAGTATGAAAGAGAGAGAAGAGTATAAGAGAGAGAGAGAATAGTATTGTTGTTGTGTAACATCAACGGAGGCTTAACCTCCTATTTATAGGCATACAGAAGGAATGTTTTCAACCATCATTAATTTCATTCTCTCTTGAGAATGTAAGCCTCATATAGTAAATGGGCATCCATATCCCATTCTTATCACAACACTCCCCCTTGGATGACCATTTAAGATTATTACCTCGTTAAAACCTTACTAAAGGAAAACCCAATGAAAAAATCTTAGTGAAGGAAAAAGAGTACAATATCCTTTAGTAATGGGGACTGCCTCATTAAAAACCTTGTCAAGAAAAACCCAATGGGAAAAAAACCTGACCAAGGAAAAAAGAGTACAGTCTCCCCCTCTTGTCGACATCATTTAATGTCTCGAAATCGGTGCATCCCAATCTTATGTACCAATCTTTCAAAGGAGGATTTTGGGAGTGACTTTGTAAATAAATCTGCCAGATTGTCACTTGAGCGGATCTGTTGGATATCAATTGTTCCTTGATTTTGAAGATCATGAGTGAAGAAGAATTTGGGAGAAATATGCTTTGTTCTATCGCCTTTGATATATCCACTCTTAAGTTGAGCAATGCATGCTGTATTATCTTCAAACAGGACAGTTGGAGCTATCTTATGATCAATTAGTCCACATGATGACAGAATATATTGGATCAAACTCCTGAGCCAAAACACTCGCGACTAGCTTCATGTATCGCTAGTATTTCGGCATGATTAGAGGATGTTGCAGCAATCGTCTGTTTCGTGGACCTCCATGATATAGCTGTTCCACCATATGTGAACAGGTATCCTGTTTAAGATCTCCCTTTATGTGGATCAGACAAGTATCCAACATCTGCATAGCCAACTAGTTGTGACTTGGATCCATAAGGATAAAACAATCCCATATCAACCATTCCATGAAGATATCGAAAGATTTGCTTGATTCCGCTCCAACGTCTTTTGGTTGGAGAGGAACTATATCTTGCTAGTAAATTCACAACAAATGATATATCGGATCGTGTATTATTAGCAAGATACATTAGCGCTCCAATGGCACTAAGATATGGTATTTCAAGACCAAGAATATCTTCATTGTCTTCTTTAGGATGGAATTGATCATTTTCCACATCCAAAGATCTTACGATCATTGAAGTACTCAAGGGATGTGACTTATCCATATAAAATCTTTTCAAGATATTTTCTGTGTATGTTGTTTGATGAATAAAGATCCCATTTTTTATATGCTCGATCTGCAGGTCGAGACAAAATTTAGTCCTTCCAAGATCTTTTATCTCAAACTCTTCTTTTAGAGTTTTTATAATTGTTGGAATCTCTTCAGGAGTCCTAATGATATTTAAATCATCAACGTACACAGCAATTATAATGAATCCAGATGCAGATTTCTTTATGAAAACACATGGACAGATATCATCATTCTTGAATCCACTTTTGGCTAGATATTCAGTAAGATGATTATACCACATTTGTCCAGATTGCTTCAGACCATATAAAAATCTTTGCAATTTGACTGAGTATAACCCTTGCGAATATTCATTGGATGATTTAGATATCTTTAGCCCTTCAGGGACTTTCATATAGATATCCAGATCTAATGAGCCGTATAAATAGGCTGTTACCACATCTATTAAATGCATATGCAGTTTATGATATGCAGATAAACTGACCAAATAACGCAATGTTATTGCATCCACTACAGGAGAATACGTTTCTTCATAATCTATACCGGACCTTTGTAAAAAATCTTGTGCCACAAGTCGGGCTTTGTAGCGCACAACTTCATTTTTTCATTTCGTTTTCTCACAAATACCCACCGGTATCCAACAGTTTTTACATTTTCTGGTGTACGGACTACAGGTCGAAAGACTTCACATTTTGCAAGTGAGTCTAGCTCAGCCTTCATGGCTTCTTCCCATTTTGGCCAATCATTCCTTTGTCGACATTCTTCGACTGATCTTGGCTCAAGATCCTTACTTTTATGCATGATATTTAATGCCACATTATATGCAAATATTTCATTGATAATTGTCTTATTTCGGTCCCATTTCTCTCCTGTAAAGACATAATTTATCGAGATCTCGTCATTTTCACAATTTTCAGGTACCTGAACGTCTTCTGGCGATATATTAAAATTTTAGACAATTGCAGGTGTCTTTACTATGTCTTTTTCAACAGTAATAGCATTTACCTCTTTTCTCTTTCGAGAATTTTTATCTTTGGAACCGACAGGCCTGCCACGCTTCAGGCGTGTATTTACTTCGGTGGCAATTTGTCCAACTGGGACATCAATTCGAATTGGGACATTTTCCGCTGGTATATACGACTTGGTTATCCTCTTTGTATCGGAAAATGCATCAGACAATTCATTTGCTATTCTTTGCAAATGTATAATCTTTTGATCTTCTAGTTCACATTGCCCTGATCGAGGATCTAAATGCATCAACGATGATGCATTCCAATTAAGTTGCTTTTCAGAAAGCTTATTCTCTCCCCCTAATGTTAGAAATTTTGATTCATCAAAATGACAATCTGCAAACCGGACTTTAAATACATCTCCAGTTTGTATCTCAAGATACCTCACTATAGAGGGAGAATCATATCCAACATATATCCTCAATTTTTTTGGCATCCCATTTTGGTGCGATTAGGTGGTGCAATGGGAACATATATCGCACACCCAAATATTCTTAAATAGGAAACATTTGGCTGCTAGCCAAAAGCTAATTGCATAGGAGAGAATTGATGGTAACTCGTTGGCCTCAAACGAATAAGTGCTGCGGCATGTAAAATAGCATGCCCCAAACCGAGGTTGGGAGATTTGTTTTCATAAGTAAAGGTCTAGCAATTAATTAGAGGCGTTTAATAAGTGATTCTGCTAACCCATTTTGTGTGTGAACATAAGCTACTGGATGTTCAACACTTATTCCATTAGCCATACAATAAGCATCAAAAGTTTGAGAAGTAAATTCACCAGCATTATCAAGACGAATTGCTTTGATTGGATTTTCTGAAAATTGTGCTTTTAATTGAATAATTTGAGCCAGTAATCTCGCAAACGCCAGGTTGCGAGAAGATAATAAGCACACGTGTGACCATCTCAAAGATGCGTCTATTAGGACCATAAAATATCTAAAAGATCCACATGGCGGATGAATAGGTCCACATATATCACCTTGAATCCTTTCTAGGAATTCAGGGGACTCAAATCCAATCTTTATTGGTGATGGCCTTAAAATCGACTTCCCTTGAGAACATGCAGCACAACAAAATTCACTAGTTTTAAGAATCTTCTGGTTCTTAAGTGAATGTCTATGGGAGTTTTTAATAATTCTTCTCATCATGGTTGTTCCCGGATGACCCAATCTATCATGCCAAGTTATGAATTCATTTGGGCTAGTACTTCTGGTTTACAATGGCATGTGATTCAATTGCACTAATCTTGGTATAATACAACCTAGATGAAAGTGAGGGTAATTTTTCTAATATAACTTTCTTATTTGAATCATGAGTTGTGATACATAAATACTCATGATTTTCCTCATTCATTATCTCAACATGATATCCATTTCGGCGAATATCTTTGAAACTCAACAAGTTTCTCAGGGACTTGGTAGATAATAGTGCATTATTTATTATAAATTTTGTTCCTCCAGGAAACAAAATTATAGCTCTTCCGGAGTCTTCTATCACATTGCCTGAGCCAATAATAGTATTAACATATTCCTCTTTTGGCACAAGATGGGTAAAATATATCCTTGCCATTTTCTTCAAAGACAAATAATCATAAAATGAGTAGTATACACAGTTAAATTGAATACTTGATCGGAATTATTTTTCTAAGAAATATTGTACATAAAAATAATGTCATATACTAAAATTTTATTTTAAAACTTGACACATTTAATGATTTCAAAATTAATAAATATTAATATTTTATTATTTATATACATCACATTTGAAACCTAAATACATAGAAAATAAAACTTAATAATAAGTTATTTACATTATTTATTTACATAGATGCTTAACAATCCCACATATTAAACTATTTCATCATTGATCAAATGACCAATATTTCCTTCAGGATTCTCAAAGAAATCAGATACATCATAATGAGTGGTGGAGTTTTCAGCAACATCATTTGAAACGAAATTCGTCTCCTTTCCTTTGTCGTCTTTTTTCAAAGATGCTTGATAAAGATCGACAAGGTGCCTTGGGGTACGACAGATACGTGACCAATGGCCCTTTCCACCACAACGGAAATACTTATCCTCTGTTGATTTATTTTGCACAATATTTCTTTCTTTATCCCACTTCTGGTGAGATCCTCTCTTTTGAATATAATTTATTTTCCTTCCATAATTTTTCTTATTATTAAAACCTTGCCATTTACCACTTCTGTGGTAATTTGCCGCATTTACTTCAGGAAATGGGGCGGCGCCAGCCGGACGCGCTTCATGATTCTTTAAAAGCAACGCATTGTTGCGTTCAGCAACAAGAAGGCAAGAAATTAACACAGAATATTTTTTAAACCCTTTTTCTCGATACTGCTGCTGCAGGAGCACATTCGAGGCATGGAAAGTTGAGAAAGTTTTCTCTAACATATCATGATCAGTTATCTTTTTCTCATATAATTTCATTCATGAGGTGATTCAAAATATTGCAGAATTATATTCATTTATGGATTTAAAATCCTGCAGACGCAAGTGCGTCCATTCATATCGAGTTTGAGGAAGTATCACCGTTTTTTTATGATTATACCTTTCTTCAAGGTCTTTCCAAAGATTTGCAGGATCTTTTAATGTGAGATATTTATTTTTCAATCTTTTGTCAAGATGACGACGAAGAAAAATCATGGCTTGGCTTTATCCTTCTGGAATGCATTATTTTCAGCCTTAATGGTATCTTCAAGATCCATTGAATCAAGATGGATTTCAGCATCTAATATCCATGATAAATAATTGTTTTCAGATATATCAAGAGCATTAAATTTAAGATGAGAGAGCTTCGACATAATGAAAATTTGTTACCTGAGTCTTCCTAAAAATTTGATCAGAGTCTCGTGCTGATAACGTGTTGTAAAATAACTAAATAAATAAGGAAGAAGTAACAAATATAAAATATGGAAATATAATTAGAGAACTCAAGTAGTAATATTCACTAGAATTACTATATCAATATAGCAGATATAATTAATATATTTAATAATATTATAATAAAGTATATAAGAGAGAGAATAGTATAAAAGAGAGAGAAGAGTATAAGAGAGAATATTATTTTATTTCTTGTGTATAAAAGAGAAAATAGTATTTGTTGTTGTGTAACATCAACGGAGGCTTAACCTCCTATTTATAGACATACAAAAAAAATATTTTCAACCTTCATTAATTTCATTCTCTATTAAAAATGTAAATCTCATATAGAAAATGGACATCACATCCCATTCTTACCACAACATTTGGCAATAATTAGAATTATTCTTTGTCAATACTAAATATACTCTTTTTCTTTAAGAATTAATAAACATACAAAATATTCTACTAGAATAGCAATTTGTAGTAATCATTAGAATTTCATTTTTGGTGTGATTAGATATATGGAAAAGTAACCCCCCCCGTTTTTTTTTCCTTTAAATTCAGCACAATTATCTGACTCAAAATCATGTTAAAATGAATTGAAATCATCAGTTTGGACTTTGTACTTTACAACCGATGGCGTGATTTTTCGTCTAACTATAAACATGCACTTAAAATAGCTTTTTTAGATATTATAGGTAAAAAAAAAAAAAAAGTGTTAATACCCTAATTCACCAAGATATCCGATCCTTCATCATTGTCCTTAAAACATTAGTATGAAACAGAGAATACTCAATCTATCCTTTCACAATCGAAGTCGTCGGTTGTTTGCATGGTGACGAAATCCCTCTAGTTTAAGCGAAAAATATATGAATGATTATATTTTTATCGTATCTTTTATTTATGTAAATTTTGTATAATTTTTTATTTATTTTATGTTAATTTTTTAGTAGAAGAAAAAAAGAAATTAATAAAAATCTAATTCTAAATATTATGATCATAAAAATTTAAATACAATGTTATCTATAAAATTATATATTTTAAAAAGAGTAAATAATAAAAGAAAATCTTGAATGAATATAAATATTTATATATTTAACGAGTATAATTATGAGTTTATTAGTTATTATTTTCTATAAAAAGAGTTTTTTATCTAAATATATAATTAATAAAGCGTATACAGGGGCAAACCTAGGTAGTAAAGTCTGGGGGAATTTGCCCCATTAAATTTTGGAAAATAATAATAAGTATATAAGTATATATTTATGTATATAATAATACCCTAATAATAATAATAATAATAATAATAATAATAATAATAATAATAATAATAATAATAATAATAATAATAATAATAATAATAATAATAATGTATTTTTCCACATTTAAAAAAATTTTTATTTATGTGTAATAAAAATTTATGTTATTTCATATCAATGCGATGATAAAAGCTATTGTATTATATAAATTTAATTTATTGACATTAAAAAAAATCAAATATGCTCAAATAAAAAAAACAAATAAATAAATAATAATAATATAGTTCAATTACTAATTATCTAAAACTAATCATAGTTTCTCAAATATAAATAAGACCATTAGTGTTTAGTAATTTTTAAAAGTTATTTAATTTAATTTAATTTTGGTTTTACATATAATAATTATTTTTATCGAAAATTTTTTACCATAAATATTATATTGCGTAATTAAACAGCAGAAAGTTGTTGAATAATTTTTTAATAGAAAGAGAGATATTATCTATATCTTATTGGAATAAATTAATTTTATTAACCCAGATCATCCATATCGAATCATCAAAAATATAACATAACATAATGCGGAAGCGTACCTAAATTCATAAATATGAATCATACGATCGGAAGAGTTTGGATCTTGTGGTTCTTTCGATCTTCCTCAACCAAAGCCTTTTGTATTCCTAGGTGACTGAAGTGCAACTCTTTTGATGGGAAAATAGTAACAAAGGCGACTTTGGCATATTGGGGACCGAAACCCTGAAGGTCTATTTATATTTGAGCATGTCACCCATTAAACCCTTAAGCCCAAATAAAATAGTATCTAAAGCCCAAAAGATAATATATCTAAAATCCAAAAAGATAATTATCTAAGGAACAAAAGATAATATCCGGTTTTATTCTCATTTAATTCCAAATCAAAAGTAATAATGACTTATTCAATTAGCATTTAAAACAATAAATGAGATCATCATTATATAAGTCATTTAATTTGAAATAGTATAATTTGTGATTATAATTAATATATGTATTGCCCACAAATAAGTTAGGAAATCAAATAATTTCCTAACAATCTCCCACTTGGGCTATACATATATTCTTTCTTGACGTAATCACATCTTATGAACTTTATGCGCGCATCTTAATGCTATTTCTCTCATTACTTTAACAATCTGGTCCGTCTTATACATTAGATGTGGAACTACCGCAGCTTTTATCACATTAAATGCCGTGACTAAACCACGCCAATCACCATCCTAATATACTTAACGACATAGATCAAATTTGGATGAGTAATATGGAAATTACATGCCAAGTGATCTCATGCATGTCTATTTCCAGCTGGTCCAACTTTATTGAGATCAAACACAATACAAATATTGCAAAATGAACATTTCACATAACATGAAATAAACCATCAACTTAATTCTGCAGAAAAATAACTCGATATCTGTCATAGGACATATAGCATAAGATAAACTCCCACTAAACCAAGGCATCACAAATATTGACACCCATCCGAGCAGTATGCTCATGAAAGACTTTAGGGATCAATCCCTTGGTAATGGGTCTGCTAGCATATACTCTGTTCCTATATGTCCTATGGAAATCTGTTTTTCTTAAACTTTCTCCTTGACAACTAAGAACTTGATGTGTGTATGCTTCGATTTTGTCAAACTCTTATTGTTATTGGAGTACAGTACTGCTGACTTATTGTCACAAAATATCTTTAATGGCCTTTCAATATCATCTACTATATGAAGCTCAGTGACAAAGTTTCGCAACCATATGCCATGAAATCGAAATCAGAGTACCTAATGATCTCCAAAATTTTCTGATCTCCGATAAATAAGCATGTAATCGTTTGTTCTCTTTAGATAACGCATTACGCGTTAAACAGCTATCTAATGATTTATGCGTAGATTGCTCAAGTATTTACCCAACACTCCCACTATAAATGATATATCGGGACGTATGTAGACTTGAGCATACATTAAACTCCCTAGTGCTGATGCATAAGGTTTATCATGCATTACTGTCCTCTCAAGATGATTTTTAGGGCATTCTTTGAGACTGAACTTATCTCCTTTAGCTATGGGTGTGTCCATTGGTCTACAATTTTTCATGCCATATCTACTTAAAATCTTTTCGATATAGTTCTTTTGTGATAATCCAAGAATACCTTGAGAACGATCTCTTAGTATCTCGATTCCTAATACAAAAGAGGCATCACCAAGATCTTTCATTTCGAATTTGTTCGATAGAAATTTCTTAGTTTCATGCAACAAGCCTATATCGTTAATGGCAAGTAGAATGTCATCAACACATAAGACCAAAATATGTATTTACTCCCATTGAACTTGCGGTATACACATTCGTCTATAATATTTACCTCAAAACCATATGAGGTAATGACTTGATTAAACTTGTGATACCATTGACGGGAAGCTTGTTTGAGACCATAGATGGATTTTCTCCTTTCTCTATTGGATCTTCTTAATGACACTTCTTGAGGTTGTTGAGCTTGCTGTATGGGTTGGGGTTGAGGAGGATCCTCATTGTTCTATTGTAATATAACTGTATCTTGAATAATAATAGGTACAAGGTCCTGATCATTGTCAGTTATAGAATCCTCATCAAAAGCAACATTCATAATATTTCCTTCCCCCAAACTCAACATCCTCAAGAAATCTCGCATTTTTTCGTCTCAAAAATAGACCTTGATGCAGAAATGTAAAACTTGTACCCCCGTGAACGCTCAGCGTAACCAACAAAGTAGCAACTGATTGTCCTTGAGTCCAATTTTCTTTCATGCGGCCTATAAGGTCGCGCCTCAGCTGGACATCCCCAAATATGCAAATGCTTTATACTGGGCCTTTTCCCAGTCCAAATTTCATATGGGGTTTTGTTAACTGCTTTGCTTGGCACCCTATTAAGGATGTACACTGCGGTCTTTAAGGCTTCTCCCCAGAGTGATTCAGGCAAGGAAGAATGACTAATCATACTTCTCACCATGTCTTTAAGAGTTCGGTTCCTTCGCTCTGCAACACCATTCATGCTAGGTTTGCCTGGCATGGTGTATTGCGGAACAATACCACACTCCTCTAGGAAAAAAGCAAAAGGCCCGGGACGTTGCTCACCTGTACCATCATATCTTCCGTAGTATTCACCACCACGATCAGATCTGACAGCTTTAATTTTCTTTCCAAGTTGAAGTTCAACTTCAGCTTTGAAAGACTTGAAAACATCCAAGGCTTGGGACTTTTCATGAATTAAATATAGATACTCGTAACGAGAGTAATCATCTATGAACGTAATAAAGTACCGTTGTCCATTCTAAGAGACAGTAGAGAATGGGCCACATATATCGGTATGTATCAGTTCTAAGACATCTTTAGCTCTCTCGGCACCTAATTTCCTTTCGTTTGTCCTTTTTCCCTTTATGCACTCAATACAGACTTCAAAGTCCGCCAAATTTAGGATTCCAAGAATTCCATCCGACACGAGCCTCTGAATTCTCTATTTAGAGATGTGACCCAGGCGTTTGTGCCATAATAATGCCGAATTCTCATTTAGTTTTCGTTTTGTATCCGTTTGCAGTATTTCATTATTATAGGAATTTAAGTCAAGCCTATATAGATTATCCACCAAATGACCAGAGCAAATATTATTCGAATTATAGAAGAGACTGACTTTATTGTCTTCGAACGAACAAAAATAACCTTATTTGTCCAAACGAGAAATAGAAACCAAATTCCGTCTAAATGACGGTACATAAAATGTCTCTAATAAATCCAAGTAAAATCCACTTGTGGAACATAATCTAAAGGTTCCTATAGCTTCGACTGCAACTATATTATCGTCTGCCACATAGATGTATCTTTCAGCATCACTTGGCGGTCGGCTCCACAGGCAACCCTGCATAGTAACACTTACATGAGTAGTAGCAGCAGAATCTACCCACCAAGTATCAACAAATGCATAACTTAAACTAGCCTCAAAACAAACGAAAGTAAGAATTATACCCTTCTTTACACGCCATGTGGCATATTTGGTACAATCCTTCTTCATGTGTCCCACCTTCTTACAGAAGAAACAAGTTGAAACTTGATCTTGTTTCTTAGCCTTTTTCTGCTGAGAAGGCACATCCGCAGTAGTATCACGCTTTCTTTTATACTGAGAAGATGAAGCCATGTGAGCACTTTCAGTCTTATCTTGCTGCAGCCTCTCTTCTTCTTGCACACAGTGAGATATAAGCTCATTTAAGGACCAAGTGTCCTTCAGAGTGTTATAACTCACTTTGAATTGCCCAAAGTGTGCAGGAAGGAAAATCAAAATGAAATGCACGAGTAAATCTTCAGACAACTCTAACTTTAGTGCTTTCAATTTTGAAGCAAGATGAGACATTTCCATAATGTACTCCCTTATGTTCCCTTTACCTTTATACCTCATGGAGACAAGTTTGCTCAAAAGGCTACTTGCCTCCGCCTTTTCATTCTTAGTAAAGAATTTTTCAACATCTTTCAGGAACTGTTTGGCATCTTTATCCTCAGTAATTGAGCCCCGAAATGCCTCAGGAATTGAGCGTTTCATGATCATAATGCTCATTCGATTGGATCTCTCACACTTCTCTATTTTAACCTCATTGAGGTTTTCCGGAGTGGAAGTGGGTTTCTCCTATCGAAGAGCTATATCTAGATCCATACAATCGAGGACAATCTCCACGGTATCCTTCCAAACTTTAAAGTTTGAACCATTCAGCATAGGAATACTGCTAATTTGCGCAGAAACATTAGTAGCTAAAGCCATAGTTTCTGGATTAGAACAAAAAGAACATGCAGTAAATATTAGTTAATTAATGGGTAAAAATCCATATTGAGATATCTAGCACAACATTAATTTCAATCTTTGGATAGAAAAATTAACTGTAAGTGATACTCTCATTGCAGTAATCAAATATTGTCAAAATTCCTATCACACATTAAGCCTTTCTTTGGACCGACTTAATGCGCACATGGAAACTTGAACTTCGCAACCTATTTATTACCGCATATATTTTCTATTAATTGGCCAAATAATAACCTTCCTTTGGGCCGATTATTGGCCGCATAATTAATAGAAAATAAACAAAAGTGTGCAATGCTTATTATTTGGCCAAACAACAAACTTCCTTTGGGCCGATTATTGTTCGCATAAATAATAAGCATTACTTTATTCTTAATTAGTTACCCAAATATTTATTTACCATTAATATGTGTATGTAATTCGGCCAAATATAGGCCTTCCTTTGGGCCGACCAATATTCGCATGAATTACATGTCACCATATTCCTAATGTTTTAAATAAATCAATTTTCACAAAAGATGCTACTTTGGCAGCATAATGTTCAATCAATTTATTCCAAAACTAAACTTTTATAAAATAGATGGGTATACTAATTCAAATTGTTACTAGTTTCTTTATGTAATAATTAAATAATATTTTTTATTATTCAAATATTATTAATATGTACACATAACTTGACCAAATATAGATCTTCTTTTGAGTAGATCAATATTCGCATAAGTAACATATATATAATAATCCTTATATCTGATACGGATAATCAATTATCTTTACACCAAATTAATGGCACATACAATTAAATACCAATTGTATAGGTTACAATAATATACGGAAAAATACATGATAAAAAAAATATCTATTTAATTAACCGTATAAAAAAAATGCAACCAAGACAACATTAACCTCTCAGTAATTATATATTATATATCATGAAGATTATATATAGTCCAAATATATACATATATAATAAATGGCCGACGGTAAACATATATATATATATATATATATATAAGCAATCAAAACGGCATGGAGGGGATTCTTTTACATATATAACGTGAATATATACGTATCGATGTACGCACATAATCAAGAACAATTTCATTAAGCGTGCATCAATTTCATATATAATGTAAATACGCATGTGTATATCTATATTGATCTAATAAAATAAAATCGAATATTTTCGATGATTGAATTATGGATGGTTTTGATACCACTTGTTGGAATAAATTAATTTTATTAACCCAGATCATTCATATCGAATCATAAAAAATATAACATAACATAATGCGGAAGCGTACCTGAATTCATAAATATGAATCATACGATCGGAAGAGTTTGGATCTTGTGGTTCTTTCGATCTTCCTCAACCAAAACCTTCTGTATTCCTAGGTGACTGAAGTGCAACTCTTTTGATGGGGAAAGAGTAACAAAGGCGACTTTGGCATATTGGGGACCGAAACCCTGAAGGTCTATTTATATTTGAACATGACACCCATTAAATCCTTAAGCCCAAATAAAATAGTATCTAAAGTCCAAAAGATAATATATCTAAAATCCAAAAAGATAATTATCTAAGGAACAAAAGACAATATCCGGTTTTATTCTCATTTAATTCCAAATTAAAAGTAATAATGATTTATTCAATTAGCATTTAAAACAATAAATGAGATCATCATTATATAAATCATTTAATTTGAAATAGCATAATTTGTGATTATAATTAATATATGTATTACCCACAAATAAGTTAGGAAATCAAATAATTTCCTAACATATCTATATATAAAAAGCATTTTAATTATTTGATTTAAAATTTTGTGTATTTTATTATTTTTTGTTTCTTTCATATAACTATAGTTAAAGAATAAAATTAAAGTTGGTCCATTCAAATTATAATCTTAATATTTTTTTTACTGTATTATAATTTTTTTTGTATTATATAAAAAATTCAATAAAATGTGATTTAATCAATACAGAATACGTGCTTAATTGATAAAATGCTAGTATTAATAATAAATATATTATGTAACATTGCTAAAACCTTAAAACATAAAAGAAATAAATATTTTTAAATTAATATATTTTTGATATGTTAATTAAATTGTTAAAAAAATTAGTAATATATTTTAAATTATAGATATTTGCATATATTTATGTTAATTTTTTATTAATGTTTTTTATTATTTTTGTTTTTATTAAATTTGTTTTGGATTTGTCGTATGTATGTTGCTATATAAATAATAATAGTCGACTAGGTCTTATTACAAAAAAAAAAAAAAAAAAAAAAAAAATAGGTGTACAATTTTCTTATAATTACACGGCATAAGAATTAAACTTCATTACATTATTATGAGATAAAAAGGATTGGTGCTATCCATATGATGAAATAATAGATGGAAATAGTGAGGAAATTGAGTATAGTAGATAGTGAAATAAGAGAGATGATAGAGCATGGAATAATGGAGTGCGCTCTACGTGTCTGTAGAGGCATCTGAGTCATCCCAGTGGTGCAAATTGAAAGTGGATTTAGCAATCACCCAAATCCTATAAAACACTCCAACTTTGTTCTACATGATAAGGGGAAAAAAAGTCTAAAAGGGAGAAAAAGAAAATGAAAAATGAAAAATGAAAAAGGAAAAATTAAAAGACGTTGATGGACTGTCGGGTAGAGATATTTTAAAAAGCATTGATTTAAAATAAATAGCAAATACAATTTGAAATTTTCTATTGCTTTTGATCGTTATTTATAGCATACCAAAGTATTTTTCCAACCATCACCAGTTCAATAATATGTAATTAATTAAAGTAGTCCATGCCTAATTTACGTGTTTCATTATTTCTCTTCTGCAGAATATATAATGATGAATTAAGTCTAACAAATAAATACATCTAGTTCCACGGAAACTGTGTTTGCAGGATGAAATTAATTAGCACCCCAAAATAACATACTACTAGAGATAGATATAACAATTTATATATATTTTTTATTAATTTAAATTTTTTAAAATGTAATTTCATGACACATTCAATTTTATTTTTGTTATATCTACATACATTAAATATCTCCATGATACAAATAATTATTATTCATAATCTAGAAAAATTTAGTTGACAACAATTGCTTTAAATTGCATTGCATTTGAAGATAGATCAAACCATCATTTATATATTGGAGATCTAGGCACTTCTCTTTGTTGAAAATTAAAATAAAACCTTAAAAAGGTATCTAAATGTGTCGACATATGTCGATTCCCAAATTCCAAACAAGTGAAATTGGCCTCAAGATCAGTTGAGGTGGTTTGAATACTCACTTTCTGTAACAGACTTTTTACTATGAGTTTTGCTGGCATTTTTACACAAGAAAAAGATCTGAAAAAGAAAAATACTAAGAAAGTCAAAAAACGCAAAGAAGTTTATCTCAATCAACCCAGTGATATTATGGAGATAGCTCCAAGTGATCAGGAGGGAGTGGAAATCACTCCTAAGATCTCCTACAGGGACTCCTTACTCAGTTTATTCGGTATCGATATAAATATCGTTAATGAGCCTATTGCAATAACTGATGAAGATGAATTCGATCCTGAAGACAGGTGGTACAAAGACGAAATCGGTTCCTTAAAAAAGGAGAAACCTTTCAATCCATGCTCGGTGATCTCAGTAACCCAAGAAGAATTCGTAGAATGGTGCAAACCGTGGAAAGCTACACTTATTGTGAGAGTTCTGGGCAAAAGAGTCGGCCTAGGATTCATGGAGCAAAGACTGAAAAGAGACTGGACTAGAAAAGGTAAGTTAAGTGTTATTAATATGGATCGTGACTATTTTCTTGTTTATTTTTCTGAATAGGATGACTACTCTCATATGCTTCTAGGAGGACCCTGAATGATTGTGGGACACTATTTTATTGTTCAGAGATGGAGACCTTTCTTCCTTGAATCGGAGAAAGTAGTTAGAAAGATTGCTGCTTAGATAAGAATTCTAAATCTTCTGATCGAGCTCTATAATCCTAAATTTCTTTGGAGGGTAGGATCTACTATTGGTTCTATGTTAAAGATTGACAGAACAATGTCGATACATTCTCGTGGCAAATTCGCCCGAATTTTTGTAGAAATTAATCTGTCTAAACAGCTTGTTCTCCGTATATCCGTGTTAGAAAGCATTCTGAACATCGAATACAAAGGTCTCCATATAATATGCTTTAGATGTAGAAAATATAGTCACAAGTCAGAAGTTTGTTCTAAGATGCTGGATTCCAACAAGAACCACCATGTTGAGGACACTAGGAGAGGTGGAAGCGTGAACCAGAACATTAGCCAAGCCACAGGGGGACCACACCATGAGTTAAGGAAATCAGGAAAGGTACCATAATCAGCAAAACAATCAAGACCCACCTAATTTCGGGCCTTGAATGATAGTGAGAAGGCATACTAGAAGGAAAATTGATAAGGAAGGAGCCAATACTAAGGGATTTTCCAACGGAAAATATATCCAGGCTAATATGGAAAGGAAAGATCCTGATCTTGATCACGCTTAGAGAAAGGATCCCTCTTCAATATCCTCTAAGAGGACCAAATTATGAATGTCACGGAAGTTACGTCGCATGTGCCTAATGGCTCAAGTGAACCCATGCAAGATGGGCCTGAGATTACTCAGTAGCGGGATGCCTAGGAAAAGCCCAATTATAAAAGAGAGTACTAAGAATTGGTGCTAGGAAGAATCCTCAAGGCAGCAAAAAGGCTACACAACTAAAGCTGGGCCCAAATGTACAAGGCAGAATTAACAAACAAAAAAACAAACAGATTTTAGAGCCCATATCCATGGCTGGGAGGCAAAACCAGATCCAGTCCCAAGTTAGACGCTCGAAGGAGAAGAACGAGGAGGATACAACGATGGAAAGTGTGGTGATGGATATGATGCGGAAGATGCAGCGAACAATATGATGCCTTCAAATCCTTCAATCCGAGAATGTTAGCTACTACCTTGCGTGATGTTAGCGATGGTCGATTTATGCTTGGTGCAGGCTCCTTCTCTAATTTTGTCTCTGCTAAAACGAGCAAGAGAGCTACAGCTCCTGCGGACAAGTCACCGAACTCGGGCAGAGTCGACAGCAATAGTGGGATATGGGTACTAGTCATGTTCGGTCTGAGCAAGGTTTGGGTTCCTCGGGAGAGAAAGCCCTATGTTGAGCTCGGTTCCCTTTGGATGTTTATCTGCCCCCTTTTTTCGATTTTTCCTTATGAATCTTATATCATAGAATTATCGGGGAGCTGGTAGAAGGACGTTTTTGGCCCTGACTAGGGATTTAAAGAAAGAATATGATCTTTGGATGCTTAAACTTTTTGAAACACATTTAAGTGGTGATAGAGGTAGAAACATTTGGGACAGATTAGGGTTTGATAGCTGCTATTCTAAAGAAGCTAGAGGTCATTCAGGAGGGATCTGGTACTTATGGGGTTCAAATTTCTGGAAGGTTAAGGTTATCAGCCATAACTTTCAACTTGTGCATCTCAAAGTTGCTTTTCAGGATTCCAACCCCTAGTTTATTACTGTTATTTATGGTAGTCTTAATAAGATTAATAGGAGAAGTTTCTAGAAAAATCTCCGGAAGCTCAATGCTCAAAGAGAATTAATTACCTTGGTGTGTTTTCAAAGATTTTAATGCTATCCTTCATGATGTTAAGAGAAGAGGGGGTAGCCCTAGCCAGAACAGAGGTACTTGTAAGGATTTTTAGTCTTGTATCTCTGAGTGTAGGATCATTGATTTGGGATACTCTAGATGGCCGTTCACCTGGAAGAGGGGCAATCTTGTTGAAAGAATAGATAGGGCCTTGAGCAATTTAGACTGGTAGATCTCCTTCCCAGAGACTCGTGTTAGTCACCTGGCCATGATGAAGTTTGATCATACACCCTTGTACTTTCAGTTGCGGCCTAACCAACCCATTAATAGAAGAAGACGTTTGTTTAGATTCACTACTGATTGGCTTACCCACCCAGAGTTTGGTGATCTTGTCAATAATAATTGGAAGATGGTGAGCTCATGGTCAAATTGTCTTAATGAGTTTACAAACTCCCTCATAATCTAGAATTATGTGGTGTTTAATAATATTATGAAACAAAAAAATAGAATTTTGAGAAGACTCTAAGGTATTGCTCTGTCCTTGAACAATAACATTAATCCCTTGGAAAATCAGCAAATTCAACTGTGGGGTCTCACTCAAGAAAAGCTATTCTGGTACCGAAAATCTTGATGCAAAAGAATTGAGTTCGGGAATAGAAACACTAAATATTTTCACGGGACTCCAACTAATGGCATAAGTAAAGGTAAGAAATCTCATCTGACGAAGTGAAATTTTCTCTTCGGATCGAACCAAGACTAGTGGCAAACTGGTCATTTCATTTAGAAGAAGAAAGATTAGCACACAGCCAGTTATACCGTATTTCTTCCTGTGTTTGTGTCCTTTTTCTCTCATTGCTCGATTGACTCTAACCCAGAATGCTTTTACTGAATTCCACCATGCACTCCCAAACAATTCTTGTGAAAGGGTCGAAGTATTCCATTCCAGGTGAGCAGAAAGCGAAGTGTGCATGTATCCCAACCCGAGCAACCAGGGAAAGGTATAGAAGACTAGCGCTTACAGCTCTAGGATGAGCAAATCTCAGCAGGATCAAAACTAGAGTCACTCAAGAATCAAGTCTAAAGATGGCTAGAAGAAGAAATAAAGTTTATGCCCTTCAAAATGATGTTGGTATTTGGGTTTTTGACTCTAATTTGTTACATAATATGGCTAATTCCTTCTATTATAATTTATATTATAATGACCTTCCTGATATTCCTTATGTTATTAATCAAATGTTTTCTCCCTTAAGTCTTGATGAGCTGAATGTGATTGGGTGTAATGTGAGCCCCATGAAAGTCAAAGAGTCTCTGTTTAGTATGTATGGGATAAAATCCCCGGAAAAGGATGGCATCCAAGCTATTTTTTTTATCAAAATCAAAGGGATAGAGTCGGCCCGGATTTGTGCAACTTGGTAGAAAAGATTTTATGAACCCTGAAGAGATCGGTAAGATTAATGAAACTCTAATTACTCTGATTCCCAAAGTTGAACCTATTACATCCGTGAAACATATGTGTCCCATCGGTTTATGTAACATTTCTTATAAAGTGGTTACTAAGGATTTGGCTAGGAGATTGAGGAGGGTTATGGAAAAACTTGTTGCACCAACTCAATGTAACTTTGTTTCTGGAAGATAGACTTCTGATAATATTATTATAACTCAGGAAGTTATCCACTTGATGAGAAGTAAGAAAGGAAAAAAAATGGTGGATGACTATTAAGATCGATTTGGAAAAGGCTTACGACAGACTAAAGTGGAGCTTCATCAAAGATACCATCCAGGATATTGGTCTACCTCCCTCCATTATTGACCTGATCATGTGTGTCATTTTCACTGTGAAGACGCGTATTCTTTGGAACGGGGATATATTAGATGAGTTCTCTCTGTCTAGAGGTATCCAACAAGGTGATCCTATCTCTCCCTATATTTTTGTTTTATGCATGGAACGCCTTTCACAGCTCATTGGTGCTGCGGTGGAAAATAACTATTGGAAACCTATCAATCTTAGCAAGGATGGTCCTTAGCTCTCCCACCTCTGCTTTGCTAATGATCTGATCCTTTTCTCTGAAGCTAGTATGGAATAAGCTAAGATTTTTAGCAAGGTTTTGGATGCTTTTTGCCAAAGTCCTGGAGAGAAGGTTAATAATGAGAAGACACATATCTTTTTTCTCTGCAAATGTGGGGAATAGTGTGAGGTATGAGATTAGTGAAGCCCTCTAATTCACCCATACCGATGATCTTGGAAAATATCTTGGTGTCCTCCTGATCCACTTCAAAGTTTCAAAAGAGGCATATAGTGGTATTATAAACAATCTCAACTCTCGGTTGAATGGGTGGAAGGCTTCCACCTTATCACTAGTAGGGAGAATAACCTTAGTGAGATCTATCATTTCTTCCATCCTGAGTTATACTATGAAAATTGCTTTTCTTCCTGTTTCTACTTGTAATTTGATTAATAAAAAATGCAGGAATTTTCTTTGGAAAGAGACAGAGTAAGTTAAAAAGATCCACCTCATCAGTTGGAGGCATATTGTGAACAACAAAGAATTAGGAGGCCTATGCATTAGACATGCTAGAAAGGATTCCAACATGTAGAAAGGAATATGCTCCTCTTGGGATGATGTGGAACACAATTATTTTTGGAACATTGATAATGGCTCCAAAATCAGATTTTGGGTTCACCAGTGTGTACCTAAAACTGGCCAGCTTGAGAATTCTGCTACCCAGGTAATTAATAAAGATGAAAATGAGTCCCTTCTAATAGACTTCTTATTAGTTTTAAGTGAGTGAGACAAGGAGAAATTGTAGGAAAAGTGAATGATCGGATTTCTGCTAGTAAAGAATTTTACAAATAAATTCTCGTTGCAAGTATAGTTTCTAAACCAACAGAGAATCCTTTCGTGCAAAAATTTGGTTGTCACAAGTAACAAACCCCTAATAAAATTGATAACCGAAGTATTTAAACCTCGGGTCGTCTCTCAAGGAATTGCAGGGAGGTGTATTTATTATTGGTTATAGAAGATTATCTTTTTGGAGTTTTTGAATAATGAACAGGAAAAGTAAATTGCAATAATTAAAATAATAACTAATAAAGCTCTTAGCAAGGTATGAAAACTGGAAATTCTATCCTAGTTATCCTTATCAATTGTGATGAGAATTGTTCATTACTCCCACTTAGTTAACCCTTACTAAATAAAGAAAAGTCAAGTGGACCAATTAATGGGATTCCTCAAGTCCTAGTCAACTCCCAAGGAATGACTAGCTTTAGAGGGATCCAAATCAACCAGCAAATTCCAATTATCAATCAACAAAGGAGTTTGATAACTCAAGTGTCACCAATTAATCAATTCAAGCTAAGAATATAAAAAGCTAAATTAAAATCATAAATCTGAAATATCTCAAATTGTATTAAATAGAGAATCAAATTAAACATAAGAATTCATAAATCAAATAGTAACGTAAAGTGATCAATAGGAGAAATAGATAAACTAGAATGCTAGAATAAATAAAAGTAGAAGAGAACATAAATTAAAAGAACATTGAACCTGGAATGACGAAGAAATCCTAAATCCTAAATCCTAAAACCTAAGAGAGAGGAGAGAGCCTCTCTCTCTAGAAATCTACATCTAAAACCTAAAGTTGTGAATTATGGATGAATGATTGAATGAATAGATTTTTCCACTTTATAGCCTCTAATCTGTGTTTTCTGGGCCAGAAATTGGATCAAAACTTGGCCCAAAATCGCCCCCAGTGTTTTCTGTTAATTTTGCAGATCGCGCATGTCACGCGTACGCGTCAGTCACGCGCACGCGTCACTGGTCATCTTCGCATTCCACGCGTACACGTCGAGCATGCGCACGCGTCATCTTGCAAAACTCCATTCCATCGCGTCGCTGTAAAATCTCCAGATTGCACGCACGCGTGAGCCATGCGTGCGCGTCGATGCTCACTGGTTGTCTCCTTTATTTCTTGTGCTCCTTCCATTTTTGCAAGCTTTCTCTCCATCCTCTAAGCCATTCCTGCCCTATAATGCCTGAGACACTGAACACACAGATCACGGCATCGAATGGTATAAAGAGAAAATAAAATACACAAATTAAAGACTCTAGGAAGCAAGATTTCAACCATAGAATAACACTAGGAAGGAATTGTAAAATCATGCAAATCATATGAATAAGTGGGTAAGGACTTGATAAAAACCACTCAAATGAGCACAAGATAAACCATAAAATAGTGGTTTATCAACCTCCCCACATTTAAACATTAGCATGTCCTCATGCTTAGCTCAAGGAGATAAAATAAATGAGTAGGGAAAAGTAAGACTCATGAAATGCAATGCAACCTATGTATGAATGCAGCTATATGCTAAGATGATTTTGTCTACTTGGTTAAAAGTAAATAAGTTCTTCAAGACAAACATAAATCAAATTCCACTAGTTCAAATTATACAGTAAAGACAAGTAAACTTGTAAGAAGACAGCTCATGAAAGCAGGGAACATAGAATCAAGCATTGAACCCTCACTGATGGTGTATGTGCATTCTAATCACTCAAGTGTATAGGGTAATCCACTCTAGTCCTCTCTAGTCATGCTTTCTAAACTTTGTTCTTCACCTAACCAATCAACAAGTATTTAATGTACCAATGCAAACATCATGAGGTCTTTTCAAGGTTTTAATGGAGCTAAGGTAAGGGTGAGGGTATATATATATGGCTAAGTGAGCTATAAATTGAATCCTTGATTAACCTAAGCTCTCACCTATACATACTCTATATACTTTTAAATTCATGCCTAGCTACCCAAAATTTCCACTTTTGCATTACATACTCATGCATCAACCTTTCTTTTAATTTTTATCACATATGCATTGATCTTTTCATTAACTTAACTTAGCATTTGGGTAATTTTGTCCCCTTATTTATTTACTTATTTATTGAATATTTTTAGATTTTTTTTAAATAAACATAATATATCAATGCACATGGATTTTTAATTTTTCTGGTCTTACATGAATAGGTATCCAAATTCTCAATATTTTATCATTTAAGCACTGTACACTTTTATTAACCCAAGTTTCCACAGTTTTTCCCACACTTAGTTGATACACAATCTCTATCTTAAGCTAACCAAATATTCAATTTGGGGTGATTAATTTATTTTTCCACTTAAGGCTAGTGATATGGTAAAATATAGAACAAATGGGAATTAAAAAGCTCAAGGTGGCTAACAAAGGTCATTGAAAGGGTAGGCTATTTGGGATAAGTGAGCTAATAGAATAATGGCCTCAATCATATGCATGCATATAACACATTAAACATTGGACATATAGGATGGAACAAAATAAAAATTACAATCACAGAGAAGAAAACATACAAGAAAAATATTATGGTTAAATAGTGTAACCATACAATTAGGCTCAAAAATCTTACTGGGCGTGTGTTCTTAGCTATCATTCATGTTCCAATTTACAGTCTTCAAACAAGTTTAATATCAATTTTAAATTTAAATTAGTGAAATACCATAAAAAGGGTCTTGAAAAAAAAGAAAATATTACTTCAACCAAGTAGTAACTAAATGCATAAAATCAAACAAATATGCAATTAAACATGCAAATGCAACAATGAACTAACAAATAAAGTAAAATATTGGTGTTGAGAAGAAAATAAAACCTCCCCACACTTAAAGATTGCACCGTCCTCGGTGCATGCTGAGATGTGCAAGTGGACGGGCGGTTATAACTGATGTTTTTCCAAAGAATGTGCAGATGGACTTGTCTGTCGCCCTATATAGAAGTTCTTCCTTTCCTTTCTTCGGTGGCCATCCTGAAAGAAGATGAAAAGAAAGAAAAGTAACCCAGAAATAAAGATAAGAAAACAAATAAAGTATGGGGGAGTTAATGCCAAATAATGAGGGTCTCAATTACATGGTAGCTACAACATGCAAGTGAGAAAATAGTAGAAGCAAATGGCATAACAATAGTGCAAAAATTGCAGCAATGGGGGAGAGTGTGGGTAATGAAAGTATCAATATAAGTTCATGTCAATGCAAATGGAGTGCAAGTATCATAAAAGATTGGCATTGGCAGATAATTAATATCATTCCACAGTGTAAAACAAGTCACTAAGCACCAAAATAATTCAAGAAAAGATGCAACAGTTGAATAAGAACATGTAACACCAATGGAGAAAGAATAACTTTAGAAAAGAAAATAAAAATACGCACAAAATTAAAATGAAGTGAATGAAAGTATGCAAATGCAATAGGAAAAATAGAATGAAAGAGAATAAGGATGAGAAGTAATGAAGAAGGAAGTAAGAAAGGAGAAAGAAGAAAGAAATTAGGATTGGGAAAGAAAAGATAAGAAAAGTGGGAGTTGCAGGGTTCTGGTAATGCGGCGCTGTCGACGCGTACGCGTGACAGACGCGTACGCGTGGGGCGCGCAATTGGGAAGGCGACGCAAGAGCGTCACGCTCGCGTACGCGTGACCGTGTTTGTGCTACTTGCGCAAAGCCAGCCTCGCGCACGCACAACTCTCTGTTCACTCAATGTTGTGGCCCAACTTTGCATATGACGCGTGCGCGTCAGGCACGCGCACGCGTGATCGCTCAGAAATTGAAAACAATGCGCACGCGTTAGGGACGCGTACGCATGTGTGATTTTGTGCCTCTAACACAGTGCCAGCACCAGGCCATCACAACTTTCGGCCAATACACCTTTTACGTCGATTTTCAGGGACACGCGTGCGCGTCATTGACGCGTACGCGTGAAATGCCAAAATCTCAAGTGGCGCGTATGCGTGAGGTACGTGTACGCGTGATGTTGCTTGTGCTATTGGCACGCTTTCTGCACTGCTCCCACAGAACTTGCTGTTCACTTTTTTTTGTGCAGTATGCAGATCCAGATGATTATGCAGAAAATATAAATGAACATTTATAAAAATTAAAATAAAATAAAACTAAGAATAAAATTGAAAGATCATACCATGGTGGGTTGTCTCCCACCTATCACTTTTGGTTATTGTCCTTAAGTTGGACAGTTGGTGAGCTCCTTGTCATGGAGGCTTGTGCTTGAACTCATCCAGGAATCCCACCAGTGTTTGTAATTCCGATAGCCTCTAGGATCCCACACTAGTTGCATAAAGCCTTCAAGCAAGTTAAAGTAAGTGACAAGGCCCCAAGAGTGGTGATTGGTAGAATGGATTCCAGGGTCCCAAACCTTGCTTTTGCACCCGTCTTCTTGTTGATAATCATTTTTCCACTTGGGTGGTGAGCAGTCAGAATTCTCACTGAGATATCCAAACAGCCTCCTAGACCGATACAAGTTAGTATTCTTCCAACCATGATAATTCAGCCGTGAGCTTCCTACCACAATGAATGTAGAATTGGGTTGCCAACCACTAACCATCTCCCTCTTACTCTTATAGCCACAAAGAGCTCTAAGTTGCCCATCCGTCTCAAGCAAGGCATATTCAAGTGGGCTAATTAAGCTTAGAGATGAGAGATTTACCCACTTGAATGAAGGGATGGATGGTGATGGCTTTGGGAAAGAGGTCTCCAACAACCTTGGCAAGGTTATCTCCGGCTCCATTCCCTTGGACTCTTCTTTGACAACTTCCACCTCTTTGCATGCTTCTTCAATATCAACCTCTTCCTCTTGGTAGCTTTCTTCCAATTCGATCTCTTCTTTATTGTTCACCAAGGGCATGGGAGGTTGTGCTTCTTCTTCTTTAGTCTCCATGTCAAGTCCAATGGGAGAGGATTTAAATGTAGATAAGAATTCATCAATGATTGAATTCATCTCTTGATCATCCCCTTCAAAGTCTTCAACCATGATATGCCTTGGAGGTTGTACACCCTCCTCAACATCAAATTCAAACTCCTTAGAAGGGGGCTTTATGACTGGGCTTTCCCATGGACGTTTCGCATCTCCTAAGTCTTCAACCAATTCTTCTTCTTTGATAATTCCGGCTTCCTCCACTTGTTCTAATACAAAGTCATACTCCTTACTGTCCACCGGAGTTTCTAGTGTCTCCTTCATGCTACGTTCTTCATTAGATTCTCCACATGAAGCCATGGGGGTTCCTTGAGTGTCTGAACATCGGGAAGCTAATTGATTTATTGCTTGCTCCAGTTGATGAAGGGTTGCATGAAATTGATCCACTGTTTCCTTGAGACGATCCTGTGATTCTTGTTCCGCTCGAATTGCATGATTAGGATCATATGGCTCTTGGGTCGATGGATATGGACATGGTGCATATGGAAGTGGTGGTTCTTGGAAGTAATTGGATTGGAATTGGGGTGGTTCTATATATGGTTCATATGGCTCATAGGGTGGTTGATTGGGTGGATAGGGGTTAGGGTCATAAGGAGGTGAATGGTTGTAGGTGGCTTGTGAGTATGGTGGTTCAAAGGTATGTTGGGGAGGTGGTTCATAAGCATATGGTGGGGCTTGTTGGTAACTACAAGGGGGTCCATCATATTCATCATCTTGGTACGCACCCTAGAATGGCTCTTGACCATAGTAATTTGGTGGAGGTTGGTTGTCACGAAAAGGTCCACCATAACTATTGTCTTGGTATGCATCATAGAATGGTTGTTGGTTATAGCGCATTGGAGGGGGTTGTTGCCAAGAGGGTTGATCAAATCCTTGTGGCTCCTCCCATCTTTGATTCTTCCAACCTTGATGCCTGTTCTCATTATAGCTTCCATTCCTTACAACAACATTGGAACCAAACTTAAAGCCAGAGGGGTGAGAATTCATAGTAGCAAAAGAAATAAAAACTAATAGAAATTAATGAAAATAAACTCCTAAAACTAGAAACACTAACAAAGAAACGAAAAAGCAAATATTTACAATAACCAATAATAAGGCACACGTTTGCAATTCCCTGGCAACGGCACCGAAAAGTGAACGATCGGGTTTCTGCTAGTAAAGAATTTTACAAATAAATTCTCGTTGCAAGTATAGTTTCTAAACCAACAGAGAATCATTTCGTGCAAAAATTTGGTTGTCACAAGTAACAAACCCCTAATAAAATTGATAACCGAAGTATTTAAACCTCGGGTTGTCTCTCAAGGAATTGCAGGGAGGTGTATTTATTATTGGTTATAGAAGATTATCTTTTTGGGATTTTTGAATAATAAACAGGAAAAGTAAATTGTAAGAATTAAAATAATAACTAATAAAGCTCTTAGCAAGGTATGAAAACTGGAAATCCCATCCTAGTTATCCTTATCAATTGTGATGAGAATTGTTCATTACTCCCACTTAGTTAACCCTTACTAAATAAAGGAAAGTCAAGTGGACCAATTAATGGGATTCCTCAAGTCCTAGTCAACTCCCAAGGAATGACTAGCTTTAAAGGGATCCAAATCAACCAGCAAATTCCAATTATCAATCAACAAAGGAGTTTGTTAACTCAAGTGTCACCAATTAATCAATTCAAGCTAAGAATGTAAAAAGCTAAATTAAAATCATAAATCTGAAATACCTCAAATTGTATTAAATAGAGAATCAAATTAAACATAAGAATTCATAAATCAAATAGTAACGTAAAGTGATCAATAGCAGAAACAGATAAACTAGAATGCTAGAATAAATAAAAGTAGAAAAGAACATAAATTAAAAGAACATTGAACTTGGAATGACGAAGAAATCCTAAATCCTAAATCCTAAAACCTAAGAGAGAGGAGAGAGCCTCTCTCTATAGAAAACTACATCTAAAACCTAAAATTGTGAATTATGGATGAATGATTGAATGAATGGATTCTCCCACTTTATAGCCTCTAATCTGTGTTTTCTGGGCCGAAAACTGGGTCAAAACTCGGCCCAAAATCACCCCCAGCGTTTTCTGTTAATTCTGCAGATCGCGCATGTCACGCATACGCGTTATTCACGCGCACGCGTCACTGGTCATCTTCGCGTTCCACGCGTACGCGTCGAGCACGCGCACCCGTCGCTGTAAAATCTCCAGATTGCGCGGACGCGTGAGCCATGCGTGCGCGTCGATGCTCGCTGGTTGTCTACTTTATTTCTTGTGCTTCTTCCATTTTTGCAAGCTTCCTCTCCATCCTCTAAGCCACTCCTGCCCTATAATGTCTGAGACACTGAACACACAGATCACGGCATCGAATGGTATAAACGGAAATTAAAATACACAAATTAAAGACTCTAGGAAACAAGATTTCAACCATAGAATAACACTAGGAAGGAATTGTAAAATCATGCAAATCATATGAATAAGTGGGTAAGGACTTGATAAAAACCACTCAAATGAGCACAAGATAAACCATAAAATAGTGGTTTATCAAAAAGCTCCCTAAAGCATTGGTTAAAAAAATTATGGCGATTTTCCCTCCCTCTCCTTGAAAAGAAACGGACATAATTGCATGGGCCTGCTCTTCTAATGAAGTCTTCAATCTCAAATCCATTTATGAAGCCACAAGAATTAACCAGGAGCCACTCGAGCATGTCTTCAATATTAGCTGGAGATGTCGTGGCCCAAAAAGAATTCAATCCTTTATCTGGTTAGTAGATCAAGAAGCCATTGTCACTAATGTTAAGAGACACAGGAGAAACCTTTCAAATGACGTTTGTTGTCCCCGGTGTAATTATATGGATGAAACAGTGTTGCCTGTGCTTCAAGATTGCTAATTTGCCAAAACGGTCTGGAACCACCTTCTGTATCAAGCCCATGTCAGAGATTTTTTTAGCCTCAGCCTCGATTGGTTATGTGAAAGCCTTTTTGCAAACTTGAACTGGCCTTGCTGGTTTGGTGTGGCGATTTCATCTTTTTGGTTTTGTAGGAATACCATTATTTTTTAATGAAAATTCATTCACCCAAGTGCTGTGCTCTCAACCATAAAAATCAAAAGTATTGAGATTGATAAAGTGAACAAGAGGAATTTATTGAGAACAAAGAAACACGCACCTGACAAGCTAATTTCTTGGGTCCTTCCAAAAACTGCATCAAGTTGAATGTGGATGGTAGTTTTTTCATGCAAATAAATGGGGCAGCTTGTGGGGGGATGTTCAAAAACAATGTTGGTAGATTTATTAAGGAATATTCTTGCAATCTTGGAAGTTGAACCATTATGCATGCTGAGCTATGGAGTATTGTCAAAGGCCTCCAGATAGCTATTGAAAATGACCATAAAAGGCTTATTCTTGAAACAGATTCTGCTACGGCTATCCACTTTATCAAGAAAGAAGTCTCTATATCACACCCTTGTAAAAGTCTATTAGATGATATCAGAATTCTTGAAAGAAGACTGGAGAAAATTGAGTTGACTCACACCCTTTGAGAAGCAAATTTCATTGTTGACTCTTTGGTGAAAAAGGATCAGAATCTTCTTCTTGGTACCTGGTACACAGAATTGTGATCACACTTTTCACAATTCTGGTACAACTAACCAGCAAGTGCACTGGATCGTCCAAGTAATAAAACCTTACGCGAGTAAGGGTCGATCCCACGGAGATTGTCAGCTTGAAGCAAGCTATGGTCATCCTGTAAATCTTAGTCAGGCGGATTCAAATGGTTATGAGGTTTTGATAATTGAAAGATAAATAGAACATAAAATTAAAATAAAGATACTTATGTAATTCATTGGTGGGAATTTCAGAAAAGTATTTGGAGATGCTTTGTTGCTTATGAACCTCTGCTTTCCTATTGTCTTCATCCAATCATGCGTGCTCCCTTCCATGGCAAGCTGTATGATCCTCTCAGTGAAAATGGTCCAAGTACAGATTCTGCACGGCTAATCAACTGTCAGATTTCTCGTCTCGGATGAAAAATACCAGGTACAGCTACCGCACGGCTAATCATCTGTCGGTTCTCACTTTTGTCGGAATAGGATCTCTCTATCTTTTTGCACACTGTCACTGCGCCCAACATTCGCGAGTTTGAAGCTCGTCACAGTCATCCCTTCCCATATCCTACTCAGAATACCACAGACAAGGTTTAGACTTTTTGGATCTCAGGAATGCTGCCAATTGATTCTAGCCTATACCACGAAGGTTCTAACCTCACGGACTCGGTTCGTGGATTAAAGACCCAAGAGATTATACTCCGGCTGTCGTCCAATGACTACGTTGAATATCATGTAGACCGCTTGTGATTGTCAGGCATGCGGGTCTTGGCTAATCGAGTAACGAAGATAGTGGGTGATTATCACGGGTCACCCCTTCATTCTGACTTAACTGAATTAAGTACGAGAGTATATCTTGGAGAAGAAGTAAGCGTGAATTAAAAAAGAAACAATAGTACTTGCATTAATTCATGAAGAACAGCAGAGCTCCGCACCTTAATCTATGAGGTGTTGAAACTCCACCGTAGAAAATACATAAGAGAAAAAGGTCTAGGCATGGCCGTGAGGCCAGCCTCCCTAATGTAACATAAAAGTCCCAAGTCTCAGATCTAAGATGATCAAAAGATCTGATAAAAGATCTGAATACAATAGTAAAAGTGCTATTTATACTAAACTAATTACTAGGGATTACAGAAAATAAGTAACTAAGTGCAGATAGTGCAGAAATCCACTTCTGGGGTCCACTTGGTGTGTGCTTGGGCTGAGTATTGAGCTTTACACGTGAATAGGCCATTTCTAGAGTTAAACGCCAGCTTAGATGCCAATTTGGGCGTTTAACTCCAGTTTTGGTGCCAGTTTTGGCGTTTTACGCTAGAAAAGGGTCTCTAGTGGGCATTTGAATGCCAGTTTGGGCCATCAAATCTCGGAAAAAGTATGAACTATTATACATTTCTGGAAAGCCCAAGATGTCTACTTTCCAACGCAATTAAGAGCGCGCCAATTGGGCTTCTGTAGCTCCAGAAAATCCACTTCGAGTACAGGAGGGTCAGAATCTAACAGCATCTGCAGTCCTTTCTCAGCCTCTGAATCAGATTTTTGCTCAGGTCCCTTAATTTCAGCCAGAAAATACCTGAAATTATAGAAAAATACACAAACTCATAGTAAAGTCTAGAAATATGATTTTTGCATAAAAAGTAATAAAAATATAATAAAAAGTAACTAAAACATACTAAAAACTATGTAAAAGTAATGCCAAAAAGGGTATAAATTACCCGCTCATCAGTACCCACATCTTTGATATGTCAACACTTGATATAAGAACTATCCTTGTTGAAAATTGTAGAGGATTACTTAGAAGAAGAGGATTTTCATAGCCTTGTTTTGTTGTCTTTGGTTCTTTTTTATTTTTGGTTTGTGTTTTTTTGGTTGCTTCGGGTCCTTAAACTCCCTTCCTTCAAAAAAAAAAAAAAAAAGAAATACTCAATTTCTGTTTTGAGGGAGGAAGAAATTAAAGAGGAAGAAAATTAAAACTCAAAGATTGATTACTTGATAAATAAAGGAAGATATTTTTTTCAAAGGTAAAATGACATTTATTTATTAAAGAAAAATAAACAAAAATTGTGGGTCCACCACATTGGACAACCATACATCAGTGTAAAAAGAGTTTTCCAAGCAATTTAGATATCTTTAACGAAACATAACTAAACACACATATTAAATCTCATTTCTCTTCTGGACCTCCTCCATTAATTCATGCGCTGAAGTGATAATCAAATCTAGTGAAGTGCTTTTGTTCTCAAAGACAAGAAGGTTTCTCATGGTCTAAATTTTTCATAGAATAATTGCTGCAAGTGCTGAATTTTTCTCCAATGATGTCTTCATCGAGCTCCTTCCATGAACCGGCTCCATCGCACCCAAAATTTCTCTGAGTTGTTTTGCGCCAGGTAAGCTCCCAGATCTGACTTTTGCCAAATTTTTTGTGACCTTGGACAATCAATTAAGTAGTAATTTACGTTTTTCTCCAAATTGTTGCATCTAGGGCAAATTTCTGGGATTGCTGGCAGTCTTTCATGAAGTCGACGACGAACTGGGATGCCGTTATGAAGGGATTTCCACAGGAATACCTTAATCTTCGGTGGACATTGAGGTTCCCACAACGAATTCCAGAGCCTCTTTTCCCTGCACAGTTTGGGTAATTGGCTAATTAGAGAATGCACCATTTGAAAAGCAATTTTGTAGCTGGAAACCACCGTGAACCTGCCATCCCTCTCACTTTCCCAGGTAATCCAATCTTTTTCGACTTCCATAATAACAGTTTGTAAGATTTATGATGCAATTTATGGATTAAAATGATTTCTAATTATATCCTCTTTTCACTGTCTATTATAAATGAGCTGATTAACCCAAATCAAATTTGGGTTTGTAATTGTTTGCTGTTGTTCGGATATCGATTTCACACTTTTGAGCGATCAATCCTCTATAATTCTAATATGACTGCCTTTCCCCACTTGCCAACGAATACCTTGTTTGATAATTTTCCTTCCTTCTAGCAGGCTTCTCCAGGCCCAAGAAGGATTTTGACCTGTGTCAGCTCATAGAAAAGAAAAAAATTTGAAATATTTTCTTCTGTAAATTCTGTTGATTAGAGAATTAGGTTTCATAATAATTCTCCAGCCTTGTTTAGCCAACATGGCTAAATTAAAGGCTTTCAAGTCTTTAAAGCCTAAGACTACGTACTTCTTTTTTCTGTAAATTATATCCCACCTGATCCATTGTAATTTTCTTTTCGAGCCATTTTGCCTCCACCAAAACTTTATCATCTTTCTCTGAATCTCATCTAGTAGTGTGTTTGAGAGCTTAAAATAGCTCAAAGTGTAGATTGGAACTGCCATAGCCACTGCTTTAATTAATACCTCTCTCCCACTGACGGATAATAATGATTGCTTCCAAGCTTGCAGTTTCTTATCAATTTTCTCCTTTATAAAATTAAAGGTCTGAGTTACTAATCTATTAATCTCTACTGGCAGTCCCAAATACTTATTTTGTCTGCTCACATGCGAAATCTGAAGCAAATGAGACAAAAAAATCTCTGGTCGAACTAGGAATGTTCTTTCTATAGAAAATAGACAACTTAGAGAAATTAATTGTCTTTCCACTAATATCACCATAGCACTCCAGAATCTCTATCAACTTGTGGCATTCTACCTCATTTGCCTTACAAAGAGAATGGAATTATCTGCAAAGAATAAGTGGCTGACTATAGGGCATCTACCATTGAGTCTTAAACCTTAGATTTCTTTCCCCTATTCTCCTCTGTGGAGCAGATGGAAAAATCCTTCTGCATAAAGTAGAAAAAGGTAGGGGGAGAGAGGATCACCTTGTCGCAATCCCCTACATGGTTTGAAAAAATCATATAGTTGTCCATCTATAGGAACAGAATAGGATACCGTGGTAAACATTTTTTTAATCCAGTCTACCCATTTATTGCAAAAACCAATCTTCTTCATAATCTCCCAAACAAAAGACCATTCAACTCTGTTGTAATCCTTACTCATATCGAGCTTTACTGCCATCTCGTAGTCTCCATAATTCTTGTTTTTCAAAAAATGCATAAATTCATGGGCAATTGGGATGTTATCACTAATCAAGTACCCTTTAACAAAGGAACTCTAATTATTACTAATAATTTTATCCAACATACCCTGCATTCTATGAACAAAAATCTTAGAAATAATCTTGTAAAAAATACTGCTAAGACTAATTGGACGACTTGGGTTATAGATTCTATATTTAGCACTTTTTGGATTAGGCATATATGAGTATGATCATTGCTCATATCATTCTTCCTCCTACGAAAAAACTCTTTAAGGCAGCATTAAGATCATCTTTAATTATCTCCCAAAAGTGTTAGTAAAATCTAGCAGTGAATCCGTCATCACCGGGGGCTGAGAATGTATTGATAGAAAATGTTGTTTTTTTTTATATCTTTCTCTATGACTTTTTTAGTAAGTCTTCGATTTGTTTCTTCATCTACCTTCACCTCCAAGTCCTCTAGTCGACCGTGGCTGGTATGGGGTTTGAAGCTGTGAACAAATTTTGGAAGTACTCAATAGCAATTTGAGCTCTACCCTCAATGTCTGATCTAAAATTTTTATCACTATCTTGCAGCCTGTAAATTTTATTTTTCCGATTCCAAGTTTGAGTTTTAGCGTGGAAAAATTTGGTATTTTGGTCATCTCATTTCAACCAATGAATTTTAGATTTTTCTCTCCAATATCTCTCCTCTTTTAAATAGGCCTCAGATAACTCCTCCTCTAATTGAAGAATCTTTGTTCTGTCTGCTCCTGTACCTTTGAGTTTCTCTTGTTCTACTTGACTTTTCAATTCTAAAATTTTCTTTTGAGAGTTGCTAGAACTGAATTTTTGCCATTTCACTAGTCTATGTCTACATTTCTTCAACTTTGAAAAGAATTTGAACATTGAAGAGGCTTCAAATTGTGAGTGCCATGCTTCTACAATATGCCGAACCTCCTCACTATCACACCACCTTTCTTGGAATCGAAACCTTCTCTTAGTTTTATGTACCTCTCTATCTGCCATTAATAATAGCGGACAATGGTCGGATCCAGAGTCTTCTAGGTAAAGAATTGATGCTCTCGAATAATTTGATCAAAATTGAAGAGAAGAGAGGCATCTATCTATCCTTTCCAGAATGAGATTCTCCCTATATTGTCGATTACTCCAGGTGAAGTTCCTTCCTTCATATCCCAAATCCACTAACTCTCCATCATTAATAAAATTGTTAAAAGCCTCAATTGATGCAGCTGATTTCGTGCATCCCCCTTCCTTTCCATGATAAGAAGATATGGTATTAAAATCTCCTATCACGAGAAAGTAGGGGATTGCTGACCTCTTAATATCTAGGATTCTTTAATACTGATCTAAGCGAATGCTCTCGTCACAGTGTAAATGAACTGCTATTATTTTCTAACATTTTTTATTGGCAATGTCTAACTGATAAAATTTGATGAAAAATTCATCACTGAACCGCACTGAAATTCCTTTATCCTCCTTCCAAGCTAATGCTAAGCCTCCAAAAATTCTTCTTGAATTGACATAATAAACCTGCTGATATCCAACTTTGTTGCATTGGCTAGTTACATTTAAGGTAATATTTTTTATTTCGCATAAAAATATTATCTCGGAGGAATGAGATCTACAGATCTGTTGTATATTATGAATTGTCAAAAAAAATTTTATATCTCGACAATTCTACATTATCATATTCATAATTTATGGATTCTTAAGTGCTAATTGTAAGATGACACTCTCTCTACCTTCATCCTCTTTTAAGCATATCTTCTTTGTTTTTTTCTAGCAATTTAATTGATGATATTATCATATAATATATGTACACTACAACAATAGTGGCATATATAGCGGCTTTTTTACGGTAACATAAAGTAATATAACATAATTCAATTGATGATATTATCGCAACATAAAAGATTAATTTTAGGCATGATTAATTCAGAGATAAAATTGAGAGATAAAACCAGAATAAGAAACTTTAAATAATTGATGTATAATCATACATACTTAAATTTCATTTATAAAAGATTTCATAATAATTATCCCCAAGCTAAGCATACTGTGTGTTAAACTTAAATATATCTTCTTCATTTTCAATATATATGGAATTTATGTTACATATACTACAAAAAATAACATCAATTAGTAATATATAGAAGTAACAGATAAGGATGAAAATATTTTGGATGTCACTACCACCACTTTTGTTTTCTTTTCAAATTAAACATATGCTAACATTTTTATGGGTTTAGCTAATATATATTTTAAAAATATATGATAAATTTATTATTAGTAAAAAATTTAAATATTTTTATTTAATTAATATAAAATAAATATATTAAAAATTTAAATTTTTTATATATTTAATAAAATCTTTTAATTTATAAATTTAAAATATATTTTTAGAATACAAGATAGATAAACCTAACCTTTTATAATATCAATGATTGATGGTGTTCTTTCATGCACCAAACATATAAAGCAGTTTTTTTTTTTTTTTCTATCTTGTGATTCTAAAGAAAAATGCTGATAAAGATGTGCTTAATTAGGACCTCTTAAAGAAGAAAGAAGACAGTTTCTTCTGAGTAATGCTATACAACATAGAAAAGTATTAAATTAACAAAAAGGATTGTTAGCTAAAGCCTATAGAGGAACGTTTGGCACAAGTAGACACATACACTACCTTAAATTAAAAAATAAGAGATCTTAGTTGTTTTTTCTTGGTGAACTGATCGGATCAGAGATGTTTATGTGTTTGCATATGCCAAAAAGAAATATAAAAAATAAAAATAAAATAGAATTCCCAAAAGAAATTAAACTCGTGGAGTAAGATAATTTCAAGTGAAAAACGCCATGAATAAATGGGTATCTAATCAGTAATCATAATCACCGGCCATTATTTATTATTTGTCCCATGATCGAAAAGCTGGATTAATATTTATCTACCAAATAATTAAGAGAATATGCGTGCGTGCAAGGCACGGATGATTATTCTCTTTAACTTTGGCAAATGAAGAAGAAAAGAGAGAAAAGCAAAGAAAAACTACAGTCTGAAAGCACAAGCTAGATCAGCATGAAATTCCAAATAAATTGTAAATGAGAGTGATATAGATGCTTTCTTTGGGTACCCATAATCGTGCTTCATCACGTGTTATTATTGGAAAACAATACAAATGTTCCAACAGAAACGAAACAAGCAAAGATAATAACTAGAAGCTACTCATATTACAAAGTCATCATTCACATTGATAGCAGTTTACTTTCAATAATATAAAAAAAAATTATATTATTTTCATTGAATATTTTTAGACTATTATTCTAATTTAGATTGCACCACAATACTATCTAAGAATTTTAGATATTGTTTTTTCAAAATTTTTGAGGACTTCAAGGTGACTCAAATTAAATTGCAATTCAGTCTAAGGATTTTACATATTGTATCGACCTTCCCAGACAAGATTTGGATTCGATACTTTACTAATTTAAGAACGTTAGATATTATTGTCTCAAACCTTTTCAAGCTAAAATGTGACTCAATTAAACATTCCACCAATTAAAAACTTTAGATATTTTACTAAGTTTATTAGACAAGACTCAAATTAGATAACAACCTAACCTAAGAATCTTTAATATTATTTTCTCAAGTCTTCTTAGACTAAATTTTAACTCAAATTAAATACCTTACAGACCTAAAAACTTTAGATAGTCTCCTAACATTTTAAGGTAAGACTATGATCAAATTGTAACTAGACTTAAAAACCTTACATATTCTTTCTTAATCTTTCTCAGACTAAGGATCACTAAATGATTAAATAATTGTGGAGTCTAAAGACTCACAATATACACTAGCTAGAAAGAAGTTTCCAACTCCTATAGCTAACATGAAAAAATTTGAGTAAATAGACAAAATACACATGAAAGATTTTAGGTTGGACAAATGTACATTCCAATCATTTGAAGTACTCAATGTTCACACAAAAGATTGATAACAATAGATAAAAATGACATGCCATTAGTGGAGCTCTAGTTCCACTAAATTTAGTGCTTATGGTAATGTAGTGTGATAAAGTGAACTCTTTAGTGAGATTTAGATAAAAATAAATTAATTTAAGAAATTAAAAAAGAAAATTAAAAACCCTAAAGAGTATTAATTAGGTGCTCTAATTTCTGAAGAAATTCTATCTCTTATCCTAAATTGCAGTGAATTACAAATTCGATGGATGAAAGATGAAACTCAGTATAAGTCTGAGATAAATTGAGACTATCTTATTGGAAGAATAGCTTTAGTGATACCGGTGAGTCTTTCGTTGGAGGTGTGACGAAGAGACACAAAAAGAAACACTTTTTTAATGGTGGCAAATGCTACCATAGTATGGATATTGTGCTATTAAAGTCACGAATGATGAAAAACTCAAATAGATGGTTCTTATGGTACCTGCATTATAAGGTATGTGTACACTAACTATTGTATCTCCACTGTTAATAGAAATCTTGGTTAATGCTAATTCATTCTTCTCTTTTCCAATCTTGTATAGAGCATAAATCAAAGATGAGATGTGACTATTTTATTTAGATTAATAAATTTGAAGAAGAATGCAAAAAGAAGGCCATTTTTTATAAGAACTTATTACACCAGTCACAATCATGCGAAGACAATGTAAATATTAGTGAAGGGAGGAACATGGATGACTTCAATATAAAAGTGATATTGAAATTGATTGTTAGGATGAATTCAGAAATTAATAATTTAAGGACATTGATAATTGATTTGTACATTGGTATTGGAATGTTGGTTTTGATGAGTGTGTATAACTTGTTAAAGTGATGTATTATGATTGTTATTATATAACTCGATTTACTCTCAGATCTAGACTGAGCTTCACCTTTCATCCCTCGATTTTGCAAGCCACTGTAATTGGGAGGTAAAATATAGAGTTCTTTCAAAAATTAGGACATCCAATACTCTTTAAGATTTTTAATTTTTTTTAAAATTTCTTAAATTGGTTTATTTTCACCTAAGTCTCACTAAAGAGTCCAACTTGTCATGCTACATAGCTACAAGAACCTAAATTTTCAGAAATTAAATAATAAGTTATTTTACGATTTATTATATTTACTCAAGATTATATTTTTAGAAATTTTATATATAAATCGAGTAATTTTTATTTATAATTTGAAGTTTTGGCAATTAAAAAATAATGAAAATTTTATATAGTATATTTTGAATATTTAGATTTTGAACCCTATTTTATGAATAAAATAAAATTAATTTTATTATTTTTAATTTTTTAATTAGAGTATTTATTTGAGAATAAATTATAATTTGATGAATAAATAGTATTTTTTTTAAAGATAATTTTGTTAGATTAAAATTGATTTTTAATTACTACTCTATATTCTAATTTTATTAAAAATACCTACACTACGATTACCCCTAATTTTATTACCAAACAACCCTAATTTGACACTACCCTAATCCTAGCACATTCCCCAGTCGCCACCCCCTTACCCTCATCCTCACACGGACACAACACACACACGCACATTAAGATGGAGAAGATGAAGAAGAAAGGGAGAAGAGGAAGGAGAGGGAGATGGTGCTGGTGGGTGTCACTGCCACCGACCCTGTCGTCGTGTTGCCGAGAGAAGGAGATCTGTAGGCCAGAGATCCCTGAAAGGGGGAGAACTGTTGTCGAGCACTACCGTCGTCTGTGGGGCAGTCCCTGTCGAGCTCAAGTCCAGAAGAGAGAGAGGCCGCTATCGCCGTCAAACCAGTAGAGAAGGAGAGAGAGCTCTCGCAGTGAGAAAGGGATGCCGTTTGCGTCTCGTTGATGCCGCTAGAGGGTCGCCATCGTCGACGCCTGGTCCCCATCGCCGAGCTGCATGTCATCGTTGCCATCATAAGCCGCTGCTATCGCCGGCGAACCCGAGGAGAGAGAGAGAACGCGATGGTGAAGAGAGAAATGTGTGGTGGTTTCCCTCACTATCGTTGCAATCGCCGGAGCCATCAAGAGCCGTCGCCGTTGCTATTTGAGGATGACCGGAAGAGTGGAGGTGATGGTGGCGCTGATGCGTGCGATAACAAGTGATTGTGTTGGTGCCGAAGTTCTTTGCCACCGTTTTGCTCGTCGGAAGTCATCAACGAGGCTGCAGCTGCTCGGTTCCTTGGTTCTTCTCTAAGTACAATAAGTTGTTTTGCTATGAAAACCCTTTTATTCGCTGTTCTGTTATATGTTGCTAAGGTTTTTGCGGCGTTATTGTAATATGATTGAGTTTCGGTTATGTGAAAATAGATTAAGTGAAAAATATTAAGATGAGAGATTAAGGGTAAGTAAACTTGTGAGGAAAATACTTTTATTAATGGCAAATTAGCAATACAATAATTAAAGATGAGAAATAGATGTGGAGAACAAGTGTTGAGACATTCACTAATGTCACAAGAGGATGAATTAGCTCTTTTAGAGTGGACAATGGTTAATTAATTTTGTTGTCGGGTTATTTGGTGGAACACCCAAATGCCAATTTTATGAATTTTTGTTTGAATTTGATGAACAAAATAAAGAATAATGAGAAAAATTAGAGGAGAGAAAAAATGGGTAGGAGCTCTCTGATTTTTCAGAAAAAAAAAAAGTCTCACAAGAGAAGTGAGTTGAGCTCATTTATAGTGTAAAGCCATTTTGAGGGGAGTACATTGTCCAATGGTTACAATATAATATTTAGCCTATTCCTTTTATCCCAAAGCTTGTTACTAAATAGAGTAGTTGGTAGAAAATATTTTTAGATGTTCTCATCATTTCAAGTCTTTTTCACCAAAAATTGGTGTAAAGAGAAAGTTGATCCCCACAAGTTAAGTTAAAATTCTGAACACTATTCTGGGTGTCCGTGGCGAGGAAGTTCCAGGTAAAAGGGTGCTCATGACATATGATATTAGTGAAGGAACATCTATTTTAGTTTCTTTTTAATTAGATGACATTCTCTACACTTCAAATTTAACCAATCCACTTCCACCAATTTAGTTTCTAATAAAAAAAAATTTTAACTACTTAAAATTCTCTTTTAGATTTTATCCTTTTACCCAACATCTCTAAAAAAATTTTGACTCTTTTTAGCTATGTTTTTCCATCATATTAAAATTATTTTTATATAAAAATTCATATTTTTAGTGCACAATAAAAAAAACATGCATTATAGATATACATACATTTTAAGAATGAATGATATCAAAAGATAAAAGGTGAGAAGTTCAAGATACAAAATAATGATAATAATAATAATAATAATAATAATAATAATAATAATAATAATAATAATAATAATAATAATAATAATAATAATAATAATAATAATAATAATAATAATAATAATAATAATAATAATAATAATAATAATAATAATAAATTTATTCTTCAGATAGTATTTCAAAAAAAAAATGTGAAAATATTTTGAAATCGGATCCGATTCCTCTAAAGTTATATTGTCACTTTAGAGAAAAAAAGTATAAAATTCTACTAAGGAGACAATGAAGAATCTTAACAATGTATATAATGGGCTTCAAATTTAGCCCAATACAAGAGAAAAAAAAAACTTAAACAGTTATTTCAAAAAATTAACCATCTCAACTCTAATTTACCAAAAAAATTTACTTAAACACTCACTTCTCCTCCCCCTCAACCATCTGCCACCCCACCCTCATCAATCATTCCACCTCTTCGGCATTAGAAGCTTTCTCATTGGCCAACAAATAATCATCCACGTAGTTATTAAAATAATCATCCGACTACTTAGTGAAATGACCATTCAGCATTTGTTAATTGTATATACTTAAACCGAATCGAATAAAATAACCATCCAATTAAGAATTAAAATAACCATCTTCATACACAGTAAATTGACTATCCAGCATATTTGACATTTTTTTTGAATTAAAATGTCAAAATTATTGTTAGGGTGGGAAAACTTGAGAAGAAGTGAAGTGAAGTCAAGGTATGAAACAACTAAGGAAATGAAGTAGAGAAGGAAAAAAGAATAGTAAATAGTTTTTTTTTTTAATTTGGGTTAAAAATTTAAAGATGAGTTAGTTAATTGACCATGGATGATGAAGTTTTAAGCTTGCTCTTGGTATAGTTTTTAACACTTGATACTCTGCAAACATACCACCAATGACGATTTGAATTCTACGTTGACTTTCCTTGTTTTGAAATCGTGGGTGCGGCTGCGGATGGATCTACGGGAGAGGGCTGCACGAGCGCACGTTGAATCACAGTGAACTCCAGACTGATGAAAACGCTGCCATGGTGAATCTCCTGCGAGAGGGGGCCGCACTGCCGCACTGCCGCACGTTGGGAGGCTGCGCGAATGACGCACAGTGCGACAGTCTTGCGCAGTGCGGCTTCGGTCGTCTTCTGAGTGGCAGCGGCTGATATTGCTGGCAGAGCTTTCACCGGTAAAAAAAAAACAGACTGGAGGAGAAGAGTCACGTCACATGTGGAGAAAGAAATTTACAATATATGTAACTACCGCAGTTGTAAGTCCTTATTATTTTGAATTCAAAATTCAAAATTATTAAAAATTAATTAGCTTAATTATCATTTGAATTAATTTTTTTTTTACTCTTATTGTACACATTGTACACTAATATCATTGTCTCCTCATACTTTCTCAAAAGTATATTATTAATTATCTTTGGATTAAGATAGTATGACTCACAAATAATAAATTTTACAAATTTAAAGATGATTAAAACATATCACTTTACTATTTTACTAGCATTGTCACTTTAGAAAAATTTTTTCTTTGAAATCACCTCCTAAATTAAATTTATCTTGTTTTGATAAAAAAAAATCTCTCTAGTATCATAAATAAAATTTTTACAAAATTAATTTTTGTTATTATTTAATATATTTTTTAACAAAAAATTATATTATTCTAAAATAATTTTATTAGGGATCAAAGTGTCTTTTACATATATATATATATATATATATATATATATATATATATATCACCTTATCCTTAAAAAAAAATTCACAGAAATTGAATTATTAGGTGTTTACCTATTATTTGGACCTACTTGGCACTCTTAGTAATTTTAGTACGTACACATTTCACACGCGAAAATGCGAAAACATATAGTATGTTTATATAATTCTCGTATACTTTAATACAAAACAATAAGATACAAATCTCTACTCCAAAAAGAAAAGTAATGTACAAAAATAAAGTGCTATGGAAACGGAGTTAATCCTCGGGCAAAACCTTTAGTTGGCTAATATTATTGAAGGACAATATATATAAAATTCTGTTGCTATATATAAAACAACAACAATATTTAAAAGATAATAAAAAATTTAAAAAAGTTAAAATTATTTTATTTAATATTATTAATAATATATAATTTTAAATATAATAAATATATAATTATAAATATTATATATAAAATTATAAATATTAAATTAAATAAGATAATTTTAATTATAATCTCTCTAACAATATCTTAAAATAATATAGGACAAAAGAATTAATATTTAATTGGTCAATGATAAGAAATAATGGGTTGTATGCAGGGACGAATTTAAAGAAGGACAAATAGTGGCCTTAGTTCTCTCCAAAAATTTTAAAATCTTGTAATAATGAATGTGATGTATAAAATAAGCTCATAATGTAGTGACATTAAAGGGACTTAATTAGTATATAATACAATAGAACTTCGTTTCGGAGATAATGAAAAAACTTGATAACGTGTATAAAAGATTTAAATTTGGCCCAATACAAAAAAAAAAAATTTAACCAGTTATTTTAAAAAATTAATTATCCTAACCTTAATTTACTAATAGAATTTATTCAAACACTTTCTCCTCCAACGTTTGCTACCCCATCCTCATCAATCATCCCATCTCTCCAGCGTTATCAAACAACCATCCACGTAGTTATTAAAATAATCATTCGATTAGTGAAATGACCATCTAACATTTGTTAATTGTATATACTTAAACTGAATCAAACAAAATAATCATCCAATTAAAAATTAAAATAACCATCTACATACCTAGTGAATTGAACATTCAGTATCTAAATTCGTCGGTTGATGTATATACTTTGAAGACGTAAGAGAAGTGAAATCCAAAAAGCCAAGTTGGCCGCGCAAGACAGGGCATTTTTGATGTGGGCTACGTTTGTATGAACAAAAACGGGAGCATCATAGACTAAACTAGCTAATTTCTTGCACAATTATTGTTGTGCTATCGTACGTTGATCTTGGACCTCTATACCTATGTAGGGAGAGGCGACGTCGTTGAAGGCGGCAGCGGCTATGGCGGTCTTGGCTGCGCGACGAACGCAACTTATGCGAAGGGAGTGTCTCCATTTACGATTTTGCATGGACGTATAAAAACAACGCACTTGTGTGTCCCTTCTACGTCGCGAATGACAACGTTGAGAGGGAGAAATCGCTGGCGCGATGTAGGACTGCGGGAACGACGCAAACTGCTGGGCGTTCGTGGTGCGCACGATGGCGTGAGCTATGGGCGACGGCGACTGGTGTTTGTGGCGGCGCGGCACCGATGAGAGAGGAAGAGACTGGATGAGAAAGCAGTCACATCAGATAGGGGAGAAGGAGGCCATTTTTGGAGTTTACGTAACTATTGCAAATCCTTATTTATTTTGAATTTCAAATAGGTCATTATTAAAAATTAATTATTTATTTATTATTTGATATCAATTTTAATTTTATCCTTATTATACTCATTGTACACTAAATTTATTGGTTTTTCATATTTTCTCTAATATAATAGGTTCAAATCTGTACCCATGCATTTGTGTTATTTATTTTTTATTTAGTTTAGAGTGTCTTTTCTTTTTTTTTTTTTTAATTTTTTCAATTAATTTTTACACTTACTATCATATAAAAAATACCTTAATATTTATAATAACATTGTTTTTTTTATTTTATTTGGTTGTTTATTTTTTTAATTATTTTTCTCTTAATTTTTATATTTATTATTATATAAAAATAATTTATTTATAAGAACATCAATATCTAATTAAATGTTAAAAAATCTATATATATGATAGTACATAAAAGTAAATCTATTAAAATGAGTATATTTTATATATTTATTTACGAATATATTTTAAATTTATATAATAAAATTATTAGAGAAATTGATCATATTATTTATCCCGTATTTTTTTATGATATAAAACATAAAAATATAATTTTCTATCACTTTAATATTTAATAAAGTAAATTAATTAACAAAAAATTTTAAAAATAAATATTTTTATATTTTATTAAATTTAAAATATAAAAAATTATACAGATCGAAAATGAAAATTTTTTTTATTTAACAAATACTTATTAATATTTTTTAATTAATAATTATGATTATATATATTACTAAATATATGGTATTATATTTGAGATGTGTTCCTAGTTGTATAAAATGATGACCTCAATCCGTGGATGTGTTGGAATCCATGGTGACATTTCTCAAAGGAATAAAACAAACTATACCCTAGCAATTCTCTGACTTTTTCCACTTCAATGAACCAAATCATGGATATAACACTGAATATCTATGTGGTTTCCATCTACAAACCAAAGGAAGTGTAATTGGATATCCCATTATTTGCTAACAAACAGTCATCAGATTAAAGTTTGAAAGGTAATAAATTTTTATTTAAGAAAATAAAATAATCTTTAATTTTTTCTTAAAGGTTTTTTAAAACATTAAAATTTTGTGAACTCTGTCATTTTTAAATTGTGGATTTTCTTAAGCAATCGCCATAATTGCATTATTATTTAAGGTTTTTCTTTTTATGTATTATAGAAATAAGATTTTAAGTCATCATATATTTAATGTGATCATTTTTTACGCTACTTCTGGAGGGAAAAAATACATTTTATTTTGAAAATAAGTATTTATTTTATTTTTGAGTAAAGTATCGTTTTTGTCCCCAACGTTTGGAGTAAGTCCTATTTGTGTCCCTAATGTTTAAATCGTCCTATTTGTATCCTTAACGTTTATAAAAGTGATTCAATGTTATCTTACTATTAATTATACTAACAAATCAGATTATATTTTTCAATTATTCTTACTTGGATGTATTCATTCTCAATTAGGTCTCACTTGAATGTGTTCGATTTTAATATTATACCCACTATTTGTGTTTAGATTCAATTATGTCCCTAAAAAAATGAATTATGTAAATGTTGTAGGAATTAGTTTCAACATTTGATGAGTTATTTTTCGGAGTAGATCATCAATTCTATCTCAGACATTTGTATTCTAACTTCAAGAAGAGATTTTTAAAATTCAAATTAAAGCGCTCATGATGTATAATTGACTGCAGGATAACATTGAATCACTTTTACAAACGTTAGGGATACAAATAGGACGATTTAAACGTTAGAGACACAAATAAAATTTACCCCAAACGTTGAAACAAAAACGATACTTTACTCTTTTATTTTTTAACCATTCGTTTAATTTATATTTCTGAAAAATGCTAGGACAGGAAATGCGTCATTTTTCTACTTTTTTTTTTTAAGCATGCAGTTGAAACGAAAAAAATATATTAGAATATTAGTATGTTACAAATTTAACCATATGTTTTAAGAAGTAGATCAGACAAGTATATGCCTTTTAAAAAACATAAAAAATCTTAAGTGCATATAATTCTTAGATTTCAATTTTTCTTAAAGTCATTAAGAAATCCTAAATTTTGAATTGACATGTTTATATCAATTTAAATGTTTTTTATATTATTTCATCAGTTTCATTATCTAGTAAATGTAATATTATACTAATTCAAATACTTTTTATGAAATTATCCTGTAATTGAGGTTAAGTTATTTTATAGTTATTGATTGTTATTACATATTGTTACGGACTGCCACAGTCTAGTCCAAGAGGTTGTTGGGTCGGGGCACCGCCCCACCCAGGCCCGAAATCTTCGACAAAGGATTCTTATGGGTCGGTCACCTACACTCGATCCGGAGTCCAGCCAGCTTACCACCTCTAGCACGTCATCCTACGGGTCAGTACCCTCTAGGTAGGCCTCTGACACCCCGACCCGGGGTACGGACGGCCCGCACGCATGAAAGGTGACAGCTCACTCTCCACTAATGGGCCTGACCATTACTGGGCCCACCCAACATAGTATATAAGGGAAGAGGACAGCTCTTCCCCCAAGATACGTCACTCCCTTACCTAATTCTGCCACCTTTAGTACGGACTCTGACTTGATCGTTGGAGTGTCCTTGCAGGTGGCTACCCCTGCTCCGTCCACCCTCCGACGTTGCCAACACACTCCTCTTCTCGCTACACCCCCGTTCGGAACCTATCCCTTTCTCCTACTCATCACCTACCGATAATCCGAGAACCCCAGGTGACGAACATTGGCGACGTCTGTGGGGATCCCGCCACGAGCATGGAGCAACACATCACTTCGGAGGAGCTCCGCGAAGGAGGTGGAGCCCGTTTGAGCAGAGCGAGCTCGATAGCCCGCGCTGCCGAGCACCCAAGACCCTCCATTCAACCCAACCAAATGTACACCCAGACCCCTGAAAGGCGCCCCTTCGGGGGACAGGGACCGACAGCGCCAGGATCATGCAAGAGCTTAGGCACAGGGTACAGAACCTCGAGCGGGAGTTGGCGGCGAGAGACCAATCCCACGGAAACGCCACTCACTCACACGGCGGCGTTAGCCGGTCCCACGCCCACACCCGCTCCCCCTCTCGCGTGCACGACAGCCAGGGTAGAACCCTAACAAGGCACGAAGAGGTGCATACCCAAGCGACTTCCAGACCCACTCGAAGAAAGTCAGAAAGCCGTTGGGGGTCCCAGAAAGAGGCCAAAAGACAAGAAGACCCCGTCATCTTGGGAGCAACCCCTTTCCATCCATCAATCCTCAAGGTCCGGCTTCCGAGAAATTTCGACAAGCCGACGGACATGAGGTATGATGGGACCAAGGACCCTCAGGAGCATGTCACAGCCTTTGAAGCGAGAATGAACTTGGAAGGAGTAGGCGACGCGGTTAGATGCCGGGCGTTTCCTGTAACGCTAGCCGGCCCGGCAATCCGATGGTTCAACACCCTCCCACAAGGATCCATCACAAATTTCGCAGACATAACCTAGAAGTTCCTAGCCCGTTTCACGACACGCATAGCCAAAGCAAAGCACCCGATCAACCTGTTAGAAGTTACCCAGAAACCCGGGGAGCCGACCAGGAAGTTCCTGGATAGATTTAACGATGAATTCCTGGAAATCGACGGCCTCACGAACTCTGTCGCTAGCCTATGCCTAACAAACGGCCTGCTGAATGAAGACTTTAGGAAACACCTCACAACAAAGCCTGTATGGACCATGCAGAAAATCCAAAGTATAGCCAAAGAATACATTAATGACGAAGAGGTTAGTCCGGTTGTGGCAGCCAACAAACGGCAGCCTCCCAACCCGCCAACCCGACAGACACATCAGGTCGAAAGGTACAAAGAAGCTCCCAGGGACGGCACCCCAAATAAACTGCCCAAGCAACCAAGGGTAGGGAGGTTCACGAACTACACGCCGCTTACGACTCCCATAGTGGAAGTATATCAGTAAATCGCAGACAAAGGGATCCTGTCCAGACCTAGACCCCTGAAGGAGAGAACGGGAGGCAACAAAAACCTTTACTGCGATTACCATAAGGGATTTGGACATACAACACAAGACTGCTTCGACCTCAAAGATGCCTTGGAACAGGCCATCAGAGAGAGGAAACTGAGCGAATTCTCCCGGCCCATCAGGGAGCCAAGGAGGCGAGAAAGAGAACGTTCCGAGGAAGACCGAAACCGAACTGTCAAGCCAAGACAAGAACCCCCAAGGAATGCCAGTAACCCCCCGACCTTTGTGGTTAACATTGTAGTTGGACGAGATAGTCCCCCCCAAATCTAAGTCGGCAGCAAGAAAGGACACCCGGGTGCTCTCCATCTCGACGGATGCCCCCACCACCAGCAAAAGGCTCCCCACGATATCGTTCGACCCAGAGGACAAATGGTTCAAAGACGTCCCCGAAAACCCTCCCATGGTAGTCACAGCAATGGTCGGGACGGGATTAGTTAGGCGCATCCTAGTCGACACGGGAGCCGACTCAAATATCCTATTTAGAAATGTGTTCAACGCCATGGGACTCAAGGAATTCAACCTCAAAAATCACCAACATGGAGTCATGGGACTTGGTGATAACTACATCAAGCCCGACGGGACGATCACTCTCCCAATCAGCCTAGGAACTGGCGACGCCAGGAAATCGGTTATGGCAGATTTTGTAGTCCTTAGAGACTCCACTGCCTATAACATCATCCTAGGGAGGAAAACTATTAATGAATTCTCAGCTGTAATATGCACCAAGTTCCTAACAATGAAGTTCATAACAGACAAGGGAACGGTTGGTTCCATAAGGGGGGACCTAGAAATGGCAGTCGCCTGCGACAGCGCCAGTCTCTCCTTAAGAAGAGAATCTAAAAAGGCAGCTGGTGTGTTCCTAGCAGATCTGGACGTAAGGATGGAGGATAAACCAAGACCTGAACCAGAAGGGGACATGGAAAATTCCAAATAGGGAAGTTGGCAGACCAATTCACCTTCATTAATAGGAACCTACCCCATGAACTTAAGGGCCCCCTCATAGAAATCGTCAGGGCGAACAACGACCTCTTCGCATGGACCCCATCAGACATGCCGGGGTTAGACCCCGAAGTCATGTCTCACCGACTAGCCATAAAGCCAGAGGCCAAACCGGTAGCCTAGCGGTGAAGAAAGATGTCACAAGAAAGAGCTGAAGAAGTCCCCAAGCAAACAGCGGGGCTACTAGAAGCAGGGTTCATCAAGAAACTCGAATATTCAACATGGCTATCCAATGTTGTCCTAGTCAAGAAGGCCAGCGAAAAATGGAGAATGTGCGTAGACTACTCCGACCTAAACAAAGCATGCCCAAAAGACTCCTTTCCCCTCTCCAACATTGACACCCTGGTGGACTCGGCAGTGGGATATCGTTTCCTCAGTTTCATGGATGCCTATTCCGGCTACAACCAAATCCTGATCCACCGACCTGACGAGGACAAGACAGCCTTCATAACACCAGGAGGCACCTATTGCTACAAGGTAATGCCCTTTGGACTGAAGAATGCAGGGGCCACCTACCAAAGGTTGATGAGTAGAGTCTTCCATGACCTCATCGGCAAAATGGTAGAAGTATATGTCGATGATATCCTGGTAAAAATAGCAGACCCAAGAAAGTTGATAGACGACCTCCAAACCGTCTTCAAGGCATTAAGAAAATTCAAAATACGACTCAACCCACTTAAATGTGCATTCGCTATGGAAGAAGAAAAATTTCTAGGGTTCATGATAACACAAAGAGGGGTAGAAGCCAACCCGGACAAGTGTGAAGCCGTCCTCAAAATGACAAGCCCCGGGTGCATCAAAGATGTACAACGGCTAACCGGGAAGCTCACGGCCCTCTCCCGGTTCCTCGGAGCCTCGGCTGAGAGGGCCATCCCATTCTTCAACCTAATGAAGAAAGGAATCACCTTTGAATGGACCCAGAAGTGTGAAGAAGCATTTAATCACTTCAAAAGGATACTCTCGGAACCTCCTGTACTCAGCAAGCCCAAAGAAGGCGAGCCCCTGTACTTATATTTAGCCATAACCATGCAAGCAATGGCGGCAGTCCTAGTCAGGGAGGAGGATAAGACCCAGCGCCCAATATACTTCATCAGCAAAATACTTCAAGGAGCAGAGACGAGGTACACCAAATTGGAAAAGCTAGCCTACGCCCTACTAATTTCATCAAGAAGGCTAAAACAATACTTCCAAGGGCACACGATCATCTTAAGAACCGACCAAGCCATCCGACAAGTCCTCCAAAAACTCGACCTGGTGGGAAGAATGATGGCATGGGCAGTAGAACTATCCCAATATGATTTGCAGTACGAGCCAAGGCAAGCAATCAAAGCCCAAGTAATGGCAGACTTCCTCGTAGAAGTCACAGGAGAAACTCCCGACAAACCGAGCACATGGTGGAAGCTCCACGTTGACGGAGCATCCAACCAAACGTTCGGAGGGGCCAGAATTACCCTCGAAAACTTGGCAGGAGTAGCCTTCGAACAATCCATCAAGTTCGAATTCCCAGTTTCAAACAACCAAGCCGAGTATGAAGCCTTGATAGGAGGGCTAATGCTAGCCAAGGAAGTCGGAGTATCAAGGGTGGAAGTTAGCAGTGACTCCCAAGTCGTCACCTCCCAAGTAAACGGCAGCTACCAAGCCAGGGATGCACTGCTACAAAAATACTTGAAAAAAGTAAGAGAGCTATGCAAAAGCTTCGAAGAGGTCACAATCCAGCATGTCCCCAGAGAAAGAAACGCCTGAGCCGACCTCCTTTCCAAGCTCGCAAGCACCAAACCGATAACCGGGAACAGATCCCTAATCCAAGGACTGGCAATGGAACCTGCAATCGTCGTGTGCACAATCCAGGCACCAAATCCGCCCTCATGGATAGACCTGATATCCCGGTATCTGGAGCACGTAGAAACACCCCCAGACGAGAAGGAAGCACAAGCTATCAGGAGGGAAGCTCCCAAATACACAATCGTACATGGGCAGCGATACAAACGAGGGTTTCACCAACTCCTACTCAAATGCCTGTACCCAACCAGACAGACTATGTCTTAAGAGAAGTTCATGAAGGGTGCTGTGGGCACCACATCGGGGGGAGATCCCTAGCAAGAAAAGTCATCCGGGCAGGATACTATTGGCCCACAATGATGTTGGATGCCCAGGAGTTTGTGAAAAAATGTAAAAAATGCCAAGAAAACGCCAATTTCCACAAAGCACCTCCCGAAGAGCTCAGCCTGATGATGGCTCCCCGACCTTTCGCCCAATGGGGAGTCGACCTCTTGGGGCCATTCCCGCCAGGGACCGGGCAAGTGAAGTACTTGATAGTAGCCATAGACTATTACACCAAATGGGTGGAAGCAGAGCCACTAGCTAGCATATCCGCCGCGAATTGCCAAAAGTTCATGTGGAGACAAGTGGTCACAAGGTTCGGGATCCCGGAAGCTGTCATATCAGACAACGGGACACAATTCACTGATAGGAAGTTCCAAGGATTTCTAGAAGGGCTAAGGATCAAACAGAAGTTCTCCTCAGTCGAGCACCCCCAAACCAACGGCCAGGTCGAAGCAGCCAACAAGGTCATCCTAAAAGGGCTAAAAAAACGACTTGAAGGAAAGAAAGGTTCATGGGCAGACGAACTAGCCTCAGTCTTATGGTCATACAGAACCACCCCCCAATCGTCTACCGGTGAAACCCCCTTCCGATTCACATACGGGGTCGACGCAGTCATCCTAGTCGAAGTCGGGGAACCGAGCCCGAGATTACTCCTTGGAGGAGGGAGTGAAGCAGTCGAGAATGACCTAGCCGACGAGACGAGGCAAATGGCGCACCTGGCAGAAGCAGCAATAAAGCAAAGAATAGCCCTCAGATACAACGGCAAAGTGTTGAAAAGGAGCCTAGGAGAAGGAGACATGGTCTTAGGACGTAATGACATAGGCCCGCCAACCCCAGGGGAAGGCAAGCTAGCCACAAACTGGGAAGGACCTTACAGAGTAAAAGAAGCCCTTGGCAAAGGAGACTATAAGCTAGAAAAGCTAGATGGAACCGAAGTGCCGAGAACATGGAACATGGCAAACCTCAGGAGGTTCTACTCGTAAGAAGGGGTGACTACACGACCTCAACCCCCCCAAGTCTCGCCTTCACAAGCCATAGAGTCGTATTCATTATCTTTTAATATTTGTATCTACTATCTCTCACTTGATTATATATGTTATATCATTTTCTCATCTAACAAAATGACAAGTCTACTTTTTGCAAGCATCATATCGAAATAAAAAGTGCGACGAAAAACGGTCGACCCAACGGGAACCCGGGACTGATCACCCCGGGAACCGAAAAGGGACCAAAAGAGAACAAATCAGCTCAAGCAATAAAATACCACAACAAACGGTAAAATAAAAGGCCGCGATGGCCCAAGCAGACAGAAAATTAAAATGAGGCCACGACGGCCCGAATAAAGTCAGCAATATCTAAAGCATAAGCAAAAGTGTTCAATACGACCAAAAGGCACCCCATATTAGGCCCAGAATAAAAGACAAGTTACAAAACAAAAAACAATAAAGGTCGGGAAATAACCAAGCATTCAAAGAATATCAACAATCTTCCCGCCCTCCACAGTCTTCATCGCACCAACTTGGGAGAGGTCAAGATCGGGAGCCAGCACAGCTACCTACAGCTTTATCCCCTCCTCAGTCAGCTTAACGGCCTCGCGAGCTCCCTTTGCAAGATACTTGTTCCTTTTCTTCAAAGCAGTCATCTCCTGAGAAGCAGCCTCTGCTGAGCTCTCTGCTAACTTCAGCTTCTCCTCTAACTCCTCGACTCTTTTCTTCATAGCAGCAGTCTCACCCCGGGAGGTGATGAGCGGATATTTTATACGCTTTTTGGGGATAATTTCATATAGTTTAGAGTATGTTTTAGTTAGTTTTTAGTCTATTTCTAGTAGTTTTTAGGAAAAATTCATATTTCTGGACTTTATTATGAGTTGTGTGTTTTTCTGTAATTTCAGGTATTTTTCTAGCTGAAATTGAAGGAGCTGAGCAAAAATCTGATTCAGGCTGAAAAAGGACTGCTGATGCTGTTGGATTCTGACCTCCCTGCACTCAAAGTGGATTTTCTGGAGCTACAGAACTCGAAATGGCATGCTTCTAATTGCGTTGGAAAGTAGACATCCAGGGCTTTCCAGCAATGTATAATAGTCTATACTTTGCACAAGGATAGACGACGTAAACTGGCGTTCAACGCCAGTTCTCTGCCCAATTCTGGCGTCCAGCGCCAGAAAAGGATAAAAAACTGGAGTTGAACGCCCAAACTGGCATAAAAACTGGCGTTCAACTCCACAAATGGCCTCTGCACGAAATCTCAGCCCCAGCACACACCAAGTGGGCCCCAGCACACCAAGTGGGCCCCAGAAGTGGATCTCTGCATCATCCATCATAGTCCACTCATATTTTGTAACCCTAAGCTACTAGTTTAGTATTTAAATAACTTTTAGAGACTTATTCTGCATCTCATGACATTTTAGATCTAAACTTTGTATTCTCTGACGGCATGAGTCTCTAAACCCCATTGTTGGGGGTGAGGAGCTCTACTGTGTCTCGATGAATTAATGCAAGTATTTCTGTTTTCTATTCAAACACGCTTGTTCCTATCTAAGATGTTCATTCGCGCTTAACTGTGATGAAGGTGATGATCAGTGACACTCATCACCTTTCTCAAACCATGAACGTGTGCCTGACAACCACCTCCGTTCTATATCCGATTGAATGAGTATCTCTGAGATCTCTTAATCAGAATCTCCGTGGTATAAGCTAGAACTGATGGCGGCATTCATGAGAATCCGGAAAGTCTAAACCTTGTCTGTGGTATTCCGAGTAGGATTCAAGGATTGAATGACTGTGACGAGCTTCAAACTCCTGAAGGCTGGGCGTTAGTGACAGACGCAAAAGGATAGTAAATCCTATTCCAACCGGATCGAGAACCAACCGGTGATTAGCCGTGCTGTGACAGAGTGCGTGAGCGTAGTTTTCACTGGAAGGATGGAAGGTAGCCATTGACAACGGTGATCCCCCAACACACAGCTTGCCATAGGAGGACGTGCGTGCGTGAACAAGAAGACAGAGGAAAGCAGAGATTCAGAAGACAAAGCATCTCCAAAACTCCAACATATTCTCCATTACTGCACAACAAGTAATTTTTAATTTATGCTCTACTGGTTACTCACAATTCAATTGATAAACATAATTGACTTCCTGACTAAGATTTACAAGATAACCATAGATTGCTTCAAACCAACAATCTCCGTGGGATTCGACCCTTACTCACGTAAGGTATTACTTGGACGACCCAGTGCACTTGCTGGTTAGTGGTACGAAGTGTGAAAAGTGTGATTCGCAATTTGTGCTACCAAGTTTTTGGCGCCGTTGCCGGGGATTGTTCGTGTTTGAACAACTGACGGATTATTTTGTTGCTTAGATTAGGAAAAATTTTCTCTTTTTTTGGTTTAGAGTCTTTTATTATTTATCCCTTGTTAAAACACTTTAAATTTATAGCTCAGTTATTTAGAACGTGGTGTTTATGTTCATGATAATTGGCTATCATATTTTTTTAAAAACCTTTTTCAAAAATAATTTTTCTATTAAATCCTGTGCCAAACTTTAAGTTTGGTGTTTTCAAAAATAATCTTTCTTAAAATTTTTGAAGGTCCCATAACTCATTGGGCTAGAGCATTAATTTGATTGGGTTAGAATCTTTTATACTCTTTTCAAAACCTTCTTTTTCAAAAATATTTTTTTCTATTAAATCTTGTGCCAAACTTTAAGTTTGGTGTTTTCTTGTTGATTTCCCTTTGATTTTCGAAAATTTTGGCTTGGTTTTCTAAAAATTTTAAGTTTGGTGTTCTTCCTTCATGTTCTTGTGTTCTTGTGAGTCTTCAAAGTGTTCTTGAGTTTCCTTGTGTCTTGATCTTAAAATTTTTAAGTTTAGTGTTCCTTGGTGTTTTCCCTCCAAAATTTTCGAAAAACAAGGAGCATTAGATCTAAAAATTTTAAATCTAGTACTATCTTATTGTTTTTCTCTCTCCTCACTAAATTCAAAAATATCTTTTTAAAATATCTTTTCTAACTTCCTAACTTCTTATCTTTTCAAAATTTGTTTCAACTAACTAACTAACTTTTTGTTTGTTTCTTAACTTTTTCAAAACTACCTAACTAACTCTCTCTCTCCCTAAATTTCGAAAATAGCTTCCTTCTTTTTCAAAAAATTTCGTTTTTTTTAACTAATTATTTTTAATTTTTTTTACGAAAAAAAAAATTTATTTCAAAATTCAAATTCTTTTTAGTTATTTTATTTTATTTAAGTATTTACTTCTTAAAAAATAAGATAAATAAAAAGGTAAATCAGTCCAAGTTATATCCATAGATTCATCATGGACATAAGCGGAGATGGACAGTCCAGGAGGACTTTGGGGTCATATTCTAACCCCTCTACTGCTTCGTATGGGAGTAGCATATGCATACCCTCCATTGGAGTTAGTAGCTTTGAGTTGAATCCTCAGCTCATTATCATGGTGCAGCAAAGTTGCCAGTATTCCGGTCTTCCACAGGAAGAACCTACAGAGTTTCTGGCAAAATTTTTACAAATTGCTGACACAGTACATGATAAGGAAATAGATCAGGATGTCTACAGACTATTACTGTTTCCATTTGCTGTAAAAGATCAAGCTAAAAGGTGGTTAAATAACCAACCTAAGGCCAGCATAAGAACATGGAAATAGCTGACAGAAAAATTCCTGAATCAATATTTCCCTCCAAAAAGGATGACACAGCTAAGGCTGGACATCCAAGGCTTTAAACAAGGAGATAATGAATCTCTTTATGATGCCTGGGAGAGATACAGAGAGATGCTACGAAAATACCCCTCTGAAATGTTTTCAGAGTGGGTTCAGTTAGACATCTTCTACTATGGGCTTGCAGAAGGAGCTCAGATGTCTTTAGATTACTCAGCTGGTGGATCTATCCATATGAGAAAGACAATTGAAGAAGCTCAAGAGCTCATTGATACAGTTGCCAGGAATCAGCATCTGTATCTAAGCAGCAACCCTTCCATGAATGAAGAGGTTAAAACAGTAACTGCTGAATTCAGTACTGTGAAACAAGCTGCTGAATTCAATCATCAATTAGATTTTCTAACAAAGCAGCTAGCTGAATTCAAAGACAGGTTACAGGAGACAAGGATAGCTAATATACATATGGAAGAACAGTTTAAGCAAACAAAGCAGCAGCTATCAAAGCAAATAGCAGAAGAATGCCAAGCAGTTCAATTAAGAAGTGGGAAAACATTAAATGCCCCACCTCAAGGCATCAAAAATTCAAGAAATGAGCAACCCACCAAATATCCCCCTGAGGACAGTAAGAGCCCAGGGAAAAATAATTCTGGCACTAAAACGCCAGAAAATGGGTGGAAGGCTGGCGCTAAACGCCCAGACCATGCCCAAAACTGGCGTTCAGCGCCAGAAACAAGGCAGGATTGGCGTTCAACGCCAGAAACAGGCAAGAATCTGGCGTTGAACGCCCAACAGGGGCACATTTCTGGCGTTCAGGCGCCAGGAACAGACAGTGAGTTGGCGTCTAACGTCACTCCAGCTTCTAACTCTGGTACGCAATTGCCAGAGAGGGATCAGACACACATAAGTGCTGATAACAACCCCTCTAAAATGGCTTCTTTAACCACTAAGGTTGAGGAATATAAAGCCAAGATACCTTATCCTCAAAAACTCCGGAAAGAGGAGCAGGATAAGCAATTTGCTCGCTTTGCAGATTATCTAAGGACTCTTGAAATAAAGATTCCATTTGCAGAGGCACTTGAGCAAATACCTTCTTATGCCAAGTTCATGAAAGAGATCTTGAGTCATAAAAAGGAGTGGAGAGAAACAGAAAGAGTTCTCCTCACTGAAGAATGCAGTGCAGTCATTCTGAAAAGCTTTCCTGAAAAGCTTAAAGACCCTGGGAGTTTTCTGATACCATGCATATTAGAAGGTGATTGCACCAAGACAGCTTTATGCGATCTTGGGGCAAGCATCAACCTAATACCTGCATCCACTATCAGGAAGCTTGGCTTAACTGAAGAAGTTAAACCAACCCGGATATGTCTCCAACTTGCTGATGGTTCCACTAAATACCCATCAGGCGTGATTGAGGACATGATTGTCAGAGTTGGGCCATTCGCCTTTCCCACTGACTTTGTTGTGCTGGAAATGGAGGAGCACAAGAGTGCCACTCTCATTCTAGGAAGACCCTTCCTAGCAACTGGACGATCCCTCATTGACGTCCAACAAGGGGAAATAACCCTGAGAGTCAACGATGACGAGTTCAAGTTGAACGCTGTCAAAGCCTTGCAGCATCCAGACACATCAACAGACTGCATAAAAGTTGACCTTATTGACTCTTTGGTAGAAGAGATCAACATGGCTGAGAGTCTCGAATCAGAGTTGGAAGACATCTTTAAAGATGTTCAGCCTGATTTGGAGGATTCAGGGGACATGAAAGAGCCTCTGAACTTTCTTCTGAAAGAGGAAAAACCTCCTAAACCAGAGCTCAAGCCACTGCCACCATCCTTGAAATATGTATTTCTAGGAGAAGGTGACACTTTTCCAGTGATCATAAGCTCTGCTTTAAATTCACAGGAAGAGGAAGCACTTATTCAAGTGCTAAGGACACACAAGACAGCTCTTGGGTGGTCCATAGGTGATCTTAAGGGCATAAGCCCAGCTAGATGCATGCACAAAATCCTATTGGAGGATAATGCCAAACCAGTGGTTCAACCACAGAGGCGGCTAAATCCAGCCATGAAGGAAGTGGTGCAGAAAGAGGTCACCAAATTACTAGAGGCTGGGATTATTTATCCCATTTCTGATAGCCCCTGGGTGATCCCTGTTCAAGTCGTCCCAAAAAAGGGAGGCATGACAGTGATTCATAATGAAAAAAATGAACTGGTTTCTACAAGAACAGTTACAGGGTGGCGCATGTGTATTGACTACAGAAGGCTCAATACAGCCACCAGAAAGGATCATTTTCCTTTACCATTCATAGACCAGATGCTAGAGAGACTAGCAGGTCATGATTATTACTGCTTTTTGGATGGCTACTCAGGCTATAACCAGATTGCAGTAGATCCCCAGGATCAAGAGAAAACAACATTCACATGTCCATCCGGAGTGTTTGCTTACAGAAGGATGCCCTTTGGGCTATGCAATGCACCTGCAACCTTCCAGAGATGCATGCTCTCTATTTTCTCTGATATGGTGGAAAAATTTCTGGAAGTCTTCATGGATGACTTCTCAGTATATGGAGACTCATTCAGCTCCTGTCTTGATCACCTAAAACTTGTTCTGAAAAGATGCCAAGAAACCAACCTAGTTTTAAACTGGGAAAAGTGTCACTTCATGGTGACTGAAGGAATTGTTCTTGGGCATAAGATCTCAAACAAGGGAATAGAGGTGGATCAAGCAAAAATAGAGGTAATTGAAAAATTACCACCACCTGCCAATGTTAAGGCAATCAGAAGCTTTCTGGGGCATGCAGGATTCTATAGGAGGTTTATAAAGGATTTTTCAAAAATCGCAAAACCTCTAAGAAATCTGCTAGCTGCTGACACACCATTTGTGTTTGACACAGCATGCCTGCAGGCGTTTGAAACGCTGAAAGCTAAGCTGGTCTCAGCACCAGTCATTTCTGCACCAGACTGGACATTGCCATTTGAGTTAATGTGTGATGCCAGTAATCATGCCATTGGTGCAGTATTGGGACAGAGGCATGACAAGCTTCTGCATGTCATTTATTATGCCAGCCGCGTTCTAAATGATGCCCAGAAAAATTACACAACCACAGAAAAAGAACTACTTGCAGTGGTTTACGCCATTGACAAGTTCAGATCATACTTAGTAGGATCAAAAGTGATTGTGTATACTGACCATGCTGCTCTTAAATATCTACTCACAAAGCAGGATTCAAAACCCAGGCTCATCAGATGGGTATTGCTTCTGCAAGAGTTTGATATAGAAATAAGAGACAAAAAAGGGACAGAGAACCAAGTAGCTGATCATCTGTCCCGGATAGAGCCAGTGGAAGGAACGTCCCTCCCCTTCCTTGAGATCTCTGAGACATTCCCTGATGAGCATCTATTTGCCATTCAGGAAGCACCATGGTTTGCCGATATTGCAAACTATAAAGCTGCAAGGTTCATACCCAAGGAGTACAATAGAATACAAAAAAAAGAAACTAATTACTGATGCAAAGTACTACTTGTGGGATGAACCCTATCTCTTTAAGAGATGTGCAGACGGAATTATCCGTAGGTGTGTCCCCAGAGAGGAAGCACAGAGAATCCTATGGCATTGCCATGGATCTCAATATGGAGGCCATTTCGGAGGTGAGCGAACAGCCACCAAGGTCCTCCAATATGGCTTCTATTGGCCCACACTCTATAAAGATTCCCGAGAGTTTGTACGTAATTGTGACAGTTGCCAAAGAGCTGGTAATCTGCCTCATGGTTACGCCATGCCTCAACAAGAAATCTTGGAAATAGAGTTGTTTGATGTATGGGGAATTGACTTCATGGGACCTTTCCCACCATCATACTCAAACACTTATATTCTGGTGGCAGTTGACTATGTATCAAAATGGGTTGAGGCTATTGCCACACCCACCAATGATACTAAAACAGTGCTAAAGTTCCTCCAGAAACATATCTTTAGCAGGTTTGGTGTCCCTAGAGTGTTAATCAGTGATGGGGGCACTCACTTCTGCAACAAACAGCTTTACTCTGCCATGGTTCGGTATGGAATTCGCCACAAAGTGGCCACTCCATATCATCCACAAACCAACGGGCAAGCTGAAGTCTCTAACAGAGAATTAAAGAGAATCCTGGAACGGACAGTAAATACCCATAGAAGGGATTGGGCAAGGAGCTTGGATGATGCTCTGTGGGCTTACAGAACAGCATTCAAGACCCCTATAGGGACCTCTCCATACCAACTCGTGTATGGTAAGGCATGCCACTTGCCCGTGGAACTGGAACATAAGGCCTACTGGGCAACCAGATTCCTAAATTTAGATGCCAAATTAGCAGGAGAAAAACGATTGCTCCATCTAAATGAGCTAGAGGAATTCAGATTCACAGCTTTCGAAAATGCCAAGCTTTATAAAGAAAAATAAAAAAAATGGCATGACAGAAAGCTGTCATCTAGAATCTTTGAACCAGGACAGAAGGTCCTGTTGTTTAACTCTAGACTCAGGCTATTCCCCGGGAAACTGAAATCCCGGTGGAGGGGACCATACGTGATTACAAGTGTGTCACCATATGGTTACGTGGAGCTTCAAGATATTGATTCTAATAAGAAGTTCATTGTCAATGGACAAAGAATCAAGCATTATCTTGAAGGCAACATTGAGCAAGAATGCTCAAGGCTGAAGCTAGATTAAAAGCTCAGCAAGGTCCAGCTAAAGACAATAAAGAAGCGCTTTCTGGGAGGCAACCCAGCCATGGGGCATTAATCCTCTAAGCATTTTGCCCTATTTTTCTTTTTTTTATTTGTTTATATAAAGCTCACTGACACTAAGGTAAAGAATCAATTGCATAAGTTTACAGGGTTACAGAAGGAATCTGCACACAAAACAGAGATAGGGAGCTCACTGGCAAGAAAACGCCAGTGAAGGCCATTTTTGGGCGTTCAGCGCCCAAAATGGGCATCCAGTGGGCGCTGAACGCTAGTAAGGATAGCTATCTGGCATTCAACGCCAGAAAAGGGCAACAACTGGGCGTTGAACGCCCAGGAGAGCAGCATTTGGGCGTTCAAACGCCAGGATGGTGGGGAGGAGCTCTCTTTCTACCCATCTCCTTTCTTTTCTTTTGCTTGAGGACAAGCAAAGCTCTAAGTTTGGTGTGCTTATCCGTGATCACTAAGATCATGGCCCCTAAAGGAAAACAACACACTCCAAGAGGCAAGGACCAAGCACCTCACAGACTAGAGGAACATCCACTTCCAAACCTCAAGGTTGTTGAGTTCTAATCTTAGCCTTAACTCTGTGATAACTGTTCTTATTTTAATTTTACCTTAGAAGTCATATAGTAGTAATTAGTATCTATTTTGATTTTATCTCCAATTAAGCTATAGTTTATTTTTCTCATCATCATTAAACATGAATAAAGTAGTAGATCTTTTGAATAAGAAGCCATAAAATTTCGAGTTTAAATAAAACAAATTCTAATTGGTTAAATGTGGTGGCAATGCTTTCTGTCTTCTGAATGAATGTTTGAACAGTGCATATGTCTTTTGAATTTGTTGTTTAAGACTGTTAAATATGTTGGTTCTTGAAAGAACAATGAACATGAGACATGTTATTGATAATCTGAAAAATCATAAAAATGATTCTTGAAGCAAGAAAAAGCAGCAAAAAAAAAAAAAAAAAAGGCAAGCAGAAAAAGCCAATAATCCTTAAAATCAAAAGGCAAGGGCAATTAAAAAGGATCCTAAGGCTTTGAGCATCAGTGGATAGGAGGGCCTAAAGGACTGAAATCCTGGTCTAAGCGGCTAAACCAAGCTGTCCCTAACCATGTGCTTGTGGCGTGCAGGTGTCAAGTGAAAACTTGAGACTGAGCGGTTAAAGTCAAGGTCCAAAGCAAAAAGAAGAGTGTGCTTAAGAACTCTGGACACCTCTAATTGGGGACTTTAGCAAAGCTGAGTCACAATCTGAAAAGGTTCACCCAATTATGTGTCTGTGGCATTTATGTATCCGGTGATAATACTGGAAAACAAAGTGCTTAGGGCCACGGCCAAGACTCATAAAGAAGCTGTGTTCAAGAATCATCACACTGAACTAAGAAAATCAATAACACTATCTAAATTCTGAGTTCCTATAGATGCCAATCACTCTGAGCTTCAATGGATAAAGTGAGATGCCAAAACTGTTCAGAAGCAAAAAGCTACTAGCCCCGCTCATCTAATTAGAATCTGAGCTTCATTCAAAAAATCTGAGATATTATTGCTTCTCAACCTATTAGTCTTCTATTTTATTTGTCTAGTTGCTTGAGGACAAGCAACAGTTTAAGTTTGGTGTTGTGATGAGCGGATATTTTATACGCTTTTTGGGGATAATTTCATATAGTTTAGAGTATGTTTTAGTTAGTTTTTAGTCTATTTCTAGTAGTTTTTAGGAAAAATTCATATTTCTGGACTTTACTATGAGTTGTGTGTTTTTCTGTAATTTCAGGTATTTTTCTGGCTGAAATTGAAGGAGCTGAGCAAAAATCTGATTCAGGCTGAAAAAGGACTGCTGATGCTGTTGGATTCTGACCTCCCTGCACTCAAAGTGGATTTTCTGGAGCTACAGAACTCGAAATGGCATGCTTCTAATTGCGTTGGAAAGTAGACATCCAGGGCTTTCCAGCAATGTATAATAGTCTATACTTTGCACAAGGATAGATGACGTAAACTGGCGTTCAACGCCAGTTCTCTGCCCAATTCTGGCGTCCAGCGCCAGAAAAGGATAAAAAACTGGAGTTGAACGCCCAAACTGGCATAAAAACTGGCGTTCAACTCCACAAATGGCCTCTGCACGAAATCTCAGCCCCAGCACACACCAAGTGGGCCCCAGAAGTGGATCTCTGCATCATCCATCATAGTCCACTCATATTTTGTAACCCTAGGCTACTAGTTTAGTATTTAAATAACTTTTAGAGACTTATTCTGCATCTCATGACATTTCAGATCTAAACTTTATATTCTCTGACGGCATGAGTCTCTAAACCCCATTGTTGGGGGTGAGGAGCTCTGCTGTGTCTCGATGAATTAATGCAAGTATTTCTGTTTTCTATTCAAACACGCTTGTTCCTATCTAAGATGTTCATTCGTGCTTAACTGTGATGAAGGTGATGATCAGTGACACTCATCACCTTTCTCAAACCATGAACGTGTGCCTGACAACCACCTCCGTTCTATATCCGATTGAATGAGTATCTCTGAGATCTCTTAATCAGAATCTCCGTGGTATAAGCTAGAACTGATGGCGGCATTCATGAGAATCCGGAAAGTCTAAACCTTGTCTGTGGTATTCCGAGTAGGATTCAAGGATTGAATGACTGTGACGAGCTTCAAACTCCTGAAGGCTGGGCGTTAGTGACAGACGCAAAAGGATAGTAAATCCTATTCCAACCGGATCGAGAACCAACCGGTGATTAGCCGTGCTGTGACAGAGTGCGTGAGCGTAGTTTTCACTGGAAGGATGGAAGGTAGCCATTGACAACGGTGATCCCCCAACACACAGCTTGCCATAGGAGGACGTGCGTGCGTGAACAAGAAGACAGAGGAAAGCAGAGATTCAGAAGACAAAGCATCTCCAAAACTCCAACATATTCTCCATTACTGCACAACAAGTAATTTTTAATTTATGCTCTACTGGTTACTCACAATTCAATTGATAAACATAATTGACTTCCTGACTAAGATTTACAAGATAACCATAGATTGCTTCAAACCAACAATCTCCGTGGGATTCGACCCTTACTCACGTAAGGTATTACTTGGACGACCCAGTGCACTTGCTGGTTAGTGGTACGAAGTGTGAAAAATGTGATTCGCAATTTGTGCTACCAGGAGGCATTCAAGTCCTTCATCAAAGCCATATCCCGATCTACCAACCTGTTAATCTCCTTGGCATCAACCTCAGCCCTCTTCTCTTGCTCGAACAACTTGGTCTTCAAAGACTCCTCCCGAGATCGCGAATCCATCAAATCCTTCTGGGAGTTCCGAAGCTTCACCTCCATGGCATGATAGTTGCTCAAGACAGGCTCTACCTTCTTGGCAATAGCAGCGGCACGAAGAAGACTGCGATAGATCTACCTGGCCTGTTCAGAAAGGTCGGCCTCATGAAAAAATTCCTCGGTACCAGGGAGCAGTTGAGACTCGATAAAACCCCCAGCATCGAAATTTTTCTCCATAATGGAGAGGGCCTTCCAGGCATCCCGCTTTCTCTTCTTAGGGTTACCCACAACCTTTAGCTCATCATCACTAAAATCCTATTCAAAAATTTCCGACTCCACACCATCAGACCCGACAACCTTCTCAGGAGAAACGATGCCTTTTGGATGAGCCTGGTCGGTCCTGTCCACCTGACCACTGGCCTCCCCGGCTTCCTCGGTTTCCCCTTGCTCCTAACTCGCTGTAGGGGCCGCTGTGGTGTCATCCTCACCCTCCTCGTTTCCCTTGATAAGATTCATTAAATCGGCCAAGGTCTTTTTCCCGCCAGCCATGGAAAGTACGAATAAAGGAAAAAGAGAAGCATCAGTATTAGAAAATTAAGAAATGGAAAGAGCTCGAAGGAAAGAAAATCCACCAACATATGACCGACCGGCCTCCCGGTCTCCCATCAGCAAACGAGGATTAAGGTTCTTCTCAGCAAAAATAGCCAAAAGTATGTCAGCTATGCTACGATACTCCGGGCGCAACCCATCATAGGATACCTTTATAAGATAATCGGATCCCGCACCAAAATTTCAGTAGGTCGGGATCCGCCTAGCACCTTCGACCGAAAGCCAAAAAGGCTGATGACCTTCGACCGGCCTAACCTTGAAAAAGGTAGACTTGAAACCGTGAAAAGAATCTTCAAAGAGGCCAAAGATTCTTCACTGAGATTGGCAGCTCCAGGTACTCACAAACCATCTCAAAACATCGGACGGAAGCCCAACTATTTGGATGAAGCTGCGAAGGCGCAACATCGCAGCGACTCAACAAACTCATAATAAAAGGAGAAAAAGGCAAACGAAGCCCCAAGGTCGTAAACATGGGCTCTTAAACCCACAACCAGTCGGCAACCCGGGGAGAACACAGGTTCTTATGGCAGACGCGCTCCCGGCCAGCAGGGACATAGACTTGGTAGAGCGCCTCCTCGGGACCCCCCCCCACACAAAAGTCCCGACTGACGTAGCTTTTGGAGCCCCTCCCTGGTGATCCTAGAAGGAGTATCCTTCACGTCGGGGGATACCCAGGCATAATGATCGACGAAGTCGGCCAAAGGACGCTGAGCCCGACTCGACGAAGCAAGACGATTGGCCATACCTACAGGGGGCACCACCCAAATCAACACAGGAATTCGGGAACCCTCAAGGCAAGAAACATGAAAAGAAAACTATAAATCACCCTCTAACCCCCTCATACAAACCCAGAAACGCAAGACAAACACAAAAACCCAGTGGCACCCCCTCTAAAGAAGAAAAAGAAGAACAAAGAAACCCAAGAACAAGAGCAAAAATGCATAAAAACGGGGAATAACCAACCAAAAAGAAAAGGGAAAAGCCACAGAAACTTACCAGAAGAAGCGGAATCTGCAAAGAGCAAATGGGAAGAAGATGAAGCAACCAGGAAGAACAGAAAAGCTTGAAATAGCAGCCAAGAGCAAAAGCAGGAGCAGAAGTAGCAGCAGTATGAGAGAGAAAAATAGCGAAGGAAAAGAAAAGTGAGGGGAAGAAGAAGTAACGAAAATAAAAACAAGGAAAAAAGCGTAACCGCCGAGGAAGAACGCCAAAAGGTAGGGGCACATTTTTCTTTGCACCAAAAAATTTCGAATCAACGAAATGATGGGCATTTAATACCCAGCGCCAAAACCAAGAAAACAGCGCGAAGGTCGAAGCGACCATGCGTGAGGGACACGAAACACCAGCAACGGGTTCCCGAAAAAGAAGAAAAAACGCCGCCTCGACAAGTGAAGCAAACGCGCCCAGCCACGAGCCCCAGATCTCAAGGTTGACGCATTGGGGGCACTATTACGGACTGCTACAGTCCAGCCCAAGAGGTCGTCGGGTCGGGGCACCGCCCCACCCAGGCCCGAAATCTTTGACAAAGGATTCTTACGGGTCGGTCACCTACACCCGACCCGGAGTCCAGCCAGCTTACCACCTCTAGCACGTCATCCTGCGGGTCAGTACCGTCTAGGTCGGCGCCTGACACCCCGATTCGGGGTACGGACGGCCCGCACGCATGGAAGGTGACAGCTCACTCTCCACCAATGGGCCTGACCATTACTGGGCCCACCCAACATAGTATATAAGGGAAGAGGACAGCTCTTCCCCCAAGGTACGTCACTCCTTTACCTAATTCTGCCACCTTTAGTACGGACTCTGACTTGATCGTTGGAGTGTCCTTGCAGGTGGCCACCCCTGCTCCGTCCACCCTCCAACGTTGCCAACACACTCCTCTTCTCGCTCCACGCCCGTTCGGAACCTATTCCTTTCTCCTACTCATCACCTACCGACAACCCGAGAACCCCAGGTGACGAACACATATAAAAAATTAATTTTAGTTAAAAATATACAAAATCGTGTAAGTGTATATATACAGAAACAAGTAAGTAAGTAAGTGTATGTATATATATATGGTAGCGTTTGTTTTGAGGTACTGAGACAGAGACTGAGAGACTGAGATTCAGTATCGTGTTTGTTAGTTCAGAGACTGGTACTAAAATTTCTGTCTCTGTCTCTAAAATTTCAGTATTTCAATACCTCCAAAAAGTAGGGACACAGGGGACTGAAATTTTTAGAGATGGAGACTGAAACTTTAATAACATTTTATACCTAAAATACTTTCATTTCAATTAATTAATTCCAATTTTATCCTTTGTGCAAATTAAATTAGAGTTTCATTCTTGTTTCAATTCCTGTCTCACATTTTGCACCAAACAGAATACTGAGATTTATTTCAATTCCTGTCTCTTAGTCTCTGTCTCTCAGTCTCAGTCTTTCCGTCTCTGTCTCTCCACCAAACACTACCAATATATATATATAAAATTTAAATAAACTGTTTTGAACTAATAAAAACAACTTAAATGCTTCTATTTCTAATCAAATGTACTTTTGTAAATATATCCAAACACAATTTTTTCTACTTTAGTTTTTGAAAAAAGTATTTTCTCAATTGAACAAACAAACAAATCCAAAATGTATTAAAGTAAAAAGAACTACAAAAAAATGTCAAAATATAAATTAACATTTTTCTGTCATTGTATTTTAAAATTCGAGTCCACCATCATACAATTAGTCAAAATGCTAAATATTTTAATTTGATTCAAATCTTAAAAATGTAAAAGATAAAAAAAATAAAAATAAAAACAAAAAATTGATAAATTAAACCTTGCTCTCTTTAAGAATAGGTTTAGTTATTCTGTTGATACTTATATTTTTATCAAATTTTTAATTAGATCTTTATACTTTTTTTTAATTAATTTCCTACACTGTTTTTAATTTTAGATTCTTTTTAGTATAAAAAATATTAGATTTAACTGAATATTTTTCACAAATTGAAGACATCTATAATTAAAAACCTAATTAGATCTTTAATATTTTTTTTAGAGAAATATTATGATTTTAATATTTTTAATATAAAAAAGATCTAATTATAAAATTAAAGATAATATAAAAATTTAATTAAAAAATATAAAAATTTAATTATAAATTTAATAAAATTATAGGAACAAGTAAAAAAAATTAAACGTTAAGTTCACTAACCTAAATTAACTGATTCATGGAGTTAAAAAAAGAAAAAGATCAGAGAGTAGTTTTAGTCCATTCCAATCCTCAGCTCTTGGGTTCATGATGTGATAATAGCAATATATGTAGTCGTATCAAGTCCATAGAAAAGTAAAAGTAAAATCAATCTATCGTGCACGAAAACAAAAAAAAGGGGCAATCTATCTTGATTCTTGTCTCATTCTTTTCCACATATGACTAAATCATTTTTACTTGAAAGAATATTTTTGCTTATTGCTTTTAATTAGTCTTGCATATCTGCTACTCTATTCATGCATTATTATTATCACCTTTTATATAAGTCCAAATTAAAGCAAAATAACTCCCCCTTTTTCTTTTGTCAACGTTTAATTGGTATTTTATAACTTTCTTTCCGTTATGTTTAAAGATTACAAGGGAAATTATTAAGATCTTATCTTGAACCTGCCATGGTTATTTAATTTTGTGCTATTTCATTCTACTTTATTTTATTTCTCCCAAATAGCTTACTTATTTTTCTTGATCATAAAGCCCTTCCATTAGTGAGAGACTATCCATTTCAAGAAATTCAACAGTTTTGGTCAAAGGTTCATGCTTCCACGCCTATTTGAGGGTACCAACAAGCCTATAGCATTGCATTTCCATGCTTTATTTGCATATCTTTAATTTATGTCTTCATTTTGGCTTTTAACATAGAAGAACAAGTGTGCTCAATTGCTACATAAGTAAACGTCAATCGCTTGCATGTAAAGTGCAAATAAAGTATATAAAGGAAAACGTGAATCGCTTGCTAATAAATAATCTTTATTTTAATGTTTTATTTATTACATACCAAGTTTTATTCAATTAGAGAAATATTGAAAGATTATTGTAATTTATTATTTTTGGCTATCACTTTTAGCCATTAACTTAATTCCTCTAATTTAATAATTCAATAATATATTTAAGTATTTATCCATTTTGATCTTTAAATAATTTCGGACCAGACATTTTAGTTCCCAACTAAAATTAATTATTCGATTGGTCTCTAACAATTAATTCCATCAGTCACTTAGGCCCTTTACTCCGTCAACTCTAACGGAGGAGAAAATAGTCCCTGCCAACTCTAACAGTGGACAAAATGGTCCTTGACCTCCTCTTTTCAAAAATAACACTCTTATGCCCCAATTTCCGTCATATCTCGCATAATACTAACAGTTTAATACTGTAACTTCAAGCTACACAAAGCACACTCTACAACTTCAATGTTCACAAGGAAAAAAATCTTCAACTTGTTCTCCTCCAATTCATACTCAGGAAACTAATGACTATGTCTCTCAAGTACTTGTCGTCTTCGATGATCCCATGAATCTAGATAGCAAGTCTAATTTGTTAAGACCCGTCGTCGTTGTCGCCATCTCCCTCTTTCTCTGTCCTATCATCTCCGTGACCACATTGTCCACCTCTCCGATCACTTTCTTCAGCTTCTTCTCCGAACCAATATTCAGTAATCGCTTCAGTTTTCATACGAGCAGCAACGGCACCATTACTCGTTGTACTGATAGCTTGGATGTAAGGTCGAAGCTGTCTACCAACTTTTCAAGGATAGCTACAAGCACAAGCCACCTTAAGAGGAGCTCCCCATAAGTCCAACTTAAGGACAATAAACAAAAGTGTTAGGTGGGAGACACCCCACCATGATAAATTCTTTTTATTTTTCCCTTTTGTACATATTGATAATTAGTTTAATTTCATGTTTTGTTGAGTTTGTTGAGTACACTTGGTAGTTTAGTATGTTAAATAAGGTTTTATGGTGTTTGGGTAGCTGTTTGGAGGTTTGGAATGCTTGGATTGGTGCAAGAACATGGAAAAAAATTTTGGAAAACAAAGCACCGACCCGCGCGTGCGCACCTGGCGCGTATGCACGCATCAAGCATTTTTGAACGGTGGAGCTGTAGGTGAGGAATGGAGAAGAAGGAGCTCGTGCGACGGAGAGAAGAAGGAGCGATTTGAAGGTTTTTTTTTTGGTCAAGGATTTGAAGTTAAACCGCTAGGTTTAGCTAGGTTTCTTTGATTTGTGTGCTGTGAATGGAGTTCGGGCAAAAGCTAGGTTCAATTAAAAATTATCGATGGAAAATTTTAAATTACAGACGGATTGTTCGTCTGTAATAATTTAATAAAATGTCCCGTTTTTGTCCATTTAATTATAGACGGATTTCCGTCTGTAACCATTTCTCACGGAAAAAAATTAATTTTTCCGACAGAATTATCGACGAATTTTCTTTTCCGTCTATAATTTATGCTAATTCATTTTTTTTGTTTTCCGACAAAAAATCCCTCTGAAATTCCGTCTATATTCCCGTGGGATAAAATTCGTCGGAAATATCCGTCTGTAATAACTAGTTTTCTAGTAGTATGGGGCATGTAAGTTTTAATTTATTTTTTTTATATATCTTTTAATTTTTGAATTATTTTATTTTATTAGGCATTTTTATTTATTTTATTTTATTTTATTTACTTTAAAAATTTTAGAGTCTAAAGATCTCCTATTTAAACGATTCCAACCATATGATTAAAAAATGGTTCAAGAGAATAGGTTTGAATTTGGACAATTTAATATTTATTAATGGATAACTACTAAAAGAGAAAAATTATTAAATAAATAACAGAAATGAGTTGATAATATATAGGCTAATTTAGTCAATTAAAAGAAAATAAAATAAATAACAAAAATAAGATATAAAATTTTATTTTTTTATTATGTGGTTCAAAGATAATATATAATATAATAAACCATAATGTTCTCATATATAAAAGCGTGAAACTTAATATTACCATTTTATATTGTTATAGATTTTTGTCCTTAAAAAAAATTAATATCATTTAATTTTAATTTTAAATTTTTAGTATAAATAAAAAGTGATATTTAATGGATTAGATAATTTAAAAAATACTTATTATATAGGAAGTTAAAAATATTCAGAGAGAGAGAGAGATAGAGAGAGAAAGAAAGGGAAAAACTTTCTAACTAGTTACAAAAGATCAATATCATTAACCTATTAAATTTGAGTAATATCAAATGAGGATTAAAAAAGAAACTAGAACGATGAATCTAAAAGTTTTCTGTTTTTCTTTATGTAGTGTTTCACTTTAAGTAATTATTTTTTATGGATAATATTCAAATGACAAAAGAAATAGTAAGAAGATTCACATTAGATTATGAAAAGCTGCTATGGAATATGTATAAATAAATAAAAGGGGCATACCTGCAGCAAAAGAAGGCCATAAAAGTGACAGTGATAATCTAGCAAGTAGGAGGAGGAGATCAACAAACATATCAAGACATCGCATGTAATTAAAGTGAATTAAAATCATCAATTTTAGGGCCTAAAAAGCATGTTTTCACATTTAAGCACAAATCAAGGGAGAATTGCAAAACCATGCTATTTCATTGAATAAATGTGAGAAAAGGTGATAAAATCCTCCAAAATAAGCACAAGATAAACCACAATATTGGGGTTTATCAAATCTTCCCACACTTAAACCAAGCATGTCCTCATGCTAAGAATAAAGAAGGACAAGAAAAGGGTATGAACATTTATTCAATGTAAATAAACTATATGCACCTATCTATATGAATGCAACTAAATACAAAATGATTCTACCTACTTGGTTAAAAGTAAATCAATCTCCAAGAACACATATGCACATGTAGGGCTAAGATCATATGACGACTCACAAATTCTACCAATTCAATTATCAAAATGAAGTTCAAATAGACTTGCAAGAAGAAAGCTCATGAAAGCCGGGAACAAGGAATTGAGCATCGAACCCTCACCGGAAGTGTATCCGCTCTAGTCGCTAGGGTCGATTCACTCAATTCTCTTCTACTCATGCTTTCCATGATTTGTTTTTCATCTAACAATCAACAATTATTCAATGCATGCATACATTCATCATGAGGACTTATTCATTGGTTTTAATGGGGCTAGGGTAAAGGTAAGGATGCATATAGTCAAGTGAGCTTGGAATTTGAATCTTCGATAAACCTAAGCTCTTACCTAACACATATAACAACCTTTACAATTCTAATACACAACCTAGCTACCCATGATTCCCACTTTTTCACATACTCATGCATTCTTTTTAATTCACATTCCATATGCATTGATTTTTATTGAACTTTACTTTGAGACATTTTTGTCCCTTTTTTATTTCTTTTTCTCTTTTTTTTCTTTTTCTATATATTTTTTCTTTTTATATATTTATTTTTTTTCTTTATCTTGTAAATTTTTTTTTCTTTTTGTAATAAAGCATATACAAGAGTATCAATGCATATGGTTTTACATATAGTGCATGAATATGTACCCAATTCCCAATTTTTTTAACAAAAATAAAAATTACACTTTTATCTCAACCAATGTCCCAAGTTTTCCATACCCAAATGATACACACCCTCACTAGCCTAAACTAATCAAAGATCCAAATTAAGGGATATTTATTGTTTTTCACTTAGGGGTAGTGATGTGCTAACATTAAGAACAAAAAGGATTAAATAGGCTCAAAATTGGCTAACAATGGTTGATGAAAGGTAGGCTATTTGGGTAAGTGAGCTAAATAAAATGATGACCTCAATCATATAAATGCATATATACATGGAACAATGGACATAAAGAATCAAACAAACCAAAGATTACAATCATAGAAAGAGAATAATGCACACAAGAATAGAAAATAAGTGGTTATAAGATGTAACCACACAATTAGGCTCAAAACTCACATGCTTGTGTTCTTAGCTCAAAAACCATGTTCCAAAATAAATTCTTCAAGCAAGTTTGTCACAAAAAATTTTTTCAAATTGGTAGGGTGCCATAAAACAATTTTTCTTGGAAAAGAAATCATCACCCTAACCAAGTAGTCCTAACATAAAAGGAAGTGATGAAAAATATGTACAAATTCTAACTAGCATGCAACCTATCATGCAATGCAACAACTAACTAACAAAGGAAATCAAGAATTGTTGTTAAAAAAGGAAATTGTTACCCATGGAGATCGGTCGGACGACCTCCCCACAGTTAGAAATTTGCACCGTCCTCGGTGCATGCAAAGAGAAGCAAGGTGGATGGGTTGCTACAATTGATGAGTTTCTTCAAAGGGTTGTGCGAGTGAACTTGTTTATTGCCCCATTTAGAAGCTTATCTTTTCCCTCTTGGTGGCCAACCTAAAAGGAAAGAAAAAGAAAGATAATTAAGCCTATAATAAAGATATCAAAGCAACAAAACATAGGCGGGGGCTAATGCCAAATAAGAGTAGGGTTCTCACTACATGTTAGCTACGCATGTAAGTGAGAGAGCAATATAGGCAAAGGGCATATCAATTAATACTTGATGCAAGAGTAAAGTTAAAGCATGAAGAGCACTCAAAAGCATCAAGTTCAACTAGAAAGAGTGGGTCATGAAGGACATATAAGCTCATATCAATGCACAAAGGGTATAAGAGTCATACAAGGTTAAACATTGATTTAAAAGTTTCATCACCCAACAATATCAAACAAGTCAAGAAGCACCAAGATTAACCAAGAATTTCTCAATAACTGAGTAAGAAAATTCAACACCATTATTGAAAAAAAAAAGAATTAGAAAAAAATTGAAAAGAGGCTATAGAAACAAAATTGAAATGCAAAGAATAGAAGTATACGAATGCGATAAACAAAAGAAAACGGAAGAGGAAAAAAAACTCTTTTTTTTTTACCGGTGCGGACGCGCACAGTATGCAGACGCGTGCCTGACCGAGTTGGCGACCGGCGCGGATGCGCCAAGTGCGCCTGCGCGTCAGTGCGGGCACAGAATAGGCACAATTATGGTACAACTCTCTGATTTTTGTACCAGGAGGGCAGGTGGCGCTATCGGCGCGTGCGCGCATAGCGTGCGTGCGCGTGCATTGTGCAATTGGCTTCAAGGATGCGTACGCGCCAGGTGAGCGCACGCGCGGGTGGTTTGTGCTTTAGGCATGGTGCTGGCGCAGTGTAGGCGCAACTCTCGGGTCAATGTGTGGAGGGGTGAGATTTTTCAATCCACGTGTCCGCGCACATGGCGCGCCCGTGTGTTGCTTGAGGATGAGCAAGCATTCTGAGTTTGGTATGGGAAGGAGGAGAATGGGAGAAAAATGACAACAATAGAGAAGATGAATTACAAGGTTGTAAAGTTCCTTTTCTTCTCATTTGTTTACAACACTTAAATTGCATGATTGTTTTCATCTTTTCTGTTTACATGTGTGTATGAATAAAGCATAGCTTGAATCTTGATTTGTAACATGTTGCTGTGGTATTATGACTACCAACTTGAGTTTTGTAAAGCTTAAAGCAGTAAAGTATCATGATCATAAACAAACAAGGCATTAAAGAAGGTTTTAGCATGTGCATATAAGCATTGGAAAGCTAGTATGATTAATTGTTGCTCAATTGCATTGGATTTCATTTAATTGAAGTTTTCATCTAGGACATTTTGTGAAATCTTTTGAAAATTATGAAAACCTTGAAGAAGCAAATACAATTAAAGCAAGGAAAGAAAAAGGGAAAGAATGAGAAAGCTGAAGGCTCTGAGTACCAATGGCAATTTATTTGTTAAGTACTTGTGGTATTTATGTATCAAACCAAATGCTTGAAAACAAAACACTTAGAAGTCAAGGTTAGGCTCAAAGTGCAAAAGCACTCCCTCAAATCTCAAGGCCCTGAGCATCAATGATTAGAGAATCAAGAAAAGAAAAGAAAAATGTGTTTAATGAAGTCCTCTAATCAAATGCTTGTGGTGCTTATGTATCAAGTGGTAATACTTGAAAACAAAGCATTTAGAAGTCGTAGCTTTGTTATTAACTCATGGGGCAAAGCACCCAAAAGGAGAAGCTAATAAGAAAATCAAAAGCTTGTTTCAAGGAAGAAATATAAGAGAAAGATTTCATAAATTGAGCTAGATAGAAACATCAATCATTTACATCTCTTTTGTGATTGTAGCATGCTTAGAAAACTAGCTTACCATGAAAATTGAGTTGCTACTCTTCTTACCTTGGATTGTCAATCTTTAAATGCGTGATTCTTTTCTTGCTTGGGGACAAGCAAGGTTTAAGTTTGGTGTTGTGATTACATGTCACCATGTCATGTTTTTCTATGCTTTTTCATACAAGTAATTGACAATTAGTGCTTAAATATTGCATTCTTTTATACTTAAATTGAATATTTCCTTGATCTTTTTATTTGATAAACTTTGTAGGAAATAAGAAGAAAAAGAAGCAAAGAAGCACAAAATAAGCTAAAAAGGAGAAAAAAAGAGCTTTGGGGCACACTTTGAAGCTGGAGCACACTTTGGAGCCTTAGGACACGCTTTTAAAAGCGTGGCCCATGATCAAATCAAGGAAGCTTCATCAGCACAGCCACCCAGGAGCTCAACGTTTGCGCCAACATTTGCCTCAAAGGTGAGGTCAAACGTTGGCTAAGGAATACCTTGGAAAATGTTGCTCTCCACAGCCTGAAGGGGCATACTTCCAACAAAGAATAACTTGAGCTACAGAGCTCCAAATGAGGTGATTCCAAAACCATTGGAAAGTAGGAATCAAGAGCTTTCCAAGCATATATGGCACTGCATGATGGACACTAAAATTGAGGGAGAAAACTGTCCCGGAATGTGCATAAACATTAAAACCGTGGCTATGGGACTAAGATGGATCATGAATGTCTTACACAAGAAATGTTAGTAGTACATATGTTTCAAGCAAGCAAAATTAAAGATAACAATCAAGGCACAAGAAACAGAGACATTGTGATTGCATATATAAGAAGGTGTGCACAATACATTGCATAAAAGATAAGTGGCACACCAAACTTAGTGTGACACTTTTACTTGAAATTAATGCAAGTATCTTGTAACCAAATTGGATCACAGTAACTATTTACCAGTCACGAGATATGTATATGATAATGATATGTAATGATGAAAACTTCCAGTTCTGGCACATCTGCTGGCGAAAGAAAACTGATGCCGTTCATTCATGAGGAGTTAGACCGACGTCAGTTACTGTACAGCCTTCTCATGCCAGTCATGAACCAGTACGTTTCTTTCTCTCTCTTCTCTTTCACAGTGCTTGCATTAACTCAACGCAACCGACGTGTATATGTATCAGCTACAGTACTAACTCCTAATTAATTAAGATAAAAAATTAATTAATTAATTTGGTTCTTACGCTTTGCACATACACAGGTACGTCCCTGATTTGGACAAAGGAAAAGCGCTTCACTTCCTGTTCGTGAAGGCAGAAACGAAGACCCCCGGAGGGCTGGTGGCGCGGCCGGTGCTAACAAGCTACTACAAAAGAGAGCACTTCAAGAACCGTCTGTTTGACCCATACAACTTGTACACAAGCCCGAATGAGGCGATCCTCTGCCCCGATTCGTTCCAGAGTATGTACACACAGATGCTATGCGGCCTCATCATGCGCCACCAAGTCCTCCGCGTCGGTGCCGTCTTCGCCTCCGGCCTTCTCAGGGCCATCCACTTCCTCCAGCTTAACTGGCAACAGTTGAGCCATGACATCTCAACCGGAACCCTAAGCCCCAAAATCACCGACCCTTCCATAAGGGAATGCATGGCCAAACTCCTCAAACCCGATCCGGAGCTGGCGGAATTCATAACGATGGAGTGCTCCAGTGAGGACTGGGAACGGATAATCACAAGAATCTGGCCAAATACTAAGTACCTGGACGTGATCGTCACCGGTGCCATGGCGCAATACATTCCCACGCTGGACTACTACAGTGGTGGATTACCTAAAGCTTGCACCATGTACGGTTCCTCCGAGTGCTACTTTGGTCTTAATCTCAGGCCAATTTCGGATCCTTCTGACGTTTCTTACACCATTATGCCAAACATGGGTTACTTCGAGTTCATTCCACACGATGACTCGTCTCCTCTCACTCTCTCCCGTGACTCGCCGCCGCCGCTCGTTGACCTCGCCGACGTCAAAGTCGGGAAGTACTACGAGCTCGTTATCACAACCTACTGCGGCCTCAACCGTTACCGTGTGGGTGACATTCTTCAAGTCACAAGGTTCCACAACACCGCGCCAGAATTCCGCTTTGTAAGAAGAAAGAACGTTCTTTTGAGCATCGATTCTGACAAAACCGATGAATCGGAGCTTCAGAGAGGCATAGAGAACGCATCTGTGTTGTTAAAGGAGTTCAACACGACGGTGGTTGAGTACACGAGTTATGCAGACACAAAATCGATCCCAGGGCATTACGTGATTTACTGGGAGCTTATTATAAAGAACGCTTCTCGTCCTCCAACTAATGAAGTTCTAAACCAGTGCTGCTTGGCAATGGAGGAGTCTTTAAACTCGGTTTATAGACAGGGAAGAGTTGCAGATAATTCAATTGGACCTTTGGAAATAAGAGTGGTGAAGAATGGAACATTTGAGGAGCTCATGGACTATGCTATCTCCAGGGGTGCGTCCATTAATCAGTACAAGGTTCCAAGGTGCGTAAGCTTCACACCAATAATGAAACTGCTCGACTCTAGGGTGGTCTCTGTTCATTTCAGCCCAGCTGCACCTCACTGGACACCGGAACGTCGTCGTTGAAGGATCCTTCCCGCCATGCAGTAGTCATGCACTAGAACTAGATCTCAATAAAAATGTTTTCTTTTTCTTTTTTTTTTAATTTATTATTATTATTATCTCATGGAAGTATCTGTGTATTAACTTCTTAATGTGATGTTCAAAAGTGCTTGCTTTTAGCTTTTCTCTTTTTTGGCCGTCGTGGCTTAACTCTGTTAAAACATAACTGTGTGCTTTAACCTTTAAACTTCTTTTTTTTATTTTCTTATTTTTTTATTTGAGTCTAGTCATTATCTTGTTTAATTTGATTTTTTTGTCCCTATAAAAATATGATAATTTAGTTTAGGACTTATTGAGTGTCAATCACGGTAACTTTTTGGCTGCCACAAAAAAGGGAAAGACTTTTCAATAATAAATTACTATATTATTTTCAGATAATAACCAATTTACTTTTTTATCTTTTTCACACACGTCAATTAAACAAAACCTTATACTGATGGAAGTTACACAAACAACCTCCACTCACTTTCCTATTTTCATACATAGACACTTTTAGTAACATTGCTTAAATTGAAACAACATTATTGCATTAATCTTATATTTAAATTTGTTAGAAAAATAACTTTAAATACTAATGATATTTTCACTTTTTCAAGTATATTAGAGTATATTGTAAATTAGAGTATATTGAATGGTAAAAATTTTTAAATTACTAAATGAAATTAATTTTATTGAACCAAATTTTTAACCCATTGTTTATGTTGTTGTCTACCTAGCAAAGCTGGTCATTATATTTGGTTTTAATCCTAAAAAATATAATAATTTATTTTCAAGATTTAAACTAAAGGGGGACTCACATAACGTTGGCAAAAACAATTTTTTTTAAAGTTGCTAACGTGTCACTCTATAATTGGTGTTTTATAAAAACGATTAATAAAATTTATTTTTAAACCAAATACTTTAAATCCGGTTTGACCCAATTAGTTTAAATAAACCGGTCCGATTTTTTTCCTTTTTTTGTCCTTTTCTTCAATCCACCAAACTATGTCGTTTCACAATCCCTTCTCCTCCCTCAACCTCACACTTTCACAGAAGCTCTCTCATCTCTCATATCTCATTGACGCGAGCCCAGATTTCTCCTTCTATCAGCATCATCCGACAAGCTCGTCGTCGGTCTCCTCCGGTATCCGATCTCGCGTGCCTTCCTTGCCGTCGTCGTCACAGGCGGCAGTAGCAGCAGCTCCCGGACCTGGACGTCGTCGCCGCTCTGTATCTTGTCACTGCCTCGCAGTCAGTCTCGCTCCGTCATTGCGCCCGTCGACGCCGACACAGAAGCAGCAGGTCCCCGACTTCCTCCTCGCCTTCAGCAACTCCTCGGCTTCCTTCGCACAACCTGGTCCGAATTTGGTGAGTTTTCAAAAAATTTTCCTGTTCGTCTCTTTTGTGTTTGGTTGCTGTGTTCGATTTTTTGTCAAAAATAATCACATTGAGTGAAGATCACCAATATGGGCACATGGGTATTCATAAAAAGATGAACTGTATGAATAATTAAAGCCAAAATTGGGGTTTTTTACTATTTTATTAATAATTGTATAATTGGGATCAAACAGAATTAAATGGGTTATGCAAAAAACTGGTACCTAAAATAAATGGATTTTGAAATAAGTAGTGATGAAAGGGAAACAGTAATATAAAATTCTTGCTTTATTACTGTCTTAGCGACTCCCTGCAAGTTCAATGCTATTAGGACGTAATGGAAAACAGTGAAGAATTGTCCTGTGAAGAATGAGGGTGACAATTTGGGTGATAAGATTGGTGGTGGCACACAGGCTAGCTTTGGTGCAGAAGAGGTCAGTCAAATTCAAAATGGCATTATGCTTTACTTGAATTAAAATAACCTGTTAAATTCTACGTTGTAGTTATACTTGATAGCAAGTTTGACTTTATGCCTTCTTTTGTCATAGGAGCTTCCCAAAGACCCTATGACTTCTCAAGGGACGCAAGCTAGCTTCGGTACAGAAGAGGTTAGTAAGATACAATATTACATTAGTGGTTACACGAATTAAAATAAACTGGTAAATTCTATGCTGTAGTTATACTTGATAGAAAGTTTGATTGCATGTATCATTTTTTCTTAGGAGCTTCTCAAGGACCCTATGACTTCTCAAGATACATCAGCAGTGCCAAATACAGAAGTAAATGCATCTGTGCAGTTAGGGTTTGGGCTAGGTGACTCAGAATTGATTAATAGCCATGGGGCTCCCATCCCACCATATGGAAGTAATCAGTGGCTATTACAGGTATCAATAATAAGAGATGAATTATTGCATTGTTATAACTTAGTGATTAGTAAATTTTAAACTATTTGATATCCATTATGATTCGCTGAATTCCTTTCTTTTGATCTCAAATTTGTTTGTGCTGTGGAGAACAGGTTGTACAACAAGGACAATATCCGAAGTTCAATGGGATGCAGTCGTGCATTGAGGTTGATATATGATGGGGACTGCTAGACTGTGTATCAAAAAAAAAACCAGTAGCAATTTAATGTTTGGTTGTACTCCATGAGAATTTTTTATTTCTTGAATTATTGTTTGAGCATTTTAGGCAATTTAATACCTTCTGATATAGGTGCAGTAACAGATTGTTAAACTGATTTATTTTCTTTTTTACTTTCCAATTGTCATGACAGGTTTATTGTCTTAGTTGGCTATGAATATTTCAATAACAGATTAAATATGCAAATATTTCTTGTGTTTTACATCAAGCCTCATTAGTTTTGATAATAAAATTTGAATATCCTCAATCCAAATCCATATCATGGCTTGTAATTAAAAGCCAGACGTAATGGATAATTCGATCTGGATATAGTGATTAGCACTTGCTGGATGAAACAGCATTATGTGGTTTATTTATATAGATGGTGTGACTCTATCAATGCTTATGCTAATTTATTTAAGGCTATTTCTTCTTGTATTTTGTTTCTCATTTTTATATTTTATAAATTGGTGTCCTTTCTTGTCTGTGTGTATTCTAGGCCAAAATTGTTTGCTTTTTGTCTAAAAAAGATTGGTTTTTGTTCGTTATATTCTTCCTCCTTGCTATGGAATGAGAAAACTTGGACACTATCACAAGTGTGTTGCCTTGCTCTTTATTTTAATATTCTATTCTATGAAGATTTATGTTCTGTTCTGTGAAAGAAAATGCATAGAAATTTAGTTGTTAACCCTTTTGAAAATTGAAGCCTTTTGTGTTCTCTGCTTTTTCTACTTAAGTTTAGTTTTCCAATGCATAGTTTATGGATTAAATTAATGTCAGGAGCCTCAGAGTTTGATGTTGTCAATGTGATTCTTGAGGAGGGACCAATCATCCTACATATTTTTAGTATATTCTATCACTTGGTTTCACATGTTAGTAAATTCCATGTGGAGAGAAGCTTTCATGAAGGCGTATAAGGCCATGGACAAAGAGCTGAGGTCTCATCCGAATCTGGATTGTTTCTGTAGTGGGAGCACGGCTGTAACCATAGTGAAGCAGGTAGCAGCTCAATGAGTAGTGCATTCAATTGCTGCATATACTTCATTGCTTCTTTTCACTGACACTTCTATGTTGTTCACTTTCCAGGGATCAAATCTGTTCATGAGCAACATAGGGGATTCCCGAGCAATCATGGGATCCAAGGACAGCAATGACTCCATGGTGGCAATTCAGTTGACAATTGATTTAAAACCTGATTTGCCAAGTTAGTTTTGTCATCATTGTTCATCCTTTATCAGTTCAGTCTATGTTTTTGCTTTGAGATAGCTTATCTGAATTTTTTACAGAGGAAGCTGAAAGAATCAAAAGGTGCAAGGGCAGGGTATTTGCCTTGCAAGATGAACCAGAAGTTCCAAGGGTGTGGTTACCTTTTGATGATGCACCTGGATTAGCAATGGCTAGAGCATTTGGCGATTTTTGTTTGAAGGATTACGGTGTCATTTCTATACCAGAATTTTCTTACCGGCTTCTTACAGACAAAGACGAGTTCATTGTTCTTGCCTCGGATGGAGTAAGGCTTTCGAAAATATATCTGCTTTTATTTGTTCTTGTGGTCTCAGTTGCCACAATAATGTTACAATTATCGGTAAAGTCTCTCAGCATAGAGCATTTGCAGCATTTTCTGTTTCCTAGATGCATAGTTTTTTCTTGTTTTGTAGTTTTGGACCATGTGAAAGTCATCAAATCAAAGTAACTTAGTTTAAGCTATGTATAACTTGCTGTAGGAAAATTTTGCTATGCATAATAGTTCTACCCATGTAAGCAAGAAAAGCTGTCATTCTCATCTATGTGTATATTTACTTTTGTAAGTGAATAGACATATGATATGATGAATTTGAATCCAACACTTGAAAAATTTTTAACTAGTTCCTGTGTTTTTTTTAAGGCTACTTATGCTTAATATCCATCTTGGTATTTTGTGTAGGTCTGGGATGTGTTAAGCAATGAAGAAGTGGTTGAGATAGTATCCACGGCACTAACTCGAGCATCAACAGCAAGGGTTCTAGTGGATTCTGCAGCCCGAGAGTGGAAACTCAAGTATCCCACGTCAAAGATGGATGATTGTGCTGTTGTATGCCTTTTTTTGGATGGTAAAATGGATGTGGAATTTGATTGTGATGAGCAATGCTATTCTTCTGCAACAATCCAAAGCAACCATTCGGGTAATCCAGTTGAATCCGATAATGGTCAAACGGCCGAGCCTTCTTTGCAAAGGAACTTCACTGTATGAACCTCGGAAGAAAATCAAACCTATAGAGGAATATCTGTTGATGGTGAGGATGGAGCTTCAGCAGTAGTAGCAGCTAAAGATCAAAATTGGTCGGGTCTGAAAGGTGTCACCCGAGTAAACTCATTGGTCCAACTTCCTAGATTTTCTGAGGAAAAGCAAAAGCAAGCCTCATAGAATATTTATTAGTGTCAATCACGGTAACTTCTTGGCTGCTACAAAAAAGGGAAAGACTTATATCAATACTATAATGTGTTCATTTTTCTCCAATAAGGCAAAATGTTATGTTTAATAGCAATAGTATAGTACATTGGAACTATTTAATGCAAAATATGATTTCATTTCATCATTATATAGCATAACAATATCTCGGAATTATCTTGTTATAAAAGTTAATTACTTCTAAAAATTAATTTCTTTTATTATCTTAATGATCATATAAAATTACCCTAGCACTCCTACGGATTAAAATTAATTGAGTTTTATTAACTATTTTCCTAAAAATATTGGTTACAAATTTAAAATTATTTCAAATGCTAGAAAGATTGAATTTGTCACTATTGAGTATTGATGATCTAGAATTTTCATCTTCTTAACCCAGAGATTTTATTTTAAAAATCTTAACTAATTTATTGTAGATTGGTTTAAAATTTAAATTAATTTTATTATACGCTTTTGTAGATTTTCGAATTTTAATTGAAACTCACCTTCACTAGCTACTTGGCCTGATTGTGTTTGGTATTGATCAAAGACCTTTACAAAATAATCTTATGCCTAAGGTTTCTTTAGCATTATTTTGTCCTTTTTTTCCGAACATGAATTCTGAATCTAATGTATAGAACTATAAATATTATATACATAAAATTATAGATATTAAATTAAATAAAATAGTTTTAAAGATCATAATAACTTTACTACAAATTTCAGGAATTAGTAGATCATAAAAATAATGTAAAAAATCAACTATCTATAATTTAATTCAAATAAAATATATATAAGAAATTATGATGGTTCTTTGAATTTGACCATGCTTAAATTCTTTTGCTGATGCTCGGTATATAAGGTGAATGTTATAGTATTACACGACAGGAAGTTTTCTTAGTGGAAACATGGAACAATTAATTATTTAATTATGAATGTTTGTTGTTGGATAATTATTTTAGGTTTAGTTGAACGTATTTACAAAGAAGTTCACAGGTCAATTTCCAAAAAAGAATTTCTTTCTTTAAAAGTTTAATCATGTATGCTTGTTCTGTTTCATGTATAAATTCTCCTTGCTGAAGATTTGATATTGACGTATCAGTGTCTTGGTTTGAACAAAACATTCATGTTCGGAAAAAAAAAGGACAAAATAGTGCTAAAGAAACCTTAGGCATAAGATTATTTTGTAAAGGTCTTTGATCAATACCAAACACAATCAGGCCAAGTAGCTAGTAAAGATGAGTTTCAATTAAAATTCGAAAATCTACAAAAGCTTATAATAAAGTTAATTTAAATTTTAAACCAATCTACAATAAATTAGTTAAGATTTTTAAAATAAAATCTCTGGGTTAAGAAGATGAAAGTTCTAGATCATCAATATTCAATAGTGACAAATTCAATCTTTCTAACATTTGAAATAATTTTAAATTTGTAACCAATATTTTTAGGAAAATAGTTAATAAAACTCAATTAATTTTAATCCGTAGGAGTGCTAGGGTAATTTTATATGATCATTAAGATAATAAAAGAAATTAATTTTTAGAAGTAATTAATTTTTATAATAAGATAATTCTGAGATATTGTTATGCTATATAATGATGAAATGAAATCATATTTTGCATTAAATAGTTCCAATGTACTATACTATTGCTATTAAACATAACATTTTGCCTTATTGGAGAAAAATGAACACATTATAGTATTGATTTAAGTCTTTCCCTTTTTTGTAGCAGCCAAAAAGTTACCGTAATTGTCTATTTTAGATGAATATTAAGTTATTTTTTAATTATGTTTTAAATTAAACTTTTTTCTTCTTTCTCCTCCTCTAATGCTTGATTTTTTTCCCTTGTTTTTCGTTTTTGTTTTTTTTTTTTTGTTACATAACTGTTTTTGGGGGGGGAGATTTCTTCTTTGTCAACTCTTTTCTTTTCTTCCTTATATTTTTTCTCTCATTTCTTTCTTCTCAACATGTTCTTCTTCTTTCTTTATTTTTTTTTCTAACTATCTTAATTATCTCATTTTCTCCCTAAAATTATAAAAAAAGTAAAGGTTAACTTTTAAATTAAATTTATAAATTATTTACATGTATTACGAATTAAAAATTATCTAGTATGAATAATTTTGAATTATTTTTAGTTTATTGTATAAATATCATTTCAATTAAATAATTAAACCTAACTGCAAATTGAATTGAGCTAATTTAATATAGATTAATCTTTTCTAAAGTAAAAAAAATAAAGTAAAATAATAAATATCTGATTACCTTTAAATCAAAATAATAAAACTCAGATTATAAAAATTATAAACTCGATAGTTATTTAAAACTCAATTCTTCTCATGTTATCAATTTTTTTTTAAAAATATCTTTTTCCATCACATATATATCTTCTAAATCTAAAAGTTAAATTTTAATAAAGATTTTTAGAAGGTAAGCTAATTTTGACAAATAATTAATTAGCGTTAAGATGTAATGATTTATATATTTCTATTTATTAATTTAAATTAAAAAAATAATTTTATGATATAATATTAAAATTTCTATAATTTAAAGATCTAAAATTTAATCTTTATTGATTTAAAAAGAAATTCAGCATAAAGCATTAGAAAAATAATTATTTATAACCATTTATATATGTTCCATCGAATTAGTGTATCAAATTTTGTATTCTCTATTCGGTTTTGTACACATAATTTGTGTATACAGATGACGAAATATTATATACCTGAACAATTATATTCTGCATTCCTTATTACATCTTCATATTAAAACAAATTAGTAAATTACATACTAATTAACGAGGCGTTTAATTAGGAAAATAATTTTGTCAGAATAACAGTACAATAAAAATGAACCGTCAATCAATAATAATAACAATAAATGGTATATATATATATATATATATATATATATATATATATAATTATATTTCCATCCCAAGATTCTTGCAAGGAAATTAGAATTATTTTTAGTTAGTTTAATGATAAATAATAAAACTTAATATGTCGAAAAATATTTTTTTATTAAATATACCTCAAATATTAATAAAAAATAACAAATTTTTGTGCATGGCACAAATACATGCACTAAGTAAAGTATACATAAACATGGCAAATGAGAAAGGGGACGTTAGCATGTCAAACCACAAGACCTCCATAGTTGCAAAACGTGCGCTACTAGTCAACTATATTGTTTATCTCTAATTAGTACTATCATTAGCAGAGGATTTAACAAAAGACTAGGGCTGCATCTAATTAAGTCATCAATAAATTGTGAAAGAGTAGAAAATGGATATAAATATTTTTTTTGCTAATCGTGTTTTAGTTTTTACAAAATTATTATGTATACACTAAAAATTAATTATACATGTGTGTTGTTTATGTTAGAAGGAAAAGAGATTAGAGAAAATGATGATGTGTTTGCTATATATCTAATTATCTACTATATATACACCATCAATATATAATTTACAATCTCTTTATAGGTGTTAAATAAATAAAAATATATCAAAAAGATAATTGTCTAATAAATTCAAAATTTAAATACAAATACAAATATCAATTTAACTAATATTTGAATATTATTCAAATAAATTTATATATTTTTAATGTACATTTTATATTAATATGTATAATTTCAAATGGTCGGTTCAGTGAACGATTTTAAGCTTGTGTATTTATACAGCTATAGTTTTTAATATATTTATTTTTTAAAAGAAATTGATAGAGAAAACTTCAAAACTCAATAGGTATACGTAGTTGTTTCTCTTATAAAATGATTTAAATAAGTGTTGCCTGGCTTCACTAATAAAATCCACAATGACATGATATGATAAGAGTGGTAGTATATCATAATTTAAGGTGCTTTTGTTTTGGGATATTTTTTAAAATTAAAAATTAGTTTTTATATATTTGTTTAAATTTTTTACACTGTTTTTATCTCTGCTAATTGAAAAGATCTTTTTTTTTTAGGTAGTGATATATATCTAAAATTTTTTTATGAACTAAATTCAATTAATTAAGTTAAATAATTTAAAATAATATTAGTTATAATATTGATTAGTCTTTGTTAATAAAAAGATTTTGATGTATAGTATTTTTTTTATCTTTACTATCTTTGCTTTAATTTAAAAAAAAAAAGTCGTTGAGATTTACAATTAAAAATGATAATTTTAAAATTAAAAATAAATATATCTACTCGATCACCTCAAAACATGTTCCTAACCACATAATTATATAAGAAGTAATAACAGCTGTAACATTATATTAAGCATATAACTTAAAAAACTATGCCCACCAGATATAAGAATGTTGATCAGTTTTTATTACAAAAAATGTTACATATGAATAGGAAGAATATCAAAATATAAATGTACTAGGAAGTGAAGGAATAAGAAATTACAACGGGAATATTGACTAGATTAATTTTGTTCTCTTTCCTTTCTTTTTTTTTCTTCTTATCTTTTATTTTTTTTTAAATTTTTTTTATATTTTCTATTGAATTAAAAGAGTTGATTTTCCCTAATTAAGTGGGTAAATTAATAAAACACTATCAGAACATTAGTAATTAGAGCCAATCAAATGAATGAAAGACAAAATTGAAGTAAAAACACATATGTATTATGTTATCGTCTTTTTATATAATTCTACTAAAATGTGGACTTAGATTTTAATAAAAAATATTATTTATAAATTAAAATTAATTATTATGTATATATATAATTAAATTTATTTTTAATATATATTTTATATTCTAATATTTATTCTATTTTAATAGTTACTGTTAGTATATATATACCTAACTATTATGGCTGAATTTAATTTAAGATAATTTACATAAATAAATTATTAGAAAATTAAATTTATACAAATATAATTTTTTGAAACAGTTTACATTTATGTCCTGAATGAATTCTATGCAAACTGTGGTACCCTACTACGGTTTAAGAATTATAAGTAATTCGTTATAGGTTATCGTGAATTACGTTTAAAAAACACACAAACATAATTTGTTGTACCATATCGCAGATAATGACTAAAATACAAGCTATAAACTGCTGCATTTTGTCGCGGTTTATGAAGAAATGGTGAAGCATAATCTGCTAGAGGCTGTTACAGTTTATGTGTTGCAGCATTATAAAACGGCGATAATCAGTAACAGATTCTTCATTTACTTGTGTGAACAAATTTTAGATTGAGAGGAGGTTGAGAGAGAATTTTAGAATACCATATTCTAGTGGGACTATGGCTGAAGAAAATCGCTTATACCAGTTGAAACGGCATTGCTCTCATTGCTGTAAGTATTAATGAAGAGGTTAGTTTTTTTTTTAACGGTAAGGAGGAGTATTTGGGGGCCAGTAATGATTTGTAGTCATCAATTAGCCATCATTGATATTTTTAATGATGTGAGATTATATCTAATGGTGTATGATTACTCATTTTTCTTTTGATGGTTAAGTGCTGGCCAAATTTTAATAAAACTGCTGGCCTCCTAAACTTTCTCTAACTATAAGAGTTGTCGTTGCATTAAGAGATTAGTTGTAACTGTTTAAATATATAAGTCTTTTTATATTTTGTCTTACCTAATATTTTTGCAATTTTTGTATATTTAAAAGATTGGATAAATAACACGTATTTGTATATTTATTTGTTGATGAGGATATTTTTTATAAATAATCTATGAGTTAGACTTTTATGTTTTAGAATTTTTATATTTTTTTTCTCACATAACATATATCCAGTTTTATTTAAAAGATTAGATAAATAACACACATTATGTATCTGAAATCTGATTAGGACTTTTTCATAAATGATTTATGGTTTAGGCTTGCATGTTTTAGAATTTTTATATTTTTTATTTTCACGTAACATCTATATAATTTTTGTATGTTTAAAAGATTAAATAGAAAACACGCATTTATGTATTTAAAATCTGATTAGGATATTTTCATAAATTGCGTAGTTATTTTTTTCATATAATGCAGTCAACTAAGTGTATTTACAGTATTAAGAGGAAACAAAATATGCCTTTGCATGACCGGATCATACCTTATTTGGAAAGGGATGGTTTGTATCACTTGACTAAGATGAACACTCATTGGTTTTGAGTGGATGAGCTTATAGATTGGTGAGTACATTCATTGAGAGGTGGCATCCTAAGACACACAGCTTCCACATGCCATTTGGAGAGTGTACCATCATACTGCAGGACGTATCAGTTGGGGTTGCCCATGATGGAGAGACTGTTAGTAGGTGCCTCACTGACTCTAAACAGTTTATTGAAGATGGCAGACCAGCGTGGGAGTGATTTCAGGAGTTATTCGGCGAGCTGCCGCTACCGAATAAAGTCAAGCAGATGACAATCCACTTTACATAGTTCGATGAGAGGTTTAGGGTGCTCCCAGCCGATGCGAGTGAGGATACGGTGCGTATATATGCCCGTGCTTACATTATGATGCTACTATCTACTCATGGTGGACTGCACACCAAGCATCCAACGGGACAACTCGCCGTAGGACTCTTCCCAATCTCCATATATTTGTACTCTTGCCTTCTGCTTTGCCAGCTAAACCTTTCTGTAAGTAGTTCTGAAACTATAGGTTACTTCTGTAGCTTGCTGCAACATCTTTACCGTAACCACAACATCGGCTCTAATCAATGGAAAAATTTTCGCACAAATGACGTAATAATCAAGTTGTGGGTGATCACTTGAAATCAATGTAGCCAAGCAAGTGTGAAATCCATTGTACCTTCTAACCTCTTAGGTACCCTTTTATTGCCTAAGTGGGATGCGAATCAACCAATTGCAACCTTTACCAAACTCCTTGCATTTCTCATGGTACTTAAAATGATCTGACTCTAATATCCTGTACTCAACTCCACGACAGATGGTATAACTCTTTACACAGCTTCTTCTTTATTCTGAAAAGATTGCCCAATCTGAAGTTTTATAAGAGCGGCTCTATCATGCAATCCCTGACCCCCAAAGATAGCATCTAAGTCCAGCTGTTGCCCCATAGCTTCCAAGTTCAAGGTCAAGAAATGTGGAGGATGTTGCTGTGTGCCAGAACTTGATGGGCCATATTGTGTAGGTAGATTGCTCCTTGTATCCTCATCACTGTCCACAACTATGTCGACAGACTCTTCGTCCGAATCATCATCTCGCATTGCATTTTCAACTTGATTCGGTTCACTGTCAACTACAGAATTAGGAATCATGCAAAGAGAACTAGTCATCCCAATTATAAAAGATAGAGATGCAACCAACGGATAAGTCGGAGCAACCACGCATCGAACTAGAAGCACCCTCAACGCAGTCGATTGAGGATTCGGAGACGATGCTTCAGAACTGTTGACACCATCTTCCAACTTTGCATACAACTCGTGTGTTCTCACTTACAGAACCTGCAGATCTTCGTCGGATGTTATCACAAACGTATCGTATTTCATTCACACCATTTGACACAAATGCAATAGAGATCTGGTAAAATAAATTCTTCACCCACTTGATCCCATACACCCCAAACTTCTGCAATATACTGATTTTTAGATCTGACAAGGTATTCGATAACCGGATAAAGACACTCAAAAGTTCTCCAGTAAACTTTACATCCTCTCTTTTGCTTTTTTAAAAATTTTCAGAGCAATACAATAGAGTTAAAAAACTCTCTTCACTAGACATTGTGAATTTGACACTCTACTTCACAATTACCTTCAACTGTTGTATATAATGAATCCACCTGTTCATAATCCGCTATAGATTATAGCAGACTATGCTTCACCATTCCTTCATAAACTGCGATAAAGTGCAGCGATTTATGTCTTGCATTTTAGTCATAGTCTGTAATAGAGTACAATGGATTATGCTTATATGTGTTTTAAACATAATCAGCGATAACTTGTGCAAATTACGTGTAATTCTTAAACCGTGGTAGAATGTTGCGATTTACATAAAATTCATTCAAAATATGAATGTAAGATGTTTTAGAAAATTGTATTTGTGTAAATTTCTATTTCCAATAATTTATTTATGTAAATTGTCCTTTAATTTATATGTTGAACTGACTCATAAATTTAAAGATATTTAACACATACAATCACTTTGCTTTAAAATTCTTGTAGACATAAACCTAGATGATGAAAGGATTGGAGGAAATATAAAAATTAATAAAGAATTAGAGAAACATTTATTTACATATGTCTATAGAAAATATTTCAGTTCTACTTTTCTACCATATGCCATCATGCATGGTTTATATTTTGTTAGCACATTGATAAGGGTTTTTTTCTTTTTTTTTCTTTTGAGGCAGTTTAAACATTATTCACCAACAAAAATGTGAGCACAAAAGCAAATATATAACACTAATTAATAACACGTTTTTATAATCCAGAAATATATATTGCTAAATATGGATGAAAGAACAAATAAATCAAAGTATAAAGAAATTAAAAAGACATGTTAGAGCAAGTTAGTGATTGACTTTGATAAGCTGCTTCACACTTTGGAGTTTGGAGTGCCCGAAGAGAAATAATAACACTCTTGAATCTTGATAGTTGATACATCATACATATGCTACTAATTAATAAAACTGGTTCCTCAAGACGTGCGTATGCCATCACCAACCCTCTCAAATAACCTTGACTTTGTGGAAAATGTGAACTTTGTTTTATGGAAGCCACATCAAGTTGAAAACAAATAAGGCAGCAATCTATTAATGAATTTAACAAATAATTGTTATAAGTCAAGGTATTGGATGCTTGCACTATATAGGGTTGCAATCCTCACTATGCCAAGCAACAAAAATAAACCCTAATTAGTAAGGAAAAGAGGACTAATTAGGGTTTAACACTTAATAAGAGTTAGTTGTTATGGGAACCTCAATGACATGGAAGCATTTGTCTCCGATTATTAGGAATAGATCCTCTCAATTGTTGAAAAAAAATTGAGAGAGTAAAGTGTGATATATAACCCTTTAATACACTCTCTCTCATGTTTTCTTTTGATCCTACCTATAACAATTAATAGTGAGAGATTACACTTTACTCCCTCAATTGTTAAAAAAAATTGAGAGGATCCATTTCCCCACTCATTTATGCATTAGCATTTTGCTTAATTGCTATCAATGTTGTAAGACCCAGGACCTTTGAAAAGTCTTATTATGATCAAGTCTCAATCCTATGGTTGTTTATAGCCTTAATTTCAGAAACTGTTTTATTAAAGATAATTAAGGCAAGTTTTGATTTATCGAATTTGAGACGAGTTATGATTATTATCCAATTTTATAATTATTGGATTATTTTCTATATTTAAAGTATAAGGTTGATAGTTATGAAATAATAAGGATTTTATATGATTTGGATTAGTTGAATAATACTTTAAATATTATTACTGCTATTTTGGAAAATGAAGAAATTAAGTATATTATTTCTAATTATTTGGTTGGGACATTTTATTGAAAATAATTTGTAAAAATGAGGAGCAAATAGTATTTTTATATACAATTAGTGTTAGATTTAATTGGGGTTTCAATTACTATATTATCCCTATTTTTGAGTGAAATTACCATAATGCCCCTAACCCTAATTTTGCTAAACCCATTCTCTTCCATCCTTCCTCCACGCTGCGCAGCCCAACACCTTTCCTCACTACCTTTGCTGCGCAGCAACAACAACAACACAGGCAGTTTTCTTTATTCTCCAAGAAAGAAAGAAACAAAGAGAAATAGAGATCTGAGGGGGAGTAGAGGAGACCGGAAAAGAAAGGGGGAAGGAGGCCACGTTGCTGCCGCTGCTACCGATCCGCGCCGCCAGGGTCGTTCCGTCCACGGAGCCATGGGTCGCGCCGTGTCACTGAGAGAAGAAGGGGAACTCACCGCGTTGCTGTCACCTATAAGCCGCGCTGTTGCCCGTGCCGCCGCTAGTCCACCTTGGAGCCAACGTCGAGCTCGCGGGTGAGGGGGAGACACAGCGCCGCCGACTTCGCCAGCCTTTCGCCGTCGAATCCTCCTTGCCGTCGCCGTTCGAATCGCGACCTGGAGAGGGAGGAGATGCGAGCCATGGCCGGAGGGGAGAAGACGCCGTGTCTGGAAGCCGCCGTCGTCCTCGCCACAGGGTCAGCCGCTGTCATGTATGGCAGAGCCAGAAGAAGAGAGTTCGGGAGCAGAACAGGCGAGAGAGATCTGAGGCTGGGTTGGGAGTCCAACCACCGCGTCCAGCCGCCGTTTGTGTCGCCGGCGCTGCCTTCGCCGGAGCTGCCACCGTCAAAAAGGGATTCATGCCGCCGCAGGTGTCGCTGCCGGAGAAGGGAGCTGCCTCTCTGTGACTCCGGCCGCCGGGAGTGGTTCCGTGACTTCTGGGACCGCCGCCGAAGCCTCTGGCTGTTTCTGCCGTCACCGGAGAATCCTGCCAGTAAGGTTTTAAGTATTGGGTTTCGTTTCTCTTGAGTTTCCGGAAACGTTACAATCATTGTATATTGATTTCAGTCGCCGGAGTCTGATCACCGTTGCCGCCTAGGATGGCTCCTGGGGCTGCCGCCGAACCGGTTCAGAGACCGCCGTTGTTTCGGTTCAGCTGTTCCTTCGGTTCGGTAAGCGTTTCGATCTGAAAGGCCTCCAGTTACTGCTCTATTATGCGTTGAGGAGTTGTAGCATTTGTTGTTATGAGAGTTAATATCGGTTATTATATATTGTGATTAGAGTCGTTGTGGTTGCTGAGAAAACGGTTTGGAGCTGAGGTTTTGGTAGCCGGGATTTTGATTGTTGATTTCGGGTCGATGCGGAAAGGACTCGGTGACGCGTTTGAGTTATGGAATTTGCGTTTTGAGGTAGGGGCGCTTTCCAAAAACTATAGTTTATTATTGGAATTATTACATATGGGTACTGATGTGAGATATTGTGTATTTGGTGATTGTATCTGCCTTATGTATTATTTGATTGACTCGAATGATTATGGATGTTGGTTTGGCCGAATTGTTGTGTGGCTTGTGAAATGTAATGTTTGAAATTGATTCTTTAAAGATTTGAAATGAGTTTAATCCGTTGAGGATTGGTTTGAATTGAGTCAATTATTTTGATGATGTGGAAGATAGAATACTCTTGAAATTCAGCCTGTGTTGCTTTAATTGATTTGGTTTTGATAAATGATTTATTGCTGAACCGATTCTTTAAAGCTTTGGAAATGAGTTAAATCGGTTGATATTGAGTTGATTTTTTGAAATGGCTTCCTTGAGATATGCCACTGAGGCGACTGTTGGATTTAGCTTGCTTTTGAATTGATTTCTGGTTTTGAGCTGTTGAAAAGGAATGAGAAACGGTTTAGTTGGGACCCGAAACGGGTGGCAAAAGTCCAAGTTTTAGGGGAGGTGCTGCCGAAATTTCTATAGAATCCGAGTCCTTATTTGAAATGTTAATTGGGGAATTTTGAGTTTAATGCCTTTCCTATCTATTTTGAGGATTGTGAAATTATGGCTTCTTTATTACCTTTACTTAGAGCAATTAAGAAAGCAATGAAGTTATGCTTTGAAAGAATTATTGAAAAGAGAATCATGATTTATCCTTATTTTCCAAGAAGAACAGTATGTCTTTGGGTACAAGTCATTTGAAAGAGAATTTTGCTTTGAGGCTGTTTTAAAAGGTAAAACGGGTTTATGTTTTTCTCTATTAAACACAAAGATTGTCCCTTGGGAGAGTTTTCGTGATTTTAAAAGGAATTGGATTTCGATTGATGAGCCTCATTATTTTGACGTTTTAAATAAGATTCAAAGTATCTTTTGAACTCTAGTTTAACACAACAAAAATGATTCTCTTATCAGTTTGAAACGCTTCAGATTTAATTATGGAATTGAAGCCGGTTTTGTTTAAGTAAAGGAAATGGTTTTGAAAGAAGTAAAGGTTACGTGACTCGGTTTGGCTTAGATCCTATTTTCTTACTCAAATCAGAAAGCCAATGTTTTAATGATTTTAAATGATTTTGGCGAAATGAGATATGTTATTCTCCCCTAAAGACTTGGGACTCTGCCGAGAAACTTTGTTATAAAATCCCATTGTTGAATGGATGATTTTGAGTGTTTCCAAAAAGAATCTTTAACTTGCCATGGTTATGGAAGTTTGGAAAGAGGATGCCGAGAGTGGCATTGTTTTCAAAGGGGAATTTACCTTGAGTAAAAGTGGCTTATGAGCCTAAAATGATTTGAGAAATGAGATCTTTAAAGCCAAGGCTGAAAAGAGTTGAAACTCGATTTCAAAGTGAAATGAATTGAGGAAATGATTTATGGCTTAAATGCCGACTTTATGAATTTAATGATGTTGAATGGTGGAAGTGCTGTTTTGTTGTGAGCCGGAATGGCTGTGTATGATTATACATATTGGTTGGTTTTGGATTGAACCGTGAGCCGGAATGGCTGTGTATGATATGAATATTGGCTGGTTCTGGACTGAACCGTGAGCCGGATGGCTGAGATGGATGTTGATCCATGGATGAGATTGAATGCATGTTTATGCTGAATCATTGATAAATGTGAATGTTGCACTTCCACTATCTGAGATACGAGTTTCCCTGGGTAGTAGCAGTGGCTAGCCACCACGTGCTCCAGGTCGAGACTTGATACTCTGTTGACCCTATGTCGTAAGTGTGGCCGGGCACTGTGAAAGGCCCGGATGAGCTCGCCCCCATAAATATTCACCAGTGATGGTGATGGATAAATATTCACCAGTGAGGGTGATGGATATGGATCATGATTATGATCAAGTTTATGATGAGTATAACTCGAGTTGGGGATGCACGACAGAGGGACAGTCCAATGGTTAGCTACCAGGACTTATCGGGTTGGATCTATAACCGACAGATGATATCATCAGCCACTAGGGACAGGCATGCATCATATGCATTTGTGTGACATTGGTTGGGTGTGCATATTATACTTGGTTTGCCTATGTGATTAATTGCTAACTGTTCTACTTGTAATAACTGTTTGTTTGTGATTGAACTTCCTTCCTGTGTTTGCATCTGGGACTCTGTTGGATTGTGGTGATTGGTTGTTGGTTGGATTGTTTGGGCCTAGGGCCGTGGTTGGATTGAGATGGACCGATGGTTGGTTTCGGTATTGTGGTTATGGTTTGGAAATGCGTGAAAGGCTAATTTGGTTCAGCATAGATAAACCTTCTGAAATGCTTTTGAATATTGTTTTAAATGAACAGTTTCTTCTTTTAGAAAAAGGATTTCAGATTTCTCTTTTATTGTAAACGGTTGTTTTTGAAAAGAGGCATAAGATGGTTATTAATCATTGGTACGGTTTATCTTCATGTATCCTATTACAGTAATTCCCAAAAACCCTCTACTGAGAACCCTTTCGAGGATGATGTTCTCACCCCCCTACATTTTTCCCCTTTCAGGATATGGGCGCAGAAGTTACGAAGAGCTTATTTAATTGTTGTTATGATGCTCTATATTGTTTTAGTTATGGTTTATTGTACCCTCGCCTTTATCTCGATATAATCTGTAAGAGGGATAGGAATTGTATTGTATTATGTTTGTAATATTATTTATATATATTTATGTATATATATATATGGATGTACTCTTTATGAGTTGTTGTAAGTTGAATGGTATTTATGGATGTACGTTATCGAATGAAAGTATCTTTGGGAGCGGTATTGCGGTTTAAAATTTTAAACAGGCTCATATTTTAGTATTAAATAATATAAGTGTCGTCGTAATGTCCGAGCTATCAGAGTCGCACAGCCGGAAGTGCGAGCTTTGGTAGTTAGGGTGTTACATTATGGTATCAGAGCAGTTCTTCCTGTAGAGCCTGAGGAATGGACTGACTATGCTTCAGTTGCATACTCTGAGTGTTTGTCATGCATTAGGTCTTGTCGAAAGACGAGAATTATAGCTTTATGCACATGACGGTCTATTGATTAACGCTGTTAGTCTTGCGTTGCATAATTCCTGATATTAAGTTTGGCCGGCTTAATACTAGTGAAATATGTATATGAAAGCACTGATGGGTTATCATAGATGAAATCCTAGTTTTGAGTAAAGCGAATCGCGGGTTTTGGAAAAGTTGGAAACTACTTCTCGAGGCTATTCAGTTGTGTGTCTTGAATTCTGTTCGAGTTGGCATGTTCTTTCATATCCTAACTTGAAGTTCTTATTTGCTAGACCTTTTGAAGAGTAATTTGATGTCTTCACTCTATTCCTCTATCCATATGTATTCTTGTTTGACCTTAAGTGCATATGCTGGTTTAAGATCTTTGTTGCATCTATCTTCCTCTGTTTGAGTTCTTCTTGATTCAAGTATTCTTTGATATGGCCTTGAACCTGTCTTAATGTGCTGTGACTTTTAACTCCGGATTCTGAGTCCATTCTTTGAGAAATTGTTGATTCAGTTTTTCTCTTACTTGACAGTGATCACAGCCAATTTTGAGATTTTATAAATTGCTGTTGATTAGATATATGCTTTTCTATATATGAGACTTTGAAATTATTTATACAGTTTAACAACTATTTCTTTCTAATACTTTGCCTGTACTTTTACTGGTTTATGCAATTGTACTTATTTTAAAAGTAAATTTTGACCTTCTAGTAATTTTACTATAGTGCCAATGGACATCTTTATTTGATTGTGTATTTGGATATTTTCTGAAATACTGGAAAGAAAGAATTTTTCGCTTTCATTCCGGTTGAGTTTCGTTTGATAAGCTTTACTTAACTTATTTTGAATTGAGTTTGGTTTAGCATACTACATAGTTTATGCCATTGTTGTTCTTTTGAAAATGTTGGATTCATAGCTTCTTCTTATGAACGGACTGGTTCCTTCTTAAGCTTTTCACCTCTATGAATGTCATACGTGATTCTGTTTTTAACTAATCTTTTACATCTTGTGAACATTACCATTGATCTTGGTTTGTCCCCTCTTGTGAATCTCATCCTTATGTGGGTCAGTTTGATTCGTTTCAGGATAGTACATTGTTTATTCTCCCATTATCTCTACAAGAGTTTTTAGTTAAAGATTTATCATTGAAGAATTACAAATGATTGAGTTGTCTTTTCTGTGACTTTTGTATTCTTTTGGATCAATTTAAAACTTGTTTGATATTTCATGCTTAGTGGATCTTGTTTGAACTACTCTAATTTAAGATCCTTTCTTGCAAGGCTTGACTCCTTTTTAGTACATCTTAAACTTCTTGAATGTTCTTCTGAGATGGAGATTTCAAGAACACTTTTGGAGTATTGTTTTGGACTTTTTAAAGAAGTTTTGAATTCTCTTGTAAGAAGTTTTAAACGGAATTTATTTTCTGTTTCTTGATTTAGATTGAAACCATTGTTCAATATTGATGAAGTTAATTTAAAAATCGGCATGCGCTATTTTAAATGAGGTTTTGGAAAGTTTCCTTGTTTAGTGGAAACCGGTTTGTTTGTAACGCACCACTTATTTCCTTACCAGATTGTAAGCAAATTTTTATCTCGGAGTTTCTTTTCTAAAAAAGAGTTTAACTTCCTCTTTCGTACTTGCTATAAATGTTATACAGGCTTGTTTGAATATGAAATTTTGAGAATTTCGAACAAGCATCTGATTATTTCCGAGTTTTTATGAACTGCTTTTGGTTAAGTTGTGCATTTAATTATCTTTCTAAAATATTTGAGGAAATATTTTAGCTCTTAGCCAAAGTTGTGTGCATTTGTTTTTGGAACTCTACAAAATCTACTTCAACATGGAATTGTATTGAAGTAAAGCCACATTTATGCTTTTGTTACTCTCTTGAAGGACATTTGTTGCTTAACTTTTCTTTTAGACTGCGAGGTGATTTTCCTGCAAGTTTTCGATTCTTTTAAGAACAATGTATTCAGAAGTATTTTTAATCATGCCCTTGAGTTTTGTGAGCTTTGCCTTGGGTTTGAGATATTCTCTTTTGTAAACCTCATACTTCATCGACTCAGTTTGAGTTTGTTTCAAGCTGATGCGCTGGTTATCTTCTTGTTGATCCTATTGAACTTCTTTGATCTAAGAGTTATCTTTGAAGTTGTCAATTGAATTATGTCTAGCAAACTTTATTGCTTGAACATCCATGTTTATCTGGGATTGGATATATTCTTTCAAATCTATGACTATTGTCTTTGACATCCGTCTCTCCTTTCTAAGATCTCATATTCTTCTGAGTAGACTCGAGAATTGTTTTGGTATCACGTGCGACTTGTAGGCGTAGTAACGCGATACGTTAGTTCTTTAAGATGTGATGTGTATACGGAAGTTGAAGCGGTAGGTGTGCAACGTATGAGTTGTGGGCATTTTGTTCCTTGCGAACGGGTTTGTGGTTGTAAGGCTTGTGATTGAGTATGGGATTGTAAAGTGCTTGATGGAGTTGGAAAGTTGAAACTTTGAGGTCGATATGAGATTAGTGTGCGGATATTGAGCACATCGTTTTAACTCCATCCTGTTTTATAGCTTTTGATGCCTTGCCCTACTATCACATGATTGACCCATGTTATCTTTTGCATTGAGCCTATCTGGTAATGTTTGCTTTGCGACCATGCTCCTACCTTTGCCTCCTTATGCTTATGACAATCAAAGTATTTGAAAATTGTATATATGATTATATTTTGAGATATTTTTGCTTATTCCTTAAATGTGTTCAAGGGTGAACTGTTATGGAATTTCTTTCATTTTGTATCAATTTTCGAGGGCAAAAATTTTTATAAGGTGGGTAGGATGTAAGACCCAGGACCTTTGAAAAGTCTTATTATGATCAAGTCTCAATCCTATGGTTATTTATAGCCTTAATTTCAGAAACTGTTTTATTAAAGATAATTAAGGCAAGTTTTGATTTATCGAATTTGAGACGAGTTATGATTATTATCCAATTTTATAATTATTGGATTATTTTCTATATTTAAAGTATAAGGTTGATAGTTATGAAATAATAAGGATTTTATATGATTTGGATTAGTTGAATAATACTTTAAATATTATTACTGCTATTTTGGAAAATGAAGAAATTAAGTATATTATTTCTAATTATTTGGTTGGGACATTTTATTGAAAATAATTTGTAAAAATGAGGAGCAAATAGTATTTTTATATACAATTAGTGTTAGATTTAATTGGGGTTTCAATTACTATATTATCCCTATTTTTGAGTGAAATTACCATAATGCCCCTAACCCTAATTTTGCTAAACCCATTCTCTTCCATCCTTCCTCCACGCTGCGCAGCCCAACACCTTTCCTCACTACCTTTGCTGCGCAGCAACAACAACAACACAGGCAGTTTTCTTTATTCTCCAAGAAAGAAAGAAACAAAGAGAAATAGAGATCTGAGGGGGAGTAGAGGAGACCGGAAAAGAAAGGGGGAAGGAGGCCACGTTGCTGCCGCTGCTACCGATCTGCGCCGCCAGGGTCGTTCCGTCCACGGAGCCATGGGTCGCGCCGTGTCACTGAGAGGAGAAGGGGAACTCACCGCGTCGCTGTCACCTATAAGCCGCGCTGTTGCCCGTGCCGCCGCTAGTCCACCTTGGAGCCAACGTCGAGCTCGCGGGTGAGGGGGAGACACAGCGCCGCCGACTTCGCCAGCCTTTTGCCGTCGAATCCTCCTTGCCGTCGCCGTTCGAATCGCGACCTGGAGAGGGAGGAGATGCGAGCCATGGCCGGAGGGGAGAAGACGCCGTGTCTGGAAGCCGCCGTCGTCCTCGCCACAGGGTCAGCCGCTGTCATGTATGGCAGAGCCAGAAGAAGAGAGTTCGGGAGCAGAACAGGCGAGAGAGATCTGAGGCTGGGTTGGGAGTCCAACCACCGCGTCCAGCCGTCGTTTGTGTCGCCGGCGCTGCCTTCGCCGGAGCTGCCACCGTCAAAAAGGGATTCATGCCGCCGCAGGTGTCGCTGCCGGAGAAGGGAGCTGCCTCTCTGTGACTCCGGCCGCCGGGAGTGGTTCCGTGACTTCTGGGACCGCCGCCGAAGCCTCTGGCTGTTTCTGCCGTCACCGGAGAATCCTGCCGGTAAGGTTTTAAGTATTGGGTTTCGTTTCTCTTGAGTTTCCGGAAACGTTACAATCACTGTATATTGATTTCAGTCGCCGGAGTCTGATCACCGTTGCCGCCTAGGATGGCTCCTGGGGCTGCCGCCGAACCGGTTCAGAGACCGCCGTTGTTTCGGTTCAGCTGTTCCTTCGGTTCGGTAAGCGTTTCGATCTGAAAGGCCTCCAGTTACTGCTCTATTATGCGTTGAGGAGTTGTAGCATTTGTTGTTATGAGAGTTAATATCGGTTATTATATATTGTGATTAGAGTCGTTGTGGTTGCTGAGAAAACGGTTTGGAGCTGAGGTTTTGGTAGCCGGGATTTTGATTGTTGATTTCGGGTCGATGCGGAAAGGACTCGGTGACGCGTTTGAGTTATGGAATTTGCGTTTTGAGGTAGGGGCGCTTTCCAAAAACTATAGTTTATTATTGGAATTATTACATATGGGTACTGATGTGAGATATTGTGTATTTGGTGATTGTATCTGCCTTATGTATTATTTGATTGACTCGAATGATTATGGATGTTGGTTTGGCCGAATTGTTGTGTGGCTTGTGAAATGTAATGTTTGAAATTGATTCTTTAAAGATTTGAAATGAGTTTAATCCGTTGAGGATTGGTTTGAATTGAGTCAATTATTTTGATGATGTGGAAGATAGAATACTCTTGAAATTCAGCCTGTGTTGCTTTAATTGATTTGGTTTTGATAAATGATTTATTGCTGAACCGATTCTTTAAAGCTTTGGAAATGAGTTAAATCGGTTGATATTGAGTTGATTTTTTGAAATGGCTTCCTTGAGATATGCCACTGAGGCGACTGTTGGATTTAGCTTGCTTTTGAATTGATTTCTGGTTTTGAGCTGTTGAAAAGGAATGAGAAACGGTTTAGTTGGGACCCGAAACGGGTGGCAAAAGTCCAAGTTTTAGGGGAGGTGCTGCCGAAATTTCTATAGAATCCGAGTCCTTATTTGAAATGTTAATTGGGGAATTTTGAGTTTAATGCCTTTCCTATCTATTTTGAGGATTGTGAAATTATGGCTTCTTTATTACCTTTACTTAGAGCAATTAAGAAAGCAATGAAGTTATGCTTTGAAAGAATTATTGAAAAGAGAATCATGATTTATCCTTATTTTCCAAGAAGAACAGTATGTCTTTGGGTACAAGTCATTTGAAAGAGAATTTTGCTTTGAGGCTGTTTTAAAAGGTAAAACGGGTTTATGTTTTTCTCTATTAAACACAAAGATTGTCCCTTGGGAGAGTTTTCGTGATTTTAAAAGGAATTGGATTTCGATTGATGAGCCTCATTATTTTGACGTTTTAAATAAGATTCAAAGTATCTTTTGAACTCTAGTTTAACACAACAAAAATGATTCTCTTATCAGTTTGAAACGCTTCAGATTTAATTATGGAATTGAAGCCGGTTTTGTTTAAGTAAAGGAAATGGTTTTGAAAGAAGTAAAGGTTACGTGACTCGGTTTGGCTTAGATCCTATTTTCTTACTCAAATCAGAAAGCCAATGTTTTAATGATTTTAAATGATTTTGGCGAAATGAGATATGTTATTCTCCCCTAAAGACTTGGGACTCTGCCGAGAAACTTTGTTATAAAATCCCATTGTTGAATGGATGATTTTGAGTGTTTCCAAAAAGAATCTTTAACTTGCCATGGTTATGGAAGTTTGGAAAGAGGATGCCGAGAGTGGCATTGTTTTCAAAGGGGAATTTACCTTGAGTAAAAGTGGCTTATGAGCCTAAAATGATTTGAGAAATGAGATCTTTAAAGCCAAGGCTGAAAAGAGTTGAAACTCGATTTCAAAGTGAAATGAATTGAGGAAATGATTTATGGCTTAAATGCCGACTTTATGAATTTAATGATGTTGAATGGTGGAAGTGCTGTTTTGTTGTGAGCCGGAATGGCTGTGTATGATTATACATATTGGTTGGTTTTGGATTGAACCGTGAGCTGGAATGGCTGTGTATGATATGAATATTGGCTGGTTCTGGACTGAACCGTGAGCCGGATGGCTGAGATGGATGTTGATCCATGGATGAGATTGAATGCATGTTTATGCTGAATCATTGATAAATGTGAATGTTGCACTTCCACTATCTGAGATACGAGTTTCCCTGGGTAGTAGCAGTGGCTAGCCACCACGTGCTCCAGGTCGAGACTTGATACTCTGTTGACCCTATGTCGTAAGTGTGGCCGGGCACTGTGAAAGGCCCGGATGAGCTCGCCCCCATAAATATTCACCAGTGATGGTGATGGATAAATATTCACCAGTGAGGGTGATGGATATGGATCATGATTATGATCAAGTTTATGATGAGTATAACTCGAGTTGGGGATGCACGACAGAGGGACAGTCCAATGGTTAGCTACCAGGACTTATCGGGTTGGCTCTATAACCGACAGATGATATCATCAGCCACTAGGGACAGGCATGCATCATATGCATTTGTGTGACATTGGTTGGGTGTGCATATTATACTTGGTTTGCCTATGTGATTAATTGCTAACTGTTCTACTTGTAATAACTGTTTGTTTGTGCTTGAACTTCCTTCCTGTGTTTGCATCTGGGACTCTGTTGGATTGTGGTGATTGGTTGTTGGTTGGATTGTTTGGGCCTAGGGCCGTGGTTGGATTGAGATGGACCGATGGTTGGTTTCGGTATTGTGGTTATGGTTTGGAAATGCGTGAAAGGCTAATTTGGTTCAGCATAGATAAACCTTCTGAAATGCTTTTGAATATTGTTTTAAATGAACAGTTTCTTCTTTTAGAAAAAGGATTTCAGATTTCTCTTTTATTGTAAACGGTTGTTTTTGAAAAGAGGCATAAGATGGTTATTAATCATTGGTACGGTTTATCTTCATGTATCCTATTACAGTAATTCCCAAAAACCCTCTACTGAGAACCCTTTCGAGGATGATGTTCTCACCCCCCTACATTTTTCCCCTTTCAGGATATAGGCGCAGAAGTTACGAAGAGCTTATTTAATTGTTGTTATGATGCTCTATATTGTTTTAGTTATGGTTTATTGTACCCTCGCCTTTATCTCGATATAATCTGTAAGAGGGATAGGAATTGTATTGTATTATGTTTGTAATATTATTTATATATATTTATGTATATATATATATGGATGTACTCTTTATGAGTTGTTGTAAGTTGAATGGTATTTATGGATGTACGTTATCGAATGAAAGTATCTTTGGGAGCGGTATTGCGGTTTAAAATTTTAAACAGGCTCATATTTTAGTATTAAATAATATAAGTGTCGTCGTAATGTCCGAGCTATCAGAGTCGCACAGCCGGAAGTGCGAGCTTTGGTAGTTAGGGTGTTACAAATGTTGCTGCTGATGATGATCAGAGTCCTTAATTATTATGGAGGCCACAACTCTCCCTACCACCCAGCTCCACAGGCGGCGCCACCCGCACATAAACCTCACCCACCCTATATGTACAAGTCTCCCCCTCCTCCATCTTCATACATTTACAAGTCTCCACCACCACCTTCTCCGTCGCCACCTCCTCCATATTATTATAAATCTCCTCCTCCACCTTCTCCTTCTCTTTCTCCACCACCTCCATATATCAACAAATCTCCTCCTCCTCCCTATTATTTTAACTCTCCACCCCCACCACCATATATTTACAAGTCTCCTCCTCCACCCTCACCTTCACCACCACCTCCATATTTCTACAAGTCTCCTCCATCACCATCCCCATCACCACCACCTCCTTATATCTATAAATCGCCACCACCATCATCTCTATCACTACCACCACCATATGTCTACAAGTCTCCACCACTTCCTCCATATTTTTACAAGTCACCACCTCCACCATATATTTAATTAAAAATCTCCACCGCCATTCTTCACCTTCACTTCCTCCTCCTTACGTTACAACTCACCACCTCCATCAAAGCAAGCCTATCTCCGTCCACACATCACTTCCGCCTCCCAAGTATTAAGCTTGCATTAAAAGCGCTTTAATTTGAATTCTTCTAATAATATTATGTTCAACATTATTTTGGTGATAACAGGTTCTACGCCATATATATAAAGGCAACTAGAACCTAGTTATTATTATATATGAATATATCCTTATATTTCAATTTATTATCATATTTTCATAAAATCCTAACGCAATGTGATTAGAATTCTGTTTCATTCTTTGCATATGATCATCAGATCTCAGTGAAATTCACGAACTTGTGAAACCAAAGTTTAGTTTGATAACAATATTATGATAATAATAACCTAAGGATAAATTTAAAAAATACAAATTTATTTACTTTATATTTTTACAAACAATGCAAGCAGCAAAATAAACGAAAGAGAAAATAAAATGAACGTTGAAGACACTTGCACGAGCTATCATGGCAAATATTTATTTGAAAAAATAAGAGTCAAACATAATGTGAAAAAGTTTAGAAGATAATAATTTTTTACTTGTTAATGATCAAATATTTACTTTCCGAAAAAGCTTTATCTGATCATCATATTACTGTTGGGAATAAGTAGTATGACCACAATCTAATAAATTATGTGTCAAATAATTTGTTATTGTTATTATATTAAAATGTTAATATAATAAAGTCTTTGATTAAATTTAGAGATTTATTATTGTGATAGTGATCATAATATTGAGAGATAAATCTTTTATAATTTAATCTAAATTGTTCTTGGTCATAGGATTATTAAAAAGGACATTAATAATCCAAAAAGATCAATATATATATATATATATATATATATATATATATATATATATATATATATATATATATATATATATATATATATATATATATATATAATGGTCTTCATTGGATAAAGATTAATAGATCTCAATTATTAAATTATATATATAGATGGTGCATATATAGATATGACCATTGAACTGACTCAATTTGAGAATTCTTAATGGTTATAATTACCGCATATTTGTCAATAGGATATTCTCAAGATGAACATGGTAATAGGGTTTTCTTTGACCTGCCATTGTCATAATAATTAACAATGTATTTATTATACTTTGATTCCGGACACCTAATACCCTGGGGTGCTAGTTAAATGGATATTGGATATAATTTAAATACTTGTAAAATTAATGATTAGTCAATAAGAAATCCGTCAACTCTCACTAAAGAGTTTGAGCTCTATGATTGAATGTATACTAAAAATATAAACCTTTTTTGTACATAATTAATTTTTATAATGACCTACAAACATGGTAAAAAAAGAGTTAAGTTCCTCCTAAAGGTATTGGGCTAAAAGGATGGAACCCAAAAGAACACCTTAAGGAGTTGAATTTCTCTTCAGTGGGAACTATATTGGTGGAAGTGGATTGGTTGGATTTGGAGTGTAAAGGTGTCATCTAGTTGAAAGAAAACCAAACTAGATGTCCCTTCACTAATGTCACATGTCAGGAGCTTTAGTTTAACGTGTGGGAATCAACTTCCTACCTTTTCAGTTGACAAGACTTGAGGTGACAGGAGTACCTAAAGATATTTTGGAAAGAGCAGTAAACTAAATGTCAGACTAAAACCATTGGCTAAGGAGTGTCCTCTTCATCATGGTTTTACACTATAAAAAGGACCTCAAGTCACCTCTGTAAGGCACTTCACTTTTCACCTTCAACCACACTTCACTTTTCACCTTCACCTTCAACCAGACTCTCACTTTTCACTTTCATCTTCTTCTTCATAGACCTTTCTGACTTCTGAAGCTAAGAAGCTAAAAAATCCATCTTTTCCTCTACCCAAATTTCCTTTCATTGTTCTTCATTTCATTCACTACCTTCACGAGTAAAAACTGGCGTTCTGGTGTTCCACCAAAACGCTCAACAACCATTAACCAACTGTAACACCCTAACTACCAAAGCTCACGCTTCCGGCTGCGCGACTCTGATAGCTCGGACATTACGACGACACTTATATTATTTAATACTAAAATATGAGCCTATTTAAAACTTTAAACCGCAATACCGTTCCCAAAAATACTTTCGTTCGATAACGTACATCCACAAATACCATACAACTTACAAAAGCTCATAAAGAGTACATCCATATATATATACACATATATATATAAATAATATTACAAGCATTAGACAATACAATTCCTATCTCTCTTATAGAATATCTCAAGATAAAGGCGAGGGTACAAATAATAGTCTAAAGCAATATAGAGCATTTCAACCACAACTAAATAAACTCTTCGTGACTTCTGCGCCCATATCCTGAAAGGGGAAAAATGTAGGGGGGTGAGAACATCATCCTCGAAAGGGTTCTCAGTAGAGGGTTTTTAGGAATTACTGTAATAGGATACGTGAAGATAAACCGTACCAGTGATTAATAATCATCTTATACCTTTTTTCAAAAACAACGGTTTACAATAAAAGTAAAGTCGGAAATCTTTTTCTGAAAGAGGAATCATTCAATTCTCAAAAACTCAAAAGCCTTTCAAAACGGTTTATCTATGCTGAAACAAAATAGCCTTTCATATTTCATTCCAAACCAGAAACACAAAACCGAAATCAACCATCGGTTCATCTCATTCCAACCACGGCCCTAGGCCCAAATTATCCAACCATCAACCAATCACCACAGTCCAACAGAGTCCCAGTAGCAAACACAAATAGGAAGATGCAAGCACAAATAAACAGTTATTGCAAGTAGAACAATTAGCAATTAATCACATAGGCAAACCAAGTATAATATGTACACCCAACCAATGTCACATAAATGCATATGATGCATGCCTGTCCCTAGTGGCTGATGATATCATCTGTCGGTTATAAAGCCAACCCGACAAGTCCTGGTAGCTAACCATTGGACTGTCCCTTTGTCGTGCATCCCCAACTCGAGTTATACTCATCATAAAATTGATCATAATCATGATCCATATCCATCACCCTCACTGGTGAATATTACGGGGGCGAGCTCATCCGGGCCTTTCACAGTGCCCGGCCACACTTACGACGTAGAGGTCAAAAGAGCTTCAGGTCTCAACCTGGAGTACGTGGTGGCTAGCCACTGCTTCCTTCTAGGGAAACCCTCATCTCCGATAATGGAAGTGCAACATTCACATTTATCAATGATTCAGCATAAACATGCAATCAATCTCATCCATGGATCAACATCCATCTCAGCCATCCGGCTCACGGTTCCTTCCTGAACCAGCCAATATTCATATCATACACAGCCATTCCGGCTCACGGTTCAATCCAGAACCAATCAATATGTATAAACATACACAGCCATTCCGGCTCTCAACAAAACAGCACTTCCACATTCAAAATCATCAAATTCATGAAATCGACATTTAAGCCATAAATCATTTTCTCAATTCATTTCACTTTGAAATCAAGTTTCAACTCTTTTCAGCCTTGGCTTTAAAGATCTCATTTCTCAAATTATCTCAGGCTCATAAGCCACTTTTAATCAAGGTAAATTCCCTTTTTAAAACAATGCCACTCTCGGCGTCCTCTTTCCAAAACTTCCATAATCATGGCAAGTTAAAAGCCTCTTTGAGATATTCAAAATCACCCATCCAACAAATGGGATTTTTGTAACAAAAGTTCCTCGGCAAAGTCCCAAGTCATTAGGGGAGAATAGCATAACTCATTTCGCCAAATTCATTTAAAATCATTTAAACCTTGGCTTTCCGATTTGAGTAATAAAACAGGATCTAAGCCAAACCGAGCCATGTAATCATTTACTTCTTTCCAAGCCATTTCCTTTACTTAGGCAAAACCAACTTCACCCCTATGATAAATTCTAAAGCGTTTCAACTGTTCAAAAATTGTTTTAGTCTTGCAAGAATTCAGAATTTAAGGAGTACTTAAAACCTTTCTCAAAACATTTCAAAATGAAACTTGTCAATAGACATTCAAGTTCTTTCAAAGTCATTGAAACTTCTTTAATCGAAACCCCCAAGTCAAATTCAAAGGCATAAACCCTTTTCACGTTCAAATAGCTTTAAAACACAAGTTTCATCTAAATAACTTTCTCTTGAAAGAGATACAATACCTTTCTTAAGAAGCAAGACTAAATTACAATTTCCTCTTTTACTAACTCATTTCAAAAGCATGAATCATCTTTTTCTTGATAATTCAAATAAAATAGTAGAAGTCTTTAACTCATTATTTTTCCAAATAGCATTTCAATAAAGACTCGGATTTTTATAGAAATTTCGGCAGCACCTCCCCTAAAACTTGGACTTTTGCCACCCGGTTCGGGTCCCAACTAAACCGTTTCTCATTTCTTTTCAACAGCTCAAAACCAGAAATCAATCCAAAAGCAAACTAAATCCAACAGTCGCCTCAGTGGCATATCTCAAGGAAACCATTCCAAAAATCAACTCAATATCAACCGGTTTAACTCATTTCTAAAGCTTTAAAGAATCGGTTCATCAATAAATCATTTATCAAAACCAAATCAATTCAAGCAACCCAAGCTGAATTTCAAGAGTATTCTATCTTTCACATCATCAAAATAATTGACTCGATTCAAACCAATCCTCAACGGATTAAACTCATTTCAAATCTTTAAAGAATCAGCTTCAAAACATTACATTTCACAAACCACACAACAACTCAACCAAACCAACATCCATAAACATTCGAGTCAATCAAATAATACATAAGGCCAATACAATCACCAAATACACAATATCTCACATCAGTACCCATATGTAATAATTCCAATAATAAACTATAGTTTTCGGAAAGCGCCCCTACCTCAAAACGCAAATCCATAATCCAGACGCCTCATAGAGTCTTTTCTGCCTCAACCGAAATCAACAACCAAAATCTCGGCTCCGCTTGTTTTTCGCACAATCTCAACGACTTTAATCGCAACATACAATAATCAGGACTTTATCCCACGTTATCAAAATTCATATTCATTAACCGAACACAGCAAAATACTAACGCGAGGCTTTCGAAATAGAAATACTCACTAAATTAACAAAACGAAGCAGCCGCAACTCCAAATCGGCCCGGCAGCGGCTCCGCCAATAACTTCCGAGCGACGGCGGCAGCCTGAATTTCTAATAATAGCAGCTGTACAACCACGTAGTGTCAACACTCTTTCCGAAATCCAAAAAGGACAGAAACCATAAATTAAAACCCGTACCGGCAACTTTTCCGACGATGGCAGGAGTAGCCAGAAGCTCCGGCGGTGATCCCGGAAGTCACAGAACCACTCTCGGTGGCCGAAATTACAAAGATGCAGCTCCCTCCTCCGGCAGCGACACTGGCAGTGGTGGTTGGTGCAGCAGCTCGACGGCAAACCCCCACTGGCCCCTCTACCTCGCAGTTCTGCCTCCTCTCTCCAAACCTCCAAGAGAAGTACCAGCCCCAAACAAGGCTCAACGGTGGTAGGAGTGGTTGACCTCAATACCGACGATGCTGGCGGCGAGCAGACTGGCGACTGGACAAGCAGGACTAGCGACGGCACGGCTGGAGGTTACGGCGACGCTGGCGACATGGAAGGGTCCCGACGTGGTGGTTGGACCTCCTCTCGGCCTCAGATCCTGCTTCCCCCTCCTCCACGCGTCTGACTCCTTCTCTCTCCTCCATTGTTGACGGTGACTGGTCGGCAAGGACGAGCTCCTCTAACGCACGGACGACAACTGCCCCCTCTCAAACCCTCTCCTGCGCGAACAGTGGCGACGCAGGGAGCTTCGACGATGGCAAATTGGTGGCGACATGGTGGTGCGACGGTGAGGGAGCTTGGCGACGGCGACCCTGGCAGCATGGACTGCTGCGGCGGCGCGGCGTGGTGAGGCGGGATGACGGCGATGAGCTCCCTCCTCCCCTCCTCGCCGCAGCTAAATCTCCCTTCCCTTCCTTGATTCTGTTCCTTTCGTCCGTGGAAGAAGGGAAATCATGGGTGTTGCTCCGTGGGTGAAAGGGAAGATAGATGGGGTTTCGGATGCTGGAATGGAGGCCTCAGGGTTTCGTTCATTTTTTGAAAACTAGGGTTGAGGGCATTTTTGTAATTTCACCCAAAAATTGGTATAATGTAGTAATTAGAAATAAATTCTAATCCAACAATAATAGTGTATAAAAATACTATTTGCTCATCAATTTCACACTTTATTTTCAATAAAACGTTCAAATCAAAAATTAGAAATAATATACTTAATTTCTTCATTTTTCAAAATAGCAGTATTAATATTTAAAATATTACTTAGCTAATCTGAATCATATAAAATCCTTATTATTTCATAACTATCAACCTTATACTTTAAATATAGAAAATAGTCCAATAATTATAAAATTGGATAATCATCATAACTTATCTCAAATCCAATAAATCAAAACTTGCCTTAATTATCTTTAATAAAATAATCTCTGAAATTAAGGCTATAAATAACTGTAGGATTTGAGACTTGATCTTAATAAGACTTTTCAAATATTCTGGGTCTTACACCAACCCTGTTCACTTTAAACAAAGCTCATTCATCCTCTCGTGACATTAGTGGAGGTCTCAACACTTGTTCTCCACCTCTCTTCCTCATTATTAGTTCTTGTATTGCTTATTTGCCATTAATAGAAGTGTCTTCCTCACAAGTTTACTTACCCCTAATCTCTCATCTTAACTATTATTTTTCACTTAATCTATTTTTCACGAAACCCACCCGAATCATCTGGCGACTCCACTGGGGAGGAACACTTCGACGTGATGGCTGAATCTAGCAATACTCATCCTGGGCAGAATCGACCACCTAAGCGACGCTCAATAGCTCCTCGGGATCTCAACCTCAGCTTGGGATCACCTCAAGACGAGGACGGGCACAACCAAGAAGAGGAACACATAGAGCAGCAGAATCTGGGTGCAGGAGGAGAAGGAGCTCATGCCCATGAAAATTTCTTCACACCCCATGCTGGAGGTACCACTGGCATGCACACTTATGTAACCATTCCTGCTCATGTGTACAACTATATGATAGACAACCAAACAAAGATGCAAGCTTTGATCACGGAAATGATGGCTAGAGATCAAACGAGGTATAGAACCCCCTCACCGCCTCTATTCGCGAACCAGGAGAATATGGAGGAAGACGAGAACACCCCAGTCACTAGTAGGGAGTTGGCACGTATTCTAAAGGGCAAAGGAGAAGCAAGTGAACCCACTTGGGAGATAAGTCCACCATTCGGGCATCATATTTTGGCAAAACCGTACTCTAAGGGGTACCAACCACCTACCTTTCGTAAATTTGATGGTACTGGAAGTACCAATGAACACATCCTGTCATTCTTGGACGATCTCGGAGTGTTCAGGAACCACCAGGAGCTCAAGATCAAGGAGTTCTCAAAATTACTGACAGGAAGGGCATTCACATGGTATTGCAAGTTGAAAGCCAGTAGCATCAACACCTGGGAGCAATTAGTAACGGAGTTCTGCAACAAGTTCCTGGAAGAGGAACCCCTCCATGCACATCATGGACCTGGGGAGAGTGAAACAGAGACAAGGAGAAGGATTGGTAGCGTTCGTCAAGAGGTACAGAGATCAAGCTTTACTTTGTATAGACACTCTCCCAGAGCCACAATTGGTGTACGGGTGTATTAGAAATGTGGAAGATGGATCCCAAATTTATCTTTCTATGAGCAACATAAATACTTTCTCTGAGCTCTTAAAGAGAGCATCTGACATAACAGAGGCAATGAAGCGCAATGGAAGGAGATATAAAGAAGTTTCTCCTCTGGAAGTGTGTGCCGCTGATGGCAGGGGCAGAAGGAGTTCCTATTCTAAGGGTGTTAAGAAAAACAGTCCTCCACCCCCACTACCTCTCTCCAGAGCTCAGGCCATGGTTGTCGTAAAAAAAATAATATCTTGTTATTATATAACATACTATGATACATATTTACCCTCTACTCTATCCACTATGTCCACCATATCTTTTCTAATCTTAATTTATCTAAAAATATTAGGTAGTAGTAGTCTGAATTACTAAAAAATCTTACAAGTCAAGTAACCAAGAGATTCCAAAAAGTAAGACTCAAATTCTTCTTGGGTAGTATCTATAATAATTGGTGTTTCTAAAGTTTATATAGTATGATCATTACCCTTATAAATCACTATATATTTCGTCCATGATGCAGGGACATACATGTTAACTAAAGCAGCCAGCAAGTATATATATAAATCAGATGGTATAGTATATAATATTCCATTGAAATTCTAAACAACAAGATTTGAGAAAAAAATCTATCAGCAACAAATTATCCCTTCATCACGTTGAAATTAAACAGATTATGACATGTACTTTAGTAATTAATTAATGAGATTAGCATGTGCAGTAAAAACACGCAGGTCCTTAAAAACTCAGCCATATAATTTTTCGAGTTAATTACTGTAATATAGTAATTAAAATTTACCCTCCACTCTGTCCACCATATTTTTCGAGTATCATCATCTGCCTCATCAAAACTCAGCCAAGTCTTGTTGTAGTTTTCCTTAAAAACCTGAGAAATACGCTTCAAACTAGGCTTACGTGGGTGTCAACTACATCAAAAACAAAAAAAAATGATAAGGACAGATTACTTAGTAAAAATGAGACATGCAATTCATAAAATTTAAAGCAAATAACAAACCATTTGGCACCATCATATCTAAGCTTGGGAGCACTTGTGCTGGAGTGACCAGTGGCGGTGGATATTCCTTGACCATGAGTATCTTGGATACCATTAGATGTGGTTTGTCTTTCCCCACAAGATCCTGCTCGACTGGGCACTACAATAGCTGGATCACTCTGCACACCATGTGAGGCAGTGTTGGAAGGTTCATTGGCTTGTTGTGTGCATGATCTTGGCACACCCGGAGTAGGCATCATGTGTATCTGAGGCTCCTGACGAGAGAAGGTAGTCGTAGCAATAGGTGGCGGTCTCCCATTGGTCGGAGCAGTCATGGCTGATGATGACCCAACAAAAGTGTATGGATCTGCATGTAAGTCAAGGGGGTGACCAGTAGAAAGCCTAGGCCTCCCCTTTCGGCCTCGGCCACGGCCACAGCTGCAATCTCCGTCTCTACCAACCATATTCTATACTATATTCCAACTTTCCAAATTTTTTGATGTGGGGGCTGCTTCTCAATACTGTATTAAAAGGTAAAACAGAAAATTAAAAAAAAAAGCATTAGATGCCAAGCACTTTTTTCTAACACATACAGTTTCTACTACAAGAAAAAGATGCTTGTGAACACTCCAAAAAAAGGCTCAATCAGATGCAGAAAACAAAAGGATAAAAGAATGTAGACAGTTTATATGAATGAGTAAATATGAACTGTACTCTTTTTAGCTTCATATGGACCATCAAGATGATATACATAATAGATATGGATGATTCTGCCTGGATTTATCCATGTTAAACAAACAAACCAGGACCACAATCTTCATAAGAAAACAATAACATCAAAAAAGGAAATACAACACATTGATAAAAGAAAGAAATAATAGCAGAATCAATACATGATTATGTGATGACCAATTCAATCCCAAAGCTGCAATGACCACCAAAACCACAAACCAGCATCATCTTATGACTTAAACAGAGGGAGAAAATAAAAACCTAATTTCTCAGAATCTAAATTATATCAGTGTCATCTTCCACACGCACACACTAAATATTTATTTTCACAACTAAATTGCTTGTGATTTGAATTACAAGTAATCGATACAAGAAATTACGAAATATGAATTACAACGAACTAAAACCTCAATCCGAGAATTCTAAACTTCCATCATCATCATCAATGTAAGCATCATCGTCATCATAGATCTCAACATCATCATCCTCCTCATTATTTACATTAAGAACCTGGAGGTTAGCTACTTGAAGTTGTATCATATTAACATCTCCTGATGTAGATGCTAATGATGTTGGAAACTCGGTTTCTGAAATGATCCTAGCATGTGGAGGTTCATCATTCTGATACACCTCAGTTTCAGACTCATTTTGTGTCTCCTCTATTATTTTTCGCGGTTTACATGTAATTACAACCTTCCAATTACACTTACAGCCTTGTGGATATGGCATGTAATACACTTATCTAGCTTTTTGTGCAAGGATGAATGGATCGTAACTCCCATATCTCCTAGTAGGTAATACTTCAGTTATTTTGTAGTCTTTGTGTCTATGCGTTCCCCGAGGCCTGGTAGGGTCATACCACTCACAGTAAAACAAGGTGACTCTCAAACTAACAAGACTTGGATATTTAACAATCAAAATCTCTTTAAGAGTACCATACCAATCAGATGCATCATTCTCTCTATCACCTTTAACATATATACCTGTATTATCTGTCTTCTTTCCACATGCAAGCTCAGAAGTATGAAATCTATACCGTTGACCTTGAACATACCGACACTCGTTGCCCTAGTTTTTGGACCGAATGCTAAACTCAATAGATGAGGACAAGTTATGCCATTCCGGTTCGGTCTTGTTCTCTTAGACATTACATGTGGCTCAAAGTAATAAGAACAATAACTTGATGTCTCTCTAGCCAGGTATGCTTGACAAATTGAACCCTCTATTCTAGCCCGATTCTTCACCGATCTCTTATACATGCCTATTTTACACTCAAATGGATACATCCACCTATACTAAACTGGTCCACAAACATGTGCTTTATATGCCAAGTGAATTGGTAGATGCTCCATTACGTCAAAAAAAAGCAAGAGGAAAAATTCTTTCTAACTTGCACAAAATAACAGGAATATTAGCTTCCATTTGTACAAGATCGTTAACCCAAAGAGTAGATGAACAAAGGTCCCTAAAATATTGACTTATTTCGGTCAACAATTTTCACACGTGGTCTGGCAACTCTTTGAAGGCTAATGGAAGTAAACACTCCATAAATACATGACAATCATGAGTTTTCATCCCAAACAATTTTCCTCCCCTGACATCGACACACCTTTGTAAATTTGAAACATATCCATCTGGCATTTTCAACTCTTGTACCCATTTACAAATATTTTTTCGTTGTTGGAGTGTCAAGACATAGTTACCCTTAGGCTTTGCCCAATGACCTTCATGCACTTCCACCAAATTCAAATCTGGTCGCCTACAAAGTACAGCCATGTCTAACCTTGCCTTTTCATTGTCTTTTGTTCTTTGAGTATCCATAACAATATTCATTATGTTATCAAAAACATTATTCTCAATATGCATTAGATCCAAACAATGACGAACCAAATGATCTTTCCAATATGGGAGATCCCAAAATATACTCCTTTTGGTCCAATTGTGTTCCACCCCATATTCGCTCAATCACACTTGTCCTCCTGTGTCAACTATTTTATTTAGGATATTGTCTAACTCTTTCCCAGACCTGTTCGCCGCTAAGCCTAATAGGAGGTTCTTCCTCCTCAACATTCTTCTTAAAACCAACTTTATTACGCCTATAAGGATGACCTTCAGGTAAATATCTCCTATGACAGTCAAACCACGAATTCTTTCCGCCATAATCTAACCAAAAGGCCTTGGTATCCTCCATGCATATTGGACACGCTAATCTTCCCCCCGTGCTCCAACCAGACAACATTCCATAAGCAGGAAAATCGTTAATGGTCCACATTAATGCGGCCTTTAACTGAAAATTCCTCTTTCTATGAATGTCGTATGTTAGGACGCCTTCGTCCCACAACTCTTTAAGTTCATCTATCAATGGTTGAAGATAAACATCAATTTTTGCTTTAGGATTTTCTTTTCTAGGTATGATGCACGTTAGAAACAAGAAATGAACTTTCATACACATATGAGGTGGAAGATTATAAGGGGTGACTATAACAGGCCATCAAGAATACGGTGTGCTAAAATGAACATTAGGAGAAAACCCATCAAAACAAAGTCCAAGTCTAACATTACGCAATTCGCTTGTAAAATGAGGATGCTTGGTATCAAAATATTTCCATGCTTCACCATGAGAAGGATGTGTCATCATCACGTCGTCGTTTCTGCGATTTTCGTGATGCTACAACATATGAGGGGCAGTACTCATTGATGCATACAACTTTTGTAGCCTTGGAATCAATGGCAAATAATGCATTCTTTTATATGGAACCTCTTTATTTTTACCCTTCCTAGGCTTAAATCTCTGCTCCCTACAAAATTTACATTGTCTAAGATCTTTGTCCTCTTTGTAATATATCATACAACCATTGACACAACAATCTATCTTAACCTCCTTAAACCCAAGCTGGGAAACAATTTTCTTAGCTTCATAGTAATTAGCAGGAATTTCATTTGGAATTGTTTGCATTTCTCTAAACAAAGTTATCCACTGGTCAAAAGATTCCTGGATTGGTTTTCCTCTGATTTTATACTCAGCATCCTACTAGCAAGTGACAATCGTGAATGGATACAATTAGAAATTTGTTTATCAACATGAATCATATTTGCTTATATAACTTATAAATTAAGTTTGATTATAGATTTGAACATAAGACTACTACTTTCTTATACAAGTGACTTGATTTACGGCTGATTTACGACCGAGTAAGGACACCAATGCTTCCAAAGGACCAACAATCGTCCAATTCTGTCTTCTTCTCTTTGTTTTATGTTTACTCACACCGGATTCTTGAATTTATGTTTCAGTGTTTGCATTCTATTGAGTTTTGACACTTAGAAAATAGTTGAAGTCATGATCATCAAAAACTAGGAAGATGAAGACCATTTCTCACTCATTCATTTATCATAGTAATCAATTTTTGGATGGTGGCTTTTGATGGTTAATTAGTTTAATCAAGTTGTGGACTAAAGAGTGTAAAACCAATTTTTTATACATTAATAGATAAGAGAATTCACCATAATTATTAAAAAATAATAATGTCACTCTTATTTTTTATAATATTATTGTTCACATATATATTATCTAAGTTGATGAAAAAGTATATATAGACCACATAGGAATGAATTTAGTGTCATCATATACATAAGAAAGACTAATATACATAAGCTAGCTAAATACAGAACATGCAACTAACTGACTAGATATCAGATTGATTAGTGCATAATACACTAATTTAATGTGATCATATACATAAGAAATACTAATATATCAAATTAGAGTCTAGACAGATTATTTCTATTCCTTTGAATCACTAACTGACGAGATGTCAAAAGAAAGTGATGAACCCCTATGAGTTGTAGTATATATGTTCAACATTCTCTTCTGTGGGTGCATCAATAAGTGACTTTATGAAATATTATTTACTTTGATAAATAAAATTATTTGACATTAATCTATTTTTTTTCTTAGTCATACAATTCACACACATTCACACTCAACACATACTCTATTAAGGCTTCATCCACTGTATCTAGTGAAAGTTATGGACTTCCATTTATGATTTATCCTTCTAATTGCTTTTTTGAAAAAAAATAAAATATATATTTGCTTTCAAACTCATAAATATATTAATAACTATTTCCGAGTCCAGTTTAGTTATTAGGGAAGGATCATATTCATACGGTAACTCAGGTGAGAAATTGTTGTTAGGAAAATAATTTCAAATCACCTATTTTTTTTCTCTCTCTCATACACAGCATGATTTTTCTCTGTCAATTCCTTAATTTATGCTGTTCTTTTTATTAATGGCATTTCAATATTAATATTTTTTTGTTTGTTTTTTTCCTCTCCTTATGTTGTTTACAAGGCATTGCTTACAAAGGCAGCCTCTAACGATCCTAAAACTGGTTATATTTTAATTGGATTTTTAGGATATGTTATTCTCTGGTTTGCTTTCTCTATATTCAAACAAAGAAAGGTATCCATCTTGGTTTCTTAGTTCATTAGTACTATAATAATGCTGCAATATAAATTATATAATAAACCTGATGAATACAATGTCTTGTTATTACTGTTACTACAATTTCTTATTACCAAAGCACTAATATGTGTTAATATTAGGCTATGGATTCATGTTTCTTTAAATCAGGCTATGGATTATCGCTTCTTCAAATCATTGTACAATGCATGTTATAGAAGTTTCATTATAATCATTAAAGTCAACTTTGTTTTACGCACACAGTCTTCAGTCTTCATCATGTAATATGAAATTAGTTTTTTTTCCCTCTTAATTTCTTATCCATTAGTAATAAGTTGTATTCTTATAAAATTAAGTATATTTATAGTTTAATTTATTTTTAATATATATTTTATATTTTAATATATATTTTATATTATTGATTGATTTTAGTATATACTAGTAATTCAATATAGATACTATTGTATTACGATAAAATTATTATTAATAAAATATTTTAAGTATTTTTATTTAATAAGTAAAAAATAAATATATTAAAAATTAAAATTTTGTGCTTTAAAAAAATTAATTTATTATCTTAACATATGTCTTTAAAACACATATTAAATAAATCCTATAAAAAATTGTAGCAGTTATATTAACTTTCATATAATATCAGTGTTATATGTCATTTTAATCAATTTCTTTTTTGTAGTGTATGTTGCTACTTATGATCGGTGGACAATTTTAGAGACTATATAAAATACAAAAAACAAAAGGATAAAATTGAGGCAAACAAATCTTTTAAAAAAAAATTTATTATTTTTAGTTATTAATTTAATTTTTTTAATCTAATAATTTATTAATATATTTTTAGTCAATATTTTTAAATATTATTAACTAATTATTAGTCAAAAATATAAATTATAATATTCTTCTAACATTTTTTTTAAATAAATAGAACAAATGATCCTGAACAGATAATTTACGATAATAGTGTATGTAAAAAAATAGAAAAAGAATTAAAGTGAAAATATTCTGAACTCATATTTGTATGCTTTATTTTCTTCAAAACTACTTATCAAAATTGGAAAAGAAAAAGTGAAAATATCATTAGTATTTAAAGTTATCTTTCTAACAAATTTAAATATAAGATTAATGCAATAATGTTGTTTCAATTCAAGCAATGTTACTAAAAGTGTCTGTGTATGAAAATAGAAAAGTGAGTGGAGGTTGTTTTTGTAACTTCTATCAGGGCACGGATTCGGTACGCGGGCCCAGTTAGCGCACCAAAACGCCATTTTGGTGTTTGGCGCACCGGTCAGCCAGGGAGCGCCAAAATGAAATCTAATGCTTTTCCTGGGTTCTTTCTGCAATTTCATTTAAAATAGGGGGTCATTTTTACGATTTTTAAAATGCATACAATTAACTTAATTGTTAGAATTAGCTAGACACTCAGTATTTGGTTATCAACTATTACTGCCGCCCTATTCCTCCCCTTTCCCTCCGTCGCAATCGCACCCTCTTCCTCCCTTTTCCCTCCATCGCAATAACGTCCTCTTACTCCCCTTCCCCTCCGTCGCAATCGCGTCCTCTTCCTCCCCTTCCCCTCCGTCACAATCGCACCGTCCTTTCCTATCTCCACCACCGAGAACGACTAAAGCCTCCCCACTCAGATAACTTCTTCTCCCCCCCCCACTCAGTGTTAACGAGTCTGTTCAGGCGGATCCAAGCCCACAGATAGCCTTACCTCTGACGACGATGGAGCCTGATCTGCATTGTCGGTTGTCTTCGGCAGTTGATGGCTTCGCCGTCTCCATCAACGGAAAGAAGGTACCCGTTGTATTATCACCCTTCACTTGATTTACAAATATCCCCCTTTCTCTTCCTCATAGGACTGCAATTTTCTTTGGAGGACATCCCCCAATTTTGCGTGTTTCGCTAAATTACCGTATTGTTGCTGTTTGGCACAGGGTTGCCGGGGATGAAGATACCACTGGAGGCGTGCGCGTCGCTGATGAACTAGAAATGTCTGACGGAGCAGAGCACGGAGTTGGATCGTTTGAGGGCGAAGGCTCTGCAGGGATGGAGTCGGACGAGTACGACTTTCAGGAAGATGAAATAGAACACGACCATCATGTAGAGGCCGATGTCGACAATGGGGATGCGGTTGAATTGGAAGACAGTTTGGACGGCGCCGGAGGAATGTCTGACAATTATGCGGAAGACGAGTTTTACGCTGTTGATTCCGTGGAGTCGATAGGTTGGATTGATTTTTTGAACTTGAGCGAGGATGATATTTTCCGGTTTAATTTCGCAGACGTTGACATTGCATTTGAGTTATACCAGCAATATGCAAAGCACCATGGCTTCGGGGCGAGACGTTCCAGAAGCGAAAAACGCGGCGAAGTAAGGATACGGCAGGAGTTCGTATGCCACCGACAAGGGTACCGATCCCCGAAGTTCTACTCAATGCCTAACCGGCAAAAGAGGCCGAGGGCCGAGACACGTTATGGATGCCCTGCAAGGATGCTACTCCGCATGGACGATGAATCAGGACGTTGGCACGTTGCGTACTTTTCAGACGCGCATAACCACCACGTTCTTGAGTTGCGATTTTCTTCCATTCTTCCAGGCCATCGGAGGATGAGCGAAGCGGACATCGAGCAGATGAACGACATGCGCAAAGGGGGCATTGGCGTCTCCCGAATCCACGGTTTTATGGCGAGCCTAGCCGGCGGGTATCATAATGTCCCGTACACAACAAGGGACATGCACAATGTAAATGCGAAGCAACGAAGGGAGGGTGGCCTAGATGCGGAATCGTGCCTAAGGTATCTCCGAGAGTGCAAGACAAATGATCCAGCACTGTACTACAAGAAAGTTGTTGACGGTGAGGGCGTGTTGCAACATTTGTTTTGGTGTGATGGCACCAGCCAAATTGATTACCAGGTGTTTGGAGACGTGGTTGCATTTGATGCAACATACAAGAAAAACGTTTACCTTTCACCTCTTGTAGTATTCTCCGGTGTGAATCACCACAACCAAACGGTTGTCTTTGCCGCTGCACTGGTGGCAGACGAGAAAGAAGAGACTTATGTCTGGCTGCTTCAACAGTTGCAAACTTCAATGAAAGGGAAGACTCCCGTGTCCATAATAACCGACGGTGATAGGCAAATGAAGTCTGCGATCGAGCAAGTTTTTCCGGAGGCTTACCATCGACTCTGCGCTTGGCATCTACTCCGAAACGCCACGAGCAACATCGGAAAGCCCAAATTCACTAGGATGTTTAGGGATTGCATGTTTGGCGACTACGAGGTCCGAACATTCCAGAGAAAGTGGTTTGAGATGGTTGAGAAATTTGGCGTCGCCGATAAAAGATGGGTACAGGACATGTACGAGAGAAGGCACAGTTGGGCCACAGCACACATACGGGGAAAGTTCTTTACTGGATTTCGAACAACATCAAGGTGTGAGGGCTTGCATGCTGTGATATCACGGTATGTTAAGTCTCGATACAACTACACTGAGTTTTTACGTCATTTCCATCGATGCTTGATGTTCGTGCGTGCAAAGGAGGTGGAGGCTGATTTCGAGTGTGCAAAGGGTGACCCTGTTATGACCACCAACCTGAAACAGCTGGAGCGGAGTGCAGCCGAGAACTACACTCGTGCAATATTCTATTTGTTTGTTCCCATTCTTGACAGGGCCTGCGCAATGAGGGTGGTTGACTCTGAAGACAACGGTTCCTATTTTATCCACACCGTCTCTCGATACGGCACTCCGGGGAAGGATTGGCGTGTTGTTGCAACGTCTGATACGAGGGAGGTCCGATGCACGTGCATGAGAATGGAATGTTTCAGGGTCCCCTGCAAACATATAATTGCGGTGCTTGTTCTTAACAATGTTCATGAGATCCCGAGGTCTCTGATATTGCCGAGATGGACCAAGGATGCAAAACTTGTGGCGGTGCAGTCGATGGGCGTGATTTGGGATTCTGTACAACTGACGCAACACTGGTGCCTGATGGATTGGTACCGGAAAGTGTGCAAGATTGCATGTCACAACACTGAAAAGTTCCAGTTTGCAAGAGACATTGTCATGCTGATGCTGAAGCACTTCGAGAACGAAGATGCAGGGAACACCCGTTTTCCACCCGAGGGGCCACCTACTGAGGATGGCAGAGCCTCGACGCGGAATCCACCCAAGCGCAATACAAAGGGTAACGGTGTTCATGGTGGAAAGAAAACCCAGCGATGTCGTTTGTGCCGGGAGGTGGGACACAACAGGACGACTTGTCCAGACCGCCCCACGATGGAGTCATCCAGCGCAGTTGCAGATGACATGGATTCGATGGACACTGACATGGTGGTTAGTCGCTTTATAGATGATCTAGTTAAGTTTTCTGCCCTGTTAAATGGTTCTAATAATTTGTTTTTCACATTGGTGTCAGCTCTATGATAACCTATCCGGCGATATGTATGCGACCGCCGAGATTTCTTCGTTCCAATGCTCCGATAGTGACACGCAGGCTGGGTTTGCTAACAACAACTTCGCTGGGACCAACACGTCCGGGCCTGTCATGTCTCTCGCCGATTGAGTAAAAGGGGCCTACAATCGTCACGACTGTGTGTTGCAACAGTAGGTTGGTCGATTCCTTTCACATTTTCCGGTAGGCTGTAGCCGTACACAGAATATTGTCTGCATTTCATCTGGGTACAGAACCGTCTATATGTCATCGACGTTAAAACAAGTTTTTGCTATGTTGGCTTTCGTTGGTATGTAGCTGTGCTCTAGATAGAACAGGTTTTAATTGGGATTGAAGAAGTGGAGGTGTGAAGTGGTGTCATGCGAATAGCTGCAAATCCACTGTCCAACCTGATGTATTGTTAATCGCTCGTTTTCGACCCTTTTGTTGAACCGGACATGTTAGTTAGGGACATCTTTATAGCGATTCTATGTGTAGTGGATATTTTGTATGTATGTTAAGTGGATATTTTGTATGTAACGTTTATGTGGACATTCAGATGGACGTCTCCTAAAAAAACTCCCTTCGTCCGCCTCTTTGCAGCAGACATTCGGAACTGGTTACGTCTTGTACTACCTTGTGTGCTAATTGGAAAATGCATGTGGTTCAATCGCGGTTTTGAAATTCTTTGTAAGGGATCATGGCTTCTGGATGTAATTTAAAGCACACGCTTAAAACACCGGACGTGATGAATAAAATGCACTAAATGAAGCACGACAACAAATTTGAATCAATACTAAATGAAGCACGGCAACAAATCTGAATCAATAAACAACCACCACTAATTCTCATTTTTAGGGTACTAACAAATCAGTGTGAGGTTTCAAAATTCAAAATTCAAACATACAAAATGTAGGTGAAGTGAATCGAATTACATTCAAGCTTCACATCATAAAATTACATTCAAACTTCATAGGCACTAATTGAAATACATTTCTAATATTGGGAGATCAGTCTATTTGCAATGCTACGCGCACATTAACAACAGAAACGATTATCGTGTTTATCATCTAAAGCATAAGTTAATGAGGGCAAGGTAGAATTGTATGCCTGGAAATATAATGTAGATTAAAGATACAGATGTATGGACATGCAGGTTGCATCATTGTATTTGACAAACTGAGGCAAGAAAACACCATGGACCGATTGAGTTACTTTGATTGAGTTGGGGGGGGCGGTGGCTGGGGGGTTTAGGATACAGGAGTTCTCAATATATATGCAGCCGCGCCGCTCGAAGACACACACATGGTCGTGTCTTAGTTGACATGCTGTTGCTAAGGAACACCAGCCCATTCCAAAACATCCGTCCGTCCTCCCGACATAGTGCGTATACTGAACGGTCCACGCGCCCCTCTCGTTTGTAATCGAAATTGGGCTATCCTCGTATACTCCCGGCAGAGGGGGGACATTCGGCTGGAAGCGAGGACATATTTTGTAGGGTGAGAGCAATGAAATAATTGAATAGAACAATAGCACCGGAAATAGTTGCCTTTAAAAATAACTGTCGGGAGACTTACGAGAAAACGGGTTGGCAGTCTGTGCACGATTGGGCTGACAAAGAAGGGATTGGTCGATCTGAACCCATCGGCTATGTGCCTTGACTTGGGGGCCGTCGGATAGCTTATACAAGTGGAGTCCGTCCCCGGCTCGGCATGGGCCAAGTAGTTGATTTCCATTGTATGACCGTTGAAGAACATGACATACATGGTGTTTTGAGCATCGTGATAACGGAACAGCACCAGCCACTGATCCCTTAGGCCGTAGTGTTCCCGGACAGCGTCCCATCCTCCACGAAGCAGGATCCTTCCATTAGGTTCCATATTCCAGCCCATGCGATGATGATGTCCTGTAGGCGTGGTTAGGGTCAGGGGTCGCGGTAGGGACCGGCCATAATCCCGCGAGAACCGTAGCGAGAGCATCTGTAGCGGATGGTGGAAAAAAAGGTTTACAATGTGTCACACATGGATGGATTGATGATTGCAGGTAGTAAAGGAATTGAAATTGGCATCTATACCAGTGTATCAGGGTCGTTCACCAGGATTATCGCGAAGAACTGGACTGTATAGTTGCCATGTGCGGGGATTGCTGGAAGACTTCCGTTACGCAAGTTTCTGGTACAACGTAAAACAGCATAAAACAAACGCCTTAGCCGAGTGCATACAGAAAACCCGCTAGAATAATCTTGTTACCTTCCATAGTTGATCTCGCAGTATCTTGCGTCATGGATGGCCACGTAGAAAAACTTTGGTTGGTGATACGAAAATAGCATTGTGTTACCGATTCAAAGATGGTAGTGTTCGTAAAAGGCTCGACCCTCCGGTGAAGACGATTCGATGCGGATGCTCCTCCTCGACAACCCAGGAGATGCTCCACGATTGACCATTTGTGGTGCTTACCTTGATGGGGTTGCTCATGTTCTCCCGGACAGCGTTGAAGAAGGGCACCGGCATTCTCTGCACGAGTAAGAAATCGATATTGATGTGGGCTTGCATGCGGGTCCTGGGGATAGGGTAGTAGAACAAAAACAACTGAAAACTTACAAGTTGATTATCTGTGTTGGGGATTATGAATCTGAAGAAGCAGAAATCAGCGAGCGTCGGCATTGTCATACCTCACCTGTGATTTCTTTGATGGTTTCCAGTTCTTTACTGCCGGGAGTTTTTGAGTCTCCAACAATGGGTTCCCTTCTTCGAAAAGTTTGCGTTTTTTTATTTTTTTGGTAAATGAGAAACGTACGCGCGTTAAATAGGCGAAACAACTCCCGCCTTTTTAAGTTTTTTTTTAATAAATAACTATTAAACCTGATTAGACTGGGCATTAATGGGTCATTAATGTTGGTGCAATTACCAAGGGCAATAACCGGATTTCCAAAAAAGCGCTAACCACCGAATGAGTTCAAGATTTAAACATAGCCTTAATCATTCATTCCATTGCGTGGGTCAGTGAATAGTCACTTCGTATTGGCAGCCTTGCATTGGCGATGGATGGACGGATTGATGTAGGCGATGGAAGCAGGTAAGTTGTTCATAATTACTTTATTTTTTTGGTATCTTTACAATTTTTAAAATTTTTTTTTCTGGAACATAACTTTTTTTTTCTCATGCTGGAAAATAACTTTTTTTTTTACTAGGTGTTGGGCCAGAGAAACTGACTCGACCCAAAACCCAGAAACCGAACTCGCATAGCGACCCAACCTCTAATGCCCGACCCTATTCGAAGCTACTCTCCTCTTCATCCAAGGCAAAACTCCTCGCTCCGCCGATGTCAACTCCACCTCCGACCGAAGCTCGGAAGACTCGGAAAACTTGATGCATGGTGGCGATGACACGGCCGATCATCCTCAACGAAGATGCACGCTGGAAAATAACATGATATAACATAAAGGGGCCCAACATAAAGATAGAATAACAGTAATAGGATATATGGCCCATGATATAATCAGCCCACGAAGACTGTCTGTCTAGTGAGGAGACCCAACAATGTTACATAACATAACCGGCATCAATGCATCCAACATCCAAAAAAATTGCAGTGGAAGGAAAAAAAACATTGTATTCGGCCCCTTCACACGTCTCTTAGACACGGTTCCCCCGTCTTGGCCGCTTCCACCGCCTTCGCAAGCAATGGACCGCTTTTCTCATTGCATATTCCCGTTAGCAGTGCAATTGCCATTTTGATCCTGATCTTCTCTTCGTCCAGCTGCAATGGTCAATGCGGCATTTATTAGAGACACACAGTGCAATTGCATTCTACTAGTAGGCAAGCATTAACTTATAATTGGCAGCACCGCGTGGGTGAACCTCTGTCCCATTGCCATCCACTGCATGACCCAAATACCAGAGTCTGTACTGTTGCTGTTTTTTGGCACTCCCGGTACGGCCATGATGTCCAAACTGGCAAACTCGGGAGCGCTCTTAGAGTGTGAGTTTTTATACCCGTCAGTTGCAACGATTCCATCCAGCGCAGTCAGCTGGCACAGATTCGCCAAGATAATAAAGATTAGTGTATTCGGATAGGACGCTGAATTAACCTATGTGCGTCGCTTACCATGCATTGTATGACACGTCTCCTTCTTGCCTTTGATTCCTTAGTTGCATTTGTGTCAAATTGGAAGACCTGCCTCTCCGACAGGTCAACCACAGCCAAGAACCAGTGCTTCTCACAATCTTCTTCCAGTATTGGCATATAGACCTGGGATTGATGGAAAAAGCTGAATACGATAAGAGAGTCATAATTCAGTGCGCCCAGGTTCAGAACTTGCGTACAATAATCTAATCGGTCGGTAGCTTACAAGGCGCAGGTCTTCCGTCGGGTGCATGTGGTCATTGCCGTATCGCTGCGCCAAAATTTCAGGGTGGACGCCCTCCATTACATCGGCCTGGTTACTCAAAGAGTATTCAGAAGTTGAAACAAGTCACCGTACATGTCAACGGTACATGGTTCGTGTTAAAACAGAGAACATTAAATCATAGGTATGCACTCAAATAAACTACCGAATTAGGATTTGGGTGTACCGCAAAATTTGGATGCAAGCACCACACCGCTCGAGGGTGATCTCCATCGGTTTCTCCCTCCGATGCAACCATGATCGTGATCAACTCCATTATCTGCAAATCATGCCCAACACAAAAAAATCAGACTTCGCATGGAAATAATAAATCCAGGTCAGCGGAAAAAATTCCATTAATTCAAAGAGGATACGATGGATTGCCACGTGCCTTCGGGGTTGGTTGCCGTCCGTCTAACAGGCATCCCATGTCAGAACGAGTTGCATGCTGCGACCCGACGCGTACAACGATCTCCCTGCCGTCAACAAATGGAAGATGTTACACACGCCAGCCCATTTAACTGCGGCCGTCCGACACTAATGACGGCACACGGCAGATTCAGTCGTTGATGTTCAGATCGAATACTTACGTGGGGTCGGCATGATGGTCGTAGACGTACTTACAGATGTCCATCTCGTGCTGAGAGATGGGCCATGCGTTGGTGGTGTTTGTTCCCTTCTTGGTCAAGTTTGACGGGGGTCGTCGCGGAATCTTCTTATAGGTGTCGGCTGTCCGTTCGTGGCTGCTTTCCGGCTTCGATGAGCTCTCGTCGTATGACGTCATCGTGTTAAAGGGAAAACTGCCTTTTCTGTTTTGCGTTGGCTGCAGTCCATTGCGCCCTGTCGGGTTGTCGGCATTGTTGCTTCGTTGGGGCGATATAGTCCCCTGGTTACCCCCGTATACCTTCTCCTTTAATCGAGTGAAGAAGAATGTGGCCTTGCCACCCTTAGCCCCATGTTCGATGCCGTGCGTGTTTGACCTGCACATCTTTGGGTACATGGCCCGTTTCTAATCCTCGTCGTCATCGTAAACAGACATGTCGACGTCTCCGCCGCTGCTTTTTGTCGACGACTGATGCAGTCTCTTCCTCATCGCTCCTGGAAGCATCAACTGTCTACGGTTGGGAATGGAGGCGCGTGACATCGGGTTGTGTATGTGTTCTCTGTCGGCGACCGGTATTCTTTGTTTCTCAATTTGGTTTCCATCAGACGTTGCGTTGACATTATTCGCAGGTCCCTTTTGTGCCTCGGTGATAGGCTCTCTGAGACCGCCCACCAACAACCGAATCGTCACCATTTCCACTTCGACCCTGTCCATTCGGCGTTGCGTGTTCTTCCATAGAAAATCGTAACAGATCTGTCAGATGGTTGGAGTTACCGAAACAGTTAGAGCGGAAATTGAGACGGGTGTTACCAACCTTTGTGTTCTCGAGCACCTTTCTCATTATTTCCAGTAACGCACCGTTTGAAGTGTTGTCGTCTGGGTTCGGTGTTCTCTGGTCCTCCTGGCATAGGGCGCTTGTTAGTACGTTGTGGTATACAACTAACTCAGTAGAATCGAGAGCAGCATAAGCATAACTTAAAAAAATAAATAAATAAAAAGTCAAAATCAGCCAATGCACCACAATCGTACCTGGGCCGTGTCGTCGTTCACGTTGTTGGATGCAGCGGGTGTCCCATGTTCGGCCATTGTTAGTTGCAGTATCGGTCGTCGGCGTCCGATGGGTTGGTCCGCGTTGGTTGTGGGTGGGGATGGTTGTGTTTTGGCGATGGCTTGATTTGTGAAGAGGATGGAATCGGCTAGATGTTGCCCGGTCAAAAAGTTGGGTCTGCAAACACCTTTCTTGGAGTATGAAGACGGTCAGCTCCATCGAGGCAGGATGCATCACATGCGTTTAAAATTGCACCGGTTAGGCAACCTCGGGTGCCGTCCAATGTTCAAGCCTTTGCAAAGTGCTTCCTAACATAGCAAGAGGTGACCTGCCATTGCATGAGATCAGTAGTGTCTGCACACGGCGATACGATATTAAAAACTATTTTAATTAAAGTGTGTGACATGTGAAGGATAAAAACTTAATATGCAAAATGACAAAAATTCTAATGCGAACATTTAACATTGTTATTATTACAGGAAGTGCTTGCCAAGGGGCTGATTTTTTTTTTATACTTTTAAAGAGATACAAAACGTCACCGCCGTTTGGTATGTAAAAATAATTTTTAAATTTATTAAAGGGGAATGCTCCGATAAATTTTTATTCTGGTTTATAATAAAAAGTAAAATTTTAACCGGTTTAATAATAAGGATGTCCAATAATAACATAACATGTGTGAATATCTTTAAAAAGAAGACATTTTCAGTGTCTTCATTCGAGTGGTCGCCTTTATTAAATACAAAACGTTGATGCAGTTTTTTATTTTAAAAAATAGAAGATTTATATTTTTTATTTTAGACATTTTGATAGATTACACGAATATGCTAAATTTTTTTTTATATTAGGTTATTATTGGTGTACTTCGTTAATATTATGATGTTTTGGTGTAGGATAAAAAAAATCGTGAGTAACGATTTAAAATAGGACAAAAAATTAAAAACAAAGTTAACAGAAATCCTGAATTACGATATCAAGTAAGACAAAAAAAAATAAGATAAAGAGACCGATCTATTTCTTCTTATTATGTATTCTACATAATAAATTAATAACGAGGCGTTAAAGTTAATAATCCAAAATGATAAGAATCAATAACTTATAATAATGTTAAGGCTGATTTTTTTTGAATATATTGTTACAAAGATGTTAAATACAATTTCTTAGAACTTTGATGGATTATACAAATACAGACCTAATATTAAAAAAATAAAGTTCAGATATATGTGATCGTCTCACACAAGCGGTCGCTCCTTCATGGAACTAGCGAGCCCACCCCCACAATTAAAGAACGTTGAAGGGAAATATTACTCGGCCACTCCGCTTTGAATGCCGTGACTCTGTGTCGGCTAACAAAATCAATTTGATCCAACGAAATCTCCGTCACAGAGGTACCGTTAGCACCTGTTGCTGCCCATCTATGAATATTTTCTTGTACTGTGATCATACGATCACCCATGATCGTCACAGGATTCCATGGAACGCCATACTGATCGGCAACTCCTAGCTTGATGTACGGGACGACGCACATCGATTCCAAGTCAATCTTGCACCATATGGTCGACAGTCCTACATGTGGAGATCGTTTATAGCCGACCAGGTGTGGGATGCCGTCGAGCACACGCATCGCCTGCACGTGCTGAATTGAGCTACGGTTTATCCTTATCATGCTCAGACGAAAGGTGACTGCATCCAACACGACCACATGCATTGCAACCGTGGCATCACGTCCACCCCAGTTGACCCACAAAGCCTTACCAAGGTGGAAGACTGAGCTCGCATCGAGATGACTGAGATGCAAATCATTAATGTACTCGTGTTTCTAGAATCCATCTGTGGAATTGAAAACATTGCAGTGCAAAAACCTGTTTCTGAGATGCCTCTTTGAAATATGGACGATGTAGTAATTTTCAGCTCCCGCCCGATAACCAAATGCGTATCCGATAACGGCCTGTTTCCATAGGGTGTCCGCCGGATCGTCCAGTTGCCGAGCCACTCACATCAGTGGGTTCCATACCATCAGTCCCGTATCAAAACCAGCCCGGCTATACCGGACACAGACCATCCTGCAATTGGAGCCGATGACACTCCACCATTCGCGATGACCCAGCTGTTCTGGCATTGGGGCGGGTACTCTTCCTCCGTCTAGACAGTCCACAAGACAGAAACATACTCTTGAACAGTACGTCTCCTGGTCACCAATCTGGAGCAACACCTTCTGGTGTTTCCCGATGTTTGCGATCGTGTTGTCCCTCCTAAACTTGTCGGACGACAGTCGGACACGCCAAGTTGTGCTTGCGGCTCTGTATCTCCCCGCCGTCTTTGGGTCTGTCCGGGTGAATATCTCCATCAATATATCGTCCGGAAAGACCTGGTCACCCATCTCACCCAATGACTCCGCCAACTAAGTTGCCATAATCTCAACTGCTTTCCTTCTCTGCTTTTTTTTTAAATGTCGTGACTTAGAACGTCTAGAACAAAATGGAGTAAACAATTAAGGGATGCGTGTAATATACACTTCCCCACTCTTGCTAGATTGTAGCGCTCTAGCGCGCAGCTATGCATCATGATGGGTCTGTCACTCACGTCACACCAAAAAAACGTAAATGCCCCTTAAACACAAAAAAATATGAAACGCCTCATTAAGTAACATCATCTTCCAATGAATAACAAGAGATTAGGTGACAATAAATTCGTTTTATTCCAGTTACAATCAACCTACGGCGATTGCGTTGGGAAAACTCCCGCAATAATGACCATGGAAAGCCTTTTTTATTTTTTTAAAACGTTACTATGGGCCAGCCGTCCGACACGGTTCAAAACAGTAGAAAGAATCCATCCCGCAGACCAACCCAATCTCCCCATAGACCCAGATGCAACCAGATCGTACAAGATATATACGTATGAATTATTTTTTTCCATACCATTTTTCGTAGAGAAAGATTATACCAATTGGAGACAACGGGTCACATATTTAATGTTAATGGTTTGAACTTTGAATCGTCAGCTAACAACTCCATGGGGGAAGATGCCTCCGCCCTGTGACTAGGGGCTTTAATCGACCGTTTTCTGCCAGGTTGGCGTCACAGGTGTCAGTCAACAACAAGACCGTTGGAATGCGAGGACATGGTGCCATTACCAGAGAGGTGAATATGAACCCTCGTTGCGAACTGCTATTTCAAAAGCCACTCTATCACTCTCTCCGTGAACTATTGAACACACAATGCAGAGATCCTCCTCCATAAGCTCATCTTCGTCGATGCACCGACGCCTCGCTGTCACTGTGGCGTGACATCGCCAATCAGAAACCGCTTGGAGATCTGACTATCCAGGCAGAAGGTTTTATGGATGTTCTGGGTACAGAACCAGCAGGAAATGCTCGTTCTTTCAGTGGTACGATCCAGAGCCCCCGGCTCGTTATTCCGATGTCATTCGCAGGTTGCTAGAAATGAACGAGTGCATTAGAAGCGAGAACACAGAGTTGAAGAAGACAAGACAGGAACTCCTAGACGAGCTGCGTCGTTTGCAACAGAGTGTGCATGAAACAAGGGCAGAGCTCGAGGCTGTCATTGCGGCCTCTACGGCCATGGAAGACAACATGCTTGCGAGTGTCGCAACGACGAGGAGGCGTGGGGTTGTGATCATCGTGCTGATATCCGTGATCGTCTTGTTGATTTTTTTTTCGATTGAAGTCGCTAGCTTAGCCTATTTTTTTTTTTCACGTCTGGAGAACATAATTACTTCGAACGATTTGTTTAGCCTGAGTTGTAGCGTGGATTTGATTACATTGGCACTGTGTTTTCAGTCTAATTGGATAATTTTCGTTTCCCCTATGCATTCTACTAAATATAATAAACCGCGATGCACATCAATCCATTTGAAAAGCACAATTTAAACATACCCGGAATACAAACAACGATTACACTTGGTCCATACGTACTCGCGACGGATTTACGGAGTGACAGCCTACTTGCCGCATATTCGATCGAATCACACAATCGGCCGCTCCCTCAGGGAACTAGACAACCCACCCCCACAATTATAACGCGCTGAAGGGACATGTCTCTCGGCCACTCACCTTTGAATGTGGTGACTCTGTGTCGGCTCACAAAATTAATCTGATCCAACGAAATATCTGTCAGAAAAGAACCGTTAGCGCCTCCAGCCCGTTTGCGATTGTTTTCACGTGCTGTGATCATATGATCACCCATGATGGTCACAGGATTCCATGGAACGCCATACTGATCGGCAACTCCTAGCTTGATGAACGGGACGACGCACATCGATTCCAAGTCAATCTTGCACCATATGGTTGACAGTCCTCCGTACGGGGATCGTTCATAGCCGACCAGATGTGGGATGCTGTCGAGAGCCTGCACGTGCTGAATTGACCTACGGTTTATCCTTATCTTGCTCAGAAGAAAGGTTTCTGCATCCAACACGACCACATGCGTTGCAATCATCAAACCACGTCCACCCCAGTTGACCCACACGGCCTTACCAAGGTGGAACGTTGATCCCTCATCGAGGTGAGTGAGACGCTGATCATTTATGTACGCGTGTTTCCAGCTTCCCTCTGCGGAATTGAAAACATTGCAGTGCAAAAACCTGTCTAGGACGTGCCTCTTGGACATATGGACGACGCAGTAATTGTCAGTTCCCGCCCAGTATCCAAATGCGTAACCGATGACGGCTTGTTTAAGTAGTTTGTCGGCCGGATCGTCCAGTTCCCGAGCGACTCGCAGCAGTGGGTTCCATAATAGAAGTCTCAAATCAGGACCAGTCGTGCTATACTGCACGCAGATCACACTGCAATCGGAGCCGATGACATTCCACCATCCGCGGGGACCCAGTTGTTCTGGCATTGGCGTGGCTACTCTTCCTCCGTCTACACAGTCCACAATACAGAAAGATTCGTTTGCCGTACGTCTCCGGGTCACCAATCTGGAGCAACACCTTACGGTGTTTCTTGATGTTCGCGAGTGTGTTGTCTCTCCTAAATCTGTCGGAAGACAGTCGGACACGCCAGGTTGTACTTGCGGTTCTGCATCTCGCCGCCGTCTTCGGGTTTATTCGAGTGAAAATCTCCATCAAAAGATCGTCTGGAAAGACCTGCTCACCCATCTCAGCCAACGAATCCAGAAACTGATTTTCTATTTTCGAAATTGCTTTTCTTTTCCCTTTTTTTTCCTTCCTATGCCGTGAGTTAGACTATCCACAACAGGGGCAATCGAATAAGCATTTAAGGGAACCGTATAGTATACACTTTCTCACATTTGCTGTATTATATAGTCGACGACCGCGTAGAGTTGGGCATCATGATGAGTCTGACCATCTTGTTCCGCATGTCGTCTTGAGCAGTCACTCACGTCACATCAAGAAACGTAAATGCCCCTTAAATACAATAAAATATGAAATAATAGTAATAATAATAATAATATTAATAATAACAATAATAAAAAAAACCAGCTGGCCAGGACGAAGGTAGGCAGGTGGCCTCAAGAAATGTAGCGTGGTTTCCTCTCTCTCTTATAATAATGTGAGGGATAAATGTTAATACTAAATAATAATAATGATAACAATATTAACATCGTTATTACATTGTTAGCCGTGAAACAATGAATAATCATGGTATTTCAAAAATGTCCAATTATAAAGAAATGTATTTTATAATACTTTATGTTATTCTACATTGGGGTTTATGTTTGGGGTTCAGGGTGTAGGGTTTAGGGTTTAGGGTTTATGGTTTATAGTTTACGGTTTAGAGTTTAGGGTTTATGGTTTATGGTTTATGGTTTAGTGTTTAGTGTTTAGCGTTTATGGTTTAGGGTTTAGGGTTTAAGGTTCAGGGTTTAGGGTTTAGAATTTAGGATTTATGGTTTAGGGTTTAGTGTTTAGGGTTTAGGGTCTATGGTTTAGGGTTTATGGTTTAAGGTTTATGGTTTAGAGGTTATGGTTTATGGTTTGGGGTTTAGGGTTTATGGTCCATGGTTTAGGGTCCATGGTTTAGGGTTTAGGGTTTAGGGTTTAAGGTTTAGGGTTTATGGCTTATGGTTTAGGGTTTATGATTTATGGTTTAGGTTTTATGGTTTAGGGTTTAGGGTTTATGGCTTATGGTTTATGGTTTATGATTTAGGGTTCAAGGTTTATGGTTTATGGTTTATGGTTTAGGGTTTATGGCCTATGGTTTAGGGTTTATGATTTATGGTTTACGGGTTAGGGTTTAGGGTTTATGGTTTAGGGTTTAGGGTTTATGGTTTAGGGTTTATGGTTTAGGGTGTAGGGTTTACGGGTTAGGGTGTAGGGTGTAGGGTTTAGGGTTTATGGTTTATGGTTTAGTGTTTAGGGGTTATGGTTTAGGGTTTCTGGCTTATAGTTTAGGGTTTATAATTTATGGTTTAGGATTTATGGTTTATGGTTTAGGGATTAGGGTTTAGGGTTTAGGGTTTAGGATTTAGGGTTTATGGTTTATGGCTTATGGTTTATGGTTTATGATTTATGGTTTAGGGTTTATGGTTTATAGTTTAGGGTTCAAGGTTTATGGTTTAGGGTTTAGGGATTAGGGTTTATGGCTTATGGTTTATGGGTTAGGGTTTAGAGTTTATGGTTTAGGGTTTATGATTTAGGGTTTAGGATTTAAGGTTTAGGGTTTAGGGTTTATGGCTTATGGTTTAGGGTTTATGGTTTATGGTTTAGGATTTATGGCTTATGGTTTAGGGTTTATGGCTTATGGTTTAGGGTTTATGATTTATGGTTTAGGGTTTATGGTTTATGGTTTAGGTTCAAGGTTTATGGTTTAGGGTTTATGGTTTATGGTTTATGGTTTATGGCGTATGGTTTAGGGTTTATGGTTTATGGTTTATGGGTTAGGGTTTATGGTTTAGGGTTTATGGTTTAGGGTTTATGGTTTATGGTTTAGGGTTTAGGGTGTAGGGTTTACGGGTTAGGATTTATGGTGTAAGATTTAGGGTTTATGGTTTATGGTTTAGTGTTTAGGGTTTATGGTTTAGGGTTTATGGTTTATGGTTTAGGATTTATGATTTATGGTTTAGGGTTTATGGTTTAGGGTTTAGTGTTTAGGGTTTAGGGTTTAGTGTTTAGGGTTTATGGTTTAGGGTTTAGGGTTTATGGTTTAGGGTTTAGGGTTTTTGGTTCAAGGTTTAGGGTTTGGGGTTTATGGTTTAGGGTTTAGGGTTTATGGTTTGGGGTTTATGGTTTATGGTTTAGGGTTTGGGGTTTAGGGTTTATGGTTTATGGTTTAGGGTTTAGGGTTTAGCGTTTAGGGTTTATGGTTTAGGGTTTAGGGTTTATGGTTTAGGGTTTATGGTCCATGGTTTAGGGTTTAGGGTTTAGGGTTTATGGTTTATGGTTTATGGTTTAGGGTTCAAGGTTTAGGATTTATGGGTTAGGGTTTAGGGTTTATGGCTTATGGTTTAGGGTTTATGATTTATGGTTTACAGTTTATGGTTTATGGTTTAGGGTTCAAGGTTTAGGGTTTGCAGTTTATGATTTATGGTTTATGGTTTAGGGTTTAAGGTTTAGGGTTTAGGGTTTAGGGTTTATGGTTTAGGGTTTAGGGTTTAGGGTTTAGTGTTTAGTGTTTATTGTTTATGGTTTAGGGTTTATGGTCTATGGTTTAGGGTTTAGGGTTTAGGGTTTATGGTTTATGGTTTATGGTTTATGGTTTATGGTTTAGGGTTCAAGGGTTAGGGTTTAGGGTTTATGGTTTATGGTTTAAGGCTTATGGTTTAGGGTTTATGATTTATGGTTTAAGGTTTATGGTTTATGGTTTAGGGTTTAGGGTTTAGAGTTTAGGGTTTAGGGTTTATGGTTTAGGGTTTAGTGTTTAGGGTTTAGGGTTTATGGTTTAGGGTTTAGGGTTTATGGTTTATGGTCCATGGTTTAAGGTTTAGGATTTAGGGTTTAGGGTTTAGGGTTTAAGGTTTAGGGTTTAAGGTTTAGGGTTTAAGGTTTAGGGCTTAGGGTTTAAGGTTTAGGGTTTAGGGTTTAGGGTTTAGGGTTTAGGGTTTAGGGTTTATAGCTTATGGGTTATGGTTTATGATTTAGGGTTCAAGGTTTATGGTTTATGGTTTAGGTTTTATGGCCTATGGTTTAGGGTTTATGATTTATGGTTTACGGGTTAGGGTTTAGGGTTTATGGTTTAGGGTTTAGGGTTTATGGTTTAGGGTTTATGGTTTATGATTTATGGTTTAGGGTTTAGGGTTTAGGGTTTAGGATTTAGGGTTTAGGGCTTATGGTTTATGGTTTATGGTTTTTGATTTATGGTTTAGGGTTTATGGTTTATGGTTTAGGGTTCAAGGTTTATGGTTTAGTGTTTAGGGATTAGGGTTTATGGCTTATGGTTTATGGGTTAGGGTTTAGAGTTTATGGTTTAGGGTTTATGATTTAGGGTTTAGGGTTTAAGGTTTAGGGTTTAGGGTTTAGGGTTTATGGCTTATGGTTTAGGGTTTATGGTTTATGGTTTAGGATTTATGGCTTATGGTTTAGGGTTTATGGCTTATGGTTTAGGGTTTATGATTTATGGTTTAGGGTTTATGGTTTATGGTTTAGGTTCAAGGTTTATGGTTTAGGGTTTATGGTTTAGGGTTTATGGCATATGGTTTAGGGTTTATGGTTTATGGTTTATGGGTTAGGGTTTATGGTTTAGGGTTTATGGTTTATGGTTTAGGGTTTAGGGTGTAGGGTTTACGGGTTAGGATTTATGGTGTAGGATTTAGGGTTTATGGTTTATGGTTTAGTGTTTAGGGTTTATGGTTTAGGGTTTATGGTTTATGGTTTAGGATTTATGATTTATGGTTTAGGGTTTATGGTTTAGGGTTTAGTGTTTAGGGTTTAGGGTTTAGTGTTTAGGGTTTATGGTTTAGAGTTTAGGGTTTATGGTTTATGGTTTAGGGTTTATAGTTCATGGTTTAGGGTTTGGGGTTTATGGTTTATGGTTTAGGGTTTAGGGTTTGGGGTTTATGGTTTATGGTTTAGGGTTTGGGGTTTAGGGTTTAGGGTTTATGGTTTAGGGTTTAGTGTTTAGGGTTTATGGTTTAGGGTTTATGGTTTATGGTTTATGGTCCATGGTTTAGGGTTTAGGGTTTAGGGTTTATGGTTTAGGGTTCAAGGTTTAGGGTTTATGGTTTAGGGTTTAGGGTTTAAGGTTTAGGGTTTAGGGTTTAGGGTTTATGGTTTAGGGTTTATGGTTTAGGGTTTAGGGTTCAAGGTTTAGGGTTTGCAGTTTATGGTTTATGGTTTAGGGTTTAGGGTTTAGGGTTTAAGGTTTAGGGTTTAGGGTTTATGGTTTAGGGTTTAGGGTTTAGGGTTTAGTGTTTATGGTTTATTGTTTATGGTTTAGGGTTTAGGGTTTATGGTTTAGGGTTTATGGTCCATGGTTTAGGGTTTAGGGTTTAGGGTTTATGGTTTATGGTTTATGGTTTATGGTTTAGGGTTCAAGGGTTAGGGTTTAGGGTTTATGGTTTATTGTCTAAGGCTTATGGTTTAGGGTTTATGATTTATGGTTTAAGGTTTATGGTTTATGGTTTATGGTTTATGGTTTAGGGTTTAGGGTTTAGGGTTTATGGTTTAGGGTTTATGGTTTAGGGTTTATGGTTTAGGGTTTATGGTTTATGGTTTAGGGTTTAGGGTTTATGGTTTAGGGTTTATGGTTTAGGATTTAGGGTTTAGGGTTTAAGGTTTAGGGTTTAAGGTTTAGGGTTTAAGGTTTAGGGCTTATGGTTTAGGGTTTATGATTTATGGTTTAGGGTTTAGGGTTTATGGTTTAGTGTTTAGGGGTTATGGTTTAGGGTTTATGGCTTATGGTTTAGGGTTTATAATTTATGGTTTAGGATTTATGGTTTATGGTTTAGGGTTTAGGGTTTAGGGTTTAGGATTTAGGGTTTAGGGCTTATGGTTTATGGTTTATGGTTTTTGATTTATGGTTTAGGGTTTATGGTTTATGGTTTAGGGTTCAAGGTTTATGGTTTAGGGTTTAGGGATTAGGGTTTATGGCTTATGGTTTATGGGTTAGGGTTTAGAGTTTATGGTTTAGGGTTTATGATTTAGGGTTTAGGGTTTAAGGTTTAGGGTTTAGGGTTTAGGGTTTATGGCTTATGGTTTAGGGTTTATGGTTTATGGTTTAGGATTTATGGCTTATGGTTTAGGGTTTATGGCTTATGGTTTAGGGTTTATGATTTATGGTTTAGGGTTTATGGTTTATGGTTTAGGTTCAAGGTTTATGGTTTAGGGTTTATGGTTTAGGGTTTATGGCGTATGGTTTAGGGTTTATGGTTTATGGTTTATGGGTTAGGGTTTATGGTTTAGGGTTTATGGTTTATGGTTTATGGTTTAGGGTTTAGGGTGTAGGGTTTACGGGTTAGGATTTATGGTGTAGGATTTAGGGTTTATGGTTTATGGTTTAGTGTTTAGGGTTTATGGTTTAGGGTTTATGGTTTATGGTTTAGGATTTATGATTTATGGTTTAGGGTTTATGGTTTAGGGTTTAGTGTTTAGTGTTTAGGGTTTAGTGTTTAGGGTTTATGGTTTAGAGTTTAGGGTTTATGGTTTATGGTTTAGGGTTTATGGTTCATGGTTTAGGGTTTGGGGTTTATGGTTTAGGGTTTAGGGTTTAGGGTTTGGGGTTTATGGTTTATGGTTTAGGGTTTGGGGTTTAGGGTTTAGGGTTTATGGTTTAGGGTTTAGTGTTTAGGGTTTATGGTTTAGGGTTTATGGTTTATGGTTTATGGTCCATGGTTTAGGGTTTAGGGTTTATGGTTTATGGTTTAGGGTTCAAGGTTTAGGGTTTATGGTTTAGGGTTTAGGGTTTATGGCTTATGATTTAGGGTTTATGATTTATGGTTTACAGTTTATGGTTTATGGTTTAGGGTTCAAGGTTTAGGGTTTGCAGTTTATGGTTTATGGTTTAGGGTTTAGGGTTTAAGGTTTAGGGTTTAGGGTTTAGGGTTTATGGTTTAGGGTTTAGGGTTTAGGGTTTAGTGTTTATGGTTTATTGTTTATGGTTTAGGGTTTATGGTTTAGGGTTTATGGTCCATGGTTTAGGGTTTAGGGTTTAGGGTTTATGGTTTATGGTTTATGGTTTATGGTTTAGGGTTCAAGGGTTAGGGTTTAGGGTTTATGGTTTATGGTCTAAGGCTTATGGTTTAGGGTTTATGATTTATGGTTTAAGGTTTATGGTTTATGGTTTATGGTTTATGGTTTAGGGTTTATGGTTTAGGGTTTATGGTTTAGGGTTTATGGTTTAGGGTTTATGGTTTATGGTTTAGGGTTTAGGGTTTATGGTTTAGGGTTTATGGTTTAGGATTTAGGGTTTAGGGTTTAAGGTTTAGGGTTTAAGGTTTAGGGTTTAAGGTTTAGGGCTTATGGTTTAGGGTTTATGATTTATGGTTTAGGGTTTATGGTTTAGGGTTCAAGGTTTAGGGTTTATAGTTTACGGTTTTGGCTTTAGTGTTTAGGGTTTATGGTTTAGGGTTTAGGGTTTAAGGTTTAGGATTTGGGATTTATGGTTTTTGGTTTAGGGTTTAGGGTTTAGGGTTTATGGTTTAGGGTTTAGGGTTTAGGGTTTAGGGTTCATATATTAATTTTGGTTAATGGAGTCTCTTTTGCAATTAGAGAAGGCCAAAATAATATATTAATTTTAATGGAGTCTTTTTGCAATTACTTAAAAAATAAAGGAGTTATTTATTAATTTCTTGAATGAACATATTTAGTTTAATTGTTAAAATTAGTTGGACCATTATCGTGTTATTATTACTGCCGCTCCCTCCTGCTCCTGGTTATCTTCTTCTCCTTCCTCCGTCTGGTTCTCTTTTTCTCCTTCCTCTGCCGTTGCAAGCTGCCCCTTCTATTATCTCCACCGCCAATAACGACTCAAATTTTCCTTTACCTCTCCTATTCTTCAGTTTTCTGTTTCTAGAATCTTCTAAGCTTCTTCTGTTTTCGAACTAACAGAGTAGATCGCCATGGAAACGAGTCCCAGCCGTACGATTAAGCTCCTCTGCAGCTACGGCGGAAAGATCCTCCCACGTGCTACCGACGGCGGGCTCCGTTTCATCGGTGGCCACACCAGAGTCACCGTGGACCGTTCCATTTGCTTCTCATATCCATTTTTTAGCGTTGTTTCTCTCTCAATTTTAAGTGTTCCTCGTTTTTTTTCTGTGATTGTTCATTAACTGTTTATGTTTTGCGTTGTGCTGACTTGTTGGTAAAGGTAGGAGCGTTGTGCGGTTCGTCTGTGACATTACGGTGTCAATTGCCGAACGAAGACTTAGAAACCTTGATCTCCCTCACCAACAACGAAGATCTGACGCACATAAGCAAAGAATATGACCGCGCTTCGTCGAAACTACCTCATCCGTTGAATATCAGAGCCGTGCTGTTTCGGCCAGAATCGTCGAAGAAGGTTTCTCCGGCAACGTCGTCTCCGTTGAAGAAGTTGAAGATGACACTTAACATAATCGGAAATATTTAACTCTAATTAATTTAATTTTACATATTCTTAATTTTTTTTATATACGCCCACATATATTTTTTATATAACAATAACAAACATAAAAAAATAATATCTTTAAAATAATCTACTAACACAAAAGCTAAAAAAATATTAAAAAACTAATTACATTAAATTATATTCGGGATAATCTTTACCATTGAACTAAAAAAATATAAAGGATCTAATGCCTTCCTATTAAAAAGGCGCACCAATAAATAAGTTTTTGGCGTTTTGGTTCCCAAGAGAGGCCTGCGTACCAAATCCGTGCCCTTCGTGTTGATGCGCATGAGGTGTCCAACTTTGTGACGCGCTGACCTAGGGTCTGGATAGCTGTAGACTAGTAGGTGTATATGTTAATTCGGGGTATGGGACAATACACTGTGTATAGATATTTATGCTTAAACAAGTATGGCACAATCTTTGGACAAACCGGTTAATCGGTACGATAGGAAGGGAACCAAATAGCTAAAGGTATCTAATGTATTATCCATTTTGGCTTTGTCCCATCTCCCAACAAATGCCTTTTGGCGGTGTACTGGTGTAGGAAATAAAGCATTACGCCCATTGCAAAAGTAGCACGCAGTCCCATGCCTGTACGATATAATTTTTAAAATAATGGGTGGAGGGGGTGGGGAAGGCATGGTCAGATTTAACGCCGTAATGGAAGCCTGTCGGTAGTTTTGGATAGATTTGACCGCAATCATCCTAGAATAAGTGATTGCAAAAGGAAATTTTACAGTATAATGTCACTCAGAACTTACACTTTTGGATACGGAACAGACCATAAAACGAGGCCGCATACGAACGTACTTTACGGGTGAAAGATTTGTCGCGAGTGTGACGATTACAACGTATACCCGTGACTCCACCCACAACACCCGAGTAACGTTATCATAGACGCATCCGTAAACGGAGTACACAACCGTCGAATTTTGCAAGGGTCTTTGCAATTAAATAAACCCACCCATCCTTCTAAACCACCATTATTCGAAACACACCAAGAAAAAAAAGGAAAAACAATGGGCGACGGAGAAGCACGCTCGAGCTCCGACGGTGACACACACAACAGGTTAGACAAGTTTTATTTATGACTATTAGAATACAACAAAATGCAGTACGTTGCATATGCATGGTAGATGAATATTCGTATTAACAACCACGTACGGGGTACATGCAGGGACGTATTCGAAGAGGTCCACGACGCAGATACAGTTGAGCACTCGCAGCCCCCGCAAGCATCTGAGGTAAATCTTCTGCTCAGGTGTACTTCACACAATCTTTCAACAAATAACTGTTCGATTTTGGACCCTTTTTTTATAATATGTAGCTCCCCAGTGGACCCAAAGCTGACTCTGGAACCTCAGACGAAGCTCGCCAGCCGGATGATGTCAATGCGGTCAAGGGTGATCAGAGCCAGTCGGAAGAGGACTGGTCGTTTCCGAAGATCGGTCTCATCGTCAAGGACTTGATGAGGGGCCTCGTGGAAAAGGTTCAGGTTAGGATTTACTCCTTGGCCATGTATGTAACGTGTCTTGTTGGTGTCCCTTATCATAAACCGGTTTAGCTTACACTCTGACAGAAGGACCTCGAGAAGGAGACCGACAACTCAGCTGCTGCAATCCCCGAGAAAACTATCGTGTTGTTGGATTCCGACAGAGAGACGGATGAACAGTCAACCCCGCAGTCCATGAAAGTTGCGTCTGGCATCGCTAGTGGAACGCCAGTTGCCCCAGATCCGGCTGAGATAGTACTCAACCCCTGACAAGAACCGACACCATCATGCGAAAGTTGTTCCGAACACCACCCTCGGCAACTAGGAACGCCAAACGGCCACGTTCCGATGAGGCAACCGATAGATCTATGCGATCCGGCTCCAGCAGGGAAAAGTCTACCCTTTCAATGAGCAAGAAGGTAAATAATCGATTAGTTAGTTTAACGCAAAATGCGATTACCGACTGACTTTTGACAAACATGTGTCGTAGATGAGGTTCAAGATCACTCCTGCCATGGATTTCAACAACCGACAGTCGGCCTTATTTGCGTACGTGTTCGACGGGAGCCTTGATCCATGGTAAAACTCGAGCATGTGTGTGTTTAAACCCGCTTATCACGGTTATTTTCCCGCCTAAACTCTTTCCTCCTACTGTAGCGAGGAACTTGTTCGTATTGGAGTCAAGTCCGCGGACAGAGTTGATTTACACTCCTTACTACCGGGAAATGACGTTGATGACAAGGTATGGCACCTGTCTACGCTTGTTTAAACGAGGAAAAAACACGTATAACGTATCGCGATACTTCATCGGGTTTTTTTTTTTTTTTTGCTGGTCTTCGTTACCAGATCATACATATGGTTGCCATGACAATGACCGGTGCTAAGATCCTTGCCACGTCCCCCTCGTACTGGTGCCTTCCGCCGTGTGTCTCGGTAACTTAACTCTATCTGTTGTTGGTACTCGAAATGAATCATTACGCCATTAACACTCGTTGACAGTCGTCCACGCTCTGATACTTATAGAACACGACTTATTTTATTCGTCAACGTTGTCTTTGTAGGATGATATTCTGAACGGGGAGACGACGGAGCTAATGCTCAATCGTTACATGGAGAAATGGATGAGGCCATTCCGATTCCTTGAACTTATCTGTTGACGGAGTACCATTTGTTAATCGAAACCTAAACCACGAACAAGTGTCTTAAGTGGATTAACTATAGGTTTTTATTTTGTGCAGATTTATGTCCCCATGCAGGACGCGTTGGGCCATTGGTTTTTGATGCTCGTGTCTTTCAAAGACTGGGCAATTTACAACCTCGATTCATCGCCGAACCAGTTCGAGACGCCTCACCGGGAAGACCGGATCCGAAAAACAATTACCAGACAATTTTGATTTTTGTCTTTACTTTAATTTGGCAAACCATGCAACCATTTTGATTGTAGTCTTTAATTTAATTTGGCATAGCATGCAACACGACGTGCATAATAGCGTTCTGACCTATGTTTCACGGTTCGTGCAGGCAAGGGTCTTATACAACGTGACACAGGCAGTTTACGAGAAGAACTTAATGAACTTGCCAAGCAACTTCGGAGATTTCCAGATAAAGAGCCCCATAGGGATACCAAATTGTGGGCAGAGGTACGTTATCACCAAGTGAAACATGCATGTATGAGAGTGAAGCATTTTTTTTATCCGTAATACATACTAACGGTTACTGTCTATTCGTCCGACCAACATTCAGCATTAACTCCGGGATATGGGTCATTGGGTGGCTCAACATGGGAGACAAATTCAGCCCGATCATAGACGAGATTGTAAGTATGCTCAAATAAAAACGTAGATTACGGCTATTATATCGTAGGGACACATTAAATCCGATCGTTTACCGTTTTGCAGTTATGGGAGAACGAGATCAGGGCGACAACTGCGGTGAACCTGACCAGCACACCATTCAACAAACTCAGGGATCGTGTGTTGAGCAAGGCAGAGTTATGGCGGACGAAATCAAAGAAGAACACCTAAGTCGACAGCCTGGTACTGCGTAGGATACATCGTTCAGCCAGCTATGATGCCAATGTCCCCATGCCCAAGTTAGTATTAGGTTGCTTCCTTCTCTAGTTTTTTATTTGGGTTCACTGCGAGCATGCGTGCCGATTCAAGTTCATCATACTCACAAATTAAGACTTTGTGTGTTTACGGCCTTTCCTTTCATATTTCGTATTTCGTGCATGGACGCCTGTTGAAGTTTCCAAGACTAATCTTCCTTAATTATATATATACATATGAATGAATGCGATGACGATTAGTTAAAATATATTTTAATTAGATTTTATTTTAACCCTCCTAGCCATCAACTAAATATGCACCAGCGCGTAACGACAAATCTAATAAATGCCCTCAATTAATAATGTTATTTCTGTTTACAACGCAAGGGCGTAGAAGGCTTTTTTTTTTTTTTAAAAAAAACGAGAATGGATTTCGCCAACCATAAGATGCGTCGATTAAGTCCGAGGGAACTATATTCCAAAGGGCGATCCTCAACCATAAATATACTAGCATGCATATTCTCAACACCACTGGATAACACCATCTTAAGCATATACATTGCCAGGCCCTCGTCCAACGGGAAGTTACAATGGAGCGTTTGTCTACCGCCTTCGAACTACCCTGCGACGTTTGGTTAGTCATAGCCATTAAAGTTGCGACGAACTCCATTGCGGACCTGTGCAGGTTCCGTATGACGTGTTGCGTTACGCGCGATGTAGGCGACGAGGATACTGTGCTCAGGATGGTTGCCATACCACCCCCGCATGAGATGAATTGGTTGTGAATACGGGACCCTGTAGGGCGAAAATTTTTCGAAAGGTGCACTGAGATTGGTCACCCGGAGCTTCTATTTAGGGAGGCACTGCGGGAGCTCTACATACGACGTAACCACGCCATCGGATGGGAAATGCTGCAAAATGCAGCAAGCAATGGGGTGGACGCTGCCAAGTACGCACTTTCAATGGAGTTGCTCATCCGAATGGACGACAGCGAAGACAAAAAAGGTTTGGAACTATTTCGCACGCTCGAAGCAGGTGACTTACTCCCCGCATGTTACTCGAGTTGCTTCGCGGTCCTCATAATTTCTTGGCCGGATGAAGTCCATATGCTGAAAAAGGGAGAAGAACATACGGTCTGTGACTTGACCAGATGCATGACCCGAGGCCATATGGGTCTTCTCTATGACTACCGCCGGAGGGCGACAGAGCGGGGCTCCGTCCACGGTGTCGGAGGCGCCGACCATATTCGGTGCATTCGCTGTCGCGTCGACTATGAGGTGGAACGATACGTAGACATTCCTAGGGTTTAGGATTGTCATGCATATTAGGTTTAGTATTGACGTATAATATTTCGGCTTAGTATTGACGCATCATATTAGGTTTAGTATTGACATATTGTTTAATGAATGCTTTGTTGTTTCATGTTTTTTATATATCCATGATGTAAGAATTTGACGGATTTATATTATCTAACCAATTACTCGTTTATAAATCCCAACGGATAACAGGCAAACTGTTCTTTGGTTAAACTGATACTTATTATGGGATATATTGACCGGGTACTACAAAACATATAGAGAAAAAAAAAGAAATTGGGAATCCCCGAGCGACGAAATGGGCAAAATGAAAGTCATAAAGTTAATGACCGGAAAGTTAAAAAAAATTAAACAAAAAAAACTCTGAATACAAGGGACGTGTTTGCTAAGGAAGCCGTGTGCGAGGCGACGGGAATGAATCGGCAGGCTCCCTAATCGATGTGAGTGTGACTGAGTTGGTGTAGAGGCACGGTACACAACCGATGGGATTCGATCGCACACGGCACCGGGTGACTATAAAGACGGACACCGTAAACAACAGCCTTTGTGATAACTGCTTGGAGCCTTTGTGTTGTCCACTGCTTACACATAACGGCCCATTCATCAAGCGTCTCATGCATTCAATACAAGGAAAGGAGATGTATCGTCCGACAGACCCCGCCAACCTTCCCCACGATGTTTGGACCTTAATTACCGGGAGGACCGCAGCACAGTCCGTCAGGGACTTATGCAGTCTCAGGATGTCATGCACCGCTGCACGCAACGCAGGGGAGGAGGATTTCGTTTACCGATGCGCCTCGATTCCAATTTGGGCAGTGAGCTCCCGCCGCCGTATGAGTTCAATCGATTCGTCATTCAAGGCGAACGGCACGATACGACGGTGAGAAATAGTCCCGCGACAGAACCAGGTGCATCGGGTAAGCGAAAAATGTGTTCTTGCAGCACCCCCACGTCTAGTCACCTGCGTCGGTATCAATACGTTGCTAACAAAGTTACTTCGCTTGTAGCCAGCCAATCGATTGAGGACATACAATGGGCCGTTGCGTCGATCGAGTACCGTATATCCCAGATCGAGAGAGAGACAGGAACTCAGGACTCAACTGGGAGAAATCATACGGTAGTTGGCCAACATTTTGCTGGACAGGTGAAGTCCCAGGTCTTACGGGTCAGTGCAACAACGGGATGGAGACACCGTATACTACCCCTCCCCTCCCCGGCAATGTATGTTTAGGATTACTATTGTACTGTTTAGGCCCAATGCTAATATTGAACTTTTGTGGCGCGTTTTTTTTTTATTCGTCTTGGCCTATTAGCTAATGAAGTTATGAAATAGTGCTTCTATCGAAGGTTATGCGTGTGACCGTTTAAATGTTTAAACACGGTGATATGCATCGGTTCGAATATGTCACTTATCTGGTCCACAAAAGCGGGGATTTACAAGGCCACCCAACTCAAACACCCGAATCATTAACAATGAAATACATTCAACTTTGGTTACAACGAAACTTCATCTGAAAGTAAACAGACTAAAGAAATGCAACACCTCAAACTCGGCAAGGCAGTGGACGCACGGCACACTCGAGGAATCGTTGGCGGCACCCATGGTCCCGCGGGTCGGGCAGACGCTTGACCGGCAGACGACGGGCTTCCCTGGATCCGACGGGTGCACCACAATCAGCGGATTTGCGAACAACTGCCCGAAGAGTTCTCTGCACAATTCGATTTTTCCAGCAGCCAGCACATTCTCATACATTTCAACCCCCCTGCCAGCGTCTGCCCCGTCCCCAACACCTGGCGTCAGTAGCAGCATCGCACACATGTAGCAGGCTTGGACGTCACCCGCATTGGCGGCCTCAAGCAGGGTGTCGACCCCAGCGACGTGTCGGTCCATCCAGCAGAATTCTCTCATCCCTATACGGAATATAGCGGCCGGATTTCCTGCGCGCGCGCTTCTATAAAGGAACTCATCCTCAGAACGGTCCTCCAAGTCATAACCGAACACGACGAGTATCTCCGCTATGGAGGCCACCTTGTACACCGCAGATGAGCGGCCTGTGTCCAAAAATACCTTGCAAGTCGCCTGCCTGTTAAACAGATCCTGGATCGAGGACGACGCAACCCTTGATGCAATTCTCTCCCATATTTTGCGAGGCAGAAGAGTCAGCAGACAGACGCGTGGTGGCACCCCTTTCCCTTTCCCTTTCCTTCTTCCATATCCGACCTTCTTTCCCATTCTACCTTTCTCGGAGGTTGCACCAGATCTCATCCTATTTGATTTAAATTTATTGAATAGGTGGTGGAAGGGGAAGGTTACAGGAGGACCGTCGTTAGTATGGATCACCAGACGCGATGAAGGAAAACTGGGTAGTGAACTTATATACTGCAAAACGGCTCACTAGATAAGTCAGGTACCGTGCCACGTACGCCTTCATTTACGCCCACTGTGACTGATGCTTCGTTTTTGGTTTTGGCACAGGAATCGAAGACATCGTAAACGTAATTTTAAAACTTGAACACTGAAAAATAACTTTAAATTTAAATTTAAAACTACATTAAATTTGTTATCTCTTCTTTTTCCTTAAATATAAATCATTTATTTTCCCAAAAATAAAAAAAAACGAAGTATTACTCATTTTCTAAAAAAAAAAAAGGTATTCGAAGCAGCTTTCCAATTTACACTATATATGTATACGTGCCCGTTAATGATAAACCCTATCCCCCCTAATGCTTCTTTCCCAGTTCTTCTCTACTGTAACTCCTTCTCTCACCTCTCTGTCTATCCTTATCCCCCTCCTTATTTCTGCCACCATCCACTGCTCTCTCCGCTGTGTACCTCCGAGAAAATGTCTAAGGAGACCGTCACCGACCACGCCGTTAGTCCCGTCTACCTCACAGAACAACCAATGTCCAAGCTGATCGACATTGTCCGTACAGATGAGAAGTCCGTGGAATGTGACTTCGTTGAGGCCGAACTTGTCAGGAGAGAGGAAATTTGGGAGGCTAGGCTTGGGAAAATCTCAGATGACCTCTTCGAGGTCAGGTCCGAGGGGTTGAAGTTAATGGTCAAGTTGAAGAAAAGGGAGGATCAACTGGAGGAAGAGGAGAAGGTACGGCGCCGGGAGGAAAAGTTGTTTCGCAGGGAGCAGCCACAGCATGAAGCGATCGTTCGCCGAATGCATGACAAATTAAACGAAATGATGGCGCAAACCTCAAAGTGGCGTGACCTGTCACAAAGGGTCGTGGATGTTCTGGAGGTCAAGGAGAAATCTTCGTCCCGCCAGGCAGGCATTCAACTGGTGCAGATTGAAGACAGTGACTGAGATATTTGACCTGGGTGATATCTTTATGTTGTTTTGGTTTTTTGTCGAAGCCTGAAGCCCTGAATAATCTATCTGGTTTGTTTGTTTGGTCCTCCTTTTGATCTTATGAAATGCTAACTAAAACTCTATAGCGATTATTATATCTACTTTCATCTGTTCAATATTAAAAATCTGTTTATCTTCAATTGTTAATCGGTTCGTTTATCCTTCCTCGCCAGTGAGTATCACACGAAAAGAACAAAATTTCTGAGTTATTTCCATTTTGAGTGCCATTGATTCGGAAGATTAATATTATATTCTTCGTAGCCAGCATAAACTCGTTTAATCTAGATGCGGTTAACAATCAATATCTTTTCATCTCCTTGCTTGTTAGTAATAATTTGATTGATTTAAATTGAAATAAATATTACGTAAACATACGCTAAACACACTTTTCGGCGAATCATTTGCGCCAAGCAAAAAAACGGGGGATGCAAATCATCCAATATAAAACAATTTATCTGAGGGGTTGATACATAATTAGGGAATTATCTTGCGTTGTTAGCATGGAAGACCAGACGCGATGAGGGAACGCTGGGGAGGGAGATTATATACTGTAAACCGCCTTACTAGATAAGTGGGGTACCGTGCCACATACGCATTCATTTGCGCCCACTGTAACCGATGCTCCCCGTCTGTGGGTTTGGCACGTGAATCGAAGAGATCCTAGACGTAGTTATTATATCTGTGGGTTTTGCACGTGAATCGAAGGGATCCTAGACGTAATTATTAAAGATGAGCATTGTAATTGAAAAACAAACTTAAAACTATATTAACGCGAAATGTTAATTTAAGCTATTATGTAAGTAAATTATTATCTCTTCCTTTTTTTTTCTTCCATCGAACTAGTTTAAATACAAATCGTTTATTTTCCCAAAAATAAACGAAGTACACTAATTACACATTTTCTACAAATAAATAAAGGTATTCGAAGCAGCTTCCCACTTTACACTATATATGTATATGTGCCGTCTAATGACAAACCCTATCCCTCCTATCGCTTCTTTGCCAGTTCTTCTCTGCCGTAACTCCTTCTCTCACCTCTCCGTCTATCCTTACCCCCCTCCTTATTTCTGCCACCATCCACTGCTCTCTCCTCTGTGTACATCCGAGAAAATGTCGAAGGAGACCGTCACTGACCACGCCGTTAGTCCCGTCGACCTCACGAATGAGCCGATCTCCAATCTGATCAACATCGTCCGTACAGATCAAAAGTCTGCGGATTGTGATCTCGTTGAGGCCGAACTTCTCAGGAGGGAGGATTTTTGAGAGGAGAGGCTTGTAAAAGCCTCAGGTGAACTCTCTGAGGTCGATAACGAGAGGTTAGACTTAATGGTCAAGTTAAAGAAAAAGAAGGATCAACTGGAGGAAGAGGAGAAGGCACGGTGCCGGCAGGAAAAGTTGCTTCGCAGGGGCTTGCAACAGTCTGAAGCGACCGCTCGCCGACTGTATCACAAAGCAGACGAAATGATGGTGGAAAGCTCAAGGTGGCTTCTCCTGGCAAACAGTGTCATCAATGTTTTGGAGGTCAAGGAGAAATCTTTGTCCCGCCAGGCAGGCGTTCAACCGGTGTAGATTGAACACAGTGACGAAGGTATTTGACCTGGTGCACATGGGTGACATCTTTATGTTGTTTTGGTTTTTTGTCGAGGCCTAAAGCCCTGAATGATCTATCTAGTTTGTTTGTTTCGTTGTCCTTTTGATCTTATGAAATGCTAATTAAAACTCTATAGCGATTATTATATCTACTTTCATCGGTTCGTTCTCTGCTTATCGTGAATTGTTTGGAGTTACTCATAACTCAGCCCCTCTGCCTATAAATCAGCCAAATAAAACAAGTCGTTTGAGCGGTTTAAACAAAATTAGGGAATCGTATTGCGCCGTTAGCATTTAACGTTTCCAAATCATGATCCCAGAACATTTCAGCAACTATTTACGGGTGCGTTATGTCCTTGCAAATCAGTTTTACAACACCGGAATAAACATTCAGATTTTTTTCATTTACCGTATCATACAGACAATTAATATCATACAGAAAATTAATATTGCTGTTAAACGGTTCAACAACTTATTATACATGCGATAACTATCTTGGTGTTCCTCTTCCTTGCGCAGCCGTGTGAGAATTTTTTTTTCGTGCAGTGAAAAGGACCATACTAAACGCCAGGGGATGATTTACGCTTTCATGGGCCAGGCCAACGCAATAACCTGAGCCCACTAACAACTACGTACTCATATCCTCCTTTATGCCCACAATATATGGTTCCATGAGTTTTTTTGTGCGTACCGATTGGTTATGGCCTTTTAATGGAGACGGATTCAGGACAAAATTGTTTTAAAATCCAAAGTCTCGCTTAACACAACCACAAAAAAAAAATATATTCCCATCTGACCCATCAGGCACGAAACTTTTTGGCTTCTAGAGGAAGACTTCATGGAAGGGTGATGGCACACAATCCTAAGGGGTGAAACTCTGACTAAATTAATTAATTAGATAGGATTCACCCTTCATATCTGCTCGATTCACACGCTGTCCACTCTGTTGTTGTTCTCCTAACTCAGAATATCTCCTTCTTCTCTGTTGGCGCCTGGACGAGAAAATGGCCAAAGAACACGCGAAAGGTGACGTCGTTAGGGTTATCAAAGCGGTAGGAGAGCCGTCGCGACCGATGGTAGGTTAAAGCTTGCTCTTCTATTCTTTCCATTATTTCTGACTCTCCTCTCCGCATTTTGTTCTATCTCTTACACTGTATCTTGATATGCCCATATCTGCAGCGTCTACCATTACCCAGTGGTCTCCTCCCCAAGGGTAGCAACCATATCTACATCACGGTCGCCGACGAGTCAGACCGTACTTACCAGATTGCATGCAGCCCCAAGGGGTTGAAAGAGATCACTCTCGGGAGGGGATGGCAAAGGTTTTATCATGATTACAAGCTACAACCCTTTAACATTCTGCTGTTCAAGCACAAGGGCAGAGACGACTTCAGCGTTCGCATATTTCAATCACCGGGTGTGGAGAGGACGTATGCTGCGTCCGGTGATGACTTCGGTGACCTCACACCCCCCCAGGTGCCAAGGAACCGTCCGCGCACTCCTCAAAAGCCCCGCGGTCGAACGGGGTGCATCAATGTTCCTAGGAGCGCAGCTGCAGCTGAGGTGGAGCAGACATTTCAGTCCGAGCACCCTTACTTCATTATGCACATCACAAAAAGGCTGTTGCGCGTCCACTTCATGGTAATGGCTGATCGCGGAAAACTTGTCTCTCAACAAATTTCCATTCGGCAAGTGTACCGAACTTGTCGTCAAGTAAAAACTCACAATAGAGTGAGGTCGAATCCCACAGGGATTGATTGATCAAGCAACTTTAATTAGAGGAATGTTCTAGTTGAACGAATCCAGAATTAGAGTTGATAATTGCAGAAAATAAAATGGCGGGAAAATAAATGACTGAAAGTAAATTGCAGAATTGTAAATGGGAATTGGGGAATTGCTCGTAAAAGTAAATTGCAGAAATTAAAGAGAATGGGTAAGATTAGGAATGGGGAATTCATTGGGCTCAGGAGATGTTGCATTCTCCGGATCAATTTCATTTTCATCTCTTCCTCAATCAATGCACTCATTGATCTCCTTGGCAATCTTAAGTGATTGAATCACAATTTCTTGCAATTCAATCTCTCAAATCTTGATCAATAGCCAATTCCTTGGTCAATTACTCATGAAAAGAGATGAAGTGTGGTCACTGATTATACCACATGCATTTCCCAAATCAAGTGTTGAGAGGGTTATAGCCACATACCCATCCACACCCAATTTGGTCCAGCATGAGAAAGCATTTCTAGCTGATCTCTTCATTCCTCTTTCAAGGCTCCGAAGAGATCCAAGTTTGAATAGCTTCTTTTCCAAGATAACTATCCAATTGGATGAAGATCGAAAGCTTTCAAGTAAAATCAAGAGGAAAGATAGAAGAAGAACAAGAAAATTAGTATTGATCCATCAAATTACAACAGAGCTCCCTAACCCAATGAAAGGGGTTTAGTTGTTCATAGCTCTGGAAAATGAAAACAAAGATGGAGAATACATGATAGAACTAGAAGTGCAGAGAAAGTAAAATACAGAGAGTAGTTCTAAGCCAAGAGGCTCTCTATAATTTCTAACTCTCCAAAAGCTCCCCTCTAATTCAAAACTACCCCTATATATACTACTCTTCTGCTCTTCTAGTTGATTCTTCAAGTCTTGGGTATGGGCCTTGGATCTTGAGTTTGAAGCAGTTCCTCTTCTTCATTGGGCTTAACTTCACTTGCAGAGAGAAAGTGTGAAGTGGGCAGAGACTTGAGCTTAGGACGTTAAGGGTGTTAACGTTTAAATGAAGAGTGGATTCGAGAACGTTAGTGTCATTCAACATTTTCACTAACGTTCCTCACCAATTTAGAAGCCACGTTAACCTTGACGTTAGTGGCACAAACGTTGCCACTAACGTGGCCCTTTCATCCTTCGCACACGTTATTGGGACTCAACATTCCCAATAACGTTGCAAATCCTTCCACTTCCCTACGTTAGAGTCCACGTTAACTTAGTTAACGTGGCTCCTCTAACGTAGGCTTGCCAATCTTCGAGAACGTTAGTGACACTCAACATTGTCACTAATGTTCCATTGTTCCATTAGTCTCACGTTAGAGTCCACGTTAACTTGGTTAACGTGGCCTTGGTAGCCATCTCCAACGTTAGTGACAATGTTGAGTGTCACTAACGTTGGCTCTTGAATCCTTTATCCATGTTAGCTTCCACGTTAACTAAGTTAACATGGGAGTTAACGTGGCTCATAGTGGCTTGAGTGGTTGCTTCCAACGTTAGTGACAATGTTAAGTGTCACTAACGTTGGCGATGGCCTTCCTCTTTCACGTTAGCTTCCACGTTAACTAGGTTAACGTGGAAGTTAACGTGGCTTCTTAGGGGCTTTGTGGTTTCATTCCAACGTTAGTGACAATGTTGAGTGTCACTAACGTTGTCGACCACTTTGTTGCTTCACGTTAACTAGGTTAACGTGGGAGTTAACGTGGCTCTTGTACCCTTGGCCAACGTTAGTGATTATGTTTAATGTCACTAACGTTGGCTTCCCCCTTTGTTCTTAACGTTAGAGGCCACGTTAACTAAGTTAACGTGGCAACTAACGTGGCCACTTATGAGCATGGACCAACGTTAGTGATAATGTTAAGTGTCACTAACGTTGGTTCCATTTTTCTTCTTCTACGTTAGAGCTCACGTTAACCTAGTTAACATGACTCTTAACGTGGGCAATGATGGCTTCTATAGCTTTATTGGCAATTGTTTGTCTCATTACTTTGCAAGTTATTCCCATTCCTTGCTTCCTTTGTCCTGAAATCAAGCAGTAAAGTGCATCAAAGTTCTAATCCAAGTCATGGGATATGCAATATCAATTTTGTCATTAAAACCATGCAAAATCCTCATGAAATCATGTAAAATGCACAATGCATGCTTGAATCAAGATGTAAATGATTTTCTATCCAAAACTAGCTTATTTCCTAAGAAAATGCAATGAAACTACCTAAAAACAGTAAAGAAAAGGTCAGTGAAACTGACCAAAATGCCCTGACATCACAACACCAAACTTAAAGCTTGCTTGTCCCTAAGCAAGTACTGGAACAAGAGAATGATGAATGGAATGCCAAGAGAAGTGAGTCATTCTTGTGGAGGTCATGTTGCTGGTTTTATGGTGGTTTCATGCATAGCAACTTAGGTTCATTCCTAGTTTTCAGACCTTTATCATGTCCTAGAATACTCACTGTGACTGCATACCATGAGACTTTTATTCATTGATCCTTTGTTTGTCATTTCAGGGCTTATTTGTGTTCTTAGGCTAAGTGCCTTGTAAGGGGGTAACTCTTTAAAATAAGCTTTCATCCAACACTCCCGAACCAGTTGGTTCAAGGTGCTAGGTGTTGAAGCACCCCTAAGGACTTACTTGCTCAAGCCTCTCCCCCATACATACACACCACAGGCACATAGTTTACTTATTTTTCTTGGCTTGAGACCTTGGTGTCCAGCACCTCTTTGGGTTACTAAATACTCTGTGGTGAGGGTTACTCTTGATAGTGGACTTTCAGCTGATAATCCCGAGTTAGTTAACCCAAGTTACCAGGTGATAAAGCACCCCAAAGAGCTTATTCATCCAAGTAGATCCCTCACACAGGAGCACCACAGACACATGCCTCAAGCCTAAAACCATTGGTGCCTAGCCTTATTGCTTACTCTTTTTCTTTTATTTTTCAACCTTTATTGTTCTTTCTCTTTTTCTTATTAGGATCATTCTTATTCAGTTAGTCTCATGGTTATGTTCAAAGCAAAGTATTCATGACAGATAGTTGTCCTCCCACCTTGTGGTTGAATCAACTTAGCTAACTTATGATCACACCACAAACTCATGAACTGACTCCACATTAAAAACTCCTCTTTGGTCCTTTGTAAACACTCATTCTCTTTTTCATTTGATTCTAAGGAACAAACATACAAGTAAGTAAATGAAAGATGCAGTGACATTTAAAACCAGAATCACAGACCATTTTCAATGAAAAGAAATTTAAAAGACAGAATTAAAAAGAAATGTTCAAACTAGCATGGAAGCATGTTCTATTTCATATAAGATCTTCCTTATTTAAAACATAGAGAAAAAATGGAGTAAAGAAGGAACTCCACCACCTTTTATTCATGTGGTTGGTTGTGCTCTTTTTCTTGTTCTCCTTGTGTGCTCGAACTTCCATTTCCTTTGCTTCTTCCAATTAACTTCTTCCAGAAACCCCCATCTTCCATCTTCTTCTTGAGTGTTTCTTTTTGCTGTTTCACCTTCCTTTCTTCTTGCTCTTCAAGATCTTTTTGAACCTCATCATATGTGGGAATGGCATAGTGTAAATGATGCAAATGATTAGACATATAGTTCAACCTTGCCTGAGTGTTCACGTTGAACTCTTCCCTATGCAATTGCCTCCCTTCGTTAAGCACATTGAACTCATTGAATGCTTTCATCTGAGCCACTGTTCGTTGATTAAGCTCTTGCAAGTGCTTCTCTTGCCGCTCTTGCCTCTCAGTAACTTGGTGGATGGCTTGAGTGAGCTGTGAGTATTGCTCCTGTTGCTGCTCCATGTGTTGTCTCTGCCACTCTTCTTGTTTGTTCATCCAGCTAGACTGAATGTGTAATATTTGATCTTGTCCTTCCATATGCCTCATCCCCAAATCTTCAATGGCTCTTAGGATGGAATTCATATTCAAATCAGCTGGGTAAGGATGCTCTTCTTGTTGATGTTCTTCCTGATGAGGTCTTTCTTGATGAGTTCCTTCTCTTGGCCTTCGTCCTCCTATGTGAGGTCTCCTTTGTTGCTGAGCGGCCGTAGTATATTCCAGACGCTGGATTGTCATTAGCCTCCCAGGGTTTACCCAATTCGGATTACCATCCTCGAAGACTACTTTGGCCTTTTTGCATAGTCGGAGAATGGTGCTAGGATACCAAAGTCTGGACCCTGATTCAAGCTTCTCAGCTGCATCTTGAATCCCCTCAGCTATAAGTTCATGCACCCTAATTTCTCCACCTTGTATTAGACAATGCACCATGGTTGCTCGATTAATATTCACCTCTGAGTTATTTGCAGCTGGGAGGATAGACCTTCTCACGAGTTCGAACCACCCTTTTCCTTCCGGGCTAAGGTCTCCCCTCTTGATGAATCGGGGTCTCCCGTCTCCATACCTCTCCCAGTCTGCGCATAAAACACAGATGTCACTTGCGATCTCGCTCAGCTCATCATTGTCTTGACTTCCACTTATCCTTGCATGATAGCTAGACTCATTGAAGTGTGGAGATTTCAGCTTAGGGGCCTTTGTTATGGCATTAGGGCTGAAATCCACCTCCTTTCCTCGCACATAACTCGTGAAGGTAGAGGCCTTGGTTTTGTCCTCTCTCACCACATTTGCATAAAACTCCTTGATGAGGTTTGCATTGATCTTCCCCTCCGGATTAGTGAGCTTTTTCCATCCTCTTCGTTCAATCTTCTCCCGAATCTATGGACATTCATCTTCATCGAATTGGAAGGTTAACTCGGGTAGTATCTTCTTGAGCTTTATCCGCTCAAATTCCCATTCATGAAAGGCTGATTTGAATCTACTCTTATCGAAGGGGACACTTTCCATTGGTTCCTTCCTCTTTTGCCTTTTGGAACTTGATGCTGCCATGGGTTAAGTTAAATGTGAGGGGTGTAGTGAAAAGAAGAAACGTAGGATTTTAGAGAATGGGAAGTTGGAGAACTGATTTTCAGAAAGGGAAGTGCAAGAGTAGCAACTTTGAGTGTGGAAGTGGTGTGGACTAAATCCACTTAAATAGAGAATGGGTGAGTGAATAGAGGGTGTGGATTGTTGGAGTGGTTGCTTGATGGACGGTTGGGGTAGTGCATGGATAAGAGACAAGGATCACCACTTTATGATGAAGATTGCTCGGTCTTCAAGCGTCTTCTCTTTTCAATGTTGCATGGCAACATTTTCCAATGCACTCCCTCTTGAAACACGTGTGTGGCTCCTCTTCATGAAGTGGCCGAACTTTCCCATTTAATTGTCCAATCAATCCTCTTCAATGCTCCTTTCTTTTCCCTATAAGGACAAAAAGAAGAAAGTTAAGAATTACTATCATAAAAGAAACAAAAATACTTCATCTTTACGGCTAGAATAATAAAAAAAAGAAAAAGAATTTTTGCTTATTCATGAACTCCAACTAACTGACTAACTGTGTATCCTCATATGTACATAGGTGGCACCATGGGGTGACACCAAACTTAGTGTGGAGCACTGTGATGAAAAGTTTTGTTCAAAGCTTCAAGAATAATGCTTTGAACACCAAACTTGTTCTTCACTATATACTGCATATGAAGATTTTCACTAAGTGTTTTGTCAAGTTTTTGTTGGACTTCATGAATATTAACTTATTTACTATTTTCTAAAAGCAATATAAAACATGGGTTGCCTCCCATGAAGCGCTTCTTTATCGTCACTAGCTTGACGTTTTGCTTCCATCAAGGAGGTTGGTAGTGCTTGAAGTCTTCTCCTCTGGCAGTGGATTTATATCCATTGGTTGTGTCAATGATCTCTACATGCTCCAAGGAGAGAACTCTGTTTATGGTGAAAACCTTAGGTAGCTGAGATGGTACAGTGGGGAGATTAGGGGGGATATCTATGTAGTAGGCTGAGATCACTTTATCCCCCGGAGAGAAGTCTTCCGTAGGAATCTTCTTGTTCCGCCATCCCCTTGGTACCTTCTTCTTTGTCCCTGGTGCTGTTTTCTTACTCTTGGTGGCCTCCTTTTTTGATGAGCTTTTGTTGATGTCCTCACAAGCCTCTGGTGGCTTAGGTTCCTCCAATTTTTCCTTGACCTGTGGCACTTGCTGTTTGCCTTGTCCATCAACCCAGTGAATCTCAGAGTGGGCTGGTTGTGCTTCAATCCTTGCTTCTTCCTTCAGTATCTCATGATGATCTTTGCTTAGTTCTTTGTCCTCTTGGTCTGTTTCTTGTGAGAATTTGAAGACATTGAAGCTAAGCCGTTCATCATGGATTCTCAATATTAGCTCCCCTTGCTCCACATCTATCAGTGCTCTGGCTGTAGCTAAGAATGGTCTTCCCAATATGAGTGGGTGAGTGTGACTTTCTTCCATGTCCAGGATAACAAAATCTGTTGGTAAGAAGTATTTTCCCACCTTCAGTAACACATTCTCCACCACCCCTATTGCTTGTTTTTGAGTTTTGTCAGCCAGCCTAATGACCACATCCGTGGGCATTATCTCATTGATCTGCAGCCTCTTTACCAGGGATAAGGGTATTAAGTTGATGCTTACTCCCAAATCGCAGAGTGCTCTATCAAACATTGTTTCCCCTATGGCACAGGGGATTTGAAAACTCCCTGGGTCTTTTCTTTTTGCAGGCAGTTGTGTTTGAATAAGGGCACTGCAGTCTTTGTTCATCACTATAGTTTGGCCTCCTTTGAGTGAGCTTTTCCTGGGCAGAAGCTCCTTCATATACTTGATGTATTCAGGCATTTGTTGGATGGCCTTGATGAATGGTATGTTTACATGCAGAGATGCAAACAAATCCAGAAATCTTGAGTATATTCTCTTTCCCACAGCACCATTGAGTAGTTGGGGAAATGGTGCATAGAGTCTCAGCAACTCCTGTTGTGAGATTTCTGGCTCTTGATGGTCTTTTTCCTTCTTTTCTACTGAGGTATCTTCAGGTTGTTCAGGCAGCTTGCTTGACTTATCCTCAGTCTTCTTATCATTTGTAGTGACCATCTTGCAATCTTCCCATCTTACCTTCTTTGTTTCTCCCCTCGGGTTCTTCTCCGTATCACTTGGGAAGCTATCAGTTGGTCTGGGAATATTCTCAGATAAATATCCCACTTGGAATTCTAGCTTCTTGATTGCTTCTCCTCGATTCTTGATGCTGGTTCGCACCTCTTCTTTGAACACCTTATTGTCTTCGATGTCTTTGCATATGCTTTCAAGTAAGGTTTCAATCTTAGAGATTCTGTCATCAAATGAGGGTATCTTGGGATTAGAGGTAGAAGGATGAGATGTGTTGATGTGGTTTTATTGATATGTCCTCTGTGTGAATTGTTGGTGAGCTATATGGATGTTGGGGTTGTGACGTCTCTGATCTTGGCCTTGGTCTTGTTGATTCCCCCACCCAAAGTTTGGGTGATTCCTCCATCCAGGGTTGTAGGTCTTGGAGTATGGATCATGGTTTTGCCTAGTGAATTCCCAATGTAGTTGGCTTGCTCCTGAGTGCCCTCTTCCTCTTCACTTACTTCTTCTTGAGTTGAAGTGGTGATTGCTGCTACTTGATTCCTCTCCATCTTCTTGGTGAGGTCAGCTAGCTGCTTGGTAATGAGCTTGTTCTGAGCTAGCAGAGCATCTACATTGTTGAGCTCCATTACTCCTCTAGTGTTCCCTCTTTCGGAAGCATAGAAGTAGTCATTCTCAGCCACAGTTTCAATGACATCTATGGCTTCCTCAATGGTCTTCTTCTTGTTCAAAGATCCTCCGGATGAATGGTCTACGGCCTTCTTTGATTCATATGACAGCCATTCATAGAAGATGTGCAGCTACACCCATTCATTGAACATATCGGGTGGACATCTCCTTGTTAGGTCTTTAAACCTCTCCCATGCTTCATATAGGGTCTCACCATCTTGTTGCCTGAAAGTTTGGACCTCAGCTCTCAGCCGATTGACTCGTTGAGGGGGGTAAAATCTTGCTAAGAATTTGTTCATCACATCATCCCAGGTTGTCAAGCTCTCCTTTGGAAAAGATTCCAACCACTTGGCTGCCTTATCCCTGAGTGAGAATGGGAACAATAGAAGTCTATAGGCGTTAGGTTGAACGCCATTGGACTTCACTGTGTCACATATTCTCAGGAAGGTGTTTAAGTGTTGGTTGGGATCTTCTTGGACCCCTCCTCCGAACGAACAATTGTTTTGAACAAGGGTGATGAGCTGTGGCTTCAGTTCAAAATTGTTGGCATGGATGGTTGGCTTTTAGATGCTACTTCCACAGTTTCCTGGGTTTAGATTGATGTAAGAGCCTAAGACTCTTCTATCCTCCCTACCAGGATTTGCTCTACCTCCTCCACCATGGTTGTGAACCCCTTCCTCACGATGGTTCTCCATATTCTCTTCCATGGTTGTTTCAAAGTATTCCTCAAAGTGTTCTTCCTCTTCTTCAGCACCAACCACACATTTTTCTTTTGCCTCCCTTCTTAATCTAAAGAAGGTTCTCTCAGGTTCAGAATCAAAAGAAGTTGAAGCACCGCTTCTTCTCCCTGTCATACAACCAACAGAGTACAAGCAAAAGAATAAATGCAGAAAGTATTTTGTTAGGATTACTGTTAGTGTTAGTGATGCAATATATCAAACAGTTAGTGGGTTAGTGAACTGAATTGTAAATAACAAAGAAAAACTAAAAAGCAGGGGGAAGGGAAGAAATCAACTAAGACAGAAAGTAAATTACTCAAACAGAAAATTAAATCAAACAAAATAAAAATGCTCAATCTAGCGATCCTCTAATTTAATCATTGTCGATGCACAATCAATCCCCGACAACAGCGCCATAAACTTGATCGCGGAAAACTTGTCTCTCAACAAATTTCCATTCGGCAAGTGTACCGAACTTGTCGTCAAGTAAAAACTCACAATAGAGTGAGGTCGAATCCCACAGGGATTGATTGATCAAGCAACTTTAATTAGAGGAATGTTCTAGTTGAACAAATCCAGAATTAGAGTTGATAATTGCAGAAAATAAAATGGCGGGAAAATAAATGACTGAAAGTAAATTGCAGAATTGTAAATGGGAATTGGAGAATTGCTCGTAAAAGTAAATTGCAGAAATTAAAGAGAATGGGTAAGATTAGGAATGGGGAATTCATTGGGCTCAGGAGATGTTGCATTCTCCGGATCAATTTCATTTTCATCTCTTCCTCAATCAATGCACTCATTGATCTCCTTGGCAATCTTAAGTGATTGAATCACAATTTCTTGCAATTCAATCTCTCAAATCTTGATCAATAGCCAATTCCTTGGTCAATTGCTCATGAAAAGAGATGAAGTGTGGTCACTGATTATACCACATGCATTTCCCAAATCAAGTATTGAGAGGGTTATAGCCACATACCCATCCACACCCAATTTGGTCCAGCATGAGAAAGCATTTCTAGCTGATCTCTTCATTCCTCTTTCAAGGCTCCGAAGAGATCCAAGTTTGAATAGCTTCTTTTCCAAGATAACTATCCAATTGGATGAAGATCGAAAGCTTTCAAGTAAAATCAAGAGGAAAAATAGAAGAAGAACAAGAAAATTAGTATTGATCCATCAAATTACAACAGAGCTCCCTAACCCAATGAAAGGGGTTTAGTTGTTCATAGCTCTGGAAAATAAAAACAAAGATGGAGAATACATGATAGAACTAGAAGTGCAGAGAAAGTAAAATACAGAGAGTAGTTCTAAGCCAAGAGGCTCTCTATAATTTCTAACTCTCCAAAAGCTCCCCTCTAATTCAAAACTACCCCTATATATACTACTCTTCTGCTCTTCTAGTTGATTCTTCAAGTCTTGGGTATGTGCCTTGGATCTTGAGTTTGTAGCAGTTCCTCTTCTTCATTGGGCTTAACTTCACTTGCAGAGAGAAAGTGTGAAGTGGGCAGAGACTTGAGCTTAGGACGTTAAGGGTGTTAACGTTTAAATGAAGAGTGGATTCGAGAACGTTAGTGTCATTCAACATTTTCACTAACGTTCCTCACCAATTTAGAAGCCACGTTAACCTTGACGTTAGTGGCACAAACGTTGCCACTAACGTGGCCCTTTCATCCTTCGCACACGTTATTGGGACTCAACATTCCCAATAACGTTGCAAATCCTTCCACTTCCCTACGTTAGAGTCCACGTTAACTTAGTTAACGTGGCTCCTCTAACGTAGGCTTGCCAATCTTCGAGAACGTTAGTGACACTCAACATTGTCACTAACGTTCCATTGTTCCATTAGTCTCACGTTAGAGTCCACGTTAACTTGGTTAACGTGGCCTTTAACGTGGCCTTGCTAGCCATCTTCAACGTTAGTGACAATGTTGAGTGTCACTAACGTTGGCTCTTGAATCCTTTATCCACGTTAGCTTCCACGTTAACTAAGTTAACGTGGGAGTTAACGTGGCTCATAGTGGCTTGAGTGGTTGCTTCCAACGTTAGTGACAATGTTAAGTGTCACTAACGTTGGCGATGGCCTTCCTCTTTCACGTTAGCTTCCACGTTAACTAGGTTAACGTGGAAGTTAACGTGGCTTCTTAGGGGCTTTGTGGTTTCATTCCAACGTTAGTGACAATGTTGAGTGTCACTAACGTTGTCGACCACTTTGTTGCTTCACGTTAGCTTCCACGTTAACTAGGTTAACGTGGGAGTTAACGTGGCTCTTGTACCCTTGGCCAACATTAGTGATTATGTTTAATGTCACTAACGTTGGCTTCCCCCTTTGTTCTTAACGTTAGAGGCCACGTTAACTAAGTTAACGTGGCAACTAACATGGCCACTTATGAGCATGGACCAATGTTAGTGATAATGTTAAGTGTCACTAACGTTGGTTCCATTTTTCTTCTTCCACGTTAGAGCTCACGTTAACCTAGTTAACGTGACTCTTAACGTGGGCAATGATGGCTTCTATAGCTTTATTGGCAATTGCTTGTCTCATTACTTTGCAAGTTACTCCCATTCCTTGCTTCCTTTGTCCTGAAATCAAGCAGTAAAGTGCATCAAAGTTCTAATCCAAGTCATGGGATATGCAATATCAATTTTGTCATTAAAACCATGCAAAATCCTCATGAAATCATGTAAAATACACAATGCATGCTTGAATCAAGATGTAAATGATTTTCTACCCAAAACTAGCTTATTTCCTAAGAAAATGCAATGAAACTACCTAAAAACAGTAAAGAAAAGGTCAGTGAAACTGGCCAAAATGCCCTGGCATCAATGGCTTTCCCTCTCCACTATATATACACCTTTTACATTGGCAGTATTTGGGGTCTACATTATCTGTTTTGTTCCTCTGCTGTTCCCTCTATTGAAAGTAATGTGGCGGCCTAGGTGGTCCACAGTAAGTGTTTTTGTTTTCCTGGTCCTTATTTTGTTGGCCTCTGTGCCGTCGTAAGTGGTCCACGTCTTCTGTGTTGTGCTGTTGCTTAATTGTTAATGGTTCGCTATCTGGTGGAGCCGTGGTTGACTTGAAATTAATTACACAAATTTGTTGGTAATGCCTCGTATGCTGTTTTTCAATATCCAATCTTTTGTGAAACAAGCACCCAATTGCATGCTAACTGTTCATAATGCCATCATCAATAGTTGCCGTTTCATTTTCTTGGCTTCATGCACGTTGCATTCATGTTACACATGCCTTTAACTTTAAGTACATCTCCTTCTCGTTTTTTGGTTTGCCCAACCAAATGTGCCGCACTTTGGAGACGACGTCAGCGATGATGTCATGGTCACTCTAAGAGCGGGGGAGATTTCCGTCCGGGCAGACTACGCCAGATACAGGGGCAATAGAAGGCGCAATTGTGGCACCATCGGCGGAGGGTGGGCTGATTTCTTGCGCAAGTGCAACGTAACTGTGGAGAAGCTGGCCGTCTTTGAGATCTCCAGGACCAACCCAGACGTGGAGCTGTTGGTCCAATTTGTTGATTTTGAATGAATCCAACTGGGTTGATGAACTAGCTGACCATGTTATTTTGGATTTCCTTTTTTGATTTGGCAACAACTTTTTGTGTTCTGATTGTTGATGTGTTGCAACTGCTAGACTTAAATCTTTTTGTACATGATACAATCTTGTGACCGGTGTAACTAAGAACTTTTTAAAATATCAGTGTTCCTTAGATTACTTTACAATTCCAATTCACACAGCACCATGGATGCTCTCTACACTAATTTATATGGTCAAATTGGAAGTATAATAGTCGAAAACAGTTTTCTATAGCTACCCATTGTTTGTCCAAACATAGAACATCACGCATGATCTTCTAAGAAACTAAAACACCTGTTGCATCACCAAACCTTTGCCTAATTTGAAGACCCACGTTCCCACTGGATTGAGCTGTGAGCGCACTAAAAATAATGAATAGTTACCAAATTGTGCCCTGTGAATCATAACCCTCGTCCAAGGCAACGTCCGATGCATCGTCCCATGCCAACTACAACGATACATTCAGTTAGCCATGAACTACGAATTGATGAACGGTCAATACATTAATTGAAAAGGACGACTAAACAAATTTGTTGACAAAGCTTACCTCATCCTCCTCAGACGAGTCCTCCCTTGTGCCAGTTTCACCTTCGCCCTCACCACTAAAGTATGATGCACCCTCTTGTGTGTTCATTCTGCTGTTGGGATTTAAGTGGCAGGAAACTCGATTATGCCCTGTCTGGCGACAAAGACCGCACCTCTTCACCCCCTTCACCGTTTCCTTTCTTTGCCTCTTTCGACACCGCACCAACTCGTGCAGTGAAAAGGACCATACTAGACCATTTATCTAGTTTTAACAACACTTTTAATAGCCCAACACTTGAGCCCAGCATTGGTTTCAGAAAAAATGTGCATCTCAGGGGAAAAAATTAGTCCAGAGGCCCATCACGATTGACCCAAGTTCAACCAACTGTGTTCTAACCTAACCCGCCCGACCCGTAACACCATCGGCCCCTCCTTCGTCATCCTCTCGCCCACCATCCCCGCGCCGCTTCGATCCTTCCTTGTTGGACGTCTCCGGCAAAGCCATGCATCTAGTCGAAACATCACTCATTGTTATCCGACGGTGATCGAATCCAGCTCCGGCGAGGACACTATGCAGATCTTCATCCTCCGAACCAACGAGTCGCGACAGAGGCCGCACTTCGGAGAGCAGGCAGCTCTGCAGTGTGACTCCGTGGGAGAAAGCTTCCTACAACTCCATTACTCCATTGACGGGTCAGTGACGGATACGTATCCATCGCAGCTTATCTTGTATGCGTCAAACGACGTCCACGGCGCTTTTTCTTCCCTCCCAGCCCTCCTCTATCATGTCTGATTTAGCGTTAAACAGAATCACTAACAGCCATTAATTTAGTTCTTAAAACATGATAAACTAATTCTACATAAACCCAAGTAATTTTTTATTGTAACAAAAATAACCAGCTACAAAGTGAAATTTGCAAACTAACCCTCTGGCACACCTAAACCACTAACCAATCATAAGAGGAGAGAGAAAGAGTAATCTCTACCATTGGATTGAAAAAGCAGGGAGATCCGACGGCCAACCTCAAATGGCGCACCGATCAGCCAAACATATAAAAATTGGTATCCTCTACTATAGTTGTGAAATGAATTTATCACCTTGCTTTATATTATGCCTATACTTTTATGGTATAGAAAATTTTTAAATCTTCTTAAAACATTAATATTTTAGTGATTTTAATTGTTAATTTTAATTAATAAATAATATATATTTTATAATTAAAATCAACGGTTAAAATAACTAAAATATATTTAAAAAATATTTAAAATTTTAATATAATCATCGTAATAAAGTTTATTTCTTCTTCTAAATAATGACATAAGGTTTAACTTAATTTCACATAAACCATATATATATATATATATATATATATATATATATATATATATATATATATATATATAGTCAAATTAACAAAAAGTGTAACCCTAACTATTTTAATTAGAAATGATACAAATATAAATATATAATTAAAATTTTAATTTTGATGTATTACAATTTATAATAATAATTTAAGAATAAATTTGATATTAAATGCTATTATTGTATATATGTATAATAAAAAAAAGTCTATTTATAGACTAAAAATACAATCTATTCATAATGATAAAATCACTTTAATATTAAACTAAATAAACGAACATAAAATCAATATGAGATATATTTAGATAATATATTAATATATAATATCCTAAATATATTCTAATATGATATATTAACAGTATAAAAAAATTTATACATATATTTAATTATTAATGATATAATATGAATTATTAAAGTTATAATAATATAAAATTTTTGGACATTATTTATGCATAACCATAAAAAACAATGACATAGATAGAAGAAATCCAACAAAGATTTTCATGGTTGATACACACATATAGTGGGTGACCAAATCCCATCATCCATCTCGAACCACAACAAAACAACACAACCATGAATAATGATAATCTCTTTCTCGAGATTCTAACATTCTCTCCAACAAACTTATTATTATAAAATTCCCTTCACAACTTTACTGACTTGGCCCAACTCATTCATTTCTTGATTCCCCTTCTCTTCACACCACCATTTCACATGTAAATAAATAAAAACTTAATTATTTGTATGGTGTTTATAATTTTATTAAATTTTTAATTATATTTTTATATTTTTTAATTAAATTTTTATATTATTTTTAATTTTATAATTAAATTATTTATATGTTTCTAACGAATTCTTTTCGCCATAATCTAACCAAAAAGTCTTGGTATCCTCCATATATATTGGACACGCTAATCTTCCCCCATGCTCTAACCAGACAACATTTCATAAGCAGAAAAATCGTTAATAGTTCACATTAATGCGGCTTTTAACTAAAAATTCATCTTTCTATGAATGTCGTATGTTAGGACGCCTTCGTCCCACAACTCTTTAAGTTCATCTATCAATAGTTGAAGATAAACATCAATTTTTGCTTTAGGATTTTCTTTTTTAGGTATGATGCACGTTAGAAACAAGAAAGGATCTTTCATACACATATGAGGTGGAAGGTTATAAAGGGTGACTATAACAGGCCAGCAAAAGTACGGTGTGCTAAAATGAACATTAGGAGAAAACCCATCAAAACAAAGTCCAAGTCTAACATTACGCGGTTCGCTTGTAAAATGAGGATACTTGGTATCAAAATATTTTCATGCTTCACCATGAGAAGGATGTGTCATCATCACGTCGTCGTTTCTGCGATTTTCGTGATGCTACAACATATGAGGGGCAGTACTCATTGATGCATACAACCTTTGTAGCCTTGGAATCAATGGCAAATAATGCATTCTTTTATATGGAACCTCTTTATTTTTACCCTTCCTAGGCTTAAATCTCTGCTCCCTACAAAATTTACATTGTCTAAGATCTTTGTCCTCTTTGTAATATATCATACAACCATTGATACAACAATCTATCTTAACCTCCTTAAACCCAAGCTGGGAAACAATTTTCTTAGCTTCATAGTAATTAGCAGGAATTTCATTTGGAGTTGTTTGCATTTCTCTAAACAAAGTTACCCACTGGTCAAAAGATCCCTGGATTGGTTTTCCTCTGATTTTATACTCAGCATCCTACTAGCAAGTGACAATCGTAAATGGATACAATTAGAAATTTGTTTATAAACATGAATCATATTTGCTTATATAACTTATAAATTAAGTTTGATTATAGATTTGAACATAAGACTACTACTTTCTTATACAAGTGACTTGATTTACGGCTGATTTACGGCCGAGTAAGGACACCAATGCTTCCAAAGGACCAACAATCGACCAATTCTATCTTCTTCTCTTTGTTTTATGTTTACTCACACCGGATTCTTGAATTTATGTTTCAGTGTTTGCATTCTATTGAGTTTTGACACTTAGAAAATAGTTGAAGTCATGATCATCAAAAACTAGGAAGATGAAGACTATTTCTCACTCATTCATTTATCATAGTAATCAATTTTTGGATGGTGGCTTTTGATGGTTAATTAGTTTAATCAAGTTGTGGACTAAAGAGTGTAAAACCAATTTTTTATACATTAATAGATAAGAGAATTCACCATAATTATTAAAAAATAATAATGTCACTCTTATTTTTTATAATATTATTGTTCACATATATATTATCTAAGTTGATAAAAAAGTATATATAGACCACATAGGAATGAATTTAGTGTCATTATATACATAAGAAAGACTAATATACATAAGCTAGCTAAATACAGAACATGCAACTAACTGACTAGATATCAGATTGATTAGTGCATAATACACTAATTTAATGTGATCATATACATAAGAAATACTAATATATCAAATTAGAGTCTAGACAGATTATTTCTATTCCTTTGAATCACTAACTGACGAGATGTCAAAAGTGATGAACCCCTATGAGTTGTAGTATATATGTTCAACATTCTCTTTTGTGGGTGCATCAATAAGTGATTTTATGAAATATTATTTACTTTGATAAATAAAATTATTTGACATTAATCTATTTTTTTTCTTAGTCATACAATTCACACACATTCACACTCAACACATACTCTATTAAGGCTTCATCCACTGTATCTAGTGAAAGTTATGGACTTCCATTTATGATTTATCCTTCTAATTGCTTTTTTGAAAAAAAATAAAATATATATTTGCTTTCAAGCTCATAAATATATTAATAACTATTTGCGAGTCCAGTTTGGTTATTAGGGAAGGATCATATTCATACGGTAACTCAGGTGAGAAATTGTTGTTAGGAAAATAATTTCAAATCACCTATTTTTTTTCTCTCTCTCATACACAGCATGATTTTTTTCTGTCAATTCCTTAATTTATGCTGTTCTTTTTATTAATGACATTTTAATATTAATATTTTTTTGTTTGTTTTTTTCCTCTCCTTATGTTGTTTACAAGGCATTGCTTACAAAGACAGCCTCTAACGATCCTAAAACTGGTTATATTTTAATTGAATTTTTAGGATATGTTATTCTCTGGTTTGCTTTCTCTATATTCAAACAAAGAAAGGTATCCATCTTGGTTTCTTAGTTCATTAGTACTATAATAATGCTGCAATATAAATTATATAATTAATAAACCTGATGAATACAATGTCTTGTTATTACTGTTACTACAATTTCTTATTACCAAAGCACTAATATGTGTTAATATTAGGCTATGGATTCATGTTTCTTTAAATCAGGCTATGGATTCTCACTTCTTCAAATCATTGTACAATGCATGTTATAGAAGTTTCATTATAATCATTAAAGTCAACTTTGTTTTACGCACACAGTCTTCAGTCTTCATCATGTAATATGAAATTAGTTTTTTTTCCTTCTTAATTTCTTATCCATTAGTAATAAGTTGTATTCTTATAAAATTAAGTATATTTATAGTTTAATTTATTTTTAATATATATTTTATATTTTAATATATATTTTATATTATTGATTGATTTTAGTATATACTAGTAATTCAATATAGATACTATTGTATTACGATAAAATTATTATTAATAAAATATTTTAAGTATTTTTATTTAATAAGTAAAAAATAAATATATTAAAAATTAAAATTTTGTGCTTTAAAAAAAATTAATTTATTATCTTAACATATGTCTTTAAAACACATATTAAATAAATCCTATAAAAATATGTAGCAGTTATATTAACTTTCATATAATATCAGTGTTATATGTCATTTTAATCAAATTTTTTTTGTAGTGTATGTTGCTACTTATGATCGGTGGACAATTTTAGAGGCTATATAAAATACAAAAAACAAAAGGATAAAATTGAGGCAAACAAATCTTTTAAAAAAAATTTATTATTTTTAGTTATTAATTTAATTTTTTTAATTTAATAATTTATTAATATATTTTTAGTCAATATTTTTAAATATTATTAACTAATTATTAGTCAAAAATATAAATTATAATATTCTTCTAACATTTTTTTTAAATAAATAGAACAAATGATCCTGAACAGATAATTTACGATAATAGTGTATGTAAAAAAAATAGAAAAAGAATTAAAGTGAAAATATTCTGAACTCATATTTGTATGCTTTATTTTCTTCAAAACTACTTATCAAAATTAGAAAAGAAAAAGTGAAAATATCATTAGTATTTAAAGTTATCTTTCTAACAAATTTAAATATAAGATTAATGCAATAATGTTGTTTCAATTCAAGTAATGTTACTAAAAGAGTCTGTGTATGAAAATAGGAAAGTGAGTGGAGGTTGTTTGTGTAACTTCTATCAGTATAAGATTTTGTTTTGTTGACTTGTGAGAAAAAGATAAAAAGGTAAATTGGTTATTATCTGAAAATGATATAGTAATCGGTTACGCTAAGTTACCAACAGCATTTCTACCAACATCTGCCAACTCTTATGTATAACTGTGTTTAATGGATGTGTCTTCGTAGATGTGTCTAATAAAAATGTATTTTTTATGGCTGTGTTTAATAGAAGTGTCTTTATAGATATATTTTTTGGATGTGTCTATTTATAGTTGGCAATAAGTTGACAGATAATATGTTGGTACCCTATACTTTTTCTATAGTAATTTATTATTGGAAAGTCTTTCCCTTTTTTGTGGCAGCCAAAAAGTTACCGTGATTGATACTCAATAAGCCCTAAACTAAATTATCATATTTTTTTAGGGACAAAAAAATCAAATTAAACAAGATAATGACTAGACTCAAATAGTTTTAGAAATACTAGAACCTAAACCAATTAGATACAAGGACTTGATTACTAAATGTTAAACTATATAACAATCTAATTAATGAGACATGGAGTAAAGTCATAAAAATATTTAAGTAGTTGAATAAATGGAATCAATATCAACTTTATTTGTAAGAAAATAATTCTAATTTGTTTCCTTTTTATATTGAATAATGAATACCATAACAGAGCTGTGTTCACGGCACACCCTAAAATGAACCAACAGCGGCGTATCATGGTGAAAGTCAGTTCCTCCCCCTTCTGTGCAATATTCACTGTGATCGAAATTTATTATGATATAAATAATTGCAACTGGCTTAGTATTATTATTGGATAACTCAATGAAACAGGTGCCTTCCTACACCGGTACAGTGGTACCTAATTATTATATTGGTTTCTATTTTTCCGCATTAATTAATTATATAAAATGAAAACTATTTTATTTTAATTATCTTGTTTTATTTCATATGATTACATAATATATATATTGTCATCGTAAAAGAAAGATAAATCCACAGTAGAATTAATAACAATGCAGAACGACTAACATGTAAGAAAGGTAAAGAGTTGTAAAATATTGAGGACACATGCATGTTCATATTCATTGTTGTTCAATACTGATGAAAAAGGTCAAATGCGACGGTGCAGTTGGAGCTCTTGAATATTTTCTTTTGAAGTTCTGAAACTCTTTTATATTTGGTCATTGAAATGATAATTTTGTACTAATTTTATATATTCCTGCCTTTTATTAGATGTCTTGATTAACTATACTCCAGCTTATAAAATTAAAAAAAAAAAGAATAAAGATAATATAATAGATATATAACAAAGATATTTTCTTAAATTAGTGTAATTATGTATTATTCATTAAATATTAATTGTAATATTGTAATATAGTTATAATAAAGATATTTTTATAAAATAATTTATTTAGAGAAATATAAATTGGTTATTAATAATCGGTGCCATTATCATATAATTATCATATTATTAATATTATTATTATTATTAAAATTATTAAAAATATTTTCGATTGAGAATTGATAAGTAGTTTAATAATACGCATTAAATATTAATTTTATATATGAATATAATAAATATATTTTCCTAAATAATTATGCATTATTATTTAAATGCTAATTATAGTATAATTATAATAAAGATATTTTTATAAAATAAATTTAGAAGAGAAAATAGTGTATTCATTTTGGCGGAAAAATGAATTCATGAGGAATCGACACCTCACTTCTATTAGTTGGGGAAAAATCCAATTTTAGTATATTAAGTATATAGATAGATAGATAAATAGATAATATAATGTTTAATAAGAGTAAATTACATAAAGACAGATTAAAATGTGTGGAGCCCATTTACTTAACACTTTCCAATAATAAATTACTATATCATTTTCAGATAATAACCAATTTATCTTTTTATCTTTTCCACACAAGTCAACAAAACAAAACCTTATACTTGATAGAAGTTACACAAACAATCTCCACTCACTTTCCTATTTTCATACACAGACACTTTTAGTAACATTGCTTGAATTGAAACAACATTATTGCATTAATCTTATATTTAAATTTGTTAGAAAGATAACTTTAAATAAAAACACATGACACCTTCAAATTATTCATAATGTGTTCATTTTTCTCCAATAAGGAAAAATGTTATGTTTAATAGCAATAGTATAGTACATTGGAACTATTTAATGCAAAATATAATTTCATTTCATCATTATATAGCATAACAATATCTCGGAATTATCTTATTATAAAAGTTAATTACTACTAAAAATTAATTTCTTTTATTATCTTAATGATCATATAAAATTACCCTAGCACTCCTACGGATTAAAATTAATTGAGTTTTATTAACTATTTTTCTAAAAATATTGGTTACAAATTTAAAATTATTTCAAATGCTAGAAAGATTGAATTTGTCACTATTGAGTATTGATGATCTAGAGTTTTCATCTTCTTAACCCAGAGATTTTATTTTAAAAATCTTAACTAATTTATTGTAGATTGGTTTAAAATTTAAATTAATTTTATTATACGCTTTTGTAGATTTCCGAATTTTAATTGAAACTCACCTTTACTAGCTACTTGGCCTGATTGTGTTTGGTATTGATCAAAGACCTTTACAAAATAATCTTATGCCTAAGGTTTCTTTAGCATTATTTTATCCTTTTTTTCCGAACATGAATTCTGAATCTAATGTATAGAACTATAAATATTATATACATAAAATTATAGATATTAAATTAAATAAAATAGTTTTAAAGATCATAATAATTTTACTACAAATTTCAGGAATTAGTAGATCATAAAAATAATGTAAAAAATCAACTATCTATAATTTAATTCAAATAAAATATATATAAGAAATTATGATGGTTCTTTGAATTTGACCATGCTTAAATTCTTTTGCTGATGCTCGGTATATAAGGTGAATATTATAGTATTACACGACAGGAAGTTTCCTTAGTGGAAACATGGAACAATTAATTATTTAATTATGAATGTTTGTTTGCAACTAATGGGAATGTACCCTATGGCTCTGTATTGGCCATTTTTAGAAAAGCAGAGTGAGAAAAAAACCGAGTGATACCATAGTCAATATCAACCCGTACTTACATTAAATTTCATTTACACTTTTCAGTTTGGATTTTCTTATTATACAACCCATATTTTTCCAGTGTGAATCACACTACAATCTCCATCACCCCTTCCTTTACACTTTTCAGTTTGGATTTCCTTATCTCCATCACCCCTTCCTTTACGTATACAGTTAAAGGTTCTTATAGCCAACCATTTCTTAGCATCACACTATAAGTCACTGCTTCCAACATTTTTTCAGAGTGAGAGTGAGAACCAAACAGTTTTCAGAGTGAATCACAGTACTATAAGTCAATCTTAGCCGAACCAAACAAGTCTCCACTATAAGTCATCTTTCTTCTTTACTTTAAATCCTCTTCATGGCTTCCACCTCTTCTACTTCTTCAAGATCATGCAAGTACCATGTATTCCTCAGCTTCAGGGGTGAAGACACTCGCCAAAAATTCACTAGCTATCTCTATGCCGCACTCACAAGGAAGGGAATCACTACCTTCATTGATGAGACCAATCTTTGCAAAGGTGACGCTATTTCATATGAACTCCTAACAGCAATTGAAGACTCCATGTTTGCGATAATTGTTCTCTCACCAAACTACGCTTCCTCCACTTGCGATAATTATTTTATTGTTAATTTCACCGTACCAAAGTAGTTAGTTGAACGTATTTACAAAGGAGTTCACAGGTCAATTTCCAAAAAATAATTTCTTTCTTTAAAAGTTTAATCATGTATGCTTGTTCTGTTTCATGTATAAATTCTCCTTGCTGAAGATTTGATATTGACGTATCAGTGTCTTGGTTTGAACAAAACATTCATGTTTGGAAAAAAAAGGATAAAATAATGCTAAAGAAACCTTAGGCATAAGATTATTTTGTAAAGGTCTTTGATCAATACCAAACACAATCAGGCCAAGTAGCTAGTAAAGGTGAGTTTCAATTAAAATTCAGAAATCTACAAAAGCGTATAATAAAGTTAATTTAAATTTTAAATCAATCTACAATAAATTAGTTAAGATTTTTAAAATAAAATCTCTGGGTTAAGAAGATGAAAGCTCTAGATCATCAATACTCAATAGTGACAAATTCAATCTTTCTAGCATTTGAAATAATTTTAAATTTGTAACCAATATTTTTAGGAAAATAGTTAATAAAACTCAATTAATTTTAATCCGTAGGAGTGCTAGGGTAATTTTATATGATCATTAAGATAATAAAAGAAATTAATTTTTTTTTTTGTCTTACTTGATATCGTAATTCAGGATTTCTGTTAACTTTGTTTTTAATTTTTTGTCCTATTTCAAATCGTTACTCACGATTTCTTTTTATCCTACACCAAAACATCATAATATTAACGAAGTACACCAATAATAACCTAATATAAAAAAAAATTTAGCATATTCGTATAATCTATCAAAATGTCTAAAATAAAAAATATAAATCTTCTATTTTTTAAAATAAAAAACTGCATCAACGTTTTGTATTTAATAAAGGCAACCACTCGAATGAAGACACTAAAAATGTCTTCTTTTTAAAGATATTCACACATGTCATGTTATTATTGGACATCCTTATTATTAAACCGGTTAAAATTTTATTTTTTATTATAAACCAGAATAAAAATTTATGGGAGCATTCCCCTTTAATAAATTTAAAAATTATTTTTACATACCAAACGGCGGTGACGTTTTGTGTCTCTTAAAAAGTATAAAAGAAAAAATCAGCCCCTTGGCCTTACACTTCCCGTAATAATAACAATGTTAAATGTTCGCATTAGAATTTTTGTCATTTTGCATATTAAGTTTTTATCCTTCACATGCCACACACTTTAATTAAAATAGTTTTTAATATCGTTTCGCCGTGTGCAGACGCTACTGATCTCATGCAATGGCAGGTCACCTCTTGCTATGTTAGGAAGCACTTTGCAAAGGCTTGAACATTGGACGGCACCCGAGGTTGCCTAACCGGTGCAATTTTAAACGCATGTGATGCATCCTGCCTCGATGGAGCTGACCGTCTTCATACTCCAAGAAAGGTGTTTGCAGACCCAACTTTTTGACCGGGCAACAGCTAGCCGATTCCATCCTCTTCACAAATCAAGCCATCGCCAAAACACAACCATCCCCACCCACAACCAACGCGGACCAACCCATCGGACGCCGACGACCGATACTGCAACTAACAATGGCCGAACATGGGACACCCGCTGCATCCAACAACGTGAATGACGACACGGCCCAGGTACGATTGTGGTGCATTGGCTGATTTTGACTTTTTATTTATTTATTTTTTTAAGTTATGCTTATGCTGCTCCCGATTCTACTGAGTTAGTTGTATATCACAACGTACTAACAAGCGCCCAATGCCATGAGGACCAGAGAACACCAAACCCAGACGACAACACTTCAAACGACGCGTTACTGGAAATAATGAGAGAGGTGCTCGAGAACACAAAGGTTGGTAACACCCGTCTCAATTTCCGTTCTAACTGTTTCGATAACTCCAACCATCTGACAGATCTGTTACGATTTTCCATGGAAGAACACGCAATGCCGAATGGACAGAGTCGAAGCGGAAATGGTGACGATTCGGTTGTTGGTGGGCGGTCTCAGAGAGCCTATCACCGAGGCGCAAAAGGGACCTGCGAATAAAGTCAACGCAACGTCTGATGGAAACCGGATTGAGAAACAAAGAATACCGGTCGCCGACAGGGAACACATACACAACCCGATGTCACGCGCCTCCATTTCCAACCGTAGACAGTTGATGCTTCCAGGAGCGATGAGAAAGAGACTGCATCAGTCGTCGACAAAAAGCAGCGGCGAAGACGTCGACATGTCTGTTTACGATGACGACGAGGATCAGAAACGGGCCATGTACCCAAAGATGTGCAGGTCAAACACGCACGGCGTCAAACATGGGGCTAAGGGTGGCAAGGCCACATTCTTCTTCACTTGATTAAAGGAGAAGGTATACAGGGGTAACCGGGGGACTATATCGCCCCAACGAAGCAACAATGCCGACAACCCGACAGGGCGCAATGGACTGCAGCCAATGCAAAACAGAAAAGGCAGTTTTCCCTTTAACACGATGACGTCATTCGACGAGAGCTCATCGAAGCCGGAAAGCAGCCACGGACGGACAGCCGATACCTATAAGAAGATTCCGCGACGACCCCCGTCAAACTTGACCAAGAAGGGAACAAATACCACCAACGCATGGCCCATCTCTCAGCACGAGATGGACATATCTGTAAGTACGTCTACGACCATCATGCTGACCCCACGTAAGTATTCGATCTGAACATCAACGACTGAATCTGCCGTGTGCCGTCATTAGTGCCGGACGGCCGCAGTTAAATTGGGCTGGCGTGTGTAACATCTTCCATTTGTTGACGGTAGGGAGATCGTTGTACGCGTCGGGTCGCAGCATGCAACTCGTTCTGACATGGGATGCCTGTTAGACGGACGGCAACCAACCCTGAAGGCACGTGGCAATCCATCGTATCCTCTTCGAATTAATGGAATTTTTTCCGCTGACCCGGATTTATTATTTCCATGCGAAGTCTGATTTTTTTGTGTTGGGCATGATTTGCAGATAATGGAGTTGATCACGATCATGGTTGCATCGGAGGGAGAAACCGATGGAGATCACCCTCGAGCGGTGTGGTGCTTGCATCCGAATTTTGCGGTACGCCCAAATCCTAATTCGGTAGTTTATTTGAGTGCATACCTAGGATTTAATGTTCTCTGTTTTAACACAAACCATGTACCGTTGACATGCACGGTGACTTGTTTCAACTTCTGAATACTTCCTGAGTAACCAGGCCGATGTAATGGAGGGCGTCCACCCTGAAATTTTGGCGCAGCGATACGGCAATGACCACATGCACCCGACGGAAGACCTATGCCTTGTAAGCTACCGACCGATTAGATTATTGTACGCAAGTTCTGAACCTGGGCGGACTGAATTATGACTCTCTTATCGTATTCAGCTTTTTCCATCAATCGCAGGTCTATATGCCAGTACTGGAAGAAGATTGTGAGAAGCACTGGTTCTTGGCTATGGTTGACCTGTCGGAGAGGCAGGTCTTCCAATTTGACACGAATGCAACTAAGGAATCAAAGGCAAGACGGAGACGTGTCATACAATGCATGGTAAGCGACGCACATAGGTTAATTCAGCGTCCTATCTGAATACGCTAATCTTTATTATATTGGCGAATCTGTGCCAGCTGACTGCGCTGGATGGAATCGTTGCAACTGACGGGTATAAAAACTCACACTCTAAGAGCGCTCCCGAGTTTGCCAGTTTGGACATCATAGCCGCACCGGGAGTGCCAAAAAACAGCAGCAGTACAGACTCTGGTATTTGGGTCATGCAGTGGATGGCAATGGGACGGAGGTTCACCCATGCGGTGCTGCCAATTGTAAGTTAATGCTTGCCTACTAGTAGAATGCAATTGCACTGTGTGTCTCTAATAAACGCCGCATTGACCATTGCAGCTGGACGAAGAGAAGACCAGGATCAAAATGGCAATTGCACTGCTAACGGGAAGATGTAACGAGAAAAGCGGTCCATTGCTTGCGAAGGCGGCGGAAGCGGCCAAGACGGGGGAACCATGTCTAAGAGAGGTGTGAAGGGGCCAAATACAACGTTTTTTTTTCCTTCCACTGCAATTTTTTTGGTTGTTGGATGCATTGATACCGGTTATGTTATGTGACATTGTTGGGTCTCCTCACTGGACGGATAGTCTTCGTGGGCTGATTATATCATGGGCCATATATCCTATTACTGTTATTCTATCTTTATGTTGGGCCCCTTTATGTTATATCATGTTATTTTCCAGCGTGCATCTTCGTTGAGGATGATCGGCCGTGTCATCGCCACCATGCATCAAGTTTTCCGAGTCTTCCGAGCTTCGGTCGGAGGTGGAGTTGACATCGGCGGAGCGAGGAGTTTTGCCTTGGATGAAGAGGAGAGTAGCTTCGAATAGGGTCGGGCATTAAGGGTTGGGTCGCTATGCGAGTTCGGTTTCTGGGTTTTGGGTCGAGTCAGTTTCTCTGGCCCAACACCTAGTAAAAAAAAAAGTTATTTTCCAGCATGAGAAAAAAAAAAGTTATGTTCCAAGAAAAAAAATTAAAAACTGTAAAGATACCAAAAAAATAAAGTAATTATGAACAACTTACCTGCTTCCATCGCCTACATCAATCCGTCCATCCATCGCCAATGCAAGGCTGCCAATATGAAGTGACTATTCACTGACCCACGCAATGGAATGAATGATTAAGGCTATGTTTAAATCTTGAACTCATTCGGTGGTTAGCGTTTTTTTGGAAATCCGGTTATTGCCCTTGGTAATTGCACCAACATTAATGACCCATTAATGCCCAGTCTAATCAGGTTTAATAGTTATTTATTAAAAAAAAAACTTAAAAAGGCGGGAGTTGTTTCGCCTATTTAACGCGCGTACGTTTCTCATTTACCAAAAAAATAAAAAAATGCAAACTTTTCGAAGAAGGGAACCCATTGTTAGAGACTCAAAAACTCCCGGCAGTAAAGAACCGGAAACCATCAAAGAAATCACAGGCGAGGTATGACAATGCCGACGCTCGCTGATTTCCGCTTCTTCAGATTCATAATCCCCAACACGGAGAATCAACTTGTAAGTTTTCAGTTGTTTTTGTTCTACTACCATATCCCCAGGGCCCGCATGCAAGCCCACATCAATATCAATTTCTTACTCGTGCAGAGAATGCCAGCGCCCTTCTTCAACGCTGTCCGGGAGAACATGAGCAACCCCATCGAGGTAAGCACCACAAATGGTCAGTCGTGGAGCATCTCCTGGGTTGTCGAGGAGGAGCATCCACATCGAATCGTCTTCACCAGAGGGTGGCGAGCCTTTTACGAACACTACCATCTTTGAATCGGTAACACAATGCTATTTTCGTATCACCAACCAAAGTTTTTCTACGTGGCCATCCATGACGCAAGATACTACGAGATCAACTATGGAAGGTAACAAGATTATTCTAGCGGGTTTTCTGTATGCACTCGGCTAAGGCGTTTGTTTTATGCTGTTTTACGTTGTACCAGAAACTTGCGTAATGGAAGTCTTCCAGCAATCCCCGCACATGGCAACTATACAGTCCAGTTCTTCGCGATAATCCTGGTGAACGACCTCGATACACTGGTATAGATGCCAATTTCAATTCCTTTACTACCTGCAATCATCAATCCATCCATGTGTGTCACATTGTAAACCTTTTTTTTTCCACCATCTGCTACAGATGCTCCCGCTATGGTTCTCGCGGGATTATGGCCGGTCCCTACCGCGACCCCTGACCCTAACCACGCCTACAGGACATCATCATCACGTGGGCTGGAATATGGAACCTAATGGAAGGATCGTGCCTCATGGAGGATGGGACGCTGTCCGGGAACACTACGGCCTAAGGGATCAGTGGCTGGTGCTGTTCCGTTATCACGAAGCTCAAAACACCACGTATGTCATGTTCTTCAACGGTCATACAATGGAAATCAACTACTTGGCCCATGCCGAGCCGGGGACGGACTCCACTTGTATAAGCTATCCGACGGCCCCAAGTCAAGGCACATAGCCGATGGGTTCAGATCGACCAATCCCTTCTTTGTCAGCCCAATCGTGCATAGACTGCCAACCCGTTTTCTCATAAGTCTCCCGACAGTTATTTTTAAAGGCAACTATTTCCGGTGCTATTGTTCTATTCAATTATTTCATTGCTCTCACCCTACAAAATATGTCCTCGCTTCCAGCCGAATGTCCCCCCTCTGCCGGGAGTATACGAGGATAGCCCAATTTCGATTACAAACGAGAGGGGCGCGTGGACCGTTCAATATACGCACTATGTCGGGAGGACAAACGGATGTTTTGGAATGGGCTGGTGTGCCTTAGCAACAGCATGTCAACTAAGACACGGCCATGTGTGTGTCTTCGAGCGGCGCGGCTGCATATATATTGAGAACTCTTGTATCCTAAACCCCCCAGCCACTGATGATATTTTTGTGGCAACGAATTCCAACACCCAAACTCACCGGCAAGTGTACCGGGTCGCATCAAGTAGTAAAACTCACAGGAGTGAGGTCGATCCCACAGGGATTGATGGATCAAGCAACTTTAGTGGGTGATTAGTTTAGTCAAGCTAACATTTGAGTGATAATTGATGCAGCAGAAAGTAAATGACAAGGAAAATTAAAGTGCAGAAAGTAAATTGGACAGTAACTTAAAGAACAAGAAAGTAAAATAGCTGAAACTTAAATTGCAAGAAATGTAAATTGCATTAAATGTAAAGGGGAGTGGGTGCTGGAAATTAAAGAGAGCAATAGATCAAAGCTTAGAGAAAATTAAACTTGCAGGAAAAGTAAATCAGATCATGAACAGAAATGTAAAATGCAGAGCACTTGCAGAAGAATTAAATTGCTTGAAAGTAAATTGAATTCAGTGAGAACAGAAAGCAATGAGAACCAAAGATCAAAATCAAGCTCAATGTAAATTAAATTGTAAACTTGCAGCAAAGGAACTTGTAGTAGAGGAGAAATTAAAATTGCAGAAGAAGAACAAGAGAAATCTTAGACCGAGAGGGAAACAGAATTCATTCTCCCCTCAATCCAAGATTCAAATTTAAAGAAAGAAAAACTAGAAGAGGGAAAGCTCTCCAATCCTAATGCTCCCTAGTGGAGCCAGCCTCCTATTCTCTCTAATGGAGCTCTCTCCTTTTTGAAATGAAATTAATGCCTTTATATAGGCTTTTACAAAATGAAAATGAAAAATGAAAATAATATTTACAAAATGAAATTCCTAATCTAGCTTCTCTATGTGCCTTTGAGTCATGTGGGCTTTGCTTGCTTTGGAGTGGAATTGGGTTGAAGATGGATCCGGATGGCATTGGTCTTGAGAAGAAATCCGCTTGAAATTTGGACTTTGGAACATTCACGTTTGAGTCAACGTTTGAGGCAAACGTTGACTCAAACGTCTTCGTGAAGGCATTATGCAGAATGGCCATTTTACTGTCACTCACGTCTGGGTTCACGTTTGAGGTCAAACGTGAGCTCAAACGTGATCTCCTCCAAGGCTTTCTTTGGCCAACGTTTGACCTCACGTTTGAGGCAAACGTTGGCGCAAACGTGGGCTCCCCTCCAGGGCATCCATCTAGCAACATTTGGTCCTTAAAGATGCCTTTCACTCATGCCTCAATTTCGTGCCAAATATGGATTGCCATATATCATTGGAAAGCTCTAAATGTCAGCTTTCTAACCCAACTGGAATCATCTTAATTGGACATCTACAATTCAAGTTATGCTCCTTTGAAGGGGACAAGGTCGCTGGTGTTGCTGTCACTCACGTTTGACCCCACGTTTGAGGTCAAACGTGAACGCAAACATTGGGAACATTGCCAGTTTTGGAGGCTCGAACGTACTGTCCACCCCATACTATTATACATTTTTGGAAAGCCCTAAATGTCTACTTTCCAATGCCGTTGGAAGAGCATCATTTGGAGCTCGACAACTCGAGTTATACTCCGTTGAAGGTGCAGAGGTCAGTTGGCCTCACTGCAGGTTGACACCATGTTCGTTTATGCATATTTCGGGGCAGTTTTCTCCCTCAATTTTAGTGTCCACCATGCAGTGCCATATATGCTTGGAAAGCTCTTGATTCCTACTTTCCAATGGTTTTGGAATCACCTCATTTGGAGCTCTGTAGCTCAAGTTATTCTTGTTGGAAGTATGCCCCCTTCAGGCTGTGGAGAGCAACATTTCCCAAGGTATTCCTTAGCCAACGTTTGACCTCACGTTTGAGGCAAACGTTGGCGCAAACGTTGAGCTCCTGGGTGGCTGTGCTGATGAAACTTCCTTGATTTGGTCATGGGCCACGCTTTTAAAAGCGTGGCCTAAGGCTCCAAAGTGTGCTCCAACTTCAAAGTGTGCCCCAAAGCTCTTTTTTTCTCCTTTTTAGCTTATTTTGTGCTTCTTTGCTTTTTTTTCTTCTTATTTCCTACAAAGTTTATCAAATCAAAAGATCAAAGAAATATACCATTTAAGCACCAAAGAATGCAATATTTAAGCACTAATCATTAATTTCTTGTATGAAAAAGCATAGAAAAACATGACATGGTGACATGTCATCACAACACCAAACTTAAACCTTGCTTGTCCCCAAGCAAGAAAAGAATCATGCATTTAAAGATTGACAATCCAAGGTAAGAAGAGTAGCAACTCAATTTTCATGGTAAGCTAGTTTTCTAAGCATGCTACAATCACAAAAGAGATGTAAATGATTGATGTTTCTATCTAGCTCAATTTATGAAATCTTTCTCTTATATTTCTTCCTTGAAACAAGCTTTTGATTTTATTATTAGCTTCTTCTTTTGGGTGCTTTGCCCCATGAGTTGATAACAAAGCTACGACTTCTAAATGCTTTGTTTTCAAGTATTACCACTTGATACATAAGCACCACAAGCATTTAATTAGAGGACTTCATTAAGCTCATTTTTCTTTTCTTTTCTTGACTCTCTAATCATTGATGCTCAGAGCCTTGAGCTTTGAGGGAGTGCTTTTGCACTTGAGCCTAGCCTTGACTTCTAAGTGTTTTGTTTTCAAGCATTTGGCTTTATACATAAACACCACAAGTACTTAACAAATAATTTGCCATTGGTACTCAGAGCCTTCATCTTTCTCATTCTTTCCCTTTTTCTTTTCTTGCTTTATTTGCTTCTTCAAGGTTTTCATGATTTTCAAAAGATTTCACAAAATGTCCTAGATGAAAACTTCAATTAAATAAAATCCAATGCAATTGAGCAACAATTAACCATACTAGCCTTCCAATACTTGTATGCACATGCTAAATTCTTCTTTAATTCCTTGTTTGTTTATGATCATGATACTTTACTGCTTTTGAATTCACAATACTCAAGTTGATAGTCATAATGGCATGGCAACATGTTACAAATCAAGATGCAGGCTATGCTTTATTCATACACACATGTAAACAGAAAAGATGAAGACAATCATGCATTTTAAGTGCTGGAAACAAATGAGGAGAAAAGGAACTCTAAACCTTGTAGTTCATCTTCATTATTGTTGTCCTTTTCCTCTATTCTTCCTTCTTCCCTTGCCAAACTCATAATGCTTGCTCATCCTCAAGCAACAATCAGAACAATGGCTACGGGGCTAAGATGGATCATGAATGTCTTACACAATGAAAAGTTAGTAGTATATGTGTTCTAAGCAAGCAAAATTAAAGATAATAGTCAAGGCACAAGAGACAGAGACATTGTGATTGCAAACTTAAGAAGGTGAGCATAATACTTTACATAAAGAATAAGTGGCACACCAAACTTAGTGTGACACTTTCACTTGGAATTGATGCAAGTATCTTGTAAGGATTAGAACCAAATTTGTTGCATAGCAACACCAAACTTAGAATGCAACCATATTTCAATTTATTGAAATTTAAACTAAACAAAGGAAGAAAACAAAGCAGAGAAAAAATGTCACCTACGGTTGGGTTACCTCCTAACAAGTGCTCTTTTAGTGTCATTAGCTTGACATGTTGTTCTTCACTTTCTTCCTCTTCTTCCAGTTTGTTAAGAGGAATGACCTTAAGGGGGGAGAAGATTCAGCTATTTCCCCTTGTCTTGGCCTTTCCTCAGCAAGCTTCCTTTTGCAAATGGCTTGATTGATCTTGCTTGCTGGATTAGGGACAGAATTGGTGTTCTTGCTAGTTGCCTTCACTTCTTTGGATTCAAGATTTGGTTGCTGTGTGATTATTGGAGTTTTGTATTCATCTAAAGCCTTTTGAATTGGTGGTTCCATGAGCTTTTCCTCTATGTACTTCTCTGCTTCACTTGAGTTTGGAATTCTTTGGTTGTCTTTCTCACTTTCTTGCTCTTCCACTTCCTCCCGTGCACTCAACATTTGACTTAATAGCTTTTTCATTGAGGAGGTTTGTTGATCTTCCCAACATTTCTTCATCTCCTCTTCATATCTTTCAATCATGGATTCAATTGTTGAGCCGTTTTGTTTCAAGGAGGTTTGAGAGAGTTGTGAGTTTTCATGTTCCCTTGTCATCTCAAGTGGCTTCTGTGAATATGCAAGTTCAGGTTCCAATACTTTCACCACCTCTTCCTTTTTTGCAATTTCACTTGACACAGGGACCTTGTGTTCTTGTTTTTCCATTTCCTCCTTCCTTGCATTCAACAATTGGCCTACCTTCACTTCCATGTTTTTGAGGGAGTTTTCTAGTTCTTTCTGGTATTTCTCTTTCTCCTCTGCAAATCTTTTGAGCATGGACTCAAGCTTTGAGAGCCTTGAGTGGTTCATGGAAGTTTGTGTGTGTGGTAAGTTTTGAAAGGGGCTTTCTGTTGAAGCATGGTCAAGTGATGATATCGTTGGATGAATATCATATGGAGCATTAGAATTCCCTTCCCTGCCACCATTAGAATCATGACTAGCATCATTTTGTGGTGGAAGAAAATATCCCATATGGTTTTCTTGCTCATCTTGTGTCTCTGAAGCAAATCTCCATGGATTGGAGTGCTTAGAATTTGTATTTTCTTGGTGATATTCCCAGCCACCATTAGATATTGGTGATGGTGGGTGATATCCCATAAAATTTTGTTTGACCATAAGATGAGTTGAACTCCATTTGTATTTTGTAAACATCAATGAAAATTGAAAATCATGTCACAGAGAAAGAATTTCTTAGTGAGGCAATAGCTCAAACACCTTGCTATCAATTTAAAATGGAGAACAAAAACAAAGAAAATGCTTGATCTAGACTTCTCACCCACTTAATCATTGTTGATATAAATCAATCCCTGGCAACGGCGCCAAAAACTTGATGGATGTTTTTGTGGAAAAATGAATTTCCAAAACACCGAACTCACCGGCAAGTGTACCGGGTCGCATCAAGTAGTAAAACTCATGGGAGTGAGGTCGATCCCACAGGGATTGATGGATCAAGCAACTTTAGTGGGTGATTAGTTTAGTCAAGCTAACATTTGAGTGATAATTGATGCAGCAGAAAGTAAATGACAAGGAAAATTAAAGTGCAGAAAGTAAATTGGACAGTAACTTAAAGAACAAGAAAGTAAAATAGCTGAAACTTAAATTGCAAGAAATGTAAATTGTATTAAATGTAAAGGGGAGTGGGTGCTGGAAATTAAAGAGAGCAATAGATCAAAGCTTAGAGAAAATTAAACTTGCAGGAAAAGTAAATCAGATCATGAACAGAAATGTAAAATGCAGAGCACTTACAGAAGAATTAAATTGCTTGAAAGTAAATTGAATTCAGTGAGAACAGAAAGCAATGAGAACCAAAGATCAAAATCAAGCTCAATGTAAATTAAATTGTAAACTTGCAGCAAAGGAACTTGTAGTAGAGGAGAAATTAAAATTGCAGAAGAAGAACAAGAGAAATCTTAGACCGAGAGGGAAACAGAATTCCTTTTCCCCTCAATCCAAGATTCAAATTTAAAGAAAGAAAAACTAGAAGAGGGAAAGCTCTCCAATCCTAATGCTCCCTAGTGGAGCCAGCCTCCTATTCTCTCTAATGGAGCTCTCTCCTTTTTAAAATGAAATTAATGCCTTTATATAGGCTTTTACAAAATGAAAATGAAAAATGAAAATAATATTTACAAAATGAAATTCCTAATCTAGCTTCTCTATGTGCCTTTGAGTCATGTGGGCTTTGCTTGCTTTGGAGTGGAATTGGGTTGAAGATGGATCCGGATGGCATTGGTCTTGAGAAGAAATCCGCTTGAAATTTGGACTTTGGAACATTCACGTTTGAGTCAACGTTTGAGGCAAACGTTGACTCAAACGTCTTCGTGAAGGCATTATGCAGAATGGCCATTTTACTGTCACTCACGTCTGGGTTCACGTTTGAGGTCAAACGTGAGCTCAAACGTGATCTCCTCCAAGGCTTTCTTTGGCCAACGTTTGACCTCACGTTTGAGGCAAACGTTGGCGCAAACGTGGGCTCCCCTCCAGGGCATCCATCTAGCAACATTTGGTCCTTAAAGATGCCTTTCACTCATGCCTCAATTTCGTGCCAAATATGGATTGCCATATATCATTGGAAAGCTCTAAATGTCAGCTTTCTAACCCAACTGGAATCATCTTAATTGGACATCTACAATTCAAGTCATGCTCCTTTGAAGGGGACAAGGTCGCTGGTGTTGCTGTCACTCACGTTTGACCCCACGTTTGAGGTCAAACGTGAACGCAAACATTGGGAACATTGCCAGTTTTGGAGGCTCGAACGTACTGTCCACCCCATACTATTATACATTGTTGGAAAGCCCTAAATGTCTACTTTCCAATGCCGTTGGAAGAGCATCATTTGGAGCTCGACAACTCGAGTTATACTCCGTTGAAGGTGCAGAGGTCAGTTGGCCTCACTGCAGGTTGACACCATGTTCGTTTATGCATATTTCGGGGCAGTTTTCTCCCTCAATTTTAGTGTCCACCATGCAGTGCCATATATGCTTGGAAAGCTCTTGATTCCTACTTTCCAATGGTTTTGGAATCACCTCATTTGGAGCTCTGTAGCTCAAGTTATTCTTGTTGGAAGTATGCCCCCTTCAGGCTGTGGAGAGCAACATTTCCCAAGGTATTCCTTAGCCAACGTTTGACCTCACGTTTGAGGCAAACGTTGGCGCAAACGTTGAGCTCCTGGGTGGCTGTGCTGATGAAACTTCCTTGATTTGGTCATGGGCCACGCTTTTAAAAGCGTGGCCTAAGGCTCCAAAGTGTGCTCCAACTTCAAAGTGTGCCCCAAAGCTCTTTTTTTCTCCTTTTTAGCTTATTTTGTGCTTCTTTGCTTCTTTTTCTTCTTATTTCCTACAAAGTTTATCAAATTAAAAGATCAAAGAAATATACCATTTAAGCACCAAAGAATGCAATATTTAAGCACTAATCATTAATTTCTTGTATGAAAAAGCATAGAAAAACATGACATGGTGACATGTCATCAGCCACCGCCCCCCAACTCAATCAAAGTAACTCGATCGGTCCATGGTGTTTTCTTGCCTCAGTTTGTCAAATACAATGATGCAACCTGCATGTCCATACATCTGTATCTTTAATCTACATTATATTTCCAGGCATACAATTCTACCTTGCCCTCATTAACTTATGCTTTAGATGATAAACACGATAATCGTTTCTGTTGTTAATGTGCGCGTAGCATTGCAAATAGACTGATCTCCCAATATTAGAAATGTATGTCAATTAGTGCCTATGAAGTTTGAATGTAATTTTATGATGTGAAGCTTGAATGTAATTCGATTCACTTCACCTACATTTTGTATGTTTGAATTTTGAATTTTGAAACCTCACACTGATTTGTTAGTACCCTAAAAATGAGAATTAGTGGTGGTTGTTTATTGATTCAGATTTGTTGCCGTGCTTCATTTAGTATTGATTCAGATTTGTTGCCGTGCTTCATTTAGTGTATTTTATTCATCATGTCCGGTGTTTTAAGCGTGTGCTTTAAATTACATCCAGAAGCCATGATCCCTTACAAAGAATTTCAAAACCGTGATTGAACCACATGCATTTTCCAATTAGCACACAAGGTAGTACAAGACGTAACCAGTTCCGAATGTCTGCTGCAAAGAGGCGGACGAAGGGAGTTTTTTTAGGAGACGTCCATCTGAATGTCCACATAAACGTTACATACAAAATATCCACTTACCATACATACAAAATATCCACTACACATAGAATCGCTATAAAGATGTCCCTAACTAACATGTTCGGTTCAACAAAAGGGTCAAAAACGAGCGATTAATAATACATCAGGTTTGACAGTGGATTTGCAGCTATTCGCATGACACCACTTCACACCTCCACTTCTTCAATCTCGATTAAAACCTGTTCTATCTAGAGCACAACCACATACCAACGAAAGCCAACATAGCAAAAACTTGTTTTAACGTCGACGACATATAGACGGTTCTGTACCCAGATGAAATGCAGACAATATTCTGTGTACGGCTACAGCCTACCGGAGAATGTGAAAGGATTCGACCAACCTACCGTTGCAACACACAGTCGTGACGATTGTAGGCCCCCTTTGCTCAATCGGCGAGAGACATGACAGGCCCGGACGTGTTGGTCCCAGCGAAGTCGCTGTTAGCAAACCCAGCCTGCGTGTCACTATCGGAGCATTGGAACGAAGAAATCTCGGCGGTCGCATACATATCGCCGGATAGGTTATCATAGAGCTGACACCAATGTGAAAAACAAATTATTAGAACCATTTAACAGGGCAGAAAACTTAACTAGATCATCTATAAAGCGACTAACCACCATGTCAGTGTCCATCGAATCCATGTCATCTGCAACTGCGCTGGATGACTCCATCGTGGGGCGGTCTGGACAAGTCGTCCTGTTGTGTCCCACCTCCCGGCACAAACGACATCGCTGGGTTTTCTTTCCACCATGAGCACTGTTATCCTTTGTATTGCGCCTGGGTGGATTCCGCGCCGGGCCTCTGCCATCCTCAGTAGGTGGCCCCTTGGGTGGAAAACGGGTGTCCCCTGCATCTTCGTTCTTGAAGTGCTTCAGCATCAGCATGGCAATGTCTCTTGCAAACTGGAATTTTTCAGTGCTGTGACATGCAATCTTTCACACTTTCCGGTACCAATCCATCAGGCACCAGTGTTGCGTCAGTTGTACAGAATCCCAAATCATGCCCATCGACTGCACCGCCACAAGTTTTGCATCCTTGGTCCATCTCGGCAATATCAGAGACCACGAGATCTCATGAACATTGTTAAGAACAAGCACCACAATTATATGTTCGCAGGGGACCCCAAAACATTCCATTCTCATGCACGTGCATCGGACCTCCCTCGTATCAGACGTTGCAACAACACGCCAATCCTTCCCCGGAGTGCCGTATCGAGAGACGGTGTGGATAAAATAGGAACCGTTGTCTTCAGAGTCAACCACCCTCATTGCGCAGGCCCTGTCAAGAATGGGAACAAACAAATAGAATATTGCACGAGTGTAGTTCTCGGCTGCACTCCGCTCCAGCTGTTTCAGGTTGGTGGTCATAACAGGGTCACCCTTTGCACACTCAAAATCAGCCTCCACCTCCTTTGCACGCACGAACATCAAGCATCGATGGAAATGACGTAAAAACTCAGTGTAGCTGTATCGAGACTTAACATACCGTGATATCACAGCGTGCAAGCCCTCGCACCTTGATGTTGTTCGAAATTCAGCAAAGAACTTTCCCCGTATGTGTGTTGTGGCCCAACTGTGCCTTCTCTCGTACATGTCCTGTACCCATCTTTTATCGGCGACGCCAAATTTCTCAACTATCTCAAACCACTTTCTCTGGAATGTTCGGACCTCGTAGTCTCCAAGCATGCAATCCCTAAACATCCTAGTGAATTTGGGCTTTCCGATGTTGCTCGTGGCGTTTCGGAGTAGATGCCAAGCGCAGAGTCAATGGTGAGCCTCCAGAAAAACTTGCTCGATCGCAGACTTCATTTGCCTGTCACCGTCGGTTATTATGGACACGGGAGCCTTCCTTTTCATTGAAGTTTGCAACTGTTGAAGCAGCCAGACATAGGTCTCTTCTTTCTCGTCTGCCACCAGTGCAGTGGCAAAGACAACCATTTGGTTGTGGTGATTCACACCGGAGAATACTACAAGAGGTGAAAGGTAAACGTTTTTCTTGTACATTGCATCAGATGCAACCATGTCTCCAAACACCTGGTAATCAATTTGGCTGGTGCCGTCACACCAAAACAAATGTTGCAACACGCCCTCACCGTCAACAACTTCCTTGTAGTACAGTGCTGGATCATTTGTCTTGCACTCTCGGAGATACCTTTGGCACGATTCCGCATCTAGGCCACCCTCCCTTCGTTGCTTCGCATTTACATTGTGCATGTCCCTTGTTGTGTACAGGACATTATGATACCCGCCGGCTAGGCTCGCCATAAAACCGTGGATTCGGGAGACGCCAATGCCCCCTTTGCGCATGTCGTTCATCTGCTCGATGTCCGCTTCGCTCATCCTCCGATGGCCTGGAAGCATGGAAGAAAATCGCAACTCAAGAACGTGGTGGTTATGCGCGTCTGAAAAGTACGCAACGTGCCAACGTCCTGATTCATCGTCCACGCGGAGTAGCATCCTTGCAGGGCATCCACAACGTGTCTCGGCCCTCGGCCTCTTTTGCCGGTTAGGCATCGAGTAGAACTTCGGGGATCAGTACCCTTGTCAGTGGCATACGAACTCCTGCCGTATCCTTACTTCGCCGCGTTTTTCGCTTCTGGAACGTCTCGCCCCGAAGCCATGGTGCTTTGCATATTGCTGGTATAACTCAAATGCAATGTCAACGTCTGCGAAATTAAACCGGAAAACATCCTCCTCGCTCAAGTTTAAAAAATCAATCCAACCTATCGACTCCACGGAATCAACAGCGTAAAACTCGTCTTCCGCATAATTGTCAGACATTCCTCCGGCGCCATCCAAACTGTCTTCCAATTCAACCGCATCCCCATTGTCGACATCGGCCTCTGCATGATGGTCGTGTTCTGTTTCATCTTCCTGAAAGTCGTACTCGTCCGACTCCATCCCTGCAGAGCCTTCGCCCTCAAACGATCCAACTCCGTGCTCTGCTCCGTCAGACATTTCTGGTTCATCGGCGACGCGCATGCCCCCAGTGGTATCTTCATCCCCGGCAACTCTGTGCCAAACAGCAACAATGTGGTAATTTAGCGAAACACGCAAAATTGGGGGATGTCCTCCAAAGAAAATTGAAGTCCTATGAGGAAGAAAAAGGGGGATATTTGTAAATCAAGTGAAGGGTGATAATACAACGGGTACCTTCTTTCCGTTGATGGAGACGGCGAAGCCATCAACTGCCGAAGACAACCGACAATGCAGATCAGGCTCCGTCGTCGTCAGAGGTGAGGCTATTTGTGGGCTTGGATCCGCCTGAACAGACTCGTTAACACTGGGGGGGAGAAGAAGTTATCTGAGTGGGGAGGCTTTAGTCGTTCTCGGTGGTGGAGATAGGAAGGGACGGTGCGATTGCGACGGAGGGGAAGGCGAGGAAGAGGACGCGATTGCGACGGAGGGGAAGGGGAGGAATAGGGCGGCAGTAATAGTTGATAACCAAATACTAAGTGTCCAGCTAATTCTAACAATTAAGTTAATTGTATGCATTTTAAAAATCGTAAAAATGACCCCCTATTTTATATGAAATTGCAGAAAGAACCCAGGAAAAGCATTAGATTTCATTTTGGCGCTCCCTGGCTGACCAGTGCGCCAAACACCAAAATGGCGTTTTGGTGCGCTAACTGGGCCCGCGTACCGAATTCGTGCCCTGATAGAAGTTACACAAACAACCTCCACTCACTTTCCTATTTTCATACACAGACACTTTTAGTAACATTGCTTGAATTGAAACAACATTATTGCATTAATCTTATATTTAAATTTGTTAGAAAGATAACTTTAAATACTAATGATATTTTCAATTTTTCTTTTCCAATTTTGATAAGTAGTTTTGAAGAAAATAAAGCATACAAATATGAGTTCAGAATATTTTCACTTTAACTCTTTTTCTATTTTTTTACATACACTATTATCGTAAATTATCTGTTCAGGATCATTTGTTCTATTTATTTAAAAAAATGTTAGAAGAATATTATAATTTATATTTTTGACTAATAATTAGTTAATAATATTTAAAAATATTGACTAAAAATATATTAATAAATTATTAGATTAAAAAATTAAATTAATAACTAAAAATAATAAATTTTTTTTAAAAGATTTGTTTGCCTCAATTTTATCCTTTTGTTTTTTGTATTTTATATAGCCTCTAAAATTGTCCACCAATCATAAGTAGCAACATACACTACAAAAAAGAAATTGATTAAAATGACATATAACACTGATATTATATGAAAGTTAATATAACTGCTACAATTTTTTATAGGATTTATTCAATATGTGTTTTAAAGACATATGTTAAGATAATAAATTAATTTTTTTAAAGCACAAAATTTTAATTTTTAATATATTTATTTTTTACTTATTAAATAAAAATACTTAAAATATTTTATTAATAATAATTTTATCGTAATACAATAGTATCTATATTGAATTACTAGTATATACTAAAATCAATCAATAATATAAAATATATATTAAAATATAAAATATATATTAAAAATAAATTAAACTATAAATATACTTAATTTTATAAGAATACAACTTATTACTAATGGATAAGAAATTAAGAGGGAAAAAAAACTAATTTCATATTACATGATGAAGACTGAAGACTGTGTGCGTAAAACAAAGTTGACTTTAATGATTATAATGAAACTTCTATAACATGCATTGTACAATGATTTGAAGAAGCGAGAATCCATAGCCTGATTTAAAGAAACATGAATCCATAGCCTAATATTAACACATATTAGTGCTTTGGTAATAAGAAATTATAGTAACAGTAATAACAAGACATTGTATTCATCAGGTTTATTATATAATTTATATTGCAGCATTATTATAGTACTAATGAACTAAGAAACCAAGATGGATACCTTTCTTTGTTTGAATATAGAGAAAGCAAACCAGAGAATAACATATCCTAAAAATTCAATTAAAATATAACCAGTTTTAGGATCGTTAGAGGCTGCCTTTGTAAGCAATGCCTTGTAAACAACATAAGGAGAGGAAAAAAACAAACAAAAAATATTAATATTGAAATGCCATTAATAAAAAGAACAGCATAAATTAAGGAATTTACAGAGAAAAATCATGATGTGTATGAGAGAGAGAAAAAAAATAGGTGATTTGAAATTATTTTCCTAACAACAATTTCTCACCTGAGTTATCGTATGAATATGATCCTTCCCTAATAACCAAACTGGACTCGCAAATAGTTATTAATATATTTATGAGCTTGAAAGCAAATATATATTTTATTTTTTTTCAAAAAAGCAATTAGAAGGATAAATCATAAATGGAAGTCCATAACTTTCACTAGATACAGTGGATGAAGCCTTAATAGAGTATGTGTTGAGTGTGAATGTGTGTGAATTGTATGACTAAGAAAAAAAATAGATTAATGTCAAATAATTTTATTTATCAAAGTAAATAATATTTCATAAAGTCACTTATTGATGCACCCACAGAAGAGAATGTTGAACATATATACTACAACTCATAGGGGTTCATCACTTTCTTTTGACATCTCGTCAGTTAGTGATTCAAAGGAATAGAAATAATCTGTCTAGACTCTAATTTGATATATTAGTATTTCTTATGTATATGATCACATTAAATTAGTGTATTATGCACTAATCAATCTGATATCTAGTCAGTTAGTTGCATGTTCTGTATTTAGCTAGCTTATGTATATTAGTCTTTCTTATGTATATGATGACACTAAATTCATTCCTATGTGGTCTATATATACTTTTTCATCAACTTAGATAATATATATGTGAACAATAATATTATAAAAAATAAGAGTGACATTATTATTTTTTAATAATTATGGTGAATTCTCTTATCTATTAATTTATAAAAAATTGGTTTTACACTCTTTAGTCCACAACTTGATTAAACTAATTAACCATCAAAAGCCACCATCCAAAAATTGATTACTATGATAAATGAATGAGTGAGAAATGGTCTTCATCTTCCTAGTTTTTGATGATCATGACTTCAACTATTTTCTAAGTGTCAAAACTCAATAGAATGCAAACACTGAAACATAAATTCAAGAATCCGGTGTGAGTAAACATAAAACAAAGAGAAGAAGACAGAATTGGACGATTGTTGGTCCTTTGGAAGCATTGGTGTCCTTACTCGACCGTAAATCAGTCGTAAATCAAGTCACTTGTATAAGAAAGTAGTAGTCTTATGTTCAAATCTATAATCAAACTTAATTTATAAGTTATATAAGCAAATATGATTCATGTTTATAAACAAATTTCTAATTGTATCCATTCACGATTGTCACTTGCTAGTAGGATGCTGAGTATAAATCAGAGGAAAACCAATCCAGGAATCTTTTGACCAGTGGGTAACTTTGTTTAGAGAAATGCAAACAACTCCAAATGAAATTCCTGCTAATTACTATGAAGCTAAGAAAATTGTTTCCCAGCTTGGGTTTAAGGAGGTTAAGATAGATTGTTGTGTCAATGGTTGTATGATATATTACAAAGAGGACAAAGATCTTAGACAATATAAATTTTGTAGGGAGCAGAGATTTAAGCCTAGGAAGGGTAAAAATAAAGAGGTTCCATATAAAAGAATGCATTATTTGCCATTGATTCCAAGGCTACAAAGGTTGTATGCATCAATGAGTACTGCCCCTCATATGTTGTAGCATCACGAAAATCGCAGAAACGACGACGTGATGATGACACATCCTTCTCATGGTGAAGCATGGAAATATTTTGATACCAAGTATCCTCATTTTACAAGCGAACCGCGTAATGTTAGACTTGGACTTTGTTTTTATGGGTTTTCTCCTAATGTTCATTTTAGTACACCGTACTTTTGCTGGCCTGTTATAGTCACCCCTTATAACCTTCCACCTCATATGTGTATGAATGATCCTTTCTTGTTTCTAACGTGCATCATACCTAAAAAAGAAAATCCTAAAGCAAAAATTGATGTTTATCTTCAACCATTGATAGATGAACTTAAAGAGTTGTGGGACGAAGGCGTCCTAACATACGACATTCATAGAAAGATGAATTTTTAGTTAAAGGCCGCATTAATGTGGACTATTAACGATTTTCCTGCTTATAAAATGTTGTCTGGTTAGAGCATGGGGGGAAGATTAGCGTGTCTAATATGCATGGAGGATACCAAGACTTTTTGGTTAGATTATGGCGAAAAGAATTCGTGGTTTGACTGTCATAGGAGATATTTACCTGAAGGTCATCCTTATAGGTGTAATAAAGTTGGTTTTAAGAAGAATGTTGAGGAGGATGAAGAACCTCCTATTAGGCTTAACGGCGAATAGGTCTGGAAAAGAGTTAGACAATATTCTAAATAAAATAGTTGACACAGGAGGACAAGTGTGATTGAGCGGATATGGGGTGGAACACAATTGGACCAAAGGGAGTATATTTTGGGATCTCCCATATTGAAAAGATCATTTGGTTCGTCATTGTTTGGATCTAATGCATATTGAGAATAATGTTTTTGATAACATAATGAATACTGTTATGGATACTCAAAGAACAAAAGACAATGAAAAGGCAAGGTTAGACATGGCTGTACTTTGTAGGCGACCAGATTTGAATTTGGTGGAGGTACATAAAGGTCATTGGACAAAGCCTAAGGGTAACTATGTCTTGACACTCCAACAACGAAAAAATATTTGTAAATGGGTACAAGAGTTGAAAATGCCAGATGGATATGTTTCAAATTTATAAAGGTGTGTCGATGTCAGGGGAGGAAATTGTTTGGAATGAAAACTCATGATTGTCATGTATTTATGGAGTGTTTACTTCCATTATCCTTCAAAGAGTTGCCAGACCACGTGTGAAAACTGTTGACCGAAATAAGTCAATATTTTAGGGACCTTTGTTCATCTACTCTTTGGGTTAATGATCTTGTACAAATGGAAGCTAATATTCCTGTTATTTTGTGCAAGTTAAAAAGAAATTTTCCTCTTGCTTTTTTTTGACGTAATGGAGCATCTACCAATTCACTTGGCATATGAGGCACGTGTTTGTGGACCAGCTCAGTATAGGTGGATGTATCCATTTGAGCGTAAAATAGGCATGTATAAGAGATCGGTGAAGAATCGGGCTAGAATAGAGGATTCAATTTGTCAAGCATACCTGGCTAGAGAGACATCAAGTTATTGTTCTTATTACTTTGAGCCACATGTAATGTCTAAGAGAACAAGAGCGAACCGGAATGGCATAACTTGTCCTCATCTATTGAGTTTAGCATTCGGTCCAAAAACTAGGGCAACGAGTGTCGGTATGTTCAAGGTCAACGGTATAGATTTCATACTTCTGAGCATGCATGTGGAAAGAAGACAGATAATACAGGTATATATGTTAAAGGTGATAGAGAGAATGATGCATCTGACTGGTATGGTACTCTTAAAGAGATTTTGATTGTTAAATATCCAAGTCTTGTTAGTTTGAGAGTCACCTTGTTTTACTGTGAGTGATATGACCCTACCAAGCCTCGGGGAATGCATAGACACAAAGACTACAAAATAACTGAAGTATTACCTACTAGGAGATATGGGAGTTACGATCCATTCATCCTTGCACAAAAAGCTAGATAAGTGTATTACATGCCATATCCACAAGGCTGTAAGTGTAATTGGAAGGTTGTGATTACATGTAAACCGCGAAAAATAATAGAGGAGACACAAAATGAGTCTGAAACTGAGGTGTATCAGAATGATGAACCTCCACATGCTAGGATCATTTCAGAAACCGAGTTTCCAACATCATTAGCATCTACATCAGGAGATATTGATATGATACAACTTCAAGTAGCTAACCTCCAGGTTCCTAATGTAAATAATGAGGAGGATGATGACGTTGAGATCTATGATGACGATGATGCTTACATTGATGATGATGATGGAAGTTTAGAATTCTCGGATTGAGGTTTTAGTTGTAATTCATATTTCGTAATTTCTTGTATCGATTACTTGTAATTCAAATCACAAGCAATTTAGTTGTGAAAATAAATGTTTAGTGTGTGCGTGTGGAAGATGACACTGATATAATTTAGATTCTGAGGAATTAGGTTTTTATTTTCTCCCTCTGTTTAAGTCATAAGATGATGCTGGTTTGTGGTTTTGGTGGTCATTGCAGCTTTCGGATTGAATTGGTCATCACATAATCATGTATTGATTCTGCTATTATTTCTTTCTTTTATCAATGTGTTGTATTTCCTTTTTTGATGTTATTGTTTTCTTATGAAGATTGTGGTCCTGGTTTGTTTGTTTAACATGGATAAATCCAGGCAGAATCATCCATATCTATTATGTATATCATCTTGATGGTCCATATGAAGCTAAAAAGAGTACAGTTCATGTTTACTCATTCATATAAACTGTCTACATTCTTTTATCCTTTTGTTTTCTGCATCTGATTGAGCCTTTTTTTGAGTGTTCACAAGCATCTTTATCTTGTAGTAGAAACTGTATGTGTTAGAAAAAAGTGCTTGGCATCTAATGCTTTTTTTTTAATTTTCTGTTTTATCTTTTAATACAGTATTGAGAAGCAGCCCCCACATCAAAAAATTTGGAAAGTTGGAATACAGTATAGAATATGGTTGGTAGAGACAGAGATTGCAGCTGTGGCTGTGGCCGTGGCCGAGGCCGAGGCCGAAAGGGGAGGCCTAGGCTTTCTACTGGTCACCCTCTTGACTTACATGCGGATCCATACACTATTGTTGGGTCATCATCAGCCACGACTGCTCCGACCAATGGGAGACCGCCACCTATTGCTACAACTACCCTCTCTTGTCAGGAGCCTCAGATACACATGATGCCTACTCCGGGTGTGCCAAGATCATGCACACAACAAGCCAATGAACCTTCCAACACTGCCTCACATGGTGTGCAGAGTGATCCAGCTATTGTAGCGCCCAGTCGAGCAGGATCTTGTAGGGAAAGACAAACCACATCTAATGGTATCCAAGATACTCATGGTCAAGGAATATCCACCGCCACTGGTCACTCCAGCACAAGTGCTCCCAAGCTTAGATATGATGGTGCCAAATGGTTTGTTATTTGCTTTAAATTTTATGAATTGCATGTCTCATTTTTACTAAGTAATCTGTCCTTATCATTTTTTTTTGGTTTTTGATGTAGTTGACACCCACGTAAGCCTAGTTTGAAGCGTATTTCTCGGGTTTTTAAGAAAAACTACAACAAGACTTGGCTGAGTTTTGATGAGGCAGATGATGATACTCGAAAAATATGGTGGACAGAGTGGAGGGTAAATTTTAATTACTATATTATAGTAATTAACTCGAAAAATTATATGGCTGAGTTTTTAAGGACCTGCATGTTTTTACTGCACATGCTAATCTCATTAATTAATTACTAAAGTACATGTCATAATCTGTTTAATTTCAACGTGATGAAGGGCTAATTTGTTGCTGATAGATTTTTTTTCGAATCTTGTTGTTTAGAATTTCAATGGCATATTATATACTATACCATCTGATTTATATATATACTTGCTGGCTGCTTTAGTTAACATGTATGTCCTTCCATTGCGCTTCATTGCCTCTGTTATGTCAGATGCTCTCTTTAAGAGCTCAGAGAAAGTGTTTATGTTGCTCATAGAAAGATAAATTTGGGATCCATCTTCCACATTTCTAATACACCCGTACACCAATTGTGGCTCTCAGAGAGTGTCTATACAAAGTAAAACTTGATCTCTGTACCTCTTGACGAACGCTACCAATCCTTCTCCTTGTCTCTGTTTCACTCTCCCCAGGTCCATGATGTGCATGGAGGGTTCCTCTTCCAGGAACTTGTTGCAGAACTCCGTTACTAATTGCAACCAGGTGTTGATGTTACTGGCTTTCAACTTGCAATACCACGTGAATGCCCTTCCTGTCAGTGATTTTGAGAACTCCTTGATCTTGAGCTCCTGGTGGTTCCTGAACACCCTGAGATCATCCAAGAATGACAGGATGTGTTCTTTAGTACTTCCAGTACCATCAAATTTACAAAAGGTAGGTGGTTGGTACCCCTTAGGGTACGGTTTTGCCAAAATATGATGCCCGAATGGTGGACTTATCTCCCAAGTGGGTTCACTTGCTTCTCCTTTGCCCTTTAAAATATGTGCCAACTCCCTACGAGTGACTGGGGTGTTCTCGCCTTCCTCCATATTCTCCTGGTTCGCGAATGGAGGCGGTGAGGGGGTTCTATACCTCGTTTGATCTCTAGCCATCATTTCCGTGATCAAAGCTTGCATCTTTGTTTGGTTGTCTATCATATAGTTGTACACATGAGCAGGAATGGTTACATAAGTGTGCATGCCAGTGGTACCTCCAGCATGGGGTGTGAAGAAATTTGCATGGGCATGAGCTCCTTCTCCTCCTGCACCCAGATTCTGCTGCTCCATGTGTTCCTCTTCTTGGTTGTGTCCGTCCTCGTCTTGAGGTGATCCCAAGCTGAGGTTGAGATCCCGAGGAGTTATTGAGCGTCGCTTAGGTGGTCGATTCTGCCCAGGATGAGTATTGCTAGATTCAGCCATCACGTCGAAGTGTTCCTCCCCAGTAGAGTCGCCAGATGATTCGGGTGGGTTTCGTGAAAAATAGATTAAGTGAAAAATAATAGTTAAGATGAGAGATTAGGGGTAAGTAAATTTGTGAGGAAGACACTTCTATTAATGGCAAATAAGCAATACAAGAACTAATAATGAGGAAGAGAGGTGGAGAACAAGTGTTGAGACCTCTACTAATGTCACAAGAGGATGAATGAGCTTTGTTTAAAGTGGACAAGGGTTGGTTAATGGTTGTTGAGCGTTTTGGTGGAACACCAGAACGCTAGTTTTTACTCGTGAAGGTGGTGAATGAAATGAAGAACAATGAAAGAAAATTTGGGTAGAGGAAAAGATGGATTTTTTAGCTTCTTAGCTTCAGAAGTCAGAAAGGTCTGTGAAGAAGAAGATGAAGATGAAAGTGAAAAGTGAGAGTCTGGTTGAAGGTGAAGGTGAAAAGTGAAGTGTGGTTGAAGGTGAAAAGTGAAGTGCCTTACAGAGGTGACTTGAGGTCCTTTTTATAGTGTAAAACCATGATGAAGAGGACACCCCTTGGCCAATGGTTTTAGTCTGACATTTGGTTTACTGCTCTTTCCAAAATATCTTTAGGTACTCCTGTCACCTCAAGTCTTGTCAACTGAAAAGGTAGGAAGTTGATTCTCACACGTTAAACTAAAGCTCCTGACATGTGACATTAGTGAAGGGACATCTAGTTTGGTTTTCTTTCAACTAGATGACACCTTTACACTCCAAATCCAACCAATCCACTTCCACCAATATAGTTCCCACTGAAGAGAAATTTAACTCCTTAAGGTGTTCTTTTGGGTTCCATCCTTTTAGCCCAATACCTTTAGGAGGAACTTAACTCTTTTTTTACCATGTTTGTAGGTCATTATAAAAATTAATTATGTACAAAAAAGGTTTATATTTTTAGTACACAATCAATCATAGAGCTCAAACTCTTTAGTGAGAGCTGACGGATTTTTTATTGACTAATCATTAATTTTACAAGTATTTAAATTATATCCAATATCCATTCAACTAGTACTCCAGGGTATTAGGTGTCCGGAATCAAAGTATAATAAATACATTGTTAATTATTATGACAATGGCAGGTCAAAGAAAACCCTATTACCATGTTCATCTTGAGAATATCCTATTGACAAATATGTGGTAATTATAACCATTAAGAATTCTCAAATTGAGTCAGTTCAATGGTCATATCTATATATGCACCATCTATATATATAATTTAATAATTGAGATCTATTAATCTTTATCCAATGAAGACCATTATATATATATATATATATATATATATATATATATATATATATATATATATATATTGATCTTTTTGGATTATTAATGTCCTTTTTAATAATCCTATGACCAAGAATAATTTAGATTAAATTATAAAAGATTTATCTCTCAATATTATGATCACTATCACAATGATAAATCTCTAAATTTAATCAAAGACTTTATTATATTAATATTTTAATATAATAACAATAACAAATTATTTGACACATAATTTATTAGATTGTGGTCATACTACTTATTTCCAACAGTAATATGATGATCAGATAAAGCTTTTTCGGAAAGTAAATATTTGATCATTAACAAGTAAAAATTATTATCTTCTAAACTTTTTCACATTATGATTGACTCTTATTTTTTCAAATAAATATTTGCCATGATAGCTCGCGCAAGTGTCTTCAACGTTCATTTTATTTTCTCTTTCATTTATTTTGCTGCTTGCATTGTTTGTAAAAATATAAAGTAAATAAATTTGCATTTTTTAAATTTATCCTTAGGTTATTATTATCATAATATTGTTATCAAACTAAACTTTGGTTTTACAAGTTCGTGAATTTCACTGAGATCTGATGATCATATGCAAAGAATGAAACAGAATTCTGATAACATTGCGTTAGGATTTCATGAAAATATGATAATAAATTGAAATATAAGGATATATTCATATATAATAATAACTAGGTTCTAGTTGCCTTTATATATATGGCGTAGAACCTGTTATCACCAAAATAATGTTGAACATAATATTATTAGAAGAATTCAAATTAAAGCGCTTTTAATGCAAGCTTAATACTCGGGAGGCGGAAGTGATGTGTGGACAGAGATAGGCTTGCTTTGATGGAGGTGGTGAGTTGTAACGTAAGGAGGAGGAAGTGAAGGTGAAGAGTGGCAGTGGAGACTTTTAATTAAATATATGGTGGAGGAGGTGACGGAGAAGGTGGAGGTGGTGACTTGTAAAAATATGGAGGAGGTGGTGGAGACTTGTAGACATATGGTGGTGGTAGTGATGGAGATGATGGTGGTGGCGATTTATAGATATAAGGAGGTGATGGTGATGGGGATGGTGGTGGAGGAGACTTGTAGAAATATGGAGGTGGTGGTGAAGGTGAGGGTGGAGGAGGAGACTTGTAGATATATGGTGGTGGGGGTGGAGAGTTAAAATAATAGGGAGGAGGAGGAGATTTGTTGATATATGGAGGTGGTGGAGAAAGAGAAGGAGAAGGTGGAGGAGGAGATTTATAATAATATGGAGGAGGTGGCGACGGAGAAGGTGGTGGTGGAGACTTGTAAATGTATGAAGATGGAGGAGGGGGAGACTTGTACATATAGGGTGGGTGAGGTTTATGTGCGGGTGGCGCCGCCTGTGGAGCTGGGTGGTAGGGAGAGTTGTGGCTTCCATAATAATTAAGGACTCTGATCATCATCAGCAGCAACATTGATAGCAATTAAGCAAAATGCTAATGCATAAATGAGTGGAGAAATGGATCCTCTCAATTTTTTTTAACAATTGAGGGAGTAAAGTGTAATCTCTCACTATTAATTGTTATAGGTAGGATCAAAAGAAAACATGAGAGAGAGTGTATTGAAGGGTTATAGATCACACTTTATTCCCTCAATTTTTTTTCAACAATTGAGAGGATCTATTCCCAATGAGCGGAGGCAAATGCTTCCATGTCATTGAGGTTCCCATAACAACTAACTCTTATTAAGTGTTAAACCCTAATTAGTCCTCTTTCCCTTACTAATTAGGGTTTATTTTTGTTGCTTGGCATAGTGAGGATTGCAACCCTATATAGTGCAAGCATCCAATACCTTGACTTATAACAATTATTTGTTAAATTCATTAATAGATTGCCGCCTTATTAGTTTTCAACTTAATGTGGCTTCCATAAAACAAAGTTCACATTTTCCACAAAGTCAAGGTTATTTGAGAGGGTTGGTGATGGCATACGCACGTCTTTAGGAACCAATTTTATTAATTAGTAGCATATGTATGATGTATCAACTATCAAGATTCAAGAGTGTTATTATTTCTCTTCGGGCACTCCAAACTCCAAAGTGTGAAGCAGCTTATCAAAGTCAATCACTAACTTGCTCTAACATGTCTTTTTAATTTCTTTATACTTTGATTTATTTGTTCTTTCATCCATATTTAGCAATATATATTTCTGGATTATAAAAACGTGTTATTAATTAGTGTTATATATTTGCTTTTGTGCTCACATTTTTGTCGGTGAATAATGTTTAAACTGCCTCAAAAGAAAAAAAAAAGAAAAAAACCCTTATCAATGTGCTAACAAAATATAAACCATGCATGATGACATATGGTAGAAAAGTAGAATTGAAATATTTTCTATAGACATATGTAAATAAATGTTTCTCTAATTCTTTATTAATTTTTATATTTACTCCAATCCTTTCATCATCTAGGTTTATGTCTACAAGAATTTTAAAGCAAAGTGATTGTATGTGTTAAATATCTTTAAATTTACAAGTCAGTTCAACATATAAATTAAAGGACAATTTACATAAATAAATTATTGGAAATAGAAATTTACACAAATACAATTTTCTAAAACATCTTACATTCATATTTTGAATGAATTTTATGTAAATCGCAACATTCTACCACGGTTTAAGAATTACACGTAATTTGCACAAGTTATCGCTGATTATGTTTAAAACACATATAAGCATAATCCATTGTACTCTATCACAGACTATGACTAAAATGCAAGACATAAATCGCTGCACTTTATCGCAGTTTATGAAGGAATAGTGAAGCATAGTCTGCTATAATCTATAGCGGATTATGAACAGGTGGATTCATTATATATAACAGTTGAAGATAATTGTGAAGTAGAGTGTCAAATTCACAATGTCTAGTGAAGAGAGTTTTTTAACTCTATTGCATTGTTCTGAAAATTTTTTAAAAAGCAAAAGAGCGGATATAAAGTTTACTGGAGAACTTTTGAGTGTCTTTATCCGGTTATCGAATACCTTGTCAGATCTAAAAATCAGTATATTGCAGAAGTTTGGGGTGTATGGGATCAAGTGAGTGAAGAATTTATTTTACCAGATCTCTATTGCATTTGTGTCAAATGGTGTGAACGAAATACGATACGTTTGTGATAACATCCGACGAAGATCTGCAGGTTCTGTAAGTGAGAACACACGAGTTGTATGCAAAGTTGGAGGATGGTGTCAACAGTTCTGAGGCATCGTCTCCGAATCCTCAATCGACTGTGTTGAGGGTGCTTCTAGTTCGATGCGTGGTTGCTCCGACTTATCCGTTGGTTGCATCTCTATCTTTTATAATTGGGATGACTAGTTCTCTTTGCATGATTCCTGATTCTGTAGTTGACAGTGAACCGAATCAAGTTGAAAATGCAATGCGAGATGATGATTCGGACGAAGAGTCTGTCGACATAGTTGTGGACAGTGATGAGGATACAAGGAGCAATCTACCTACACAATATGGCCCATCAAGTTCTGGCACACAGCAACATCCTCCACATTTCTTGACCTTGAACTTGGAAGCTATGGGGCAACAGTTGGACTTAGATGCTATCTTTCGGGGTCAGGGATTGCATGATAGAGCCGCTCTTATAAAACTTCAGATTGGGCAATCTTTTCAGAATAAAGAAGAAGCTGTGTAAAGAGTTATACCATCCGTCGTGGAGTTGAGTACAGGATATTAGAGTCAGATCATTTTAAGTACCATGAGAAATGCAAGGAGTTTGGTAAAGGTTGCACTTGGTTGATTCGCATCCCACTTAGGCAATAAAAGGGTACCTAAGAGGTTAGAAGGTACAATGGATTTCACACTTGCTTGGCTACATTGATTTCAAGTGATCACCCACAGCTTGATTATTACGTCATTTGTGCGAAAATTTTTCCATTGATTAGAGCCGATGTTGTGGTTACGGTAAAGATGTTGCAGCAAGCTACAGAAGTAACCTATAGTTTCAGAACTACTTACAGAAAGGTTTAGCTGGCAAAGCAGAAGGCAAGAGTACAGATATATGGAGATTGGGAAGAGTCCTACGGCGAGTTGTCCCGTTGGATGCTTGGTGTGCAGTCCACCATGAGTAGATAGTAGCATCATAATATAAGCACGGGCATATATACGCACCGTATCCTCACTCGCATCGGCTGGGAGCACCCTAAACCTCTCATCAAACTATGTAAAGTGGATTGTCATCTGCTTGACTTTATTCGGCAGCGGCAGCTCGCCGAATAACTCCTGAAATCACTCCCACGCTGGTCTGCCATCTTCAATAAACTGTTTGGAGTCAGTGAGGCACCTACTAACAGTCTCTCCATCATGGGTAACCCCAACTGATACGTCCTGCAGTATGATGGTGCACTCTCCGAACGGCATGTGGAAGCTGTGTGTCTTAGGATGCCACCTCTCAATGAATGCACTCACCAATCTATAAGCTCATCCACTCAAAACCAATGAGTGTTCATCTTAGTCAAGTGATACAAACCATCCCTTTCCAAATAAGGTATGATCCGGTCATGCAAAGGCATATTCTGTTTCCTCTTAATACTATAAATACACTTAGTTGACTGCATTATATGAAAAAAATAACTACGCAATTTATGAAAATATCCTAATCAGATTTTAAATACATAAATGCGTGTTTTCTATTTAATCTTTTAAACATACAAAAATTATATAGATGTTACGTGAAAATAAAAAATATAAAAATTCTAAAACATGCAAGCCTAAACCATAAATCATTTATGAAAAAGTCCTAATCAGATTTCAGATACACAATGTGTGTTATTTATCTAATCTTTTAAATAAAACTGGATATATGTTATGTGAGAAAAAAATATAAAAATTCTAAAACATAAAAGTCTAACTCATAGATTATTTATAAAAAATATCCTCATCAACAAATAAATATACAAATGTGTGTTATTTATCCAATCTTTTAAATATACAAAAATTGCAAAAATATTAGGTAAGACAAAATATAAAAAGACTTATATATTTAAACAGTTACAACTAATCTCTTAATGCAACGACAACTCTTATAGTTAGAGAAAGTTTAGGAGGCCAGCAGTTTTATTAAAATTTGGCCAGCACTTAACCATCAAAAGAAAAATGAGTAATCCTACACTATTAGATATAATCTCACATCATTAAAAATATCGATGATAGCTAATTGATGACTACAAATCATTACTGGCCCCCAAATACTCCTCCTTACCGTTAAAAAAAAAAACTAACCTCTTCATTAATACTTACAGCAATGAGAGCAATGCCGTTTCAACTGGTATAAGCGATTTTCTTCAGCCATAGTCCCACTAGAATATAGTATTCTAAAATTCTCTCTCAACCTCCTCTCAATCTAAAATTTGTTCACACAAGTGAATGAAGAATCTGTTGCTGATTATCGCCGTTTTATAATGCTGCAACACATAAACTGTAACAGCCTCTAGCAGATTATGCTTCACCATTTCTTCATAAACCGCGACAAAATGCAGCAGTTTATAGCTTGTATTTTAGTCATTATCTGCGATATGGTACAACAAATTATGTTTGTGTGTGTTTTAAACGTAATTCACGATAACCTATAACGAATTACTTATAATTCTTAAATCGTAGTAGGGTGCCACAGTTTGCATAGAATTCATTCAGGACATAAATGTAAACTGTTTCAAAAAATTATATTTATATAAATTTAATTTTCTAATAATTTATTTATGTAAATTATCTTAAATTAAATTCAGCCATAATAGTTAGGTATATATATACTAACAGTAACTATTAAAATAGAATAAATATTAGAATATAAAATATATATTAAAAATAAATTTAATTATATATATACATAATAATTAATTTTAATGATTAATTTTAATTTATAAATAATATTTTTTATTAAAATCTAAGTCCACATTTTAGTAGAATTATATAAAAAGACGATAACATAATACATATGTGTTTTTACTTCAATTTTGTCTTTCATTCATTTGATTGGCTCTAATTACTAATGTTCTGATAGTGTTTTATTAATTTACCCACTTAATTAGGGAAAATCAACTCTTTTAATTCAATAGAAAATATAAAAAAAAATTTAAAAAAAATAAAAGATAAGAAGAAAAAAAAAGAAAGGAAAGAGAACAAAATTAATCTAATCAATATTCCCGTTGTAATTTCTTATTCCTTCACTTCCTAGTACATTTATATTTTGATATTCTTCCTATTCATATGTAACATTTTTTGTAATAAAAACTGATCAACATTCTTATATCTGGTGGGCATAGTTTTTTAAGTTATATGCTTAATATAATGTTACAGCTGTTATTACTTCTTATATAATTATGTGGTTAGGAACATGTTTTGAGGTGATCGAGTAGATATATTTATTTTTAATTTTAAAATTATCATTTTTAATTGTAAATCTCAACGACTTTTTTTTTTTTAAATTAAAGCAAAGATAGTAAAGATAAAAAAAAATACTATACATCAAAGTCTTTTTATTAACAAAGACTAATCAATATTATAACTAATATTATTTTAAATTATTTAACTTAATTAATTGAATTTAGTTCATAAAAAAATTTTAGATATATATCACTACCTAAAAAAAAAAAAGATCTTTTCAATTAGCAGAGATAAAAACAGTGTAAAAAATTTAAACAAATATATAAAAACTAATTTTTAATTTTAAAAAATATCCCAAAACAAAAGCACCTTAAATTATGATATACTACCACTCTTATCATATCATGTCATTGTGGATTTTATTAGTGAAGCTAGGCAACACTTATTTAAATCATTTTATAAGAGAAACAACTACGTATACCTATTGAGTTTTGAAGTTTTCTCTATCAATTTCTTTTAAAAAATAAATATATTAAAAACTATAGCTGTATAAATACACAAGCTTAAAATCGTTCACTGAACCGACCATTTGAAATTATACATATTAATATAAAATGTACATTAAAAATATATAAATTTATTTGAATAATATTCAAATATTAGTTAAATTGATATTTGTATTTGTATTTAAATTTTGAATTTATTAGACAATTATCTTTTTGATATATTTTTATTTATTTAACACCTATAAAGAGATTGTAAATTATATATTGATGGTGTATATATAGTAGATAATTAGATATATAGCAAACACATCATCATTTTCTCTAATCTCTTTTCCTTCTAACATAAACAACACACATGTATAATTAATTTTTAGTGTATACATAATAATTTTGTAAAAACTAAAACACGATTAGCAAAAAAAAATATTTATATCCATTTTCTACTCTTTCACAATTTATTGATGACTTAATTAGATGCAGCCCTAGTCTTTTGTTAAATCCTCTGCTAATGATAGTACTAATTAGAGATAAACAATATAGTTGACTAGTAGCGCACGTTTTGCAACTATGGAGGTCTTGTGGTTTGACATGCTAACGTCCCCTTTCTCATTTGCCATGTTTATGTATACTTTACTTAGTGCATGTATTTGTGCCATGCACAAAAATTTGTTATTTTTTATTAATATTTGAGGTATATTTAATAAAAAAATATTTTTCGACATATTAAGTTTTATTATTTACCATTAAACTAACTAAAAATAATTCTAATTTCCTTGCAAGAATCTTGGGATGGAAATATAATTATATATATATATATATATATATATATATATATATATATACCATTTATTGTTATTATTATTGATTGACGGTTCATTTTTATTGTACTGTTATTGTGACAAAATTATTTTCCTAATTAAACGCCTCGTTAATTAGTATGTAATTTACTAATTTGTTTTAATATGAAGATGTAATAAGGAATGCAGAATATAATTGTTCAGGTATATAATATTTCGTCATCTGTATACATAAATTATGTGTACAAAACCGAATAGAGAATACAAAATTTGATACACTAATTCGATGGAACATATATAAATGGTTATAAATAATTATTTTTCTAATGCTTTATGCTGAATTTTTTTTTTAAATCAATAAAGATTAAATTTTAGATCTTTAAATTATAGAAATTTTAATATTATATCATAAAATTATTTTTTAATTTAAATTAATAAATAGAAATATATAAATCATTACATCTTAACGCTAATTAATTATTTGTCAAAATTAGCTTACCTTCTAAAAATCTTTATTAAAATTTAACTTTTAGATTTAGAAGATATATATGTGATGGAAAAAGATTTTTTTTAAAAAAAATTGATAACATGAGAAGAATTGAGTTTTAAATAACTATCGAGTTTATAATTTTTATAATCTGAATTTTATTATTTTGATTTAAAGGTAATCAGATATTTATTATTTTACTTTATTTTTTTACTTTAGAAAAGATTAATCTATATTAAATTAGCTCAAATCAATTTGCAGTTAGGTTTAATTATTTAATTGAAATGATATTTATACAATAAACTAAAAATAATTCAAAATTATTCATACTAGATAATTTTTAATTTGTAATACATGTAAATAATTTATAAATTTAATTTTAAAGTTAACCTTTACTTTTTTTATAATTTTAGGGAGAAAATGAGATAATTAAGATAGTTAGAAAAAAAATAAAGAAAGAAGAAGAACATGTTGAGAAGAAAGAAATGAGAGAAAAAATATAAGAAAGAAAAGAAAAGAGTTGACAAAGAAGAAATCTCCCCCCCCCAAAAACAGTTATGTAACAAAAAAAAAAAACGAAAAACAAGGGAAAAAAATCAAGCATTAGAGGAGGAGAAAGAAGAAAAAAGTTTAATTTAAAACATAATTAAAAAATAATTTAATATTTATCTAAAATAGACAATTACGGTAACTTTTTGGCTGCTACAAAAAAGGGAAAGACTTAAATCAATACTATAATGCTAAAGAAAGGACAAAAATAATACTAAAGAAACCTTAAGCATAAGATTATTTTGTAAAGGTCTTTGATCAATACCAAACACAATCAGGCCAAATAGCTAGTAAAAGTGAGTTTCAATTAAAATTCGAAAATCTACAAAAACGTATAATAAAATTAATTTAAATTTTAAACCAATCTACAATAAATTAGTTAAGATTTTTAAAATAAAATCTCTGGGTTAAGAAAATGAAAATTCTAGATCATCAATACTCAATAGTGACAAATTCAATCTTTCTAGCATTTGAAATAATTTTAAATTTGTAACCAATATTTTTAGAAAAATAGTTAATAAAACTCAATTAATTTTAATCCGTAGGAGTGCTAGGGTAATTTTATATGATCATTAAGATAATAAAAGAAATTAATTTTTAGAAGTAATTAACTTTTATAATAAGATAATTCCGAGATATTGTTATGCTATATAATGATGAAATGAAATCATATTTTGCATTAAATAGTTCCAATATACTATACTATTGCTATTAAACATAACATTTTGCCTTATTGAAGAAAAATGAACACATTATAGTATTGATATAAGTCTTTCTCTTTTTTGTAGCAGCCAAGAAATTACCGTGATTGACACTAATAAATATTCTATGAGTCTTGCTTTTGCTTTTCCTCAGAAAATCTAGGAAGTTGGACCAATGAGTTTACTCGGGTGACACCTTCCAGACCCGACCAATGAGTCCCTCTTTAGTTTAAATCTTGAAAATAAATTATTATATTTTTTAGGATTAAAACCAAATATAATAACCAGCTTTGCTAGGTAGACAACAACATAAACAATGGGTTAAAAATTTGGTCCAATAAAATTAATTTCATTTAGTAATTTAAAAATTTTTACCATTCAATATACTCTAATTTACAATATACTCTAATATACTTGAAAAAGTGAAAATATCATTAGTATTTAAAGTTATTTTTCTAACAAATTCAAATATAAGATTAATGCAATAATGTTGTTTCAATTCAAGCAATGTTACTAAAAGTGTCTGTGTATGAAAATAGGAAAGTGAGTGGAGGTTGTTTGTGTAACTTCCATCAGTATAAGGTTTTGTTTTGTTGACGTGTGTGGAAAAGATAAAAAAGTAAATTGGTTATTATCTGAAAATGATATAGTAATTTATTATTGAAAAGTCTTTCCTTTTTTTGTGGCAGCCAAAAAGTTACTGTGATTGACACTCAATAAGCCCTAAACTAAATTATCATATTTTTTTAGGGACAAAAAAATTAAATTAAACAAGATAATGACTAGACTCAAATAGAAAAATAAGAAAATAAAAAAAAGAAGTTTAAAGGTTAAAGCACACAGTTATGTTTTAACAGAGTTAAGCCACGACGGCCAAAAAAGAGAAAAGCTAAAAGCAAGCACTTTTGAACATCACATTAAGAAGTTAATACACAGATACTTCCATGAGATAATAATAATAATAAATTAAAAAAAAGAAAAAGAAAACATTTTTATTGAGATCTAGTTCTAGTGCATGACTACTGCATGGCGGGAAGGATCCTTCAACGACGACGTTCCGGTGTCCAGTGAGGTGCAGCTGGGCTGAAATGAACAAAGACCACCCTAGAGTCGAGCAGTTTCATTATTGGTGTGAAGCTTACGCACCTTGGAACCTTGTACTGATTAATGGACGCACCCCTGGAGATAGCATAGTCCATGAGCTCCTCAAATGTTCCATTCTTCACCACTCTTATTTCCAAAGGTCCAATTGAATTATCTGCAACTCTTCCCTGTCTATAAACCGAGTTTAAAGACTCCTCCATTGCCAAGCAGCACTGGTTTAGAACTTCATTAGTTGGAGGACGAGAAGCGTTCTTTATAATAAGCTCCCAGTAAATCACGTAATGCCCTGGGATCGATTTTGTGTCTGCATAACTCGTGTACTCAACCACCGTCGTGTTGAACTCCTTTAACAACACAGATGCGTTCTCTATGCCTCTCTGAAGCTCCGATTCATCGGTTTTGTCAGAATCGATGCTCAAAAGAACGTTCTTTCTTCTTACAAAGCGGAATTCTGGCGCGGTGTTGTGGAACCTTGTGACTTGAAGAATGTCACCCACACAGTAACGGTTGAGGCCGCAGTAGGTTGTGATAACGAGCTCGTAGTACTTCCCGACTTCGACGTCGGCGAGGTCAACGAGCGGCGGCGGCGAGTCACGGGAGAGAGTGAGAGGAGACGAGTCATCGTGTGGAATGAACTCGAAGTAACCCATGTTTGGCATAATGGTGTAAGAAACGTCAGAAGGATCCGAAATTGGCCTGAGATTAAGACCAAAGTAGCACTCGGAGGAACCGTACATGGTGCAAGCTTTAGGTAATCCACCACTGTAGTAGTCCAGCGTGGGAATGTATTGCGCCATGGCACCGGTGACGATCACGTCCAGGTACTTAGTATTTGGCCAGATTCTTGTGATTATCCGTTCCCAGTCCTCACTGGAGCACTCCATCGTTATGAATTCCGCCAGCTCCGGGTCAGGTTTGAGGAGTTTGGCCATGCATTCCCTTATGGAAGGGTCGGTGATTTTGGGGCTTAGGGTTCCGGTTGAGATGTCATGGCTCAAATGTTGCCAGTTAAGCTGGAGGAAGTGGATGGCCCTGAGAAGGCCGGAGGCGAAGACGGCACCGACGCGGAGGACTTGGTGGCGCATGATGAGGCCGCATAGCATCTGTGTGTACATACTCTGGAACGAATCGGGGCAGAGGATCGCCTCATTCGGGCTTGTGTACAAGTTGTATGGGTCAAACGGATGGTTCTTGAAGTGCTCGCTTTTGTAGTAGCTTGTTAGCACCGGCCGCGCCACCAGCCCTCCGGGGGTCTTCGTTTCTGCCTTCACGAACAGGAAGTGAAGCGCTTTTCCTTTGTCCAAATCAGGGACGTACCTGTGTATGTGCAAAGCGTAAGAACCAAATTAATTAATTAATTTTTTATTTTAATTAATTAGGAGTTAGTACTGTAGCTGATACATATACACGTCGGTTGCGTTGAGTTAATGCAAGCACTGTGAAAGAGAAGAGAGAGAAAGAAACGTACTGGTTCATGACTGGCATGAGAAGGCTGTACAGTAACTGACGTCGGTCTAACTCCTCATGAATGAACGGCATCAGTTTTCTTTCGCCAGCAGATGTGCCAGAACTGGAAGTTTTCATCATTACATATCATCATCATATACATATTTCGTGACTGGTAAATAGTTACGGAAGGTTTTCACATGTTCCAATGTATTATAGTGGAACAAAGCTATACCAGAGACAAAAGGGTTGCAGGTAATTTATTTGTCGTGTTGTATATAGTGTAATTTCAAACTTATCCCTGAGCTAAGAAGGCAAATTACAAAAAGGATAATAAGGAAGCCAATATGCATAGTTGTAGTTGGCTATAAACGGCTCTAAGCCGATGGTCTGAATGGCATTGGGTCATTATTGATTTTTCTTTTACCCAAACCCAACTCTTTTTTTTCGGTGGAACACATGTAGATTTCTTAGCTGGGGAAAGCCCATGGTGTAAGCCTTTGTTCTTTCAATGTATTGAAGGGTATTGTTACAAGGTAGCAGCAGTTGCAGAAAAAGCGGGGTAGGCGGTGTTTCAATCAATACCAAAAATCGGGACACTGGAACAAATGGAGCAAAGACGAACAAGCTTCTTGCCAAGGTGAAACTAACAGAGAGACCTGATGCAGATTTCATGAATCAGATCACGCTTGATTCCAAAGTTGAGGATGAACCGGTAAGTGGAATTAAACATGTTCATGTTGTAGGCCATGGGAGCTTGACTCTTGGTGGTAGAATTCGATGCGTTGGGAGAGAAGATCAGATTGGGGTTTGAATGGGTTGAGTTATGGGTTTAGATAAGATTTTGGGCTTAGCCCAAGCCAAAAAGAAAAAGGTCTTGTTACAAAAAAAATAAGGTTCTAGTAATAATACCTAAGCGGCGACCATTTATGATTTGGGATGAAACACATTGTGTGTTTGTATGAGAAGATGAAGTTCTCAAAATCATCACTGTAGTTATTGTTTTCTCAAGTTTGTTTGTTGTGAACTTCAGTCGGTTGTAACTGGAAAAAATGGAAGCCAGCAGCAGTGTCGTCCAGGACGCATGGTTATGGAGTGGTTCAAGAAAAATTTTATTGACGGAAGAAGGCGATGTTGGTGATGTTGACATGCAGGTATGTGTGGCTTTTAACACTGTGATACCATTCCCGTATGTTGCTGTGCATATGTGATTTACTACAAAACTATTTATGTGGATGTACTGAACTGATTTATGTGGATGTATTGAACTATTATTGCATAAAAAAATTTGATTCGCTGTTACAGTTTTTTGTGTTACGATCACATTTTTATCAGCTTGGTTAGTTAATTAGTTTAGGCAATTTATCAGAAGTTAAATTTTGACAGTAATATACAGACCAAATTTTACTAGATATTATATGCTTATAATTTTCATTGCTTTTTATGTCTTGTTCTTTGACATTTTAGTTTAGTTCAAATAACAAAGTATCTTTTCGAAATCAATGTCACAGGCTCAAGAACATGTTACATGTTTGGATAAATATTAATAAATAAAATAAAATTATTGGAGATAAAAAGTTTAGATAAAGTCACTGTATAAGATTTTTTGGGATGGCTAAATTTTTTTTTAAAAAATACACATATAACCTTAAATTATTTTTTTATTTAGCTATCTCTTGTTGATATAATTATGTATTCATGTATATAAATTATTGTAAAATACGTAATTTTTAATTAGAGAACTAAGAACAAATATATTTTATAAAAAAAATTTAATATCGAAAAAACTATTTTCTACAAGAGATACATAAAATGAATGGGTGTTTAATCATTTTTTGTGTAAATAAACAAATATTATATATGTACTCCTGTGTTTATATTTTGATGAACATATATACTAAAAACAAATGCTGCCTATACGTCGGTAATGATTTATTGGAGTAATTTTTTCAAAAGTTAAGAATGTTACTGTAGACTCAAAATTTGAAGTATTGATTTATTATTTGAAATGATTGGCAAATTTTTTAAAGAAAAAATCTTATTTGCATTCATTTTTTGTTATACACTAGATCGACTCACTAATGTTTGTTATAAAATGGATTCTAGATCTTAAATAAGAGCAGTAGAGAATAAGTTTTTTATCAACATTCAAAATCTAAGAAATTTTTTTATTATCTCAAATATAGTGCATGAGATTCAATAATGAATAGTATAGGATTCGGCAACTTATATTCTTATTTGACAAAAGCAACTTATTTTTTTAAATGTACCATTTAAGATTCATAATTTTTTTTTTTTTATTTTTTAGACTCGAACGGAAAATAACTTAAAAAAAAAGGTCAAATTTACCTATATTTGATCAACTCAAATTCTTTACTTTGAGACTTAATTTGTGCGTTATTTTGCATTTCACTTCATCAAATAAAACAACATTAATAGTTTAATACTTCAAACTTCACTTGCAAGAAATTAAATATGATCACCCTAAAAAATTATTATTTAGGATAAATTAAAGACATTCAATGAAAGCATAATGGAATATTTATCATTTTTTTTATTTTTTAAATTATAAAAGTCTTTTATTTTGCCTAGCTAGGGTGAGATCAAAGAAACGTGATTACTGAAAATATTTACATGGGTAGTGTTTATACATTATCCATTTGATAGTAAAATGGTTGAGTTAATTTTACTAATCTGTTTTGTGTTATAATGTAGGATGGAATGTATGATATGGGAGTTGAGGCAGATGAAGCTCTTGTGCAGGTGGAGGGGACAGCTAGTGGATCCCCAGACCAGTTGATAAATCTGGAAGGTGTTACTGTAGATGATGTTCTTCAAATGGAATTCAACACTCCCGAAGAAGCAAGTGGTTTCTACAACAACTATAGTCGACTGAAAGGTTTTGCATCAAGGCAAGGGAAGAAAATAAGGAATAGCATAGGGCATATTGTTAGATATACATTTGTATGTAACAGGCAGGGTTTTCGAGAGAAGAAATGGTTGGAAAAAATGGATAGGAAAAGGGAGCATAAGGTAGTCACTCGTTGTGGGTGTCTCGCTGAGATGAGGATTAAGAAAAAAGATGGAACCGGGAATTGGTACGTGTCGCGGTTCATTGATGAACATAACCACGAGATGGTATCTGGAAAGTTTGTAAATTATCTAAGATCACATAGGAAGATATCGGAGGTTGAGATTGCTCAGCTGACTAGTATGAGGGGAATTGGGATTAGTATTCCAAAGATATACGAATCATTTGCAGCACAGCTTGGAGGTTTTAATAAGGTTCCTTTCACGAAACAAGATATGTATAACGAGGTTAGGAGGCAAAGAGAATTGCAAGGTGGAGATGTGAATGCTGCTATTAGGTTTTTGGAGGGGGTTGCTCGTGTATATGGTAGAATGTTTTAGCGGTATAAGGTGGGATCGGAAGAGCACTTACACGATCTTTTTTGGAGTGATGGTCGTAGTCAGGATGATTATGCTGTTTTTGGGGATGTGCTTGCTTTTGATGCAACTTATGGACGTAATAAGTACAACCTACCGGTGGTGGTGTTCTCAGGAGTTAATCATCACAACCAAACTTGTGTGTTTGCCACGGCAATGGTTTCATGTGAGTCTCAAGAGTCATATATTTGGGTTTTACAACAATTTCTCGATTGCATGCAAGGAAAATCGCCAATTTCAGTGATCACAGACGGTGATCCTGCCATGAGAATAGCCATACAATCTGTTTTTCCCCAAGCTCATCACAGGCTCTGCGCATGGCATCTTTTGAGAAATGCAACACAGAATATATGTGATCCGCGTTTCACGCAATTGCTAAAACATTGTATGTTGGCAGACATGGAGACCGAAGAATTCGAAATGCACTGGCAGTCAATGGTCGACGAGTGTGGCGTTGTTGATGTAGAGTGGGTGAAAGACTTGTATAGGAAAAAGAATTCTTGGGCGACCGCCTACACACGAGGGAGGTTCTTTGCCGGTATAAGAACCACGTCTCGTTGTGAGTCGTTACATGCTAAGCTTGGGAGGTTTGTTGAGAGTAGGTATGGAGTATTGGAGTTTGTCACTAACTTTCAAAGATGTGTAGATTTTCTTCGTGATAATGAGGATGAGCTCGAATTTAGGTCATGCTATGGTACTCCCGTGTTGCAAACAGAGTTTATGGAGCTGGAAAAATCCGGATGGAGTAAATTCACACGAGAGATGTTTTGGAGATTTCGCGAGTCCCTCAGACGATGTGTTCGGGTTAGGATATTTGAAAGCAAGGTTACAGATCAGTGCCACATTTATAGGATTGAAAAGTACCGGTGACCGGATATGAGGTGGATTGTTGTGTGGGAACCTGTCACAAATAATTTCAGGTGCACATGCATGCGGATGGAGTCCTTCGGGCTACCATGTGTGCATATCCTTGCTGTATGTGTTAGGTTGGATTTATGTGCACTGCCCGATAGCCTTGTGTTGCGCAGGTGGGCTAAAATAGCAAAGTTAACGATTGGATCAGGTGAAGAAACAACGGACCACGCAGCAACTTATAGAAGCAGGTTGGGTGCCTTTTCTCAGATATGCAAGAGGTTAGGACGGGTTGCATGCATGAGTGATGAGGACTTCAAGCAATACTCTAAGAAGCTTCTAAGTGATGCAGTTGTGTTGGAAATTAAGTACGGGTTGAGACCCACCGAACCTATGGTGACAAGCGGGTTAGTCCGTCAAGGGATAAAGGACCCAGTCCGTGTTAGAACAAAGGGCACCGGACGATGTTCCCAGGCCGCTCCGTCAGTTGGGAAGAAGCGATGAAAGTGTAGCACATGTGGCCGACTTGGACATCGAAGGACGCGATGTCCCAATGCACCGAGCCAGGCTTCCTTACGGCCAAGAGACGACTATGTGCTTAATAGGATGACTCAAGAAGTTCAGGTAATTATAACGTTGTTCTTAATGAATTAACTTTTGAAACCTAATTTGCCATGAAACTAAAATATTAAGATACATTAAAGATGGTACTTGATTAGTTTTAGTTCATAGTTATTGACACTCAACTTTATTATTCTCATATTTTAATTAGTGACTCTTGACTAGTGAATTTTTTTAATGTTGGTGATATTTAAATTGTAAAAGAATTGATTAGGTGGTAAGGCTATAAAAATTTGAAGTCAATCTAAAAATTAGGTGGTAATATAATGATAGGACAGGCACTAGCAACACTTGAGTGCATTTGTCCAATCTTATGAAATGAGCTATTAGACTAATAAGAAAGGCTATTGTATCTTAAATGAGTTACCTTAAATGAGGATGGGATCATGGAAGACTATTAGAAAAAAGTAACATTAAATGAAAGAATATTAGGCAAGATTGAAATAACTTGTGGCATAAGTTGTTACATCTTTTAATTTTTACCACCGTTGTCATCTTTCGAAGTTTGGTTTCATGTGATCATTCTCAACCATTTGAATTAGTTTTAGTTTTTAGAATATCTTATAAAATTCAGGCTTACCTCGGTGTATGCATACTATCATTTGTTTTTCTAAATCATTAATCGAATATCAATCCTATTGAATCATCCAAAACTATTTTAAACAAAGTGATTATGTTTTATTCTTTTGTTGTACTACCGAAGTTTAACTAAGAAGGTCTCTGTTGACAAAACTGTTCAACCATGCAGGGTGGCGAAAAACCAGTTCGGACCAGGAAGCGGAAGATTGGTTGTGATCCTTCTATTGTCCACCAACCGATTTTCTCCGAGTCTACCACATGTATTGGTGAATGTAGTTAGTTGCCAGAGGTGTGACCCTTAGGGTTAAATTTGGCTGTTTAGTTGACAAAGTTATATTTTGGATAATTTGTGTTTATCTCTATTTAAATTGGATAAGTACTTGAACCATTATGAAGGGTTTATTTGTTGCATTAGATTGAGTAATGTAATCCGTTTGCTTCTATATGTATTGGTGGATTTAAGATGGATTTAAGCTGTATCACCATATTTTGTCATGGTTCGAAAGACTTTTTTTTAATGTTCCGATTCGTAACAATTACCAAATTTGCCACTAACCAGTGGAGACTTTTAAACTAGACTTGTATGTAGGGACGAATCTATGAAATAGAATGTGGGAGCAAAATGCCAACACTACCATTAATGAAATTTCTGGAGCAGTATATAACAATAATAACTGTTTATCCCTATTAAATTCATTCATTTGTTATTGCTGGAATTTTTTACCTCAATCATGTGTACTTGATAGTCATGAGAGTTTCCTTTTAGATATGCATTTTCATGATCAATTCTTGGAGTTAATTAAAAAATGTATTTCTTATTAGAAATTGGTTGAGATTTGATAGAATATTGTGTGTCCATGGTTGTTTTTACTTTTTAAAATTACCTTTAATTTTGTCGTATCATCTGAAACAGTAAAAAATAATTATATAAGTTTTCAATATTAAGAAGAGTCGGTCTGCTGATGGTAAGGGAGATAAATTCTAAAATGATTGTAGTTACATAATTAAAAAACTTTATCCAAATTAGATTTAAATACTCTATTAGATTTTATAGCTTTCGCAAAATTTTTATTTACGTACTCACAATTAAAAAATTTGTCTTTATGTTAAGTTTGTATATTAGATAAAAAATTTTAAGTTGGTTCTTTTTAATTTTTTTGTTATCAACTGTTTTATATTTAAACTAGGATGTCTTATACAATATGTTAAAAACAAAATATTTTATAGTTAGTCTCTCTTCTTTTAAAGATGATAACTAGTAACGATCTAATTACTTTTTTTTGTCTAATACAATGAATTTATTTTAAAATGTTAGAGTATAAGAACTAAATTTAAAAAATGGTAAAGATAAGAACTAATAAAATACTGAAACCAAAAGATTATTACTATGATTATTATATTAAAAATGTCTCTTAAAATAGCAGTCGGTAATAGTTAAGGAAGATAACTCACTTTTATTTTAAACATAATTGAAGAGTTCATTTTGGCAAAGTATAGACAATTCCCATAATTAAGCAGATTAATATCACATACCATCAATACTATTGGTCTTCATGATTCAGATTCAAAATACATATGCATAGATAGATTTAACAACAGTGAAGCCTAAAGACTAATATTTCACCATGGTTCAAAAGAGGTAACTCTAAAAGAGTATACCTAAGCTTGGAAATGTGAATTGTGTGCTATGACGGGTACCCTAGATCACTATTCTCCACACCAAAATAACTAAACAAGTAGAGCATTACATCTTAATATCATGACAGACCTATATAATTCATTAACATTTTGCAATTCTAAGATAAATAGGAATAATCCATGTTTGCTACTCAATGCTGTGCAGAATGGTGTTCCATGCCGCTGCACTATTCAAATCAACCTTCTTTAGAACCTCGTTGATTGGAAAGCGGACGATGTTTATAGCTGTCCTCATCCGCACCCTATCCGGCATTGTCTATTCATGAAATCCACACAAAATTTAGGTAACGAAGTGAAACATCGGTCGAGGAAGGCAACTTCTGTCCCAATTTTAAAAGAAATCTTGTATATCTTACCATGTTTCCTATGTCAGTGATGTTGAATTTGCCAGCCAGTTGAAGCCAATATAACATCCATGTTGCCGACTGAAAGCTGCCATTTGTTTTCACCATAAATTACTTCACGTTCACAATGGTATCATTCTTTTGTAAACAATGATTCACGAGCTTGATTTTCTCATACCTGTCATCCAGAGTAGGAACTCCTTGTGGATATTGAATAGGTCCCCATGTAGTAGGGTCAGGGGACACAAGCTGGAAGCTTCCAGCGTTGCGGTCTAGCCTAAAAATTTGTGATAGCGCAATCATCTGAAAGGTAAAATAAAATTTAATTAATAAAAAGCTCAAATGACCATCTTTATCTCACCAGAAAATTAGGTGTTACATTAGTAGTTTATGAATATAAAACAAATTTTTAAAACTCACTATGGTTCGCATGTTGCGTTCTCGCCGTTCTATTGTATCCGGTGCCTTGGTCACGTCAAGAGAGTACACCCTTGCATTTGATACATCTATGACCATCAGATACCATGAATGACTTGCTTCGCAAATTGGCACAAACACCTACAACTCATCATTTGAAAGATAATTGTGAACTAAAACTTTATTTGTAAATTAATTTCACAGATACTCAATTACAATAAGATTTCGATGATAAATATTACATGTTCCAGTTGGGTTGTTTCAGGCATCCATCGCTCAAGGTACCGTTTGATGATGACCTCCAAAGGTTTTAGAAGGAGAATATCATTTGCCATGGTAGAAGGAACAAACCATTTACGAGGTGGTAATGCTCTTGAGGCTTTCATGGAAGCCATCATTACAGTAATATTAACAATCTGCAAAATTTTTTAAAAGAAACCATACGTCAATGTATTCTCGGTACCTTCCCGTGTCAATATTATTTCTAAGACTGAAATGAATTAACTCACATCAGAATGGGGCACATAACGTGGACAAAGAGAAAATAACTGCCCTCTGGAAACCTCAAGTTGAGTGAATTTGAACAAAATTTCCCTATGCATGAATGGCACAAGTGAGTACATTTGTTAAATAATGGCATAAAAAAAAGTTAAAAAACTAAATCAAACCATATTGGCAAACTGGTGCAAAAGAAAGTACCCGTAGTTATTAGTCTCATTAGTCTTTCGAAATATATAAGCCGCAAATCAGACTTCATCATACACAAGGTCCATCTCCGGGGTCGGCCTGAACTCCATGTCGTAGGTCTGCACATAATAGCAACAAAAGAAATGCATCAACTCTTTCTTCCTTGAGTCAGGTTATTTATTACTATAAAATACTCTTATGTACTTGCCTGTGGAATTAGAAAAACAGGGGAATCGTAGCTGTTTAAGAGTGGATCTCGTAGGACACTTGTGGGTGGACCAACTTGGGTTATGAGGGGGACTTGATTGTTCACACACCCTCTCATCGAAAGAACTGGTATATAGGGTGAAATTTCAGCAGAATGAGGAATACTGTCATTGTCTAGAGGCTCCATCTTGGGTAGTTTCGTTGGTCTAGTCCTACAAGGTGAACCTGAAAATAACTCACCAACCTGGGTGTTGCAATCCGTGTGGGTTAGGCTCGGAAGTTGCATGACAGAATGCATTATCTAGTTCATCAAAACCTTACATCATTTACAGCAAACTAAATAGTGTAAAATATTGATTGGGGAGAATATGAAGGCCTTAAAGAAAGAGACAACAACTTTTTAAGAGAACCTGTACCATCTCTGTGGATCTTATGACAGGTGAACTCCTAGCGACAGTTCGGGAGATACCGACTTTCGGGACTCCTGTCGACCAATGCAGTTTGCGAGCTAGTGGGGGCTTCGAATTTGCTACACGAGACTTAGGCCTCGGTGTAGAACGTTGCTCGTCGATGATAACATCGTCGTCGTAGTCAGGAGAATTGGGGACTGTAATGTCAAACATCCCTACTAGGCATTCTCCTGCAATGCCTTTTCCATTGTCATGCGACTTGAGTGCAATTGTTTCTGTTATTTTTTTGTCCGCTGGCATAGGGATTTCACCGGCGAGGAATTCATCAGTGTTAGAGTACAACTTTGGACCAGTTAATTGTGCTTGTGATGGGTTCTGCATGCCCTGAGTATTGGTTCTACAGATCCCCGACGTGAATGTCTCAGCACCTCCTTTAAGATGGGGTAAATTGTTATGAAGGCCAGTGAAGTTCTTCACAATATTTAACAGACGCTTCTCAAAACACTGCATTTTATCCTCCATGACAGCAGTTCTAACCTCATGGTTCTACACAAAAAAACAACTAGCATTACGTTTGACTATACTATCAGGGGATGAAGTTCCAAAAGAAGTGTCGGAATAAAAATATGCATGAGATTAAAAAAGCATTTGTCTATGTCGGAAAGCCTTGTCTACCATATGAACACAACATGTACCACATATAACAATGAAAAAAAAAACACTCAAAATTTGTACAGTATACAAACCTGCACAATATCTAGCACCTTCTGGATAGAGGCTTTATCGACAACGTCAACAGCATCATCGGTAGAGTCTTTATGCACAAATTGATCTACTGACTGTTAGAGTCATGAAAAAGCGATACATCAGCACAAATAACGTGCGGCACGTCATCATTAAGTAAAGGACTATAAAATTAACGAAATAAATAGATAAAAGTTAGACACGTCACCCCTTGAATCATAAGCTCCAGGTTTAAGTTATTGTTGTCTTCCACGGAATGCACCTCCAGGACAGACGTGGGGCTCAGTGCTGGAACAACCCTACAGTACAAACAGTAATGTAGTAGGCTCAAGCCAAAAAGCATAACAAAGACTAGTGTGGTTAAACGTGTGATCCGAAAAATGCACTACAACTTATAACAAAAAGGCATTAACAAAAAACTTAAAGCATTGTTGTGGCACTTACGCATCATCCGTCTGAGGCTCCTGTGAGTCATCCGCAGGAAATGGCCGATATTCTTCCATGGTCACAACTTCAGAACACAACAAATATTAAGACTGAAAGTAAAGGAGGGAGAAAGATGTAGACTGGTGCATAAGACCATGCCTCAAATGCCCTATTTATAAGGCGAGGATGGTTCCTTCAAGGCAACCACAGTTGCTTACTCCATGCCTTCTATTGTTCAAAGGTCATGGCCCACAATTGTTGGGTTAATCAATCGACATCAAGCTTTTTTAATTTAACATAACGGTGAGAAATAGAACTGACTTAATATTAGAGTTGTTTAAAATGGTGGGTTTAGCAACTATCACAAACTAAATGGATATTAATATTTTTTTATAATAATTTAATTATTATTCAACTAACATAGAATGAATAAAATTTTTTAATTTAAAGAATTTTTTATTTTATATTGGATGGTGTTTAAAACATCGTTTTAATATAATTTTTTAATATTATAACAATTTTATTGCATAATTATTAATCTTGATGAATAAAATTCTTCTATATAAAACTATTAATATATCTTATATTTTTTAATTAAAAATAAAAAATTAAACTATCATCTAAAGTATTATATATCAAAAAAAGGGGTATTTATGTACTAAAAAATTCTATACTTATTAAAATACCTCAATTCTTTTTTTATATCAACTTCTAAATTTCATTTAATAACATCTGATGATATATATTAATGTGACATATCTAATGTTTACAGAATTGTTATACTAGGTTTAGATATATTTCAATAAAATATATATATTTTTAATTAAATAATAGTAACTAATTTTACTAATTTACCCATCAAAAAGAACTTGACTGACTTAGATCACATTAATGTAAGTCTTACATGCATAATCAAAAATGATCACCGAAATAAATACATAACATTTTAGGAGTACAGACATATAAAATTGTCATTTCAATTTACTTGTTATTTCTCGTTATTGTATCACAATGTATGTTAGACAGAAAAACATATGTCATGCATGGAAACATATACATAAAGTACAATAAAACCTAGAGAAGTAAGAACTAATAAGCCATTAAAGATAACATAATTATCTGGGTGCTATGAAATTGATAAAAAATATTTTTTAAAATCAAAACTATTTTTTTACTGTATTTAAGAATTTTCTAATAATAAAAATAAAAATAAGACTAAAATAAAAAAAAACATTTTTAAAAAACTACAACTAACATTATTTTCAAAAAGATTTTTTTCTAAAAAAAAATATTAACAAACATGATAATAAATTAAAAAAATACTCTTATCTTATTTTATTCAAATATTATTTGAAAGAGTAAAAAAATATTTTTACATGAGATTTCAAAAAATAAAATCATTTTTATTTTTGTAACAAAATTTTTAAAAAAAATTTATTTTAAAAAACATCTTTTTCGTAAAATAATTTGATGAATATTATGTGTATATAAAACAAAAATAAAAACAAAATATAATGTGTATTGCTTAATTTAGCAAGTTTTATCCAAATAAACAAATAGAATAACAGAATTAAAAATATATAAAAAAAATTAATGTATGGATATATTGTCGAAAATAAAAATAAATAAAACAATGATAACTTATTTTCTGTGCACTTACTTTATTTTTCAATTCTACCGTTGCCAAAACTTGAAGTCTCATCACACTGCAAAAATTGTTAATTACGAGTGTTTTCAAGGAGAAATGATTAAATACTACAGAGCATCGGATTAACCAAATCAAGCTAAAAGATTTGGTCGCTGATCCCTGTTAGAAAACCTTTTGGCATTTTGAATGGGAGGATACAAGTTTTGTAGACTTTCTTCATCTATACTGCACTATACCTAGACTGACAATAGCATCATCATTATTGAATTGCAACAGCGCACCTTTTCAAGAAAATGCAACCTTTCCCGCCAAAATTAATAGGTTTAACATGGTAAAAAAATTGGACTGATGGTCATCTCCAACCATTGTGTAGTCCTCACAAAAGCCACGTAGTTTTTCTCTATGTTGACACCTATTATGGGAATAGCAAGAGTTTCTTTCATGTCCTGGATTTTAAAATTTCATGCTTGTGCCTATTTACTAACAACAAAAGTTAGTGATGAATTTAGGGGGAGGGAAGACACATTATAATTCTTTTATTTCGAGCGAAGATAAAAAATGTGAGTGACATATAAAAAAACAAATAATGCTTATTAAACTAATTCCGTTGTTTATAAAAAATAAAAATCTTAATAAACGCTTATTTTTAATAAACGAAATAATGCTTAGAAGGACACCTACAAAATTTCCAAAAATAAATTATTTAAATATTTTAAATAAAAAATTTATGTAGCAAGTACAATTTTGTAAATAAATATAAAATAATAAATAATTAAATACTTATTTTAAATAATATATACAGCTTAAAAATATTTAAATTTGTTGAAATTAAACTGAAAATAATTATCAATTATTACTTTAATATGTGTAAAGTAAGATATTTTTTATCTGTTACTTAATTTACTAATAATTTAAAATTAGTTTAGAGTTAATTTTTGTTTTCATATATTTTTTGTCATTACTTATAACATTTTTAGGATTTGAACATCTATATGTATGATTCAACTGGGTACAAAGGCCTATTATAAAAAAAGGATAAACAACATTAATAAACTAAACAGATTTAAATATTAGATGACACTGTAATAGTATATATTATTTTTGAGGGTTATATGAGTAAAAAAAGAATTTAAATTCATCAAAAAAACAAAATTTGACACTATTTTAAGTATGAAAATATATGTATCACAAATATCATATGCATCACATATAATTTTTTTTTTTTTTGCGCCACTGTCTCATTAGAATTTGTCTGTACCTCTTAGGGTTGGTAATCTATACCTTATTTATTTATATTTGTTGCGTGAATAATTATAAAGAAGACAAAAAAATAAACTATTTTATCTTTTTACTTTTTACTATTTCTAAAAAAATAAGGTCTTTTTAAATTTATATTTTTACCTAACATATTTAAAAGATGAAGACAAAGATAAATATTTATGACACTTAAGTAAAATTTATCTTTCATAAATAACTAATGTGTATTTTGTTTTATATATAATTTTTTGATAAAAAAAATTATATCTATTAATTTTTGAATTATTATTTCTAAATAAGATAGATATATATTTATTGTGTACTTTTATAATTTAGTATTTTAAATGTCTTTTATTTTTATTGATTATATTTTAACAAAAAAATAATGATATAAATAAAGTTAGGACAAAATTAAAATGATAGAAAATATTTAATTAACAAAATAAAGTCTGAATAATATACTTAAAAAAATAAATAAATTTATTTTAAATAAAACATAATAGGAAAGCAGCTGAACATGCACGATTGTATCTGTTGAGCCGCTAGTTTCTATGTAAATTGAATTCATCAAATTAGAATTACTTTCTCTGGTATTAAATCGAATTAATCTTATTCGAATTAGTAGGATAAATAGGAATTCAAAATTGATAACTTTAATTTATGAAGGAATGAAATTCGATACAAGTAAATCGACACATGCAAATTTACTTGAGTCTAGATGTATTGATTTACTTGTATCGAATTTTATTTCTTCATAAATCGAAACTACCAATTTCGATTTATATATCATTTATCTAACTAATTTCAGTCACATTGATTCGATTTAATACCAAAAAATATAATTCAAATTTTATGAATTCAATCTACATACAAATATATATAAATATGCGTATGTTTTTTTATTTAGGACTTTCATATAATATTTAAATTTATTTAGTTTATTAATTATATTTATCTATAAAAAAATGAGACTCACCTACATGTTACATGTCCCTGCTTGTGCTTTTCACCACGTAATACTGTGTCCGTCTTTAAAACAAAATTTAAACAAGGAAAAACATTAGTAAAGATGAATTTAAACAACATAAAATATAACAATTAATTTCAAATCAAACTTTAATTATTCATAATAAAAAAATAATAAATTATTCAATATTCACTTCTCATGCAATGTGGGTTTTCAACGTCTACCTCGACAATATATTGGCAATAATAATAGACTTTCCTACTATTTTGAAATACATTAAAACACAGTAATAACATAATTTTTTAATATCTAAAATCATTATTTTCAAAACATGTAAATGGGCTTAATTTGTTTCTTCTTTTAAAAAAACATATTTTTTTATCTATGTTATTCTAAACGGTCCAAAATGCGGCCCATTCAATTCCACTAGCCTGAACAAACAATATAGTAATCGACTCACATTAATATCACGGCTGGCTTAAAAGCTCATTAGGACAAGCTAGACATTATCATGTTCAATAAATGAGTAAATGGATCAATCAGTTTGATTCCACGCTGATTCATTTCGTGTTATGCACACAAAGATTTATATCCACCAAATCTGATCCTTCCATTTAATTTATTCATAAAATGGACGGTGATTAAATTTGGTATAGCTTAGTTCCAATAAAGTGGAATGGAACAGGTGAAAACTTTCCAATAGTTACTGTGATCAATGTGTATATACAGAATTACATACCTCGTGAGGAACTTAGAGATTGGGTAAGCGCAGAAGATTGGAGAGCGGTCACCATTTACAATGCGTTGGATATCAGGCTGAAGATCCTCGTAAGTAACGATAGGAATTTTGGACATGAAGGTCTTCCGGTCAGTGGCTCCGTTTAGGCCAAATCGCTTCAGATACTCTGTATCGGCGTTCTGGCGCAGAATCTCCTCCAAAACTCTCTCCTGGACCGAGTCGGTGTTTTTTGTGACCTCCTCGATGAACTGAAGAGCCTTTGCGCTCTTCTCGTCACAAGCAGGTGCAGAATCACAAGCCATCAATGGAATCAAGTTGATTATAGTGGAAAATGTGGAAAATGAGTGTGAGAGGAGGGGGGGGGGGTTCTTGTTTTTATAGTGGAATTTGGAGGCGTAAGACTTGGGGCAAGGCAGATCATGGGAAGCCACGTTGAGAAGAGAGGGGCCAAATAGCAATTTTGGAGGGAAGCGTAGGGAGTGTGAGACAAGAGATTAATTTATTTTGTTGGTGTAAACATGGCTGGGGAAAATGTGGGCCCATGAACACGTAGGATCGCCACGTCATCAAGACCTTGTCGAAGACGATTTCTCGTTCGTCATGGCCGAACCACGCCGCCATTTTCCTTGCAGAGGTTTGTTGGTCTCCGAAAGCGACCAGTGCCGGCTGTTCCCTCTTGTAATATTGTATCCCATTTCATTCAGCAGACGGCCCAAGGCTTAACTACACTACTCACATCTGAATTGTGATAAAATAATTTGTTATTGGTCTCGGTTATAATTATTTTTTTTTTTTTACTAAAGATAAGAGACTCGAACTCGCAACTTCTTAATTGAGTATGAGAAGATTATGCCATTTGAGCTGTTACTCATTGGCAGTCTCGGTTATTATTAGTATCTGAATTTTATTGAATTTAAGCTGGCTAGAGCTTAATTATTACTATCTACTTATTACAGAATAGAAGCGTTTTACCATCGTAATCTAGTTTTTGTTTTGTTATTTCAGTCCAAACATCCAAAGATGATTCTATTTTAACCTTATAAAAATTTTGTGTTTTGATATAACTTACATATATTTATGAAAAAATTACAAGAAACAACGCTTTTTTTAACAACATAAATAATAAGTAAAAAATATTAATTTTAATTCTAAAATTTAAAATTTAAATTAATTAAGTTTATTTATGTTTAGTAAATTTGAGTTGTAGTTCATGGTTCACGCCGTTCGTTTTCGGTCTGGAGAAGAGCGACGCCGATGAAGGTCCTTGTTGACGAATCAGCGGCGGTGAGGAGGTTTCCGACAGTGACGATAGGAGTTTGTTGACGACCAAGCGACGGCGGCGACGGATGACAATAGAGGGTTTGGAAGAGAAGTTAGTGCTTTGGTAAATTAGAGTATATTGAATGGTAAAAATTTTTAAATTACTAAATAAAATTAATTTTATTGGGCCAAATTTTTAACCCATTGTTTATGTTGTTGTCTACCTAGCAAAGCTGGTTATTATATTTGATTTTAATCCTAAAAAATATAATAATTTATTTTCAAGATTTAAACTAAAGGGGGACTCACATAACGTTGGCAAAAACAATTTTTTTTAAAGTTGCTGACGTGTCACTCTATAATTGGTGTTTTATAAAAACAATTAATAAAATTTATTTTTAAACCAAATACTTTAAATCTGGTTTGACCCAATTGGTTTAAATAAACCGGTCCGATTTTTTTCCTTTTTTTGTCCTTTTCTTCAATCCACCAAACTATGTCGTTTCACAATTCCTTCTCCTCCCTCAACCTCACACTTTCACAGAAGCTCTATCATCTCTCATATCTCATTGACGCGAGCCCAGATTTCTCCTTCTATCAGCATCATCCGACAAGCTCGTCGTCGGTCTCCTCCGGTATCCGATCTCGCGTGCCTTCCTTGCCGTCGTCGTCACAGGCGGCAGTAGCAGCAGCTCCCGGACCTGGACGTCGTCGCCGCTCCGTATCTTGTCACTGCCTCGCAGTCAGTCTCGCGCCGTCATTGCGCCCGTCGACACCGACACCGAAGCAGCAGGTCCCCGACTTCCTCCTCGCCTTCAGCAACTCCTCGGCTTCCTTCGCACAACCTGGTCCGAATTTGGTGAGTTTTCAAAAAAATTTTCCTGTTCGTCTCTTTTGTGTTTGGTTGCTGTGTTTGATTTTTTTGTCAAAAATAATCACATTGAGTGAAGATCACCAATATGGGCACATGTGTATTCATAAAAAGATGAACTGTATGAATAATTGAAGCCAAATTTGGGGTTTTTTACTATTTTATTAATAATTGTATAATTGGGATCAAACAGAATTAAATGGGTTATGCAAAAAACTAGTACCTAAAATAAATGGATTTTGAAATAAGTAGTGATGAAAGGGAAACAGTAATATAAAATTCTTGCTTTATTACTGTCTTAGCGACTCCCTGCAAATTCAATGCTATTAGGACGTAATGGAAAACAGTGAAGAATTGTCCTGTGAAGAATGAGGGTGACAATTTGGATGATAAGATTGGTGGTGGCACACAGGCTAGCTTTGGTGCAGAAGAGGTCAGTCAAATTCAAAATGGCATTATGCTTTACTTGAATTAAAATAACCTGTTAAATTCTATGTTGTAGTTATACTTGATAGCAAGTTTGACTTTATGCCTTCTTTTGTCATAGGAGCTTCCCAAAGACCTTATGGCTTCTCAAGGGACGCAAGCTAGCTTCGGTACAGAAGAGGTTAGTAAGATACAATATTACATTAGTGGTTACACGAATTAAAATAAACTGGTAAATTCTATGCTGTAGTTATACTTGATAGAAATTTTGACTGCATGTATCATTTTTTCTTAGGAGCTTCTCAAGGACCCTATGACTTCTCAAGATACATCAGCAGTGCCAAATACAGAAGTAAATGCATATGTGCAGTTAGGGTTTGGAATAGGTGACTCATAATTGATTAATAGCCATGGGGCTCCCATCCCACCATATGGAAGTAATCAGTGGCTATTACAGGTATCAATAATAAGAGATGAATTATTGCATTGTTATAACTTAGTGATTAGTAAATTTTAAACTATTTGATATCTATTATGATTCGCTGAATTCCTTTCTTTTGATCTCAAATTTGTTTGTGCTGTGGAGAACAGGTTGTACAACAAGGACAATATCCGAAGTTCAATGGGATGCAGTCGTGCATTGAGGTTGATATATGATGGGGACTGCTAGACTGTGTATCAAAGAAAAACCAGTAGCAATTTAATGTTTGGTTGTACTCCATGAGAATTTTTTATTTCTTGAATCATTGTTTGAGCATTTTAGGCAATTTAATACCTTCTGATATAGGTGCAGTAACAGATTGTTAAACTGATTTATTTTCTTTTTTACTTTCCAATTGTCATGACAGGTTTATTGTCTTAGTTGGCTATGAATATTTCAATAACAGATTAAATATGCAAATATTTCTTGTGTTTTACATCAAGCCTCGTTAGTTTTGATAATAAAATTTGAATATCCTCAATCCAAATCCATATCATGGCTTGTAATTAAAAGCCAGACGTAATGGATAATTCGATCTGGATATAGTGATTAGCACTTGCTGGATGAAACAGCATTATGTGGTTTATTTATATAGGTGGTGTGACTCTATCAATGCTTATGCTAATTTATTTAAGGCTATTTCTTCTTGTATTTTGTTTCTCATTTCTACATTTTATAAATTGGTGTCCTTTCTTGTCTGTGTGTATTCTAGGCCAAAATTGTTTGCTTTTTGTCTAAAAAAAATTGGTTTTTGTTCGTTATATTCTTCCTCCTTGCTATGGAATGAGAAAACTTGGACACTATCACAAGTGTGTTGCCTTACTCTTTATTTTGATATTCTATTCTATGAAGATTTATGTTCTGTTCTGTGAAAGAAAATGCATAGAAATTTAGTTGTTAACCCTTTTGAAAATTGAAGCCTTTTGTGTTCTCTGCTTTTTCTACTTAAGTTTAGTTTTCCAATGCATAGTTTATGGATTAAATTAATGTCAGGAGCCTCAGAGTTTGATGTTGTCAATGTGATTCTTGAGGAGGGACCAATCATCCTACATATCTTTAGTATATTCTATCACTTGGTTTCACATGTTAGTAAATTCCATGTGGAGAGAAGCTTTCATGAAGGCGTATAAGGCCATGGACAAAGAGCTAAGGTCTCATCCGAATCTGGATTGTTTCTGTAGTGGGAGCACGGCTGTAACCATAGTGAAGCAGGTAGCAGCTCAATGAGTAGTGCATTCAATTGCTGCATATACTTCATTGCTTCTTTTCACTGACACTTCTATGTTGTTCACTTTCCAGGGATCAAATCTGTTCATGAGCAACATAGGGGATTCCCGAGCAATCATGGGATCCAAGGACAGCAATGACTCCATGGTGGCAATTCGGTTGACAATTGATTTGAAACCTGATTTGCCAAGTTAGTTTTGTCATCATTGTTCATCCTTTATCAGTTCAGTCTATGTTTTTGCTTTGAGATAGCTTATCTGAATTTTTTACAGGGGAAGCTGAAAGAATCAAAAGGTGCAAGGGCAGGGTATTTGCCTTGCAAGATGAACCAGAAGTTCCAAGGGTGTGGTTACCTTTTGATGATGCACCTGGATTAGCAATGGCTAGAGCATTTGGCGATTTTTGTTTGAAGGATTACGGTGTCATTTCTATACCAGAATTTTCTTACCGGCTTCTTACAGACAAAGACGAGTTCATTGTTCTTGCCTCGGATGGAGTAAGGCTTTCGAAAATATATCTGCTTTTATTTGTTCTTGTGGTCTCAGTTGCCACAGTAATGTTACAATTATCGGTAAAGCCTCTCAGCATAGAGCATTTGCAGCATTTTCTGTTTCCTAGATGCATAGTTTTTTCTTGTTTTGTAGTTTTGGACCATGTGAAAGTCATCAAAGCAAAGTAACTTAGTTTAAGCTATGTATAACTTGCTGTAGGAAAATTTTGCTATGCATAATAGTTCTACCCATGTAAGCAAGAAAAGCTGTCATTCTCATCTATGTGTATGTTTACTTTTGTAAGTGAATAGACATATGATATGATGAATTTGAATCCAACACTTGAAAAATTTTTAACTAGTTCCTGTGTTTTTTTTAAGGCTACTTATGCTTAATATCCATCTTGGTATTTTGTGCAGGTCTGGGATGTGTTAAGCAATGAAGAGGTGGTTGAGATAGTATCCACGGCACCAACTCGAGCATCAACAGCAAGGGTTCTGGTGGATTCTGCAGCCCGAGAGTGGAAACTCAAGTATCCCACGTCAAAGATGGATGATTGTGCTGTTGTATGCCTTTTTTTGGATGGTAAAATGGATGTGGAATCTGATTGTGATGAGCAATGCTATTCTTCTGCAACAATCCAAAGCAACCATTCGGGTAATCCAGTTGAGTCCGATGATGGTCAAAAGGCCGAGCCTTCTTTGCAAAGGAACTTCACTGTATGAACCTCGGAAGAAAATCAAACCTATGGAGGAATATCTGTTGATGGTGAGGATGGAGCTTCAGCAGCAGTAGCAGCTGAAGATCAAAATTGGTCGGGTCTGGAAGGTGTCACCCGAGTAAACTCATTGGTCCAACTTCCTAGATTTTCTGAGGAAAAGCAAAAGCAAGCCTCATAGAATATTTATTAGTGTCAATCACGGTAACTTCTTGGCTGCTACAAAAAAGGGAAAGACTTATATTAATACTATAATGTGTTCATTTTCTCCAATAAGGCAAAATGTTATGTTTAATAGCAATAGTATAGTACATTGGAACTATTTAATGCAAAATATGATTTCATTTCATCATTATATAGCATAACAATATCTCGGAATTATCTTGTTATAAAAGTTAATTACTTCTAAAAATTAATTTTTTTTATTATCTTAATGATCATATAAAATTATCCTAGCACTCCTACGGATTAAAATTAATTGAGTTTTATTAACTATTTTCCTAAAAATATTGGTTACAAATTTAAAATTATTTCAAATGCTAGAAAGATTGAATTTGTCACTATTGAGTATTGATGATCTAGAGTTTTTATCTTCTTAACCCAGAGATTTTATTTTAAAAATCTTAACTAATTTATTGTAGATTGGTTTAAAATTTTTAAATTAATTTTATTATACGCTTTTGTAGATTTCCGAATTTTAATTGAAACTCACCTTTACTAGCTACTTGGCTTGATTGTATTTGGTATTGATCAAAGACCTTTACAAAATAATCTTATGCCTAAGGTTTCTTTAGCATTATTTTGTCCTTTTTTTTCCGAACATGAATTCTGAAGCTAATGTATAGAACTATAAATATTATATACATAAAATTATAGATATTAAATTAAATAAAATAGTTTTAAAGATCATAATAATTTTACTACAAATTTCAGGAATTAGTAGATCATAAAAATAATGTAAAAAATCAACTATCTATAATTTAATTCAAATAAAATATATATAAGAAATTATGATGGTTCTTTGAATTTGACCATGCTTAAATTCTTTTGCTGATGCTCGGTATATAAGGTGAATGTTATAGTATTACACGATAGGAAGTTTCCTTAGTGGAAACATGGAACAATTAATTATTTAATTATGAATGATTGTTTGCAACTAAAGGGAATGTACCCTATGGCTCTGTATTGGCCATTTTTAGAAAAGCAGAGTGAGAAAGAAACCGAGTGATACCATAGTCAATATCAACCCGTACTTACATTAAATTTCATTTACACTTTTCAGTTTGGATTTGCTTATTATACAACCCATAAATATATTAATAACTATTTGCGAGTTCAGTTTGGTTATTAGGGAAGGATCATATTCATACGGTAACTCAGGTGAGAAATTGTTGTTAGGAAAATAATTTCAAATCACCTATTTTTTTTCTCTCTCTCATACACAGCATGATTTTTTTCTGTCAATTCCTTAATTTATGCTGTTCTTTTTATTAATGGCATTTCAATATTAATATTTTTTTTGTTTGTTTTTTTCCTCTCCTTATGTTGTTTACAAGGCATTGCTTACAAAGGCAGCCTCTAACGATCCTAAAACTGGTTATATTTTAATTGAATTTTTAGGATATGTTATTCTCTGGTTTGCTTTCTCTATATTCAAACAAAGAAAGGTATCCATCTTAGTTTCTTAGTTCATTAGTACTATAATAATGCTGCAATATAAATTATATAATTAATAAACCTGATGAATACAATGTCTTGTTATTACTGTTACTACAATTTCTTATTACCAAAGCACTAATATGTGTTAATATTAGGCTACGGATTCATGTTTCTTTAAATCAGGCTATGGATTCTCGCTTCTTCAAATCATTGTACAATGCATGTTATAGAAGTTTCATTATAATCATTAAAGTCAACTTTGTTTTACGCACATAGTCTTCAGTCTTCATCATGTAATATGAAATTAGTTTTTTTTTCCCTCTTAATTTCTTATCCATTAGTAATAAGTTGTATTCTTTTAAAATTAAGTATATTTATAGTTTAATTTATTTTTAATATATATTTTATATTTTAATATATATTTTATATTATTGATTGATTTTAGTATATACTAGTAATTCAATATAGATACTATTGTATTACGATAAAATTATTATTAATAAAATATTTTAAGTATTTTTATTTAATAAGTAAAAAATAAATATATTAAAAATTAAAATTTTGTGCTTTAAAAAAATTAATTTATTATCTTAACATATGTCTTTAAAACACATATTAAATAAATCCTATAAAAAATTATAGCAGTTATATTAACTTTCATATAATATCAGTGTTATATGTCATTTTAATCAATTTTTTTTTTGTAGTGTATGTTGCTACTTATGATCGGTGGACAATTTTAGAGGCTATATAAAATACAAAAAACAAAAGGATAAAATTTAGCAGTCAAAAAGTCTTTCCCTTTTTTGTGGCAGCCAAAAAGTTACCGTGATTGATACTCAATAAGCTCTAAACTAAATTATCATATCTTTTTAGGGACAAAAAAATCAAATTAAACAAGATAATGACTAGACTCAAATAGTTTTAGAAATACTAGAACCTAAACCAATTAGATACAAGGACTTGATTACTAAATGTTAAACTATATAACAATCTAATTAATGAGACATGGAGTAAAGTCATAAAAATATTTAAGTAGTTGAATAAATGGAATCAATATCAACTTTATTTGTAAGAAAATAATTCTAATTTGTTTCCTTTTTATATTGAATAATGAAAACCATAACAGAGCTGTGTTTACGGCACCCTAAAATGAACCAACAGCGGCGTATCATGGTGAAAGTCAGTTCTTCCCCCTTCCGTACAATATTCACTGTGATCGAAATTTATTATGATATAAATAATTGTAACTGGCTTAGTATTATTATTGGATAACTCAATGAAACAGGTGCCTTCCTACACTGGTACGGTGGTACCTAATTATTATATTGGTTTCTATTTTTCCGCATTAATTAATCATATAAAATGAAAACTATTTTATTTTAATTATCTTGTTTTATTTCATATGATTACATAATATATATATTGTCATCGTAAAAGAAAGATAAATCCACAGTAGAATTAATAACAATGCAGGACGACTAACATGTAAGAAAGGTAAAGAGTTGTAAAATATTGAGGACACATGCATGTTCACGTTCATTGTTGTTCAATACTGATGAAAAAGGTCAAATGCGACGGTGCAGTCGGAGCTCTTGAATATTTTCTTTTGAAGTTCTGAAACTCTTTTATATTTGGTCATTGAAATGATAATTTTGTACTAATTTTATATATTCCTGCCTTTTATTAGATGTCTTGATTAACTATACTCCAGCTTATAAAATTAAAAAAAAAGAATAAAGATAATAGAATAGATATATAACAAAGATATTTTTTTAAATTAGTATAATTATGTATTATTCATTAAATATTAATTGTAATATTGTAATATAGTTATAATAAAGATATTTTTATAAAATAAATTTATTTAGAGAAATATAAATTGGTTATTAATAACCGGTGCCATTATCATATAATTATCATATTATTAATATTATTATTATTATTAAAATTATTAAAAATATTTTCGATTGAGAATTGATAAGTAGTTTAATAATACGCATTAAATATTAATTTTATATATGAATATAATAAATATATTTTCCTAAATAATTATGCATTATTATTTAAATGCTAATTATAGTATAATTATAATAAAGATATTTTTATAAAATAAATTTAGAAGAGAAAATAGTGCATTTATTTTGGCGGAAAAATGAATTCATGAGGAATCGACACCTCACTTCTATTAATTGGGGAAAAATCCAATTTTAGTATATTAAGTATATAGATAGATAGATAGATAGATAATATAATGTTTAATAAGAGTAAATTACATAAAGACAGATTAAAATGTGTGGAGCCCATTTACTTAACACTTTCCAATAATAAATTACTTTATCTTTTTATCTTTTCCACACAAGTCAACAAAACAAAACCTTATACTTGATAGAAGTTACACAAACAATCTCCACTCACTTTCCTATTTTCATACACAAACACTTTAGTAACATTGCTTGAATTGAAACAACATTATTGCATTAATCTTATATTTAAATTTGTTAGAAAGATAACTTTAAATAAAAACACATGACACCTTCAAATTATTCATAATGTGTTCATTTTTCTCCAATAAGGCAAAATGTTATGTTTAATAGCAATAGTATAGTACATTGGAACTATTTAATGCAAAATATAATTTTATTTCATCATTATATAGCATAACAATATCTTAGAATTATCTTATTATAAAAGTTAATTACTTCTAAAAATTAATTTCTTTTATTATCTTAATGATCGTATAAAATTACCCTAGCACTCCTACGGATTAAAATTAATTGAGTTTTATTAACTATTTTTCTAAAAATATTGGTTACAAATTTAAAATTATTTCAAATGCTAGAAAGATTGAATTTGTCACTATTGAGTATTGATGATCTAGAGTTTTCATCTTCTTAACCCAGAGATTTTATTTTAAAAATCTTAACTAATTTATTGTAGATTGGTTTAAAATTTAAATTAATTTTATTATACGCTTTTGTAGATTTCCGAATTTTAATTGAAACTCACCTTTACTAGCTACTTGGCCTGATTGTGTTTGGTATTGATCAAAGACCTTTACAAAATAATCTTATGCCTAAGGTTTCTTTAGCATTATTTTGTCCTTTTTTTTCGAACATGAATTCTGAATCTAATGTATAAAACTATAAATATTATATACATAAAATTATAGATATTAAATTAAATAAAATAATTTTAAAGATCATAATAATTTTACTACAAATTTCAGGAATTAGTAGATCATAAAAATAATGTAAAAAATTAACTATCTATAATTTAATTCAAATAAAATATATATAAGAAATTATGATGGTTCTTTGAATTTGACCATGCTTAAATTCTTTTGCTGATGCTCGGTATATAAGGTGAATGTTATAGTATTACACGACAGGAAGTTTTCTTAGTGGAAACATGGAATAATTAATTATTTAATTATGAATGTTTGTTTGTAAACTAAAGGGAATGTACCCTATGGCTCTGTATTGACCATTTTTAGAAAAGCAGAGTGAGAAAGAAACCGAGTGATACCATAGTCAATATCAACCCGTACTTACATTAAATTTCATTTACACTTTTCAGTTTGGATTTCCTTATTATACAACCCATATTTTTCCAGTGTGAATCACACTACAATCTCCATCACCCCTTCCTTTACACTTTTCAGTTTGGATTTCCTTATCTCCATCACCCCTTCCTTTACGTATACAGTTAAAGGTTCTTATAGCCAACCATTTCTTAGCATCACACTATAAGTCACTGCTTCCAACATTTTTTCAGAGTGAGAGTGAGAACCAAACAGTTTTCAGAGTGAATCACAGTGCTATAAGTCAATCTTAGCCGAACCAAACAAGTCTCCACTATAAGTCATCTTTCTTCTTTACTTTAAATCCTCTTCATGGATTCCACCTCTTCTACTTCTTTAAGATCATGCAAGTATCATGTATTCCTCAGCTTCAGGGGTGAAGACACTCGCCAAAAATTCACTAGCCATCTCTATGCCGCACTCACAAGGAAGGGAATCACTACCTTCATTGATGAGACCAATCTTTGCAAAGGTGACGCTATTTCAGATGAACTCCTAACAGCAATTGAAGACTCCATGTTTGCGATAATTGTTCTCTCACCAAACTACGCTTCCTCCACTTGGTGCTTGGACGAGCTCCAGAAGATCCTTGAATGCAAGCATAAGTTGGGACAACACGTCGAAGCGGTGTTCTACGATGTGGAGCCTTCTGATGTCAGACACCAGAAAGGAACCTTCGGAGAAGCTTTCATGAAACATGAAAAAAGATTCGGACGTGAAAGTGACAAGGTTAGAACATGGAGACATGTGTTAACAGAAGTTGCCGGTTACTCTGGTTGGACCTCCAATATTCAGTAAGCTCACTAATAATCATTCACTTCATTTGTTGTTGCTGTAAATTATGTTAACAACGTAACAAAGTAAGAAAATTGTTGCATGTCTGAATATAGGGAGAGGGGAAATAATTAGGCAAAAACAAAAGGAAGTTATATAAAAACATTAAAGGAAAGAGGATCCAAGCAAAGATGCAGAAAAGTCTGCCCCATATGTGTTGAACTTAAAAAGCGTTGTAATGCTTGATATAAAGAATAAACATCACTACAAGCAACAGAAAAATTTAGATCATGCTATTAAAGAAAGCAAATAGCGAGCATATTTCTTCCATGTAGATGATGCAGGATAGAATGGAACAAAAAAGGAGAACACCACAAAAATCTTACTGATCTCTCAGTTCTTGGTGTGTCTGTAGGTTGGAAACCATAGTCCTTAGCATTAATCTCAAGATGAAAACCTTGACGTGTCACTCCTGCAAAATGAAATGAATTGTTTAAGCAGAATATGGCATTGGACAATGCAGTCAACTAAGTATTAGCAAGTTTTAGCAGTCCAATCGGATAATTTTTTAAGCAGGTAATATTATAAGAAAACAAAGAGACCAAATACATACCACCAGGTTCAGAAGTGGATGGAATGTTAAGTGAACAGAACCCTGAACAGTAGTTCACAGGAAGTCCCTTGCTTGCATTAACTGATCTCAATCTTGTAGTCATTGAAAGAGCTCCTTCCTCTCCCTATAATAAGAGCATCCCCCATAAACTAAGATTACATGAGGTGACTTCTCTTGATATATATATATATATATGAGAAGATAAACTAAAGTAGATGAACAGCTGCTAACAAGATAAGCTACTCGGACTCGGGGTGCTACCTTTACATATTGTTGAACCTTTTCAGTCGTTGCAAGTGGAGGACGTTTCTTTATGTGCTCCCTTAAACTAGAGAGTAGCTGCAGAAAAAATAACAGGTTTAACCAACTTCATTCTGACATAACTGTTATAATGAATATACATATAGATAGCAAAACCATAATGGACATTTCCAAAAATAGCATTATAATTATTTATGTTAAAAATTACTCATTTTCATTTATTTCGCATTGTTAATTGTTCACACTATTTCAATTTTGAAGACGTCCCTACAGATTTTAGACGATGTAAAATAGTACCCAAAAGTTTCAAATATAGTAGTAAGGTCCCTATCTGGTACTTATGATTTCACTTCAAATAGGAAGCAACTTAGCCCTAGCTAACAGGAGATATTTTACATTGTTTGAAAATCAAAACTATTTCCCATAATTTTTAACTAAAGAAACTAAATTGAATCAAGAGAGAAACTAAAGGATCCAAGGAAAGTATAGTAGAATATTGGAAAACATAAAAAGAAATTGGAAAGAAAATAAACTTTCTCCTCTTTTGCACAAAATTTGTTGCTTTAATTTTCTTTTATGCCTTCTCTTAACAGGAATGAGGCAACATTGGTGGAAGACATTTCTCAGAGCATACATAAAAGATTGATACCAAACTTGCCATCTACCATGAACAAGCTTGTAGGCATTGATTCAAGGGTGAAACAAGTGATTAGCTACATTGGTATTGGGTTGGATGATAATGTTCGTTTAATCGGCATATGTGGGATGGGCGGCATAGGCAAGACAACTACTGCTAGAATAGTATATGAAGCCATCCAAAGTCAATTTCAAGTTGCTTGTTTTCTCGCAAATGTAAGAGAAACATGTCAGAAAAATGGTATTCTTCAAGCACAACAAAAACTTGTTAGCCATATCAATGGAAGCTCCGGTCATTTTGATAATGAGCATGATGGGAAGAGAATAATTCGGGCTTCTTTGTGTCACAAAAAGGTTCTTCTTGTTCTTGATGATATAGATAAAGAAGAACAGTTGGAGAATTTGGCAGGGGAGCAAAATTGGTTTGGTTGTGGAAGCAGAATACTCATCACAAGTAGAGACATGCATGTGCTAAAGATAAGTGATCCACATGAGATTTATAATGTTGAAGAGCTAGGAGAAAGTGAAGCCTTTGATCTCTTTTGTTTGAAGGCTTTTAAACAACCAAAGCCTACAGAAGAGTATTTGGATTTGACCAAACAGGTGGTCAAATATTGTGCCGGTCTTCCATTGGCACTTGAGGTTTTGGGTTCGCACTTTTATGGTAGACCAGTTAAAGACTGGCTAAGTGCTTTGGGAAAACTCAAGAGCTCTCCACATGTTCCAATATTTGATAAATTAAAAATTAGTTTTGACGGCCTAGACTCAATGGATCAAGATATATCTCTAGACATTGCTTATTTCTTCAAAGGACGTTCTAAAGAAGTTGTAACAAGAATTTTAGATAATTGTGGATATTATATTGATATTGGCATATCTACCTTGCTGGATAGATCTTTATTAACAGTGACAAAATGTGGGGATTTGGAAATGCATGACTTGATTGAACAAATGGGCAAGTATATCGTAACCCAAGAATCGCCAAATGACCCTAGCAAGCGTAGCAGGTTGCGGGGTTACCACGACATCAATTATGTTCTTACTCAAAACAGGGTAAGCGGAATCCTTTTCACAATTAAAAAAAATTCTCTCTTTTTTTTAATTTTTTCCTGAGAAAGATATCAATTAAGTATAGTTAAATGACTTCTCCTTGATTTGTTGTGTAGGGAACTGAAGCAACTCGTGATATCGTTGTTCAGAAACAGGATGCCTATCGAGAACAACACATAGTGCGTTGGAGAGGTCTGACCTTTTCGGATATATCTCAGCTAAAGCTCCTCAATTTAGATGGGGTAGAAGCTCTGATTCTCAGCTATGTTCCTTCTTCATTGAGAGTTTTCCGTTGGAGACGTTGTCCAATGGAAACTCTCCCGTTTATAAACGAAAGCTATGAGCTAGTTGAAATTAATCTGTATGATAGCCCCAGCATTGTAGATGTCTGGCACGGAAAAAAGGTGAACCTTTTTGTGCAGAGCTCTATTAAATTTTACTGCATTAATTATTGTTTGCAAGGATAGTAATGGTGTGATGTTTCTTTGTTTTGTTCAGTTTCTGGAAAAGCTGAAGTACTTATTTCTGTCCAAGTACCGTCGGCTAAAACGAATTCCGGATCTGTCGGAAGCTCCAAATCTTAAAGTGCTGGACATTCAAAATTGTGAAAAACTGAATGATATTCCACAGATCTCACAGGCCACAAGAGCCTTGTTAAGCTGATTTTAAGTGAGTGCTCAAGTCTTAAATCCCTTGGGAGTAAATTGGAGATGAGTTCCCTCAAAGAACTCAATCTTGATTATTGCAGAATGAGGAAACTTCCAGAGTTTGGAGAATGCATGGAAAATTTATCAGTTCTTTCTTTGTGGGGAGCAGCCATAGAAGAACTACCCACAACGATTGGGTGTTTAGTTGGGCTAAAGGAGTTGCGCCTCCAGTTTTGCACAAGGATGACTTGCCTTCCAGAAAGCATTCAAAATTTAAAATCCCTCACAATTTTGAATCTTGCTTTCTGCTCAAATGTCGTTCAGTCTTTGCATTGTTTGTCTGGTCTGACCTCATTGGATACTCTGGGATTAACGGGGTGTTTTGTCAGACCTCAAGAGTCGCGGTGTTTCAACCTTGGCAACCTGGTATCTTTGACGGATTTGGATTTATCCCGTAACAAATTTGAAAAGCTTCCAGTAAATATCAATGAACTCCCAGGGCTTAGACGTCTGAATCTAGACTACTGCCCTACGCTGAAGCTTTTACCAAAGCTTCCGTCAAGTATAACAGAGTTATATGCACATGGTTGTAAATCACTGGATCCATTGCCTTCGAATGTGTGTCGTGGCATTGCACCATCAGCTATCCATGATTCTGATGGGCTCTTGCATAAGTGGCTCGCACAGAATGAAGGGGAGGAAATTCGGAAATGGATCCTCGAGATTTTGAACAGCGACACATGGAACTGAAAATTCTCAGCATTTCATCCTTTGCTTGAGGTAATGAGTAGTTGAGTGAAAGCTTATATATATATTAAAGCAGCCCGCTACACAAGCATCTTAATGTAAAAGATTTTAATGTATTGATCTTATTATGTATTTCCTTTTCTATTCTGCACACTTAGCCATGAAATCTTCAACAGGTTTCTACTCAGACACACGTAGTTTCGATGATTGATGAGAATTTGCAGCAATCAAATAAAGGTGCAGTGACTTTCAAATGGGATGTATTGAAGGAGAATGCAGGGATCTGGGGGGAGGCAGACTTCGTTAAAACTGGTTTTGTCGACCTTATAAATACCACCAAAGATACCACTGATTATCTGTGGCACACAACAAGGTACTGATAGGAGTAAGGGTACTGAGTTGTTTTCGGAACACCTAAGAATTTCTACCAAAATATGTTGGAATCATGGAAGTCAATAACTTGTTATTAAATGTTTTATAAGATCTGCTTTTGCTTCTTCTTCTGGTAATGTTGGAGAGTTTCGGTTTCAATACATGTTAATAAAATTGATGAATATCATTACCAAGATGTTATATTTTATGAATCCAATTTGGTTCTCTTTTAAAGCATAGGTGGGTTTGCATGTTCATAATATTGTCTATAGTTGGCATGCTGCTTCTTTTCACACACTCATCTATATATAATGTAAAATGCTCAGACATGTATAAATGAATTGAAATGTACTAGTAAAGTAAGTTGCCTTGTCGATTACGGCTAACTTTTGTGTTTATGGCAGTATATATGTTGGTGAAAATGAAGAGTTCCTAAAGAATGGAAGCAAACCAGTTCTTCTAATAAATTCCACTGGTCATGCTCTCCATGCATTCGTGAATCAGGAGTACCAAGGTTACTCTCTGATAAATATAATAATTATGAAGGTATTTGGAATTAAATTTAAATGGAATCTCAGAGTTTAAACCGTTTTCTTGTTTCAGGCACCGGAACTGGAAATGGTACACATTCGCCATTCTTTTTCAAGAATCCTATTCCTCTGAGGCCAGGGAAGAATGAGATTGCTTTATTATGCTTGACCGTTGGCTTACCGGTGAGTTGCTTGCTCCTTATGAGATTCCTTAACTACCCTGATGCTTGGAACTCAGTGGCAAAAAATGTTAATAGAAATTTGAAAAGCTCTGTTGAATTTACTCTTCATTAGTTTGAAGTTTTAAATTATAAGTACTAACAGTTAACTACCTTTGAGACAATAGTTATTGTAGAATGATTTGTTGTCATTCCCACTAATTGACTTGAGTTCTTGCCATGATTTTCTGATGTTTTAGACTGCTGGACCATTTTATGACTTCCTCAGAGCAGGACTGATAAGTGTAAAGATTAAGGGATTCAACAATGGGACAGTAGATTTGTCTTCTAGTGCCTGGAGTTACAAGGTATTTTTGCTCTTACATTATCTGATTATCAATCATTTGTAGAAACATGAGTATGGTATCAAAAATGAAAATTTCTATTACCCTTTTGTCCTACATCTCCTATATTTCTTGCTTTGCCAGATCGGAGTACAAGGAGAACAACTGAAGTTATACCAGGGAGACGGGTGGAGTAGTGTGAAGTGGACAACCACATCCGAACCACCTAAAGGGCAGGCATTAACATGGTACAAGGTAGCCAAGTTTCTTTATTTTTGGCATTAACTATGGAAACTGTCATTTTTTTATTTAATGTTGTGTTTTTCAGTTAGTATTCTAATCACTTGGTCATGCAGGCCGTCGTGGATGCTCCGTCCGGGGATGAACCAATTGGATTGGATATGTTGCATATGGGAAAGGGTCTAGCTTGGTTAAATGGAGAAGAAATTGGAAGATATTGGTCTCGGAATAGCAAGTTCGAGGAAAAAGACTGTCTACAAGAATGTGACTAGAGAGGCAAATTCCTCCCTGACAAATGTGACACTGATTGTGGAAAGCCTACACAGAAATGGTAACACTATATGCATTAGTAAGGTTCATATTAGCACTCTATACATATTAGCACTCTCACAATTTGCATTCCCATCACATGAATCTTCATCATCACCATCATTTCAGCAAGAGATCTTTAAGGGTAGCAGGTTGTTTAGGATGTATGTGATTGTTGGAACAGCAGTGGATTTGTTTTTGCTATTGGCTTATGTTCTTGGTGGATTTGCAAGAGGGGATGAGCATGCTGTGAGGTCAGCAACACCACATTTGTTCTTGTTGTCATGTCAGATTCTCACTGAGAATGTTATTAGTGGGTTGTCTTTGTTTTCACCTCCGGTGAGGGCGCTGGTGCCCATGATTTACACTGTCAGGAGGATCTTTGTTGATGTTGATTGGATTCATGATGTTTGGCTTAACAAGACTTTGTCTGCAACTGCAAGCCTTCGGGTAATTTGATTTGCTCCATAGTTTCTTTGGTAGATAGAACTTTTTGGATCCAACGATTGAAACAATGTTTAACTCTATTTTTGTCATACAACATTAATATATAAGGTGTCATGTTGGCTAGAATATTTAGTGTCATATTTCTTATACCTTTATATAAGGTGTCATGTAACGAACTGATATCTTAATTTTAATAGAAACAAACCGATATCTTAATTTTAACAGAAACGAACCGACATATAAACAGTCTCACTGTAGACATGATACGTGATAAGGCTCAACGGCGTCATTCGATCCATGTAGCCAACCCAACCTAGTAGGATAAGGATTTGTTGTTGTTGTTATAATGGAAATGAACCATTAGCTTGTTGATCATTGAGTTTCGATATCCTAGTTGTTCTTATCCATTTATTGCATCCACAAAAAACACTCTAGATTCTAGTTGATTATTTCAGAATTTTGACAAAACTGCACATAAATAGAATATCTGATACTGTACCCACTCGGTCTACATTCTATCTAATGATTAAGATTAACGCTCACTTCATATGTACAAGTAGCATTTTCCATTTTTGATATGTTAGCAAATATATGTGGAAATGAATCTGAAAAACTGTTGAATAATGCAGGACATAATATGGTATTGGTTTGGGAAGGGGATTGCAGTGGCAAACTTGGGATATTTCTCCATGAATCTGTTTTTTTTTCTTGATACCAAGGTTCCTTCCCAGAGCTTTTGAGAAGTATTTGCAACAGAAGGGAGAGATTCATGCCAAGTCAGCAGAGGAAAAGAGGTCTTCACCAATCAACAAACCCCAATCTTCAGAGAAGAAGATAGAATAAACATAAGTCAGTTTTGAAACAGATATAGCATTTTTTGCCCCTCTTTCCCTTTAATTACAATGATAATGGATGTACCAAGACCTAAAGTAACTTAACTATTTATGATGGTTTTAGTCCTTATGGAGGAATTTATATATATCATACAGGATCACTAATCTAAATGTTGGATTTACTTTATTCTTTCCCTTTCCATTAACTCTATTGTTGGAGGAACAACACTCTTTGAATATATCATAAAGTGTGTGTTTGTTTGATACTTTTACTTAAAAGTTGAAAATGAGTTTTGAGACAACTGAAATGATGTAATTGCAAAACCAATTAAATATGATGAGATGATTTAGAATTTTACTCTTGTCTTCTATGTGTGATGCTTGTAATGGTATTTTAATCTTATTCTATCCTGAACTCATATATATAGGGAGTTTTTTATATGTGTTGGATGCTCTTCAGTCTCTAGAGAGATTACAGTAAGGTTTGCCACTTTGCCTTTTTAACAGGATCCTGCTTAAAATAAAAGTTCAGACTTGAATATAAAGAATGATATTTATTTCAAAAAATGAAATCCAAAACCAAGATCAAAGTTTCAAAATCCTAATGAATTTTATTCCATCAAATATCTAACCCTAAATTCTACATATTCATTTGAACTGTTGATTTTATCATAATCCAAAAGCGATACAGTGCGTGTAAAACTAAGAGTAAATAGTTATTTTTGACCATAAAAGATTGAGGTGTTGACAATATTAACCATGAATGATTTAAATAAAGTAAAAACAATGGACTCAATAAAGTAAATATTGACAATATGGACTCATATGAATTGTGACAATTGCAGAGGAAGAAAATTCCTGAATCGAATCAACATAGGACAAAGCCAAAAATTGTAATCATCTTCTATAACATAGTAGACATATAAGTTCATGCTAATTCATTATAGCTGTTTCATGAACATAAGTAACAAAGTAAACCTAGCTATTACCAATATGATTAGTCTATATAACAATACCAAAATACTATAACTAAGTTCTAAAAAAGAGTGCAGTGCACATGGTTTATATAACAAGCCATATATAACAGTATTTAACACTACAACAAACATTCTTTAATCCAAGCCATCTTAGGTCCTAATTAGGTGTGAAATTACTACTGCCACTAGAGAGTCTATTTGTTGGTGCTCCAAGTCTTGAAGTCGGCATAAATTGCATGAATCTTGTAGCAGTTCCAGCGCTAGCACTGTGATTGATTTCTTGGCTAACAATAGGCCTACTTGAGGGGTTATTTATTGAAGGAGGCCTGAAGAGTTGAAGGATGCCTCTTTGTGTTCTTTCTTTTGGTCGGCCTCTTGCTATTGGAGGGCCTATTCTGCAGTGAAGATCTGATTGGTGGTGGTCTTATAGGTGCCAGTTGAATTAGAGGTTGGTGATTTTGAAGAGAAAATAGTGGAGCCGAATTTGGTATCACCTGATTAGAAAGAAAATAATTGCAAAAACTTATTAAAACTATAAGGTATTGCTTAAAGATAAAATAAATGACATGAAAAAGTAAAACATGACTAAATCAAATGGAATAGTTAAAATCACCATACATGGCATTTAACAGGTGCTGCTGGTCCTGCTTCTTTGGCTGCAGCCATGCCATCCTTTTTTTTTTTTTTTTTTGCTGCAGCCATGTCATCACACAAATTTACATTTGGTTATAAATGTTAAACGGAGTAAATTTTTCATGGTTATAAAATTTATTTGAATTATTCATTGTCAATATTACCAGCGCCTCAATCTTTTATGATAAAAAATGACTATTTACTCGTAAAAGTAAATACGAAAACTTTCTATACCGTAGCTGTACAATGATTGGACAAGAAATCAAGAATGGTTCTTCATCTAGCATTATTGATTTTGTAATAGCCACGTGCTAACGGAATTATCTATTTATATTTATACACCAAATTGCATATGGTCTACTGCAACATTTCTTAAGTTCGTAAACATTTTAAAGAGATGGTTATATATACTTTAGTTTTTCTTTTCTGTGATTTTAAAATTAAATAAAATTTTGTTTGATATCACAACCACACAAATAAAATTTGATCAACCTAGAAATGATCACATTTTATCTATATAACATTTGTTATGTTGATATTTTTCCTCAATTAGCACATTTCGGCAGCATTAATGCGTTATATGTATACCCAACTTACAAGTCACGTCAACAAATAAAATTTTAAGTGAAAATCCATTTAGTATAGATGATTAAGTTTGCATAAACCTAAACTAACCAAGTTATAAAATTGATCACATCAGCTTTCTCAAGAAACAACCATGAGCAAGAGAGCACCATTCCGGAGGATGAAAAATTTTCCTTACCAAACTGATTCTCGTAGAAAACAACGGTGTCTCAAAAAGTTATCAAATCCTACGTCATTAAACAAGGAAACTAAATTTGGTGCAGACATTCTTCAAGAATGTTGTTGACTTGTTTCCCTTTCTTGCCTCAACTTCTACAAACATAGCTACAGAAACAGGGCAAATTTGGTTTTGCCCTCCAAGATTGATGATTGGGCATTAGATTCCTCCCTCAAAGAAACTTTGGTTGCATCACGAAATTTTTATAGTCCAATCATCGGTGACACGGACATTAGGCTTGCGAATGGTGATTACTGCTGGTGAGTTTTTCCTTTGAACCCAAAATGGGGTGAGTTCAATATCAAGTTATCAACCTTCTGATTTGAAGGTTCAACCAGAGCATTCTTTGAACCAGAAGCATGTCCTAACAGAATAATCCTCTCAATAACAGTGTTTACCGGATACCGAGCATTGCCATTGGAAGCAGGTGCGAGGTCTAAAGATGTAAGCTTGCCATCTTTGAAAATGAAACGCCTGTGGATATAGGCACCTTGCAGAAAATTAAAGCTGCTGCCATCATCAATGTATAGTTCACCTTCGGCTGCTTGAGAACTATTTACAGCTATTACCTGTCGGACAACATCAGAAATTTTATCATGATAAGAGTTGCAATCTATTTTACATTAAACTCATTCAAATATTCCACAGCAAAATTTTCTCACAATGGCAATATGGCATACAATGTTCAAAGTGTTCCTGTTGAATAGAAAAACAATAGTCCAAGACCAAGTATAAGCATTCAAGCATATTAACAAGAATTGCAGAAAGTCAGCATGAATACATACCAGAGTATAAGGATCATTTGTCATCTGAGTGGAACTTCTCCTAAATCGGTCTTTCCTTGTTATAATGGTTCCAGCTCTCATGAAGACAGCAATGCTCTCTTCTGTAACAGCCAACTTGTGTGTCGCCCCTCCCTTGTATATATTTCCGGTTCTAAAGTTCTTTTCCGGGCAAATACACTTAAGTTTGTTTAGCTCGCTGCCATCCATAAGCATTGTAAAATCTTCAGTCGGGAACCACAAAAATGAAGGAAACAAATGATTTTACTGAAAAACTAACTAAAGCACCTCAGTGTATATCCCCTGCACTAATAGACTGTTTCCAATCATGAAAGCTTCATCATTGCTGAAGGTAGCTTCCTCAGATGGGAATTCCATCCACAATGGACGCATAACAGGAACACCAGTAGTGTTAGCCTCCCTGAATAATGTATAGTAATATGGAAGCAGTGCATATCGAACATGTATTGCATCCCGAATCAACTCTGTATTTCCTTCTCTGCATAACACTAGGATCACTATATCATAATGTTGACAAACAAAATTAATCAAATCAGAAATGTTGAGAAATTGTTTGTTTAAATTCTAGTAAGTGTTTAGGGTTTTAAACTCATTTTTCAAAAGAGCCTAATTAAGTTATTTATCCAAACTGGCCCTTAACACAATATCAGGCACAATTTGATAATCAAGACAATTGAATTATGACAAATTTAGGCAGTATTGCTACATATTAACTCCCTGCATGTTTGCATCACCCAGTTAGGAAGATCAGGAGAAGAAGCCAAATGGGAGTTGTTGTGAATTTTAGTGGACGTCTATTTATATTATACTGATTTGAAGTTTGACATACAATGTAGCTCCAATTCATTTACATCTAAAGTGGCATAGTACTTCTGTGGAGAACTTTATTTCTAGAGTACAGATAGCCTGATTTAATATATGCCCTTTTAGAAACAATTTTTAGTAATATTTCATTTCATGTGCTCCAATTCATTTATAAATCTAAAGTGACATAATATTTTTGTAGTCACTTCCCCCAAAAAAAAAAATAAATAAATAAATCAGTCACTTCACTTCAATAGGTTATTGCATGATTTAATATGAATTTCACTCATTTTCAGCAGTGGATGGCTTGTAATCAAAGAAAAGTAAGGCTGCTGACTAATTACCAAAAGAAAAGGATTTATTTTACTTAAGAAAAAGAAAGTCTTAAAGTAAAGCAATCTTACCCAAACAACCATGGTTCTCGTCTTTTGGTATCATGATGGGCATGGGCCCTAAAGAAAGGATAGAAAGCTCCTAGCTGATACCACCGAACCAATAATTCAGGCTCAGGATTCCCAAAAAAGCCACCAACATCAGCACCTATGTAACATACATGAGATATGATCATTTGAATGACATATTGTGCTAATATCTAATACTGAGAATAAATATCCGAGATAAATAGAAATAATTAATACTTCATGAGAAGGATGGTACCAACCAGAGAATGACACCCCAGTAAGACCAAGGGTCAAAACCATTGGAACAGAAACTCTTAGGTGATCCCACTCGGCAGTGTTGTCCCCAGTCCAAATTGCTCCGTACATTTGAGTTCCAGCAAATAATGCTCTCGACAGAACAAATGGCCTCTCTTTCCCATCACCACGTTTTACCAGCCCTTCAGATGTTGCCATGTGGAAGTAGTATCCATAGGCATTGTGCACCTCACGATGCTCCACACCTCCGATGTGTAAAGCATCTCTAAGCATTGTCACCTGGATACAAAGCAACCAACCACATCTTTGATTTGCATATCTCCAAGAGGACATTATAAGTTTAAAATCTCAATAGACATGTCATAAAAGAACAGTGGAGCAGGAAATATGGATTACATGGAACCCATAGATCCATGCTCTACTTTTCAAATGACATAAAACCTTAAAGAATTATAAATAGACATGAGAAATGAACAATCATAGGTACTTGTATAAGATAGCAGAACCAGTTAGACCACATTGTTGGATATCTCAGAATCAAATTTTAGCCCCAATATTATCCTATATATTGTTTGACTCCTCAATCACCAAGGGATATTTAGTTTTTATTCTCCAGCCTCTTCCAGTTGAGGCAATTTGCTAAAGAAGCTACACTAACAGTTTATTGCCATAACAACAAATGATATGAAGCATCGGGGTGGCATAAAACGTGGGAAGAAGATATTGGCCTCTAATACTATTGAGTTGTGATAAATGCATATCATCTTTGTGGCCTTATAGAGATAACGTATGTTAGTCTATCCGTGCATGAACTATTTATAATCTTATTGAATTTCCTAGCATATAAGAGGAATGCCAGTCTTCTATTTAGAGGCTCATATGATCATTATTGCGTTGCTTAGATAACTATGATGAAATGGGTTTATTGATCAGTGGTTAGTTCCCTACAAATATATGAATTCTATTCCTTTTTCTAAATCCAAATGCATGAAATAATCAATGTGCCATGAAATACATTGCATAAGTACATCCAGGACATAATCAAAACCATGAAACCAAAATAGCAAGTATGCCCCTGAAATATCTCACATACCTCAGGGCCATTGAAGACCGAAGGCTCGTTCATGTGGTTCCATATATAGAGTGAAGGAGTTGAACCAACATAATTCTGATAAGAGAACTTATCACCCCACCAAGACCTACCCCCGGGCTCAACATATTGAGGTATGAAGATGAGCCAGGCCAGCACCATCCATCATAGTCATTGCCATTACAATCCTTAACATAATACCCCTTCTCAGTTGCCTCCTTGTGCAAAGGAAATGAATTGTCGCACTTAATATGAGGATCCACGATGGTAACCATGTGCCTGCCCTTCACAGCAATCTTCCTCTGCATCTCCTCAGGGTTAGGGAACAGCACATTGTCCCAAGTAAAATACTTCTTCCCATCAGTGTGCACAATGTCAAGCCACAACACATCATAAGGTATATCAAACTCATCAAACTTAGAATCCACATGCTCCACATCCTCCTCGTCCTTATAGTTCCACCTACACTGATGATAAGCTGTTGAAAACAATTGTGGCATCGCCGGCATCCCCGTTACACTTGTGTACTGCTTCAGCACATCCTTAGGGGTAGGACCAACGAAGAAAAACGCATCCACAACACCAGCCTCACTCATCCAAAGCGTATCAACCCGGTTCTTGGGCAGCTTCGAAATCCCATTCTCCGCATCCCAGCCCGATCCAAGAACATCGATTTGCATTTCAGCAGCATTCAACCAGAAAAAACCTGAACTCCCCCTCTGCTTCCCATGCGAAAGCATGAACGGAACTGATCCGTATAGGCCGAAAGGTGAATCATGAATGTACTCGAAAACATCCAAATTGAATAGCCTATATGGTTCAGATTCTTCCACGCCAGGCCCCTTCGTCGGCTTCAACGCGAGGCCCGTGGCATGCTCAGGGATTCCATACACAAAATCCGCGCCATGAAACGTGACGTCGAAGCTAATCGACTGAGGACCGTAAGGTCGCTTATCGTGGTGACTTCGGAAACTCTCTTCCCAATCGTCGCATTCGCCTTTCCCCTTCAATTGCTCGAAATCAAACAATCCGTGAGAGTTCATAGACACGACACGAGTGTTCCCATTCGATTTATCTCGGACAAAGACCTCGAAGGGATCGTGGCGGAGCACGGCGTCAAATCCATCAGAGACATAGACGACGGAGGAAGGAGAATCGTCACCGTCTAGGGTTTCCTGCGTGACGCGCTGGAGCCATAGCTTTGTGCTTTGAAACTCCGAAACGACGACGTCGGGGACGTGGAAGCGGGACTTGGGAGGGTTGAGGGAACGGTCCTCATCGATGGTTACGCGAACGACGCCGTTTTGGTATACGGAGAGAGAGAGGAGTAAAGGGTTTGTGTTTTGTTGGGTTTCTTCTTGTTTGGATTTAGCGACGAGTTTGGCAATGAGGTTTCCGTCAGAGATGGTGACGTCAGTGGCGATGAGAGGGGTGGAAGTGGATGAGGTTCGGGATCGGGCGCGTTTGCAGAAAGGGGTTTGGTGGCAGGTTCGGAACTCTTCTTTCTTCCAGGAATGGACGTGGTTGAAGCAGAGGAATTGGAAGAGGAGGAAGAAGAGAAGAGAGAGGGTTTGGGTCTTGTTCTTCATGTTCTTTGTTCAGATCATGGAAATGGAGCTATGGTCTTACACTCTTACATGAAGCTATGACTCAGTGTAACAGCATTCAGCAATCAACGTCTTCCTCACTCACTCTCACTCAGCAATGGCCTTGAGGGCATGTTTGTAATTTTCGTTTTCGGAAAGTAGTTTGGGTAGTTGTTGGCTTGCTTTACTTGCATATCCATCGAATACTTTCTCAGATGTTAGGTAAAAAATTAATATAAACTAAATTTTAGAAATAATTTTAAAAATATGTTAAAAATAATAAAATATTATAAAAATAATTTTTAAAATATGTTTAATTAAATTATTATGTAATAATTTTTAATTATCAACTTCATATAAAAACGAATATTAGTAAATCTTCAAAATTTTTCTATGCATAAAAATATCACTTGACTTTATCATATGTAATATGTAATGGTCATAAAAAAGAATAATAATATCACTTTTATATTTTACTAGCAGTTCAACAAGCACAAATAGTCGCTTTTCTATTATTTTGAAGAGATTAATTTTTATAATTTTATTTTTAAAATTATAAATTTAATAAATAATCTAAATATTAAGAATAAAAAAATTTATAAATTATTTAACTTACAAATTTAAAATAAATAAGATATTAAATAAATTTGTTACATTGTTATTATGTAACAATATAAAAATAAAGATTTAGAAACATTATTTACAATTAACTATTTAAAAATATTATTAAGTTTATTTATTTATTTTTAATGGTATTTAATTTAAAGCAGAGATATAAATTTATATTCAAATTTTTATTTTATATTTAATTTTTTAAATTATCTTTAATTTTATTATTTTTTTTAAAATTATTAATCTATATTTTTATTATATCCTTCACTATATCAAACACTATTCTTTCTCTTACTATATATTATTCTCTATCCACATACATGTTATTATCTCATCGCCACTATTATATTACCTTGTTTTCCTTTTTCACTTTTTTTTCTCCTTCCACATTCTCTTCATCCTATCGTTATTAATTATCACCAAGTATCATCGTCGCAATTTTTACTCTTATCTATCACTTTGATTTATAACCATCTATTGTGTTAACTTTGATGAGTTGTTGAAGTTTTGCTAAAAGAATTAAGACATAAAGTATTTAAAATTTTTTCAAATTATCAAAATTTGATATCAGTAATCCTAAAAAACAATATCAAAATATATTATTTTCAACTAAAATAATTTAAAATAGTATATAATTGTAAGTTTTTTAACTAATAATTATAAATTTAAGTCGCAGTTTAATATAGTGCCTTGGGATAGAAGGTAACCATTGCTATCCACATTCGACTGCTATTTTATAAGTTTTATATTTATTTTATTGTGCACATAAATTAAACTATACTTTATTATTTGATTTTACATGTTTTGAAATAATACCATCATATTATAAGAATGGAATTAATTTTCATAATCTAATACGAATCTTCTTATTATTTTGTTCGTCATTTGAATATTATTTATAAAAAATAGTTACTTAAAGTGAAACACTATAAAGAGAAACATAAAATTTTTAGATTTTATGGTTCTAGTTTGCTTCTCAAACCTCACTTGATGTACTCAAATTTAATAATTTTGATGGTGGTGATTCTTTGTAATTAGTTAAAAAGTTTTAACTTTCTCTTTCTCTCTCTAGCTCTCCCTACGATCTTGAACAAACTTAATTTTGTTATTAAATAGATTTTTAAGTTTTGAATATTTTTAACTTCTTATGTAATAAGTATCTTTTAAATTATCTAATGCATAAAAAATTACAACTTTTCATGTATCTTGAAAATTAAAAATTAAAGTTAAATGATATTAATTTTTTTATTAAGTACAAAAATAAACATTAAGTCTAAATGATATTAGTTCTTTTATTAAGGCAGAGAAATTTCATGAAAAGATAATATTAAATCCCATGTTCTTATATATGAGAACATGTACCATTTATTATATTATATATAATCTTTATACCATATAACAAAAGGTGAAAATCTATATCTTCTTTTTGTTACTTTTTTTTGTTGTCCAAATTAGTTTGTATATTATCAACCTATTTCTATTATTTATGCAATTTTTTTTTCTTTTTGTTGTTATCCATTAATAAATGTTGAATTAACGACTTTGTTTATTATATTTTTTTTTAAATAAAAAGCTCAACACAATAAGGTGGAACATCAACGTCTCAATAGAAAAGTACTAAACAGATAAAATAAACTAATTCCTAATCATCTTTGACACAAACTATCAACAACCCAAAAGATCAAATATCACTTCACTCTTTGTAACTCTTAATCGACCTGTTAACTACTCCTGCAACACCTGATTCTTGGTTCCTAAAAATTCTGTCATTCCTTTTCAACCAAGTGCTCCAAATGATAACAATGAAACCAAACTCACCAATATTTTATTAATTTGATTGCACGATTGACCTCCTGAACCACGTAAACTTACGGTCATTCACCTCTATATCTACCAGTTTGATAATGTTGTTAACACACTAGTGCCTTTTCTTTCTTCCAACTGCACAACCTCATTGAAGACACTCATGTAGCAAAGAGGAACCTGACATATTTCCGATAAAAAACTCAACTCTTCCCACACAACAAGCTTCTCTTCCCTTGTATGCGCACCATACACCAAGCAAACAGCACAAATAAAAATTATTGTTTGTCAATTCCCCTTCTATACATAATCATATCTCTCCTTTGTAATAATTACTCAACCTAAACATCATAACATCTCACATTATTAATAAATCTCTAGAAGCACATTCCGATCCCACAAATTCCAAACTCACCGCATTATTACCCCAAAATTGCACTACATCAAACTTAGAAATCACCTCCTTCTTTGTCTCTATCAATCCTAACATATTTACATTATTTTTACGCTTAAATTTGTTACCATTTTCCACTTTCCAACACGCCCTAAACCCCTCATATTTCACGAACTAAAATCATTTAAAAACTTTATTACACACCTTATTTCGGTTTTTGGGGCGACACCTTCTTTCTTTCTCTTTTTGTTTTGCTTGCTTTCTTTTTTGTGCCAATACTTCATTCTGAGCTTGGAGAATAGCCATAATGTCCTCATCCTCGTCATATAAAATAGCTCCTGATTCGACAGCCAAATTCCAAGCAGCCTATTTTCAACCATATCTTTATCCCAACTTCCTTCGTGTTCATCTTGATTAGTTTCACCATCTGCATCATGCTCTGAGTCCTCCGAATCTTCCAAGTTCCTTACAGCCCCTTCATCATCCAACTCAGTTTCCTGCACCACTGTATTCTCATTCTCTAAATTTGAAACTTGCACTGCATCACCCCTCGTCAGACATATGCCAACATGCTGCTTACCACTCTCGTTCAAACTAGCGTGGATCTCATTAACTACACTTGGTGGAATATTTTTCTCCACTATGTTGTTAGAACAATTCTCCGCACCTCCGCCAATCTCTTTTCCGGCTTGATTCTGCTCGTTGGGTGCATAAGGGGCTTCACGCTCCTCCCTGCCCTCCACGCCATCAAGTTCAGCGTGGACATTATCACCTCCGCCACTAGCAGCTGACTTCCGCACTGCTCCTATATCTGCCTCGTCAGCGCTGTTCACCGTGGCATCAACCCATTCGCGAACTCCATGACCAGCCACGCCTCTCTCTTCATCGTCACCTACAACAGCCAGCAAGAAGGCCCTTTTAAAATGCACAATGACGTACTCTCCGTCGCACCACACAGCCATTTCGACGCCAACTGAACTTTTGTTCAACACCAAATCAACCCCTTCTTTCCATTTATCCCCATATTCCCAAGTGTCCGTTCTTTCAGAGATTGTTTCGTTACTGATTGTTTGAGATCCCATAAATTCCGCACTCACCATAACTGCCGGATACACTAATGTATTTATTTCGATTAGACTCAATAAATTACCAAAATTCAAACCTATTCTCTTGAACTACTTTTTGATTATATGGTTGAATTGTTTAACGGAAGATCTTTATACTCTAAAATTTTCAAAGTAAAAGAAAAATGCAATAAAATAAATTAGAAAACCTAATAAAATAAAATTATTTTTAAAATAGAATATATATATATATATAAGAAAAATAATAATAAATTAAAATTTACATGGTCCATGACATAGAAAAATAAAAAGAAGGAAATAACCATGAAAATTGAAATAATGAAAAATATATAACATAGATGTTTTCTTGGCACATTTAAATGTTATATGTTAATCTAATAATCAATAAAAAATAATATTATTCAATGTAAAGTAAATTAAACATAAATGTTTAATAATTAAAAAATATTAATAATTTGACATGTTTAATTAAATTATTATATAATAATTTTTAATTATCAACTTCATATAAAAACGAATGTTAGTAAATTTTCAAAATTTTTCTTTTATTTTTTCACACATAAAAATATCACTTGACTTTATCATATGTATTGGGTAATTGTAATAAAAAAGAACAATAATATCACTTTTATTTTTTACTAGCACACGAATAGTTGCTTTTCTATTATTTTGAAGAGATTAATTTTTATAATTTTATTTCTAAAATTATAAATTTAATAAAATAATCTAAATATTAAGAATAAAAAATTTAAAAATAAAAAAATTATAAGTTATTTAACTTTGTTAGAATATAATTAGGATCAATTAGCATTATTTAGTATATCTGAATATTTATTATAGGATATTATGTCTTTATTATTTCGATTCTCTTAGTACTTATAAATACCCTTCTATATTGTATCATTCTAGACAACTTGAATACACTCAATAATATATCATTTTTTCTCTAGTTTAGTCTCTTGTTTCTAACATGGTATCAGAATCATGGTATTCTCCTTGAAGAGGATAGGTTGTTTTTCTTGCTGTGAAATTACCGTAGTTTTTGTACTTTTTTTTCTATGCCATTTTTCCTTACCTTTTGTCACTCCTTTAATACTTTTTCACCTCACCAACTAGCATATTCTCCCTGTCTTGTGTTTTTCCGAGTTGAATGATCAAACACCATTGTCATCCGCTGCCTACCTATTCTCATGAAGAAATCATATAGTTTTAGCTCTCTTTCGACAGTTTCGTCTGCGTTCTCTCGTGGCAGTTCCGTCTGCGTTTTCTCGTGGCAGTTCTGTCTGCATTTCGTCCGTGTTTCCTTGTGGCAGTTCCGTTTGCATTTCTTCCTGGCAGTTTCATCTGCACTTCCTTCAGACAGCGGCAGTTTCGTCTGCGCTTCCTTCAGACAAGCGGCAGTTCTGTCTGCGCCTTTCTTCAGACATTCCATTTGCGCCTCCTTCAGACAAGCGGCAGTTTCGTCTGCACTTCCTTCAGACAAGCGACAGTTCCATCTGTGCTTCCTTCAGACAAGCGGCAGTTCCATCTACGCTTTCTTCTGACAGTTTCGTCTGCACCCGTTCTACTCTTGTTTTCAATAAGTTTCAAACTCAAGTTGTCACTTGAGTTTGAGGGGAATGTTAGAATATAATTAGGATCAATTAGAATTATTTAGTATCTGAATATTTATTATAGAATATTACGTCTTTATTATTACGATTCTCTTAGCATCTATAAATATCCTTCTATATTGTATCATTTTAGACAACTTGAATAGACAACTTAAATACACTCGATAATACACAAAGCTTTTTAGGAGTGAGCACGAGTTGGTTTGGTTCGGGTTCATGGTAAAATTAGAACCGAACCGATCAAAATATAATTGGTTCGGTTTGGTTTGAATTTGTATTTTTTTGTACATGTACCCGAATCAAATCAAACCGATTAAGAACGAATTTGTTTGGTTTGGGTAATTGGATACCCGATGACTTTGAAATTCATAAAAAAAAATCAAATTTTTATCTTAAAAATTCAACAAGTACAATAAACATGTATTATTAATAGAAATAATCCAAACATATTAAATACCAAATACATTAAAAACTAAACTCATTAAAATCCAAACATATTAATAGTGAATAATCTGTCTAATGGAAAAGTCATATATAATTTTTTTATTTAATTAATATATGATCGGGTTCGCGGGTTGGTTCGGGTTCCGCACCCCCAGAGTCGATACCCGAACCAATCACTAACAAAGGCCATCGGTTTGGACCCGATTACCCGTTGGTCCAGAACCAATTTAATTGGTTCGGTTCGGATTCGGACGGGTAATCGGGTACCCACTACCCGTGCTCACCCCTAAATCTTTTCTCCAGTTTAGTCTCTTGTTTCTAACAATATTCAACACTTGCAATTCCTGAAATATGTGAACTAACATCATTGAGGATTATAATTATCCTCCAAGTTTGTGATCCACTTTGGTGAATTACCATGTAATGTTGGCAGAGTTTTCGTTCATTTTTTTTCTCCAGTTATAGAATATGCAATGGTAGATCTTAAAAAAAAAAGTAGCTTGCACAAATGATTTCGGTAGAATATGCAATGGTAGTTTTGTGATCCACTTTGGTGTATTACTATGTTGAGAATAGAAATGGATTGAAAACTTCAGAAGCTAGGGGGAAGAATACAAATTCAAGGCAACAAATTGCTTCCTCTGGTTTTGAAAAGGACGAAGACAATGGTTCGGTTGTGGAAACTCCTAATTTCAATGTTCAAAGGTCATGTCAGCAAAGGCTGAAAGTTCCAGGCTTACAAAGGGATATGGAAATACTAAAATCCGAACTTGTGAAGTTCATTGCAGCACATGGAGAAGAAGGGCTTATGCCGATGAGTCACGGAAGAGTTGATATCGAGAAGGCTATCACTCGCATAGTGGATTCACAAAGATTGCAACCATCATGAATCTTTCCTTGGCTTACAAACAACGAAAACCAAAGGGTTACTGGGACAATCTCGAAAATCTGCAGCACGAGGTGGGTTGCAAAATCTTCATTTCCTTCCTTACTCTAAAGTCCCTAAAAGATGTTTTAGTAGTCATTGATTCATATGCATTACATTATTGCTTTTGCATCTTAGATCATAATGAAACTCATTTTTTCATGCAGATAAGTAGATTTCAAAGGAGTTGGGGAATGGATCCTTCATTTATGCCAAGCAAAAAGTCATTTGAACGTGCAGGTAGGTTTGAGATATCCTGCTCTCAACTTTGAATTCGCTGCTTACAGTAAACTATAGATTTACATGCATGCCTTCTACTCTAATGTGGAAGAAAAACGTGAAAATCTCACATAAACTCATCAGGTGTTGATTTTCACTATTGATATTGAGTATGGGATCCACAAAAACATCATATCAAAGGAGGAAATCCACACAACCCTGAAAAATGAGTGTTATTTATGGAATTTGCCGCAGGTCGGTACGATATTGCTCGTGCACTAGAAAAATGGGGTGGACTTCACGAGGTTTCTCGGCTTCTGTCCCTGAAGGTGAGACAACATCGAAGCCGACAGGATGACACCCTTGTTGAGAAGGGTAAGAGAGTTGATAATGTAGATGATGGTGATTTGGAAACACCATCTAAACCATGTATATACCAAGATACACATAAGTGGCTTACAAAACTAAGACAGTTGGACATAAATTGGTTTGAATAACATGATGAGGCAGTATTGGTTTATTTATAGTTCCATGATTCTACATTGTTACAGTATTTAACCCTTTATACTTTTCTGAGAGTAAGTAATAACACTTTTGCTTGCAATTTTGAGCACTAAATGTGAGGGTTTGCTCCTTTGTTTTTGTTTCTTTTACATGTTCTTTTTTTGTGTGTCAAAATTAACCTTAAATAATGGAGGATCCTTATGTTTTCTATTTGCAGGAGACTTAAGCATTTCAATACTCTTGTATATAATGAAATAACCATTTTAGGTATATATTAAAATTACTCACTAATATAAAATATATATTGAAATATAAAATATGTATTGAAAACGTGGAAAATCCATTACACATGAACATAATAAACACAACCTTCAAAAGTTGCTTTTCTTTTTGATGTTCTGGTTCCACTTTTCTTCAAATCTTGTATGTCTTGCTTGCACACCCACCGAGCCCCAGAACACTCTACTTTCATTTGAACATTCCAAGGCAATACCAGTTCAAAGCGATAGTCTTGGAAAAATTGGTCAACAAAATAGTCACTGGTCAAGCAAAGGATGAAATGCCGAGAATTTTTAGTTTCAAGCGTCCAAGTTAAATCTTTTTGAATGAATTCCTTACTGTTGCAAATCAGTATCACCGACAAATCTTCCACACAATTACTACTCTTCGTTGGGCATAATCGGAAACAGAGAGCAAGTGCCATGGTTTCATTATGTGGCAATGTGACTGATACTCTATTACCCTCTTCTAATAGTCCTTTAGTTAATATAAGTTTATTTTTGTCAATTTCAAAATTTTGTAGGTATTGATTTTAGAGGTTTGCTACACATACAAGTCTTTTTGACTTACAAGTTTTACAAGTTGCTACACATACGGGTCTTTTAATGCGTTATTCAGTTTCCAAAGCGCTACACTCACCGTGGATTATGAACGACTCCTCTTCCTCACTCACCGTGGATTATGAACGACTCCTCTTCCTCTTCCTCTTCCTCTTCTTCCTCTTCCTCTTCCTCCATGTATTTCTTCGTTATTCTCTTTGCCTTTTCATTAGTTGTTTTACTTGCGTTTATTACTGGTATTCTTGCTTCGTTTTTTTTCGATTTTCATGGTTTCTGAAATCAAGCTTTGAAATCGTTTTGAAGATAATGGAACTTCAGAAATACACCCAAACGATTACAGAAATACACCCAAACGATTATAGAAATACACCCAAACGGTTACAGAAATTCACCCAAACGATATTTCTTCGTTATTCTCTTTGCCTTTTCATTAGTTGTTTTACTTGCGTTTATTACTGGTATTCTTGCTTCTTTTTTTTCGATTTTCATGGTTTCTGAAATCAAGCTTTAAAATCGTTTTGAAAATAATAGAACTTCAGAAATACACCCAAATGATTATAGAAATACACCCAAACGATTACAGAAATACACCCAAATGGTTACAAGAATTCACCCAAACGATATTTCTTCGTTATTCTCTTTGCCTTTTCATTAGTTGTTTTACTTGCGTTTATTACTGGTATTCTTGCTTCTTTTTTTTCGATTTTCATGGTTTCTGAAATCAAGCTTTGAAATCGTTTTGAAAATAATGGAACTTTAGAAATACACCCAAACGATTACAAAAATATACCCAAACAATTACAGAAATACACCCAAATGGTTACAGGAATTCACCTAAACGATTATAGAAATACACCCAAAGGATTACAGAAATACACCCAAAATTCGTTGAAGTACACCTTATGCATAATTCAGAACTCTTTCTCTTTCTCCTCCTCATCTTCTGCTGCTTCTTCTTCTTCAAAAATGATTTCAGAGCTTGATATCAAAAAATAATGGAAATCAAGAATAATGAAAAAAGAAAACAAAGAGAAAAGCACGTAAATGAAGAAGGAGAAAGAGAAGGCAAAAAACGAAAGAAAAGAAGAAGAAGAAGAGGAGGAAAAGGAAGAAGAATGTGCAGCAAGAAGAAGAAGAAGGTGCAGTGAAATTGTGCAGTAACAGTTGAAGAAGGAGAAAGAGAAAGCAAGAAACGAAAGAAAAGAAGAAGAAGAGGAAGAGGAAGAAGAACGTGCAGTAACGGTTCAAGCGCGTTAATATAATAACTTGTAAAGACTTGTATAAAAAAATGCTTGTATGTGGAGAATTTCTCTTCATTTTATGGGCATTCACAGTGCGATTTGAATCGGTTTTAAGTAAAAAATTCATCTGATTCAAACATAAATTTTATTTGTGGTACAATTTATATTGGATGATTTTTTGTAAAAACTTCGATCCAGTTTCAAACGGTTTAGATTGATTAGATTTGCAGATTTATAAATTTAAAATATTAAATTTGCATAACATGTCTTAACTTTAAATTTTAAATAATCAATGATGACATAACAAGACTCAAAAATATCTTAAATATGGGAAGGAATTTTTATATGCTGCTACTGAACTCAGGCCGGACTATGGTGTTAATCGCCAGGTTCCTTAACTTTTCATCCTATGCGGAGAAAACCATTTATATAGACTTACCATCAAGTTATTCTCTTTTATGACATTTTTCCTTGTGAATTTCACTTGTAGTTAATAGAGCTGCTGTCGGTTTGTGCTCCATCACCTGAAAAGAAACTGAACCTTTTAAAAGAAATTGTTGTTGAGCATGAGATAGAATGGGATCTGGCTGCTTCAGAAACTGAGTTCTTTAAGAAACACGAGGACTTGCTGGTAAGTACTAGGCAGTAGTGACTAGTGCAATAGTAACAATCTCATGTTGGCTTTCCTTTCTTTGCACCATAATCTTAACATGTTTTTTCAATTCCAGAATGGCCCCACACAATTTGTTGGGTCAAACGTGCCACCACCTGAAGAAAAACAAGATGAAGAGTCAGACACTGCTCCTGATACATTCAATAAAGAACAACCTGATCTGATTCCGATTCAGACATATTGGACTTCCTTGATGTGCCTAAGGTATCGGTCCAGCCAAATGCAAATATTGCCACAGCTCCAGTTGTTCCACCTCCTGAAGTTAATCTTCGTTCATCTAGCTACTCTGGAGATATCCCAGATGTAAGGCATGAGCAAGTTCACGAGATGTCAACTATTCAGAGAGATTAACCCCATAATACATCTGGTAAAATGGAAAGCAAGTAGTTTGTGCTGTTCATCTCACCTCCACTACCGGCTGGATCATATTCTACTAGACATAGTAATTCTCCTCCCCCCATGTTGAGCACAAAAATTGAAGCCAATGTGAACTCCTTGTCAAGCTCAAAATATGAAGCCAATGTGGACCTGCAGGATGTGTTGGCTACTTCTCATGCTGCCACAAAAACTGTTGAACGTGCTACAGTTGCAGCTCGCTCAGCAGCTAGTTTTGCTCAAGTCCTAATTAGCAAGCTTACCAGGAAAAACAGTGAACAGTCACCTGATAACAGCTCTGTGAACGCATTTTATGCAGGGGATGACAATCAATCTACTACAGAAAGGGGACATCTAGCTAAGCATAATTCTAGAGGTACCATAATGTCCTAATGTCCAACAATCTATATTGCTTGCCGGAGAGTGGAGAAAGGCGTGCCCTTGGGGTAATTGTGAAACTTGATCTTGAGGATGTGGTGGATGTTGTTGGGGTTGGAGGTGATGCTATTATCGATGATGTGGAGATGGATGTTTCTAGTAGGTGAAGTGCAGAGGAGGTGGGTGTACCAGTCACAGAGATTTAGAAAGTGTGTGGTCTATGACATGTTGAAGTAGGTGCGACATGCGTGCCAGTTACACCATGATTTGATCTTGGAGTTGAAGTGGAGGAAGGAAAAGATGGAAAAGAAGACTGTGAATGTGAAGAAGGAGAGTATGAATATTAGGATTATGCGAGATATGATGAAAATTGGGAAAAAATAGTGTCATTTTCGAACAAAGGGGTCAGGAATCATTTTATCCCCTGTTAGAGTTGTCAGTGACCATTTTGTTTTCTGTTAGAGTTGACGGAGCCAAGTACCTAAGCGACTGACAAAATTAATTGTTAAGAACTAATCGAATAATTAATTTTAGTTGGGGACTAAAATGTCTGATTCGAATTATATGCCACGCAAAAACCCTTATTGGTGTGATAATTAATATTGAGTAAATGGGAATAAGACGTTCCTTATTTTATTATTAAGATGACATAACAATTTAATATATATTAGAGTAAAGTATTATTTTGTTCCTAATATTTGGAGTAAGTTTTAAAGTTGTTCATAACGAATATTTAAATCATTCTATTTAAGTCTCTAACGTTTCAAAATCATTTCAATATTGTCTTGCTGTTAGTTATTTGTTAATAGAATTGATGGTGGGACAAAAGTGAAACGATTTTAAAATATTAAAGATTTAAATAAGACAAAATCAAGTAAAATGAAAGTAAATTTTAACAGAATAAATTGTATTACAAATTTAAGATTTTTACTTATCATGGAATACTTGTATAATGATTAGTAGATAAACTTCTAAGAAAAAAAAATATGATACATATATAATATAGTATAAATTATGCCTTTTTATCTCTAATGTATCAAATTTCTTTAATGTTTAATTTAAATAAATTTTATTTTTAACTTTAAATTAATTTTAATTTTATCTTTCAATAATATCAATTTTTTTACAATACATAATTATTCAATTATTTTTTTAATTACATCTAAATAAATACTCTTAATCATATTACTTTTATTCTAGATATATTTTTTTTTTAAATTTTACTCTTAAATATTTTTATTCATCATCATAAAATACATGTAGAATGGCTATTACATAAACTTGCAAAAAAGAAAAAAAAAGCATAGTACATAATACAATTATATCTTTTTCTTTCTAATGTATCGAACTTTTTTAATATTTAAATTTTATTATTAATTTTGAAATAAATTTTAATTTTATCCTTCAATAATATCAAATTTTTTACGATAGATAATAATTATTCAATTATTTTTTAATTACATCTATGTAAATTACTTTTAATCGCATAAGTTTCATTCTAAATAAATTTATTTTTTAATTTTACTCTTACTATAACATTACTTTCAGTCTAAATAAATTTATTTTTTTATTAAAAAAATTAAAAAATAAATTAAATAATTATCTATCATAAAAAAATTATAATTATTGAAAAACAATAAAATTTATTTAAAAGTTAAAAATAAAATGTAATTAAATTAACGTTAAAGAAGTTTAGTAGGTTAGAGATAAAGAGTTATCATGTAAACTTTTATTGTATATATGCATTATATTTGTTTTTCTGTTTTGGAAGTTTATCTACCAGTCATTCTTCTATAAGTATGAGTAAAAATTTTAATTTCGTAATGCAATTCATTCTATTAAAATTCACTATCATTTTATTTGATTTGGTCATTTTTCTAAAGTAATATATCTTTTCACAAATATTTTTGTCCTATTTAAGTTCTTAATATTTCAAAATCTTTTTAGTATTGTCATACCGTCAATTCTATTAACGGATTACTAACAATAAGATAACATTGAGACGGTTTTATAATATTAAGGACTTAAATGAAATAATTTAAATATTAAAAATAACTTTAAAACTTACTCCAACCGTTAAGAACAAAAATAATACTTTACTTTATATATTATAACCAAAATGCTATATTTTGGAAAAAAAAGTGAAATTAACAATCAACAACTATGCTTATACATATAACACGTGAAAAGAAAAAATCATTGTTATCCTCGTTCTCCATCTCATAAAACTTCTTTTTACCTTGGCATCTCATTACCTCTAAATAGGGTTGTACATAAGTTGGGTGAAGTCGGGTTTGCTTTAACTTAGATTTGATCTTAAATAATGAGCGAATCTATTTTTGAGATTCTTATCCGGCTCTAAACCCGATAAAATCTTACTACTATCGAGTCACATTAAAACTGGATCTAAACCGGTAAAGCACAGGTCTTGATAAATTTTATGTCAAAAAATTATGATGCATTGATTTATAAAAAAAGCATACTTATCATAGAGAAGTTGATATCCATATTTGAACTTTAATTTGTCTATAAATTCTAATTTCATACTTCTTTGATCTATTTTCTAATTCAACAAGTGTGATTAAAAACAAAACAATAAATTTATAATTAATATAACATAATATTGGAATTAATTTAAAACATATATACATTTTTTAGTCCCCTTAAAGTACACATGGGTCAGATAAAGTCGGGTTTGTCTTGATCCAAACCCGACCCTAAATAATGACCGAGTCTATTTTAAAATCCTTACCCAATTCTAAATCTATAAAATCACGCCAAATTAATCTCAAATTATTTAAATTCAGACCGAACAATGTACACCCCTGCCTCTAAACTAAATTACATCCTTTCACATTCTAAACTTTATCCTCCTCATCACTTTGTTTCTCATCATGATTATCTCCTTCGTCCTTCCCCTCCTTTATCATCTAATGTTACCCCACCTTCCGCGGTATGTTCCTACTTTACCTGCGTCCAGTAACGGACCCAGAAAATTTTAAGAGTGGGGCAAAAATATATATACTAAAATAAAATTTGTTAAATATTATTAATTATATAGAAATATAAAAATTAAAGAGTTAGTGAACACTTTCATTCTTAAAATACTATTCATTATATATAATTTATAAAAAAATATTTTTTATTTCTAAAACTTGAACTTAAAATATTTTAATTAAATTATAAATACCTTATTATCCTAACTAATTTTTTATACACATTTAATAATAAAAGACTGAATTAATTGGTATATTAGCGCCTAATAATACACTAATATTTATAATTTGAAACTAGAATTATATATAAATACTAAAAAAATTAAATCTGTATACGAAAAGTATGTTTATATAAAATAACAGAAACATAATTCACAATTTTTTTCTTTCTTTCTTTTTAAAATAATTAAATTTGTTATATATTTTTTAATTTAATTTTGATATAATGTTAGATGAAAGATTTTATACATTTGTGTAATTATGTATTGTAATTAAAATATTTTTCTATTACTATTTCTAAAAATAAAAAAATATATTTTAAATTAGTAAATTAATCAATTTATTTTAAAATTTTATACGCAACATAGGTAAAAAATATTAGATTAATAAAAATGAATAAATCGAAAATAAAATAAAATATATAAAGTCACGACGAAAATAAAATATTAGATTAATACCTAAACTACAATTGTTTGAATTAAAATTTGCAATTGAAAATATCAAAAAGAGAAACAATTAAATTGAAAGATACATAGGGTCATGGAGAATTATATAAAAAACATAAAAAATTTAAAATTTATTTTTTGATGAAGAGAAGATGACCACTAGATAAGGAATAGAAAAAAAGTTGAAAATATAAAAATAAAAACAGGGTTTAAGGGAATAAAAGAGTGACGACACAAGAATTAAATTTGATTAGGTTAAATAATAATAAAAAATGATAGAGAAATAAAAAAAGTGAATTTGGAACTTTAGCTAATTGAGTTTAATTTATTTATAGTGGGATCATTTAAAATTTAAAGTGGGAGCATATTATATATAACTATATTTTAAAAAAAATTAAAACACTGTGGGGCAAGTGCCCCCTCTTCTTTGCTACTGGGTCCGTCCCTGCCTGCGTCTTACTTCATAGTTTAATTATCATAATCTAAATTTGATTAAATGTGACTACTTTTTGTTATTCATAAAATTAATTTAATATTAAGATTTTGATTTTATGATTAAATATTTTTTTGGACAAATATTAATTGTTAGATATTGATATATACGAATATTTGTTTTTTTTTTGGTACATGGACACGATGTGTGCCAACCTAATATTAGTTGGAGTGGCATGGTAGTGTTGTAGGGCACACAACCCCTATAGGATTGCACATCAGTTAGGGTCGTGCCACTAATTGTGGTAGGATAGTTGTAATCATGTTAATCTAGCTAATTCAATTAAAAGCTCAATCTCAATAATCATAAATCATGAATGATATTAATGTAATCAACTCTGTTAAATAATTAATTAGGAATGTATTCAATTGCAACTAACTATCGTATAGGCTACAACAAAAAGCTCAATAAAAAAAAACTCACAACCTCTAGCCGAACTTAAATTTATTTTCACTTTTCTCTCTAGCTAACAATAAAGTGGAAAAAAAAAAACAACCGTAGAAACCCTTTTCCATTCCTCCCACTCCAATAGCCGCGCCATTCACCATCCTCTCCAATTTGCTCAGCCGCCGCGACACGCCACAACCGTATCGTTGCGCCACACTCATCAGCGTTGTCATTCAATAGTCTGTCACACCAAGCAGCTGCATCTCCTGCGCTATAAAGGATGTTTGAAATCCCCAGCGGCAGTTAGGCCACAAACGACGCTCCAAAGTGGCGCCATTGCGCTGCGCGGCCCACCTTCGAGCTTCAATCAAAAGTCTTCCGGTCCCCGCCTCTGCACGTCCTACGCTATGAAAGACACAGAAAAAACTCATTTCTTGCCAATTACAAGGGCTCTATAAACAAGGTAATACCACTTGTGTAAGTTCACCTTTTTTTTTTGAATTTTATGTTTGGAGGGAACATGAAATCTAGTTATCCTCCGTTTTGGATGTTTCATTGGCATGGGTTATGGATGCTGTGTGTACATGTATTATCGACACCATTCCCTTGTGATTTTGGTTGTTTTCCTTGTTTTTTTTATTCAGATATTTATTTCGCTTAAACATTGATGATCACCTTTGGGGTTTTTGATTTTTTTAATTAGATTTTCATCTTAATTGGATGTTTTTTTTGTAGGGTTTAGGATGTTTCTTTTTGAGATACTAGATATTTTTTTACAGGGTTTTAGATATTTCTTTTGTTGGATCATCATGTATGGTTTCAGATGTTTCATTTTCACTTGACGAAGTTGCATGTTTGATATATCAGATGTTTCTTTTTGGGTCATTGGATGCTTTCTTGATAAGGATTCAGATGTTTCTTTTTGGGCCATTCGAATGTTTCTTTTTTGAGTTATTGGAATTTTTTTTCAAAGCCTTCTACTTGTTTCTTTCTGAGTTATTGGATGTTTATTAAATGGTTTTAGATGTTTCTTTGATTAGATCAATATATAAGGTTTCAGATGTTTTGTTCTCACTTGTCGAAGTTGCATGCTCGATATATTAGAAGCTTTGTGTGGGTTTTCGGATGTTTTGGATGTTATTTTTTTATGATTCTGTATTTTTTCTGGTTTTGGACGTTTTGTTTTTTAATAATTTTAGATGGTTCTTTTTGTTTAAACTTTGGATGTTCTTTTGACATTCGTTTTCAATGTTTCTTTTATTATACATTTGTAGAGAAAAAAGCATACAAGAGGAAGAAGGCATCCCAGAATAGATTTTGGATGAGTTTCTTATGGGTTGTAGTTTATGCTTATCATGTACAGTTGAGGAGTGATGTACTGAGTTCGAATTCTAAAAATTTGTCATGATGTAGGTTTAGGGTTAAGTGGTTCTTACTATTGAGCATTTGTTAAATTCTTGTTTTGAATGTTTCTTTTTAACAAGTTTTGGATGTTCTTTTTTGGTAGTTTCGAATGTTCTTATTTTAGTGTGTGAAATTTCATTTATCATTAAAGGACAAGTACGTTATACATGCTATGATGCCACCAATAAAAGGAATATCATATATCCAAATAATTTTTTTGTGTAGTTTCAAATGTTTTTTCCGTAGTCTCAGATGTTCTTATGGTTCATAAGGCATTGTTAACAAAAAAAATGCATGTATTCCTAATGGAAAAAAAATGAAAGACTAATGATAAAGAGAATAATGTGTTCTATACTTTAAAAGTGTTATATGAAAAAAATAAAAAATAACATGTATACGTCCTAATTACATTAAACTACGAATTTTTAAAAGTATTTACCAAAAATATGAATCCACTAAGTTGTTGCGATTCATCTACTCCACGACTTACACTAAAGGATTAAGCAATCAAAATAGCTAATGCAGAACTATCCTCAAATGAAACAAGAGTTCCAAATTGAATTACATTGCCGACCTCCTAGTGCCAAGTAGCTAACCAATTAGATTAGTCACCTGCTATAGTACAGAAGAAGAAACAATAAGGAGACATATTTAGACAACAAGACAATATTACTATAATTAACATTAGTCATTTCTATGATTTTAGAGGTAAGAACTTCCATGATACATGATCTATTTGAATGAGGATTAGACATGACAGACATGCCATGCAACCAAAACCATGGTTATTAAAGCATCTTTGGGTAAAAATTGTATTATCAATTTAAATGATTATGATTCCAAAAGCCAAGAAACACATAATTCTATAGGTAATTTATTTGTGTATTTATCCCAAAGAAACACGTATCAAGTGAAAAAAAAGGGAAGTTTTAAAAAAATACTACCAAGACAATTTGCAAACAAGATCTTTTGAAGCTTCAGAAAGAACCTGAACACGATCTATTAGTGTTGTATGATACCTTATTAACATACAATCTAGTTAATTACAAGTATAAAATAAAATATACCTCATCTTCACAAAAGACAGTGATTTTTGAAACACAGTCTCAAGTACTCTTAAAAATTTAATTTTTAAAGATCATTAAATTACTTAATTGTCCATATTTTATCAATGCACCGAACAAAGAATAGTAATTCACACATAAGCTAATATGTCCCTAAAACTTTAAGAAAAAAAATAAAAATATAATGTACTCTACATAGGAAATAAACTTACTGTACATATAGAGAGCATCTTATCAACATTTTTAGGCTCCAAACTATTTTGAAAACGCTCAAGATAAGAATTAGCAATCCAATATCTATTTGAATTAGGAGTGTGCACTTGCAATTATGAAATAAAAAACTTTACTCTATTGATAAATTGTGTGGATTGCATGTGAGAATCTAATAAACATAAGGAATTTCACTGAACCTTATCAATCAACATAATTTAACCGTCCTCTGCCTTCCCAAGTTCATATTTTGTGTCAACCATTCTAAGGCCATGTTTTGAAGCCACATGCTGAAAATTCAAACTTCGTCAAAATAAGGCAATATCAAAAGTTAAATTCAATGTTTATCAATATAAAAGGAAATTCAAACAAGATAGATAAATAAATGAAGAAAAAGTATATTAAACCATCTTTTTCCTCTTATCCATGACAACACTAAAGAAGAATCACAGTAGTCCATACACAAACAAATCCAGCCCAACAAATAGAATAAATTTCTTCGTCACACCTTTTCTCATTTGTTACAATTTTAGCTTATCCGTATTCCTTCTAAAAACACATTTAGTTATGCTAACTCATGTTTTGATAGCTAATGAAATCACCTAGAAGATTTTATTATTTTAGCCATTTCGTATTCATAGTCAGTTTTGTATATATATAGGTAGCATTGTTTTTCATATTTCAGTATGAAAAATATGCACAATTAAATCATTCTTTGTTGTCATTTTCTTGTCTATTTCAAGTTTTATTATGGTATCAGAGCTCTTTTTGAACTCTGCTGGTATCCATGGTTAAAATAGCCAATCCAAATCATCAATGTCCCTCGCCTTCTCCCGCGATGGATGACCATCTTTCTAATTTAGCTCAGGATCCCACCAATCTCTACTACATTCATCCTAGTGAGAACCCCACCTCAGTTTCGGTTACCCATATTCTAACAAGAAGTAACTATCATTCACCATGGCCATTATTTCTAAGAATAAACATGGGTTTCTTACTAGTTCCTCCTCTGCCTAATGATCTTCTTTTTTTAGCCTGGGAACGTTGCAACAACTTGGTCTTTTCTTGGCTGTTTCATTCTCTGTCCCCCCTTCTATTATTCAAAGTGTCATCTGCTACTACCTTCTCCATGTGGATAGACTTCAAAGAACTCTTTGCTCAAAGCGATCTTCTCTGCATTACTGAGTTGCAAGAAGAAGTCTATGCACTCAAGCATGGTAATATGTCTGTCATTGAATTTTGTGCATCTCTGAAGTTTCTCTCGGAGGAATTTAACAATTCTCGTCCTCTCCCGGTCTGTCCCTGCCCATCAGCATCTCATGGATCACATGATTTCATAATTCGATTTCTCAAGAGATTGGATGAATAGTTCTCGGTGGTTTAGTCTCAAGTGCTTCTTCTGGACCCATTGCCGCTGGTAACCAGAGTCTTCACCTTGGTCATCCAACACGTAAGTCAGCTACAGGCTACCGTCGACATTCTTGATGATCTATTCTCCATCTATAAAACAAGTGGCGGCTCCTCCACTTTGAAGCTCTGCACATATTGCGGTCGCGGTGGCCACATGGTTGAAGTATGCTACTCGAAACACAGGTACCCACTGAGGCACCCACGTCATCCTGACCATCCAAGGTTTCATGATCATACTTCATCCTCTACAAATGCAGTCATCGTCACTCCATCCCTTCCCAAAGACAATGGACCATCCAATCAAATTGGGCTTCTGTCAAATTCAAGTGTTTATTACCTTTGTTCTTTAAACACATTTTCTACGTTAAATAATTTTACCAACAGAAACATTTTCTTAAATTCTTGGATTATCAATTCTGGTGCCACATATCCTATTGCATCAAAGTTGTCTTGGTTTATTTCATATTGCAAAATTTTTTCTATCATTGTTCACTTACCAAATAACATTCAAGTCACCGCTTCATATAAAGGTGTTGTTCAATCCTTCATGATGTTCTTTATTTGCATTATTTTAATTTTAATATTGTTTCCAAATCCAAAGTTACTTCAATCTTCAATGTCAACTCATTTTTCATCCTCTTATTATATTTTACAGGTTAACAATTCGAGAACGATTGGTTTGGGTAGAATGAGAGAGGGATTACATGTTCTTGAAATACCTTCATTCTAATCCATCACCTTCACACTCCATTCATACAATCCAAACAAATTCACCCATTACATCATCCAACTTGTGGCACTTTCGTTTAGGATATCTTTGTGAACAAAGGCTTAATTATTTACATAGAAATTTTTCTTTATTTCCATGCATCATGATGAAGCTTGTGATATTTGTCATTTTTCTAAGCAAAAGAAACTTTCTTTTTCTCAAAGATTTACCAAAGTAAGTGCTAATTTTGATATATCACAATTCGATATATGGGATCATTTTGGCAAAATTCTATTCATAATCACAAATATTGTTTTACTATAGTTGATAATTTTAGTTATTTTACTTAGGTTGTTTTATTAGAATCGAAATGAGAAGTACAAAATCATGTAAAAAATTTTATCAACTTAGTTAAAAGACAATTTAACTCTAAAGTTAAATGCATTCATTCAGATAATGGATCAGAATTTCGTTTACATAACTTTTACTCTTACAAAGGCATAATTCATTAATGTAGTTGTGTTGAAACCCCACAACAAAATGGTAGGATCGAATGCAAGCACCAACATATTTTAAATATAGCCGGTTTACCTTTTTTAATTAATTTTAAAACACTATTTGAGGTTTTATTTACCTATTTCCAAATTATCATGACATAAAAGTTTTTCGATGCTTGTGTTATATTTCTACTCTTACAATAAATAGATTAAAATTTGATCCAAGAACTAAAAAGGGTATTTTTATTGGATTTCAAATAGATATTTCAAATAGATATAAAGATATATTATCTATCTTTTTGATAAAAAAAAAAAAGATTAAGGTTTCCAAGAATGTTATTTTTTATGAAGTAATCTTACCTTTAGTCCACAAAAATAGCCAAACTCCTTCCTTTAGTCCAACAACCCAAATCTGAACCAAACACTTCTCCTTCTCACAAAAATTCTTTAAAGTCTCTTGATAGGCCACACACTTTTCTTTTTCCCAGCCCACATACTACACATAACCAAACCATATTCCTTCACCCAGAAATACAATAACCCTTTCAGTCGGACCCTCACCTATACCTGTTGATCCACACTCATCTATTTTTCCTAGTTCTCCAAACACACGACACAGGACATCCTCTTCTCCCTCTTCGATGCTAATCCCTTCTTCTTCACCATCATGTTCTAACCAGCTTGAACCCATGAATGTCAAGCCTCCTTTAAGTCATGCATCCTCCTCTCCTTCAACAATAAACATACATCATCACCTCATCATTCCTCATTATGTCGAGTGACCTTGCTGACCTTCAGCTTATCTATCTGATTATTTGTTCAATTCCTCATTCACCTATGCAAATCCCTCTTCCTCAAAGTATTAGTATCCTTTATTTTCAGTCATGTCTTTTTTTTTCTCTTTTACCTTCACATAATCAGTTTATTTTACCTATATATTCTAATATTGAGCCACAATCTTTTAAGGATGCCAGTACCCACTCTAATTGGCGCAAAGCTATGAAAGATTAGTTGAATGCTCTTGAGTTGAACAAAACCTGGTGTATTGTTGATTGTTCTGTAAGTGTTAAGCCGATTGGTTGTAAATGGGTATATCGTACCAAATGCAAGCTTGATGGTTTGGTTGATAGGTATAAGACATGTCTTGTGGCTAAGAGATTTACCCAAACTGAAGGTGTTAATTTTTTGAAAACATTCTCTCTTGTTGTCAAGCCTACCACCATTAGACTGGTTTTGGATTTGGCATCTATAAAGCATTGGCCTATACATCAATTAGATGTCAATAATGCTTTTTTTATACAGGGATCTTCTGAAGAAGTTTACATGACTCTACCACGTGGGATTACATCTCCTCTATCTAATCTATGTTGCAAGTTGCTGAAGTCATCGTACGGTTTACAATAATCTACTCGTATATGGTATGAAAAACTTTCTAATCTTTTTCTATCTCATGGATATCAGCAGACCTTATTTGATTGTGATTATAGCTTATTTGTTAAATTTACTAGTGCTGAAATATCTATCCTTCTAGTTTATGTAGATGATATTATTTTTACTGGTAATTCCATTTTCTGAACTTGTTGTCATTAAATCTATTCTACACTAACACTTCTGCATTAAAGACTTGGGTCCATTAAAATATTTTTTGGATATTGAGGTTGCTCAATCAGCAAAGAAAATTTGTTTATCCCAAAATAAATATTGTCTTGATCTTTTGGAAGATTCTAGATTATTAGGTGCCAAACCTGCCTCTGTTTCCATGTGTAGTGCCACAAGATTATATTAAGATAATAGTCCCATGATACCTGACCCTTTTGTTTATCGTCGTTTGGTTGGATGACTTATCTATCTCACCACTACACGACTAGACATCATGTATGGCACTCAACAATTAGGCCAATTTATGACATCTCCAACTGAATTTCATCTTTAAGCTGTCAAGCACATGTTAGATATTTAAAAAATAGCCCCAGCAAAGGCTTTTTCTTCCCAAGAGAATCTGAAATTCAAATCCTTGGATTTAGTGACTCTGATTGGGTGGGATGCTCCGATACTCAAAGATTATTAACCTATTATTGCTTTTCTTGGGAAATTCTTTGATTTCTTGGAAAACTAAGAAACAAACCACTATTATCAGGTCATCTACCGAAACCGAATATTGTGCTCTTGCTAGTACAACTTGTGAGCTTCAATAGTTACTCAATATGTTGCAATTTCTTCACATATCTCCTATTCGTCCACCAGTGTTATATTGTGATAATCAAAGCGCTCTTCACAACGTAGCTAATCTGATTTTTCATGAATGGACTAAACATCTGGAAGTTGATTGTCATTTAGTTTGTCAGAAGCTCAAGTTAGAGTGATAAAACTTCTTCCCATACATTCTTCTAGACCGATAGCAGACATATTTACCAAGCCTTTATCTCCTGAACTCTTTCATCTCAATCTTTCCAAGCTTGGTGTTCTTGACATTTTTCACCTTCTAGCTTGCGGGGGCATATTAAACCATCCTTGCCCTCTTACCCATGACAACACCAAAGAAGAATCATAGTAGTCCATACACAAATAATTTCAGTCCAACTAATAGAATAAATTTCTTTCTCACAGCTTTTCTCATTCAATTACATTCATAGCTTATCCACGTTCCTTCTAAAAATAAAGCTAGTAGTTATGCTTACTAACCTTTTGACAGGTAAAGGAATCACCTAAAAGATTTTATTATTTTAGCCATTCTGTAAGTTAGTTTTGTATATATAGGTAGCATTATTTTTTGCATTTCAATATGAACAATATACACAAGTAAATTATTCTTTGTCTTTATCTTCATGTCTATTTCAAGTTTTATTTAAGTATAGATAAATAAATGAATGGCAAACTATAACAACAATTCAATTTCATTTTGTTTCTTTCTCTAATGCATGGAAGCTAACAGATACAACATGAATTGCAAAAAAAAATGGCAAATTAAAAAAAATAAAAACTACCTAGTGAAGCAAATCCGCAAAGAACAGACGGCAGAGACAACAGGAATGGTGCTGGAGGAGCTTGAGCAAAAAGAAGATAACCGTCTTGAAACTCAAAATTAGTAAAAAAAATAGATCACCGGTCGTGTAAGTGATGAAAGCACGGGGTTGAGAGATTGGCAATAGTGAAAGAGATCGAGTGAGATTGGTGACAGAGAGGTGAGACTGAGATCTGAAGTGTACGTGCGCGTGCGAGATGGGGGGAAGGTGCAACGATGTGCAACAGTGATCAGTGAACGTGCGGCGGTGAGTGGAAGAGGTTTGGGACAACAGTAGAAGGCAACGATCTTAGTCATGCATGCGCAACTGTATGAAGAAAGGTGGAGGGGAGAGAAGAAGACAAAGGAAAGGAAAAGAAAGTGAAGCCCTATAAAATATAGATATCTAAAATTTTAAAATCATGACTTTTTGAAAAGTTGGCTGCAATAGGCTGCATATAAAATTAATTTTTCTATATTTTTTCTAATGTCATTGAATTAATTCGTTCTATTATGCCAATCATTAATAACATAAAAATTCTATTAAAATTTATTAATCTAATTAGCAAAGCCCTAACTAGTCAACTAATTATAACATGAAAATTTAATCAGAGTCATGCCGATTCAATTATTGTCTAATTATCATTAATCATGAAAAATAATTAAACTCCAAACTCTCCTATGTTTTACTCTTATCCTAGAGTAAGGATTCTACTCCATGATATACAAAGACATTTCAACAACACTTGAGTTCAAAAATAAAACCTAAAATTTTAATACTCAAGAAACACATTCCAAGTCAACTTCACTAAAATTACAAGGAAATCAACACTTGCTCAATTAAACATAAATTTCAAGATAATAAGAATTCAAATATTCATAAAATTCAACTAACAATTTTTATTAACAAGAAGTCATTAATAATAAACAAAAATAGAAAAGAAATGAGATGGAACCCAACAACAAAATATTCTTTTTTGTGAGAAATACAAAAATTTACAAGAGAATGTTATAATCCACTGTTTGAAGTTGCTAAAAATCCATTTGAAAGGAGCAAATGTTGCAGAAAAATAAGAAAAGAAAACTAAAACTATGAAAAAAAACTAAAAAGGAATTGGAGTTTTTCTTATTACTAGAAAATTTTAGGTATATTTTGTCTCTAAAGTTTGTTAAAAGTTTTAAAAATATTTCTAAATTTTATTTTATTTTAAAAATTTTCGATTTATATCAATTATACCCCTAACAACTAAATTTTTTTAAAAAAAATATTTAAGGCAAATTTGGCAATAATGATTGACGAGCTTGTGATAGAACTTTGTGTCTGTCTTTCTTGTGTTAAATATTAGGACAAGTTACATAAATAAATTATTTGGAGTTTAAATTTATGCAAATGCAATTTTTGAAAATAGGTTACAATCATATCCTAAACATACTTTATGTAATTCGCTACAGGGTCTCACGAATTATAGACAAAACACACTAAGTCATAGTTCGCAACACCCTATCGCGGATTATGAAGGAAAATAACAATGCATAAACCACTACACCCTATCGCGATTTATGAGCAAACAATGGTCAAGCATAGGGGTGTTCGCGGTGCGGTTTGGATCAGTTTTGAGTCAAAAACTCATCCGATTCGAACACTAATTTTACTTGCAGTGCGGTTTGGATTGGATGATTTTTTTTAAAAAAATTTGATCCGATCCAATTTCAAGCGGTTTGGATTGGATTGGATTTGCAGTTTTGTAAATTAAAAAAATTAAACACATATAACAAGTCTCAACATCAAATTTTAAATAATCAATAATGACATAACCAAGGTTCTAAATACCGGTTTGGACCGGTCGGTCAAACCAGTTGAACCGTGAATCGTAAAGAAATACGGCTCGGGCAAATAGCAAAATCGGAGGTTTCAAAAATCGGAATTGAACTGGTAAATTGGCCGGGAACCGGTCGGTCGAACCGAACTGTGACCTAGCCGATTTTTTGAATGGATAGCTAAACATTGCGGTTTCAACCTCTGCAATTAGCTAGTTAGCCCTAACTCCATCCTGATGCCCAGATCCAGCTTCCAGAAGTCCAGAACGCCTCTCTTACACGACAAGGCTCCTCCCAATCTCATCGAGCTCCTGGTCATCCCTCACCTCCGTCCAGCCACCGCCTCGTGCCGCTGCTGTCATTCCTTCGAACAGCCACTGTCTGCTCGCTCCCTTTCCTCCACTGCACAGCAGCCATCGCAACCTTCCTTCCCTTCCATCGCGCAGCCACCATGGGAACGTCGAATCCTCCGTCGCACAGCCACGCTGCTGTTGGCACTAGCTCTGTTGGTCACTCGGTTCAAAGGTGCTCCACCACTGCTCCTTGTCTTGGTCACTCGGTGTCTCTGTCTCCCTCTTGCATGCTCTGTTGAAGGCGTCTTCGAGCTTCCAGGTAATTTTTTTTAGATATGATTGTTTGAGTGAATAATTATTGCATGTCTCTGTCTCCCAAATGATTATGATTGAATAATTGTTTGAATCTGTGAAGCTCTGTGAACTAAAGTCACTGAAGTGTGAAGTCTGATATACTGATATAGTGATACTGATATTTTATTTTTCTTTGAACTGTGAACTTGTGATGTGTGAACTAATTCAACTGAAGTTATTGAACTGAACTATGAACTTTGTTTAATAATTTCTTTTCACTGAACTGATTTTTCTTTGTTTGCTGAACTAAATTTTGTTGTTTGTTGAATAATTGTGAATAATTTTGAATAATTTTGGATGTTGTTTGTTGTGAACTTGAGATTATTGGGTTGGAAGGGTTGTTGTGATATTGTAATTGGAAAAAACCATTATTGGATTGCTGATAATGTTTAAGTATGGATGAGAGTATCAACCAAGAACTACCTAGGAATAATAATGCTGAGAATAATTTGGCTTCAAATGAACCTTCTCTTCCTCCCGGATCTAATGAAAGTTAATCACAAACTTCTAAATTTTGTTTTTTGTAATAATAATTGTTGAAGCATTGATTTATTGTTGGTTATAAACCTTACTGTTGATTGTTTGAAGCATGATTAATTGTTAAAGCATTGATTAATTGTTGGTTCTAAAGTCTAAACCTAGTTGTTGATTGCTTGAAGCATGATTAATTGTTGAAGCTGATTGCTTGAAGCATGATTAATTGTTGAAGCAAATTTCTTGAAGCATGATTAATTGTTGGTTCTAAAATCTAAACCTTGCTGTCAATTGCTTGAAGCATAATTAATTGTTAAAGCATTGATAATTGATTAGTTTATGGGTGTTAAACCTTAATAATTAACATTTTTTCTTAATTAGATCCTTATATATGCACATACGCAAGCTAAGAATGAAGTATTTATAGTTTTCTGTATCTGTATATGCAGGGTTGCATGCAATCATCCACACGAGAACATAACATTCAAGATAGATGAGAGTAGCAGTAACCCTAATTACTTGGCATTTGTGATTTGGTATCAACAAGGAATTAGAGACATAACTGTTGTCCAGCTTTGTGAGGTATACTATATATATACTCATTCTTCTACTTCCAAATTATTCTGCTGAATCAAGTAATTAACGTCAAGAGTAGTTGAAATTTGAGTCTTCAACATCTTACACTAATGCTACTATCCTATGTAATGAAATAGTGGTTATTGTTGTGACTAAAAAAATTATTTTTCATCGAATATATTGTATTGGAATCACTAAATAGACACCCTCACAAAAACCATTACTGAAAACTCTTTATTGTGTTATCTATATGTATGTAAGAATTAAGTTCCTAGTATATAACTAATATGTATAAAACATTATTGAATAATTAGTCAGTAATATTTAAAAGTGTTGGTTAAAAATATAGTATTAGACTGTTAAACTAAAGGCGTTAAACAATTGACTAAGAGTGTTAGCTAATATAAATTAAAATTGTTGACTCCTAAACTTTTTTCATTATGGATGGTACTAGCAGCTAGTATTATTGATCATACATATAACTATTATGCAGACTCAGAACTTTGAGTGCAAGCTACTAGATCAGAGCCACATGGTGCCGTGTGGACTAGCACCTGCCGCATTGATGGCATTGATTAGTTGATTAGTGTTCATGAGAGCATGCATGTTCAATAACCATTATAGAGTTTTCATATCACTTGCATCATTTTTTGTCTACATATGTTGTAATATGAAATGAAATTTTGGCAAGAGACAACTTCTTTGGATGTCTGGTGCCATTGATTTATATGGCTTTGTTTGGTGATGTCCGTTTTCAGATGCATGAACAGGAACCTTGGATGGTATTTTTTCGCGAAATGTATTTATATTTTATTTATTATTTTATTATAAAACGGTTTTTTCGGTTCAACCATGGTCGAACCGGTTAAATCTATGAACCAGTAGCTAAAACGGTTTGATGACCGGTTCGATTTTTAGAACCTTGGACATAACAAGTCTCAACATTATCTTAAAAAACCAATGATAACATAACAATAGAAATAAAATTATAGGTCAGTTAAAATAAATAAATAAATAACATTTTGAACATAAAATATTTATTAAATAATAATAATCATGAATAATATACAAGTATATAACAAATTGAACATGTTATAAGTATAATTGAAAATATAATAATAAAATAATAATATTATATATAACACATTATGCGGTTTAAATTGAATTAAATCGGTTATAAAAAGTAGATCTAAAATCCGATCCGATCCAGCAATTTACAAAAAATAAAATTAATTTTATAAACTGTTGCGGATTACGTGATACATCCTTATAAACTATTTCTCACGTATTGAATATTTTTAATAAATTAATTTTTTTAAGTTAAATAATTTTATAATCTTATTTTAAACTTTTTTATAATAAAAATTTAAAATTTAATTTTTGTTATTTAAATAAAATATATACATGTATAATATGTATTAACTATAGAAATATATATAAAGTTATAAACTATGTTGAATTAGCTATAAATTATATTTAGATTACTTGATTTAAATTAATCTAAAAATTCATACACTTGAATTATCTATTTTTTAAAAAATATTAGGACAATTCTCAAAAAATAATTTTATGATTTATTTTAGATGTAATTATTTAATGTTACAAAATTATTATATTATATTATTTTTTTTTAGAGTATATTAAATGAAAAATACAAAGCATAAACCCTATCATAGTTTATGACCAAATGGTGAAGCATAATCCGTTATAATAATAATAATAATAATGTATAGTATGTACTAACTATTGGAATATATATAAATCATATTAAATTAGCTATAAATTCTGTTTAGATCACTTGTAAATTTATTTAAGTGAAAAATCCATACACATATTTTATCCATTTAAAAAAATGTTAGGACCATTATTAAAAAAATAATTTGGCGACTTATTTTAGATATAATTATTCAATGTGATAAAATTATTATTATGTTAACCATTTTTTATTTTTGTAAAGCACATTAAATTTTATACTAATCAGAGTACGTTTTAGCATATATTCTACGAAAAATTTTAGGAGATATGCTCCAATTTCTCTTACTTATAGTTAAAAGATGACTCTAAATATTTATAGGAATATTCATCCTATATTTAAAAATTTGATAGTGATAAAATTTACTCTAGAAAAATAAAAAAAATATAATATAATAATAAATTTTAACATTAAATCATTACATCTAAAATAAGTCATAAAATTACTTTTTGAGAATTGTCCTAATTTTTTTTAATGGATAAGACATGTGTATAAATGTTTATTTTAAAAAATTTAAATCAACTGATCTAAATAGAATTTATAGCTAATTCAACATAGTTTTTATATATTTTTATAGTTAGTACATATTATACATTTATATATTATTATATATATCAATATCACATGTTATTTTACGTAAATTATGTATAAATTTTTTATTTTGATTTTTATTTATTTTAAATTTTATTTAAATAACAAAAATTAAATTTTAAATTTTTTATTATAAAAATTTAATATAAGATGATAAAATTATTTAACTTAAAAAAATTAATTTATTTAAAAAAATTCAATACATGAGCAAGGGTTTACAAGGATATACACGATAGCCTCTAGGCGGATTATGCTTCACTGCCGTTTGCTCATAAATAATGACAGGGTAGCGGTTTATGTATTGTTATTTTCGTTAATAATTCGCGATAGAAAATAAAGAATTATGATTTAGTGTGTTTTGACTTTTGATTATAATTCGTGAGACCTTATAGCGAATTACATGTAATTTGTAAACCATGGCAGGGTGTACATAAGGTATGTTTAGGACACGAAGGTATTTATTTTCAAAAGTTACATTTGCATGAATTTAAACTCTAAATAATTTATTTATGTAACTTGTCCTAAATATTATTCTTGTAAAATTATTGTTGAATTAGTCCTAAACTTAAAAATTAGTTGTCAATATACATTTGATATAAATTGAAAATTTCTGAAACAAAATTAATTCAAAATCAAATTTAGAGATTTTTTTTAAAGTTTTTAACAAATTTTAAAGACAATATATATACTTTATTCAAAATTTAAAAATTAACCTAAAACTAAATTATATATTGAGTGAATATTCTTATCTTCTTTGCCTTGTGACCTTTTTTCCTTTTAACTATAATTCTTATTAGGTGAACTAACGATGTTTACAAATAGTAATTCACATGCTAAGTTAATGGGATTTGCAAAACTTAATTTGCGTATGTGAAGTTATATATTCTCACTGTTATATGTGACATATAGATAAGGATTTTTTTTTTTTTTTTTTTTTGAGAGAGACACACATAGATAGTTCGAAACTCTATGTTAAATAAGAAATATATCGTATAAATTTTTAATTTGTACTATAATCTGGTGTTTTGTACGTGTGTTAATTATATAATTTTATCCTGTATAATTTTTATTGTGTCAATATATGAGCTCATGTAGGATAAAATTAATAAATACTCATATACACAAATATGTTAAATTTTACTATCCAGTAATGCACCTAACATATGATAAATTTTTTTTTTTTTTAAGAATACTAACTAATAGTTTATTACTATTATGTATGTCTTATATGAAATACCAAAAAGGCATAAAATTTGTATGATGAAAAATGTATCAATAAAATATGGGATCTTAGCAGAAATAGTGGGATTAAATTGTTATGGCATTATAAGATTTTTTTTTTTCCCTTACTCGTAAATTATTTACGAGTTGGTATATATTTATTGGTGCAAATAAAATTGAGAAAAAAAAGTTAACAATGTGAGTAGATTATGGGCAACTATGTGATAGGTTCAGTTTATGGCCCAAACAAATTAAATAAGTCCACTTTGGGTAAGCTACAAAAACGTATTTGAAAAGATTTAAACGCTCATAAAAATATTTCGAAAAATAACAATGAAAAAAATAATTTTAAAATATAATAAAATAACAAAAAAAAATATCTTTTATAAATGTCAAATAATTTTTGTGTTCTCAAACGGTTTGTGGATTTTATCTAAATTTTTATAAAAATATTTAAATATTTATTTATAAATTACAGACAAAACATTAGAGCCAAAATCAATTTATAAACCTCTCTTTTAAGCGGTAAGTGAAATTACTAAAATAATATTGAATTTTAATTGAAATTTACACGCTATAGCACCTACTAAGGCTTTTCTAGTGCTCTGCTAGGGTTTATAATAGCGCCTACTAAGACTCCTTAAATTGATAAAATTCAAACTGTGATCTGATCCACCACCGAGCACCTGATCACTACATTACGACGGTGCAGTATGGGAGATAAGAGGGAAGAGGCGGGTTGGAGGAAACAGAATGCAAAAGATCGTCCTGGAGGGGTGGTATTTCTTGGAGAAGAACATATCAAAGAAGGGGTTCAGGCCTACGCCAATAGCCTGATAGGCAGACTCTTCGCTAATAGACAATTTACAACTGGCACCATGGAGAATGCATTAATAGCAATATGGGGTAAGCCGAAAGGATTTAGAGTTACTGAAATAAAACCTAATGTCTTTCAATTCTTCTTTGATATGGAAGAAGAACTACTGAAAATTGAAAAAGACTCTCCTTGGTTATTCAAGAATTTTGCTTTACACGTTAGAAGATGGAATGTCTAGGAGGAGGCTGCTAACAATGTAATATCTGAATTCTCAGTCTGAATGCAATTGTGGGGGATCCCAGAAAAGTTCAAAACAATAGAAGCAGGGAGAAAAATAGGAGGAAGCCTGGGAAGGTGTCTGATTTGGGTTTTTTTGAGGTTAGGGGAAAAGAAAATAGAATCCTCAAGGTTAGGGTTGATATTTGTGGTGAGAAAGAAGTAAAAGACAGCCTGCTGATTGCTGGTCTGGATAAGAAGACCATCGAAATAGGTCTTAGGTATGAAAGACTAGGCATCGTGTGCACCTATTGTGTAAATTTAAGCCACGAGATAAAAAACTGTTCACAATGGTTAGAAGATTCTGTTGCTGGTCATATTCAAGAAAATAAAATTGGAGACTGGGTGAAGTCTGATCAAGTGGGAAGAAGAATTGTAAATAATGAAAGGGAATTTTATAATAAATCAAACTCAGCAAGCTCAATGTCGCCTCACCCAAAGAAGAAAGTATCCCTAGCTTGGTTGATAGAAGGCTTCTCAAAACTTAGCATGTCAGAACAGGGGGTACAAACTAAGGACCAACAAGCAGCAAAGCAGAGGCTAGTGCGGAGGACTCAAACGAGGGTACTGATGATTCTTGGATGCCTACAAATGACACTACGTCCCTGATGATTTTGGGCGAAATCCTTATAGCTCAGATTGATGCTAATGGAAATACGAGTAATGCTAATATGGCCGCTAAAAAAGGGAAGATCCCTAGACTGAAGCAAATGGCAATGGAAGGAGGTAACTACATCAAACAAGCTGGAGAGAAAAGGAGGAGTGTGGGTAAAGAAAATAATGATTAGCAGAAAAAGCTTTGCCTTAGTATTAATTAGATTTTGGATGATTAGGTGGAGGGTGCCAGCTTTCAATTATCACCCAAGGAGATATAAGGCTACTCTGATGGAATTGTCAGGGTTTGGGAAGACCCCTGATAGTCCATCATTTGAAAGGGATGTCAAGATCCCACTTCCCTGAGCTTGGTTTCTTCTGCGAAACTAAGAACCAGGCTTGCAATGTGGAGCAAAAATTAAGGGCAACTGGCTTTAGTAATTGGTTTCTCGTAGACCCTGATGGTGTGGCGGGAGGAATGGCGTTGGCTTGGAGGGAAGGGGTGACAATGCAGGTTGTGCAATCTAACCAATTCTTTATTGCGGCAAGAATTATTGATCAGGGTCTTAATGAAAGCTGGGGTTTGATAGGGGTGCACTTAAACACCAATGAGCAGATATGTTCATTGCAATTTTCTCAATTACAGATGTTTATCCAATAATTTGGAGGAAAGGTTGTAGTCATGGGAGACTTTAATGCCATCACTTCACAAGCTGTGAAATTGGAAGGTATTGCTAAATCGGCATCCTCCATCACTGCATTTCACAACTTTATTGATGATGAAACTCTTATGGACCTAGGGATGGTAGGGAGACCTTTCACTTAGTCAAATAGGCGTCGTGGGGATGATTTGGTACAGAAAAGATTGGATAGGACCCTCGCCAAGACTGATTGGCTGTCGATGTATGCTAATTCAGTGGTCCTTAGGCTCTCTAAGTTGGGCTCAAACCATGTCCCACTTTTGATAAACTCTAACCCGAGACCAGAAAGATCTAAGAGGCGATTCACATTCCAAGAGAGATGGTGCTCAAAACCTGAGGTGCGACAGATTATTTGTGATACTTGGAAAGAAGAAATTTCAAACTCCCCAATGTTTGTTCTGGCCGAAAAGTTAAAAAGGTGTAGACACCATCTCGTTCAATGGCAAAGGGAGGGAAATCACAACTCTAAAAAATAGATTGAGCAACTAAACTGTCGGATTGGAGAGCTGAGATCAACGGGCATGTATGGTGGAGAGGAGCTATTGGAACTAGAGCGAAAATTAGAAATAGCCTACCATGATGAAGAGATGTGTTGGAAGGTGAAGTCCAAGGTTAAATGGCTTTAAGAAGGGAACCGCAACACTCAATTCTTCCATTGAAGGTTCATAAACAGGATGAGAAGAAATAGAATTTGAAAATTAGAGAGCGTAAATGGTGAAACAGCATCTACTAATTCAGAAATTACAGGAGTAGCTGAAGGATATTTTAAGGAGATTTTCTCTTCCACATGCCAAACCGATCCGGAGCCTTATTTCACCGAATTTGAGCCTAAGGTTACAGCTTCCATGAACTGTAGACTGCGAAGACCGATTACTATAGAAGAAGTTAAGAGAGCTACTTTCAGTGTGTATTCCCAAAGTGTCCCGGGAGAAGATGGCATGATAGCCAAGTTCTTCCAGTGTTACTGGATAGTATTAGCAGTGACTTATTTTGTGCAGTTCGTAGTTTCTATACAGGTGGAAGACTTCTTAAAAGTTTAAATCACACTCATATTTGTCTCATTCCTAAAGTTCTGGATGCTAACAATATAACTCAGGTGAGACTTATTAGCCTCTCTATGGTGGTCTATAAAATTATTTCTAAAATTCTGGTTTTTAGACTTCAAGGTTTGATGACAAATTTAGTGAGTTTTAACCAGAGTGCATTTATTAAAGGTCCTTTGATCTCAGATAATATCTTAATTGCACATGAATATATGCATTATCTTAAAAATAAGAGGCAAGGGCTGGAGACTGAAATGGCTGTGAAATTGGATATAAGCAAGGCTTATGATAGGGTGGAATGGTATTTTCTCTGGTTCATGTTATCTAAATTTGGCTTTGATGGTACTTTGATTGCTTGGATTCAAGAGTTAATCACAACTATTTCTTATTCTATCATTGTGGAAGGTCAACCCTGTGGTTTTTTTAAACTAAATAGAGGTATCTGTCAAGGAGACCCTCTATCTCCATATCTTTTCATATTTTGTGCAGAAGGTCTCTCCTTCTTACTACACAAGATAGAACAAAACAATCTAATTCAAGGTATTCAAGTGTTAAGGAGATGCCCCAGAGTCAATCATCTACTGTTTGCGGATGATTCGATCATATTTTGTAAAGCTTCTACGGACTCGTGCGAGAATATTGTGGAAGTCTTACATACATACAAGGACTTTAGCGGACAAAAAGTGAATCTCAACAAATCCTTAGTCTTTTTCAGTCGTAATACTCCGGATTTACTCATAAATCAATGGGTAGCGGCATTAAATATTAACAACATTGGGGCTATAGATAAATATTTGGGCCTTCCTTCTATTGTTAATAAATCTAAAAAAGCTACCTTCACCCTCATCAAGGAGAAGATCAAAAAGCAAATTCTAGGCTGGAAAGGAAAGCTACTGCCAGCATGAGGTCGACATATTCTACTCAGGGCAGTAAGAGAAGCAGTCCCTATATATACACTTTCCTGTTTTAAGCTCTCTGATGCACTCGTCTCAGAAATTCATAGTATGCTCTTTCAATTCTGGCGGGAACAGCGAGGTACAGAGAGAAAAATGGTGTGGATCAGTTGGAACACCATGACCAAACCTAAGAAGGAAGGGGGGCTTGGGATCAAGGACCTTAGGGCTCAGAATCTAGCCTTACTGGAGAAGCAGTTTTGGCGAATAACAACACAACTAAATTCACTCCTATCTAGAGTTTTAAAAGAAAAGTATTATCGATATGGTAATGCACTAAAAGCCGAAGTTGGAAACACACCTTCATGGGGGTGGTGCAGCTTGTTAGAGGGACGCAAAGTGGTTGAGAAGGGGCTTTCTTGGAGCGTTGGTACAGGCTTAGAAATTAGAATTTTTGAAGACCCGTGGCTTCCACCTCCCTATCCGTTCTCTGTCCCTCCACAATCAGTTCATCAAGCTACAAATTCCAACAATTTTCTGGGTTAAGGATATGATTACTTCAAACAGCCAGTGGAACATAAATATGATTCAACATGTTTTTACCGAAGACATTAGTAACATAATTTTGTCAGTATCGATTGAAGGAGATAGAGATAAAATTAAATGGGTCTTGCACAGATCAAACACTTACAATATTGCTGCAGGCTACCTGATTGCTTACAACTTTTTTCATGAGCCCCTAGAGCTTTGCCCTCCAACTCTGCGCCTAAGAGACCTATGGACGTCTCTGTGGAAGCTCTCAGTTCCCCAAAAAATTCAAATCTTTCTCTGGAAAGCTTGTCATGAACGTCTATCAGTCTCTTCTCTTCTGCATCACCGATTCCCATCCACTAGTGAAATTTGTCCTTGTTGTCATGAATAATTCAATGTGATAATTTGAGAATTATCATTAGTTTTTTAAGATACTATTAAGACTTATTATGTCATTGCTAGTTATTTAAAATTTTCAATGTGAAAACTTGTTATATATTTATTTTTTTAATTTATAAAACGGCAAATCTAATTCAATTGACACCATTTGAAATATGATCGGATTTGATCGGATTATCTATAAAAAAATTATCCAATCCAAATGTATCAAAAATAAAATTAGTATTTAGATTAGATAAATTTTTTATACAAAATCAATCCAAACCACACCACAAACATCCCTCGTCGTTAGAAATGAGTTACGCTTTTAAAGTGATAGTTTAGAAAAACCAATAGCAATGTTTTCTACCCCTTATTAAACCATAATTAAAAAGAATATCCAACCCTCATCTTTGTCTAATTGATCACCTTATAAACGTAATAATATTATATATCTATAGTTACTATGGATAAGTGTACTCTGACATTCTTCATTTTTTTCTTGGGTTGAAATTACAAATTCAGCAAGTTAAATAATCAGAAAACTATAAAACCTATTTGGATTGTTATTTCAGTTCATTGCTGTTGTTCGTTACTATCATCATCCTAAGCCAAGCATCGGACAAACTGAGCATCCTCCTTGTTTGAAATGATAAGAGAGAGCAATAGAAAAAGGATTTGTGTCTATTTGAGTTGTGTGGAATGATACAATATAAAAGGGTATTTATAGGTGGTAAGAGAATCGAAATAATAAAGGCGTAATATCCCATAATAAATATTCAGATATGCTAAATAATTCTCATGAAAGCTAATTGATCTTGATATATTCTAACATCTCCCTCAAACTCAAGTGACAACTTGAATTTGAAACTTATTTAAAATAATGAAATAAATAAAAAAACTACATAAACTTATAGAACGGGTGCAGACGAAACTATCAGAAGAAAGTACGGACGGAACTGCCAGAAGGAAGTGCAGACGGGGCTGCCGGAAGGAAGCACAGACAGAACTGCCACAAGGAAGCGTAGACAAAACCACCACAAGGAAGCACAGACAGAACTGCCACAAAGAAACGTAGATAGAACTGTTACAAGGAAGCACAGACAGAACTGTCACAAGGAAAGTGCAGACGAAACTGCCAAAAAGATGGCGAAGTATCCGAAAATTGACGAAAAGTGGTAAACTGCGAAGAGATGGTAAAATGCCAAAAGTTGACAAACTGCCGGAAGGTGACGAAAAATACATAGTTTTTTCACGGGAATGGGTAAGTAGCGAATAACAATGGTGTTTGATTCATTAGACTCAAAAAATTAGAAGACAAAAAGGATAGCTTAATTGATGAAGTGAAAAGACATAAAAAAAAGTGACAAAAGGCAAGAAAAATGACACAAAGAAAAAGTGTGAAAAAGAGATAATTTCACTAAAAGAAAAATAACCTATCCTCTTCAACTTCAAGAAAGATATTACGGCTCTGATACCATGTTAGAAAGGATAAGAGAGAGCAATAGAAAAAGGATTTGTGTCTATTCAAGTTGTGTGGAATGATACAATATAAAATGGTATTTATAGGTGGTAGGAGAATTGAAATAATAAAGACATACTATCCTATAATAAATATTCAGATATACTAAATAATTTTAATGAAAACTAATTGATCATAATATATTCTAACATTCCTTTTTTGAGCATCGTCATTGACTAAGTGCTCTCATAAGTTAAACAAATTGAAGAATAAATTTGTGACTAAAAAAGTTACTTATGGAATTTATATAGGTGTTATGCTCCAAGATAGGTCTGGATAGAGAAGTTTAGGGATATGGGACAGGAGCTTCTTGTAGTTAGCAAGAATCAAGTGTTTAAAAAAAAGTTTTGAAGACCCTCTCTTTGAAGGTGAACGTCCTGCTACTTTTGTGTGTGTATTGTCCTTTTTTTTCTCTTAATAACTGAAATTGCTTATGAGTCTAGCACCAACACATTCCTTTCTTCTTCAAATAACTCAACTTCTATCACCAACCATCCACACCTTCTTGCAACCACACACACCAAACCCACATCCACATCCAACCTAAATTTAAAAACTGAAAATTTTCACAAACTTCATTATCATAGTTATAATCTTTTTTTCTATAATTGAACTAGATTGTTTTAGAAGAAAAAACTTTTCACTCCTTAATTTTTACAAATGCCACAAAAGAGAAGCTTAAAAAAACATACAAGAGGCTTGCAATGAAGTGGCATCCAGATAGAAACCATCACCAAGAAGTGAAAAATAAGGAAGAAGCTAAAGCAACGTTCAAGCAGGTATCTGAGGCCTATAATGTCTTAAGTGACTCCAAAAAGTGGCAAATCTATGAAGAAAAGTTGCGGTAAAAGAAGAGTCATGCATGCTCGCATGGCGAGAGTTGCAAGCACTTGCGACAGCGTCTGGTCGTCGTAGTTAGTCGGACACATGGCGATATGCGGCCATCTCGCAGAATGCATATCCACTATTAATCACCGTTATCCCCTTTATTTGTGTATAGCACCAGTTCAAATTATTCATATATCTATGCCTACTAGTTCAAATTTTTTGGCAAGTAATTTTATGATATGGTATAAAGTCTCTATATGTGAAAAGTCTAGAGTTCAATCACTATTTACAAAAATATATATGAAAGAAACAAAAAAAAAGATAGGTTGTACAAAATTGTTGGTGGGTCCCCAATTCAAGTGGGGTCAACTTAAATAAAAAACAGTAGGGTGAGCACGGGTTAGGTTAGTTTGGGTTTAAGGTGAAATTAGAACCAAACCAATTGAATTATAATTGGTTCGATTTGGTTCAAATTTACACTTTTTTGTGTGTACCTGAAGCAAACCAAACCAAATAAAAACAGATTGGTTCGGTTCGGGTAATTAGGTATCCGATGAAACAGAAATTCATAAAAAATAAAAAGAAAAAAACGAAATTTTAAACATGTAACATTAATAGAAATAATCCAAACATGTTAAACACCAAATACATTAAAAACTAAACACATTAAAATTCAAACATATTAAACACTAAAGACATTAAAATCCAAACATATTAAAAAACATATATATTTTAAATTTTTTTATTTAATTAATATATGGTCGGGTCTATGGGTTGGCTCGGGTTCCGCACCTCCAGAACCGTTACCCGAACCAATTACTAGAGAGAATCATTGATTTGGTTGGGTTAAACCCGATTACCCATTAGTTTCAGAACCAATTTAATTGGTTCAGTTTGGGTTTGGATGGATAATCGGATACCCGCGATCCATTCTCACTCCTAAAAAAAGAAAGAAAAAGAAACAATGAGGGAGAGGAGAGAGTCATCGACAAAGGAGAAGAGAAAAAAAAGGGAAAATGGCAGTTTCAATGTGCTCCTATTGAACCGGTAAATTTACTCTATTTCTTATGAAATTTTAGTATGTTATTCTTGGTGTAAAGATGAACATTAGAATATAACTTGCTAGTTGTATTACCTTTTCTTTTGACTGATTTGAGATACCCACTTTATGGAGGGTTTATGTTGATTCTATCAGTTTTGATGATGTATTTTGTTGATTATTGAGATGCCCTAATGTTACTAGAAAGATTGATTGTGTACCCATTATTTTAATAGTGAAAAATTTTACTGGATTAGGTTCCATGAATTTTTTATTCCTCCTTTGGAATTTTTCCACGATAAAAATTTCAGTGTTTGATTATTTAATTTCTGCCATTATATTTGCTGCTTGGAGTATCTTTGGAGTTGCCTATTTGATTGCACAGGTTGTGAAAAAATATTTTGGTACTTTTGCTGTTAGATAGGTTCTTATCTGAACTTTAATTTTCCCAACAAAGAGGTATCCAAAGCTTTGGTTATTTATTTCTGTGCTAGTTAAATGGAGAAAAATACTCATGGGCCAAATATGGTCAAATTGAATTCTAAAATTACTCAATTTGAAAGATCCTGATGGAAGATATATTGTATAGTAAGGACTTGTATGATCTTGTGGAGGGGAATAAAACCAAAGGTACCAAATTTAATGTTGAAGGGAAGAAGCTGAATCGGAAGTTACTTTGATTAGGCAATAGCTTGATCTTAGTGTGTATCTGCATGTTGATACCGAAACTAAAGTTGAGAAGATGTGGAAGAAATTGAAGGAGTTGTATGAGAAGAAAAATGTGCAAAACAAAACATTTTTTATTCGGAAGCTAGTCAATATGAAATATATTGAAGGTAAATCAATGTTGAAGCACTTGAGCATATTTCAAGAGACTGTGAACCAACTGACAAATAATGACATCACTTTAAATTATGAGTTGCGAGCCTTGTTGCTAAGTTCTTTACCTGATAGTTGGGAAGTTCTGGTTGTGACACTGACTAACTCAACTCCAAAAAAAAAGTTGATGTTAGCAATGGTTAAAGAGAGAATGTTGAACGAAAAATCCATAAGAAAAGAACGGAGTTTGATTAATGCCTTCTCCTAATCAGAAGCACTTGTTTCAGAGTCATGGGAGAAAAGGCACAGTAGAAAATCTCACAATTCTGACAGGTCAAAGGGCCAAAGCAAGTCAAAAAAAAAGTACAAGACAAGAAAGGAGTTCATTTGTTACCATTGTGGTAAGCTGAGGCATATCAAAAAGTATTGTAGGTTCTTGAAAAGAAAACAATCAAGGGAAAGAAACGAAGACAAAGATAAAGATAGTGATAAAGAAATTGATGCTATTGTTTATGAAAATGTTCTTATCACATATGATGAAAACTATGTTAATCTTGTCTGTGATAATTCCACTTGGATTATGGATTCTGGTGCTTCATGTCATGTTATTATGAGGCATGAATTTTTCACTTCTAATACTGCTAGAAATTTTGGCAAGATTGAATTGGGAGATAAAGAGGTGTGTATGTGATATCATTAGTATGGATGATGTGTGATTTGAAACCAACATAAGAAGTAATAAGTTGCAGTTGAAGAATGTTAGGCATGCGCCAGATATGTGGTTCAATTTGATCTCAGTGAAAGCATTGGATCAAAAGGGTTATTGTACTTCTTTTGGTAGTGAAAAATGCAAGATTACCAAATGGGCTCTCATTGTTATAAGGAAGATAATAGTCTCATTATTCTCTACCAGTTACAAACAAAATTGTACAAAGAAGAGGTGAATGTAGCTGATGATTCCTTCTTTAATTTGTGGCATATGCATCTTGGTCACTTGAACGAGAAAGGACTAAGCATTTTAGTCAAGAAGCACTCACTTCCAGTAAAAGGTACAACTTTAAATACTTGTATTCATTGTTTTGTTGGAAAGCATGCTAGAGTATCATTTTATAGTTCTAGACCTCATAAGAGATCACATGTTCTAGATTTAGTCCACACTAATGTTTGCACTATGGATGCTAAGACACTAGGCGGTGCATCCTACTTTGCTATTTTTATTGATGATTATTCTCGAAAAGTGAGGACTTTTATTTTGAAATGTAAAGACCAGAAAATTCAAATTCAAAAACTAAAAATTTTCACAAACTCCATTACCAAAGTTATAATTTTTTTTTCTATAATTGAATTAGATTGTAAAGTTAGAAGAAGAATTTTTTCACTCCTCAATTTTTACAATCACAAAAGAAGAGATTAAGAAAGCATACAAGAGGTTACAATGAAGTGACATCCAAATAGAAATCATCACCAAGAAGTGAAGAATAAAGAAAAAACTAAAACAACGTTCAGGCGAATATCTGAGGCTTATAATGTCTTGAGTGACTCCAAAAAGCGTCAAATCTATGAAGAAAAGTTGCGGTCAAAGAAGAGTCACGCCTATTCGCATGGTGAGAGTTGCAAGCACTTGTCGCAACATCTGATCGTTGTAGTTAGTCAGACACATGGCGACATGCGACCATCTCGCGGGGTGCACATCCACCATTAATCACTCCTATCCCCATTAGTTGTGTATAACACCTATAAGAAAACCATTTCAAAATTAATTATGCAAATGTGTTAGTGACTTAGTGTAGTAAAGAGAGAATAAAAAAGTGTATATCTAGCGTAAGATATATAATTATTCATATATCTATACTTACAAGTTTATATTTTTTGGTAAGTAATTTTATGATATAGTATCAAAGTCTCTATATGTGAAAAAGTCTAGAATTCAATCATTGTTTACAGAAATATGTATGAAATAAACAAAAGAAAAAGATAGTTTATACAAAATTTACATAAATTTAAAAATTTTTGCATGAGAAGAGTATAAGATCTATAACTATTAATGTACCTTTTCTATATATTTATTTAAAATTTTGGAATACGTGATATCATGAAATATCATATTAATAGTATTTTACAATGAAGCATAAAATTTTTGTTTTTATAATAGATAAAAATAAAAAATTAAATAAAGACATTTAATTATTATAATTTTCACCATTTACTTTTTTTTTTTTTTTGAAACAAAGAAAGCTCAACACATTGGAGTGGAGCAAGAAATAAACAGAACATAAATAACATAGAACATAAAAGGATGAATCCCGGTCATCTCCGGCAGGGCCATCAACAACCAATAGGATCAATACCAGACCACTCCTTGTAGCTCAAAAACGTCCTTTCTTGTAAGTGCTCTACACCTGCTTCTCTGTTATTGAATATTCTATCGTTTCTCTCCATCCAGATATTCCAAATCACTGCAAAGAAATTAACTAATAAAAACCGCTCCTCTTTCTTTCTGTGATGTATATCAAGCCAACTCTCAAATAGTCCTTTCATGGTTCCAGGGACCGCCCACGGTCTATCAAAGCGTCTGAGCCAAGCGCCCCATACCTACCACGTAAACTCACATACAAGAAACAAATGATGCACAGATTCCGTTTCCTTTTTACACAAGACACATAAACTCTTATTTTGATGAAGCACGCCTAGTCTGATCAACCTCTCTTTAGTATTTACCCTGCCAATCAAAACAAACCAGCCAAAAAGCTCAATTCGCGAAGGTACCAACCCTCCCCAAATTGATCTAGTGAAACTGTAGCTCGTAATCTCCTCCGAGAGAGTCTCCGATTGTAACACCTACAGGAACGAGTTAGTAGAAAAAACACCTGTATTATCAAATTTCCACACAATATTATCCTCTCTGCCAGTTGAAAGATTGACTGGCCGTAATCTCTCATGAAGCTGATGAACTAACTCCAGCTCCCATTGGAACAACGCTCTCCTCCAATGGAAGTTCCAAATCCACTCTACCCCATCCCAGAACCCACAGTCTCCTATCACTGATCCTTGTTGGTTTGAAATGGAGAAGAGCCTTGGAAAACTTGCTTTAAGAGGACCACCTTGCACCCAATTATCTTCCCAAAACCGCGTTCGTCTTCCATTCCCTACTTCCATCGCCAGACCAGTAATAAGTTTTTCTTTCACCTGTTGTTCTACTATATTTAACTGACAGATGTCTTTTCATGGGCCCCCTTCACTGGAAGAGTCTGACTAGATAACATAACATTAGGGTTCAGATTATTACAGGAACACACAACCTGCTTCCACAACAGGCAATCCTCCTTTGAGAAACGCCACCATCATTTGAACAAGAGCACTGTGTTCCTGATTACTGCATCTCCTACCCCCAATCCTCCAGCCTTTTTTGGGGCTTGGACCACTTCCCACTTCACTAGTGGCATATCATAATTACCATCCTCCTTACTCCACAAAAAACTTCTTTGAAGTGCAATGAGCTTGTTAGCAACCGCCTTTGGCATCTTGTATAGACTGAGGTAGTAAACCGGCAAGCTATTCAAGACCGACTTAATAAGAACTAGTTTACCTGCTTTGTTTAAAACCTTTGCTTTCCACAAGCTGAGCTTCTCTTTCACCTTGTCTATAATCGGCTTCCAAGTCTTTACCAATCGAGGATTTGCTCCTAAAGGGATACCGAGGTATCTAATAGGTAGCGCCGCTTGTTTACACCCCAGCATACCACACACATGCTCCACCCACTCCTGCTCACAATTGACTGGAATTAAATTCGACTTATCAAAATTGATGCTCAACCCAGACATCAACTCAAAACAGCGCAGCAGCCTCTTATAGTTCGCAATTGTTTCTGTCTCCGGAGGGCAAAACAAGATAGTATCATCTGCGAATTGTAGATGAGACAATTCAATATGATCTCTCCCAACCAGCAACGGAGCAATGCGCCCATTCCTTACAGCTTCCCCCAGCATTCTATGCAAGACATCAACCACGAGCACAAACAATAGAGGATAGAGGGGATTCCCTTGTCTTAAACTCCTCTCCATTTTAAACGCCTTGGAAGGTGAACCATTCACAAGAACAGACATAGAGGTCGTACTGACACACTCTTTCACTCAATTCTTCCACCTTTGCCCGAACCCCATCTTCTGAAGCACAAGATCCACAAAACTCCATCTCACTCTATCGTAGGCTTTCTGAAAGTCTAGTTTTATAATTGCCGCTTGCTTTCTTCTCGTCTTGAGCCATTGGACCGTCTCACAGGCAATGAGGGCGTCATCATGTATCTTCCTACCCTTAACAAAAGCACTCTGTGTCTCTCCTACCAAATCCGGCATAACTGTTCTCATTCGCCGTACTAAGACCTTGGAGATCACCTTATACACACATCCCACCATGCTAATAGGTCTGAAGTCCTTGATCTCTTTAGCACCCACAAACTTCAGAGCTAGCGTTACCCACGTAACATTTGCATCGTTTGGTAACTTAGCACTTTGGAAGAAATCCATCACCGCTGCAGTGAACTCCTGGCCAATATCCTTCCAGCATCATTTGATAAAGTTCAAATTGTACCCATCACTACCCGGGGCTTTAGAGGATTCACAGTCCTAAACTACCTTCCTAATTTCCTCCACATCACCTCCAATGCTATGGCCACCTCACCATCAATCTGTCTTACCAGCCCATCCCGAAAGCCAATCCTCGGAACAAACTCCTGCCGATACAGGTTCTTGTAGAACCCTCTAATTGTGACCTTTATGCGTGTTTGATTCCACACTCACCGTCCATTAATCATCAGAGCATCAATCTGGTTATTCCGTCTCCTAGCCGAGGCAATGTTGTGGAAGTATCTAGTATTTTTATCCATGTACTTAGCATGCTGAGACATCGACATCTGCTTTCAGTGTACCTCCTTCCTAACATACCACTTCTCACAGAAGCTCACCAACGCCTTCCTTCTAGCCTCCATCGTACCATCATAGACACCTTCACTAACCATATTATCCAGTTTCTTAATCTCCTCCTCAAGCGTCTTCAGCCTCTTATCCATGCCCCCGAAATTGTTCTTGTGCCATATACGTAGTGGACCCGTCATAGCCTTCAACTTACTTATGAACTGGGCCTCCCCCAAATTTCTCCATTCATTTTTAACCATACTCAGGAAACCGTCATGTGTAAACCAAGAATCCAGACTTCTGAAAGGACGTGGCCCATCACCAACTCTCTTGTCCTCTACAATCAACGGACAATGGTCTGACAGTCCTCTAGGCCCGCCTTTTAGGCGAACATCAGGGAATTCTTCCATCCATTCTATATTCACTAACACCCTATCAATCCGACTGCACGAACGTCCCCTGAACCATGTGAACTTTCTATCATTCAAAGGTAAATCCAACAACTGCATATCCTGTACCCAATTTTTAAACTCTTCCGCTGACACAGATATACTACTAGCTCCTTTTCGCTCCTCAATATGTAGAAAATCATTAAAATTCCCGAAGAAGCAGAAAGGCACCTGACATAGACCCGCAACATAACTCAACTCCTCCCAAACAACCCGCTTCTCCTCCCTCTCATGCACCCCATACACCAAACAAAAAGCACATGTAAAATTAGTTTTCATCATCACACCTTCAACACACAACCATTTCTCTCCCTTATTACAGTTGACAGCTTTGAACAACTCATTATCCCACATGAGCAATAAACCGCCAGAGGCCCCTGTCGACTCCACATACTCCCATCCCACAGAACTATAACCCCAAATTCTTGCAACATCAAATTTAGTGAGAACCTGCCTCTTAGTTTCAACTAGCCCTAACATGTTTAACTTATAACAGTTCTTCAAAGATTTTATCATACTCAATTTTCCATCCCCCCTCAACCCCCGAATATTCCAACAGCTAAAAATCATTTAACAACAATTTTTCTCACCTTATTTTGATGCTTTGGTCGACTTCTTCGTGCCTTTTCTTTTTGTTTCGCCATCTTTTTCTTCACTGCTAATTCTTCATTCTGCGCTTGTAAGATCGCCATTATATCCACATCCTCGTCATATAAAACAGCACCCGACTGTACTGCTAAAGCCCATATTTTCTCATTTTCTTTCATCTGATCAAGCACCGTGACTCCGCCTTCACCCGTCCCTTGCCTTGCCTCTGCCCTTGTCTCGAATTCCACGTTAGCCACCACACTTCTCTCCCCATTGGCCACAGCTTGCCCCTCTACGTTCCCTGCCACTAGGCCCGAAGCCCCAGATTCCTCATACACCTGAACCGGTTTTGAAAAATGGTTGTCAGAAGATAAACCGGGCTGTCCCTCGTCGTCCGGTTTTAGCAGCCTCGCTGTCTTCTCCCCCATCAGCGACGCCACCCGACCTCCTTCGCCGGTACCCTCACATCTTGAATCGCAGCGCCCCGCCTCATCCATGGCGTCTCGTGCATCAGCCCTCGAAGGATCCAGTTCGAGCATCTCAGCCCTCCTCGCAGTCGCATCATCCCGATCGGGCGATCCTGGGCAGCGTCGCATGGCTTGCGAACACAGTGCCCATGCCTGCACCTTACCCTTCCCAGCATTCTTGGTGATCCCCTCTATGTCAACCCGACCCGGTTCTGTACTCAGCCCAGCCCACGTTTCCCCATCTGAAGCTCTAACATATCCTATGTCCAATGAGCTATTCACGTTAGCCCCTTCCTGTTCCTCACAATTCCTTTTTCGGATCAGCCCATCTGCCTGTCCAATTGTATTTGGGCCACTAAGCTCCAAGCCCAGTCCGCCCCCAACAGCACTATCTCCCTTAGTGTGGACCTTATATGAGAAGCCCAATTCCTTTACACCACTTAACCTTGTATCCCCAAGCACCCCGCCTCCACATACATCCATAGCCTGTGTAACGGTTCTCTCTGAACTCACCTCCTCCACCAAATCAAATCCCCCAAAATCCTCCTTCCCATTACACTCAGTACAGCTCTCCGAATCAATTACGTTAACCGCTTTATTCAATTTATGATTTTTGAAATTTAAATCATTAAGGAGCACCTCATCAATGACCCTTCTACCCTCCTCATCACCGGACATGTTACCATTGAAAATCCTCAGGTCTGCCGCCGGATTCCACGTCACCACCTCATGCAACCTACTATTACCACCAGCATCAGAGTTCTTTATCTCAGCCCACTCAATTTGGTCTCGTACCGTACTTTCTGCACCACAATCCTCAGAACCCACTTCTTTAACATAGACATCAAAGCCACTATCACCGATTGAGATGTGGATCCAATCTCGAATGGCGTCAAGAGTGCCTGTGTCAACTTGAATCCGTCCAACTCTAAAGGATGATCCTACTCCTGAGCCTATATCACATCTAACCACATCACCCCACAGGCCACCCATGGTTTTAAACGTTTCTGTTGACCATACGTGTAGCGGCACCCCATAGCATTCCAACCAAACCTCCTCGTCTCACAACGTTCCGACTCCTCCCATCTCCCAACTTTATGGAAAAATTGTAACAGCTTATCCAGCTTGAAAGTGAACATCTCATTTGCATGCTTCACAGAATCAAACGTGATTAAAACCTTACAGGCTCCTAGCTCGCTTACTTCCACCACATGAGGCACATTTTTACAAATTGTCCTTCTCAACGATTTATGGTCTAAAGGTTTCACCGTGCTTCCTATGAGACTCCGCACTAATCAATCCATATTTTCTGCCGCTATCGACACTTCAGCCCCTTTTATCCGCCCCTTCGCATGTTGGTCATTAACGTGCTTTCCATCCGTCTTCACCTCCACATGTTGGGCCATAGTCATCTCCTTTCCACTTCCACATTCTGTAGGCTCCTCCTCCTGTTGGACTCTTTGCTCCACCGGTACTTGCCGGTTCCTCACTTGTTGTTGCCTTCGAAACCTAGCTTCTCCTACAGATACGATCTTCCCTCGTAGTCTTATATTATTCATCTCCGTAATAGCCTTCAGCGCGCTGTCCTTCGTGGTGTACTGTACAAAAGCAAAGAGATACACTGCTCCTAGTTTACGTTTACGGGCAAGATATATGTCGTTAATTCTTCTAGTCCAACAGAACAAATGATATAATTCCCTCTTTGAAATATCCTCCGGTAAGTTATACACAAACACAGAGAAGGACTCATTTTCCAAGCGATGGTATTCTTCTCGATTCCAAACCCTAGGATCCTTTGTGCGTGACTGGAAAACCCGAATCCCACCCCTCCCAGTGTTTCCCCCCTCTCAATCTCTCGACCTCTCATTAGTAGAATACTAGGATGATTTTGTTTGTTTGGCTACCTATTTTTTTTTTTTTTAACCAAAAATTTGAATTCACAACCTCTTAAATGAATATAGAAAGACTATGTTATTTAAGTTATAATTTATTGACCATTTACCTAATTTTTTACTCTATACTAAAAAAATTCTTTTTTCATAAAATCCAGGGTTGGTTTGAAAATCAACGAATTGCTGGTTGTAGAATATTATTCTCGTCAGACTTAATACTAACTAAAAAAACAAGAGTTTTGATACGAGAATTTTAGCTCATTCAGGTATCATCTACATGGATATAGGACGATTTGCATTTCTGAGCACATTCTCCATAGGGCCCTCTTATCTCTTCCTTCTTCGAGCTCGGATTATGCAAGAAGGGACCGAGAAATGCCACTATAATTAGCCATTTTTTTTTATCCCCTCTTTTTTTCTATCTTTCTATCTAAAGTAAAACTTTGAATATTATAACACTTTTTTCAAAATTTTGCCAAACATAGATATCTGTTTAATGTAAAAAAAGAAATTAGTTCGAAAAAACTAATGCTTTTGAAATAAAAGACAAAAATTCTTATTTATTCGATTGGGTCATGTCATATGAATTAAATTTTACTGCATATCAAACAAAATAAACGAATGTTTTTATTTGATTTGACAAATTTCGTTTTTATGAGAATTTTTTACTAAAATACAAATATTAAAAAAAGTGTATTAGTATTAAAAAAAGTGTATTAGGAATTTGAATTTGTTTATTCGACCTTTTTTAGTACTTTGAAATATTCGAAAATATTAGAAGTATTGTGCAAAGATTCAGAAAAATTAATAATTCTATTTATATGTTCACTCTTTTTTTTTATTAACTGAAGCCTTTACAAAAGAGATAAAACCGACGAATAAGAAACAAAACTCATTAGGAAAAAAAATATTTTATCTTTTATTCTTTTTTTATGGAATATACACATCAATCTTTATGGATCATACCAGAAAGCACTATCAATTTAAGAAAGCCTACTTGGGTATTGAGCATTTACAAATAAGAAATGAGTTTTTCACAATAGATAGTTGTGTAACTCCGTAAAACAGAATCGAGTCCATAAGATTTAATAAATGAAATAATCGGACTAGAACCAACAGAATTCTATAAAATCTGGATAGATAATATGGTAGAAAGAAATCAAATTGATTTCTTTCTACCATATTATCTATATTATCTATTCTATAATTGTAGTGCAAAAACTTTTACTCTATAATATAATATGGATCAATCTACAATATGTATCTAAATATTCAGATCGACCTTCTTATATATAGACTTATATATATCGAATTTCAATTCCATTACATCATTATATCTAATGTACATAGTAGCTCCAATTTATTCTTTATTTCATCCATTTTTTGTATTGGTTCCACTAAAATATATATGTAATAATCCAAAAGCAACTCTTATTTTTGCTATTCAAATTTATGGGTTTCTGATTCTTAATATCAATCCCGGTATCATATAAAAAAATTGAGTAATACTTTTAGCATTTCCAAGAAGTAATTGATTAAATAGTTGGAATAGTTGTAATAGTTAACAAATGATCGGTAGTTTCTACGAGAAGCTTTTTCTGTATTTTGAAAAGATTGGTAGTCAACCCCAATCTTTTTTACATTTTAACCATGATTGCAAATAAATGAGTTCAATAAAGAACTTAGAAATCCAACTTTGAATTAAGTCCGTAGCGTCTACCAATTTCGCCATACCCCCTTTTTTTCCTTGCGATTAGAATCGCATTAAGATGTTTTTTTTTTAGAATTATGTCGGAACTGTAGAATTTATTAGAAATATATTCCGCTATTGAAAAATGTTTCCACCCATTTTATTTACTTTCTTTCATCTATATCGGATATCCAGATTTTGTCGAATCTGAAATAATTGTATTATTTCTATATTCGCAAAATAGTTATTTTGTTAATAACCACTTGGATTTTCTGCCGAATTCTTAATTCAAATTTGAAATGTACAACGATTCATTCGATAGCTTTTTTGTTTTCTAATAAAAAGGGGTCTATTTCTGCCCGAACATTCCATAAAAATGAAATAGATTTCCATGTTAGGGAAATTTCCTATTTATTATTATTTAAATTATTTCTTAACTTAAGAAGTCTTTCTTTGATTATTATATTAAAATTTTTCTGATTAGAATATAAGAATTTTTATATTCTTAATTATATTATATATTATTTTATATTATATAATATATATACAACGGAGAAAATGTGGAAAACAAGACAAAGATTCTTTACAATGACACAGGAAACCAATTGAAAGGGATGTAGCGCAGCTTGGTAGCGCGTTTGTTTTGGGTACAAAATGTCACGGGTTCAAATCCTGTCATCCCTATCTCGAACTAATACTTATCGTAGGAGAAGTAACAAGGGATCAATTGAGACCGATTCAAATTGGAGATACATATATATCAATATTTATATATAGTATATGGTATATGCAAGCAAGATGTATTGGGGTCACTTAAAATTTAATAATATTTTATTAATATAATATTATTATGTTATTAAAAAAAAATAAATAATAAGCGCTCTTAGTTCAGTTCGGTAGAACGTGGGTCTCCAAAACCCGATGTCGTAGGTTCAAATCCTACAGAGCGTGATTCCATTCTTGTTATATTGAGAATGACAATGAAATAATTAAACAGTAGTTTAAAGGCTGAATTTGACCTCCTGGGGATTGTGGTTAAAACAAAGAAAAGAAATAGGAGGTCAATAAACATCACTAAACAAACGAGATGTTAATTAATCAAAGGTCCAATTGATCACCACGTCGGTATTGTAAATATGCAGTTAGGAATAATCCAGCCAAAGTAATAGGGATTAGTCCTAACACAATTCCAAATAGAAAAACTTCAATCATTCTTTTTTGTTTGAAAGGGAAGGAAAAGGGGAGGTAATATATATCCTTTATACTTAAACTAAATATTAATTAATCTGTATTGACCACGAATCTCAATGATCAAGCAAGAATTGGAAATTAACATGATAAAGAACTCAAGAATATCTAGTAGTATTAGAAAATCTCTAATTCAATTCCAATTTGAAAATCAAATAAGTCGTATCTTACTCAGACTGATAAAAAGAGCTGAGGTTATGCTAAAAGCCGCTAGTAGAAAACCGAAATAACTAGTTATAGTGGGCATAAATAAACTAAATGAAATAAGTTCTTTTTATACGTATGTTTACAAAGCACTTCCCTAAGTTTCCAAGGAAATACAATCGAATAGGAGAAGAAGAAAAAGATACCATTTGAGAAATACAATTGAGATTTGTGGATTTATCAATCATTATAGACGAACAAAAATAGAGTGACATCGGTAAGAAATCAATTCATCACCTATGACAACTATCCATCCTATGGTTCAAAATCAACAGATTTTTTGAGCAACTCGTAAGTTGAGTAAAATAATCCAAAAAAAATTTCAAATTATTTTTTTATTTCTAGTTTCTAGAATATTTATATTTCTTCTTTCTATTCTAAAATAGAATATTTATTCAGTTCTATTTCGAAATATTTAATAATTTAAAAAAAAATGGCTAATTAATCAAAATAGGATATTTTGTTTGCTGGGTAAACAAAAGATTTAGCAGGATACACTTGCAAATTGCACCTGTTGTTATCTATTGGAACGTTTTGTGCGTGCTATATTTGCAAATAGAAAATATTATTTTTATATTAAAATTAATTATTAAAATTATATATATTATTTAATTTATTTTTAATATATATTTTATATTTTAATTTATATTTTATATATTAATAATTAATTTTAATGATTAATTTTAGTGTATATCTAATATAATCTTTATAAAATCAACAATTGTAAAGACACACCTATTATTAACACAATAGACTATAATTCTCAAGCATAAACCGTAACACAAAAGATGTTGCTACTTGCTACAGGGATAAATTTGCTATAAATTCCTTTTAACTATATTTATCTAATTTTAATTAACAAACTATTTATCTAATTAATCTTCTAACTTCTTAGAAAAAAAAAAGAATTGATCAAATATTTTGAAAAAAATGAAAGCACTCAACTTTATTTTTAAATTAGGAACACAATAACTAAAATAACTTAGGGTCATAAATCATGTGTCATAAACTTATTATGGGTTTTTCATTCATGATTATATTATAATAATGTTGGATTATGCCTTGGAAAAAAATAAATAAAAGAAAATAGAATTAGAATGTGGATCATACATTCATATTTAATTTGATTGACTTGGTTATAGTAATAATACAACGAAACACTACTCCATGTCTCCACCCTCCACCACAAGTCCTTTGTACAACAACCTTCTTGACCTCATTTTATTTTGTGGGTCAACTGTGTTCTGTGGGTCACCACCTCATTTGGACAGGTACACCTCATTTGGACGTACCTACTACTTTTCCAACGTGAAAGTGGGCTTCCATGGAAATTGAAGAAAGTCTCGTATAGTGGAGTGAAGAGCTCGCAATAGATAAAGTAGAGCAGGTTTAGATTTAATTTTAATTTTATTTATAAATTAAGATTTTTATGTAAATTTAATTTAATTTTATTTGTGGATTGAGAATATTTTAATTTTAATCTTATCGACTTTATTAGTGTATTATAAAAAAATACAACATTATTATGTAATTTGATGATAATTTAAAATAGAATTGATTTTTATGTAAAAAAAATATTAAATTATTAATTAACAACTTTTTTTTAATAGCTAAAAATCTTTTATATTTAGTAAAAAGTTTTTTATTTATTTTCTTAAAACATATTTTTATATAAGTATATAATATATACGTATAGAGTGTGGATTGGTCTGATAAGATTAAAATTTCAATCTACACCTTATCCGACCTATACAAAAGTTATATCTACATTCTATTCTACTTGTTGTCGCACCTTATCCGACTTATACAAAAATTGGATTTAGATTCTCTAAAGTTTGAATTTCACTTTAGAGAGTAAGGTGTGATCTCTCACTATTTGTTTCATAGGTGGGACCAAAAATGAATATGAAAGAAAAATTATTCAAGGATAGAAAATCACACTTTACTCTCTAAAATAAAATTTAAACTTTAGAAAATTCAAATCCACAAATTATGTTTATATTCTATCCTTCTCGTTGCCTATCGAATTAACAACCCTATTTAATTGAATTAGATCGAATTAAATTTTTACAAATAAGATATATATTGCTACATAGAATGGTTCTCCTCAAGTCCTCGTATGGACTTGGAGACTTCGTGGAATTGTTGTATTTACCTAAAACATATTATAATCAATTAATCATTGGTATTCCTTTGAATCTTTGATACGTGTATGCTGTGTGTCTAAGTTTGTTAAAAGATTAAAAATACTTCTCTGGAGAAATAAAATCACATGGTAAATATCAAACCTTATCTTAAAATTAAAAAAAAAAAAGGTATTTAGACAATCTTCGAACACCGTTAAACGTCAACTTCAATTTTGAATTAAAAATAAATAAATAAATTCAGATATTTTTTTTTTGACTGAAATAAAAATATGTTATGAATATATTAGTACTAGGAGTAAGGAAGAGAGAGAAAAAACTAAAGAAAAACTTCGGTCAATAATTGAGGGTGTGAAACTTAAACAGTAAACAATAACGTACACTTACCCAAATTAATTTGGGTTATTTTAGTGATTAATTTATTAATTTATTTAAATAAATATTAAAAATTTAGATTTTATTTTAGACATATAGTAATTCAATAATTAATAATAAATTTTTAATAGAGTTTAAATTCGTAATAAATTAATTATTCACTTATTGATATCAAAGATAGCATTAAAAAATAAAACTAAAAATTGACTTACTCAGCCCATATGCCTATGATTATATTTATGTTACTATATTTATGGGTAAAAGCCTCTAAAAAGTAGATAGTTTGAATTAGTTTGAATTAGTTAGGATATTATGATTCGTCCAAAAAGATAAGGAAGTCTTGGATTTAAAGATTTTAGAATTTAAAATTTGGCGTTATTAAACAAACAAGTTTGACGATTTGTACGCAGCTTATTTTATTTCACCAGCAGCTTCTGCACCTCCACGTTGAGGCCATGGTTCACCTCTGCCACCAGTCGCGCCGTCGAGTCCGAGAAAGGCATAGATTTGAGGCTGCAAATGCAGGAGTTCACCCGCAGCTTTCACCAGTAGACTTACGAGCTTAACGATTATTGGGAGAGGTATCAGGAGATTCTTACACGCGTGACAGATACGGATGACCTCAGGCTGTAGTGGAGGGAACAACTAGAGCAGCTTCAGCGGATGGAGGCTCAGATGGAGGTGTACCAGACTCAGATGCGCGCCACTGGCATCATCCCTACTGGTGGCAGCGGTCCTGCTGGTGGCACACAGACATCACCGCCTTCTACGCCGCCTCATCAAGGCCACGAGAACGACAATGACAAGGACTACCTGGATCTTTAGTGATTAGTATTTTGTTTTATTGTTTCTTTGTATTTTTTTTATTTACTTGACTTTTAATTTATTTGAACATTTTATTATTTATTTTAAATAATAGATTTTTATTTTTATAAATTGACCATTAGTTATGTGAAAAATAAATTTAAATAAAAAATTAAAATGATCATTTATTTCACAATTATTTTTTAAAAAAAAATTGATATTACCGTCAAATTTACCGAGGGAATAATTCGATGGTAACAGTGGAGGAAACAATATATTGTGGAACATTACCATAATCTGCAAATAACTAAATGATTTTTCGAGCAGGTAATCCGTCACAGAATCCGACGATAATTACCGTCGGACAAAAAAATTCCAACAGTATATATTTACTGGCGAGGTTTATACCAACGATAATTTAATTACTGTCGGATTTTGTTCGCTTTTCAGACAGAAAATCTGACGGTACTAAGTATTTTTTTTTTGTAGTGCATGTTGTCATGAAACAACAGAAACAATTATTCATTATTTGCTTCATTGCGCTACAATTAAAGAAGTATGGTCTCAGAATTATCTTCGTGACGATTTTTTCTCTCAGAATTTTAATTATTTCTATACATAGTGGACTGCAGCAATGGAAATGCTTAATTCATTAAAGAATGTTGACCGAAATTTTCAGTTGCTTGTCATTATTTGTTGGCACTGTTGAAAAGCCCACAACCAGTTAATCTTTTAAAGCTCTACTTCAATGTTATCTACCATTCTTGTAAGTTCCGTCAAGTTACTATGTAACATTCGTAAAACCCCATCTTAACTCACCATCTCCATGAAAAAATTTAATTTCATTCAATTCGACTTATTATTCTTTCTTCTTTTAGATTCTTCTTAATTTTTAACCATGTTCAATTAGATAAATATTTTCAGTGTATTGTTTTAAAAAATTCTCATCTTTTATTATACTATTCTATTTTTATACATTCTTATATTTTATTTTTTTAATAATTAATGAAATACAATTTACTATCTTTGAAAAAAAATAACTGTCTAACTGATAGCATGAGTGATTTATATACAACCATTTTTATTAATAAAAAAAAATTAGAAATAAATGAAAAATGTTTTTTGTTTTGTTTGGGTCAGATGTAAAAAAAAAAATCACATTAAATACCTAAACTTTTTTTTTTCAGGTGAGGTGAAAATATGAAAATCCCACCCGATTTTACGGTTCTGGGATTTTTTTATATTTGTTATTATTAATTTATATTATCTTTTAGTAATTAAATTGTTATATATGATTAGTAGAAAGGATTTTAATAAATATAGTTTATTTTAATTTGATTAATTTAAAAATTAGTAAATTATATTAATACTTAATTAGTTAATATTATTTAATATTTAAAATTATAATTTAAAACTAAAATCTATTTAATTTGAACTAATAAAACACTAAAACAAATATAAGTTCACAATATTAATTGAAAATTAGAATTTTTAGTTTTAAATTGGATCGCTTTATGTGGTTTTGAAAGAAAAATGAAATGTTGAGTTTTTAATATTTTACTTAAATGAATGTTTGTGAATGTAAATGGATTTTTATTTTGTTATTATATTTATCAATTTTAATTAATTTTATTTTTCATACTCAATTTTAAATTTATTTTATTTTTAAAACTAAATAAAGTGATCCAATTCAAACTACAAAATTTTAGATTTTTATTTTGATCTCATATTTTTCAATATATTTATATTGAGTCTAATATTTTTTTAGTTTAAACTAAAGTGTTTAATTTTAAATTATAATTTTATATATCATAAATAATATTAATTAATTAAATATTAACAAAATTTACTAACTTTAAAATTAGAATAAACGGTCATTTCTGCTATAAAAATTCAAAATATTGATAAATTCACTTATCATAAATATAATAATACTTTTTATGTATTTACGACGGATAAGTAAATTGTCATTTTTTATCATAAAAGTTTAAAATTCTAATAAATATATTCACGAAATATTCAAAGTTCTTTGTTTGACGGAGTGTCTAGTCTTAGCTATTTCAATGACTTGAAAAGACATGAAAAAAATAATATTTAATATTTTTAAATTAATATAGTAATTATTCATATTATGGCCCAAAATAAAATTAGACTCAAACAAATTAAAGACCCACACAAAAGATCATGTCTTCTCTACACTATTTGACTTCTATGAGGTCGGGCACGAAAGAGCAGTTCTACTTGCAATTCTACTTATCTAAAAAAGTAACAAAATCCTAAGATATCTCCCATTTATCTAGAAGAAAGATTTCAACAACTTTAAAAAAAAAAAAAGAAACGGTTATTCACCATTTAAGGTGGGACTACTCTAAAAGACGGTTATCTTTTCTACTATAAATATACTGACATACTCAGGTATATTCAAGTCCCAATCTACTAAAAACTTATCTAAAATTTTTGTTAACTTAAGCATGAATTCCTTACACGTATTACCCCCCACCTACTCACGAGAAACTTGGACAGCCACACTTTAGTACCAATACAAGTCGGATGCTATTTTGGAAGGAGTCTAAACCTTATGTCTAGGCCCAAAATATAATCTAGTTTCAGGTAACTCTCGAAATAGTATTTAATCTGAATATTATCTGAGAAAATTAGTAAAATATATAAAGTTGAATAAACGTCAAAATATAATAATATCTATTTATACACTTATTTTATTAGTCCCAATTTTCATATTTTTTGAGAATTTGTTACGGCCCGGCCCAAACCCTCTGCTGGCTTGGGCCGACCCGAGCTCTACCCGACCCGGGCGGTCAAGGATAGGGCGCCCCATCGCCGACCCGGACACGCGTCCGTAACAACTCACCCACAGCTGTGAAGGGAACACCTCGAGAGTAGTGGGCCTGCCTTTACAGGGCCCACCCCTGATAATATATAAGGGGAAGATTGACTCTTCCCCCGAGGTACGTCACATATCACATCACCCTTTCCGCCTGCACATTTACTGACAAGAGCGTCGGAGTGTCTTTGCAGGTGGCACCCCCCTTTTTTCCCACACGAAGTACTCGGGACCTCGCGCAACTCTGGCCGGCAGTCCCCGACCTGACGAGCCCCTACCATCTCCCAGGATCTTCACCCGAACCGACCGGAAACCGACTTACCGAACATTGGCGCCGTCTGTGGGGACTCGTCCATGGACTTTGTGCTAGTCGAAACGGAGGCAGGCCGCAAGGCCGTACCCGGAGGCGACGCCGCCAGGACGGAAACCTGACAACATCCAAGATCACCCCCGAGGGACGCAACCCAATCACATGAGAGACGCCCCTTTGGGGGACCGGAGACAACCACGCCAGAACAATGCAAGAGCTACGTCATAGAATGCAAGACTTAGAGCGCCGGTTAGCGGACCGAGAACGCGACCAGCGCACCCCAGAACAGAGTCACTCCCGATCTCGCTCCAGGAGCCGTTCCCGACGCACGCCCAGCCCCCAGGTCGAGTCAGAAAGCACCGGAGAGAGAGGGTGCGCGAGAAGACGTCACGACCCTATCATTTACGCCAGACGTGAAAGGCGACGTACGACGAACCGGGGGGACGAAGACACTCGTCGGGAGAACGACGATGGGAGAACGAATACCCGGGGACCCGTGATAATAGGGGCCACCCCATTCCACCGCTCCATACTCGAGGTCCGGCTACCAAAACATTTTGACAAGCCAACGGACATGAGGTATGATGGAACGCAGGATCCCCTGGAGCATCTAACGGCCTTCGAGGCCAGGATGAACTTAGAAGGAGTAGGAGACGAGGTAAGGTGTCGCGCCTTCCCGGTCACCCTGGCGGGACCTACAATACGGTGGTTCAATAACCTCCCGCAGGGCTCGGTGACTCAATTCTCCGACATCAGCCATGCATTCCTGGCTCAGTTCACAACTAGGATCGCGAAAGCCAAGCACCCGATCAATTTGCTAGGGGTGACCCAAAGAGCCGGGAAGCCGACCAGGAAATACTTGGATCGTTTCAACGACGAGTGCCTGGAAATTGACGGTTTGACGGACTCGGTGGCGAGTTTATGCTTGACGAATGGGCTCTTGAATGAGGACTTCAGGAAGCACCTTACCACAAAGCCAGTCTGGACAATGCAGGAGATCCAGTGCGTGGCTAAGGAGTATATCAACGACGAGGAGGTCAGCCGGGTCGTGGCTGCCAATAAACGGAAACCCCCCTACAACCAAACCAGGCACCACGATGGTGGAGAAAGACAAAAGGAACACACCAGGGACAGCGGCTCGAGCAAGACGACAAAGCCGTTTCCCCGAGTCGGGAAGTTCACCAACTACACCCCCCTCGCGGCATCAATCACGGAGGTCAACCAACAGATAGCCGAGAAAGAGATACTATCGAGGCCCCGTCCTCTGAAGGACAGGACGGGGGGAAACAAAAGCCTCTACTGCGAATATCACAAGGGGTACGGGCACAAGACCCAAGACTGCTTCGACCTAAAGGATGCCCTGGAACAAGCAATCAGGGACGGGAAGTTTGCCGACTTCTCCCACCTCATAAGGGAACCGAGGAGACAGAATCGGGATCTCGAGGGTGAGGACAGGACCAGGGCGACAAGACGACGTCAAGAACCAGAGGGAGACGACCACGGTCTCACGGTAGTAAATGTAGTAACTGCAAGGAATTCCGCCCCGAGGTCGAAATCGGCGCAGAAGAAAGACGCCAAGGTCCTGGCGGTCTCCTCCTCATCTGCTAGGAGCTCCCGGGGACACCCATCCATCTCTTTTGGCCCCGAGGATCAATGGTTCGATGAGGTACCGGAAAGTCCCCCTATGGTTATCACGGCCAGAGTCGGAACCGGACTCGTCAAACGGATCCTAGTGGACACGGGGGCGGACTCGAACATCATGTTTCGCAACGTCTTCGATGCTTTGGGACTACGTGATGCCGACCTGGCGACCCACCAGCACGGTGTGGTAGGGTTGGGTGATCACTTCATCAAGCCAGATGGGATCATCTCACTACCGACCTCCCTTGGACAAGGACAGAGGCGAAGAACGGTAATGGCAGATTTTGTTGTCTTACGAGATTCCACTGCTTATAATATCATCCTGGGGAGAAAAACCATCAATGACCTCGGGGCAGCGATTAGCACGAAACTGCTCGTAATAAAGTTTGTTACCGATGACGGATCCGTAGGGTCCATCAAAGGAGACTTGGAAACGGCAGTCGCTTGCGACCACGCCAGTCTCTCTCTTAGGAAAAAATCCAAAGAAGCATCTGGGGTTTTTCTCGCCGACCTGGATGCCAGGATAGACGACAAGCCCAGACCTGAGCCAGAAGGGGACTTGGAAAAATTTAGGGTTGGCGACGAGGACGAGAAGTTCACGTTCATAAACAGAAACCTCCCCCATGAATTAAAAGAACCTTTGATGAAGATGATCAGAGCCAACGCCGACCTCTTCACCTGGACACCAGCCGATATGCCAGGGATAGATCCCCAGCTCATGTCACACCATCTGGCCGTCAAGCCGGAGGCCAAGCCAGTGGCTCAGAGGAGGAGAAAGATGTCACAAGAAAGGGCAGAAGAGGTGGCCAGGCAGACGGCCAACCTCCTTGAAGCAGGGTTCATCCGAGAGCTGGACTATTCGACTTGGCTGTCAAACGTGGTTCTGGTGAAAAAACACAGTGGGAGGTGGAGAATGTGCGTGGACTACTCCGACCTCAACAAGGCATGCCCTAAGGATTGCTACCCCCTGCCCAACATTGATGCACTCGTCGACGCAGCAGCGGGGTACCAATACCTGAGCTTCATGGACGCCTACTCTGGGTACAATCAGATACCGATGCACCGACCCGACGAGGACAAAACGGCGTTCATAACGCCAGGAGGGATCTATTGTTACAAGGTGATGCCGTTCGATCTAAAAAACGCTGGCGCCACGTACCAAAGACTAATGAACAAGATATTCAATGAGCTCATAGGCAAGACAGTAGAAGTCTACGTGGACGACATCCTCGCAAAAACCGCACAACCCGACGACCTCCTAAGAGACCTAGGGGATGTGTTCGCCTCCCTCCGATAGCACGGCATGAGGCTCAACCCGCTCAAGTGCGCCTTTGCCATGGAAGCTGGGAAGTTCCTGGGGTTCATGATCACCCAAAGAGGAGTAGAGGCCAACCTTGAGAAATACCAAGCGATTCTCCAGATGAAGAGCCCGGGTTGCATCAAAGACGTCCAACGGCTGGCAGGAAGGCTGACGGCGTTATCCCGTTTCCTCGGCGCATCGGCAGCGAAAGCCCTGCCCTTCTTCAATCTAATGAAAAAAGGGATAGCATTTGAATGGACCTCAGCCTGCAAGGAAGCATTCAACCACTTCAAGGAAATCCTAGCAACACCTCCGGTGCTCGGGAAGCCCAAAGTCGGAGAGCCACTCTACTTCTACCTAGCGGTAACAGAGGAAGCACTTGCAGCAGTGCTCGTAAGAGAAGAAGGGAAAGCCCAACAACCGATTTACTTCGTAAGCAGGGCCCTACAAGGAGCAGAGCTGAGGTACAGCAAACTGGAAAAACTGGCGCTCACCCTCCTAACCTCCTCTCGAAGGTTGAGGCAATACTTCCAGGGTCACCGTGTAGTCGTCAGAACGGATCAAGCGATCCGTCAAGTACTCCAAAAACCTGATTTGGCTGGAAGGATGATGACCTGGGCCATTGAGCTGTCCCAATATGACTTGCACTATGAGCCCCGTCACGCAATCAAGGCACAGGCAATGGTAGATTTCTTAGTAGAGGTGACGGGCGATCCTCCCAAAGAAACGGGCACACGGTGGAGGCTCCACGTAGACGGGGCCACCAACCAAACGTCCGGGGGAGCCGAGGTCATTTTGGAAAGCCCGACGGGAGTCATTTACGAGCAATCAACCAAGTTCGAGTTTCCCCGTGTCGAACAATCAAGCAGAATACGAAGCTCTCTTGGGGGGACTGACGTTAGCTCGAGAAGTCGGGGCAACAAGGCTGGAGGTATGCAGTGACTCTCAAGTCGTCACCTCGCAGGTAAACGGGAGCTATCAAGCCAGGGACCCCCTTCTACAAAAATATTTGGAAAAGGTAAAAGAATTGGCAAGAGAATTCCAAGAGATCACGGTCCAACATGTTCCGAGAGAAAGGAACACACGGGCAGACCTCCTGTCCAAACTTGCAAGCACGAAGCCGGGAGCAGGTAACCGGTCTCTCATCCAGGGCATGGTGAAGGAACCAACTGTCGCCCTCCATTTGACGGAGTCAAGCCCTTCCTGGATGGACCCCATCATGAACTTCCTGGAACTTGGCAAGTTACCTGACGATGAAAAGGCGGCCAAAGCGTTGAGAAGGGAGGCAGCCAGATACACGATCATACAATGGCAACTGTTCAGAAAGGGGCTCAGTCAACCCCTGTTGAAGTGCCTACATCCCGACCAAACGGACTATGTACTTAGAGAAGTCCACGAGGGATGTTGCGGCCACCACATCGGGGGCAAAACCCTAGCGAGGAAGCTCATCCGAGCTGGATATTACTGGCCATCGATGATGAAAGACTCCAGGGAATTTGTTAGAAAATGCGTAAAGTGTCAACAAAACGCCAACTTCCACAAAGCCCCAGCCTCTGAGCTGAACCTACTGACATCTACACGACCTTTCACCCAATGGGGAGTTGACCTTTTAGGACCTTTCCCGGTTGGCCCAGGACAAGTCAAATACCTCATAGTGGCCATCGACTACTACACCAAATGGATAGAGGCTGAGCCACTGGCCAGCATATCTTCCTCAAATTGTAGGAAGTTCATGTGGAGACAGGTAATAACCCGTTTCGGTATCCCGGAGGTCATCATCTCGGACAACGGGACGCAATTCACGGACAAAAAGTTCACGGAGTTCCTCACTGGCCTAGGAATAAAACAGAAATTCTCCTCAGTGGAACACCCCCAGACAAACGAACAAGTGGAGTCCGCAAACAAAGTCATCCTGCTTGGTCTCAAGAAGCGCTTAGACAACAAGAAAGGCGCATGGGCCGACGAGCTGGCTTCGGTCCTCTGGTCCTACCGAACAAAGCGCTACGGGGGAAACCCCTTTTCGCCTAACGTACGGGGTCGACGCGGTGATACCCGTCGAAATCGGCGAGCCGAGTCCGCGGCTACTGCTCGCAGGTGTAGACGAAGCGGTAGAAAAGGACCTGGTGGAAGAGACCAGGGAAATGGCCCACTTGTCTGAGACGGCATTGAAACAAAGTCCTCAGAAGGGATTTTGAGGAAAGAGACCTTGTCCTACGACGCAACGACGTCGGTCTACCGACCCCAGGGGAAGGAAAACTGGCAGCGAACTGGGAAGGCCCCTACAGGATCAAAGAGGTGCTCGGTAAAGTTGCCTACAGGCTGGAAAGGCTCGACGGCAGGGATATCCCGAGAACCTGGAACGCGGTTAACCTGAGGAGGTTTTATTCATAGCTTCGGCTCACCGACCAACCGACCTGATGAGTTAGGTAGAGTTTTGCTTTAATCAAATGTTAATTCCCAGTTATTCGCTTTTATCAAATGCCTTTTGTGTTCATAAACATTGTCTAGATAACGACTAATTCTTACTTGTCCAAACTCTTCCATTTATTTTCTCTCAACGCGCACCTCACGAGGTCGCAATCGTAAACGGCAACCCGGGACTGATCACCCCGGGAGGCCAACGGAACCACGGCCATATCAAACGGCTTCATAAATAAAACTGCAGCGGTTCCAATCGAATTACCAGCGCAGACGGCAAAACGGGCACAAGCAATAAGCCCGCCTCGAAAAAACGGTAACAAAAATAAAACGACAAGCAAAATAAACGATAATAACGACAAGTCGACCAAGCGACTAGTTAACCATAGAGTCACAAAGTCAGCCACAAAGTCACAACAAAAAGTTCAACAAACCCACACCAGGCCAAAGTTAAAAGAAATCATTTCCTAGGCATGTCAACAATCTTGCCATCTTGGATCATCTTGAAGACCCCAATGGCCGACGTGTCAAAGTCGGGAGCCACGATCTTCACCTGAGCCTTCAGGGCGTCCTCAGTCATAGAGATCGCGTTCTTCCCTTGCTCTTTGGTCGCTTTCAGTTTCTTCCTGAGCTCCTCGACCTCGACTTTAGCGGCTTTAGCCGACGACACGGCTTGGTCACGCTCCTTCTCCAAGACTGCCACCCGACCCTGAGCGGCGTTCAGCTGGCTCTCTAAGGTCATCTCCCGCTCAGCTAAACGGGTCACCGTCTCGTCGGAAGCCTTCAATTTCTCCTCGGCAGACATCGTTTTTTCCTCGGATGCCTTGAGCTTCTCCCCCATCTCGGACAACTGGCTCTGGAGCAGCTCAACTTGCACCTTGAAATCATTGTTTGCCTTGGCAGAGGATTCGAGCTTCCTCCGGAGGGCCTGCATTCCCGACAACTTGAACTCAGCCTTTCGAGCTATCACGGCCCCCCGGAGCAAAGTCCGGTACATCCATCTCGCCTGTCCAGCCAGGTCGGTTCCATGAAAATGCTCCTCTGTCCTAGGGATCAGCTGTGAGTCGATAAAGGTTGTAGCATCGAAATTTCTCTCCATGATAGTGAGAGTCCCCTCCGGGCTCGCAGACGCCCTCCGCCTCTTAGAGGTGTGGATGAGTTCCACATCGTCATCTTCCTGATGGGTAGAGGATGAGTGCCCGCCAACGACGACCTCGAGAAGGGGAGAAGCCTGCGCCCCTTCTGGGTTCTTGCCCGACATGTCGGTATCCTGGGGAGAGGGCACAGACTGACCCTCCTTCTCCCCGGAAGGCCCCTCCGACTTCCCGGCGTCTTTCTCTTCAGCCTTCTCCTCGTCGCTTTCCTCGAAGAAGGTCTTCATCAAATTTTCGAGCCCTGTCACTGAGGCAGGCATCTTCACTGCAGCAAACGGATAAACGCATCAGTCGTCAGATCAAGAAAAATAAGCAATAATAAACAGTACGAACACGAAACAAAACGACTCACGGATATAGCTCCTGGCGGCCTCCCGTTCACCCATGAGAAGATGGGGGTTCACGGGGTTCTTCCCAAAGAGGGCAAACAACACATCAGCTATTTTCTTATCTATAGGGGACATCCCTTTGTACGTCACCTTAATAAACGAATTAGACCCCGCCCCAAAACTCCAATATGTTGGGATGAGGCGCTCCCCCTCTAACGATAACCAAAAGGGATGGCGACCTTTAGCAGGGCGAACTTTGAAGAATTTGTACTTGAACCCATGGTAAGAGTCCTCGAACAGACCAAATATCCTCCGACCTTGGGCGGACCGGAAAGAAAGGAACCCTTTTCTCGCCTTCCCCTGTTTGGAGGGGTTGGTGAGGTTGAAGAAAAAGAGGAAGACATCCACTGACGCCGGCAGCTCGAGATATTCACAGACCATCTCGAAACAGCGGATAGAAGCCCAATTGTTCGGATGGAACTGCGACGGCGACACGGATATCCGACCGAGGAGAGACATCTAAAAATCGGAAAAAGGTAGGCGAACGCCGACCTGGGTAAACATGGCCTTGTAAAACCAGACCCAGTCGGCAACCCGGGGAGAACGGAGGTTGATCTCGTACAGCCGCTCGTCGGGGGCAGGAACGAAGGTCTCGTAGTTGGTCTCCTCGTCCGTCCCCCCACATAAGTACCCGGCTTGCCGGAATTCCGTCAGTTCTCCCAGATCCATCTGGTTAGGCGAGTCCTTTATGTCCGAGGTCACCCAAGCGTAAGGGTCGTAATTGGCGGCGGAGGTAGAAGTCCGAGCGACAACACGAGGCATACCTACAGCGGGGTACCACTCCGTTAGACTATGAGATCGGGAGCCCGGAAAACACCCAGAAACTATGTTCATCCTACTGAACAGTTAAAATTAAGCATGGAAAAACTACACTTATCAAGCAAGCTACCTAAAAGCCTGCCCTGGAATGGTACCCCTCCCTTAACCCATTTACCCAAGCACTAGAAAGTCATCTAGTAACAAAAACCAAACGAGACAACAGGAAACACAAAAGCAAATGCAAGCAATAGACATTCAACAACAAGGCAAAAAGAGAGAAGCCCAAGGATTACCTGAATTTGTTGCAAGGAACTAAGAAAGACGAAGGGAAGATGCGTGAGGATAACACACCAATGCTCTGAGATCTTTGAAAGAGGGAGGAAGATAGCAAGAAGATAGAAGAAGCAGGAATGTAAAAAAGAGGGATAAAGCGAAAACAAACCATTTAAAACTATCCCCAGAGAGCGCGAAAGACTGGGGGCAAAATAGTCTTTGCGTACGGGGATTCCCAACCCATTATGAGCATTCAATGCTCAGCACGGAGAACGAAGCGCTGAACGGTTACCTCAGTAACCAAAAGACACGCGCGCAGGGGGCACGTCCCCCCTACGGGCGGCCGATCTGGCGATGACCTAAGAAGAAAGAGAGAACGCGCCACCAATAGTCCTCACGGCTACCACTGGCGCGTGGGGGCACTGTTACGGCCCAGCCCAAACCCTCTGTTGGCTTGGGCCGACCCGAGCTCCACCCGACCCGGGCGGTCAGGGATAGGGCGCCCCATCGCCGACCCAGACACGCGTCCGTAACAGCTCACCCACAGCTGTGAAGGGAACACCTCGAGAGTAGTGGGCCTGCCTTTACAGGGCCCACCCCTGACAATATATAAGGGGAAGATTGGCTCTTCCCCCGAGGTACGTCACATATCACATCACCCTTTCCGCCTGCACATTTACTGACAAGAGCGTCGGAGTGTCTTTGCAGGTGGCACCCCCTTTTTTCCCACACAAAGTACTCGGGACCTCGCGCAACTCTGGCCGACAGTCCACGACCTGACGAGCCCCTACCATCTCCCAGGATCTTCACCCGAACCGACCAGAAACCGACTTACCGAACAGAATTAAACATAGATATTTTAAATTGAACTAATATATATTGTTGTGTATTTTTTTAAATCCTTATTTTTTACATTATTTTTTATTTATTTTTCTTTAGAAGCTATCTTTTTCAGTGAAATGTAAAATATATATTAGCATAAGATATTATTAAATGAAAAGATTAAAAAAACTTCTCGTGAAAAATAAAATCACCTGTAAATATATATCAAACCTTATCTTAAACTTAAAAAGAGAAAAATGTATTTAATTATTTATTGACTGGTAGGCCTTTCGTACAAATAGAAGGTAAAGTATTTATTGATTGGTAAGGCTTTCGTATTGAAAATAAGTTATGTTCAACGTCCAAAAAACAAAATAAGTTATGTTCGTGGGGTCTCCATTATTATTTTAGACTTGTTTTTACTGTTTTCAGCCACGTAATTGGTTAGCCTTTCGTAGAAATTGCAAATAAGTTATATTAGTGGGATCTCCACTATTTTCAAGTTTCAACATGATGATTTAATTCACAACCATTTCTTCGTCCATCTTTGTTTGAAAGTGGATATATATTACGACGAAGATTCTTCGTAATTATTTTGATGTAAAGATGCTTTATTTTAATTATTAAATAGTAAATTATAAAAATTAATTTTGATATATTATAAAAGTTTATTTTTATTTAAAATATGATTAAATAATTGATAAAAATAAAATATATAATTTTCTATTTATAAAAATTAAAAGAGTAATAATATTCATTCTTAAATAAATGACAGTAGTACAAACACATCAATCATAGTTAAAAAATACACACACAAATTAAAAATAAAGACAAAAACACATAAAAAATTTTAACGTAAAAAATCTTTTAAAAAATGGTGAGTCACCGAAATAAAAAAATTAGTTTTATTATGATTAAAATTGGGTACAAAACCGTTACAAATTTACTGCATATAATAAACCAAACAATTCAAATATCAAAATTTACAAAACAAAAACAAAAAATATGAAAATATCACAAAAACAGAATTATTGGCCAACACTTCCAACTATAAACCTTATATTGAAGATCCAAACTCTAAAAACAAAGAATCAAGTGTTTGGAACATATTATCTAAATTTTAGTTTGATGTAACTGTTAACAAATTTGTAACAACTAATTTATAGAAATAACTTTGTGTATGTGCAAAAATATTTTTTTTTTCTTTTCTTCTCTATAGTAGTTTGGTATTCTCTCAAATGAAATTTTTCTTTTACAATTCTAACTTAATCTCACCTACTTCATTCTCAGCAAAGAATAACTATAAATTTAGATATCAATATTTGAAAAAAAATTTATATAAAAAAGAATTCAAAAACTTCAATACAAATAAGTCACACTTTTAAAAACTTTTATAAAAAATATTTTTATATCTTCATTAGAATAAGTACTTTATTTGAATATCAAATAAAATAACTAACACAAGTATAGGGTTAAAATCAATATTTTATATAAATTAGAAGAGTAAACTAAAAATATAAAAATACAGATACAATATAATTTGAATGGTAAATTAAATGGTTTTTTGGTAAATGGTTTGATCTAATGAAAGCTATTATTAACCAGTGAACTTGTTTAAAATTGTAATATAAAAAAACTTAAAAATTCAATTTTGACTTTATCTGTACCTGAATGAATTACATAGTGAGAGACAATGAGCTTTCAAAGAAATATCCTAAATTCAAATAAAACGCCAAAAACAGAAAAACTAAATCACTAATCTAGTAAGTATGAACTCAATTGTTTATCTATACATCTCAACTATGTGTGTTAGTTACAATTTTTTTATATGTAGTCTCTAATAAAAAAGACTAAAAATTAATCTATTATAAATCAGAATATTGACCAATAAATTATTATATTAATAATATTAAAAAAATTAAAACTTATCTTATTTAATATTTATTAATAAATTTTAATTATTTTTAGTTAATTTTTTTATTATCAAATATTTCTGTTATTACATATATAAATAAAATTCAAATTTTTAACACTTCAACAAATTAATAAACTAACTACTCAACTTGGATTACTCCTTTAATTCCATCTATTCTTTAATTCTTGTCTCGCTAACTATTTCTTGCTTTCATTTCCACACAGTAATTTCTCTTGAAGCTTCCCTTTCCCTTTTCTCATTGACCATTAAACCAAAAGCTAATAACGAAGCTACAGAAGCACCACACTTGCCTTTTATAAAAGAGTGTAACACTAACCAAGCTTCACATATCACATTAGATAAGCATAACCACACACTCTTCTTCTCTCAATTCTCATTCATTATCCCAATATCAATCATTTCTTCATTGATCAATGGTGCAAGAGAAAAAACTTGTGGAGAATGTCTCCGGTTGGCTCAGAATTTACGACGACGGTTCAGTAGACCGTACGTGGACCGGTCCACCGGAAGCGAAGTTCATGGCCGAGCCAGTACCACCCCATGAAGAATTCATTGACGGAGTTGCCACCCGCGACATAACCGTCGCGGAAAGCAACCGCTCCGTCCGACTTTACCTTCCCGAGATTACATCTGCTGACAAGGAAAAGCTGCCGGTAGTTGTCCATTTCCAGGGTGGCGGGTTCTGCATTAGCGAACCGGACTGGTTTATGTACTATAACATGTACACCCGGTTCGCTCGAGCCGCTCGGTTCATTTGTGTGTCTCCTTTCCTTCGTCGTGCACCCGAACACCGCCTTCCGGCAGCCATTGAAGACGGCTTTTCGACTCTACTCTGGCTACAATCTGTAGCCAAAGGAGAGTCAAAGGAGTTGTGGCTTGAGAAACACGCGGATTTCAGCCGTGTATTTCTCATAGGAGACAGCTCCGGCGGGAACGTTGTGCATGAAGTTGCTGCCTTGGCAGGTAAGGCAAGTCTCAAACCGCTCCGGTTGGCCGGAGCTATCCCGGTTCACCCAGGATTTCTTCGATCAACCAGAAGCAAATCAGAGCTTGAAAAACCGCAATCACCTTTCTTGACTCTAGACATGTTGGACAATTTCCTGGCGTTAGCTTTGCCGGTGGGGAGTACTAAGGATCACCCAATAACTTGCCCGATGGGGGAAGCGGCGCCGCCGCTTAGCGGGCTGAAACTGCCGCCGTTTTTAGTGTGCCTTGCGGAGATGGATTTGATATGGGATACAGAGATGGAATACTATGAAGCAATGAAGAAGGCAAATCATGATGTGGAGCTCTTTGTTAGCAAAGGAATGACACACAGTTTTTATCTTAACAAAATTGCGGTGGATATGGATCCAAATACTGCTGCTGAAACTGAAGCTCTTATTGCAAGGGTCAAAGAGTTCATTGAGAAGCACTAATAAGGCGCTATACCCTTAAATGAAACTCCAATCCAGGACGAATTAGTTCTGCAACCAAAAAATAAGTTAATTAATCATGCTTTTATTAGCTACTATATTATTATTTAGTGAAAATAAATAAAATTCTAGTTAGTAGCAGGCTTTTTGTATGTGGAGCCTCTCGGACATGTCTCTTAGTAATAATTTTTGAATCACTGTACTCTATATAAAGTAGTGATCGAATGAGAGTCACATGTCTGTTAATAGTATCATCTCTTTTTATTATTTTGTTTGGTATTTTATTTTCGTGTGTATCTATTATGAAAATATTTGTTTGTTATATATATATATTTAATTTTTTCTTAAATAACATAATAGAATATATATTTTTTCACTAAAATCTGAATTTTATACATCTAATTACCATAAAAGATCAAAATATTAATTTGCTATGCATAGTAATTGATATACTATCCACATATTGATATATAAATAAAAAATGAAGTGAATATTAATCCACTAATCTTGTAAATTTTAATCCACTTTGGGAGAGGTCGAAATTGTGTCACTCTATACATATTTGTGATGAAATTCTATTATTAGCATGAGTGGAGTGCTAAAAGAATATATTTTATTTTATTTTATTTTCAATGCAGGTACAAAGCTAGTCGCAATTATGAACGGGAGAAAATAAAATTAGGATGGTTAATTTAAACTCCAATTGTTGGGCTTTTGATGCCTTAGAAAAAATGAAAAAAACAAGTGGTACTCGAATGTGAAATTATTATTACTTATACACATAATATAAATATACTAATAAAATTAATTATAATAAAATGAAATATTCTTTTAAATTCACAATATCAATAAAAAATTTACGATATCTACCAACTACTAAACTATGTCATAACTTTTGTCTATCATTGTTAAAAACTCTAAAAGAAAGAAGGAAAAAGACCAAGCAACAATATTTGTTGGTTGCAATAAATGGGTACACAAAGTAGTATCAATTGTGTAACTATTATTTATTTTAACTTTTAAATATTTTGTTTCAGTAAAATTGTTTGACTCATCAGGTGATATAATAATTTTCAATTCATATTTATTAGTAACTTATGAAATTGCAATACCAAATTGCCCATGTGTTTATACAGTAAATCTATGACTCAAAATTTTATATGTAAAAATATACAGATTAAGTAATTAATTTCTTTTTTTAAAGATTAAAAAAATGTGCTCTAATCGAGTTTATTTTAAAGTTACATCTAACTTATTATACTTAAGTAATAATATAATTTAGTTATATTTTGTTTTGAAATATTAATAAGACATATTTTTGTTTTGGACATAAATATGAATAATAATATTTATAAATATTTTATAATTAAACACTATATTCTTTTAGATAATAACAAATATAAGGTTATTAATTCACTAAAACAATTTTTTTATTACTTCTAATTTCAAATAGAAAATCATACTAAACTAATAAATTCTTATTAAAAAATAATATAATTTAACAAATATTATTATTTGAATTCAAATTATCCTTTCCTACATTTATATAATCCAAAAAAGATTTAGAACTTTCATAAAAAAATCATAATTTTTATAAATATTAGTGGTTATATTTAACAAAACTTTAAAGTTTTGAACCATGACACTTAATTTAGATGTATACAATTATAAACAAAGTTAAGTTTTTTTTTTTTTCCATGTGCATTTAGATTAAGAATTCGGTCTTAAACCCAGACAAATTACATAAAAAAACAAATCAAATTGGATAAAAAATAATTATTATTATTTTCTTTAGAAAATGAAAAAAAAATCTTGCTAAACCACACGTAGGACTAAATATACGCATACAGAAACCAATCCATATGTAGGATTAAAGCTTAAAAAATATCAATCCTAAGCAAACATAGTTAATAATAAAATCAACACATTGACCACTTTCGGTAACACATTCTCCAACACAATTATAATCTCATTTCACTCTCAAAAATTCATTCTCACAAAAGGTTAGTGCCTTCATCTTGTGTGCTACCATTACCATAATAGATAATACTACTGCTTAAAACAAAATTAACATTTACCTAATTTGTTACATCTATTCCCACATAGTTTATTCCAATTGTCTTGCTAAACACAAGTTCTACATATATCTAGAATGTCTTTGATCCAAATTGTTACGGCCCGGCCCAAATAGAATATGGGCCAGCCCGACCCACTAACCACCCGACCCGAACGGTCGGGTGCAAGGCGTCCAGACGCCGATCCGGACACGCGTTTCTTACAGCTCTGCTACAGCTGTGCGGAGGGAGCGTCGAAGAAGGTGGGCCTGTCGTCGAAGAAGGTGGGCCTGTCCTTGCAGGGCCTACCTCTGACACGGTATATATAGGGAAGGTCCTACCCTTCCCCCAAGATACGTTACATGCCACTTACCCTTTTTCGCCTGCACATATCACTGACTAGAGCGTCGGAGTGTCTTTGCAGGTGACACCCCCTCCTCACGCGAAGTGCTCGGGACGTCGCCTACCCTAACCCGGTGACGTACGACCAGGCGAGATCTCCCCCTCTTCAACCAGGATACCAACCCGAACCGTCCGGTACCCGACCTACCGAACATTGGCGCCGTCTGTGGGAACTAAGATCGCCTGAATGGACGTTGTACTGGCCCAGGAGGAACAGGCCGCGAGACCAAGCGCAGAGGGGAAGCCTCCGCGGCTTCTCCCCGGCAGCGCACGAGGACCACTTCATCAAACCGAACGGGATAATCTCCCTGCCGACCTTCGTGGGACAAGGGCAAGGGAGAAGAACGGTAATGGCAGAATTCGTGATCCTACGAGACTCCACGGCCTACAACATCATCCTGGGGAGGAAGACCATCAACGACCTAGGGGCGGTCATCAGCACAAGGATGCTGATAATGAAGTTCATAACTGAAGAAGGATCAGTAGGGTCTGTAAGGGGAGACCTGGAAACGGTAGTCGCCTGCGACAACGCCAGTCTCTCCTTGAGAAAGAAATCCAAAGAAGCATCAGGAGTGTTCCTCGCCGACTTGGATGCCAGAGTCAGTGACAAGCCGAGACCCGAACCAGAAGGGAGTCTGGAGAATTTTAGAGTGGGTGACACGGAGGAGAAGTTCACCTTCGTGAACAGAAACCTCCCTCACGAGCTGAAAGAACCTTTAATGGAAATGATCAGGGCCAATGGTGACCTATTTGCCTGGACACCGGCCGACATGCCGGGGATAGACCCCCAACTCATGTCACACCATTTGGCCGTCAAGCTAGAAGCCAGACCGGTGGCCCAGAGGAGGAGAAAGATGTCACAGGAGAGAGCAGAAGAGGTGGCCAAGCAGACAGCCAGCCTCCTCGAAGCAGGATTCATCCGGGAACTTGACTACTCGACCTGGTTGTCGAACGTAGTCTTAGTAAGAAAGCATAGTGGAAAATGGAGGATGTGCGTGGATTATTCTGATCTCAACAAAGCATGTCCCAAGGATTGCTACCCCCTACCCAACATTGACACGCTCGTCGACGCGGCGGCGGGGTACCGGTATCTAAGCTTTATGGACGTTTATTCCGGCTACAATCAGATCCCGATGCACCGGCCAGACGAAGAAAAAATGGCATTCATAACGCCAGGAGGAATTTATTGCTACAAGGTAATGCCCTTCGGCCTGAAGAACGCAGGGACCACATACCAAAGGTTGATGAACAAGATATTCGGTGACATCATTGGCAAAACGGTGAAAGTCTACGTGGACGACATCCTTGCCAAGACCACCCGACCCGAAGACCTTCTGAGTGATCTGGAAAGTGTATTCACGGCTCTCCGACGACACGGCATGAGGCTCAACCCCCTCAAGTGCGCCTTTGCCATGGAGGTCGGGAAGTTCCTAGGATTCATGATAACCCAAAGGGGGTGGAAGCCAATACTGAAAATGCCAAGCAATACTCCAAATGAAGAGTTTGGGCTGCGTCAAGGACGTCCAGAGACTGGCGGGAAGACTCACCACGCTATCCCGTTTCCTCGGGGCGTCGGCTGCAAAAGCCCTACCTTTCTTCAACCTAATGAGAAAGGGAATAGCATTTGAATGGAAAGATACTTGCAACACCGCCTGTGCTCAGTAAACCTATGGTCGGAGAACCGCTCTATCTGTACCTGGCTGTAACAGAGGAAGCACTGGCGGCGGTCTTGGTGAGGGAAGAAGCGAAAGCCCAACAACCAATTTACTTTGTGAGTAAAGCGCTGCAAGGAGCAGAACTTAGGTACAGCAAGTTGGAGAAACTGGCACTAGCGCTCCTGACCTCTTCCCGCAGGCTACGACAATACTTCCAAGGTCACCAAGTGGTCGTAAGAACAGACCAGGGAATTCATCAAGTGCTCCAAAAACCCGACCTAGCGGGAAGGATGATGATCTGGGCCATCGAGCTGTCCCAATATGATTTAAGGTATGAGCCTCGACATGCAATCAAGGCGCAAGCAATGGCAGACTTCCTGGTGGAAATAACCAGAGACCCAACCGAGGACACGGGCACACGGTGGAAGCTCCATGTTGACGGAGCCTCCAACCAGACGTCCGGGGGCGCCAGGATCATCTTAGAAAGCCCAACCGGGGTCATTTACGAACAATCGGTCAAGTTCGAGTTCCGAGTGTCGAACAACCAAGCGGAGTACGAAGCCCTCCTAGGCGATTTGATTTTAGCTCGGGAAGTCGAGGCTACGAGGCTAGAAGTATGCAGCGACTCGCAGATCGTCACATCGCAAGTGAATGGAAGCTACCAAGCTAGGGATTCGCTATTACAGAAGTACTTAGAGAGGGTTAAAGAACTGAGCAAATAGTTTGAGGAGGTCACGGTCCAACACGTTCCAAGGGAGAGGAACACACGGGCAGACCTCCTATCCAAGTTAGCGAGCACAAAACTTGGAACCGGCAACCTCTCCCTCTTCCAAGGCATCACGAAAGAGCCAGCAGTTGCCCTCCACCTAACCAAGATAAGCCCCTCCTGGATAAACTCCATCACCGCTTTCTTGCAAAACGGCAAACTCCCTGGAGGCGAGAAGGAAGCCAAAGTGTTAAGAAGGGAGGCTGCCAAATACACAGTCATACAGGGCCAACTATTCAAAAAAGGACTTAGTCAACCTCTGCTGAAGTGCCTACACCCCGACCAGACGGACTACGTGCTCAAAGAAGTCCACAAGGGGTGCTGTGGTCACCACATCGGGGGAAAAGCCCTAGCAAGGAAGCTCATCCAAGCTGGATACTACTGGCCGTCAATGATGAAAGACTCCAAGGAGTTCGTGAAAAAATGCGTGAAGTGCCAAGAGAACGCTAATTTTCACAGAGCACTGGCCACCGAACTGAGCCTGATGACGGCCTCCCGACCCTTCGCACAGTAGGGAGTTGACCTCTTGGGACCTTTCTCGGTTGGCCCAGGGCAAGTCAAATACCTCATATTCGTCGTCGACTATTACACCAAGTGGATAGAGGCCGAGCCATTGGCCACTATCTCCTCATCCAATTGTAGAAAATTCATGTGGAGGCAGGTGATAGCCCGGTTCGGCGTCCCGGAGGTCGTCATCTCAGACAACAGGACACAGTTCACCGATAAGAAGTTTGTAGAATTTCTCACCAGCCTGGGCATCAAACAGAAATTCTCCACAGTAGAGCACCCCCAAACAAACGGACAAGTCGAGTCCGCAAATAAGGTCATCTTATTGGGCCTCAAGAAGCGGCTAGACAACAAGAAAGGAGCATGGGCTGATGAGCTCACCTCTGTCCTCTGGTCCTACCGTACAACCGAGCAGTCCGCTACAGGAGAAACCCCCTTCCGCCTGACATACGGGGTAGACGCAATGATACCTGTAGAGATCAGCGAGCCAAGTCCACGGTTACTTCTCAAGGGGTGGAAGAAGCTATAGAGAAGGACCTAGTAGACGAAACCAGGGAGAGGGCCCACCTGTCAGAAGCAGCACTAAAGCAAAGAATGGCCCTGCGCTACAACACCAAGGTGCTCAAGAGGGAATTTGAGTAGAACGACCTCATCCTACGGCGCAATGACATCGGCCTACCGGCCCAGGGAGAAGGCAAATTGGCGGAAAACTGGGAAGGCCCCTACAGGGTCAAAGAAGTGATTGGCAAGGGCGCCTACAAATTGGAGAAGCTCGATGGAAGGGAGGTCCCAAGAACTTGGAATGTAGGCAACCTGAGAAGGTTTTACCCCTAGATCAAGCATGCCGGCCAGGCGATTTAACGAGCTTAATCATTTACCTTTGTATCTGCCATGGTAACAGACTTGCTTAATTACCGATTAATCTTTACTTGTCATTTCTACCAATTTTATTTCTATTATTCTTTTTCCTACTTACACATCACACGACAACGAGTTTCACGACGCATTAAACGGAACCACAATACAGCACCCTGGGGGCCACCTAAACCAAAGCCATTACGAACGGCTACAACGATAACAAAAGGCCACGACCTGACTCCGCCGAACTACCAACACAACGGTAAACAAACAAGCGCTAAGCTCACACCAACAAAATGGTAACACGACGAAGTAAAACACTACCAAAGGCAAAGACGACGGTAACAATAAGCCGATCAAGCGACTTTTAAAGTATAACAATATAAACAAGTTCTACAACAAAAACCACAAATCCATATAAAAACATAAGGCACAAGAGCTCATTTCTTCGGCATGTCAACAATCTTGCCATCCTTAATCGTCTTGAAAACTTCAATCGCTGATGTGTCAAAGTTGAGAGCCACGATCTTCACCTGGGCCTTAAAGGCCTCCTCAGTCATGAAGATCGCGTTCTTTCCCTGCTCTCTAGTTGCCTTATGTTTCTTCTTGAGCTCTTCAACCTCGGCCTGAACAGCCTTAGCCAATGAGACGGCCTCGTCACGCTCTTTCTCCAAGGCCACCACCCGACCTTGCGCGGCATTCAGCTGGCTCTCTAGAGTCATCTCCCGCTCGGTTAAATGGGATACGGTCTCATCGGAGGCTTTCATCTTCTCCTCGGCAGACACAGTTCTCTCCTCAACAGCCTTGAGCTTTTTCCCCGCCTCGGACAGCTGCTCCTGAAGCAATTCGACTTGAACTTTGAATTCATTGTTGGCCGTGGCAACAGATTCAAGCTTTCTTCGTAGTGACTGCATCCCCAACAACTCGAACTCGGCCTTCCGAGCTATCACAGCTCCACGGAGCAGCGTGCAGTACATTCACCTCGCCTGCCCCGCCAGTTCGGTATCGAGGAAGTGATCCTCCGTGCCGGGGATCAGTTAGGAGTTGATGAAAGCCCCAGCATCAAAGTTTCTCTCCATCACAGTAAGAGTTCCCTCAGGACTGGAAGACGCCCTCTGCCTCTTTGGGGTGGGGATAAGCTTCAAGTCGTCGTCCTCAGGTCGAGCGGAGGTCGAGTGCTCGGGGCCGGCCGTCTCCTCACGGATTGGAGAAATGCGCGCCCCGTCAGAAGTCTTACCCGTCATCTCGGTGTCATGGGGTGATGGGGTCGCCTGATCCTTATCCTCAGAAGGGCCCTCCGATTTTCTGTCAACCTTCTCCGCTTCCTCCTCATCGTTGTCTGCCAAAAAAGTTTTGAACAAGTCCTCAAGCCCTGTCACAGAAGCAGACATCTCCACTGCAACAAACAAATAAACAAGTTAGTCATGAAATCGGCACAACCAAGCGAATGAATGGAAACGCAATTTACAAGGCAAAACAACTCACAAACATAATTCCTGGCGACCTCCCGGTCACCCATCAAAAGGTGGGGATTCACATGGTTCTTCCCAAAAACTGCCAACAACACGTCGGCGACCCTCTTGTCTACAGCGGACATCCCCTTATAAGACACCTTAATGAATGTGTTGGATCCCGCCCCGAAGCTCCAGTACGTCGGAATGAGGCGCTCCCCTTCTAACGAAAACCAAAAGGGGTGACGACCTTTGACCGGACGCACCTTGAAATATTTATCTTTAAACCCATGGTAAGAGTCCTCAAACAAGCCGAAGATCCTCCGACCCTGGGCAGATCGGAAGGACAGAAACCCTTTCCTCGCCTTCCCCTCCTTGGAAGGATTAGTGAGGTTGAAGAAGAAGATGTCAACAGATACCGGCAACTCCAAGTATTCGCATACCATCTCGAAACAGCGGATAGAAGTCCAACTGTTCGGATGCAGTTGCGACGGCACCACGGAGATCCGATTAAGAAGCGCCATTTGGAAAGGAGAAAACGGGATACGAACCCCCAATTGAGTAAACATGTATTTATAGAACCAGATCCAGTCGGGGACCCGGGGGGAGTGGAAATTAAGTTCATACAGCCGTTCGTTGGGGGCAAAAACAAAGACGTCATAATTAGCTTCCTCGTCTGTTCCTCCGCACAGTACTCGCCTTGTCGGAACTTCGTTAACTCCCCCTCGTCCATCTGATTTGGCGAATCCTTCACATCGGAAGTCACCCAAGCGTAGGGATTGTAATTCGCGGTGGAGAGAGAAGCCCGAGAAACGATGCAAGGTATACCTACAATGGGGGTACCACTCCGTTAGTCTATGAGGTTGGGAGTCCGAAAAAAGCCCAGAAACTATATTTGTCCTATCCAACAATTAAGATCAAGCATGGCTAAAAGCTAAATCCAAACAAAGCCTACCCTGGAATGGTAACCCCCATAACGCACCTACTTGACACTAAAAGGATATCTATCATACAAAAATCAAACAAACAGCAAGAACAAGAAGCAAACACAAACAACAAACGTACAGAAAAGCCAGCAGTAAGGATAAGAAAGCATTGAAGCAGAAAAGAGAAGCGATCGATGTTTTCCTGGATTGATTGCGAAAACTTGGAAGAAAAAGAGATGCGCAAGGATGCTAGAACGAGGCTCTGGGATATTTGGGAGTGAAGAAGAGAAGAAGAAGATAGAAGAAGCAAAAATGGGAGAGGAAAACCAATACAAAACTGTTTAAAACTGCCACTCAGGGAGCGCGAAAGGCCTGGGGGCAAAATAGTCTTTGCGCATAGGGTTTTCCAATCCATTATGAGCATTTAATGCTCCGCGCAAAGAACGAGGTGACAAGCGGTCATTCCAGCAATGAGCAGACACGCGCGCAAGAGGCACGTCCCCTCTACGGACGGCCGACCTGGCGACAACACATGAAAGAAGAGGTGACACGCCACCAACGATCCTCACGATCATTGCTGACGCGTCAGGGGCACTATTACGGCCCGGCCCAAATGGAATATGGGCCAACCCGACCCACTAACCACCCGACCCGAACAGTCGGGTGCAAGGCGCCCAGACGCCGACCCGGACACGCGTCCCTTACAGCTCTGCTACAGCTGTGCGGAGGGAGCGTCGAAGAAGGTGGGCATGTCCTTGCATGGCCCACCTCTGACACGGTATATATAGGAAAGGTCCTACCCTTCCCCCAAGGTACGTTACATGCCACTTACCCTTTTTCGCCTGCACATACCACTGACTAGAGCGTCGGAGTGTCTTTGCAGGTGACACCCCCCTCCTCACGCGAAGTGTTCGGGACGTCGCCTACCCCAACCTGGTGACATACAACCAGGCGAGATCTCCCCCTCTTCAACCAGAATACCAACCCGAACCGTCTGGTACCCGACCTACCGAACACAAATAATTCCATCATAACAGTGAAACAGCAACTTACAAGAAGAAACTACATTTGATAATAACTAAGATGCTAAACTCAAGCCTAAGATACGTAATATTATCTTCAACTCCTTTGCTTTTGTTGTATAATTGGATTTGGTTGAAATTGAGTGAAACAAAAAGAAAAAGAAAAAGAAAAAGAAAAAGAATTGAGCTCCTTTCATTAGTTCCCATTATATTTCAAATTAAATAATGTTCTCTTCTGTGCAGCTTTTCTGCTTCTATAAGCAGTCACCACTATGTGAAAACTTAGTGCACAATGAGCATAATAATGCCATATTATTGAAGGATAAGAGGCTAATATCAAACCCTTCTAATTGTTGCATAGTTCATGCAGTGAAGGAGGATTCACAACAATAATTCTATGTTAATATGTTATGATTTGGTTCAAGTGAATTTTCTAGAGAAAAAATTCTACTTTATTTATAAATTAGCTTCTTGAAAATGAGCTTATTACTCTTTAAATCTTTTGTATTTACTGCAGAATATTAATATTTGTTTCTCAGTATCCATTAATTGGGAAAAAGAACTTATGTTTATATGATTTTTTTTAGACTTTATATTTGATGTGTTGGCAGTGGTTTGAGTAAAATGCATGCAATTCACTTGAGTTTTGGTGAACTTTAATTTGACTCATTCAAGTATTGATTTATAATATTGCAATGATGGAATAGCCTTGTATTTTGTCCTGTCACTTAATTATTGTCTTTTGATTTTTCTATTTCTTTGAACTCAAGATTACGTAATATAGAACTTCATTCTATGGAAAATATTCTTCTTCCGCTTTTTAACATTTTTATTAGAATAATTGTGTTATCTTTCTGATTTTTAATTAGTTCATAAATTATCTGCTTGAATTTTCTTTTCTTCTGCTATACATGCATGATGAATGTAGCTTTCAAATTTTTATTTTGCATTGCGATTTCTATTAACTCAGTATATACCACTGCTGCAATTCTATGTTCTGGTTTTTTAGCAGTTTTTTAATCATTGAATCATGCTCTTGACTATTTTCTATAACTATAACAAATTGAAAATCGTACATATTTCCTTTCTCCCATTTTGTAAAACAAACATTTTTTTTCTTTTTTTAATACAGAAGGGAAATTGATTATGTGAGGGTGCTCAATATGTCATATGGTTCGTCTATCAAATATTTTTATTGTGTACAACTTTTTAACAAGAAAGCAATTAGGAAAAACTTGTTGGAGTCTATTATTGTTGATTTCCAGGTAGATGATGAAGTTATATATGGACCTGAACAAGGAACTTATGAACAAATTACTTGAGCTTGATGATGTTGATGTTGTTTATACATACAAGAAATAATCATTTTGCAGATTTGACACATGCACTCTTCAATTCATATGGAGGGTAATCAAATAGTTTTACTTAAGATATAGAAAAAATATTGAAACCAGATTCACTTCCAGCTATACAGATATGATTTAGAATGGAAAGCTTGCTGTGAGTTTGTGACTGTAAAATAGAAATGTTTGGTAACTAAAGAAAATCAGCAAAAAACAGTCATGACTTGCCTTATTTAACATTCATTAATTGTTGCGATAATTAATTAATGCTAAATAAGGCAAATTGTGGCTGTTTTTTTTGTCTACCTAGCATTACCTATATATTGAATTAAGTAGTTTTTTTAGTTGTACCAAGAAATTGATTGTATCATAACTAAGTAAGTAGCTTGGAATTAAATGTTTTTATATTTATTTGGCGAATGATCGGTTGAAATAAATGCTACAAAATTTTTATAATCTTAGTATGTGCATATGCAGGAAAAAAAAGAAAAAAAAAGGACCTTTTGATTGTTTTGCTAATCTGATGAACTTTTTTGTTCTTGGTTGTTCATGTCCTCATTGACATTTGACTACCATTCTTATACCTGTTTCAATATTCCTCTTAAATAATAATATTTACTAGCTTTAATTTTTGTTTTTGGAATTCATGATTGATATATGTTTTGTGATTGTTCTTCAAAGTTATTATTTTCTCTCTCTTTTTTACTTTTTTTTTTCATTTAGATAAAACATAGTTATTAAAATCGGATCGGATCGTCCAATTCAATCGAAAAATCGGTAAACCAAACCTAACACTGATCTAGTCCAAGATTAGGATCGCTTACACTATGTTTGGATCAATGGAAATTAAAAGAAAAGAAAATACAACGAAGGAAAATAGATGAAAAATGAAGTTTTTCACTGATTACATGAGTATGAAAATTGGATTGAAACGAAAATAGTGGTGTGGGACCTACGTTCAACTTTTTCTTCCAAACCTGCAAAAAAAAATTTTAGAATTTCAAAATAAAAATAAAATTATCAATTTATCTATTGTGTTAAAATTAAAAGCAAAATTTATGACATTTAACAGAAAATAAAAAAGGATAAATTCAAAAAATATTATTGTTAACAAAGATAATACATTAAAATTCTGAAATACAATTGAGATCATTTTTTTATTGGAAAAATAATTTAAATACATTAGTATATTATAATTTATATATAATATAGGTAAGAGTATTAATGTAATTTCACTTGGTTATGATTTTCTCTCTTTTTATTTTTTCTTCCATTCAAACAAAAGAAAAATTTCCTCTTATTTTCTTTCCATCCATTTTCTCTTCATCCAAACAATTAAAAAAAAATCAATTTTCCTTCCATTCTCTTTTCTCCTACTTTCTTTCCATCCATTTTCTCTTCATCCAAACAATGTAAAAAAAAATCAACTTTTTCTTCCATTTTCTTTCTTCTCATTTTCTTTCCTTTCATTTTCTATCTTGTATCCAAACAAAGTGTTAAGGTAGAGAACCGACACGAATCGGTCAAATCTGGAGTAAACCGACACAAACTGGTCAAACTCAGTGAAAACTGGACTGGACCGAACCGCTCGGTTACAGTTGAAGGCAAATCTATGACGCACCAGCGTATAACAAGTCCACCGTGCTCCATATGCTCCAGCGCTGCCAAGTGTCAAGCCTTGTGATTTTTGAAAAATTTTCCAAAAGTATTATTCTCCATATACAAGTCTATTTTCGATACAAGTCTATACAAGTCATTTATATTCACACACGCACATTTTTTTCGTGCCATTATTTCATGTTCTTCGTTATTCTTCTCTTTCGTTATCGTCGTCACCAAGACCATCTCCTCCTCCTCTTCCTCATTCTTTTTCATTGAAATTTCTTCTCTTCCTTTCTTTTTCTCTTTCTCCTCCATCATTAGTTATCTCGTTGTTGAAGATAATGAATAATTCAAGTTCAAATTGTCAATTGAACCAGAATAAAATTGATTATTATTTTGAATTATTGTTTTTGTTTGTGAAAATTGTTGTTCATCGTTGATGGTTTGAATTGAATGTAATGTAAAGTTTTGCATTACAGGAAATATTTTTTGTATTTGCAGAAAATTTGGGTGTAATACGAAGATATTTGAGTACATTGTTTAAAAATTTTTGGTGTATGTATACTGATAAGTTCTACATAATTCAAAACTCTTCATCTTCCTACTTTTCATCTTCTGCTGCTTTTTCTTCTTTTTTTCATCATCATCATCATCATCACCATCTTCTTCTTCATTTTTTCTTATTCATCTTTTCCTTTTTGTTTTACCTTCTCAAGTTTCTTTTTATTTTACTCTCTTAACAAGAATAAAAACAAAAAAAATCAAACAAAGAAGAAAAAGAAACACATAATGCTGTAAAATTACTTGGAAGATGATGAACTTACATTCATTCAACTAAAAGAAAGAAAAAAAATAAGGAAAAAAGAAGAAGAAAAAATGCAGTATTAGAGAAAATATTTTTCTGTATTTGCAACAAATTTGGGTGTAACACGAAGATATTTGAGTGTAATGGGAGGAAAAATCAAAACTCTTCCCCTCCTCATCTTCTGCTGCTTCTTCTTCTTCATCTTCTTATTTCATATTCTCATAATTCTTCTTGCGAGGAAAAAATCAAACAAAGAAAAAAAATACATAATATTGCAAAATCAATAGAAAGAGAAAGAGGAAAAAAAATACAGCAACAACAACAGTAATAAAAAACGACGATAAAAATGAAACACGCAAAGAAGAAGAAAGAGGAGGAGGAGGAAGAACGTGATTTTCACGCGCGCGTTAGGTAGCAGTACTCTTTCCGAAATGACTCACATGGGGTTTAAACCCCTTGCCCCAAGGATACAAGAAAGGTGATCATACCATCAAGCTAGAACGCTTCTTATTAAAATATATACAAATTATAATACATATAACAATCTTTTATTTTACTTATATTCAATTTATTTTAATTTTAAAGTCACTCATTTTTAAATCAATTATATTTTATTTAACTATAAATATTATTAAATATATACAAATTAAAAAGATAAACAAAAAAAATTTATTAATCACAATTTATTTTTTCAATAAATACTTGTAGTATATAATAATAGGTAAAGACTCATTTGTTTTCATATGAAGTGAATAGTTAAAAATTGTTAGATGATATTTAGTCAAACTTGTCAAATCATATAACAGTTTTTAAATATCAAATTCACATGAAAATAACTGTATGTGAGTTTTCACCTATAATAATATAATAATACAATAAATATAAACTAATTAATAAAGTATTAGAATTTGAAAATAATAATTATTTTTATAAAAATAAAATAAAAGTATTTATAATAAAAAAATAATTAAATTTTATATAATTATTTAATTAAATTTTATATAATTTGAAAAAAATAATTATACCGTTTGTCTGAGGGTGGTAGGCCGTGGCGACTTTGTGTATGATGCCATACTTTCTCATGAGGCCGTCCATTTTTTTGTTGCAAAAATGGGATCCTTGATCACTTATGATTGCTCTTGGGGAGCCAAAACGACAAATGATATTATTCCTCACAAAAGAATAAACAACATGGGCATCATCCGTCCGGGTGGGGATTGCCTCCACCCATTTTGACACATAATCGACGGCTAACAAGATGTAGAGAAAGCCATTGGAATTCGGAAATGGTCCCATGAAGTCGATTCCCCATACATCAAAGATTTCACAAAAAAGCATATTTTGTTGGGGGATTTCGTCCTTCTTAGAAAGATTTCCAAACCGAATGCATTGGGGACAAGATTTGCAATAGAGGGAAGAATCTTTGAGAAGGGTTGGCCACCAAAATCCGCAATCAAGGACCTTTCTTGCCGTTCTTTGGGGGCCGTAGTGGCCACCTCCTTCGGAAGAATGGCAAGCGTCTAAGATTGCTTGGAATTCGGTTTGAGGTATGCACCGTCGCACTATTTGGTCCGCTCCACACCTCCACAAATAGGGATCGTCCCAAACATAGTATTTGGATTCGCTTTTCAGTTTGTCCTTTTGATGTTTGTTGAGATTGGGAGGGAAGATGCGTGAAACCAAGTAGTTTGCTATCGGGGCATACCAAGAAACCACTTCCGAGATTGCGTGCAAACTATCTAGAGGGAAGGAGTCATTGATAGGAGTGGTGTCGCTTTTTGTGTGTTCAAGGCGACTCAGATGGTCCGCCACTAAGTTTTGGGAACTACTCCTATCCTTGATTTCCAAGTCAAATTATTGTAACAAAAGCACCCAACGAATTAATCTCGGTTTTGATTCCTTTTTGCCCAACAAATACTTTAGTGCCGCGTGATCCGAGAACACTACTACCTTAGAACCAAGAAGATAGGCTCGGAACTTGTCCAGAGCAAAAACAACAGCTAGGAGTTCCTTCTCGGTAGTAGTGTAGTTGGATTGGGCTCCGTCTAATGTTTTTGAAGCATAAGCTATGACATAGGGAGTCTTACCCTCGCGTTGTGCTAACGCGGCCCCTATCGCATAATTCGAAGCATCACACATGATTTCAAATGGTTGAGCCCAATTCGGTCCTCGCACAATAGGAGCTTGTGTCAATGCCACTTTAAGTTTGTCATATGCTTCCATACATTCCTTGCTTAGCTCAAATTCAGTGTTCTTTTGCAGTAGCCGAGAGAGAGGTAGGGCTACCTTGCTAAAGTCTTTGATGAATCTCCGGTAGAATCCTGCATGTCCAAGAAAAGAGCGGACTTCCCTCTCGGAGGAGGGGTAAGGTAAACTAGATATGACATTTATTTTTGCCGGATCTACGGAGATGCCTTCTTTTGAAACTATGTGCCCCAAAACAATGCCTTGTTTGACCATGAAATGACACTTTTCAAAATTTAGGACAAGGTTTGTTTTGGTGCATCTCTCTAAGACTTTTTCAAGGTTACCTAAGCAATGATCAAATGAATCACCGTACACGCTAAAGTCGTCCATGAAGACTTCCATACATTGCTCTAGAAAGTCCGCAAATAGGCTCATCATGCATCTTTGAAACGTTGCCGGCGCGTTGCATAGGCCAAATGGCATACGTTTGTAAGCATACGTTCCAAAGGGACAAGTAAATGTTGTTTTTTCTTGGTCCTCTAGAGCAATGTGTATTTGGAAGTATCCGGAGTAACCATCAAGAAAGCAATAATATGATTTACCGGCTAGTCGATCAAGCATTTGATCGATAAACGGTAGTGGAAAGTGGTCCTTCCTTGTGGCTGCATTCAACCTCCGGTAGTCTATGTATACTCTCCAAGAATTTTGCACTCTTGTTGCTATAAGTTCACCGCTTTCAGTTTTGATTGTGGTCACCCCGGATTTCTTTGGTACCACTTGGACCGGGCTTACCCACTCGCTATCCGAGATAGGATAGATGATGTCCGCTTCAAGTAGCCGAGTGACCTCTTTTTTCACCACCTCAAGAATGGTTGGATTAAATCTCCTTTGAGGTTGTCGAACCGGTCTTGCTCCTTCTTCAAGGAATATGCGGTGCTCGCATACTTGGGGGCTTATTCCCATTAGATCCGCCAAACTCCACCCGATTGCCCTTTTATTTTTTCTCAATACCTCTAGCAACTTTTCTTCTTGTTGAGGAGTTAGCTCTTGTGCGATTATCACGGGGAGCTTTTGGGCTTCATCAAGATATGAGTACCTTAGGTGGGGGGGGGGTAGTGGCTTCAATTCCATCTTTTTGTCATGATTTGATGTTTAAATTTCCGGATGGTTTGTATGGTGTGTGGTGTTTAATTTGCTTGGATCTTCATTTGCTTCTTCAATCATGTACTTCTCATCTAACCTTGCAAGGTGCACTTCGGCAACAATGTTGTCAATTGGATCACACCGGAATAGAGAGTGATTTTCTGGTGGATGCTTCATTGCTTCTTCTAGGCTAAAACTTACGACTCTCCCATCTATCTCAAATGAGTATGTTCCCGAGTAAGCATCTAACTTAAATCTAGAAGTTCTCAAAAATGGTCTTCCAAGTAGGATGGATGATGCTCTCTTGGTTTCACTTGATGGCATTTCAAGGACGTAGAAGTCAATCGGAAATACCAACCCTTTGACATTCACCAATACATCTTCCGCGACACCCGTCACGGTTATTATGCTTTTATCCGCTAGGACAAATCTCGCCGTCGACCTTTTTAGTGGTGGTAACTTCAATACCCGGTAGACGGAGAGAGGCATGATGCTAACACATGCTCCGAGGTCACACATACAATCTACGAATTGAACTCCATTGACGGTGCAAGTGACCATGCAAGGGCCCGAATCATCACATTTCTCGGGCAATGCTCCCATTAAAGCGGAAATAGAACTCCCCAATGGGATGGTTTCCAATTCAAGAATTCTATCCTTGTTCATGCATAGATCTTTAAGGAATTTTGCATATCTAGGAACTTGATGGATAGCGTCAAAGAGGGGGATGGTTACCTCGACTTTCTTGAACATTTCTACCATTTTGGGGTCGAGTTCTATGCGCTTCCTAGCTTTCTTTGCAAGTGTTGAAAATGGGAGTGGTTGAGCAATTTCTTCTTCCAAGGTTCTCTTGGTCTTGGGAGTCTCTTTTGTTGGTTGAGTTTCATCCTCAACTATGACTTGTGGTGTCTCCTTTTCCACTACCTCTTCTATATCTATTCTCTCCTCCTCTTGAGTGATTGTGATGGGATTTGAATCCTTTGCTCCCTTCTCTTTTAATTGTGTTCCGGATATCAAGGTGATGGCATTGATGCCCCCCTTAGGATTGGGTTGAGGTTGAGAGGGAATGACGCTTTGGATTGGGGGTTGAGGAGTAGGATTTGATGATGTGTCCATTCGTGCAAGAAGAGCTTGTAGTGTAGAGGTGAGGCCGGTGAGACCGGAAGCAAGTGTGTTTTGTAGTTCTTTTTGGCCTTGGATGATGGTCCGGAGTGTTTCATCTTGGTTGGAGGGGGCGGTTAGATATGTGAGTTGAGGAGCTTGTGATTGGTTGGGTGGTGGTCTTTGATGTGGTGGTTGGTATGTTTGGTAGTTTCTTTGTGGGTTTTGTTGGTTGTATGGTGGCCGGTTTTGTGAATTGTTGTTCCATCTTTGACCTCCTCCATTGTTGTTGTTGTCCCTATTTCCTTGTTGATGATTGTCTCTCCAATTTTGATTGTGGTACCCACTCCCTTGATTGTAGCTTCCTCCTTGATAAGGTTGCCCTTGGTTAGGATTACCGCCTTGGTTGTACCCTTGATATGGGCGGTCATAGAAATTGTGGGTAGCCACCAAAGTGTTGTCCTCTTGAAGGCTTGGGCACTCGTCCGTGTAGTGGGAATAGCAAGAACAAATGCCACACACTTTTTGAGGGACCAATTGTTGGTTGTGTTGTTGAGGGGGTGGAGAGTGTTGTTGATATGGTTGAGGTTGAGGTTGTTGTGGTTGTTGTTGGCTCAATTGGAGTTGCCTCAAGACGGATGTCATTTCGCTCAAGGATTTGGTTAGAGCGGTGGTTTCACTACTAGTGGATACCTCATTCACGATTCTTGGCCGGTTGACTCTTCGTCTCATATGTTGATTGGATTCGGCTAAATCAATGATGAGTTGCCATGCCTCCTCCGCTGTTTTATATTTAGACAAAGAACCATTGCTAGAGGTGTCCAAGAGGGTTCTATCTTGTTCTCGCATCCCTTGACATATGTATCCAAGCAATACTTGAGTGTCAAGCATGTGATTAGGGCATGCGTCTAGTAGCTTACGAAACCGTTCCCAATACTCGTACAGTGGTTCCATTTCACCTTGTACAATACAAGACATTTCCTTCCTTAGCCTATCCATCTTCTCCGGGGGCAAGAATTTATCCAAGAATCCTCGTCTAAGCAAGTCCCAATCGGAGGTGACTTCACTAGATAAAGTGTAGAACCATTCTTTAGCCTTGTCCTCAAGAGAAAAAGGGAAAGCGAACAACCATATAGCGACTTCATCGGACCCTTCCCGTCTAGTTGTTGAGCATATACGATGGAAGTCTTTGAGATGTTGAATAGGGTCTTGTGCGAAAAGCCCATGAAATTTGGGTAGGAGGTTGATCAAAGCGATCTTGAGTTCAAAGTTTGCATTCAAATTGGGGTGAGTTACATTAAGGGGTTGAAGGACATAATCCGATGCACCCGCTTCCTTGATAGTAACTCTCCTCGGAGCATCCATGGCGTTAGTACCTAAAACAAGAAAAGAATTGTTAGTGAGTTTGATGGGAGAATGATTATTGCCTTCGTTGAGTGACGGTTCAATGTTCACTTTTAGTAAGGTGGTTGAGGTGGTGGAAACCTCTTCACCTTGTCCAAACCTTAACCGCTTCCGAGCTTGTCTAATGTGAAACAAAGTTCGTTCTATTTCCGGATCAAAGGGGACTAAGCTCGGATTCGGTTGTGAAGGCGTCATGCAATGAAGGGGAAGTGAAATTCATGGTGACAATGAAGGGTCGGTCACTTGGACAAAGAATCACAAAAAGATGCAACTATATGCATGCACACATAACTACTCTAAGCAATAACATGGCACACTAAGCAAAAATTCCCCGGCAACGGCGCCATTTTGATAAACGAAATTTGTCATGCCGATATAGAATTCAATAATGGATATAATCGTGAGTATAGTCTAATCAACATTCAAACTTCGCATCAAACAATCCTACAATCTATAACCGAGAGTACTAGTCCCCCGAGTCGTCCTCCCTTGGAATTGCTAGAGCATGCATCTTATTGATTAGGAAGCCTTGTTGTGGTTCTTTTGAAGGTTTAGCAAAATCAATGACAAACAAGCAATCAATTTTTAGAAGACTTGGTCTAGGGTTGGCATTAGAAATTCTATCCTTATAGTCCCTTCAATGATGACAACAATTAGGCCTTGCTTCATTTAGTCAACCCCTAGGTATAGAGGAAAGTCAAATGAGAATAACTAACTTGAGTCACAAGTCCTAGTTTTCACCTTAGAGAAATCTAGCTTTAGTGCACTCCAAGTCAATTAGCAATTTCTAATTCCAAATCAACAATTGACATAAACTATTCAACTCTTTCTAATGACCCAAACCCTATGCCAAGTAAGAAACTTTTACTCCATAACTAATGTTGGCATTTTATCAAACAATTGATGAGCAAGGATAAAAGGCATAGTAAAAATGAGAAGGAAGTAGAATTGAAAGTGCTTCAACACAAGGAACTAACAACAATTAACAAAGAACAACAATGGAAATGAACTTCTCAAGAAATAGAAGAAAATCCAAAACTACAAAGTTGAATCTAGGATCTATGAAGATTGAGCAATTACAAGCACTAATTGAAATTGGAGAAGAAGATCTATAACATGAACAAGTAAATTGAGAATTGCAATGGATCTCACCAAAATGTGATGGAGAATTCAGAAAAATGGATGAAGATGAACCCTCATGAGAGCTTAGAATCTCTCTCTCTCTCTCTCTACCCAAGAGTGTAACTAACAATAGCTAAAAAATCTAGAACTATCTAAAAATGAGCCAAAAGTCCTTAACCCTTCAACCCTTGGTCTTCTTAAGCTCTTCCCGCCAAGGCACTTCCCCCAAGATGAGATCTCCAACTGTCTCCACGCCTAGTTCACGTGACTTCTAAAAAAAATCATGTTCGAGCATCGGCGCGCACGCGCAAAGTACGCGTGCGCGCCACTGGGGCATCTTGCAATGTGAGCGGAGGCGCAGCGTACGCGTGCGCGCCCATGGGGGTTGTGGCCTAGCCGCTACACAAGCCGGCTCATGGCTTGGCTTCTGGCTTTGACTCCTAGCTGCGCAATCCACGCGGGCGCGCCAAGTACGCGCACGCGCCCTTGCTGAAGTTTTCAAAGCTCAATTTCTCATGCTCCTTTCCTTCGCGCCCATTCTCCTTCCCTCTTCCGGTTCATCCCTGCCCTATATTCTGAAACCACTTAACACACAAGTCACGGCATCGAATGGCACCAAGAGAAGATTAGAAATGTATCTAATTTAGTGCAAAATAAGCATGTTTTCATCCATGAGGCAAAAGTTAGGAAAGGAACACAAAGTCTTGTATTTTCATATGAAAAGCGTGTGGAATCATTGATAAAACCCCTGAAATCGATACAAGATAAACCCTCAAAATGGGGTTTATCAACCTCCCCACACTTAGATTCTAGCATGTCCTCATGCTTAGAGAAATGCAAGAGAAACGCAAAAGACCGAAGGATCATAAAGGCATAAGACTCCTGAGGTGCAGCCTACTTACGTGAATGCAACTACGACTAGTACTACCATCTACTTGGTTAGGAACAAATCAACCTTCCTAAGATATATGCAAGCATATAGGGCACGGTGGCGGTCAATATATGGGATTCACCAATTTTTCAGCATCAAGTGCAATATATGCAATTTTGCATGAAGCATGCTCGTGAGAGCCGGGAATCATGAATTAGAGCCATCGAACCCTCACCGGAAGTGTTTACACTCTATTCGCTCGAGTGTCTAGGGTTGATTCTCTCAATTTCCTCCTAATCATGCTTTCCAAGATTTGTTCCTCATCTAATCAATCAACATATATTTCCTGCATGCATACATCTATCATGAGGTCTTTTCTTTGGTTGTAATGGGGCTCGGGTCAAGGTAGGATGCATATATGGTTAAGTGAGCTTGAAATTTGAATCTTTGATAAGCTTTAAGCTTTCCTCCTAACCTATGACATCCTATACAATTGAGTTATATTCTAACTACCCATTCTTCACTTTTTCACATACTCATGTATTTTTCCTTTTTTTTTTTCATTTCACAATACTTATGCATTGATCTTATTAAGTTGCGCTTTGCTTTAGGGCATTTTGTCCCCTTTTTATTTCTTTCTTTTCTTTTCCTTCTTCTCTCTTTTTTTTTTCTCTTATTTCTAAAATTTTTTTTTCATATTATCTCTTCTATTTTCTTCTTCATTTGTTGTTTTTTTTTTCTATCTACAAGAGCATCAATGCATAAGGTTTTACATCTGACCAATACATGAGTATGTACCTACTTCCCAAAAACTACCCCTTGTATTCCCCCAATGTCCCAAGGTTCCCACACTTGAATGCTACTCACACACACACTAGCCTAAGCTAATCAAAGATCCAAATAAGGACAATTATGGTTTTCCGCTTTAGGCTTGTAATGTGCTAATTTAAAGAACAAGTGGGTTAAGCGTAGGCTCAATTTTGGCTAACAAGGGAAGATAGAGGGTAAGGCTATTTGGTAGGTGGGCTAATGAAATGATGGCCTCAATCATATAAATGCATGAATACACGGAATAATGGACATATAGACTCAAACAAAGCAAAGATTACACTCATAGAGAGGAAACAATTGCACACAAGAAGGAAAATAAGTGACTATACGATGTAGCCACAAAACAAGGCTCAAAGCTTACTAGCTTGTGTTCTTAACTCAAAATTCATGTTCCAAAATACAATTCTTCAAGCAAGTTTGGCATCAAGATATTCAAAATTGGCAATATCAAGGTTGCCCCAAAGTATTAGTTTCCTAAGAGAGAGTTTCATTGTTCCAACCAAGTAAACTTATCATGCAAATGATATCATGGAAAACCTAATCATGCAACCTATCCTACTACAAAGGAGTTCAGAAAACGAAAATTTATTTGGGTGTTACCTACGGAGATCGGTCGGCCGACCTCCCCACACTTAAAACTTAGCACGGTCCTCCGTGCTAGAGGTGATGCGCAATGGTTGGCAATGGCCGACCCCCGAGTGTCCGTCATCTCCGTTGTCATCGCTACTTCCGCTTGAGGTCGCGGTGGATGTGGAGATATCTGGTTCCTCCATAGGTGGGGTGACAATGCTCAGAAGTTTCTTCACGTGAGCATATCGGCGTTGGTTACGCCTCTCATAACGGTCCAACTTCTTGTGAAGGTCTTCAAAGCGTTGGGTGGCTGATTTTTGTGGCGTGGAGGATGTAGTGGTGTTGCGAGTAGGAGTGGGTAGTCCAATGTCCTTGGTGACTTCCGGAGGCTTGAGGCACCTCTTGGTCGGAATAATATCACCCTCGACCGGGATTGAGGTCCTCCTATCCTTAGTCTCTCGGTGGACGCCGGCTGCCGCCACTAATTCGGTCACCATAGCGAGGAATGGTAGATTTTCCTTGGCATGAATGCGCCCCATGGATTGGCGAATGGCATGCGAAATGTCGATCGGTTTCTCGGTTAAGATGCACCATATCAATAAGGCAAGCTCGATGGTAATGGATGACCCATGAGTGCTTGGGAGCACGTAGTGGGCTAGTATTTGGGCCCATGTCGTGGCTTCTTGAGTGAGGTAGCGTGCATCTAAACCTTTTGGTCTTCGCTTTATGGTCCCCCGAATCCAACATGCTTCGGGTGAAGCAATTACGCGGAGGACGGCGTTCCAATCGAACTCACGGTCGGCGCATGCTGTCAAGACTTCTTGATAGGCATCATATCCATCTGCTAACGGCCCAATCCCAAGGACTCCTTGGATGGCTTCCACTGTGATTGACACATGCTTCCGGCGCACAAAGATTGATGTGAGAAGGGGTGAGTGGTAATTGGTGTAGAATTCCACCACCCACGATAAGTTGACCTCCTTGGGTTGCCTCAAGAGGAACCTCCATTGCCTCCGGTCAATGTGTGGCATCACTATCGGAGTGAGGTGAGCTGGTAGGACCAGAAGGGGCTCCGGGTGATAATTCCTTTCAATCATCCTTGAGTAAACGAGTTCGCAGTAGCGGTTAGGGAACTTGTTCGGATCTTTCGGAGGGTTGTCCTTCTCTAGAACATCAACGGGGCCCTTAGCCTTCTTTAGGAGTGGCTTGGCCGTTAGTTCCTGGCGTGCGCTATGGGATGCTGGCTTCTTCGGGGCCTTCCCGTTGCTCTTTTTGATGACCATCCTGTGATAGTAAGGAAAGGAGATAACATCAAACCCAAAGAAGCGTAATTGAATATGATTATGCAAATGAGAAATTGTGCCTTAAGAATATGGGTATCCTTATTACATGACAGCTGCAACATGTAACGAAGATAACATGTGATGAGCAAGGCAAATCATTGGCATGTGGTATAGGGGTAGTGTAGGCATGCACGGAGATGGCATGAGAAGCATACACCCTCAAATACCAAAAGTGGGAAGCAGTTTATGAAATGGTGAGTGGGTGGATTGTAGAATGTGAAGGTGCACCCAAAAGTGACTAGTTAAGAAGCAATGAGTCATAATGAGTTCAAAAAGTGTCATGTATGCATTTCTTTAAACACTTGGGGTACATCCTTTAGTAGTATGTAAATAGATGGGGGGAAGCAATGTAACAGTCCACAAACCAACATTAATCACTACAATGCACAGTGGTTATAAGAAAATTATGCAACACATCTCATCCATCAATGCAAGAGAAGTTATGACCCAAGTGCCCATGAAGAGTTAAATGGAAAAGGAGCTAAAAACACACCCCAAAGAAATGAGGGGCTCAAAAGAGAGGGGGGGGGAGAAAAGACTACCTATAAGAGAATGATATTAACTGACTATGAAGCAAAAGAGAGAAGTAGAGTAAGAGGGGAGCCTAGTATAGTACCTCGAGAGAGATGGAAGAGGGGTATGGGGGGAAAGGTTGTGGATTGGAATGATGGAGAATGGAGGGGGGCAATGTAGGGGCCACCGGAGGTAGGTGGTCGCCGGAGGTGGTTGTTTGTGATGGTAGGGGGTGATTTGGGAGGAGAGGTAGTAGTAGGTAAATGGGTAGTATAGGAGGTAAGAAGAAAAAAGGGGAAGAAGAATGAAGGGGGCAAGTGTGCTCCCCATTATATGGACGTCGGTCATCCACGCGGGCGCGCACGGGGCGCGCTAGCGCAAGGAAGCGAGGCGGAGCGATGGCGCGCGCGGGCGGCACTGTGATTATGCCCCAGGCTTGAGGTGGGCTTGGGGTTGGCTTAACTCTCTGGAATATGTACCAGGAGTGCACAGGGGGCGATCGTCGCGCGCGCGGCATGGGCGCGTGCGCGTGCCTCGCGTTGTGGGCATGTGAGCGCGTTGGCGCCTAGTGCGCGCACGCGTCAGAGGTGGTGGGCTGGTGGCTTAGTGCAGGCGCGAGAGTGGCCTAACTCTCTGGAATATGTACCAGGAGTGCACAGGGGCGATCGGCGCGCGCGCGCGAGGTGTGCTAGCGCGTCGATCTGAGGACTTGTCAGGGGGTGCGTACGCGCCCTGTGCGCGCACGCGTGAGCGGCCTATGCCTCAGGCATGGTGCGGGTGCAAGAGTGGCCTAACTCTCTGGAATATGTATGGAGGGGTACTTCGTACAATCCGCGCGTCCGCGTGGGTTGTCGGAAATGCTTCATGGGCGCGTGCGCGTGAGGTGCGCGCTCGCGCAAAAGGGTGCCTTCTTCAAATTTGCATGTTCTCGCACTACCTTCAGCATTCCAACCCTCCAAACAACCATTTTAGGCACTATAGAAGGATGTATTGACATGATAAAGGACCAAATGAACTCTACAAATGAAACAAAATTTGAAACGAAATCTAACTACAACTTCACCGATCACCTAGCTACCAAACATGAAGTCAAGTAGTAAACAAGTATCAATCAAAGAAGAATTCGATGGTTATGTACAAATGGTAAATCTTACCATGGTGGAGTGTCTCCCACCTAGCACTTTTGTTTACCGTCCTTAAGTTGGACGTCCATTAGCTCAAAGTTCTTGTTCAAGAGATGCATCCCTCAAGAGGAACACTTCAAATTCCTTGGAGTTCTTTCTTTGCTCACCATGGTACAATTTGAGACGGTGCCCATTCACCTTGAAAATGTCCGGACTTGATGGGTGGCGCAAGTGATAGACCCCGTAAGGTTCTACTTTCTCTACTTGGTAAGGTCCGTCCCATCTTGATCTAAGCTTTCCGGGTAGTAATCTCAACCTTGAGTTGTAAAGGAGTACTAGGTCACCGGGTCCAAATTCCCTTCTCCTAATGTTCTTGTCATGAATGGCTTTCATCTTCTCCTTGTAGAGTCTAGAATTGTCATAGGCTTCTAATCTCAAGCATTCCAATTCCGCCAATTGAAGCTTTCTCTCTACTCCGGCTCCACCCAAATTCATATTGCATTCCTTTATGGCCCAATAAGCTTTGTGTTCGATTTCTACCGGTAGATGGCATGCTTTACCATATACAAGTCTAAAAGGGCTCATGCTAATGGGTGTTTTATAAGCCGTTCGATATGACCAAAGTGCATCGGAGAGTTTAGTGCTCCAATCTTTCCTATTCGGCTTCACAATTCTTTCCAACACATGTTTAATTTCCCGGTTAGACACCTCGGCTTGGCCGTTTGTCTGAGGGTGGTAGGCCGTGGCGACTTTGTGTATGATGCCATACTTTCTCATGAGGCCGTCCATTTTTTTGTTGCAAAAATGGGATCCTTGATCACTTATGATTGCTCTTGGGGAGCCAAAACGACAAATGATATTATTCCTCACAAAAGAATAAACAACATGGGCATCATCCGTCCGGGTGGGGATTGCCTCCACCCATTTTGACACATAATCGACGGCTAACAAGATGTAGAGAAAGCCATTGGAATTCGGAAATGGTCCCATGAAGTCGATTCCCCATACATCAAAGATTTCACAAAAAAGCATATTTTGTTGGGGGATTTCGTCCTTCTTAGAAAGATTTCCAAACCGAATGCATTGGGGACAAGATTTGCAATAGAGGGAAGAATCTTTGAGAAGGGTTGGCCACCAAAATCCGCAATCAAGGACCTTTCTTGCCGTTCTTTGGGGGCCGTAGTGGCCACCTCCTTCGGAAGAATGGCAAGCGTCTAAGATTGCTTGGAATTCGGTTTGAGGTATGCACCGTCGCACTATTTGGTCCGCTCCACACCTCCACAAATAGGGATCGTCCCAAACATAGTATTTGGATTCGCTTTTCAGTTTGTCCTTTTGATGTTTGTTGAGATTGGGAGGGAAGATGCGTGAAACCAAGTAGTTTGCTATCGGGGCATACCAAGAAACCACTTCCGAGATTGCGTGCAAACTATCTAGAGGGAAGGAGTCATTGATAGGAGTGGTGTCGCTTTTTGTGTGTTCAAGGCGACTCAGATGGTCCGCCACTAAGTTTTGGGAACTACTCCTATCCTTGATTTCCAAGTCAAATTATTGTAACAAAAGCACCCAACGAATTAATCTCGATTTTGATTCCTTTTTGCCCAACAAATACTTTAGTGCCGCGTGATCCGAGAACACTACTACCTTAGAACCAAGAAGATAGGCTCGGAACTTATCCAGAGCAAAAACAACAGCTAGGAGTTCCTTCTCGGTAGTAGTGTAGTTGGATTGGGCTCCGTCTAATGTTTTTGAAGCATAAGCTATGACATAGGGAGTCTTACCCTCGCGTTGTGCTAACGCGGCCCCTATCGCATAATTCGAAGCATCACACATGATTTCAAATGGTTGAGCCCAATTCGGTCATCGCACAATAGGAGCTTGTGTCAATGCCACTTTAAGTTTGTCATATGCTTCCATACATTCCTTGCTTAGCTCAAATTCAGTGTTCTTTTGCAGTAGCCGAGAGAGAGGTAGGGCTACCTTGCTAAAGTCTTTGATGAATCTCCGGTAGAATCCTGCATGTCCAAGAAAAGAGCGGACTTCCCTCTCGGAGGAGGGGTAAGGTAAACTAGATATGACATTTATTTTTGCCGGATCTACGGAGATGCCTTCTTTTGAAACTATGTGCCCCAAAACAATGCCTTGTTTGACCATGAAATGACACTTTTCAAAATTTAGGACAAGGTTTGTTTTGGTGCATCTCTCTAAGACTTTTTCAAGGTTACCTAAGCAATGATCAAATGAATCACCGTACACGCTAAAGTCGTCCATGAAGACTTCCATACATTGCTCTAGAAAGTCCGCAAATAGGCTCATCATGCATCTTTGAAACGTTGCCGGCGCGTTGCATAGGCCAAATGGCATACGTTTGTAAGCATACGTTCCAAAGGGGCAAGTAAATGTTGTTTTTTCTTGGTCCTCTAGAGCAATGTGTATTTGGAAGTATCCGGAGTAACCATCAAGAAAGCAATAATATGATTTACCGGCTAGTCGATCAAGCATTTGATCGATAAACGGTAGTGGAAAGTGGTCCTTCCTTGTGGCCGCATTCAACCTCCGGTAGTCTATGTATACTCTCCAAGAATTTTGCACTCTTGTTGCTATAAGTTCACCGCTTTCATTTTTGATTGTGGTCACCCCGGATTTCTTTGGTACCACTTGGACCGGGCTTACCCACTCGCTATCCGAGATAGGATAGATGATGTCCGCTTCAAGTAGCCGAGTGACCTCTTTTTTCACCACCTCAAGAATGGTTGGATTAAATCTCCTTTGAGGTTGTCGAACCGGTCTTGCTCCTTCTTCAAGGAATATGCGGTGCTCGCATACTTGGGGGCTTATTCCCATTAGATCCGCCAAACTCCACCCGATTGCCCTTTTATTTTTTCTCAATACCTCTAGCAACTTTTCTTCTTGTTGAGGAGTTAGCTCTTGTGCGATTATCACGGGGAGCTTTTGGGCTTCATCAAGATATGAGTACCTTAGGTGGGGGGGTAGTGGCTTCAATTCCATCTTTTTGTCATGATTTGATGTTTGAATTTCCGGATGGTTTGTATGGTGTGTGGTGTTTAATTTGCTTGGATCTTCATTTGCTTCTTCAATCATGTACTTCTCATCTAACCTTGCAAGGTGCACTTCGGCAACAATGTTGTCAATTGGATCACACCGGAATAGAGAGTGATTTTCCGGTGGATGCTTCATTGCTTCTTCTAGGCTAAAACTTACGACTCTCCCATCTATCTCAAATGAGTATGTTCCCGAGTAAGCATCTAGCTTAAATCTAGAAGTTCTCAAAAATGGTCTTCCAAGTAGGATGGATGATGCTCTCTTGGTTTCACTTGATGGCATTTCAAGGACGTAGAAGTCAATCGGAAATACCAACCCTTTGACATTCACCAATACATCTTCCGCGACACCCGTCACGGTTATTATGCTTTTATCCGCTAGGACAAATCTCGCCGTCGACCTTTTTAGTGGTGGTAACTTCAATACCCGGTAGACGGAGAGAGGCATGATGCTAACACATGCTCCGAGGTCACACATACAATCTACGAATTGAACTCCATTGACGGTGCAAGTGACCATGCAAGGACCCGAATCATCACATTTCTCGGGCAATGCTCCCATTAAAGCGGAAATAGAACTCCCCAATGGGATGGTTTCCAATTCAAGAATTCCATCCTTGTTCATGCATAGATCTTTAAGGAATTTTGCATATCTAGGAACTTGATGGATAGCGTCAAAGAGGGGGATGGTTACCTCGACTTTCTTGAACATTTCTACCATTTTGGGGTCGAGTTCTATGCGCTTCCTAGCTTTCTTTGCAAGTGTTGAAAATGGGAGTGGTTGAGCAATTTCTTCTTCCAAGGTTCTCTTGGTCTTGGGAGTCTCTTTTGTTGGTTGAGTTTCATCCTCAACTATGACTTGTGGTGTCTCCTTTTCCACTACCTCTTCTATATCTATTCTCTCCTCCTCTTGAGTGATTGTGACGGGATTTGAATCCTTTGCTCCCTTCTCTTTTAATTGTGTTCCGGATCTCAAGGTGATGGCATTGATGCCCCCCTTAGGATTGGGTTGAGGTTGAGAGGGAATGACGCTTTGGATTGGGGGTTGAGGAGTAGGATTTGATGATGTGTCCATTCGTGCAAGAAGAGCTTGTAGTGTAGAGGTGAGGCTGGTGAGACCGGAAGCAAGTGTGTTTTGTAGTTCTTTTTGGCCTTGGATGATGGTCCGGAGTGTTTCATCTTGGTTGGAGGGGGCGGTTGGATATGTGAGTTGAGGAGCTTGTGATTGGTTGGGTAGTGGTCTTTGATGTGGTGGTTGGTATGTTTGGTAGTTTCTTTGTGGGTTTTGTTGGTTGTATGGTGGCCGGTTTTGTGAATTGTTGTTCCATCTTTGACCTCCTCCATTGTTGTTGTTGTCCCTATTTCCTTGTTGATGATTGTCTCTCCAATTTTGATTGTGGTACCCACTCCCTTGATTGTAGCTTCCTCCTTGATAAGGTTGCCCTTGGTTAGGATTACCGCCTTGGTTGTACCCTTGATATGGGCGGTCATAGAAATTGTGGGTAGCCGCCAAAGTGTTGTCCTCTTGAAGGCTTGGGCACTCGTCCGTGTAGTGGGAATAGCAAGAACAAATGCCACACACTTTTTGAGGGACCAATTGTTGGTTGTGTTGTTGAGGGGGTGGAGAGTGTTGTTGATATGGTTGAGGTTGAGGTTGTTGTGGTTGTTGGCTCAATTGGAGTTGCCTCAAGACGGATATCATTTCGCTCAAGGATTTGGTTAGAGCGGTGGTTTCACTACTAGTGGATACCTCATTCACGGTTCTTGGCCGGTTGACTCTTCGTCTCATATGTTGATTGGATTCGGCTAAATCAATGATGAGTTGCCATGCCTCCTCCGCTGTTTTATATTTAGACAAAGAACCATTGCTAGAGGTGTCCAAGAGGGTTCTATCTTGTTCTCGCATCCCTTGACATATGTATCCAAGCAATACTTGAGTGTCAAGCATGTGATTAGGGCATGCGTCTAGTAGCTTACGAAACCGTTCCCAATACTCGTGCAGTGGTTCCATTTCACCTTGTACAATACAAGACATTTCCTTCCTTAGCCTATCCATCTTCTCCGGGGGCAAGAATTTATCCAAGAATCCTCGTCTAAGCAAGTCCCAATCGGAGGTGACTTCACTAGATAAAGTGTAGAACCATTCTTTAGCCTTGTCCTCAAGAGAAAAAGGGAAAGCGAACAACCATATAGCGACTTCATCGGACCCTTCCCGTCTAGTTGTTGAGCATATACGATGGAAGTCTTTGAGATGTTGAATAGGGTCTTGTGCGAAAAGCCCATGAAATTTGGGTAGGAGGTTGATCAAAGCGGTCTTGAGTTCAAAGTTTGCATTCAAATTGGGGTGAGTTACATGAAGGGGTTGAAGGACATAATCCGGTGCACCCGCTTCCTTGATAGTAACTCTCCTCGGAGCATCCATGGCGTTAGTACCTAAAACAAGAAAAGAATTGTTAGTGAGTTTGATGGGAGAATGATTATTGCCTTCGTTGAGTGACGGTTCAATGTTCACTTTTAGTAAGGTGGTTGAGGTGGTGGAAACCTCTTCACCTTGTCCAAACCTTAACCGCTTCCGAGCTTGTCTAATGTGAAACAAAGTTCGTTCTATTTCCGGATCAAAGGGGACTAAGCTCGGATTCGGTTGTGAAGGCGTCATGCAATGAAGGGGAAGTGAAATTCATGGTGACAATGAAGGGTCGGTCACTTGGACAAAGAATCACAAAAAGATGCAACTATATGCATGCACACATAACTACTCTAAGCAATAACATGGCACACTAAGCAAAAATTCCCCGGCAACGGCGCCATTTTGATAAACGAAATTTGTCATGCCGATATAGAATTCAATAATGGATATAATCGTGAGTATAGTCTAATCAACATTCAAACTTCGCATCAAACAATCCTACAATCTATAACCGAGAGTACTAGTCCCCCGAGTCGTCCTCCCTTGGAATTGCTAGAGCATGCATCTTATTGATTAGGAAGCCTTGTTGTGGTTCTTTTGAAGGTTTAGCAAAATCAATGACAAACAAGCAATCAATTTTTAGAAGACTTGGTCTAGGGTTGGCATTAGAAATTCTATCCTTATAGTCCCTTCAATGATGACAACAATTAGGCCTTGCTTCATTTAGTCAACTCCTAGGTATAGAGGAAAGTCAAATGAGAATAACTAACTTGAGTCACAAGTCCTAGTTTTCACCTTAGAGAAATCTAGCTTTAGTGCACTCCAAGTCAATTAGCAATTTCTAATTCCAAATCAACAATTGACATAAACTATTCAACTCTTTCTAATGACCCAAACCCTATGCCAAGTAAGAAACTTTTACTCCATAACTAATGTTGGCATTTTATCAAACAATTGATGAGCAATGATAAAAGGCATAGTAAAAATGAGAAGGAAGTAGAATTGAAAGTGCTTCAACACAAGGAACTAACAACAATTAACAAAGAACAACAATGGAAATGAACTTCTCAAGAAATAGAAGAAAATCCAAAACTACAAAGTTGAATCTAGGATCTATGAAGATTGAGCAATTACAAGCACTAATTGAAATTGGAGAAGAAGATCTATAACATGAACAAGTAAATTGAGAATTGCAATGGATCTCACCAAAATGTGATGGAGAATTCAGAAAAATGGATGAAGATGAACCCTCATGAGAGCTTAGAATCTCTCTCTCTCTCTCTCTACCCAAGAGTGTAACTAACAATAGCTAAAAAATCTAGAACTATCTAAAAATGAGCCAAAAGTCCTTAACCCTTCAACCCTTGGTCTTCTTAAGCTCTTCCCGCCAAGGCACTTCCCCCAAGATGAGATCTCCAACTGTCTCCACGCCTAGGTCACGTGACTTCTAAAAAAAATCATGTTCGAGCATCGGCGCGCACGCGCAAAGTACGCGTGCGCGCCACTGGGGCATCTTGCAATGTGAGCGGAGGCGCAGCATACGCGTGCGCGCCCATGGGGGTTGTGGCCTAGCCGCTACACAAGCCGGCTCGTGGCTTGGCTTCTGGCTTTGACTCCTAGCTGCGCAATCCACGCGGGCGCGCCAAGTACGCGCACGCGCCCTTGCTGAAGTTTCCAAAGCTCAATTTCTCATGCTCCTTTCCTTCGCGCCCATTCTCCTTCCCTCTTCCGGTTCATCCCTGCCCTATATTATGAAACCACTTAACACACAGGTCACGACATCGAATGGCACCAAGAGAAGATTAGAAATGTATCTAATTTAGTGCAAAATAAGCATGTTTTCATCCATAAGGCAAAAGTTAGGAAAGGAACACAAAGTCTTGTATTTTCATATGAAAAGCGTGTGGAATCATTGATAAAACCCCTGAAATCGATACAAGATAAACCCTCAAAATAGGGTTTATCACATACACTAGGATGTATGTAGCCGAAGAGGAGGTAAACTTAGTGAACAAGGAGACATCTGATTGAGTGCTTGTGAAGCCAAATTTTTGAAGGGCAGAGCTAAGCTTTGTGAACCAGGCTTTTGGAGCCTGTTTGAGTCCATAGAGGGACCTTTGAAGCTTACAAACTTGGAGAGAGTTTGGGGCTTTGAACCCTTCTAGCTGCTGCATGTAGACAGTTTCATGAAGATCCCCATTAAGGAACACATTATTAAAGTCAAATTGATGAATCTTCCATCCTTTTGCAAGAGCCACATTGAGCATGACTCAAACTATCGCAGGCCGCACCATGAGGCTGAAGATTTGATCATAGTCAATCCCTTGGCATTGGTGGAAACCCCTGGCCATAAGTCTTGCCTTGTACTTCTGGACTGTGCCATCGGGGTTCTTCTTTACCCTGAAAACCCATCTGTACAGTTCTTGGTGAGGTATCAACAGAGCCAGGTGCCATATTTGCTACTGCAGTGAGCACTTTGGGCTTGAAGATTTCATTTTTGCTCCTGGTTTGCTTGTGGTGACTGTTTGGAGTAGCAATTGAGGCAAGGGCAGGACTATAGAGTTGAGGTGCAACATTGGAAGGCTGAATAGTTGGCCCAACCTGCAATGGAACAGTTTCAAGACAATCTGCCTTTTTAACATTGTTAGTTCTTGTTTCAGCAATATTAGTGATCTCAACAGGTATAGAAGGTAATGATAAAGACATAGTATTGGTATTAGTGGGAGGTGTATCATGCAAGTTAAAGCAAAGAGGATAAAAGGTGTAGGTAGCTGAAGGTGTAGTGTTTGAGTGTTGTGTGTGGTTGGGTTGTGTTTGGTTGAGGAAGAGGGTTGAATAGGAAATTTCCTGTTCACAGATAATGACATTTCTGGCATCGTATACTCTACCTGAAGGAGATAGCCACTTATAGTCCTTATGGGCAGAAGTGTAGCCTAAAAATATGCACTTTGTTGATCTATGATCAAATTTATATTTATTATAGGGTCTGAGCCAGGGATAGCACAAACAATCGAAGGGTTTTAATAAGGTATAATTTGGTGTGATGTGAAAGAGTACTTCTAATAGGGATTTAAAATTCAGCACTGGTGTGGAGAGTCTATTGATTAGGTAGGTGGAGGTTAGAATGGCTTCATCCCAGAAGGAGAGAGGCAAAGAAGCTTGAGAAAGAAGAGTGAAAGAGGTTTCAGTCAAGTGTCGGTGTTTGCGCTCAACACACCCATTTTGTTGGTGTATGTGAGGGGGCAAGTGAGTCTGTGAAGGATTCCCTGGTCTCTAAGGCACTGTTGAAAAGGTTTTGGAGAGGTACTCTCTACCATGATATGTTTGGAGGGCTTTGATTGTTTATCCTGTTTGTTTTTCCATCATTGCTTTGTATTGAAGGAAGACTGAAAAGGTTTGGTTTTTGGTGTTTAGCAGGTAAGTGCAGGTGTATCGGCTGTAGGCATCAGTGAAGCATGTATAGTATCTAAAACCTGGCATGCTGTATTGTAGTGAAGGACCCCAGAGGTCAAAAAACACTAGTTCTAAAGACTGTGTGTATTGGGTTTGAGAGGTAGAGAAGGGGAGTTGATGAATTTTATTGATGATGCAAGAGTTACAAGAAGGGGTTTTGGTAGGAGAAAAAGGGATTTATTGACTACTCAGGATGGATCTAATTATGCTGTGAGAGGGGTAGCCAAGCCTCTTGTGCCAAAGATCAAAGGTGACTATTGGACAGGATTTTGAGGCTGAGGTGGGTGTTGAATAGTTGCTGGTTTAGTTTGCACTTGGTGGTGAGAGGTTGCTGGTTTGCTTGGTGTTTGTTGGTGAATTGTTGCTGGTATGATTGTTGCTAGCTTGGTTAACTTTTGGGAGTGAATGGATGTTAGTTTGGTGGTATTTGGTGGTGAATGGTTGCTGGTATGGTTAGTGTTTTGTGCATCAGAAGCACTGGTGTAGGGATCAGCATTAGTTGAGTCATCAGATGTGGTGTTTGTAAGTAAGGCACAATATTTGTTTGTAGTGATAATGTCAGGATATACAACTACATGAGCAGAATTATCATAATGCACTATTGCATCATTTGCAGGCACAGTTACAGGAGAAACAAAATCAGACTGAAAATGCACATAACAATTGACACTGCAATCACTAATGGCACTGCATATATTGCTATCAATTTGATTCACACAAGAATCATCAATATTATTACACACATTGCTGGTACACTTATTATTGATACTGATCTCATTGTTTTCTTATTCTGGATTTTTTATTGCTTTTTTTTTGTTGGTCTTTCTATTTTTGCAACATTTACATACACACTCTTTTTCTGCTCAGCTACACATACTTGAGCTTTATCAGATTTTCAGATTGGTCTTGAGATTTGTACATCATCAAACCTGTATAGAACATTGCTAAGTTTGCCTTGGAGCAGAACCATCTTGGATTCCTGGCATTTTACAACACATAGGTAAGGCCAGAATTCAAAGAATACTCCATTGTCTAGTGCAAACTTAGAGACACTTACAAGATTCTTTGAGATATTTGGTACATAAAGCAAATTATGGAGTTTAAAATTTTTTTTGGACATAAATGCATGCATGATAAAGCTCCCAATATTAGCAATACTCATACCTTTACCATTACCTCTAAATACTTGCTCAGGTCCTTCATATTCTGAGTTGTTGATTAGGTTCATTTGATTAAAGGTGATATGGTGTGATGCTCCTGAATCCGGATACCACCCATTATCAGAACAGTTGTTGGATGCAAACAATGCTTGAGGATGGCCTTGAATGGTGTTGCCTTGTTGCTGAACTGGTGGATAAGCTGAGTGAGGGTGATGAATTTGTTGATGGAAGCCAACAATAGGTGGAAGAGGGCCATTATTGGAGGTTTGCAATTGAGGATTTTGGTAATTCTTGTCGAACCTGTGGAAGCATTGCCAAACCGTGTGTCCGAATCTGCCACATAATTGGCACTGAGGTCGATTCCCTTGCTACGATGACCTCCCTCCTCTAGAGCTTCTTCCTTTTCCTCTTCTGCTAGGTTGCCCTCTGCCATAATTTCTATAGTTTTCATAGGACTCTTCTGTTGAATATTCATCTTCGGCTTTTCTTGCATCTGATTCTTTGTGAGCGAGATTTGCCTGCATCATTGTCAGATCGGGCTTTCGAAATCTTTCTTTACTTCTTCTTGCGCAAACAGTTGTGACTCAAATTCACAGATGGTCATATGGTATATTTTGGAGTTAACCATGGTGATGAATGCACTGAATTCTTCATCCAAACCTTACAAAGCAGCTTCAATGTGTTCTTCTTTTGACAGTGGAGTGCCAAGAGTAGCTAAGGAATTGGCAACCTTGTTAATCTTGGAGATGTACTCAATTGCTAGTGTACCTTGCTTCTTGATCATCTTTAGTTGAGCCTTTAGCATCCTAATCTTCGATTTGAGCCTGGCTGTGAAATATTCATCTAGTGCTTCCTAGATTTCATGTGCATATTCATATTCTACAACCTTGTTTACAAAGATTTCATTCATAGCAGAAAGTATCCAAGCTACTAGGCATTCATCACGTTGTTCCCACTCTTCGAACTCTTGTGATACTTTTCCTTCAATTCTGTCTTGATCGAAGCTAAATCTTCTTGGAATCGATAGAGCAGTGACATGACTCTAGAGTCTGTTGGCTTTGATGCATGCGAGTGCTTGACGCTTCCAAGCTTTGAAGTTGTCTTCATCCAACTTGATTGTTGCTGGAAAATTTGCTATGAACGCCATTGTTGTTGATTGCTGTTGTGGAGCTCGATTTTTCTGATTTTGTGAGGCGGAAGAGACTTAGTGTTCCATGGATCTGAACCGAAGCTCTGATACCATGTAAGGTATCAGTAGCTCAATGAAAAAGAAGAGATTACAGAGTTAAGAGAAAGAGAGAGCAATTGAGTAGAAAGAACAGAGAGAAAGAAGAGAGGAGAAGCACTTCATTATGATAGTGAAAGAAAACGTGAATTACAGATAGTGACAAAACTGTTACTTATATTGGTTGAGTGATGTACAAAGGGTGTATCATGCTGCAAGTTAGTTTAGGTGTAACTAACTACAGTTGAGCTGGCACAACTACTTGCCAGCTGTAGAAGCTTAGAGTGAACTCTACACTAACATGGAGCATTTGGTAATGCCATGGATGTGAGTACATTATTTTGAAAATTGGACCGGACTGGCTAGACGGAACGGTCCGACCATGAACCGGCAGCCTCACGGTTCAGTTCATCGCCTCGAATGGAGAATCATTCAATCAAAAACCAGATGTGAATCGCTGAATCGGCTGGTTGAATCAGAATTGGAACCAGCCGGTTTCAGTAAAACCACGCCGTTTGGTTCGCTTTAAAATAAAAACGGGAGATCCAGCCTTCCCAAGCCCTCCCTTCCTTCAGTTTTCAGAAAGCAACAACAACGATCTGCCCGCAACCCTAGCCTCCACCACCGCCGCAAGGAGTGAGCCATTGCCGCCGTCCGTCGCACCCGGCGGCTTCTCTTTTCGTCCTGTCGGCATTCTCCAAGTCTCCAACCCCTGTTAGCTCTCAGACTCACCAGTCGCAGGCGCGCAGCTTCTTCCTCGAGCGTCCGTCATCTTCGTCTGCTTGCCGTCGTGCTAGCTGTCGTCTTCGTATGCTCGCCGTCGTGCTCGCCGTCTCAGACCGAAGGTCAGTGATCACTGCTCACATGTTCTTCGTTTTTTTAAATTTTTTTAATGCTCTGTTCGGAAATCAAATTATTGAAGAAAAACCCTTCTCCATTCCAATCTCCTTCCTTCGAGTTCAGAGAGCAGAAGCTCAACCAAGAGAAAAACCCTAGCCCCCACCACCGCCGCAAGGAGGAGCCGTGTTTGCCGCCGTCCGCCGCAGTCAGGGGCTTGTCTCTTCGAGTCTTCGTCCGCCGCAGTCAGTGCTCATTTATTCTTCGTTTTTTTTTATGCTCTTTTCAGAAATCATTGAATGATTATTGAATGTTTTATGCTTTTATTGAATGATTATCTGATTAATGATTATTGATTAGCTCTGACTGCTATGCTGCTGTTTTGTGTTTTGTGATTTTTTTGGGTAGTGATGTGCTGCTTTGTGTTTTACTGTTTTGTGACTTAATTATGCATAGATTGTGACCGTCTTAATGATTACTTGAACTCCAATATTTTGTTCAAAACATCCCCAACCTTGCTGTCCTTTGAATGCTGGAAATAGACGGCTTCTGCCTGGGTTGCGGAAATTAGAGGTTTTATTCTAGCACAATAGCATTAATAAATCTGGCCTTTGAATTATTAGGGATCAGGTTATACTAGTGCTAGGAAATATGAATTGTGTTCTATGAGCACCTTTTTATTTGGGTCTTAAGACTGACCTTCGTGTGTCATTGAGCTTCACAAATTATGCTGCATTATGACCTTTGTCTTAATTCATTTGTCTTGGTTTAAGGTGGATATATGAGTTTTTAAATATGGTGATATGGTGAAAAATGTTATTGCTTATCACTTGCACAATGCACTTGAGATTCTGATTTTTCTTCCAATTTAGAGCGAAGTTGTGTTATGAGTCGGGTTTTATGTCCTTTATGGTGACTTAGTACTATCCCTTTGAATGTGATTGTTGTTTTAAGACAAAAAGGTATACAGTTTTAGGTTCTATGTTCCAGTAATTTGAAAATATCAAGTGCTTTAGTTTATTTTTTATTGAAGCATAGTATTGTTTCATTTTTTTTTTGTAATATGAAAAGAAGTGTTTAGGATTACCCTATGCCGTTTTGATATTGTACGCGTTATTATACTTTCAGTTGTCTTAAATACTTAATTTGTTGAGCAGAATATGTAGGAATCTTGTCATCCATGTTTCCCTAAGTTATGTCTGTTAGCACGTAACGGGTTTGTGCGTAATGTGTACCTCAAGTTATGTTTCTGCTTTCGACTCAACACATGGTTCCCTCTTTATGGGTGCTGGGTGTTTATACCTTGTACTGTCTCCGAGTTTCAATGAATTTTTGTTTAGGCAAAGTGAAAGAATGAAATTGATACTTGTAAACGCTAGACTGCAATATCTTGCTCTAAAAGTTTTTCCCCAAATTTTTCTATAGGTTGAATGGAGGAGCATTTGGTAAATGATGATACCACCATTGGTGGTGAAGCTGAAGATCTTAATGAGGAAAGGTCGGCATCAGAATCTGAATCAGAATCCGATGAAGATGTGAAATTAACTGAACCGTCTAAAACTGCAGTTTATAACAGAGATGCTCTGTTGGATAAACTTGGAGACATCAGTTGGCCAGAGAATGTGGGATGGATTCACACGCTCTCCATTGATATTGATCAAGAGCAAGAAGTAGATGTGAATGATGACTTAACACGTGAGCTTGCGTTTTAGAACCAGGCATTTGAGGGAACAAAGCAGGCATATCAGAAACTCCAGTCAATGGGTCTCCCCTTTCTGAGACCTCCAGATTATTATGCAGAAATGGTGAAGACTGATAACCACATGCAAAAGGTGAAAGGACGTGTATTGGCAGAGAAGTGGAAGATGGAAGAGGCCGAAGAGAGAAGAAAGGCCAGGGAGGTGAAGAGGTTGGCGAAAGAGATTCAAGCCCAGAAGATGAAAGAACGGGCTAAGCAGAAAAAGCAGGACATTGAATCTGTTAAGAAATGGAGGAAGCAAAGGCAACAGAGTGGGTTTGCTGACCATGGCAATGATGCAGATTTAGGTTTTGACTTTGAGGATGGAAAAGTCATTTGAGAGGTCAAAGGGCAAAAGGCCGGGAGTGTCTCCGGGTGATCGGTCAGGAGGGAAGGGGAAGCAAGCTTTTGGAAAAGGAAAGACACAAAAGAAAAGGGAATTTAGGAATTCCAAATTTGGTTTTGGAGGCAGGAAGGGAATGAAGAAGCAGAACACCGCTGACACGACTTATGACGTTAAGGGATTCAACAAGGGCGAAGGCAAAGGAAATAAGAAGAGAAAGAGGTAAAATACGCCCGTTTTTCATATGTTTCTCGAGGGATGGATATTATGGAATCTGCCAATGCTGGTGGTACTCCTGAAATTTTATCTGCTCCAGTTCTATTTTACTTGATCTCATGGTAACTTTCTTATCGACAATTACAAATTCTTAAATATTTACTCCAGTTTTGGCGTCTGGTAGTTCAATGATCTATTACTATATGCTGTCCGTTGCATGGCATGAATTAATTGTAGCTCTTTTTTGTGTTCAAGACGGTGTAACTTTTAGATGCATATTGGAAGTGATTAATTTACTTTTATCTTTTGGTTCAGTTCTTATATTTGTTTAGCTGGATCAAATATATTTTGTTGTTTTTGCTCAAAGATAAAATATATTTTTTTGACACTTGACAGCATCCTTGAACTGTTTACAAACCCAAAATCACATTGGATAAAAGTGATAAGAGAAGTACTATTTATCAAATTTAACAGGTTGTTCAGTTGTTGGATGGTACATCGGATATGATAACATTTGACAGAGTAAAGATTGTAACAGTAGAGTATAGGCTAATAGGAGCTTTGGATGTCATTGTATAAGATATTACATTATATACTTAGTTTCATTAAAAGAGAAAATGTTTAACCAAGTTGGAATGATCTAGACTTCTAGTTGTTAGTTCATTAGTTTGATTAAGTAATTATCCAGCCGCAACCCATCACAATTCCGGAGCACACAACCGCATCCTGCTCTGCCATTGCCCGTGAAAATGCTGCCATCACGGTTCAGCTGATGAAAGTCAGTTTCGATAATGCTTAGTCATTCAATTTTAAACCGTGAACTTAGTTAGTTCCTCCTCTGCCAGTTGCCAAGTTAATTGGTTGATGGAAAACTGATGTAATGTACACGAATTATCTTAGATTATGGCCAAAACCCTAAAGCATACAGTCACATGCATCTTTTTGTACAAAATACATGCTATAAATATATAACTTCTCCGCAAACAAAATCTCAAAACAATTTGATTAATCTAATTATTATACGCAAAAGATATATCTATAGTCTCTCAACTGAGAGAATCTATTAGACTTTTACTATATCTGTGTATATATTTGGTTATCTAAATAAATATTCTTCTTTATAGAAGGCAGTACCACATAAAAATAGGTTGTGTTTCTAGTCCTTTTGATGGGTTTATTTGTAAATTTTACTTTTAGATTGTAACTCATTTGTTACAGCCTCTTTACACCAACATAAACCCAGGTAGATATCTAAAGCTCCATCCCAGGTATCTGAGTACTGCGATCTGCGAATTTGGCCTTTATTAGCAGTATAGCACATGGTCTTTTTATTGGAAACTTCTGCTTAGATAATATTTTTTTTTCCGTCTTTTTTACACCCTTGTTTTAATCTTGCAATAGTAAAGATGATCTGCTCTCATATCTAATTGTATGCTTCTGATATTTCCAAAAGAAACACACCACAGTGGAAATTACGTCACAAAAACCTGTTGTTAGAGAACACTTTATTAATTTGTCTTACAGCATTAAGGGCATCATCAGGTTATTTAAATTCTCAATGCAGATTATGATACGAGACTAAACAAAGGGAATATTTTTGGCAAGAAAATTGAATTTGATAAAAAAGTGATCCTCCTACATAACGAATGTAAGTTGAAAAAACTGGCACATACAATAAATACCCTGTCTTGTTCAAGTTTTTTCTTCTCTAAAAGAACTAATAGGAGCAGTAGCTGCTGTTTCTCGTTCTTCTTCTGTGTTTTTTTTTTTGGACGAATTTCTTGTTCTTCTCAGTGGAGTGTTTCTTCCTTCTTTAGCTTCTTGAGTTCGCTTTCCTAACCTATCAGTGACCAAAATGAAAAAAAAGAGTAGAAGGTCGGAGGACAGCGATGGCGACATTGTTTACAAGCCAGCGAAGAAGTGGCGAGGACGATGCAATGACCTGCGCTGCCGAAGTGAAAAAATTTTTCTGGAGTTTTGCACTTCTGCAATTCTGATCTGATGATACTGATGAAAATTAGCAGAAACTGCAAACAACGTAACGAAGTTGTTTTGGTTTTCCCCTTCGCAGACCCCAAAACGACTGAATTTCAAAAACCGGTCAGTTTCCGGTTCAACTATCGGTTTTTGGATGATTTTCCAGTTCGTCAATGTTTCTCTTGGTGTCCGGTTTTCTTAATAGCCCGAATCACTATTTCAATTGGTTCCCAATTCGGTCGGTTCAACCGACTAGTTCGAACTGATTTTGAGAACCTTGCTTACTGTTGTTTTGCTTCATGTTGCATTTGTTGGTGCGTTGATTTCATGTCACCCAGTGCACCTACCTAAGGGTGGCAAACGGATCAAATTTGTTGGGTCGGCCCGTGTAACTCGTCAAAAAAATAGACCGAATTAAAAATTTGAGACCGTTATATTAAAAGTCCGCTTAACTTGCACCGCCTAACTCAGGGGTTTTGGCTGGGTGGGGCGGACTTACTTGGCCTGCCATTCTATGATTTTGATTTAAAAAACTTGGTTAATTATTATGTTTATTAGATATTTAGAATTATAAAAATTTTAGTATTTGTGAATTTAAAAATGATAATTTTTTTGTTTTTACAAATTATAAGTTTATTAAAATGTTTGTGAAATTATATATATTTTTTTAATATTTAATGTTAAAAAAAAACCGCCAATCTGTCATTAGGCGGGCAAGATAAATATTTAGTACCACCTCACTAGACGAAACGAAACGGGCTTTTGGTTTGGCGGGGTGGAGTAGAGTGGGCTAGCTCGTTTGCCACTCCCACACCCAGTTTATACCACTCTTGGCTAAATCTTTTATGAATCCCGCCGCTAGGGAGCTAATGAAAAATCTTGATAATGTGTACAATGGGTTGGTTATTTAGCCCAATAGAAATAAATAATAAATTCAAAAACTTTTATTCATTTATTTCACATCAAATTACAAATTTCAAATTCTTCAATTTCAAATTTCAAATTTTTAAAAAATCCAGATAGTTATTCTAAAAAAATAACCATCTGAAATCCTAATTTACTAAAATATTTCACTCCAATACTCTCTTCTTTTTCAACCGGCGGCCACCCCACCTTTATCAATAGACAATAATCATCCCATTTCACCGTCCCTACTTAGCTTGCCACGCCACTCACCCTTAGTAAAAATAACCATCCACTTAACGATAAAAATAATTATCCGCATACCTAATGAATTGAACATTTAATATATTTTAATTATATATAACTAAACCCAATCCAATCAAAATAATCATCTATATAAAAATTAAAATAACCATCCGCATACCTACTAAAATGACCATACTAAATTAACCATTAAAATAGAAGAAAAAGATGAATAACCAGAAGAAACAACTATTGTGGTGAAACATAATTTCGAAGGACTAGGCATGACGAAAACATAGGGCTCAAATATGAAAGAAGCTAACCATGTTTGGATCCAAAGAAGAAGAGCATGGTGGTATCATCGGTGAGAAGAGGTTTGAAGGAATGGGAGAAAGTGAAGCCGGTCCGGAAGAGAAGCGCACGAAAAAGCGGCAGCAACGTTAGGTTGAGCGTCGGAAGGCGAGGCCCGTCGGGCTGACCGGCGAAGGTGAAGATGGTGACGGTGGGAGAATGCGGTGGCGTCGGTATGGTCAGCGAGGAATTCAGTGACGCGAGGTGAGGACCGGAGAAGATGACGGTGAGTTTTGAACATGTATTAGAGGTTACGGTAAGATTAGAAATAACCGTACGTAGTGTAAATGGATTTAAATACTAATTCTAATCTTTTAAAATTTAAAAATTGAAATTAAATAATTAATTAATAATCTAATTTTTAATTATAATTTTTTTTATCTATTGTACACATTGTACACAATTAGTATTGATTCCCAATACTTTTTCATCTTTCATATATGCCATGGTATCTATTATTCTTCACTCATCCAAAGTTAAATATAAATTGTTTGTTTGATATTTTATTTTATTTTTATTCTTACTATTTCCATTGTTTTCAACAATTATTCTTGCTCTATACTAAGCATTCATATGTACTGCTCTTCTAAAGTCATTCTATATTAATAAATATGTACTAACATGTAAATAAAAGTATTATCGACTTTAATAAACATAAATTTTAATAATACGTATCAAATATGTAATAAAAATATTATTAATAAATATAAAATATATTAATAGATAAATAAATAAATAATTTTTTATATATAATTTAAAATAACAAATATAATTTCTTTTATTTTTAAATAAATAAATATAACTTGTATAATCGCATAAAAATAAATATTTTTTATTCATTATCTATTATTATTTCGTAAATTTTTATAACATTAAAAAAATTTTATATTAAAATGTTATTTTTAATTAGAAAATATAAAATATAAAAAAATTAAATTTTATTTTATATTACTTGAAAAATGATTAGATTATTTTCTTTAAAAAGTCAAAAATATATTAAGTGACTAACTTTGTTAAAATGGTGATAGTTTGTTAATTTATATTATATTATATTTATCCTTGGCAACATTTGTTTTTTAGTTATTATTTAAAAATATTATGTTATTATATATACAAAAATATCTTTATAAATAATTATAAAAAGATAATTATATTTTTAGAATTAATTTTATTAATTGGTTAAATAATGTTTTTTTTATTTATATAACAAAAATATCCTTCTTCAATAACAATTAAAATTAAAATCAAATCATCAAATTATTTGAAAAAAAATGAAAAATAATCCTAATTTAAAGATGTTTGAATTTATTCTTAATTATGGTTCTGAAAATCGGATCGAACCGAATAATTTGATTAGGTTAATTGGAATAATTTGATTGGGTTAATTGGAGACCGGTCTTCTGTCCGGTCCAATTGACTTCCACAATTATTCTAAAAAAACGGTAAAAAATCGGTTGAACCAACTGAATCGGATCGGTTTTTTGAAGGTCGGCTCTCCTTCAGATGAAGGTAAAATAAACCACCCCCAAACAGCAGAACACCCGACCCCCTCTAGTTTCTCTCTCACTCGCAGATTCTCACCAAAATCTAATTTCACTCAATACCTAACCCTATCAGAGCAAACACCGCCGCCACCGTCAGCCCCCAGCCCGCCTGCTTGTCGTGAAGCCCCACCAGCCACCGTCATCCCCCCAGCCGCCGCCACTCTTCTCTTCCTCACCGTTTCTGTGCTCGTCGCGAAGCCCCACCAGCCACCGTCACCCCAGCCGCCGCCACTCTTCTCCTCCTCATCGTCTCTGTGATCGTCGTCGTCGGCAGTGACAGAGGGTGCCGTCGTCGTCCTCGATCCTCTTCTCCTCTTCTCCTCTACGTCACGCGAACTGTTGCTCTATCCTCTTCAAGCGCGTCCTCTCCTCCGTGAATCTCTGCCCGGAGCCTCGCCGTGGAATCTCCGCTCGGCGCCTCGCCGTCGCAAACTGATCCACTCCCGAGCTCACTCTGTCACCGCCGTTCCTCCCTCGCCGTGTCTCTGGTAAGCCATTGCTTCTACAGTTTCAATTTCTAAGATTCTGGCTTCTGAGTTGAGTTTTTGTACTAGATTCTGAGTTGGGATCGTGTTCTGAATTGAGTTGTTGCTTATGTGATTCTGAATTTAGTTTGGATGTTCAGTTTGGATTTTTTTTCTTAGTTTTTCTGTTCCTGGATTCTCTGGATTTGGATGCTGAGTTTTCTGTATTATGATTTTTGTTGTTGAACAATTGATTGGAAGGTTTTTGTTAAAATTTGTTGTGACGCTGAATTTTTTGTTGCTGATGGTTTGAGTTTGTGTAAATTTGTGTTTCTAAATTTTTGTTGTAATGAGTATTCTTACTGATTATTTTACTAGAATGTAGAAGTTAATTAAAAAAATTTTATTTTATAGATTTTTAATGATAAAATATGAACAAAGTATTATGTCAAATCATAAAAACTCTGAATTTTATTAGTTTAGAAATCATTGAATTTGTATATTTGAAATTATATATTGAAAACCTTGTTCTTAATTGTTCATCATCATCCTCAAAAGTGATAAATAAACCCTAGCGGCCTAGCCCACTCAGAACCAGACCCCTCTCAAAAAATAGTCAAGCCAATGGTGAACCAGTACATTTTTTTTTTTGAAAAAACAAAATGGTAGCCCCTGAACTGTGAACTGGAGAACTAGGATAATTCTTGGCCCTAAAATGCCAAATGCCTAAACGAAACTTTGGCCCCCTCAGTTTTTCGCTTTCTCCTCTGAGTGTTCTCCGTCGCGCTTCAGTCTCATTTTCTCTTCGCTCATTCTGAGTTCTCTGAGTTTGTCTCTCTCACACACTCTCTCTGCTTAGTTCCGCCTTTGTCTCAATTTCGGCAGCTCCTTTGTCCTGCCGGTGCCACTTCTCTCTAGTCTCGTCTGCCCTTTGGATCTCTGGTTCATCTTCGCTGCTTCCCCTCTTCGGATGGTTAATTTTGTAATTTGTTAATTTTTAGTTTACTGTTTACTCTGTAATATGTATTTGAAACTTAAATTGTAATTTCAGAATTTGTTAAATTGTTATTTGTTTGTTGTTGCGCTATTATGTTATAAACTTTTGAGAATGTTTATTTGAGCCTAGGTAAACCTGTCGAACCCTAAACCTCTAACCTAGTATCCTGATCAAAGTCTGGTTCGCTTTTCAGAAAGGGGCAGCTGCTAATGAAGTCAAAAGGGGATAGGGACAGGAAATGCCATGATTCTGAAGAAGACAACAGCAATCTGCCCAGGAAATCAGGAGGAGATATGGATGGGAGTCAAAGAGCTGAAAAGGGACTACATACGACCCAGTTCAGAGGAGAAGAGAACAGAGAGCTGCACAGGAAAACAGAAAGGGATGGGAATAGGAGGAATAGAGATGGAAGGGATGGTGCCCATCATGATTCAGGGGAAGAAGATGGGGAGCTGCCCATGAAATCAGAAAAGGATAGGGATGTGATGCAAAGATTTGAAAGGTATGGTGCACGTCACGATTCAGATGAAGAAGAGGGTGAGCTTCGCATGGACTCAGAAAGGGAAAGGAAGCGTCATGATTCGGAAGATGATAGGGAGCTGGTTAGGAAATCAAAGAGGGAAAGAGATAGGGATAGGACACGTAGAGTTGATAAGGATGGTGAGGAAAATGATGATAGGAAGCATCTCAGTAAATCAAGAAGGGAAAGGAGGGAAAGAGTTGAAAGAGATGGAGCAAGCCGTAATTTGGAGGGAGAAGTTGATAGGGATCAATTTAGGAAATCAGAAAGGAATAGGGATAGAAGGCATAGATCTGTAAAGGATGGTGCCAGGTATGATTCAGAGGATGATGATGAGGACCTGAACAGGAAATCAAAAAGGGATATGAGGTATAGAGGTGAAAGAGATGATGATGATGATGAGAAGGGTCAGAGAGATAATGGGAGAGAAGATAATAGGAAGAAAGAGGATGGACCTCGAAGGATAGTTGAAAACACAAGACCAAGACAGTCAACAATCCCAGAAGGTAACCTGAATGGTGATGCATCTAAACTGGGAAAGAGTGGTGGTGTTTACATTCCTCCATTTAAGTTGGCTCGGATGATGAAAGAAGTTCAGGACAAAAGCAGTGCTGAGTATCAACGGTTAACATGGGATGCTCTGAGAAAGAGCATTAATGGGCTGGTGAACAAGGTTAATGCTACTAATATAAAAAACATAATTCCAGAGTTGTTTGCAGAGAACTTGATTAGGGGAAGAGGCCTATTCTGTCGGTCATGTATGAAATCTCAGATGGCATCGCCAGGATTTACAGACGTCTTTGCGGCATTAGTTGCTGTTGTGAATACCAAGTTTCCCGAGGTAGGCGATCTTTTGCTTAGAAGGATTGTTTTGCAGCTTAAGAGAGCTTACAAGCGGAATGACAAGGTATGTATCTTTTCTGCTAATTTTAATATTCGCTCTTTGTCTAAGATCATTGGTTTCCTTCCAGTTTGCCTTTATTCTGTCTGTCTTTTTGTTTCTCCGTTAAAAAAACCACTCTGATTCTAATTTTATTTTTATCTGGCTTTCATGATTTTTAGCCCCAATTACTAGCTGCTGTTAAATTTATAGCACATCTGGTGAATCAGCAAGTGGCTCATGAGATCATTGCTCTAGAGTTGCTCACAGTTTTGCTGGAGAAGCCTACGGATGATAGTGTTGAAGTAGCGGTTGGGTTTGTAACAGAATGTGGGTCAATACTGCAGGATCTGTCACCCAAAGGTCTTCATGGTGGGTATTCTCTCAATCTTTGCTGTTTCTCTGTTTTCGAAGTGCCTTTTACACTTCTTATTGCATCATGAATCCCATATATGAAACCATTATACTGTGTATTTGCTTTGTTAATGGCAACTGACTGAGAGGTCCTAGTAGAGCATATCTTAGTGAATGAAATGCTGGTTTCCAGAATCAGAACAGGGCAAAAGCTTGAGTAATGCCAATGTCCCCATTTGCACCCTAACTTCTCAGCCAATGCTGCAGGAATCCGTTTTCCTTTTTTCTGTTTTTAATTTTTTTTAAATTACTTTATTCAGATGTGTTTGGAAATAAGAGAATCTGTGTAAGCTTGTTTATAATAATGTGTAAATAACATGATTAATTATTAACAAGTTACATTTAAAAGTGCATCAACTCAACTTGGGTACTGTGTTGCTAAATACTTCTACAGATTCCTTGATGATTGTTGAAAGATTCCATTAGGAAGCACTGACAATGATTGATCTCAGTATTCAATATTTTTTCTGAAGTTAGATTTGTAATTTATAGGTATCTTTGAGCGTTTTCGTGGAATTCTTCATGAAGGAGAAATTGACAAACGTGTTCAGTTTCTGATTGAAGGCCTATTTGCTATAAGAAAAGCCAAGTTTCAGGTATATTCTTTTATTCTATTGTTCTGTAAAAAATATTTCGACACTTCTGCAAATCAGACTATAAAAAATGGTTTGAATTAACTTGACTTTTTTATGGTTGATTTCACAGGGTTATCCAGCTGTTCGTCCTGAACTAGACCTTGTGGAGCAGGAGGATCAATTAACTCACGAAGTCTCATTGGATGAGGAAATAGATCCAGAAATTTCTCTTGGTATGATTTTCTTATAGAATATATATATATATTTGCACATTCTAATTTGTCTCTTTCTTTTTCTCAGATATTTTCAAGCCAGACCCTAATTTCCTGGAGAATGAGAAGCGTTATGAAGAGCTGAAGAAAACTATACTGGGTGAGGAATCTGAGGATGAGGAAGGCTCTGATGCAGAGTTGGACGATGATGATGATGAAGATGATGAATCCAATGAAGAAGATGATGAGGAAAGCATGCAAATCAAAGATGAAACAGAGACAAACCTTGTTAACCTTAGAAGAACAATTTACCTAACAATTATGTCCAGTGTAGATTTCGAGGAAGCTGGTCACAAGCTTCTGAAAATCAAGCTAGAGCCTGGGCAAGAGGTTTGGAACTAATCTTGGGCTTTCTGTTACTATTCTGTTGTCAAAATTTCTTCCAGCTGTTATGTTATTCTGATCTTTTCTTTTTTGGTAGATAAACTTTCAAGTTATTTTAAGGAATGAACAGAATCTAGTTTAATGCAAAGATATTGAACAAGTTGAATGCTCTCTATTTCTCTCTCCTTTTCTTTTCTTTTTTATTTTTATTTTTGGTCTGCAATTTAGTGTGCTTCAAGAGCATTTTCTATTGTGGGCGAAGTGTCTATCTTGGCAATCACTGATTTTCAGGTTGGGTTAAAATAGGAATCAACTGGGTTCAATGCTTCTGGCTCTTTTCTTTTCATTATTATCTGATTTTGATGTATTTTTGGAAATGTGAGGCTTTGATTACATCTGTTTTGACTATTAAAAACAGTAGCTACATTGGTTATTCTTTATTGGATTTTTAAATTGTTTGTTTTCACGAAAATAATGCTCCCTAATACCAAGAGTTGCTTACACTTCTCTGATTGATGGCAGATGGAATTATGCATTATGCTTTTGGAATGTTGCAGCCAAGAGAGAACATATCTCCGATATTATGGTCTTTTGGGGCAGCGTTTCTGCATGATCAATAAAGTATATCAAGAGAATTTTGAGAAGTGCTTTGTCCAGCAGTACTCAATGATTCACCGGCTTGAAACAAACAAGCTACGAAATGTGGCTAAATTCTTTGCTCACCTACTTGGGACAGATGCTCTGCCTTGGCATGTTTTATCGTACATACGCTTGACTGAAGAGGACACGACATCTTCCTCCCGTATATTCATCAAGATCCTCTTCCAGGTACCATTAGTCAAACTCAAATGTTACCTTCCTTTTCTGCATGTACTTGCTTTATGATTTCAACTAGTTTCAGTTGCGTTTTTGAAATACCATATTATGTCTGTCTGTGTGGAAGATGTTGATTTTACTCTATTTCTTCTGCAGGAATTATCAGAGCATCTTGGCATCCGACTGCTAAATGAGCGGTTAAATGATTCAACAATGCAGGACTCCTTTGAGTCTATCTTTCCAAAAGATAACCCAAAGAACACCCGGTTCTCCATTAACTTCTTCACATCCATTGGACTTGGTGGTCTTACAGAGAACTTGCGTGAGTATTTGAAGAATATGCCGCGTCTTATCATGCAACAACAGAAACAAGTTTCAGATTCTGAATCTGATGATGAGTCAGGGAGTTCAAGTTCATCTGATTCAGGAACAGCTAGTTCTGAATCAGAGTCTGACTCATCAAGTTCTGATGAAAGTGATAGTGATAGGGACAAAAGGCGAAGAAAGCGGAGAAGAAAGTGAAGCAAACGAATTTATTTCCTTGTCCAGGGTCCTTGCCTCTGTAAAACTGTATTATGAGGGCTTAGTATGCTGTCCGGTTTTGAATTTTGTTAAGATCAATATTTTCATAGAACTTGCTCTGCTTTGAACTTTTCTCATCCCAAACCACCAAAGTAGAATTTGTAAGCTGTAGTAACTTGGGGTGATATAATAATTTAGTTGATCGTAGTGTTCAAGCCGTTTCTTTGTCATGCTTAGTTGCTACAGATGAGGTTCTTTCTTCTTTGCACTGTCATCGTTTCTAACATTGGTTATTAGTTTTGCTCGAGGCTTGTTGACGTGATGTGATGATTGTGTTGCACAATTATATTTCAGTTCTTTCAGCATTTTCATGTCTTATATGTATGTTTGCAGTAATTATATTTCATATGATTTTTAGTTTAGTTGTGAAGCAAAGTAAATTAAATATACTTTGAATGGCAGTACCATCAATGGTTGGATCGTTGGGACATAGGTCATTCCTATGTTTAAGGGTTTTTTAAAACTGAATCTGATTCAAGGTTAACCATAAACTGGGTTTAGGTTGAATTAACTTAACTGGGTTTTCTTTCTCAAGCTTTGCTGTGCCGAAAGCTACCCCCATTAAAACTTTAACCTTATCTTCTCACCTTATTGTAAAGATATTTTGTACCAGCCTTGCTCTTTCAGCCTCGTACACCGACTCCAACTTTATTACATTTTATTCTTTTATATCTAATTTATGATTTTAGTTTTATATAAAGTCAGTGTAAGAGTCGCTCATCCACAATTATATATGGCCATTAGGGGTGTGCATGGTCCGGCCCGGCCCGAAGACCCGGCCCGGTCCCAAACACTTTAGGGGCTAATTTGGTGTGATTTCATTGGGTCTAGGGTCGGGTATGGGTCTCAAAAATAGACCCGATCATTATTTCGGGTCGGGTCCGGGTCATAGCTCGGGTCACCCGAAATCGGCCCGGTGACCCGGTCATCATACATAATTAATATTTTGTGTTATTAGTGATGGATGATGGCTATTATTATGTGAAATTTAAGTGTTGTAAACCTTAATATTTTGTACTATTAGTCATTATATATAAGACTATAAGTTAATATTTTATGTTTAAAATGCATAAGACTTTAGACTAATTCATAATCTTGTGTTATTTGTATTGATTTAAATATTTGGTGTTATTAGGCAATATTAGTATTGATTATAGTTATGCTTTAATTTTAGAGAAGAGTTGGTTCTTATTATATTTTTCTAAGTGAATTTTACCATGTCAAATAATGATTGGAGTCTTGAAAATTTGGATATTTTTACATGCTAACTTACAAGAAGGTATCAAGGTAATATAATGTTAACGACCCGGTTTTCACCCGGTTTTTACCCGGTATAATCGTGGCCCGAAAATGTATAGGTTTCATCGGGTCTAGGGTCGGGTTCGGGTCTAACAAATAGGCCCGGTATATATTTCGGGTTGGGTCTGGGTCACATCAAACCCGGCTTCACCCGGCCCATGCACACTCCTAATGGCCATATAGTCAATAGTATTTAACCCTAGCTAGTTGCCAAGTTATTTAAAAGAATCACACATATGGTGGCATATAATTAGATAAATATAAATTTTGTTATTCTAATAACACATTCAAATTAATTTCTTTTAATAAAAAATAACTTTTCATGAAGCTTACATGAAAAAAATACAGACATCTTACGAGGTAAGTAGTGTACTAAAATAAGTTAGTGGGACAAATTTGAACCAACAGATTATCTTGATAGCATCTTGTTCTCTATAACAATTTCTTCGAAGCTATCAAATGTCCATAACCAATCAAAACACAAATAATAACAAGAGTCGGTAATGAAACAAAATTCACAAGGGATAAATTTCAATTAGAGTTCATTTTGTAGTGTAGAACAAACATCACTAGTAAAATGCATTTCACGTTACATAGCAATTGGACAAAAGAAGAAACTTCCAAGTTGGAACATAGTCCCCTAATTACATTATTGCCCTCCCTCATAGGTCAGGAAATTGTTGTTACTTACCAAGAAAGAATTAGGCTTCATGGCTACGAAGAAGGATTCAGATTTCTTAGCTTGGCTTTGACTGAACCTAGTTGCTCTAACCAACATAAATTCAGGGGGAAAATATGTTATTAGAATTGTTTGGCACCTTCAAACACGGGTATCTCCTAAGAATTACATAAAAACATGTGAGAAGAACAGAGTCAAAGGTGAATAATTCTTACTTTGTTCAGTTGTTGTTGCTTTCTGGATGGTTGTGCGAAAATATAAGTTGCAATTTCTCTGATACACAGCCTGCAGCAAGAAAACAAAGCATGTCCTTTTAGACCTATTGGGTAATTATTTTAGAATAGAAATTGCCATGAAATATAGACATTTTTTTAAAGGCTTCCTTCATACATGTACGGATTTTGTATAGAATGACTAAATTTGTCAAGTAATGATTAGGAGGATGAGTCACCACTCCCAATTATTTTTCAAATTCGTCACTCTTTTTTCAAAGGTAGAAACTTAAGTAAAGTTAACTTTATGTAAAGTTAATAGCTGAGAATCGTTAAATAATTTGATAGGTTTAACTAAATTGTCATCAACTTCACATGAAATTAACTACAAATGAGTTTTTACCATAAAGGACGAATTAAAATTGCAAAGAACCACTTTATCCTCCATGTTCTTTGGTCAGGGACAAAATCAGAGGTTTACTCTTAAATTAACCTCCTAAGGACAATGGTTACAAATTTGATAAAAATGTGAACTAGTGCTACATTACATTTCTCAAGGGAATAAGAGGATAAAAGTAAGTCACAGAATAAACACGTAGAGTTGAATTCATATTACAACTAAACTAGTTTTCCTAACTCAAGAAATAACCCAATAGCAAGCTAGCAACATATGATCCAAAATTGTAACTATTCTTATTCCAATTAATTTGTATAACTACACTTAGGTCCAGTACAGTTCCAATAAAAGCCAGAAAATAATTTATTGTTCCCATCAAACTCAAGAAAGTGGGAAACATAAAAACCCTAATTGAATATCAACACCCTAGAAGTAATGGAGAAAGAGTAAAAAGGGGGTAGTAAGGTAATTACGGAGGAAGAGGGAAGGTTGTTGAGCTCAGCAATGGCAACTTCGTGGCGCCTCAGTTGCTTCGTGCATTCAGCAATGGCGTTCGTATTATTGCTTGAACTCATCGTCTTTTTTTTTTTTTTTTTTTTTTTTTCCGATTTGAGATTGATTTGAGGGGTGGATGGGGTTTTCCAAGGTTCTGAAAACCGAACCGGTCATCGAACAACTCTAATCATTGGTTCATTGGTTTATTGGTCCAACCGGTCCAACCGTAATCTAACATGAGAAACTGTATATAATAAAATAATAAATAAATTATAAATAAATACTCTAAAACATAATTATAGTCTAATATAAATTTTAAAATGTCTACTAAATATAAAGTACTACAACCAAAATCTAATATAATCTTTGATTTCAGCAATTATTAACAATTTCTCACTTATTAGTCATTATATCACTATTGAACTCATTAATATAGTTACAAGAAACAAAAAAAAATCATTGAATTAACCAAACCAATAATAAAATATTCCATCATCTATTGATCTAGTTAATTAAGTTAATTCAATTCATCTATTTCTTCATTAAAAACAAAAATGACAAATTTATTTTTTCTCTAACAAAAGACTAATCATGATGAACAAATAGAAGCTCTGACAAACTTTTAACAAAATTTTCAGTATAATTTTAATAAAGATTAACAAGATCTTCAGCTGATTATAATTTTAGCCAAATTCGAGCACAATTTTAACAAAGATTAACAATTTTTTTTTCCAAAAATTAACCAAGAAAAAAAAACCAGCAGTGAACTAATCATTCAATGATTCAATCAACACCAAGAATACTGAGTATAGACTATAGAGTACCGAACAGCACTGGAGTATAGCTAATCATTTAATGATTCAAGTTATGGAAGGAAAAGCTATAAGATGGTTCAATCATCGCTAACAACTAGATATGTGTTCAATCTTGCTAGAATCAAACAACAATTCAGCAATCATCAACCATCAACCATCAACCACAATCTCAAATCTAATATCAGCAACAACAGAAATTATAGATTGCAAATTAGTAATTACGATGAAGCAGCAACACAAATTTGGCAACAGAACCAACTGCAACAACTAAAAAACTGCATGCTAAAATTCAAAAATCAGAGATGCAGTAGAAGTAATAGAACTGCACATTGAGAGTTTATATCTAAGAAATTCAAATGAGCGAAACATGACCACACTCAGCTGTGGATCTGTTGTCGCACGGCGGAGCAAAGCAATGGCACCGAGGTCGGTGCCTCGGTGAACGAGGAAGGAGAAGATACCGTAATTGAAGGCAGCGACAGGGTGCTGAATGGCAACGAGGACGGAGGTGCAATGAACGGTGGCGCGATGAACGAGAGTGGCGCTTGTGGTTCTGCGGGGGGTTCTTCACCGCAAACCCGCAAACAAGCACGGCGGCGTTCACGCTACGCAAAAAAGAGACAACGGGAGCACTGAGCACTGACCTTCGGCGAGCAGAAGAAGACGACGGCGACCAAAGGGCAGACGAGGACAACGGCTACCACAGGGCAGACGAGGACAACGGCTACCAGAGGGCAGACGAAGACGACGGCAACCAGAGGCCAGACAAAGACGAAAGCGACCAGAGGGCAGACGAAGACGAAAGCGACCAGAGGGCAGACGAAGACGACAGTGGTGGTGGAGGCTAGGGTTGCCGTTTGAGCCTTTGGAGTTTGGAGGCTAGGGTTGCTTTTTGATTCAGGAAGGGGGCTGGGGGGTCAAGCATGGTCTTCCCTCTTCAAAGTTCAAAGCAAGGTTCAGAAAAACCGGATCGGTCATCGAACCGCTCTAGTTACTGATTCACTAGTTCATTGGTTTAACCGGCTCAACCAGAAAAACCGTTTTATAATAAACACCTGATTCTATAAAAATTCAATGAATAAAGCAACTGGTTCTAAACACTCTTCTACTGCATTTTTTTACTTCAAAAGGGGATCATAAACAACTAGTTCTATGAATAAACAAACTACAATGATATGCAATGCCAAAAATAGGCCAATGATAAAATAATAACGGGTTTCTCTCTTCAATTCTATGTTCAAGCTGTAGCATACCAGAATCAACAGAATAATACCGTTAAAATAGTCTTCCTTCTAATTCTTATATACCTCAAAGAATTTCCTACAAAATGAAAATTGAACACAACACACAGCTTTAAAACAAAAACAAAACAACACTCAGAAATCAATCACCTCTTCTAAACACAGCCTTAAAACAAAACAGAACAACATTCAGAGTATGAGCATTAATCACAAAAAATTGATTTCTGAAACAACAAAAACAGCAGAACAACATTCAGAGTTTCAGCATTGATCACAAAATATTGATTTATGAAACAAAACAAAAACAGAAGAACAACATTCAGAGTTTGAGCATGATAACAAAAAATTGATTCCTGAAACAAAACAAACACTGCAAAACCAACAGAACAGCATTTAGAGTTTGAGCATTGATCACAAAAAATTAATTTCTGAAACAAAACAAACAATCAACAAAACAATGAAAACATGAAGCATATAATAAATCAATGATCACCAATATCCAGCAAGAATCTCAAAGACAACGATAAATACACAACAACAATTTAGCAAATAAACAAGAACAAGACCTAAATAGAAAATCCAACAAATTAAATCACATAAACCTAACAATTTAGCAAATTAAACAACAGCAGCACAACAATTTAGCAAATTATCAACTTAACAAGTTCAAGAACAGAAATCACAACAAAAAAATAAAATAAAAATGACAGAAGAACAACAGAACAACAACACAAGAACAATTAGCAAATTGACAAGCTTACACTAACAGTTAAAATTTACCAGAAGAACACTAATACAAGTGGAATCATCGTGCTAATATGTTTTCTACAAAGATGCTATTTGTGCAGCTAAAATTTCCTAATTACTAAGATCCAGTTATTCTAATTTCACATGCAATCAACTTACTAAGTTTCTAAAAGCTAGAAATGATAAAACCAACCCGAAATATGGTTAAAGCATTTCATCAAACATGTTGAGTGCGGTAAACTTGAAACTAAATAAGAGAATTCAAAGCTTAGTATCAATGTGATAGAGAAGAGAACATAACTATTGTATACTTTAATTCAGTCTATGAAAAAAATCCAAACCACTGCCAAATCAAATAGTTACTTATTGTAATAGAAATAAGAAGTTGCAGAGTTTGAAGCAGAGTATTGGTGTTGTGTGAGTGTATTGTCTGGTGGTGGGTTTAGGGAACTCACGGCGGCGACAAAAGAGAGCAGCTCGACGGCTAGGTGGAGCGCGCGGGTTGGTCGCAGAGTTTGAAGCAGGGCAACGTGGCTTCCAGACGAACGCGAACCCGAACGGTGAACGGCGAGTGAACGCGAACGGTGACCCCCGAGCAAACTTGAACGGCGAAGAACGCGAAAGAAGACGACGGCTGAACGAAGACGCGAACGTTAACGGCAACCAACGGCGGCGGAAGCGCGGCTGAGCAGACAAAGACGACGGACGCCGAGCTCGAGGAAGCAGCTGCGATCGGTGACAGCGAACGGGGGTTGAAGACTTGGAGCACGAGGGAAGCTAGATAGACGGACGGACGGCGGCAGTATGCCACTCCTTGCGGCGACGGTGGTGTAGGCTTACAGTGATAGGGTTTTTTGGCTGAGTTTCTGTCAGTGAAAGAACGGGAGGGAGAAAGGGACAACGAAACGAAGGAGCTTCAGAACCAAGAGTGAAAGTAAGCAAATTTAGCAAAAACGACGCCGTTTCTTTTAAACCGGTCGGTTTTTTGTCCAATTCAATCGGCCGAAAACTGGCAGATTCGACGGTTCTTCTCGGTTTTTAGAGAAGCGGTTTTAAGAGACAAACCGGATCATAATTACTGCCGATTTACGGTTATACCGGTCGAATCGGCCAGTCTGATTTTCAAAACATTGGTTCAAAGACTCAGCAAGCCTAAAACGGCTTCGATTTCTTCAAACCGGACGGTTTCTTGATAAATGGTTTCACATGTCTGACAGGACCAATCCAATTGACCAGTTCGATCCGGTTTTTAGAATTATGTTTTATCAAAAGATAAGTACTAAGATTATTCGGCCTCTCAATAATAATAAAAATGTGATTCCAAAATTAAATTGGAAGTTTGGAACCAACATCCGATCTTAATTGGAGGAAAAAAATAAAGAAAATAAACATAATATAAAAAAAATACAAAAATTAAGAATATTTTTTGAAAAAAATAGGGGAATTTTCCCTGATTTTTATTATTTTTTTTCTTTAAAAAATGACGAGTACCATAGAAGGAAGAAAAATTAATGATGATCAGTATCTTTTTTTTCGTATGATCTATGAAGCACAGATATTTTGCTGAGTTGCTGTGTCCACGTGTCAAACACATTTTAGATACGACATTCATCGACATTCGTTGGACACGCGTATTTGCTCTGTCTAAATCGTGTCTTAATAAAAAGTAAAATATTTTTTACTTTGAACACACCTAAATACCATCACATGTCAGCGTGTCTAATCTTATTCTTAACGCATATTCTTGAAATAAATTTAGATATAGTATATATTATTATTTATTAAAATATTTTAAATACTTGATATAATTAAAGTAAGACATTAAAAATAATTAAAAAATTAATTTATATTTTAATATCAATAAAATATTAAAATACCATTATGATTTATTTAAAAAATACTTTATATTTTATATGTATGCATGTTCCCTGTATCTTATAAGATTTTAAAATTTACGTGTCGGCATGTATCGTATCGTATTCCATATCGTGTCATATCGTGTTCCAATTTTTTTCATAGAAATTGAATGAAAAGTGTGAAATAAAATGCAACGGTCAGTAAATATGGACAATAACTATACCGACATAGCTATAATCTCTATGCTAGTCCAACATAGCCGAATTAGGGGGTCTGTCCAAAATGATATCTAAACATAATAATGATATAACTAGAAATATGGAGAATTTATTTGAATAAAATAAGAGGGAGAAATGTTTATTCAAATACAACAATAGCAATATTTTTATTTGTGTGTCCTGATTTATTATTATGTAAATCGTGGAAAGTTATCACGGTTTTACTATTTACACATAAACCGTAATAAGTAAGCACGAATGAAAAAAAAATGGGCATAAACTGCGATAAGTAATAACAGATTATGCATGAATATGGTAGGTGGAAATCGTGCTAGATTCCCACGGTTTATGAGTAAACTGTGTGAGCATAAAACCGCTTGGAAGTGTATAAATACATAATTCGCGTTAAGTCATGACCGATCTCATATGTGGTGGGGCAAAATTTGCAACTCTGAGAGCTTGAGAGAGAATCTGGGAAAGTCTTTGGGGTGGTTTTCAGCCTTTGGGTGGTGGAGTCATGTACGACGAAACTCGCATATACCGATTAAATGGCGTTGCGCACGTGGCTGGAAACATCGACCAAGAGGTTAGTTATACTACCTTATTATTATTATTATTAGAGAAAATAAGAAACCAATATGGGAAATAAAAAATGTCTTGTTATTATTGTTGTTATTGTTGCAGCCTACTAAGGTTATTACCTGTGTTAGGAGACAACATAATATGTCTCTACGCGAACGGATTATACTGTATTTGGAGACCGTGGGCTTGTATCTCTTGGCTAGGCTGAACAGTTAGTGGTTCTGGGTTGATAAGCCTCTACTTAGCGCATTCGTTGAGAGGTGGCGCCCTGAGACCCACACCTTTCATATGCCGTTTGAGGAGTGCAGTATCACTTTGCAAGATGTGGCATATCAGCTAGGTTTGCCCATCGATGGGAAGGCCGTTAGTGGGTGCCTGACTGACTTTGAGAATCTGATGGAGAACGGAAGACCAGCATGGGAGTGGTTTAGGGAGTTGTTTGGCGAGTTACCGCCGCCGAATAAAGTCAAGCAGATGACGGTTCATAGACATCGGGGATCATGTTAGTCAGCCACAGTTCTTTATGAATATAGCAGACATGCTTAGGGACGACGATGCGACCCATTATAGGCCACAGATGCCGGATGTTCAGTCCCAGTTTGCCGAGTGGATCTCAATGAGCCGGCACCAATCCCCATCTGTGCCTCCGCCATCTGTCTGCGGACCACGAATAGCTCAGCAAGCCTCTCGTAAGTTGACTTAACCAATGAAGTGACCAGGAGGTTGCGAGTTCCCTTTAACACAGAATTCACACATTCACTAATGTTGGTTGTCATGTGCCCAAACTGTCTCCCGCTATTCTGATGCTGGGTCCACTTGTCATACTCCATCCGATTGGCCAAATCACACATGGCCGGATTCTCAGTCCGCATGATGTCAAACCAGTAATAAAACTCCGCTTCAGTCTTTGCATAGGCAGCATTCACCAACATCCTCCTTGCGTCTTTACCTTTGAAGCTTAGGCTAAAATTCGCCGCTACATGACGAATACAGAACGCTCGAAAAGCACGTGGAGGCAGCCAACCATTCTCGGGGGCCTCATGGGCAGCCTTGATGCCATTATGCCGGTCGGAGATAACAAGAATACCCACCTGCGGCGTTACATGCGATTGTAGGTTGGACAAGAAAAAGGACCATGACTCCGCATTTTCTCCCTCCACAAGGGCGAAGGCTATCGGGAGGATATTCGAGTTTCCATCCTGCGCAATCGCCAACAGCAGCGTGCCTCCATACTTGCCATACGAGTGGGTACCGTCAATGCTCACGAGGGGCTTGCAATGCCGGAAGGCCTCAATTGAGGGTGAAAATGTCCAGAAAAGGCGATGAAAGTACATTGTAGACTCATCGACCTGATCCCCAAGTTTAATAGGAGAAGTCTTCAACACTGTAACTGTCCCGGCCATGGTCAACTGGACCCTTAGCATCCAACGTGGCAACTCGGCATACGACTCTTCCCAATCTCCGTATATTTGTGCTATTGCCTTCTGTTTTGCCATCCAAACCTTCCTGTAACTAGGCCTGAACCCATAATCGACTTCCGTTGCTTGTTGCAAGACTTTTACCATTACCGCAGCATCTGCCCTAATCAACGGATAAATCCTCGCACAGATAACGTGGTAATCAAGCTGCCAATGATCACTGGAAATGGAGGTAGCCAAGCAAGTGTACGGACCGTTGTACCTCCTAACCTCCCAAGTGCCCTTTCGTGCACGAAACGATATGCGAATCAACCAACTACAACCCTTGCCAAACTCCTTGCATTTCCCATGATACTTCAGAGGATCCGACTCTAAGACTCTTTACTCAACACCTCAACGGATGCTGTAGTCCTTCACACTCAAAACAGCTTCATCTTTATTCTGGAATGATTGCCCAATCTGAAACTCTGTAGAAGAACCCCAATAGTAGCACCTTCGTCTGCCTGTTGCCCTAAAGCCTCCAAGTTTAGAGTGGAGAAGTGCGGAGGGTACTGCTGTGTGCCAGAACATGAAGGGCCATGCTGTGTATGTGGATTGGAACCTGTGTCATCATCGCTGTCCCCAATTATATCTACAGGATCCTGGTCAGAGTCATCGTCCCGCATTGCATTCTCAACTCGATCAGATTTCCCGAACCCTTGAACATCGTGAATCATGCCACGACCAGTATCCACCTCAAATGTCTGCTGCCAGACCCCACGATTCTCGAACGGTACAGAAGCAACTGCCTCCGTTCGATCTAAATCAGCTGCAAAGGAAGGGGATGCAACCTGTGGAACAGTTGGTGCGCCGCAAGCATTGAACTAGACGCACCGCCCACGGCAGTCGAGCTATGAAGTGGAGCTGATGCCCTAGAACTATCGACACCAACCTCCAACTTCGCATACAGCTCGTGTAATCTGACCTCTGGAAAACTCTTAACACAATGAAACAGAACCCGAATATCTTCATCGGCCGCTATCACAAACGTATCATACTTAACACCGGTCGACACACCTGCGATGGGAATCTTATAGAATAGCTTCTTCACCCACTTGCTCCCAAATACCCCAAACTTCTACAAGATGCTGTTCTTTACATCTGACAAAGTGCTTGATGAACTGATAAATACACTCAACAGTTCTCTGTCAGTGAACTTCACACCGTATTTTTTGCTTCTTTGAATTTTCCCAGAACAATGCACTAAGACAAGAAAACTCTCTTCCTCACTTGCCATTGTGATAATGCTCCTCTTCAACACCTTGAATCTCACTCATATATATAGAATTTTTCTCTTCATAAACTGTGGCAGATAACAAGGGTTTCTGCATTTCCATATTCCTTCGTAAACCGTGGCAAGTAACAGAGTTTTATGATCAAAATTTTCTCTACATAAACCGTGGTTACTTACCGCGGTTTATGCCCATTTTTTTTCATTCATAAACTGTGCTTACCTGCCACGGTTTATGTGTAAATACTAAAACCGTGGTAACTTTCTACGGTTTACATAATAATGAATCAGGACACGCAAGTAAAGAGATTGTAATTGTTACATTTGAGTAAACGTTTCTCTCTTTTATTTTGTTCAAGTAAAATGCCCTAGAAATATATTTTAGGAACATACTTCTTAGTTCCAGTCTTCCCAAGTGATCTTTCCTAAAAATATGTTTAGATATCTTGATTAAACTCATAAGTGGAGAATATATAAAGATTGAAATCTTTGTTGAATAACCCCCTCCACTCGATCAAATAAGTCCATGATAAAATCATCCCAATTACAATTGTCAAAAGTTGCTTTTCAGTAACAAAAAAGTGGGGAACAACAACATAGTGGGGGACAACATTTCCACAAGCAAGGAAGCACTATCGTAAGTTCGTAACCACCAGGAGGAAATTTCCAAATTAGAATCAATGTCCAATTCCATAAGCAAAATTGGCCAGCCAATCACCGACCTCAATGATGAAAAGCAAATAGTTAATACATGCAATATATTCATATTAGTAAGATTGACCAAATCTGTATTTTATTCCTCATTTTTCTGGATTTAATTATACACACAGGATTAAAGGGGGGAATAGATACAAAAGGCTGTACATTTATCTGCAAAAACTACACCTACAAATATTTTATTCCAATTCTCAATTTCCAATATGTCATTTTCCTATCTCAAATATGGCATACCATACGCAAAGTTCACATTCCCCTACTCTCACCCAGTTTTCAACATCGTATTGAAACTAAAATAACCAGGACCTAACTTTATATTAGACGCTATAATTATCAAGAATTGTCTAGCTTTTTCCCTGGCTTAGCTGATTCTATTGTTTAAAGAAAATGTCTAAACCCTTGAATCAATGCGTTTAATTCATGGCTTACAGATTGGTAGACATCTAGGACTCATGCTCCATATAAAATGATATCAAGCTTGTAATTCAAATAACTTGCAAGAACAAGCTTGAAGAGAGAAAGGCTAATAATACAGCCTTGAGCAGAGAAAATAGAAGAGAGTAGAACGAGATTGAGAGAAAAATGAATTTTGGAATGATTCAATTAATTCAGAGAATTAAAACTATGTGCATTGTATATAGCTGTACAAATAGAAAGAATAAATAACTAACTAGTGGTGTAGGACTTAGATCTAAGGACTAACTAACTTGCCAGCTACACAAAACTAATTCTACAGCTATACAGAGAAAACACTAACAAATTGCTATTTTGTTGCATTTTCAGTTTCATTTGGCAATGCAAAGCATGTAGCTGTATTATGTTACAGCCCCCTGCAAGCTGGTATTACTTGGGTTATGCAAATCAAGTAATCCCAGCTTGGAAAGCAAGTGAGAAAATGGTCTGGGAGCAAGGGGTTAAGTGAAAAGATCTGCAGGTTGCTCACTAGAGGCAATGTGCCTGAGATTAGAAATTCCTTCTTTAAACTTGTTTCGAACCACATGACAATCTACCTGAACATGCTTGGTTCTCTCATGGAATACATGATTTGATGCAATGTAGATAGTCAAATTATTGTCACAAAAAATATCGACCGGAAGAGGAGGGTGAATGTCAAATTCTTTTAACAGCTTGGGTAACCAAATAAGCTCACAAGTGCCATTAGCAAAGACACGATATTCAGCTTCTGATGAGGACCTTGAAACTGTGGCTTGCTTTTTACTCTTCAAAAAAATGAGAGTGTGGCCAAGAAGGAAGCAATAGCCACTAATGAATTTTCTAGTGTTTTTGCTAGCACCCCAATCAGAATCTGTATAACCAGAGAGTTTAAAGGAATTGTTGGCCGAGAAGAATAGGCCTGTTGCAGGGGATTGCTTTAGATATCAAAGGACTCGATAGGCTTTCGTTAAGTGAGCATCAATGGGTGAATCCATGAACTGAGATAAGCACCCAACTGAATAGCTAAGGTCAGGTCTTGTATTTGTAAGATATAGAAGTCTGCCCACCAATCTGCGATACATGGTTGCATCAGGAAGAGGAGAACCTGAATCCTTAGACAGGGAGGTAGTATACTCCATAGGCATAGAAGCTGGCTTGGCACCAAGTAAGCCACAATCCGTGATTAAGTCTAATGCATATTTCCTTTGATACAGTGCGATACTGATTTTGTTGCGTGCCACCTCCATACCAATAAAAAACTTGAGGATGCCAAGATCCTTAATCTTGAATTTATCATCTAAGAAAACCTTAACGGCCTGAATTTCATCCAGATCGTTCCCTGCCAGCACTAAATCATCCACATAAACAAGGATGGCAGTAAATCTTGTACTGGTGGATTTAGTAAACAATGAATGATCATTTTCAGATTGAGTAGCAAGAGCAGCAGAGAGTTTGATGTTCCACTGGCAACTATCCTGCTTCAAGCCGTACAAAGACCTCGTCAACTTGCAAACTAACTTGGGATTTGAACACTGCAGTCCCTTTGGAAGCTTCATGTAAACATCTTCATGGAGGTCGCCAAGAAGGAAAGCCGTATTCACATCAAGCTGATGAAGGTGTCAGTTCTTCGCTGTGGCAATGGCAATGAGAACTCTCACAGTGCTCATCTTCACAAGGGACTAAAGGTGTCAATGTAGTCCACTCTAGGAATTTGAGTGAAGCCTTGGGCAACAAGCTGCACTTTGTGTCTCTCAATGGTGCCATCTGGATTGAATTTGGTACGAAAGATCCATTTACAACCAACTGCATTCTTCCCAGGAGGAAGAGGAGTGATGATCCAAGTCTTGTTTTGCTCATGAACAGTGAGTTTTGCCTCAATGGCCTTCCACCAGTAATCATGCATGACAGCCTCAAAATAGTGTTTGGGATCCGGGTTATTTATGAGTGAAGAAGTAAAGGATAGGTGCTTGGGAGAGAGAATAATGCATATGACAAATGATGAAAAAGAGGATACTTACAAGTTGAAGGTAATTGGATAGCATTCATTGGATCTCTATGTGATGAAATGTGGAAACAATGAAAATCTTTAAGATAAGACAATTGTTTTCTTTCTTGTTCAAACCTTCTAAAAATTGGTACAGCAGGTGGAGGTTCAATGTTAGTGGATGTATGGTTTAATGGTGCTTGTGCTGATGCTGGTTCCAATGCTAAGGATGATGAAGAAGTAATTATGTCATGAGAGATGCCACTGGCAATGCAGAACTTATAGATGAATCTGATGCAATGCTTATGGTGGAAGGTGCTGGTGTGTTATGATGAGATGCAGCTGTATTATGTGTGAAATTATCATAATAAAATGCAAAAGGGTCAGAATTTGACAACTTCAATGGATGTTGATGCATGGAAGAGAGATCATTTGTCACTTGTTTAAAAGAAAAATGGTGCTCATAAAATTCAGTGTTTCTTGATATGAAAAGCTTTTTTGTTTTCAAGTCAAACAGAATATATCCTTGTGTCTGACTGATATCCGAGAAAAATATATTTTCGAGCTCCTGGATCTAATTTTCTTCTACCAGCACTTAAAGTAATGGCAAAAACAAGACAACTGAACACCTTGAGAGAATTTAAATCTAGTTTAGCATTGAAAAGAGCTTCATAAGGAGTTTTATGATTTAAGAAAGTGCTTGGCAGTCTATTGATTAAATGTACCGAATGTTGCACTGCATAGTACCAAAAATATTTTGGAACATGAGAATGAAATAAAAGTTCTCTTGCAACATTCAATATGTGTTGATGTTTCCTCTCAACAATTCCATTTTGTTGAGGAGTCTCAACACAAGATGTTTGATGCAATATTCCTTTTGAGTTGTAGAAAGAATCCATTTTAAATTCCATTCCATTATCTGTTCTAATTTGTTTCACAGTTTTATGAAATTGGGTTTGCACCAGTTGAACAAAATTTTGAACCAATTTCGCAGCTTCTGATTTCAATTTCATGCAATAAATCAAAGTGAACCTTGTTTTATTTTCTACAATAGTAAGAAAGTATTTATAGCCAAAAGTTAATAGAATTGAGAGTGACCCCCAAATATCTATGTGTATTAAGTCAAAAACACTTTCAGAGTGTGTTACTAGTAGAAAATGACAATTTCTTTTGTCTAGCAAAGTGACAAGAATCACAAACATGAGATGATGAGATGCACTCGATGAATGAAAATGTATTTTTCATTATGGACATTCTGCTATATGGTAGATGACCTAGTCTAGCATGCCATAAGGCTCCTAGATTTTGCTCCATTGTCAGATTTATTGAGGGTATATGAACTGCTGGTGTAGTTAGTTTTCAGGGTTGAGCATTCATCACATAGAGATCACCAATGACGTTTGCCCAATCATCTTCAATGATGGGAGTACCTGTATCTCACAAGAAGAATCAGTGAATTTTAATTCACAATGCAATGATTTTGTGAGTTTAGAAACTGAAATTAAATTATATTTGAAGCGAGGTATGAATAAAATATTGGTAAGGATCAAATGGTTCGAAAGTTGTACAATGCCACAAATGTTTGTAGTGGTGGTGGAGCCATCAGGTAGATTTACTAAGACCGGCTTCATGTAAAAGAAGTTTTAAAAGACTCTTGAAGGTAAGATGCATGATCAGTGGCTCCACTGTCAAGTATCCAAGAGGTTTTATTAAAATTTGATGACATACTCAAGAAATGCCTACCTTTTGGCTGAGTGAGGGTGGCTGAAGAAAAGATGTGGTTAACACTATTGGAAGCTGGCATGAATGGTTGTTGGAGGAGAGCCAGTAAAGTTTCTTTCTGATCTGGAGTTAACTCTAGTACTTTATTGCTACTCTTTTCATCCGAGCCAGAATCAGTGATCTCAGCACTGGAATTCTCAACTGTCCCTTCAGTGCTGATTTGATTAGCTACTCGCTGTTTTAAGTGAGCAGGAAAGCCGTTTTTCTTGCAGCAAGTTTCTGCTAAATGACCAATTCGATTACAGTAGCTACAAAGCTTGGAAGTGTATTCTCGACCATAGGATTTCTGAGTGCCTCCTCTACCTGTACTTCTCCCATGGCCTCCGCCTCTCGCTGGGAATGAACCACCTCCAGCTGAGGATTGCACTTCCAAAGAATTAGTTACAATTTTGCTACCAGACAACTCACAATTCAACTGTCGTTCCTGTTGAGTTAGCATAACTAGCACAGTGTTGATTTCAGGGAATGACTTCATAAGCATAATTTGTGATTTAACAGTGGAATATTATTCATTCAAACCTCTTAAAAATTTAACAACATATTCTTCAGATGTATGATCTCGAACGATTTTTAATCCACAAGAGCAACCGCTCACACAAGCAACACAATTAAGGATGGCATGTAAATTTTCTAATTCTTCCCAAATAGCCTTCAACATTGTAAAATAAGAAGTGATAGAGAGATCACCTTGTTTGAGTGCATAGAATTCCTCTTTTAACTCACCTACTCGAAAAACATCTCCATGCGAATAAGGATGCCTCAAATCGTTTCACAAATCTGCATCTGAACTAATCCACAACACGCTTTTAGCAATCTCAGGACTGAGAGAGAGGTTGATCCAAGAGAGAAAAAAATTGTTGCACCTGTCCCATGCTTCGAAAGTAGGATCGCCTTCGGTCGGTTTCGAAATCGATCCTTCAAGGAACTTCACCTTGTTCTTCGATCTCAGTGCTCTCCACATGTCATGCGACCACTGGTAATAATTTTGAGGCGTTAGCTAGAGCGGAATCAGAGGAGTTCCAAAACTTTCTTCTGGATGAAAAAAATAAGGACCGATCGGATCAGAAATGGTAGAAGAGGAGTCGGATTTGCCGATGTGTGCTTGAAACTGAGAGAATTGACACATGAAAGTAGTGAATCTCTCAAAATTTGTAGTGAAATTCGGATGAATGACTTGCATTCGGATCTGGTGAGTGATCTGTTATTTCTGACTTATCGAGCTTGTAATTCAAATAACTTGCAAGAACAAGCTTGAAGAGAGGAAAGCTTGTAATGCAGCCTTGAGCAAAGAAAATATAAAGAGTAAGATTGAGATTGAAAGAGAAAGGAATTTTGGAATGATTTAATTAATTCACAAAACCAAAACTATGTGCAATGTATATAGCTGTACAAATAGGAATAATAAATAACTAACTAGTGGTGTAGGACGTAGATCTAACAGACTAACTAACCTGCCAGCTATACAAAACTAACTCTACAGCCATACAAAAAATAACTCTAACAGATTGCTATTTTGCTGCATTTCAGTTTCATTTGGCAATGCAAAGCATGCAGCTGTATTATGTTACACTCCAAGTGCACCCATATTTTTAAGCTAAGCTCAAATTCACATGAAATTCCTTTCCACAACAGTTTTAAGGACCTCCAATTTTTGGATGACCTCTGGATTCAGCATATCCCTTGCTTCCCTAATAAGGGTACCTTCTGTGCTCAAATGATAAGTATCCACCACAGTCTTTATCCATGTGTGAAGTTTCTCTGGTGTCCTAAAAATTAATAACGAAATGGTTAACACAACTGTAAGTAAATTCTATTTCAATAAGTTTACATTCTGAAATTAATACATACGTATACAAGCTATCAACATCGATTCCTTCAAGTTCTTCTCCAGGTGTAAATGTATCTTTGAGAGCACACAGTTGTTCCTCAGGATCCTCAATTCTAATAAGATATTTAATAATTCGAATCTCTTTTGGCACAAGTCTCTGGAGGTTTCCCACGGAAGTCTTGTATAAATGATAAAGTACATCTTTTACCTGCATACAATAATATAAGAAAATGGCAAGATTTACATATAATGTTACGGCAAACATAAATCTGAAATGAGTAGACCCTTTTATGACATCTCTCCTTTAACAAAAATGGAATTCCCATGTGGTTACACTACCAGTGTACCCTAAATAAACTATATTAGTTGCAATAATCATACAAAAATTTCTTAACCTTCGAGCTCATAAAGTTAAGTAGATATATCAACGTAGATAGGAATAGGAAAATGCAGATTTCATCATCAATACCTCATCTTTCATCATGTTTGATTCCTTAGCAGCCGACCAAGCTTTGGTGATCATCAATACCAATGTGGAATCAAGTTCTTTTTTTTCAGCCAAACTGTCTATTTTTCTGCAGGCAGCATCAAGTGAGGGCGAATTGAAAATATCTTGGAATTTCAACTCTGCTTCATTTAACTTTTCCATGCTTTCGGTTGCATCATCATAGGCTTGTACAGCAGCCAAGCAAATGTTCCCAAGCTTTGCAAGTTCTTGTCACAAAAAAAAAAGGAGGTTATAAACAAACAAATTAATTAAATATGCAGGACTGAACTACCGCCATTAGTATTCTGAGGATCAATTAATATTATTCTAGTTTTTAAGTTTCGACCAAGGGTACTAAAATTTACACAAATTTAAGAGTCTAAGTTTCTTCTACCTCATTAAAGTTAATTTATGTCAAATGAGAAAAAACAATGTAATTGTTCAGAATACGTCCAAAACTCAGAACTGAATGAACTAAATGTGGCTTGATCATTTACAAGACAAGAAATGAAGATGACACATTTTGATATGAGATTGGAAACTAAATCCAAAGTGTTATCGAAAATAGACAAAGATGCTATAAGCCTGTAAAACAAAATCCTACCATTTTGCATTTCAGCATTGTCATAGTAGGATTCAGCTACAGTATGAAGGTGCACAAAGAATTCTTTTGTAAAATCTTTACGACGCTTGGCGACAATGTCAGTAATTCCTGATGGGTCCCCTTTGATCACTTCAAGTAGATCATTATGTCTTTGCACATCCTCATCAATCTGCACAAGAACTTTTTAATAAAATTGCAACATTCCCTACTTTATGCCTCCCAAATAAATACAGCTTACAGTAGGACTGCATTACAAAAATACAATAATGATCATATCCCATTCAAACTGTGGCAAAACAAAAATGGGGGACGAAAAAGCAAGGACATATTATTCTGTCCTTTCTTTCTTTCACACCTTGTCCGTGCACATAGCAATATGGTTACACCCTATAAACACTACAAATGGTATATCCTAAACTCTTAAAGTGCAAGACTATTTCCTTGATACAACCATCTGTCTTGTTAGGCCGTTACAAATGGTGTTTCCAGGGCTTCAAGCTTTGACCTGTAACAAATTTCCAGTATAAAAGTGTGGTTTGTACTATCTAACACCTTTTTTATTTCATATTCATTTCTTGTCTTACAAATAGTGCACATGGTAATACCTCTTTAAGCTTCCTTCCAAGGCGGAGCTGCCTCTCCTTCATTGTGGGATCAGCCTCGACATCTGCCCTATCCTGACATCGCTTGAAGAAATGGGGCCTAATGATGTCCCACTCCCTGCTAAAAGCCAGCAACCTCCTCCAATCGGTAGGTGTGGGCTTGTCAACCATGAAAACACCAATAAGCTTATCACACACCCTAACCATTCGACTCTCATCCAACAGTACCTCTTCTTTTCCACCGCCACCGCCACTGCCATCATCAACATCAACACTGCTTCCAGAGGAACTGGCAGAGGACAAGCCTTCACTAACAGTTAGACAGTGCCACAACCTTCCCCCTGCTTCATATCAAAAATAAAAAAATTGTTCACAATGGCAGCCCTATGATCTCTTGAAACATAGAACACAAACAAAACAAAAGAAAATATGGAGAAATTTTGTTCCGCAAGTTTGTATCCCCGTATAGGCATTTATACAAACAGATGGAGTGCAAACTTGAGTACTAGGGTAACTAACAATTGTAACTAACTGAATAATTAAGTGGTTAATTACCTGTGGTGGGAAAATTGAGGCGCGGAAATGAAAGAGAAGTTTTTGAGGGAAAAGCAAGAAATGGAGGAGTAGGTTGGGTAGCGGACAATACTAGAGGAACTGAATAATAGCGCAACGGAAGAATCATTGCGTGTGACTCCATTTAGCAATAACACAAATCCTGAAACACACAATGCTCTCTTAATTCCAAATTAAACTTGAAAAGTTCAAAATCACACCATGTATTCAAAAGATAAATAAAAAAGTAAGGTAATCATATTCTGGTACACATAGAAGCCTGAACAGGAGTGATTAAGATAAAAGTTAATATCAAAGTGGTGCTTTACAATCCTAGACTACCTACAGCCATCAAATACGGCTAAAATTGACATCAGGATGTGTAGCATCATGTAATTCACTCAAGTGAATCCTATTGAAGAAAACATGAAAGTTGAAACTTGAAACCAATCCAAAAATTGATAGTCCAACATAATGCTGCTCAATGTAGCTAGACTAATACAGAAAAGTTTACAGAGTTTAGCAAATCATTGTATCAGAAGACATATCATTAGACATGTACAATTCTCAGCAACAAAGTTCCAAGCAGTGAACAAAAAGAAACCCAACATGCACTATCCTTCTCTAATTTACCAGACAAAAATGCCATCCAATCCTCTTCTCACCCCCACAACCCCTTGCAAAAATAATCAAGAGCATAGTGGAGGGTGGGATCCTGATCATTGATCACTAATGGTAGGGTGCATTTCAAAACAGGAGATTTCAAAATCGATGGATAGATCCCTCAGAAAGCCAAGTATCAACATAGGAGGGGACACAGCTTCAAAATCGAAAACAGGTTTCTCAACCCCTTCACAAGCAAGTTGCGCAGAGGGAGCCCCCATGTTTGTTTTGATTTCGATTCCAGTACCCATTACAACAAAGTAACAGCTTATGCTGTGCTTCTACCTTCAAGATTACTAAAATTTTTCTCACAGGGAAAAATCCACCTACTGACGGAGAATAGAAAAACAGAAAAACGGCAGAACCAGAGCTAATCAACAATCAAATAATCACTTAATAAAAAATTAAAACCACAAAAAATTCCAATTTTTAATAACCATTCGATGACTTTTGAGCAAAGAACGAAGAACAAAGAATGAAAAATAAAAAAAAATGAAGTCATTGCCTTCGTTCTAAGCAGTCTGAGCAGAGGGGCAGAAGCGCGACCGAAACGGAGACCAGGAGGCGAGCACGACGGCTAACGGCGGCAGAAGCGTGGCTGAGCAAACGAAGAGAAAACGGCGTACGGCGAGCTCGAGGAAGAAACTGCACTTGGTGAATGAGGAGAAGGGTTGGAGACTCGGACTCGACGCCCAGACAAAGACGGTGGTGTTGAGCGTGACGGATGCCGGCAGAAGAGCGGCCGTGGAGGAGGCTACCGCTAGAGTTTGGCTTAATTTGGTAAAGTTCTTATTTTTTAGAAGTAAAAGCTAGTTTTTAAAAAATAATTTTTTAAGAAGTATAGTATTTATGTTTGATAAATTAAATTAAAAATAATTTTAAATAAACATAAGCAACAATAATTACGTTTGGTAAAATTGTTTTTAAAATTTAAAAATACTATAAAAAATATAAATTTAAGCATTAAATTTTAAAATTCGTTAATATACGAAGTTATATTATATTTTTTAAATTTTGAAAAGTACAGACCAATTTTAAAATACTCCACCTTAGATACTTTAAAAAATACTCCAACCTTTTAAAAACTACAAACACAAGTACATAGTCTTTTTGTACTTTTAAAAAATACAAACACGTATTTAAAAAATTTTACCAAACCTTTTCTCTTGTTTTGGGGGAAATCTTCGTTTGAATCAAAGAATGAAATTCAATTGTCCTATTTTTATTAGAAAATTATTTTTGTGGAATAATAAAAAATTATTTTTGTCCTATTTTTATTTTTAGTATTTATTTATAATTTATTTATTATTTTATTATTTTTTCAAATGAACCATAGTTAGACCAATAAACTAATGAACTAATAACTAAAACGGTTCAATCACCGATCCGATTTTTAGAACCTTGATTTAGCTTCAGCTTTGGTTCGAAAGGACTTTGAATTGGTAATTTCCTTTGCTTTTCTTATATTATTATATAAGGACTCCATTTTACGCTGTAGTGCCTGCTTTACCCTCTATTCTTCTTTTTTTCCCTTTAATTTTAGGTTAACAATAATCTTGTAAATGTTATATATTTCATTTTTATTCGCTTTTTGTAACAAATAATTTAGTTTAGATTCTTATAGTAATATTGAACTAGTCTTTATTATTCTCCTGAAGCGAAAATTCATTGAATATTGCATCAATAAATTTGCCTTTGCTTGTTTCATAACTTAGAATAGACACACACAAGCTTTTTCTATATAATAACAAAATAGAGCCCAAAAAAAAGAGAAAAAGAAACATACAAATTATACACTAGCAATTAAGGTTTAAAAAATCTGAACCATTCTAGTTACTAGTTCATTGGTTCATTAGTCTAATCGGTTCAACCGTGATCCAACCAAAAAACTGTTTTATAATAAAAAATAAATAAATAAACACCTTACAACATAATTAGTTCTTTATGCACTAACTTTCTTCTTTTTTTAGTTCCTTATTTCTTTTTTTAATCCAAACAAAGATTCAACAACAAAAATCAACAATAATAAAATTTCCATCATTCATTTTATTCAGTTCAAAACAAGATCTAGCTTAACAAAATTCAATAAATAAATTCAGTTTAATGTAGGAGAGAAGACTCAAACATATAGATAAAAGCTCATGCTTTTATATTGAACAAATAAAAGCTCATGCTTTAGTATAATTTTAACAAAGATTAGCAATATTTTAGTTTTCAACTGACTGATCACAATTAAGAAACTACACTAGCAATGCCACATCACATCACACCACACAATTTATACATAATTCCAACCAAGTTTGGAAAACCAGATCTCTTAGCAGCAATAGATAGAGGTCCTTGTAAAATAGCACCATTAGTAGTGATATTATGTTTTCAAAGACATAATACCATAAGCAGAAAGCAAATTCTTATCGAAATAATCAAATTTTAAAAGGTTGAATAATAGACTAGAATCAACTTTGCCAAGATATGCAGGATCTCACTTGGTACATATCTCATTAAATTCACCAAATACTGACTGCTGAATGCTTTTTCTGTCAAGGCATAGTTCAAGTGCCCGTAGAAGGCATTGGATTCTACAGCCTTCATACATAGTATCTGGAACTGCTGAATTCCAAACCCAGCAGATAGCATGTTTTCAACTTCAGGACATAAATCCAATTACAAAGCCAAAGCTAAAGAACAAATATGGAAGTAAAATTTAACAAAATTTTGTTATACTTTGGCAGGAGTCTCATTTGAATAAACAAACCATTTTCTCATTTTGATGAATTTATATTTTTTCATATGATTCAGAGAGGAACGAAGTTAATCATTCAACAAGTTAATCATCCAACAATTCAATCTGAGTAGCACTAGCAGTAACAAAGAACCAAGAATGAAAAATTCAAAAAGGAAAAAGAAGCAATCTAAGTAGCACTAGCAGAATCCTAAACCTTTGTTCTCACATCTGAACAGACCATTAAAAATATGAAGAACAAGCCCTAACAGTGAGCACTGACCTTCGATCTGAGCAGCAGACAAGGACGGCGATCAGTTGAGTGCGACGGCAACCAGACGACGACCACTGTTATTCCTTCTTCTTCACTTCACCACTGACGACTCACGACAGCACTCTGCCAGATCGAACGAGAAGCAAGGGGGCAGAACTTCAATCCGAAAAGAAAAAGGGAATGGCTTTATTGACGGAAGACGCCGACCAGACGACGGCGATCGAGCTCGACGAATGGACGGCGGCAGTGGCTCGATGGACAGGCGACGGCAGTGGCTCGAAGAGAGGGTAGGGTTGGAGAAGGGGGATTTAGAGTTCTGGTGGAGGCTGAGAGGGAGGCTTAATTTGGTAAAGCTTTAGCTTATAAAAATTAACTTTTAAAACATGGATTTTTAAAAATAGTAGTATTTATATTTGGTAAATTAAATTAAAAATAGTTTTTAATAAATACAAGTAACATCAATTTTTTTTAGTGATTACAAGTAACATGTATTTGGTAAAATAATTTTTAAAATTTAAAAATACTATAATAGACATAAATGTAAGTATTAAATTCGAAAATTAGTTAACATATAAAATTATATTAAATTTTTAAATTTTGAAAAATACAAGTCAATTTTGAAAAACTCTATCTTTGATGCTTTCAAAAATACTCTGATACCAAACACAAAATAAAGACTTTGAGCTTTTAAAAAACACAAACACCTCTTCAAAAAGTTTTACCAAAAAGTTTTACCAAACCAAGCCTGAAAGTTATCTGGCTAAGCCAAATTTGGCAAACAAAAACGAGAACGTTTTCTTCAAACCAGCCAGTTCTCAGTTTGGTGGTTTTCCACCGGTTTTTGAAGCAGCGGTTTTAGGAGGTTAATCGGACCGTGATTGCTGTCGGTTCACGGTTAGTCTTTTGATGAGTTTATATATACTGGAGTTTTGTTGGTGGGTCAGAAAAGGTAACTTGTTTGAGAGTATGATATTTGTAATTTATGTGGTGATTACCACTAGGTTTTTGTGTTTTGTGTATGTGGTTTTTTCTTTTTCTTCTTTTCCTTACCAATCATTTGTGTTTCACTACTTACATTGTACATACATAAATTTGTCTCCCCTAAATATACAACCACCTGTGGATTTAACAGACCTCAAAGAAGCTTTCATCAAAATCAATCACAATCACTTCCATTTTCACTTTCAATTTTGCTCTCAACTTCATTATTTTCTTCCAAGTTGAATGTGATTTTCATCTCTTGGCCAACTAACTCAGCCAGGTCCTTTCTATTGCAAACTCTGTAACCATCTATAATAGCCTTGAACAAAGACTTGCATGGCTCGATCTCTCCGCCTCTTAGTTGGGTAAATATCCGTTTCACGCCTTCAACCATGCCGGCTTTTCCATAACAACCTACCATATTAATCTGAGTCACAATGTCCGGCTCCAAATGCTTATCCTGCATTTTCATGTATGTGTTCAAGGCCTTGTTGATTTCTCCAGCCGAACCATATGCATAGATTGCCACATTATATGCATAGGAGTCAAGATCAACCTCGGATTCTATGAATGTCTGAACGGATTTAAGCGCCAAATTGTGCATACCAACTAAAGAATACAAAGCAGCGATCGCAGCTTGTCGCGCATAAGGCTTCCCCTCCTTCAGAGATGACTCCAACTGCACAACTGCTTCAATTGGAAACCCTCCCTTCTTTAATACAGTGAACAACACTTTAAAAGTTCCATCATTTGGCAAAAGCTTCTTAGATATCATCTCATGTATTAGTTCACCACACTCATAAAGCTGTCCATGAGTGGTATAACAAACCAGTACCTTATTATATGAAACACAATCCCTCAGTAAACCTAAAAGCCTCATCTCCTCCGCAATCTCAATGGCCTCGTCGATCCTTCCCATATCTTTATAAAGATACATCATTGTCACATATGAAATCCCGTCTGCCCAGCCCTTTTCTCTCAAATTCTTGAAAGCCATCTTGGCTTCGGATACCAATCCGAGATCTGCAAAGAGACTGATCATACTATTGCACGCAACTAAATCAAGACCACCTTCCAAGTTCTGCATCCGTTCATAAATCGCTTTTACTCCTTCCAAGTTCCCAACCTTACAATAAGACTTTAGCAAGGATGTCAACACAACTAAATTGGCAGATAATCCGGATTCTTCCATAATGTTGAAATACCAAAGTGCCTCTTCAAGACTACTGTATTCTGCAAATCCGTTTATTAAAGATCCATACACAACCTCGTTTGGTTTTACTCCGGCTCGTAGCATTTCCTGGTACACACTGACAGCATCAGAAAGCTGACTGAGACGAGCATAGGATGCAATAACAGCAGAAAAAGTCTGACAATGCGGCTTAAATGCCATCCCTTGCATTTCAACCATGAGATCTCTTGCCTGATCGCCTAAATCAGCACCGGATAACATCTGAATGAGAGAATTATAAGTGCAACCATCAGGCCAAGTCCCATGATTCTTCATTCCCCTGAAGAGAGAAACAGCTTTGTTGTAAAGTTTTCCTTTGCCATACGCTTTGATCAAGATATTGTATTCTATGACATCCCTTCTCTGCCCTGGCACACCTCTTTCCCTATAAAACACATTCTCGGCTTCAAGCCAATGTCCCTTTTCAGCAAAAGCATCCATAATTGCAGCACATATACTTGATGATGGTACACCGTTCATTAGAAATTTCTGAAGCATATCATTTGCTTTGTCAAGGGCTCCTTCGTTAACATACATCTCGATGATACCAGGAAGAGAGTTCTCATCGACAGAAACAGAAGATTTCTCCATTTCATCAATCAGAGTTTCCACAGCTTGAACCATATTCTTTGAGCATAACGCACCAAGAAGAGCTCTGTGAGTTACATCATCCGGGAAGAGCCCAACATCTCTAATCCTTCTATAACAACAAAGAGCAGCATCCGTATTCCCCGAATTAGCATATAAGGACAGAAGGATATTGTAAGTTTTCGTATCAGGGGATATACCATTTTCTTCCATTTTATTAAGCAGAGATTCAGCTTCCAACAAATTACCATGATTTCCACAGATAAAGATCATAGTATTAAAAGTGATTGTATCCATTGCCACTCCGGATTTTAACATATCAGCAAAGACTTCGGCAGCATCCTTTAGCCGTCCGGCCTTGCCATACAAATCTATCATGGTATTGAAAGTTGAAGTCAACCGGGGTTTCTGGGGACCAATCTCCTTGTTTGATGAATTCAAAATGTTTCTCCCACCCGTCTTAAACAGCTCGGTCGAAAGGAAATGCTTGAAACTAATAGGCATCGATCTAGAACCATTCGTAGCAGTAACTGATAGAGAATCCAAATCAAGATCATCTAACTCAACCCTACCATCACACCAATCCTTGTAAAACCTATCTGCCCTATCGAACTCTCCCACATCCTTCAACACCTTAACAATCGTACTCATTGTAACCTCATCAGGAAAAAAACCCCTCAACCTCATATGCTTAATCCACAGAAGTGCTTCTCTAACAAGACCTGATTTTCCATACACATCAACAAGCATGCTATAAGTGTTATTAGTAGGCGAAACCCTGTTCTTCGCCATTTCGATCCAGAGAAGCCTCAATTGGTCCCATCTCTGAGCCTTACCAAGAACTCTAAGCACAACATTATAGTGAATCACATTGGGAACATACCCTCTCTGTGACTTAAACCACTCAAAAACCTTAACAACACGCTCCCACCTACCCTGTTCCCCTTCTTCTTCTTGCTCTTCCGAGCCTTTAGGGACGAAGAAGAAGGGGAGTTTGTGGGTAAAGATAGAGTCTTTGAATGACAATGAATGCGAGGAAAGTGCGATTTTGTGATGGGGGTTGGCAAATGGCCCCAGTAGTGAGGTTTTGTGATAACGGTGGCACCAAAGTTTGAAGAAATTGAAGAAGATGAAGAAGGAGGACTTACAAAAAATATGTCTGAACATGACATGTTATGCTTTCTTTGAAGTAATAACGAACTCAGAAAGAAGAAGAAGGAGGAGGAGGAGGAGGTAGTTGGCGTCTTGGTGAGGGTTTAAGGTGGGAAAACAGCGACAGAAGCAAGATTTTTCAGTGCGGAAATTCGCCAAATTATGAATTTAAATTTGAAATAAATTAAAATTTATTTTTTGATAGAAATAGAATGCTTTTCTTATTTTTAAAAGTTTTTCAGACACATTTTATGAGGGACAATAATTAAAACAATTTTTTTAGAAAATATTTCATTCAAATTGTAGGGGGAATAATAAATAAATGTATTGATACATCCACGGTTAATTTTGTGAGAGTTGAACCCACAATCTCCCTTATATAATAACTTACAATAAGTGAATAACCACTAAGTTAGTTAGTTAATTTAGTAATTTAAAGTATGAAATTTTTTATTTTTTATGTTATTAATATGTATAAAATTCGAAATGATTGAATTTTATATTTACTTTGAAGAAATTTGATATTTCTGCGGGTAGAATAGGGTAGAATTTAGAACTTTAGGGTGCGGGTAGGGTTAAGGTTAAGAAATTCTCAACCCGCGGGTAAGATAGGTAGAGTTTTAATAAAATTTTCAACTCGCGGATAACCCTATCCTACCCTACCCATTGCCAACCCTAATCTGGAACTTGTACCTTTTCTCCAAATTATCGACATTTATCTTGTATTACTGTTGTTCCGGGGCTTACCTAGAACCGGATGGTGGTTGGGCTTGTTTGAGGCCCAAGCGCTGGAGGAGTGTGGTCTCCGACTTGGTTTACGTCTGGGAGCCGCCTCCGAGTTGTGTGTTCCAAGAGATGGGGGTGGTACCTGCAAAGACACTCCAATGCCTAAGTCAGCATGGGATTAAGCAGGTTTAGAATGTATTGGAACTTAGCGATACCTGAGGAGTGTCAGGGTATTTATAGTGGTGATCCAATAACCACCGTTGGAGTAGTGCCACCTTTTTAGGTGGGTAACCGTCCCTTTTATCTAGGAATTGTTGGGATATGGCTTCTAGAAGTGGGTTGAGAGATTTTAGGGGCAGTTACTTATTTGAATAAGTGTTATCTGCCAGCTATCTCTTGAGCCCGACTTCTTTGGAAAGAAGTCTGTGTTGAGTCCGACCTCTTCTAAAGAGGTCGGTGAATAACGAAGGCTAATCTTTGGATTGGGCCTTTTGGTGTATTTGGACCTGGGCCTTAGTGTTGGGCCAGTGTATGAATAGTGCCCCTACTCGAGTTCAATCTCTTTTTCTTAAGAGTTGGATTCGAGTATTTGAACTCGGGCTTGTAGGCTCTGTATAATTGATTTTAGCACATCTTACTTAACCAAAGAATATTTCTTGTCCTAGTTTCGTACAACTCGTTCAATTCGAGTTGTTTTGAGGATACATGACTTGTTTTAATACAAATCACCTTTCTGAAACTTACTCTGATTTCTTACGACTTGTTTTGATACAAATCGTTTATTTCAAAACTCGTAATTATTTTTTAGTATAACCTCATCTAGCTTGTTCGATGCGAGTAGTTTTAAGGTCTTACGATTTGTTTCATTTCAAATCGTTTAATTAAAACGTGGCTATTTCTTGATCTAATTTCATACAACTCATTTAAATTCGAGCTGTTTTTTAGGACTTCACAACTTGTTTCAAGTACAAATTGTTTATTTTGAGTCCTTTTAGAGTATCAGATCATCTTTATAACCATCGGACTTCGTTGCTTTATCCATTATGCCCCTGCTCGAGGTCGAGCTTTATGAAGTCGGACTCGAGCAATCAAGCAGAAAGGATTTTCGAATGAAGCCTTTTTTTGTTGAACTCATTCATTCTGAGTTTTCTAGATGACTTGTTTTTTATACAAGTCACTTTTTTGAAGCACAACTCGTTATATATCAAGTTGTTTTGCGCAATTTATTTTAATACAAATTACTTAGATCATATGGTTATTTTTTACTCGATTTTGTTCAACTCATGGGCTTGAGTTGTTTTAAATCATCAAGTCGTATTATAACCATTGGACACCAATTTGTACATCGTCGCTTTATCCGAGCGACCATTGAAAAGGCCAGCTCGTGATTTTTTGCGCTTTTCTCGAGTATAAATTGGCGCCTTAGGTGAAGGGATTATATGCTTATTCCCTCTCCTTTCTAGTTTTTACAAGGTTATTATCCTTGTGTATGATACAACTTGTTTTATCCAAGTTGTTTTGGAGGATAGTTTTTACGTTTCGAAAAAACGTTTACAATCCTTCCTTTTTAACTCATTTCTATACGAGTCATTTGGTTGAAGTGATTCATTTTGATATAAATCACTTTTTAATGCTTTGCTTTAATGATTTGTTTTGATACAAATCACTTTTAAAGCTTTGCTTTTAGATAGACACGACTTGTGCTTAATGCAATTTCGTAGAGAATATGGTTGACTGACTCAACTCGTTTAATCCGAGTTGTCCTTATGTTGTTGTGAATGCTAGAACAAGTTTTCTTTGAACAACTTGTTTTTGTGAAATTGTTCCATTTTATATGATTAGGTCGTTTATTTTTAGAACTTGTAGAGATGAGATCGTGGGCTTGAGATTTTGTACGATTCATTCGTGTGGATCGAGTTGTTAAATCGTATTCATGCCTCGAGGGGCATATTTAGTTAAGTTACTTGTGCGACTTGTTCTAAACACAACTTTTTCAACCCGTTTGGCTCGAGCTGTTTTGAGATGTTTTCTTTCCAATTCGCATATGTAACTTTTTTCCACCAATTGGTTCCTCGTCGCTTCATCCAGGTGATTTCTATATGATCGGCCTGTGATTTTTGCGGTTTATCGAGCTTCGATTGGTGTGTGTTAATTGTAGAAAATCAATTTCCATAAGAAATTGTGGTATCTCCTTATATTGGAGGTGTGTCGCGACCTTGGCAGTTTTTCACCCTTGAAGTTAGACACTTTGTAGTAGCCCTTTTCTAAGATTTCAATCTTAGAAAAAACCTTTTTGATCTTTGTTTTGAAAAACCTTTTTCTTGGCTGACTGTCCCTTTCTTTAAGTTTTCCATAACAACTCGGGACAGCCTTTTGCCTTAATGCTTTCAGTAGGTTTCCTGATCTCTTTTTGGTATTCCTTATACTCAATTTTTGATTTATTGAGCTCTTATGATTTAGGTTACTTTTGCGATGCGTTTTCTTGTTTCTCGGTTTTTCCGACTGGTAAGTCAGATAATTTCCGAGTTTATTACGATCGACTTTTATAACCTCTTTACACCGACTTGTATCTCGTCGTTTTATCCTGACGACCATCTAAGTCGGTTCATGGGATTTTCACGCTTTGTCGAGCTTAAGTCGGCGCGTTTCGTAGAAAGAAAGAAAAACGAGAAGGAATTTATAAGAGATATTATAAAAAAGACCTTTATTTATTTGGGGAGGTACTTTTACGGCTACTAAGGGTTTAATGATCTATTCCCCCCTTAGCCTCCACTATGATGCCTCGTTAAAAACCCTTCTTCAGAAAAAACCCTTTAATTTTTGGGAAAAATCATGAAGTTGGAAAAAGAGTACATCAGGGAGTAGAGTTCGCTTTTAGCTATAGTATCTTTTCATGTTACAAGCATGCCACGACCTTGGTAGCTCGGTGCTGTTTAAGTCGGTCACCTTATAAGAACATTTTCCTAAGATCTCAGTAATCTTGTAGGGTCCTATCCTTTTTGTTGTCAGCTTTCATTCGTCCGAACTCAGTAGCCTGATATTTTTTCTTATCAAGATGAGGTCTTTTGCGGCGAATCTCGTGGCCATCCTTTGTCTCAAGAGCTCTTTCCTTATCTGAGTTTGCTCTCAGGTTTCCGGAAGGGGGTCGCGTTCTTCTTTCGTGCTCTAGCATCATTGTAGAATGTTGTCTTTGGTTAATAATTTTGGACTTGGCTCTCATAATAAGCCAGTGCCCCTACTCGAGGTTGAGCTTCATAAAGTCAGACTCGAGTATTCAGTCATGCCATTCTTGAATCTTACTATTTGTTGCTATGTGACTTTTACAAGTTATTTTGGACTCTCTTTCTGGGAGGTCGGATAACTTGTTTTATACTTGTTGTGTCAACCTAGTAAAGTCGGATACTTATCTCTTGGCTTGAGGAGGCATTCTTATAAATCACCACCCTTTTTCAATTTGTTTTAAACAAATTGTTGTGAGGTCAGGTTTACATCCTCTTCGTGTTGATGTTTGATTATGATCACGCTGTCCTTAAGTTATTTGTGCAATTCGTTTTAGGTTTGCCCTTTGCCAGCTTGATTTAGTACAAGTGGCTTAATGAGGTCGGACCACGATTTGCATTTATAACTTCTTACACCACTTTGGATCTCGTCACTTCAAGTCAGAAAAAGTGTGCATTAGGAAGTAAGGTGCGCTTTCTAGCTGTAGTATCCCTTTTGTTGTAGATATGGCACAATCTAGGTAGATTGTTTTCGAGTAAGTCGAGTATGTTGTAGTAGTTCTTTTTCAAGTCTTAAGTGACTTTGTTGGGATCTTTTCATTTTTCGTCTGATTTTGGTCCGATGTCATTTTGGATCAAGACGAGGTTGTCGGTTGAGAAATTTCTTCGTATGACCTTCTCATGGCCATTTATGCTTGGGATCTGGTTCTCGAAGTCGTACCTCAAGAAAGAGGTTGGACTTTTCTTTGTAAGCTCTAAGCCTATCCGACCTTGTTGTAAAGTCAGACCTTTAAAAGAGGTCGGACTTTTCTTTATAAGCTCTAAAAGAAGTCGGATTTTTATTTGTAGACTTGAATCCTCAGAAGAGGTCAAATTATCTTCATAAGCTTGGATCCTTAGAAGAGGTCGGATTTTTCTTTCTAAGCTTGGAAATAGGTCGGACTTTCTTTCTAAGCTTGGAGGTTTTCGACCTCATTGTAGACTCCGATCTTTAAAAGAAGTCAGAATCTCTTTCTGGTGTTCTTCAAGGTTTTTTGACCTCATTGTAGAGTTGATCGCGAAAGAGGTCGGATTTTTTACGGACTCCAAAAAGAGGTCGGATTTTTTTCTTGTCGGCTCTAAAGAGGTCGGATTCTTCTTGAGCAATGAGGTTTTAGACCTCATTGTAGAGTCTAACCTTTAAAAGAGGTCGGACTTTTTTCGTGAACTTTGCAAGAGGTCAGATTTTCTTTGTAAGCTCCAGCTCATCCGACCTTGTTGTAAAGTCTGACCTTTAAAAGAGGTCGGACTTTTCTTCATGAGCTCTAAAAGAGGTCGGATTTTCTTTGTGAGCTCCAGCTCATCCGACCTTGTTGTAAAGTCTGACCTTTAAAAGAGGTCGGACTTTTCTTCATGAGCTCTAAAAGAGGTCGGATTTTCTTTGTGAGCTCCCAGCTCATCCGACCTTGTTGTAAAGTCTGACCTTTAAAAGAGGTCGGACTTTTCTTCATGAGCTCTAAAAGAGGTCGGATTTTCTTTGTGAGCTCCCGGCTCATCCGACCTTTGAAGAAAAGTCTGACCATCATTCCCTCCAATGAAGACGGGGCCTTTGTCACCCTGTCTTTCTTTTTCTTTGGATCGGATTCCAGTTTTCTTCCTGGAAGACATCCATCTTTATTGGTGTGCGAACAACATCAAATTCTACCACAGGAATATTTCTTTCCATATTCATTGGCAGTGATGTAATTTGTGAGCAACCAACGAAAGATGTACCATGAGAATTCTTTGTATTATTCACTGTTGTAATTGACATGTGAATCCACTGAAGAAAAAACTGGATTCATCACTCCGTTGTCGGATTGGGTTGCATTCAAATTGGCTGATGCTATGTATTTGGAACATGCAACTGTTCCATTTCATGAGTGGGTATCATGGATTTTTCCGAGATTGTAAGTTGGCACAGATGTCATTGTCCATTCTATTTCACGAAGAGGTTGGGATTAGTCACGTTCCCTTTTCCTCTTTTTTTTTTTTATTTCTTCTTCACGTAACTTCTTTCGCCAATTGAATTTTCTGAATTGAAAATTCTTTTATTCAATTGGCTTTCGAGTTCGTCTTTTCTTTTTTTTTCACGTAACTTCTTTTGCCAATTGAATTTTTTGAATTGAAAATTCTTTTATTCAATTGGCTTTCGAGTTCATTTTTTTTCACGTAACTTCTTTTGCCAATTGAATTTTCTGAATTGAAAATTCTTTTATTCAATTGGCTTTCGAGTTAGTCTTTTTTTTTCACGTAACTTCTTTTGCCAATTGAATTTTCTGAATTGAAAATTCTTTTATTCAATTGGCTTTCGAGTTCGTCTTTTTTTTCACGTAACTTCTTTCGCCAATTGATTTTAAGCCAATTGAAAATTCTTTTATTCAATTGGCTTTCAAGTTCGTCTTGGTTTGCTTTCTACAATGGCCTTGGGACGATACTTTCTTCTCTTTTGTTTAATCCAATTTAACTGTAGAAGTAGAATCATCATCCCTATTTGATATCCTCTGCCCATTGGGAGAAGTTTTTACAGGATTTTTGGCATCCATAGAAACTGTATTCCAGCTTCTTTTTAACATGCTTGCATCTTATTCATGTCGAGGGGTTGTCTGACTATGTTGTTGATCATCCGTCATTATCAAGAGTTGAGCTCCAGGTCCCCGGCAACGACGCCAATGTTCCGGGGCTTACCTAGAACCGGATGGTGGTTGGGCTTGTTTGAGGCCCAAGCGCTGGAGGAGTGTGGTCTCCGACTTGGTTTACGTCTGGGAGCCGCCTCCGAGTTGTGTGTTCCAAGAGATGGGGGTGGTACCTGCAAAGACACTCCGATGCCTAAGTCAGCATGGGGTTAAGCAGGTTTAGAATGTATTGGAACTTAGCGATACCTGAGGAGTGTCAGGGTATTTATAGTGGTGATCCAATAACCACCGTTGGAGTAGTGCCACCTTTTTAGGTGGGTAACCGTCCCTTTTATCTAGGAATTGTTGGGATATGGCTTCTAGAAGTGGGTTGAGAGATTTTAGGGGCAGTTACTTATTTGAATAAGTGTTATCTGCCAGCTATCTCTTGAGCCCGACTTCTTTGGAAAGAAGTCTGTGTTGAGTCCGACCTCTTCTAAAGAGGTCGGTGAATAACGAAGGCTAATCTTTGGATTGGGCCTTTTGGTGTATTTGGACCTGGGCCTTAGTGTTGGGCCAATGTATGAACAACTGTCATGTAAAACATTCTCTTAATTATTTAATTTTGATTTCACGGTGAGACTATATTAAAACTAAATGAAACTTTAGAGTGCACATTAAAGACCAAAACAGAATATTATACCTAAATATAGATGATCAATTTAATATTTTACCCAAAGTTAATTTTTAGAGTGCACATAACATTTTGTATAAATAAAACATTTTAATAAAATAATATCCTTTTTTTTTTGCTGAATACTTGGAAATTTTATCATTTTTTAATTTAATTGTTATAAATTGTCAGAGTAAAAGATTTACATAAACAACCACTCTTGTATTGCCATATCAAAAAAAAAAAAAATTCACCACTAATATTTAAAGGATTATCTAAACGTATAAATCTAATTAAATGATCACATAAAATATTTTACACTATTAATATATCAAAACTAAACTCTTTTCTATCCCTTAAAATATCACAAATTTTCCATTTAACCCTTCTATTTATCCTATATTCCATGCCAACTAATGCAAGGACTAAACAGAGATAACAATACTTTTTGAGGGACTAATCCGAATCTGCATTGCAAACATAAATGTTTCCTAAACACATTTGTAAAAAATTTGAGCTCATTTTCCAAATAATGCCATTCTTCTTTCTTGGCGTGCAAGATCCAAATCTGTCTGCAATGGAACTGGGGATACAGAAAATATTTGTGGCATGAGCGGGAAAGAGCATCCAATTCAGCAGTGCCTCAAAGAAACACAAGATTTCAACTTATGTTGGCTTGTAACCACACTCAAGAGAAGCTCTTCAATTTCTGATCTTTCTATCAACTTTCTTCGTCTACAAGGATAATTGATTCATTGCCAATTCCAAGATCCATAAGAGATGATGTGTCGTTGTCGAGCAGCACAGGTAATGGACAGCCCTGCAAATTCAAAGACACGGCACTACATCAATATAAACTATATTCTACTTTTCCAGCATATCAGTTTGAAAAGCTTTGCGTCGCCGTCGATCAAGGGAAAATGAAATGATTTTTCAAGATTAAGTCGAGGGTAACTGAATCAGGCAATCGTGATTTGAACAACAAATGCTATTTTTTTTTTAATGAAAACAAACCTCTTCTTGAAGAAATAACTTTAGCTTCAATGACTTCAGCTTAAAAAAGCTCTCACAGAGAAATTTCAGCTTACCAACCTGAGAAAAACAAGTTAATTAGAAAAACTGTGTTAGGTCTAAACAGGGTGAACAGTACATTAATAAAAGAATAGATTTTCAACCGTAGCTGTTGCTGGCAGCTTCTTTGTCAATGGTTGCTTCTCACCCATGGATGCTCCAACACACTTCAAAGTGATAGCTGCATATCCCTATATCAAGTTAATAAAGATATTGCAAGTTTGGAATTTTTTAATTTATTTATTTATTTAAAAAAAAAAAAAGGATTGAATGCACAGATTCGTCCATAGGTTCATACACAAGAACCCTGAGCCTATTGTTTGTGGGCCTGAAGCTCCAGTTGATGGTCTTTCATCCTCAATTCCATACAAACTCTTAAGCTCAGAAAACCTGTAATGAAGTACATCAGAACATTCACAAAATTATTGATCAATATACAACACGTGTGAATATGCTGAATAATTCTCTTATTCAATTAATTTTATCAAGTACTACTCAATAAGAATGCTGGACCAAACCTTCCCAAAAACTACTCAATTAATTTTATACCTGGGATGCTGTTTGATTTCTTCAGCATTAGCATGCAACCTCGAGATCACAAGTCGAACATACCTGCATGATAACTGTTAAAAAGTTTTCAAAAAGATAAAAAAGAGGATGCCATTTTACATTCAAAGCACGATGAGACGTGATCCTTTAATTGAATTCAGAAACTAAAGGTAAGCACATTTGCAAAAACACGTGTAAATATTAGAAATATCAGAAAGGTAATTAGAGAATAATCACCTAATCTCAGAGTCCTTCCTTTCACGAGGTGTAACCTGGAAGGTAATTAGATATGAATACATATCTGATACATTAAGGTATTAAAGATTAGGAGCGATCATCCATCACTTACCTCACTTCCATTAAACACCTTGATTTTGGCTAAACGAGCAATCAAAACAAATCTTGGAACTCCACCACTTGTAGAATCAGCTATTGGGTTCTCAGAAAGCCTAGTTTCCTTTGATGTTGATTAAAATAAAAATGAAAATAAATAATTAGAATAGAACATTCTCATATGTAACAAACAATTAGAATAGAACATTCTCATATGTAACAAACTACTCTAGAAAATCAAGCAAGTAAAAGGTCGGAGAGAGGTGTAAGAAAAAGTGTAACAGAGGAAAGAATAGTCTCTGCAGTGAAAAGGAAAGAATAGTTTTACAAGACAGATTAGTTACTTTCTCAATGTAAACTTGCAAGGATAATAGACAGATAAAGAATTAAAAATAAAATGATTCATTACTGAGAAATAGAGTGTAGTTAAGGATAGATCATTGCAACTGTCTGTTTTAAAATTACTTTTTTTTTTTTAGTGTGTGTGTCTCTGTTTTCTTTTCCGGGAAAGGGGGGGGGGGTTCTTCAAACTTGCTCGGCTTTGGAATGTTGGATAAGCTTCAAGAAGAGCAAGCTTTAATTTATGTCGCTGTCTTTCCTAGTTTCCATTTTTTGTTTATAAATAAATTTCAGCCTCAAGGGTGAGTCTTGGTGTTATGGTAAATTATGAATTCATAATCCGACTCCATCCATGTGATGTAAAGAAAGCAGTTCCAGAGGAATATACACCCAAAAAAAATGTGTTTACAAGAAGCAAGAGACACGATAACTCAATCAGACATGAAAGACATGCTCAAAAATACTCAGAATAATTATAGCTACAAAATAATTTAAAATATTGCATCCCCAATTCATCATTTCTAACAAATTATTTGATATAACAGTCAATGGGCCCCAACTCATTGTCATAGATACAGCACAGCAGCCATGCCATGCCATGCATAACTAAGAAGTACACTATGCAAGGTATATAAAACTTCACAGTATATGAGTATAAAGCTTACCACCAAGTTAGGGAACAAGTTTAATGAGTCAACAGAGACCAGATCACCGATGTCGTTATCACCTGATCGAAGAATCAGAGATTTAAAGTCAATAGATGTCCACAATATGTATTTCGTGCAGGATGATGAGCATCATCAAGAGAAATACTACCTAATAGAAGGCAGTGCAAATTTTGAAAGGGCTTATAGCTTGTGGCTTCCAATTCATCCTGCTGGCCATTATCAGGATATAAGATAGAATTCAAACAATTCTTGTTCAAATAAAGCTGTTCCAAACTGAAACAAAACATAACAAACCATGAAAATTTAGAACAGTAAGAGACTTAAAACCAAATCTACTCAGAAGTAGAGGTAGTGCTTAGTGAAGAGAATACATAAATCACAAAGGATGTAAATACTTGTTGCCAGGTCTAAGATACAATCTATCTGTACTTCCAGTAATACAGATACAACCTATGACTTTAACCACATTTCACTTTAATCATACAATTTCACTCTGGTGCTAAGCATTTAAAATAAGTAGTTAGCTTAAATATTAAGTGGTTAGATGAATAAATAAATGGTTACTAAAGTCAAATGTGGTTAAAATGGTATCAGTCCAACCTGGAGTTAAGAATGTATTATAGAATTGAAAACATTTTGCCATAACCAACCATCTTAGTTGAGAAAGCTTCATGACTTCATCCCATTCAGCTATACAATTATCATCCAAATTCAATAGACGCAAAGAATTAAATCCTTGAACAAAGGAGGATGACATAGGCTGAAAAAAAAGATAGAAGGCTTTAAAATTTTGTGTACTTCATACAAATGACAAAAAGAATAACATAGAGCAATATAAGATTAAACATTAAAGTAAAAACCAAATTACGCTTATTATTTCCATCCAAAAACAATTAAAATTAATACACTTCAACATCAATTAAGTATCAACTATAAAATAAATAAATTACATAGCAGATCCAAGGGAGTAAGCTTGATAATAGAATCTACATTCATCCACATTCTCAAATATGACTATAATTGCTATCGCAGTATTTTTGTTGCAATTGTCATAATTAACTGTTCACCAGATGGGAAACATGATTATTAGCTTGCCTTAATCAGATTTATGATGATGATAATAAAAAACTTACTGCCCCACTACATGTAAAACGACAAACCTTTGAGGAGATGAGCAATAAAGGCTGACAAAATGCTAAAGAAAGAATATATCAACAATGCTATTCCCTCCTTTAACGGGCTTCCATTCTGAGACTATGATTTAGAGAAATCTTGCAGTGTGATCGAAATGGTTCAATTTCTAATGTTTATTAAACTGCTCTCCATAGTTTAGAAATGGGTACTCATAAAAGGATATCTAAGTGTACAGCCGTTAAGATATTTAACAAGAATAATGAACCAAAAACAAAATGTACCAGTACTCTGCTTATATTGTTTCCGATAAGATGTAGCTCTTCAATAGCTGTCAATGATTGTCTAAGCAATTCAACCTGCCCAGTTAAACAGGAAACATTTAGTGGCTCCTAACTAACATGATGGGAATTTAAGCAGCAGATATATGTTGGGGAAAGATATAGAAAGGAACCTGCTCCCAATCTGCACCAGTATTATTTAAAACTAGAATGCGGATGCTTTCCAGTGGTGGAAGTTCTGATTTATATGGTGACATTAAGTTGTTAGATAAGTTGAGAGCCTGCAAAGCAGGTAACTGACCACAAATTTTGCCAACATCCTGCAAAAACATAAATAAAAAAGATACTGAATAATAATTGTTGTCAATCAATATATTTCGCTATACAAAATAAGCAGAAAGAAATTTATATATAATCACTTACTAATGACATGAATCACTTACTAATGAGCTCTCTAAGAGATGAATAGAGGGAAAACTAAGCCAATAAGAGAGGAAGTTGGGCTTGCTTGTTTTGGTTTCCATTTATTATTTTTCTGAAAGTGAAAGAAATACTGAAACTAGAAAAGGAAGCAAGGAACAGGATTTTAATGTTTTTACAGTTTTAAATCTTTTTTTCAACAAGATCCTCAAAAGGCAAAACATGAAATGTGAGAAATGAAAAGAAAATAACTATAAAAACAAATAGTAGGACCAGCCATTAATTAGTTCCATTAGTGTGAGGAACTTGGGCAGTTTGCATGAGGTCATAAGTTTACAACTCAAGGCAACAATTACACCATTTAAGAGCTGTTAATAGTATAGAAATTGAGGTGGTGGTAAGAAAATAACATATGTCACAAACCTTCTAACCACAATCTGAATATTTAAACATAAAGAAAATTTCTTAACACAAGAATCAGACTAAATATATTTGAGTTTACCAAATACCAGCAAAAGACCATGTGTAATTTTCATTAATAAAAGCTCTGGGTAAGATATGAATGGTGTGTTAAAAATTAGCAGACTCAATGCTACAGCCTTAGTCAAGATACAATTGTGGAAAAAAACCAGGTTACGTACCTTCCAATCGGAAAGCAGGTTCCCAGTCAGGTCAAGTTCTTTCATATCTATTGGGGAAAAAATGGGGAGAAAAAGAGTTTCCTCACATCAATATTGCAGTTTGATATTTTGGACTTCTTTATATGATAAAATGCAGTTTCTAGTCATAACTTAAGGTAGAAGCAGATAATAAGAACTTCAGGCAAAAGCAACTAATTCACCACTACTACAATTTTATCATGAAAAAAGAAAATAGTGAAAAAAAAAAGAAAGAATACTTCTAAAATGGATTGGGTTATGTTTCATTCATTTTTTATATGAGAAATGAAACAGAAGTGTTCCAGAGTCAAGCTTACTTGGGACTGTAGTATTAATCTGGTATGGAATTCCAGGGAAACTAACACCCATATATGCCAATGATGCATTGGTTAACTCCTCAAATCGACTTAGTTTATCTTGAATTTTATCTTTACCCACAAGTTGAACAGATACTCGATTGTTGCTAGTTGAAAGGACATACATTTCATCTGCTAAAAAAAGGGGCGAGTACTATCACGTAGTATTTTATGTTTGGTGGGAATCACATGTGAGAAACTATATACAGAAGAAATATTAAACTGTCATTTGTCAGCAAATAATTCTAGAATGAAAAGAAGTTTGAAAAGAATAATATATGCCTTATTATTTCTCACCCAAGGCTTCATATCATACCACTAGCATTGCATTTTTATTCCATACTACTCTAGGAAACCAGAGCATGGATATGTTAACAAAACTTAATATTAGCAAAAGGCATACCCTCTTCATCATTAGTTGATTTACTTCGGTATCTTTTTTCAAGAGCCTCAAGCAATGAAATCCCTTGGCTCAAATTCGGAGCACGAACCAATGACCCCGATCTTTCAGACTTTGCATGAAAGTATCGGACACCATTGATGGATCCATCATGTTTGCCTTCTCCGTTATCCCAGTCAACTCCAACCCACGTGCCTGAATAGCCTTCTACAGGCCCCACATAATTAACTGTACCAATTCTCCTTGAATCACCCGATGAATGTACTCGTTGGCACACCCTGAATCCATGACTTGAGTCAGGGGAGTCCTGCATCTTTTGTTAAAGCTGGGCGAGAATTCCTCTACTGAAAATTTAACAAGTCAATGAGATGAATCAGTGAACAAGCTAGTGTTATTTAATAAGCAATCAAGTTAAAATAGCAAGACAAAAGGAACATCTTCTGGAATGTTGTAAGCCAATAGTATGACAATATAACCTACAACACAATCAATTATTCTAACACTGAATACAATATTACCAGTAACTTATCACAAAAAAAAGCCATACATAAATCTCATGAGAAGTACCAAAAGAAGTGAAGGAAGTTCTAATTAAAGGAGTGGCTGAAGCTATCCCAACCTACTCACCTATATTCCATAGATTGAATTGAAGTCCCCCCTCTCTCAGCCACCTCTACTTAGGCATTCTAAATTTAATAACCTATTGACTAGTGTAGCTCAAATCAAGACTAAGGAAATGGCAATCAGTTAGAATTCCAACAGAATAAAATCATATCATATCTATTTTTCAAGCAATCTGATCACACCCCAGAACTCAAATCTCGTTTTGAATTGAAATTTCAAAGTTGGAATATCCAAATATAGGATTAGATTATGTTAGAATAGAAGAGGACGCTGCAATGCTAGCATAGAGTAACCCCCTTCCAGGCTTCTACAGCTAGAATAGGGAACTCAACAAAAACCCACATCAGAAGCGTTCAAAATCAAAGGAAGAACAACACAAGCAGCAGTGTTTGTTAGGTTTTCACAATTAACTTTGAGAGGGGAGTGAGGGAGTGTTACCTTTGCGGGGAAACCTTCTTAGAGTGGTTGAGTATGGTAGCAATGGCCGGTGAAGGTGATGGTGAGGGTGGCGATGGAGAAGGGTATTTTTGGTAATTAAAAAAAAAGGAAGGGGACGGAGTTATAACTATCTATTGTATCCATCGTTATCAGGACCGAACCGATAATTAAACCAATCATAGTACTGGGTCAGTGGGTCATTGTTTCAACCGATGAGTCACTAGTTGAACCGGTTGACTCAGCCTCAAATCAAAAATAAAATAAAAAAAGAGTAGCAATAACTATTATCATGCAAATTATGTAGTCAGAACTGGTAAAAACACAGCAAAAGCACCCATGAGATAAAATCCATTCATAGCTTCTAAAGCATGAAATGGGAGGTATAAAATGAAATATATATTCTGATATAGTCATCAGATCTTAGCATCGGGTGTGTGTCCAGCAAGATCTTGAGGACAGATCAGTGGAATGTTTACCTTTCCTATTATACATCAAAGCAGTCTTTTGGATAATCACAAAAAGCATGGGACGTGTATATCTCCATGGATTTAAATGCTTACAGCAATCTCACCAAGTAATAGATAACCATCAATTCCAGTATGACAATAAGCAGCTACATTATAGGCAGTAATCGGGCGTTCTTATCTGAACAGATTCACAGTCACAGAACCTATTATCTAATCAGTACAAGTAATCATCAATTTATCTAAACCTATTAGCATCAATTTATCTAAAGCTACATTAAAACTGAAGATACTAAGCATAAAAAATTAATAGAGATCGAAGAATAACTTAAAAAAATGAAACAAAACTCACCTACAGAAGCAGAAGCTGAGTCAGGGACGGAGCAGTTTCGGAGTTCGGAGCTTCAGCATAGCCACGCGCAGTGGACGACGAGACACACGGCACGGAGGAGCCAAGACGGAAGAAGGAGAGCGGAGACTGGCGGCTCGGAGGAAGGAGAGGCGACCTCCGTTGGCTGACCGGCGCGGGGAGTGAGGTACGAAGGACAGAGAATCGGAGATGAGTTGACGAGGAAAACCCGACGGTTATGGGCTGGGAAATTGGATTCTTTTCAATTTTTGTTTTCTTGATAGTGGAGAATTATGAATTATTTAACAGATTTAATTAAATTATTATTTATCAATTTCACAACAATTAAATGCACCTGAGTTTTTAATTTTCTTAATTATTAAGAAAAAACTTTTATCACTAAAATTATTTAAAAAAATAGCTAAATTTTTTATAAAAAAGTAAATATATTTTAAAATTATTTATTTATTATAAACATATCTTTTATTTAATTATTTATTATATTCAAATTTTTATTAGGGTCCATCTAGTGTACAGATGCATTTTGGTACAGATTTACAGATTTTTGTTTTTATTTGGTTAAAAAGCGTATCACTAAAAGTGTTGCTTAAAGAGAAAGTGTTACCCTTAATCGTTAACTTGGCTCTGATACCAATTTTACTCTTCATATTTTACTTTGAATAAGTTTATAATTTGTATAATTTGCAAAATTTTACTCTTCATATTTTACTTCGAATAAGTTTATAATTTGTATAATTTGCAAATTCATAAAAATGTTGACCATTTCTACTAGTATTTATAATTTTGATTTCATTTGTATAATTTTTTAATCTTGTTTTAGTTTATAATATTTTTTTTGCAAGGATTATTGTATATAAAATCTTTTATCTGTTTGTCTTTTTCTTTAATATAATTTCTCAAATCTTCAAAAACTTCTTTTATTTCTACACTTTCTGTTGTTTCTAAATATCTTTTTAATTTTTCAACCTCATTCTCCATTTTTTCTTTCAACAGCTTTAATTCTTTTAAGTCATAATATGGTTTTTCAGGCATTTATAAATTTTTTAAGTTTAACTCCAACTTGTTTATATTTATTCTTATTTCTATCCTTTTTATTATAAGGTCATCAATTTCGATCTGAAGATTATTTAATTCCCTTTTATACTCCTTTATTTTACTTTTTAATTTTTTCGCTCTTTTTCTTTTTATTTTATTTTCTGGTCTTTCAATCTTTGTATGCTTCATTATTTATTTTAGAATTTCTGCAAATTCTATCATCGCTTCATCACTATTTTCTAGAGATTCTATTAATTTTTCTAGCTCTTCAACTTCTCTTTTTAACTTGTCATAGATTATTTTTAGAGCTTCAAATGCTCTTTGATTTATTTCAGAAAACTGCAAATAATTCAAACGATTTTCTCTTTCAAAGAGCTCTTGTTTCTTATCTTGATAAGTTACATATATTTCTTCTTTATTTATTGTCATAATTTAGTATTTAGGGTTTCATTTAATTTTTCGACCTTTTTTGTTAATTCTTTTATTTCAGAATTTTCTTCTTTAATCTTTAACTTAGATAAACTTAAAGGGCTATTAATTTTAGATTCTCTTATTTGAAAATTTGATGAAACCAATTTTTCTGATGGTTCTTTTAATAATAGAACTGAGTTTTCAATAGCTTTATATTTTGGTATTTCTGTTTTTACAATTTTCTGAAATAGTTCATCGACATAAATTCTTTCTCTGTTTTTAAATATTATACTATGATGGCTATTTGTTAAAGCATAATTTATTGCATATGTTATTGAAAATGGTTCATCATCTTGTTCCATTAGATTCTTTCTATGAAATTTATAAGCCAAACTTATAGATCTTCCAAGATTTTCAGTTGATAAAGGTATAGCATATCCAAGATGGGCATTAAATTTAACATTTACGTTTGCCAAATTTCTATGAACAATTCCAATTATTTGATCTATCGGGTCATCAGTAATTCTTTTGTCACAGATTGCTAAACTTATTGGTGAATTAATTCCTTTCATATATGTAGATTTGATTAAGACTTGTATAGTACTAATATGAATCCATCCAATTTTAGATCTTTTTTGTTGATCCTTAATTTTCTCAATCTGTTTACTTAATTCTTCATTATTTATCAAAGCTATTTCAAGTTCTCCATTGGCAGATTTTATCTTTATAGGAGCTTCAAGTTGAATTTTTCCATAGTATATTATATTTTTTCTATTAAAAACTTCTTTTAAAAGATTTTGTTTATTAAAATTTTCATTTGATTTGAGATTTAATTCTGTTTTTAGAACATCCTGTTTTTCATTATCTAATAAAGCAGTTAATCTATAATAATCAGATTCTTCTGTTAATTCTAAACTTTCTAAATAATTCATAATTAAAAGACTAGGATGAAGATGTACCTTTCTGGAGAAAAACTTTCTTTATTTAGTATATTTTACATAAGGTGTTTTTATCTCCAGAGGGGAGATTGTAGATACTAACTCCAGAGGGGAGTTTATAACTATTTTTCCCTAAGGGAATTCTTCTTCAGACTATAGAATCGCCTTGGCAGCTTCCTCCTTGCTCTCCTAGCAAATGAGTACTCTTAGCCTCCTGCTTTCTATTGTCTGATGCTTCTACAATTGTCTAAGCAACCTATTTATAATAGTTGGGTTTGATGGACAATTCCCATCCTTACCCTTCTTATGACGTCATTGCTTACGTCATTGTTTGTTCTCTTTGCACTAGCTACATTGTTGGTGCTCTATGACCTAAGTGCTTACGTCACTATGCAATAATGTTAAGAGATGCTTCAGATGCACTGTCCTCTTCTTTTATCATGTGACCCTCAGATGCATTGTCCTCTTCTTTCATCATGTGAGTTGATTCCGTTTCATTATTGCTTTCTTCAGATAACTCTGAGGCACATAGCTGGCACTTGTGGTATTCTCTGTCTTTTATCAAATAGCAGAGATTCCTTTTTATCCCTTCAGGGAGCTTTTCTAAAAGTCCGGATAAGTTGTAAAATGCTGATTCAAATTCCACCAAGAGTCTCATCTCTCTTTCTTCAATTTCATTTCTTTTACTGGACACAAGCAAAGTATTTCTACTTTTATAATTAATCCTTGTGTGAGATTCCTTTGTTATTTTTTGAGTTCTTTCAAAGACCCTTACTAATGTGCTGGCCAGCCTTCCTTCATGACTGTAGATTGTTAAGTCTTGAATCTGATCAATTGGTTGAAAGTTTCCTGGGAAGACGGACATGAATATTACTTGGTGTGTTGGAACCAAGCATTCTTCTTCTTCATTAAAAATAGGTTGACTGTTTGTAAATTTTAGGGATATATCCCTTGGATTTACATTGTCAATCAAATTTTTAAATCTCTTTACTGCATCAACGAATCCTGCAGGAAACTCACTAATAATTTTTAGATCATTAAAAATTAAAATTGTATCAATTAATCCATATTGGAAAAACTGATAGGTGTCAGATGGGGAAGCATCTGGAAATATAACCAGCTTTGTTAGCTGTTCTTTGGCAATAGGATAATATCCCAAAATTGCCCTTTTTTCTTCAGTCCAATTCAGGACTATGTTAAGGGTTTCTCTGAGATTTGATCTACAGACCCTTTTCTCTTAATTTCAGCCCTTGTAGGAATGTTTCTTTTTATCCCTGTTCTCTGGGTTTGAATTGGAGCTTTATCTGCTCTTTTTAGGGTTTGTTCTGAATGGAGAGCTTCATATTCCTTGAAGGATTTCTTTGCCTCTTCCAGTGTTAGAAATCCTCCTTTATGAACTATCCTTGACTGGTGTGTGAATGGTGCTACTTTTTCCCAGGCATCATATACTCCTTTCATGGGGCCATTATAAATTACATAATATTTTTTATCTTGGGTGGATTTTTTAAGATTTCAGCAATTGTTTTATTTTCTGAAATTTTTTCTTCACCTGATTTGTCCACCATGCTTAGCTGGCTGAACTCTTATGTTTCTGCTTGTTGTGTTGATTTCGTTGCTTCGATGGCCTTCTTGAGGGATTGGATCTGTGTCTTTATTTGCTGACAATGCTTGCATTTTTCGAGCTCTTGCTCATATTTTTGAATTTCTTGATCTAATGCGTTGTAGACGAACTCCATTCTCTTGTTAATGTATCTGCAATAACATTTTTGTCACCCTTAATATATTCAATTTTTATTGGATATTGTAACAAAAATAATTGCCATCTTACCAATCGTCCATGATTATAATCAACTTTTAAATTATATCGTATGAAACCTGTTAGGTAGCTTGAATCTGTCCTTAATGTAAATTCTCTGGGTAGTAAATCAATTTTCCATTTCTTAAGAGATTTAATTGCTGCTAGAGTTTCCTTTTCATGAGTGGTATATCTCTGTTCTGTTGGAGTAAAAGTCCCTGAAATATACCTGCAAAGTAATTCCTTTAGGGAATCTTTAGAATCTAGTGATTCTTTTCCTTGTTCCAAACTTTTTATAGCTTTCTTAGCTTTTAGACATCCTGACCAGGTTATGTCTGAAGCATCTGTTTCTACTATTAAGTAGTCATTTTCTTCTGGAATATAAAGTTCTGGAAGTTTTTCACATAATTCTTTAATTCTTTGAATTTGCATACTATCTTTTTCATCCCATTTCCATTCTTTTTTAGTACTTATTTTTGGAAATAAGCTTTTAGTGTATTCTGTTATATTCTTTAAAAATCCTTGATCAGAAATATAATTTATACATCCTAAAAATCTTTGTAATTGTTTTCTATCTTCTATTTTATTAGGAAATAAATTTACCTTTTCTAGGACATTTGGTTGAAGTTTTAGCTTTCCTTGAGTAGATAGAATTAATCCAAGAAACTCTATTTCTTGTTTTGCTATTCTTGCCTTCTTTTTACTAAGAACTAATCCTTTTTCTTTACATCTTTCTAAAACTATTAATAATTTTTGAAGATGATCTTCTCTATCCTGTTTTGTAAAAATTAGTATATCATCAATATACACTAAAACAAATTCATTTAACTCTTTTAGATTTTTCTCCATAAATCTTTGGTAAATACCTGGGGCTTGTTTTAATCCGAATGGTAATACATTCCATTCATAGAGTAACACACTTGTTGATTCTTTTGTTGGATAAGTAAAAGCAGTTAATTTCTTTGTTTCTTCGTCTAAACGAAGCTGCCAATATCCTGATTTTGCATCAAGAGATGAAAACCAAGTTGCTCCTTTGATTTTTTCTAAAATAGAATCTTTTCTTGGAAGTTTATGAGCATCACCAATAGTTGCTTCATTCATCTTCTTATAGTTAATAACCATTCTTCGTTTTCCCCTTTTAATTTCATTATTGTTTTCGACATAAAAGGCTGAAGCCGCATGAGGACTTTTACTTAATCTTATAATTCCTTTTTCCAAAAGATCTCTACATTCTGATGAAAACTCTTCTCTATCTCTTGCGGAATAAGGAATTTTATTTGGAACATTTATCTCTTTTGTAGGATCTTTTAATTTAATACTTACTAATTCGTTATTTGTATTTTTAATATCTAAAGGATTTTCAGCACAAATTTCATCCAAAAGTTCTTCTATCTTTATTTCAAGATTATTTTTTGGGATATTTATCTGAAAGTATAAATTTAAATAACATGTCTCTAATATAGAAAATATTTTAAATTTTAAGATCTTATCTATAGTGGTAGTTGGTATTTTTATAGTTTTGATTTTTGATTTATTGAAGAATCGTGTGGTGCTTTTAAAACTATATATGTTAATTCTTGAATGAATGGATGATATAGCTTTAAAAAATTATTTCCTATGATAAAATCCATTCTAGAGTCTAACATATATATAGATGGAACAATGAACCTATAATTTTGAATAAAAATTTCAACCATCTCTGCTTTTTGGTTAATTTTATGTATTGATTTGTCAGCTATTCTAACTCTTAATGGTTTCTTTAATTTTTTCCAATCAAGTTTTATGTTTGAACTAGCAAAGCATTGTGTTGCTCCAGAATCTATGAAAGCATTTATAAACTTTTCTGTTATTTTTATAGTAATAAATGTAGCATTATTACTCAGTCTCTGAGTCTGTTTCCGAGACATATTCAAAAATATAGTCTAAGTTATCATTAGATTCTTCTAATGGTTCCATGAAACAGGACTTAGCAATTTCTATTTGTTTAGTAAGATCCTTTTTATCCTTCTTTTTCGGACATTCATTTGCATAGTGTCCTTCTTCTTGGCAATACCAACACTTACAATTTTCTTTTTTATTCGGGCAATAATCACTTTTTTGTCTTTTGTTTTTATTGTTATTTCTTTTTCTAAAATACCTCTTTTTTCTCCAGTTTGGATAGTATTTTCTTTTTCTAAATTGATATTTTCTTTTTCTTTGAAAATTTTTATTAAGACCATATTTTTGAGGTATCTCTTCATTATCCTGACAGAAAATTCTAATTATATTTGCAAATCTTTTTTGAGTTGCTTCTTGCATACAACGTTCTTTTATTTCCTCTCTTATTGCAGAGGTTGCTCTACCAAAATTATTTTCAATTGTTCCTCTATTTATTTCTCTTATAAATCTTCCCATAATAAATTCATTAGTAGGATATGGAAGTTTTGTTATATACATACTAAGATAATGATTTTTATCTTCTTCTTTTAATTTGTAATAATGTATTCTATATTCACATATATAAGACTCCACATTACATAGATCATATATCTGAATGTTAGCTAAATGATTTTTTGCTTCTTGATATTCTTTATTATAGACTTCTTGTTTATGATCTATAATATTTTTTCCAAAAAATTCTTTATATAGAATCATCATTATATATAATATCTTATCATAAGCTGTTGTTTTTGTTGCTAATTCTTCTATTATTTGGTTTTCTATTGATGTCATATAATCTCTTATAGCTCCTTTAGTATGAAACCTATGTAATTCCAAATATCTCTTCCAGATAATTCATTAAGTTTTGGATTAGTAAAGGCTTCTAATAAGAAGGAATTCAACCAGTTTTCGAAAATTTCTTTTTCATTCTTTTTACAGTCTAAATCGAGCATTCTCTCTCCTTCCATTTCCTGGATTTTAGGAACGTATTTTGATGATGTTTTTGTATATTTTGAATCTTTATTTATAAACCCTTTTTTAAAAGCATAATTATCAAAACCTGTTTCCCATTTAAATTGAGATTGATTATCCCTAGATGTTCCAGCTTCATTTTTTACTTGTATTGGAATTGCTGGTTCTTCGTCACTTGAATAATCTAGGATGTGTTCTTCATTTTCTATATTTTCAGAATTTACTAATTCTTCTTCTATCTGAAATCCCTGTTCCATAATATTATTTTCTTGAGCCATTTTTAATTGTTTAAAAAGCATTGTAACTTCTTCTAATTTTTCTTCAATATTCATAATTTTAATGGTGGTTTTACTTTTAAATCTGTTATGTTGATTATATTTTGAAATTTTTCTTCTTTGGGATTTTCTTTTTCCTTATTTCTTTGAAATTTTATAGATACTAATATTTCTTCAAGCATATCTACTATAGAATTTAATTGTGGGTTAAAAGTATGATAAAGATGTGGGGAATCATTTCCATGGTAACATTTCTTAGAAATTCCGTGTGAAAAATAAGTTTTTTCAGGTTTTTGAAGTCCTTCAATAAAACTTATAGTAAAATAAAGATTTTGAGAAAAATCATTTTGTATTGATTTTAAGAATTCGGTGTCATTACAGTTAACATTAGTTAAAATCATTAATTTTTGATCTATTAATTTTGATAACTTAATTATTTCTTCTCTTAAATCTTCTAATTTACTTTTTTCCATTAGGTGACGCTTTTCTTTGTGAAGAGCTACGGTTTTAAGTGAAAAGTGTGGCTTTAGAAAGTGTAGTTTAAGTAAGCAAATCTTTAAATCTGTACAGATTTAGATCTGTACCATATAATTTTCTTTTTTATTAATACATTTTTTATCTATACCAGAAATTTGTTGTTCTAATTTACCAATATATCATTATAAATTCTTTAACTTTTTAATTATCATTGTGATAAGACGCAATTGCAACTTTTACGTATCTATGTAAACTGCGTAACAGCGAATTTCAGATTAACATAAATCGTTACTAATAGCCACAATTTCCGTGAAAAACGCAATTGGAAGAAATCGCTTTTGGTAGCAATTTTGTAAGGAATGAAGCAAAGCAATGCATAAACCGCTATAGGATCTCTTCTTTTATTTGGGAAAAAATTTTTATTGATGTATATATTATTTTAAAACTTGCCTATAGAAATTGTGATGTATTTTGGGAGAAATAGAAATTTTTGTTGTCAACTGTTTTAACTCGTAACCCCTAGTCGATCTAAACTTCGTGGGTCGCAACTAGTTGCTAGTATACTAATATTTATGTCTATTCCATTTTATTCTATTCTTCTTTATATGCTTTAGTTATTTTATCCGTAACGCATTTATTTTTCTGTGCTTCAATACGAGAGTGCTTTTCACGTGTTTTTTTTATTTTACTCTTGCTAAGATTTCTCGTTTAATAATTCCTTCAATTACACAAATAAATATATATTATTGTTCCACCCTGAGTCGTACCACTTTAATATCGTTGACTTATGATTTGAGTATACAATATGGGTTTTATACTAATAGACTAATTTTAGTGGTTGATTTTAGTATAAAATAACATAATTATTTTGACATAAGTATGTAAGTGGTGTCCTTAAGAAAATTATTGAACATCTAATTTTTAACTTTATGTACTTTTTATGTACTCTTACTATAATTAATTTCTATCAATATTAAACTAATAAAAAAATAAACTAAAAAATTAATAAATATATAATTAAAATATTTTTTTAGATATAACTAACATATGATTTTTTAATGTTACTGTTTATATATTTTTAATTTATTTATTATAAAAGTTTATGATTTAATTATTAATTATTAATTTTTTTTGTTGTTCACGGTATCCCCCAACTTGACAGGTCAAGGACTAATTCATCGCGGATCTGAGCTCCATTTAAGAGTCTTCCTGCTCGCCTCTCCAGTCCGCCTCTCCTCTCACCGCCGTCCGCCACTCCGCCGCTCCCCAAACCCTGGCTGGCTTGTCGCGCGCCTGAGAAAATCTGCCCGAAAAGAACCTCGTCGCTGTCTTCACGAGAGTGTCGCGTCTTTGTCTGATAAATGAGCATCGCCGTCGCCGTATTAGCTGTAGCAGTGAGCCGTGATCGCAGTCTTCGTCGCAGCAGTGAGTGTGGCCGTCATCCCCGACAACGGTGCCAAGAATTGACATGGCGGAAATTAGCCAATTAAGAAATTATTTTGTTGTTGTCTTTCTGTTTATAATATTCTTGAAAGCATTAGATACTTTCTTGAGAAGTTAAAAACATGCATAGTTACAAAATTCGCAATAAGCATATTAGATAGGTGGGTGTGTATTTATATTTTAACATATATTTTATACTAATAAACTAATTTTAGTGGTTGATTTTGGTGTAAACATAACATAGTTATTTTAACAGAAGCATATGAGTGGTATCGTTAAAAAAATGGTTGAACATCTAATTTTTAACCTTATGTACTCTTTATGTACTCCTATTATAATTAATTTCTATCAATATTAAATTAATAAAAAATTTAAATAATTAATAAATATATAATTAAAATATTTTCCAAGATATAACTAACATATGATTTTTTAACGTTACTATTTACATATTTGTAATTTATTTATTATAAAAGTTTATGATTTATCATTAATTATTTATTTTTTTTTAATTTCAGCTTTATTTTTTGTGTTAGCTTTAGTATGTCTTCAACTTTATTTTTCGGTTGAGATTACAGTTTATATGGCGGAGAAATTTAAGGTTTTTTCTTTAAAAAAATTATAAGATATGAGGATATTATCCCTAATTATTTATTAAGTAAAATAGGAACTATTTTTTAATTTTTTTCTTGTCCTTTTATTTATAATAATCTTAAAATCTTCATTAGATATTTTCTTACAAAGTTAGAAATAATTACAAAATTAACAGGACCTGTATTGAATAGGTGGGTATGAATTTATATTTTTACATATATTTTATACTAATAGACTAATTTTAGTGGTTAATTTTGGTGTAAACATAACATAGTTATTTTAACTTGAGCATGTGAGTGATGTCCTTAAAAAAATTGTTGAATATGTAATTTTTAATCTTATGTATTCTTTATGTACTCCTACTATAATTAATTTTTATCAATATTAAACTAATAAAAAATAATCTAAATAATTAATAAATATATAATTAAAATATTTTTTTAGATATAACTAACATATGATTCTTTAACGTTACTATTTACATACTTCTAGTTTATTTATTATAAAGTTTAAGATTTAATTAATTATTTATTAATTTAATTTCAGGTGGACGCACACCTCTACCGTAGATTCCAACCTAGTTCTCGCACAGTTGACCATACGACTCTTGGCTCCTGTGACCCGCGACGCTATTGACGCCGTCCCGGCTCCTACCATCCGCAATGCCGTTGACGCCAACCCAGGTCCCACTACGCCGCCCCTGCCACCCGTGACGCTGTTGACGCCGCCGGCTCCTGCCACCCACGACGCCGCTACGGCCCCGGCCCATGCCATCGCCTCGCTAGGCAGCCTCCATGTCGCCGACTCTCGGTTGTGATTATAGTTTATATGACAGAGAAGTTTAAGGGTTTTTCTACAAAGAAATTTGTAGATACTTTTTATTTTATATCAGTTATACTAAATACAGTAGAATATGGAGATATTGTCTCTAGTTCTTTATTAAGTAAAATAGGAATTATTTTTTTTATTTCTTTATTGTCTTTTTGTTTATAAATATTCTTAAAAACTTCGTGGGATTCTTTCTTAAAAAGTTAGAAATACAGGAAGCATATTAGATACTAATAGACTAATTTTAGTGGTTGATTTTGGTGTAAATATAACATAGTTATTTTGACATAAACATATGAGTGGTGTCCTAAAGAAAATTGTTGAACATCTAATTTTTAACCTTATGTATGTACTCTTTATGTACTCTTACTATAATTAATTTCTATCAATATTAAACTAATAAAAAAATAATCTAGATAATTAATAAATATATAATTAAAATATTTTTTAGATATAACTAAGATATGATTCTTTAATGTTGCTGTTTATACATATTTAATTTATTTATTATGAAAGTTTATGATTTAATTATTTATTATTTATTATTTATTTGCTTTCAGAGACATACCGACTTATCGTTTGTGTTAACTTTAGTGTGTCTTCTACTTTATGAACCGCTATAGCCTATAGGCAATAGCAGTTTATGTGAAAATGTGAATTATTATAAACTTGGAGGCAATGAGATAGCAATAGAGCGTCACTTTTCACAAATGGATAGTGAGGAGAGCTTCTTAGCTCTAGTGCATTCCTATGGTAAAATTTAGAAAAGCAAAAGGCATAGTGTTAAATTTACAGATAGAAAACTGCTGAGCGTTTTTATTTGGTCATCAAATACGTTGACCGATATAAAAAGTAGCATATTACAAAAGTTGGGTTTACGTGGGATAAAGTGGGTGAAAAAGTTGTTCTACAAGATTCTTATTGTTGTTGTGTCAACTGGTATAAAGTATGAAACATTTATGATAGGATCCGATAAAGATACACAAGTCTTGTTTCACTACAGGTAAAATTTTTCTGAAGTTAGAATACACGAGTTATTTGCCAAGTTGGAAGATGGCGTCGACAGCCCTGGGGCATCGGTACCGAATCCTCAATCGATGATGATAGGGTGCCTCAACCTCGTGCCTATGGTTGCACCAGCTTGTCTGTTGGTTGATCCTGCATGTGTTGCAGTTGGTATTGCTAGTTCATCTCGTCTGAATCCTGATTTTGCAGTTGAGTATGGACCGGATCAAGTTGAAAATGCGATGCGAGAGGATGATTCGGACGATGAGCCAGTGGACATTGTTGGGGACAATGACGAGAATACTCTGAGCAATCCACATATACCCCATGGGCCATCGAATTCTGGCACACAGTAACATCCTCCACATTTGTCAACCTTGAACTTGGAAGCCATAGGCCAACAGCCGAACATCGATGCAACCTTTCAGAGTCAAGGATTGCATGATGCAACCGCTTTAACGGAAGATTGGCCAAAAAGTAAGGAGGAAGTTGTGTTAAGCGTAAAAGATTACCGCATCCGGCGTGGAGTTGAGTATAGGGTGATGGAGTCAGATCATCTTAAATACCATGGGAGATGCAAGGAGTTCGGTAAAAGTTGCACGTGGATGATTCATATCACCCTCCGGCAAAAGAAGAGCACTTGGGAGGTAAGGAGGTACAACGGACCGCACACGTGCTTGGCCACATCGATCTCAAGCGATCACAGGCAGCTTGATTATATCTTTCCGTTGGTTAGAGCCGATGCGGCAGTTACGATAAAGGTGTTGCAGCAAGCTACTGAAGCAGCCTATAGATTCAAGCCTAGCTACAGGAATGTTTGGATGGCGAAGCAGAAGGCAGTAGCACAGATCTACGATGACTGGGAGGAGCAGAAGGCAGTAGCACAGATTTACGGTGACTGGGAGGAGCCCTACGGCGAGTTGCCCGGTTGGATCCTTGGGGTGACGTCCACCATGGAAGGTACCATTATTCTGTTGAAAACCTCTCCAGTTAGAGTTGGTGATCAGGTTGATGTATCAACCGTCTACTTTCATAGTCTTTTCTGGACATTTCTTCCCTGTATTGAGGCTTTTGACACTGCAAGCCACTAGTCAGCATCGACGGTACTCACTTGTATGACAAGTATGGAGGGACTTTGCTGCTAGCGATTGTGCAAGACGAAAACTCGAACATCTTGCCCATTGTGTTTGCTCTTGTGGAAGGGGAGAATGCAGAGTCTTGAGCATATTTTCTGACCAACCTGAGAAGATATGTGACTCCACAAGAGGGTATTCTAGTGATATTTGACAGGCATAATGGCATCAAGACTGCACTAGAGGCACCTGATAGTGGTTGACTACCTCCTCATGCTTATTGAGCATTTTGCATTCGTCATGTTGCGGTCAATTTTGCTCTCAGCTTCAAGGGGCAGGATGCGAAGTGGCTACTTGTGAATGCTGCTTATGTGAAGATTGAGGCCAGTTTGAGTATTAGTTTGATATTATGAGAACTGAAAATCCGGCCATGTATGATTGGGCAAATAGAATGGAGTACGAGAGGTGGACCCAGCACAAGGATGGCGGCAGAAGATTTGGACACATGACGACCAACATATCTGAGTGTGTGAACTCTGTTTTGAAGGGCATAAGAAATCTACCAGTGACTTCGTTGGTCAAGTCGACATATCTACGGCTTGCAGAATTGTTTGAAATTTGAGGTTAGATCGCAAAGGTGCAATTGGGCTCTGGGCACCAGTTTCACCAGGCGCTGGAGAAAGCCATAAAGCAGAACTTAAGATATTCCAAATGCTTCACAGTCACTTTTTTCGACAAGCATCAGTCTGAGTATACCGTTAAGGTCGGCTCTAAACGCATATTGGGGGGTACCGTCCATGGTGAACAAAGTGTCATATGGACTACCTGCAGGCTCGTTAAGGTCGACCATAAACTGCGGCTCATACTCTAGTGCCTGAACCTGGACCTTTGGGATCTATGAATGGTAAGTAGGTACATCTTGTCCTCTTGTTGGCGCCTGCGATGACCCTCTCTGAAAGGCTTCAACCGGTATTTTCACTGGCCTAGGATCAGCGAATGCGATCTCCGGTGACATAACCCTGTGCACCATATGGTGCCACCAGTCTAAGAACTCCGCAGAGGGGCCTGGATCAGGCACTCTATCGATACTAAGGACAGAATCAACTCTATTTTCCAAGTGTAAATGCCATGGCTGATAATAATGGGAGAACCACCTATCTCCGCTCCTACCGTCCTTAGCATGAAGCCAGTCTATGTTCAAAGCTCACTCAAGAATGTGCTGCGCACCGCCAAACTGTGGGACCATCATATCAACTTGATGCCACTCAATCACGGCAAAATATATCAAACAGGTGACCGCTCGCCATAACTGACAATGCTCTTCCGTAAGTATCTTCGGATGAACTATAGCAAGTACGTCAAGGGCAGCATAAGTCTCCCACACAAGGTGAAAAAGTTGTTCAAGTAGAGATCTTATCAAGAGACAACACTAGTGAGAAAGTCTTCATCCCGAGGATGACCATGACTGCATCTAATACAAGACTAATGGAAACAACTCTTGATATTGTCTTACACCTTGACTATTAACAAAAGTTAAGGACAATCTTTAAATAAAGTCGGATTGCTTCTTAAGCAGCCTATTTTCATGCATGGTTAACTTTACGTTGCAGTATCACGTGTGATAAGTAAAAATAACCTAAAGATTGTCATCTCACATGATACTTCAAACAACTCAAATGAAACTAGCAATATGGTTTATTATGAAGTCTTTTGGAACATTTGATCACATTCTCATAAAACATATTACACATATTAAACAATGAGGTCAGGACAAATTTCACAGAGTATGGTAAGTATAAAGCTTGAATAATACCTATGTGTGGTTATGCATTTATAGTCTGTAATATTAATTAGCATAATAATCTTTGTAATATAATATTATAAAATATTTAAATTTAATTAAAATATTCATTGATAGCTCATTCACGAACAACAATAGATATTTTTTTCATGTTATAATTATCTTGTCATGCTCGTGTTTTCTTCTCGTACAAATAATAGCTATTTCCATTAATCGCTGCTTCACCATTTACCGTGCATCGCACGAGTTGGCTGCTAATTATTGTTTTTTTTTTTTTGGTAATTAGGCTGCTAGTTATTGTTAAAGTAGACTAGTAGTACTATTTTCAAAGGAAAAAAAAGACTAGTAGTATCTCGAAAATGCATATTTTTTTATTTTTGATATTGGATTGACAATGGTATTTTTTTGGATTATGAGCTGTTGTGGTATTAATCTCAAAGGTGCACCATTTAATTTAGAATGTAAAAATTAAAACCTTTTTATTTTTGGGAGATATAGAAATTGGATCGTCTGATTTTTGTTTTAAAAAAATAAAAAAATTTGAGTTACAAAAATTGAATCTTCCGATTTTGGTTCTTCCCACAGTTTTAAAAAGCTCAAAAAATTATAATGTTAGAATATATCACTCATCTTATTAAACTACTCTTCCACTTTAGCCCATGACAACAATAAAGAAGTCTCGTGGCCCACAAATTGAGCCCAACATAATACATTACCATTTTAGTCTGTATTATCTTATCTTATCTTTATGTTATCTTCTTATCTTATCTTATCTTATCTTATCTTTACTTTTATCTTTCTTAGGCCAATACTCTATATATATTTAGTTTTACCTTCACAATTCAATTCAATTCAATCAATCAACAAACAATAAGATTTCTTCATCTTTTCTTTTCTTATTCTTTCCTAGTTTTATCATGGTATCAGAGTCTTGGTATCCTCCTTGAAGAGGATACATAAGCTATCATCTTCAGTAAAAAATCATCCTACTTCTTTTCCAACCTCCTCCCACGATGAATAATCAATCTTTTAATTTAGCTTAGAATCTAACCAATCTCTATTACGTCCATTAAAGTAAAAAACCAACATCAGTCTTGGTTACACATGTTCTAACAGGAAACAACTATCATTCATGAAATAGTTACTATTCTGCGCCTTCTTCTGCCAGTTTCATCTGCACCTTCTTCCGGGAGTTTCGTCTGCATTTTGTTTTAGCAGTTCAATCTACATATGTTTTAGCAGTTCCATCTGCACTCTTATTGCACTCCACGCACCCTTTTTTTTTTATCGCGCTCTATGCGCCCTTTGAAAATCACTCTTATTGCGCCATACGCGCCCTCTAAAGATCAATCTTATTGCGCTCTGCGCGCTTATTTTTTCCTTTTTTTTTGAAGATCGCTGCTCAAGCACATCATCTCCTTTCATATTTTTGCCGTCGGCAGTTGTAGTTCTGTCGCACGCATCTCCCTCTGCGTCACCACGTTAGACGCGTCCTCCTCAACAATTTCATCGGAACTTATCCAAGCTGTGGATTATTGACATCTTCCACCTTAGCCCATGACAATAATAAAGAAGTCTTGTGGCCCACAAATTCAACCCAACAGAGTACACAAATTACATTACAATTTTAGTCTTTATTATCTTATCTTATCTTTATGTTATCTTCTTATCTTATCTTATCTTTACTTTTATCTTTCTTAGGCCAATACTCTATATATATTTAGTTTTACCTTCACAATTCAATTCAATTCAATCAATCAACAAACAATAAGATTTCTTCATCTTTCCTTTTCTTATTCTTTCCTAGTTTTAACATGGTATCAGAGTTTTGGTATCCTCCTTGAAGAGGATACATAAGCTATCATCTTTTCGGTGAAAAATCACCCTACTTCTTTTTCAACCTCCTCCCACGATGAATAATCAATCTTTTAATTTAGCTCAGAATCCAACCAATTTCTATTACGTCCATTCAAGTAAAAAACCAACATCAGTCTTGGTTACACCTGTTCTAACAGGAAACAGCTATCATTCATGAAATAGTTACTATGGCCTGTCTGCGCCTTCTTCCGGCAGTTTCATCTGCACCTTCTTCCGGGAGTTTCGTCTGCATTCTGTTTTAGCAGTTCAATCTGCATCTATTTTAGCAGTTCCATCTGCACTCTTATTGCGCTCCACGCACCCTCTTTTTTTTATCCCGCTCTATGCGCCCTTTGAAGACCACTCTTATTGCGCCATACGCGCCTTCTAAAGATTAATCTTATTGCGCTCTACGCGCTTATTTTTTCTTTTTTTTTTTGAAGATCGCTGCTTAAACACATCATCTCCTTTTATATTTTTGCCGTCGTCAGCTATAGTTCCGCCACACGCATCTCCCTCTGCGTCACCACGTCAGACGCGTCATCCTCAACAATTTCATCGGAACTTATCCAAGCTGTGGATTATTGACATCTTCCATCCACCAGCTTGCGGGGGCGTATTAAACTACTCTTTCACCTTAGCCCATGACAACAATAAAGAAGTCTCGTGGCCCACAAATTTGGCCTAACAGAATACACAAATTCAGTTATAATTTTAGTCTTTATTATCTTATCTTATCTTTATGTTATCTTCTTATCTTATCTTATCTTATCTTTACTTTTATCTTTCTTAGGCCAATACTCTATATATATTTAATTTTACCTTCACAATTCAATTCAATTCAATCAATCAACAAACAAAAAGATTTCTTTGTCTTTTCTTTTCTTATTGTTTCCTAGTTTTATCACATCTTACTTCTATAAAAAAAAAATTAGCCTCAAAATGTCATTTCAATTAAGTTAATATTTTTATGGATTTTTCAAGGCACATATAATTTTGTATTTTGTTTAAATAGACATTATTATTAATAAAGATAGGATACTAGTCAAGTCATGCTCAATTTGAAAGAGATCTAAAATTCATATTTATAAGGACAAAATATTTTAGATTTTAGTTTTTATGACAAAGTGACAATGATACAAGAATATATATGTAGCTAGGTATAGGAGCTTATCTTCCTGATTAAAAATAATAATAATAATAATTTGAATGTTCAATTTATCCTTTTTCTCAGATCAAATGCATAAATAAAGATGGTTTGGTTGTTTTTGAAGATGAAGTCACTATTTATGCAGATTCCATAATCCACTACACAGGTTACATTGAAAAATTTAGACATTTGATATTCCATCTTAATTAATTATTATTTATCTAGTTTTAATTTGTGAAATAATAATCATGACAGATACAAGAACCAGATACCATTTCTTGAAACGAATGGAGTAGTAACCAATTAATGATAAAGAAAGTCTAAGTGACCAGCACTTTTATTAAAATTTGACTAGTATTTATCAATAAAAGAAAAGTGAATAATCCCACACCATTAAAAATATTAATAATAACTAATTGATGATTACAAATCACAAAACTTATTATCTCCTAACACTCCTTTTAGACCATAATCATGTTGGGCCATGTTGTTTATCACTTATATATCCTTTATTTTTTCCAATCATATTTATTTTAGTTTCATATTGATATGTTTAGAAAGTAAGATTGATCTTTCGATAAATATAGAGAAAAAGAAAATAAAGGTTGTTGAAAGTTTGTACTGGAAAGTTAGAGAACGTTCTACATGTGAAGCTTCATGCTCTTTAGAGGGATTTGATTTTTGCTTGAAATTCCAGTTTTGGTGAGGTACTCTGTGAACGGACTATTTGGAGGCTTTATCTATGATAATATCATTATAGAAAGAGACTTAGTGTGTAAGATTCAAAAGATTATGAAATAGATTTGGAAGGTAAATATTAGTTAATTTTAGAAAACTGCCAACTATTTTGTTGATCGTATGACCAAAATAACTATCTCAAAGGCAATGCTGCATGTGGAATGACTTCAGCCTTAGAATAAGCTTCATCGTCGTATTAGCATTGGATTTTCTTTTGTTTCTTCTCTTTTTTCTTTCTTTCTTTCATGTTTAGTCACAAAAAAAATCATACGATATTTGTAAATTCTGGATAATTAATAAATAATTAGTCAATAAATTAATTATTATTTAAAAAATTATAAAATTAAATTTTATAATTTAATGAGATAAAAATAATTAAAATATAAATTTTAACATTAATCTAAAAATTTTGACTCAAAATTAAGTCAAATAAAACGAACCAATTAAATCAAATTCAAACCGAACTCAAGACCCAACATATATATGTGTCACACTTTAACTTTTCAGCTCATTAAGCCAAGAGAAAGGGAGGAGCACGCTTGGAAGAGAGAAAGGGATTGAGAACCCTAACTTTCATTTCACTTCAAACTTTAATCTTTTGTAACTTTCAATCCGGAGTTTCAATTGACGAGCCGTCAGTAGCCACACGTTCGTTTTGGAATTTTCTACAAAATTCACTGAACAATTTGGTAAGGAATTTGAGATTTCATGTCCAGTTTTTCCCCTCTTCAATTCGTGATTTTTGAGTTTTGGATGTTGAGGGTTTTAGTGTTTTGATGGTTTAAGTGAACTCCATCGGTGGGTAATTATCGGATTTTGTCCATTTGACTTGTGGGTAACGGTAAAAAAATTCTAACCCTTGTGAATTGATGATTTAGTGAGCTCAATATTAATTATTGTATGAATTAGATTGTGTATCTTGTTGAATTGGAGTTCAATTGGTAGATTGAAACAAAATTCTAGTAGTTAAACTTGTGGAAATGGTATTTGGAAGCTTGAAGCTTGTGAAAGGAGAAGTTTTTGAAGTATTCCATGCTTAAGGAGGAATCAGTCAAGATATGGTTTTAGTTTCTCATAGATAATATATAATGTTGCGTGAAAACTTAGACTAGAAAACCATAGGATAAGCTTGGATTGAATTTGGTTGTTGATGTGATTAGTGGATAAATGTGTATATATATATGCAAGTGAATTGAGATTTGACATTGATGGATTTGCTAGAACTTGAGAAGGGGGTTGAATCAAGTTAACTCAAAATTAAAATTTTGCGCTCTTTTTTCGTGGATGTCAATTATGCAGGAGATTTTTTCGTTTTGTCTCATACACTAGATAAAATTAGAGAAGGGAAGAAGAGAAAGAGGTCAGCATGTATCTTGATTCGGTTTTTATGTGCGATGAAAATTACATCCAGTCTCTACCATAATCGTGGTAGAATTTTCACTATAATCAAACTGATTACAATCACCGATACTAATAAATTACAACCTAATTCATCTAGTATCTTTCACTAAGCTTTCTACCCCAAAGCTCAGCTTCCCAAGTATTGTCCCAACTTGAAAGGGAAACCCAACCAGGTTTGAATTATCACCAAGTGTTATCCCAACTTGGTAAGAGGAACTAATCCTAGTTTACTGAAACCAAATTACATAGAAACAGTTCTTTTGGCTTTTTCATACATCTCTCTTGCCTATTCTCTCGTGGCTTTTTCTACTCACTGAAGCGTGAGCATCTTTCCTATCTTTTTCTAGTGAATTTGCATCCGAATTTGTTAAGTTTAATCAAGATTTAAGTATTTTTTAAGTCACCATGAATGCTTCTTTGAGTCATGTGCAATTTGGTTTATTTCAGGTAGCATTGGGACGGATTTGACAAGGTTCGTGTAGAAGAAAAGAAAGAAAGTAGATGATGTTGTCAATACTGATCTCCTTGCACTCCAAAGGGCATAACTTGAGCTACAGATATCTAATTGACGCGGTTCTAGTGGCATTGGAAAGCCAACTTTCAGATCTTTCCAACGATATATAATGGTATATACTTTTTTTCCAAACCATACGGCCTTGGTGGCGCCTAACTTGGGATTCTCCAAGTTAGGCACCATTTGAAGAAAAAGCCTCCAACCCATGCAGCCTTAGTGGCGCCTAACTTGGCTCAGCCCAAGTTAGGCGCCAACCTTGAAGAATCAAGTGGTCCCCTTCGTCCTCTAAGCGCTATTCGAAGATTTTATTTTATTTTTATTAAAATTTTATTTTATTTACAAATAGAAAAAGATATTATTTAGTTTTAAAAAAATATATATTTTACATTAATTAAGTTAGATATAAAAGAAAAAAGACTCAGTCCTTCGGGCTCACTTCTCTCTTATGCACCTCATTCTACAGTTTACACTTTGAAACTCTAGTTTTCTCTCTGAGCCATGAGCAACAAAATCCCCACTGTAAAGGTTAAGAGCTCTGTTTATTCTATGGATTGATACTATTACTATTCTATTTTAATTAATGTATTGATTTCAATTTCAAGAATTTATTTTTGTTCTTCATCTTAAGGATTTGGGTAGATCAGAAGAATAACCCTTATTCTATTTGAGTTCTTGTAAACCTTGGAAAAGCAATTTACTTGAAAAATAGCTTGAAAACAATTTCTCCTAAATCACTAATTATTTGGACTTAATGGTATACATGACATATAATCCTCTTATATTTGGATAATTAAGGTTTTTGTGGTACATAAACTAGAATTGGACTTAAACCTTTAATTGAAATTAAGTGACCAAGGAATTGACGATTAACTAGGTAAGAAGAGACTAAATTACTAAGGAATTAGGGTTTAGTCAAATATAGTTTGCCATGAATTGAATCTTGCATGATTAAAATAGTTGGTAAGAAATAGAAACCCAAAAGATAAAAAACTCTAAAACCTTAACTATTTTCTCTCATATAATCTTCACAACCCATTTACTGCTTACTTTCTAATTCTCTAATTTTACTGTTTAATGCTATTGCACCCTCAAACATCATTTTCTATTTGTCTGACTAAGTAAATCACTCAATCATTGTTGCTTGATCCATCAATCCTCATGGGATCGACCCTCACTCACCTAAGGTATTACTTGGTATGACCCGGTGTACTTGCTAGTTAGTTTGTGGACATTCTAATTACGCACCAAGTTTTTGGCACTGTTGCGGGGATTGACTGTGATTGACAACTACTAGTTGTTTGATTGCTTAGATTAGACATTTTTGCTTTAGTTTTATTTAATTCTTGTCTTTAATTTTCGAATTTTTTTGCAATTATTTTTCCTTAATTTCAGAAATTAAGTTTGGTGTCCCTTAGTTATTTTATTTTAATTTTCCTGTTTATTTTTCTTATAAATTTCGAAATTTTGTTCCAATTTTTGCCTATAATTTTTTGAATTTTTTATTGCTTTATTTATTTAGTTATTTTATATTATTTTTTTTACTCAAGTTGCCTCACTGGGAATTCTCTTCACTTTGACGTAGAAATTTCCATCTTTTCTTATTTTTCGTTTGTTTATGAGTAGGAACAGGAATAGAGACCTTCTTCTTGAATTTGATCATGAGATTGAACGGATCTTGAAAAGCCGTTTACAACAAGCTAAAGCTTACAAAGCCAGTGAAAATCTCAGAGATAATTTTGATGACGAAACTGAAGAGCTCACCATGGATCCGAACCACAATAATGCGATTAATGCAAATATGGTTAATCCAAATGCAAATGGGCAACCTAGGAGGACCCTTGACTCATACACTGCACCTAGCCCAGATTTTTATGGGAATAGTATTGTGGTACCTCCTGTAGGTGCAAACAACTTTGAGATGAAACCTCAGTTAATCACTCTAGTGCAATAGAACTGTTAGTTTTATGGAATCCTGCAGGAAGACCCAAACTTGTTTATCTCAAATTTCATATAAATCTGTGATACTGTGAAGACTAATGGAGTGAATCCCGATGTCTACAAGCTACTTCTCTTTCCATTTGTTGTGAGGGATAGAGCAAAGTAGTGGCTTGACACTCAACCCAAGGAGAG